>NC_069072.1:73405632-74643311 GCF_025698485.1 Gossypium arboreum
AAACATTGTGAATCTTTTCAAGTTCAGGGGGCAAAATCAATTTGTATGCTACCGACCGAACTCGTTCAGATATTTCATACGGCCCGATGAACCTCGGACTCAATTTGCCCTTACGGCCAAATCTGAGCACCTTTTTCCAAGGTGAAACTTTAAGAAATACTTTGTCTCCGACCTGATACTCAATGTCTTTTCGTTTTAAATCCGCATACGATTTTTGAAGATCTAAAGATGCTTTCAGACTTTCACGGATCACTTTTACTTTCTGTTCAGCATCTTTAATCAAATCAACGCCAAAGATTTTACTTTCACTGAGCTCGGTCCAAAACAACGGTGTACGGCATTTACGACCGTACAAAGCTTTGTAAGGTGCCATCTTAATGCTTGATTGAAAACTATTATTGTAAGCGAATTCAATCAAAGGCAAATACCGTTCCCATGAACCACTAAACTCAAGGATGCAACATCTTAACATATCCTCGAGTATCTGAATTACTCGTTCTGATTGACCGTCCATCTGAGGATGAAACGCGGTGTTAAAATGTAGTTTGGTACCCAGAGAATCTTGTAATTTCTTCCAAAACCTTGATGTAAATCTTGGGTCTCTATCTAACACAATTGAAACAGGTACTCGTGTAATCTGACAATCTGAGAGACATACAACTCGGCTAACTTATCAAGTGAGAAATCCGTATGTATGGGAATGAAATGAGCTGATTTAGTCAATCTATCCGCAACAACCCATATCGCATCTTTCTTGCTCGGTGACAAAGGTAACCCAGACACAAAATTTATCGTAACTCGATCCCACTTCCACTCGGGTATCATGATCGGTTGAAGTAACCCTGAAGGCACTTGATGTTCTGATTTCACTTGTTGACAAATTATACACTTGGATACAAAGTCAGATATATCACGTTTCATACCATGCCACCAATACTGACGTTTTAGATCATTGTACATTTTCGTGCCACTAGGATGGATCGACATTCGGGTATTATGAGCTTCGCTCAAAATCATCGAAATAAGTTCTGAATTTCTTGGAACACACAATCAACTTCTGAACCTCAAACAATCATTGTCGTCAATTTGAAACTCTGAATCCACATTCTAAACACATTCAGCTCGTTTAGCAACCAATTCATCATCGACTTTCTGAGTTTCACATATTTGATGAATCAATAACGGTTTGGCTTTTAATTCTGCTACTAACACATTATTGGATGGAACGGACAAGTGTACATTCATCGCTCGCAAAGCAAATAGTGACTTGCGACTTAAAGCATTGGCAACCATGTTAGCCTTTCCCGGGTGATAGTCAATGAAAAGCTCGTAATCTTTCAACAATTGAAGCCAACGTTTTTGTCTCAGATTCAAATCTCTTTGAGTCATAAAATGTTTGAGGCTTTTGTGATCTGAATATACATGACACCTCTCTCCAAACAAGTAGTTTCGCCATATTTTCAAAGCAAATATGATGGCAGCTAATTCAAGATCATGGGTCGGATAGTTTTTCTCATGTGGCTTCAATTGCCTCGAAGCGTAAGCTACAACTCGACCTTCTTGCATCAATACACAACCCAGCCTATTTAAGGACACGTCACTATAAATGACAAACTCTTTACCGGATTTAGGCTGCACTAACACTGGAGCTTCAGTCAAATAGGTTTTCAGTTGGTCGAAACTTTTCTAGCACTTTTCTGACCATTCAAACTTAACATCTTTTTGAAGTAGCTTCGTAATTGGTGTGGCTATCATCGAGAAACCCTTTACAAACCGTCTGTAGTAACCGGCAAGTCCCAAAATGCTCCAAATTTCGGTAACATTTCTAGGAGGTTTCCAATCAAGTATGGCTGATATTTTACTCGGATCAACGTGAATACCCGATGCGGATACCACATGCCCCAAAAAGCTAACTTCTCTCAACCAAAACTCACATTTACTGAACTTAGCATATAACTGCTTGTCCCGTAAAATCTGCAACACTAATCTCAGGTGCTCGGCATGTTCGGTTTCATCTTACGAACAGATCAAAATGTCTTCTATAAACACAACTACAAACTGGTCCAAATACTGCCTGAAGATCCGATTCATCAAGTCCATAAATACCGTAGGGGCATTAATGAGCCCAAACGGCATCACTAAGAACTCGTAGTGACTGTATCTCATTTTGAAAGCAGTTTTAGGCACATCTGAGTCTCGAACTCGCAACTGATAATAACCCGATCTCAAATCTAACTTTGAAAACATTGAGGCTCCCTTCAGTTGATCAAACAAATCATCAATACGCGGTAACGGATATTTGTTCTTTATTGTCACTTTATTTAATTGACGATAGTCGTTGCACATTCTCATGGTTTCGTCTTTCTTTTTCACAAAAAATACTGGTGTACCATAAGGTGAGAAACTCGGTCGAGTGAAACCTCTATCCGTCAACTCTTGCAACTGAGCTATCAATTCCTTCAATTCGGTTGGTGCCATACGATATGGAGCTATCGAAATTGGTGTAGTCCCAGGTACAAGTTCAATGCCAAACTCTACCTCTCGAACAGGTGGTAATCCCGGTAACTGCTCAAGAAAAACATCCGAATACTCACAAACCACTGGCACTGATTCAAGTTTCTTTTCTAACTCTTTACTATAGAGTACGTACGCAAGATATGCTTCACACCCCTTTTTTACATATTTCTGAGCCAACATCGAGGATATTACTGCTGGTAACCCGTTCAAATCAGTAGACTCAACTCAGATTATCTCATCATTTGCACATCTCAAATCAATGGTCTTTCTTTTGCAATTCACAACTGCATTATGTACGGTCAACCAATCCATACTGAGAATAACATCAAATTCATCAAACGGTAAAAGCATCAAATTGGTCGAAAAACAAGAACCTCGGACTATCAGGGGACATTTCTTGCACATTTTGTCGACTAGCACATATCGACCCAAGGGATTCGACCCTCGAATCACGAACTCAGTATACTCAACATGTAGAGTCTTACTAGATGCTAAAGTCTCAAATAATATGAATGAGTAGAACTAGGGTCAATCAATGCAATCGCATCAATATCAAAGAGAGTGAAAGTACCGGTAATAACATCAGGCGAAAAAGCATCATCCCGTGCGCGTATAGCATAAGCTCTAGTAGGAGCATGAGCCTCGGATTTGGTTGTAGCATCTCTAGACCCTCTCTGACTGCCACTAGCATTCCCTGTATTCCTAGGTGGTCTACCTCGAGCTGTAGCAGTACTCAGTTTCCCACTCTGATTCACATTTTGCTCTGACAATCTTGGGCAGTCTTTGATGAAGTGGTCGGATGATCCGCATCTATAACAGGAGCGATTATGAAATTTACAACTCGCCGAATGCCATTTTCCACAAAACTTGCACTCGGTCCTATCTCGACGATCATTTCTAACACTGGCAGCTAAAGTGGCTCGCGTACTCATAGAAGGTCGATCACGGTCTCGTCTGGAAAAGCCCGAAGTGTTCTTAGATCGGCCCGAATCATCTCAAAATATCTTCGGTGATTGCTGAAAAGGCTTTCCCGAAGATCTTTTACGAAACTCTCTAGCTCCAACATCAGCTTTCCTTTTTTCTATACTAAGCTCCTCGGCTTTGCAAGCTCGCTCAACAAGTACTACGAACTCTCTGATTTCAAGAATGCCAACAAACATTTTAATATCTTCATTTAGCCCATCCTCGAAGCGTTTACACATAATAGCCTCAGACGATACACATTCCCGAGCATATCTACTAAGTCTGACGAACTTTCGTTCATAATCAGTAACTGACATTGAACCCTGTTTAAGTTCAAAAAATTCTTTCCGTTTCTGATCGATGAACCTCTGACTGATATACTTTTTTCGAAATTCAGTTTGGAAGAGCTCCAACGTCACCCGCTCTCTAGGTACAACAGAAACCAATGTATTCCACCAATAATAAGCAGAATCACGTAGCAAAGATATAACACATTTCAGGCATTCATCGGGTGTGCAAGATAGTCCATCAAGTACTCGAATAGTGTTGTCCAACCAAAATTCAGCTTGCTTGGCATCATCACTATCTGTAGCTTTAAATTCAGTAGCCCCATGCTTTCGAATTCTATCAACTGAGGCCTTATTCAACCTCATCTGATCAATTACCGAAGGTATCGTGGGTGCAGGGGGCGTATTTGTCAGAAATGGGGGTTGTGGAGTAGCTGTATTAGTTCGAATGTATTAGTTAAACCAATCATTCATCACATTATAAAAGGCTTGTCTAGCCTTGTCATTTTGATTGCTCGCAATAGGTTAAGAGTCCATCGGCGCTGTCCCGTGTGCGGGAGCAGGCACTACACTCTCTACATCATCAACTACTGCTCGATGGGGATCGGGATCCATTACTATACGAAAACACGTTTTTAACTGTCAAAAATTAACACACTATCGTATTAACACTATATGGCATGTATAGCTAGACTCATATACGCTATGTTAGTCCTAGAATCGACTAAACTGTAGCTCTGATACCAATAAAATGTAACACCCCTAACCCGAATCCAATCGTCGGATTAAGGTAAGAGGTATTACCGAACTAAACATTTAATTATCTCATTCACATTGTCTATACACATAAACAAAGATCGAGCTGAAATACATACTGATATTTAAGTTATACGCCATTTTCGTAGGGCCAAAATATTTACAATTTCTAAACATCATTATCATCAGCCTAACCTATACATGCCATATCGAGTCCAAAATATAACTGTACCCAAAAAGATCGATAGTGTGATGAACTACTGACGATCCCCGAGTCAGTGACCAACATCAACAATCTATAAAACAGAGAAATAAAGAACAGAGTAAGCTTTCAAAGCTTAGTAAGTTTTAAGCATCACAGACAATTAAGACTTATCGAAAATCGAAACATTCATTTAAATAGACTTATTCCCAATTCAAATTGCTTCATGGCCGAATACACATAAACATAAACATAGATTCTCAGCACATATTTTTCTTTTACTTAAAGTTCATACGATGCATTTAAATCAAATAATCTCATATATTAACAACATTTGACCGAATAGGTCATTGTTTTACTTGTAGATATAACAATTATTCACACTTAAGTATCATTCTTTAATACTAATAATTCACAAAATCATTGACTAAATGTAAATGAGTACATAAAGTAATTTTAACATATAATTCATATACAAATATACCATGACCGATTAAATCATTCTCATATTCGCAAATATAACCATCAATCACATTTATATATATATATATATATATATATATATATTCTTCTTTGATGCTAATGATTCACTTCGAAATCAAATCACTGATGTGTAAGTAATACGTACCTGAACATCTTAAATGTATAGTACTTACTCAACGATGGTTTACTGTGAACATTCAATATCGTAATCATACTTAATTTACTGGAATTAAGCCTGTCAGGTCTTAGAACTTGAAACCAATTACCAGCACAAGCCTGCAGGAATTTAAACCTAGTATAATACCAGCTCGAAGCCTACGGAACTTTAGCCCGGACATATTTCTAGCACGTAGCCTGCGTACCTTAAGTCCGGTTATAATTCCAGCACATAGCCTGCAGACCTTAAGTCCGGATATAATTCCAGCACATAGCCTGCGGACCTTAAGTCCGGATATACATCACTGAATGTCATGCATACTTATTCGCAAGAAAAATTCAATCCACATAGCATCTCACAATCATAGTTCATTTATTTCATTCGAATAATAGCATAACATGGGCACCATTCATATAACTTTTGGCTCAATAACATACATAAAAATATATGTCCATTTTACTTTCCAAGCTTAACTTCTAATGTCTATTCGGCTTTAAGCCTTAAACATAAATTATTTGTCACTCAACTATATTCAAATAGAATCAATAGATTGCGATGCAGGTTATCATACACATATCAAGACATTATCAATTACGTACTAAATGTGACTATTCAAAACTTACCTCGGATATACTTGAATGGTTGCGGAAAGACTACTCAATTACTTTCTCCTTTCCCCTATCCAACTTTGACCCTCTTTGCTCTTGAGCTTATTCTAGCAATTTGCTTAGCCGAAAATTTTAACAAAAATTTTTCTTCTTTCTCTTTTCTAGCTACGGCAATGGAGGAACAAGGACGAACCAACTTTGGTTTCCCCTCCCACTAACACATATTTTATTTCCCTTATTCTTTTATTCATCTTTAATTCATTTAATTCATTATCAATTTAATATTGCAAGAAAACATAACTTAGTGGAAATGATCTTATTGTGACACCCCTAATTTGACCCTAGTCGAAAAGTGGTTTCGGGACCACAAAACCGAGTCACAAAAATAATTAATTGTTATATTTTATGCTTATTATTTATGAATAAGTATGTGTGAAAATTTCATGCTTTAAATTTTGTCATTTGGATGTGAAATAAATAAAAAGGGGCTTATGTGAAAAATCTTGAAAATGTCATAGGTTAATTGGAAGTGGCTAAAAAATTGCATGGTTTGAAGCATGAAGGACTTGCATGACAAACATTCCTTTTTCTTGGTAGTGGACGGCAAGGATGGGCATGAATGACACATTTTGGCATTTTGTGCTTTGTATGTTAGTAAATAATGTTAATAATATATTTGTTTATATAAGAAAATGGTTTCATAAAATAGAAATAATAAAAGTTAATGAAATAAATGAATAAAACATGTTTGAGGTGAAAATAACAAGGCCATTTCTTCTTCTTCTTGCCGTGAGTTGAGAAAGAAAATAGAAACCTTTGAGCTTAGGGCATTCGGCAAAAGAAGGCTTCAAATAAGGTAAGGTTCATGTTATTTTCTTTGAAAAGTTATGAATTTTGGTTGGTTTTGAAGCTTGCAACAAGACCCATGTGAAAATTTTTGTGTTCATGAAGCATGTAGCAATCGGTCATGAGCTTAATGGGGTATATTTTGTATGTTTGATGATTTTGGGAGGATAATTGATTCTAGTTGAGTATGAACAAACTAAATGTGCTTGATGGCTCAAATGAGCTTGGAAAGTTGGCCAATGTTGTTTAAGTTCATGAATTAGGGCATAATTTCATTCATCCATGGAAATTGAGCATGGAAAAAAAAAATCTGGTGTGGGATATATGAAGCTGAAAATTTAGTTTGAAGTGTGGTAATTGTGTTAAAGATGAACATTAAACCTTTATGTTTTATGGTCTTGTAAGTTAGGTGTAAAACCCATGGCCTTTTTATGCTTGGCATGGAATTAGTGGTTAAATGAGTTATGAACCTATTATAATTTGAAAATTTGATGGTTTTATGGAGAAGGGGGCATTCGAAAATAGAGGTTAAATTATAATAACCTCACCTTAGTGAATTGAAGTAAAATTTGACTCTTTATAGGATTAAATTACTAATGACCGAATGTGATGAAATTGTCAAGAAATAAATTTGATTAAAAGAGATTCGGTTAATGGTGGGTGTATAGAATAATTGAATGCTAATTTGATTAACTCTCTAATGGTTAAATGTGTTAAACCTTAAAGCATTATTTAGTTTAACCAAGGAGAACTTGTATATTTGTAGGAGGGCATGTTTGAGCGTGTATTGATAATTGATTTTGAAGGTTCGACTTTATGCCTTGATAGTTGGTTTTGAAGTATATGATGTCTTGGTATAAATATATGTGCATTCGGTTACTTTCATAACATGCATTTAAAGTGTCCTTTGGATGCAATTGCTTATGCACTTGAGGGTATATGAGTTAATTTTCTTTATGGCAAATTTGGATAAGAAGCTAACTAATAATATGCTAAGGTAGTCATGTGGATAATCGGCTTTGTGAATATTATTAAAGGTGTAATTAGTTATATCCATAGGTCATCGGTAAAATTGACCACATAACTAGTATATGTATATAAGGCGACATGGTGATACCTAGGTAAATGTATTTGGGATGGTTTTATGAAATACCGAATGTGTGCAGATGTATCGAGGTGTTGCCTTATGTATGAGTTTCATTGAGAAGATTTACCTTGTTGTTTTTAATGATATAACAAGGTGATTAAAATAGTTTAAATTTTGTTAATTAGACTCAAGAGCATAGAGGGCAATTTTGGATAAAGAGAAAGTAAGCGAATAGTGTGGATATCTAGTCGTCGACCACTTCCGAGGTAAGTTTTAAGTGATTAAACGTTGAGTAAATTCAATCATAATAGGACATGATGAGTTGATTTAATAAGATATGATGTGGCCATGATATGTTCTAAGCTCAAATGGTAAGTTCTTAAGTGTTTGAGCTTGGGAATTTAAGTGTAATTTGAAATAGTCTGCTTAGGACAGCAGCAGTAATGTGACTTTAGAAAATCACCATAAATTTATGGACTTGAATTAGAGGCTGAATGAAACATGAAATTAAAGCTTAATGAGTCTAGTTTCTTATAAAAGAAACCGTGTAAGCAAAGGAATTTCCGATAATGAGATATTTAAAGTTGTGTGAGATAGTGCAGAATGACACTGTAATCCTCTGTTATGTTTTTAGAAAATCATTATAAATTTTACAAAAATTTTTAAAAGACAAAATTTATATTCTAGATGCCTTATTGAGTTTAGTTTCAAATGAAATAAACTAGAACATATTTTTAATTTTGTACAATGAGAAATTTGATTCGTAGTGAAGAGTGGTCAGCATAGTCAAACAGTGAAATAGTGGAAACTTTAAGAAAAATATGGCATTGATTGGCCAAACCAAAAATTCTGAAAATTTGTTGGATAAAATATGTATGAGTCTATTTTCAGGGAAAATTAATGGCACTTCATTTGGAGTTTCGTAGCTCCATTTACGAATAATTTAATGACTGTTGCTCAGGAAAAACAGCTTGTGCTGAATTTGTGATTATGTTGTAAACCTTAATAAAACTATTTGAGTTGCTTATAAGCTATTGATTAAATATTGGTAATCAAAGTACCAAATCCGTATTAAAGTGAAGCTATAAGCCGTAAATGACTAGTATACCTAGTCAATTTTGTTATGATGAAATTGATGTACAAGGTGTGTAGATGTGATAAGGCCTAATGGCCGATGTGATGAATGTGAAAGTGTATATATGTGATAAGGCCGAATGGCCAATGTGATGAATGTGAAAGTGTAAATATGTGATAAGGCCGAGTGGCCAACGTGATGAATGTGAAAGTGTATATATGTGATAAGGCCGAATGGCCAATGTGATGAATGTGAAAGTGTATATATGAGATAAGACCTAATGGCCGATGTGATGGATGTGAAGGTGTATATATGTGATAAGGCCGAATGGCCAATGTGATGGATGTGAAAGTGTATAAATGTGATAAGTCCCGAAGGCATTTGTGTCGATACTATATCGGGTTAAAACCCTTGGGCTTTATCGAGAATATTATCTGATTAATGTCCGTAGGCTTCGTGTTAAATACTATATCCAGAGCTTTAAAGACCGACGGCTAAATGCTAGGATTCAAGTAAGACTTTGATATTGAGTATCTGCAATAAGTTACCATCAAATAAGTATTATGTATTTAAGATGTTCAGGTACGTATTACTTACTCATCGGTGGAGTGATTTCGAGGTGAATTATCAGTATCAAAGAGGTAGGTAAATGTGATTAATATTATAAGTCCAAATATGAGAATGATCTAATTGGTAATGGTATGCTTGTATAATGAAGTATGTGATGAAATATTCGATGTATTAGTGCATATTCTGCCCAAAAGCCTTATGATTTGAGTATGGGTTGGGTTCACTAGATGTGCCGATTACAAGGTAAGGATTATGTTTTGTAAGCTTGCGTATATGTGATAAGGAATATGTTTGGTTCTTTATGTGCCTCGGTAATTTAGTACTTGTCATGTTGAAATACTTAAAAATATGGATGTGATTACGAACAAGTGGAAAGGATTCTGAAAGTTGAAAATTGATGAAGAATGTGCTTTGGAAATATTTGACCATCTAGGTCATTATTATTGAAAGTATATATGTGATGACCAAGTGATGCGTTTATTGATATTATAGTTCGAGGTGAAGCTCTAGATTAACTTCATCGAGCAGTTGAAATGAATGACCAATGATAGTGAATGAGAACACTTTGTTTTGCTTAAAACTTACTAAGCTTACAAAAGCTTACTCTGTTCGATCATGTTTTGGTTTATAGGTTGTGGATTCGACTACCGGTTAGGGATCATCGACGCCGTCACACTATCTACCATTACGGCAACTATGTAATTAGACTTAGCTTATGGCATGTATAGGATAGACAATATAGTAGAATGATATTTTGACTATTGTATATAAGCCATATGAAAATGGCATCTTTTGAATGTTTACTTATAGAAGTTTACATTTTATCCTGGTCGTGTTTAGTGTTTATCCAAATGAATGATCTAAAAAAAAGTTTTACTGTTCTGTCATGAGTTACAAGTCCGGTAATACCCCTTACTTATTCCGGCGATGGTTACGGGATAGGGGTGTTACACTTGTCATGGCTGGCCACTCAAAGTATGTTGGGTAAATTGACATGCAAGTCCACATTTTTTTTTATTTGCATGCATTTGTTGGTCACCATAAATTTACCCATTACACTTCTCATGTTTCACACTCAAGTCCTATTTGGAAAATTCACATCAAATGACTATATCAAAACATCAAAAAATTTCACACATGATTTAAACACATATAATAGACATAGAAATGAGCATTTAGAATTTTTTTTCGACTCAGTTTTGTGGTCCCGAAACCACTTCTCGACTAGGGTCAAAATAGGGCTGTCACATACTACAATCTAAACTTTCATCTTGCACATCATCATATACATGTCATTACAATCATATAACTCAATTCAATCAATTTAGCACATTTACTCAAGTTATACAAGCTTGCCAATCATAATTATCCAAACCAGTGTACATGAGCTTATTACAATGTATTCCCTTGTCTCATTTAAAGATATCATTGAAATTCATCAATATTCAATGGCCAATCGCAACAATGACATTTCCATCTGTAACATGATATTATGAACCTTTATTCATACCTTTATGAATTTCTACTTATCACAATCACTTAGTTGAATAAACCAAGTGCAAAACATCATATGAACGTAAAAAAAGCACGAGTTATCATTACAACATGAACTTCCATCTCACGTGTCATCACGTACATATCATGAACTTTTATTCATATTTTTCTGAGCTTAGACTCAACATAACTGTAATTTACTCAAATTGTGACATCCCAAATTAGGACCTAGTTGGAATAGTGGTTTCGAGACCACACATCCGAGATAGAAATAATTATTATATGATTCTTATGAGGTTATGATATGAATGCGTGCTTGTGAGAAAGTTTCCTGAAGAAATTCTATGCATAAAATGTCTAAGAATTTTAGGGACCAAATTGAATAAAATGCAAAACTTGCATTCTAGAATATTTAAGCATGAAATTGCTTTAGATTATGAATTAGAGGGTCATAATTAGAAATTTGGCCAATTTCTATAATTTTGGAAAAAAATTGACATGCATAGGACAAATTTGAAGAAAAAACCCTAAGGACATTTTGGTCATTTAGTAATTAAAAGAATAAAAAGGGAAAATAAAAGCAAAAATGTGTCCATCTTCTCCATGTGTTTGCCGAATTTCTCAATAGCCATAGCTAGGGTTTTGTTCAACATTTCCAAGCTTGATTGTAAGTGCTTCCTAGCCCCGTTTTTAATGTTCTTTGTATTTTTGAAGTCTTTGAAGCATGATCTACTCATTTCTAGCTATATTATGATCTAGGGTTCATGTATGAAATTTGAACGATGTGTAACATGCATGTATTTTGATGATTAATGTAACACCCCGAGCCCGAGACCATCGCCGGTGTCGGACGCGAGGGGTTGACGAGCTAAATCCTCTTAAAGTACCGACCAATTTGGCATTTCCAGACAGGCTGGAAAACTGCGTCACTGTCGCCTTAAAAATCATATCTCGAGTTTCAAAACTCGGAAACTGATTCCGTAAATTTTCCCTGAATTTAGACTCATATATCCTTCCATGGATTTATTTCTAAAATTTTTGGTCGGGCCAATTGGTACAGTTTATTAGTTAAAGTCACCCATGTTACAGGGATCAACTGCTCTGCCCTTCGCACGTTACAACTTGAATATCTCTCTGTACAGGGCTTTAATACTGGTGCCATTTGTTTCTAATGAAACTAGACTCAAAATGGAATCTGCACATATAAGGCATGACTTCTAATTCTTTCTGGATAATTTATGGAAAATTTTTAAAGTCACGACAGGGGACCCAGAAACCGTTCTGGCCCTGTCTCACAATAACTTTAATATCTCTTAACAAGTAACTCCTATGACTGTTTCGTTTCTTCCATATGAAAGTAGACTCACCAAGGTTCATTTACATAACTTATTCACTATTTAATACCATTCCTACAAATTTTAGTGATTTTTCAAAACCACACCACTGCTGCTGCCAGCATCTGTTTTCAAGGTAACCTTTATCTATTTCATGATTTCCACGATTCAATAGGCCCTTTTTGCATACATAGCACAAGTGTGATCATGATTAACCATTCCAATGGCTAATCTTTTCAAAACCATTCCATACCCCATAATGATCATCATACAAATGATTATAGAATCATACTAACAACGTATCTAAGCCATTTTCGCATGGCTATCCAAGCTTACATAAAACCGAAAGGTACATGACCTTCTACAATAGGGTAGTCCTATACATGCCATTTCAAAGTTCAACCAAAATTATACCCAAAATGAAGGCTTTGATAGTGTAGATGACTTCAACTTTAATGATCCCGAATCCGATCGCTAACGAGCAAAATCTATAAAATAGAGAGCCAAAGCAACGGGGTAAGCATTTTTATGCTTAGTAAGTCTCAAGCAATAAAATCAGCTTTAATTAAGGCATTACATTCACATAGCCAAATGAATCATTTCATTAATACACATTCACATAATCATACTTACTTCACACTTCATCATTGTATACTTTCACAAGATATCAACCAATTCAATAGCTGAAAATTCGTTAGTCGATTGAACGAATGTTACTCAAACATATCGACTTTTCCAATGCACATATAAACATACCTTTTCCTTTGGGCTTTTCGAGCGTACTAATTAAATTTATTACAGCAACCAACGCTCACCTTCAGCCCAAGCTTCTTGAATACAACCGGATATAACCACATGCACGAATGCCTTGGTCTTAGCCGGATAGAACGACTTGCACAAATGCCTTGGTATTAGCCGGATTTAACAACTTGCACGAATGCCTTGGTCTTAGCCGGATGTGGTCACTAGCACAATGGCCTTGGTCTTAACCCGAATATAATTACTAGCATAAATGTCTTGGGACTTAGCCGGATATCATTCAATTGCTCATGCACACACATACATCAATAATCATTACACATCCAGGTTTCATTTTCGTTACTAAGGCTCAAACACAAACATATCACTTGCATAATCGCCTTGGGACTTAGCCCGGGTATCATTCAAATACTCATACACATAAATCAATAATCATTACACATCCATATTTCATTTCACATAATTCGAGTAGGGTCATTTCTTGAGGACTTACCTCGGATGTTGTCGAACAACCGACGGCTAATCGATCACTTTTTCCTTCCCTTATCCAATTGTGGCCCTCTAAGCTCTTGAGCTAATTCAAACAAATTCAATTCATTAAAGTCTCGCACTAGCCTTGGCGAATACACATATCATTGACTCAACATCACATAACTAAGCACTTTAGTCAATTTTCTTTAATTACGCACACATTCGGCCTTAGCTCACAACAAGGTAGCCGATTACCTAAGTCAAGAATAGGCATCATTAAGCTTGCCTCTAACCGAATGCATGCACAATAATTCCCCCATGTGGCCGATTATACTTAGTCATACTTGCACAAAATCAACAATAAATTGCAAGATTTTCACATCATATGTGTACTAGGCCGATTGTACATGCAAATTTCACAACATTCTTCAACAAATTTCTTCTTTAAACAACATATTTATCACTTTCTTCATAATCAAAATATCATGTGCAATCATATATACACATATAGGTGCAAGGTCAATTTCAAGGTGTCCATAGCCATCCAAAACACAAATTTTACTAACATGCAAGAAGCATGAACCATGCTCATGAATGCATCATGGCCGAATACATCACAATCATGCCCCTTTCAACTTCAATCATGGTTAAACAAAAAGAAAACTCAATGTCTTACTCAAGATGGCTACAAAGAAATTTCAAGAGTAGAAAATCCATCATTACATGCATCATTAGCAAGCTTCACATTTAGCATGGAATGGCTTTAACACAATAACAACTTTGGCCAAATACCATTACCATGGCATAACAAGGATTTGAACCATGGCTAACATGAACATCAAGTTAGCAACTAAAACATGCATGAAACTCATAACACAACCTCATACATACCTTACTCTTGATGCAAGTTTGGCCAAATTTCCTTCTAGATCTCTTCTAAACAAAGAAAATGAAGCAAAAATCTCTTCTTCCTCTTAGTATTTTCGGCCAAAAGGAGAGAACAAGGATGAACAAAATTTTTTGTTTTCTTTTTTTAGTTGCACTGCAATGGGGGGCATCCATGCTCATCTTTTTTTTTGTTCATTTCTTTAATGCTAATTCTTATTTTATTTCTTCATACATAACTCACTAACCAAACATGTTGGAAACATGTTTCCCTTGCCCATCAACACCTACCTTGGCGGCCACTATGCTTCTTTTGGGGAAATTTGACATGCAAATCCCTTATTTTTGCATGCATGATCAACTAGTCATCCCACATCTTCCCATCATACTTTCAAAGTTTACTACTAGGCCCTTTCTAGTGAAATTCACATTTATAACACTAAATCAAATCATCAAAATGTCACACACAATTTAACACATATCATAGGCATCAAAATAAATTTTAAATTATTTTTATGCCTCGATTTTGTGGTCCCGAAACCACATTCGACTAGGGTCAATTTTGGGCTGTCACAACTCTCCCCACTTAAGAAATTTTTGTCCCGAAAATCTTACCGGTAAATAGGGTTGGGTATCGCTCTTTCATAGAGTTCTCGGTTTCCCAAGTAGCTTCTTCTATCCGTGTTTGAGCCATAACACTTTCACTAGCGGAACCGCTTGTTTTATAACTCTTTCACTTCACGTGATAGGATACGAATCGGTTCTTCCTCATAACTCATATTGGCTTGAATTTCAACCTCCGATGGACTAATCACGTGCGATGGATCAGATCTATAGCGTCGAAGCATCGAAACATGAAAGACATCGTGAATCTTTTCGAGTTCAGGGGGCAAAATCAGACGATATGCCACTGGACCGACTCGCTCAGATATCTCATATGGTCCAATGAACCTCGGGCTCAACTTGCCCTTACGGCCGAATCTGAGTATCTTTTTCCAAGGCAAAACCTTGAGAAACACTTTATCTCCCACGATACTCGATGTCCTTACGCTTCAGATCCCGTCACGACTTCGACGATCGGAGGCTATCTTGAGACTTTCACGGATTACTTTCACTTTCATTCAGCATCTCTAATCAAATCCACCCCGAAAATTTTGCTTTCACCGAGCTCAGTCCAAAACAATGGTGTACGGCATTTACGACCGTACAAAGCCTCGTAAGGTGCCATCCTAATACTTGATTGAAAACTATTGTTATAAGCGAATTCAATCAAAGGCAAATACCGTTCCATGAACCACGAACTCGAGGATGCAACATCTCAACATATCCTCAAGTATCTGAATTATCCGCTCGGATTGACCATCGGTTTGGGGGTGAAAGGCGGTGTTGAAATGCAACTTGGTACCCAAAGCTTCTTGCAACTTCTTCCAAAATCGCGAGGTAAATCTCAGATCTCTATCCGACACGATAGAAATAGGCACCTCGTGTAATCTCACAATCTGAGAAACGTACAATTCGGCTAATTTGTCCATTGAAAAATCCGTACGTACGGGGACAAAGTGAGCCGACTTAGTCAATCTATCTACAACAACCCAAATCGCATCCTTCTTACTCACTGACAATGGAAGTCCGGATACGAAGTCCATTGTGACTCGATCCCATTTCCACTCGGGTATCGTGATTGGCTGAAGTAATCCTGAAGGCACTTGATGTTCCGCTTTCACTTGTTGACATATTAAACACCTCGAAACAAAGTCGGAGATGTCTCGTTTCATACCATGCCACCAAAACCGAGCGTTTCAAATCGTTGTACATCTTCGTACTCCCGGGTGGATTGCCATTTGGCTACAATGGGCTTCGTTGAATTATCGAAATAAGTTCAATTCTTTGGAACACACAGACGACTTCGAACCTCAAACAATCGTCATCATCGATCTGAAACTCCGATTCCTTGTTGAAACACACTCGGCCCGTTTGCAACCAACTCATCGTCGACCTTCCGAGCCTCACAAATTTGATGTATTAATAATGGTTTGGCTTTCAATTCAGCTACTAACACGTTGTCGGATCGAGCGGACAAGTGCACATTCATCGCTCGTAAGCGAATAATGATTTACGACTCAAGGCATCCGCAACCACATTCGCCTTTCCGGGTGATAGTCAATGACCAGCTCATAATCCTTTAACAGCTCGAGCCAACGTCTTTGTTGCAGATTTAAGTCTCTTTGGGTCATCAAATATTTGAGACTTTTGTGATCCGAGTACACATGGCACCTCTCACCAAATAAGTAATGTCGCCAAATCTTTAAAGCGAATCGATGGCGACCAATTCGAGATCATGGGTGGGATAATTTTTCTCATGTGGCTTTAATTGCCTCGGCGCATAGGCCACAACTCGACCTTCTTGCATCAATACACAACCTAACCCAAGTAGGGAGGCGTCACTATAGATGACAAACTCTTTGCCGATTCGGGTTGCACTAGAATTAGGGCTTGATTAAATAAGTTTTCAGTTGATCGAAACTCTTCGACATTTCTCCGTCCATTCGAACTTAACATCCTTTTGGAGTAAGCCGTCATTGGCGTGGCTATCGTTGAGAAACCTTTACAAATCGTCGGTAATAATAAGCAAGCCCCAAAAAGCTCCGAACCTCGGTAATATTTCTCGGAGGCTTCCAGTTAAGTATGGCGAAATTTTGTTGGTCGACTCGAATGCCCGATCTGAGATATCACATGCCCAAGAAGCTAACCTCTCTTAACCGAACTCACACTTGCTGAACTTAGCATATAATTGCTTATCCGTAGAATTTGCAGCACTAACCTCAGGTGTTCAGCATGTTCGGTCTCATTTCTTGAATAGACCAAGATGTCATCAATGAATACGACTACGAACCGATCTAAATATGGTCTGAAGATCCGATTCATCAAATCCATAAATACCGCAGGGGCATTAGTAAGTCCAAACGGCATCACTAGAAACTCGTAGTGACAATATCTTATTCTGAAGGCAGTCTTGGGTACGTCCGAATCTCGAATTCATGAATCGATAATAGCCCGATCTCAAATCTATTTTCGAGAACACCGAGGCTCCTTGAGTTGATCGAACAAGTCATCAATCTGTGATAACGGATATTTGTTCTTTATCGTCGCTTTATTAAGTGACGATAGTATGCACAACCTCATGGTCCCATCCTTCTTTTCACAAACAACACTGGCGCACCCAAGGCGAAAAACTCGGCGGGCAAAACCTCTATCCACCAATTCTTGCAACCGAGCTTTCAACTTCTTTAATTCCGTCGATTGCCATACGATCACGGAGCTATCGAAATTGGAGTGGTACCGGTACCAATTCGATGCCAAACTCTATTTCCGAGCGGTGGTAAACCCGGCAATTCTTGAGGAAAACATCCGGTATTCACAAACCACGGCAGCGATTCGGGTTTCTTTTCGACTCCTTGTCATCGAGCACATACGCAAGGTACGCCGCACCCTTTTCTTACATATTTCGGGCCAACATTGCGATATTACGGTGGCAACCCTTTAAGTCCGTAGACTCAACCCGAATTATCTCGTTATTCGCGCACCTCGGATCGATAGTCTTGCTTTTGCAATTTACAACCGCATCGTGCATGGTGAACCAATCCAAACCAAGAATAACGTCGAATTCATCGAGCGACAAAAGCATCAAGTCCGCCGAAAACAAGAACCTCGGAATACTAGGGACTTTTCTTCCACACTTTGTTGACAAGCACGTAATGACCCAAGGGTTTGACACACGAATTACAAACTCGATGAGACTCAATAGGCAAAGTCTTCTTTGGATGCTAAGGTTTCACATATATAAGAATGAGTAGAACCGGGGTCAATCAAAGCAATCACATTAGTATCGAAAAGAGTGAAAGTACCGGTAATAACATCGGTGAGGCAAGCATCCTCGCGTCTTGGCGTATGGCATAAGTCCTAGCAGAGTACGAGCCTTGGGTCTCATTGTAGCATCTCTCGACCCTCTCGACCGCTACTAGCATTGCCGCATTTGGATGGCCTACCTCGAGCAGTGGTAGCACCCGGGTTTCCACTTTGACTTACATTTTGTTCAAGCAACCTCGGGTAGCCCTTGATAAAGTGGTCAGCCGATCCACACTTATAGCAGGAGCGATCACGGAACCTATAGCTCCCCGAATGCCATTTGCCACAATGCGAGACACTCCGCTCTCTCTCGCGATCATTTCCACCACGGCAATCAAGTGATTGTGTGGTCACAGAGGTCGACCGCGATCTCGTCTAGAAAAGCCCGGCGCCTCTAGACCAGCTCACATCATCTCGAAATCTCTTGATGCTGTTGAAGAGACTTTCCGAGGACCTTTTGAAATTCTCCGGTTCCCACATCAACTTTTTGTTTCTCCTTTCTAAGCTCTTGACTTTACAAGCTCGCTCAACAAGTACTACTGAACTCTCGTATTTCGAGAATGCCAACGAACATCCTTATATCATCATTTAGCCCATCCTCGAGCGTTTACATAATAGCTTCGGACGAAATGCATTCTCGCGTGTCTGGCTAAGCCTTACAAATTTTCGTTCGTAGTCGATGGCGACATAGAGCCTTGCTTAAGATCAAGAAATTCCTTTCGCTTCGGTCGATGAATCTCGGTGATATACTTTTTGAACTCGGTTTGAAAGAACTCCCAAGTCACTTGCTCTCTAGGCACCACGAAGTCGAGTACTCCACCAATAGTAGGCGGAATCACGTAACAAGGAGATGGTACACTTTAAGCACTCATCGGTGTACAAGATAGCTCATCGAGCACCGGATAGTGTTGTCCAACCAAAATTCAGCTTGCTCGGCATCGTCATCATCCGTAGCTTTAAATTCAGTGGCCCCATGTTTTGAATCCTATCATTGGGGCTTACTTGACCTTATTTGGTCGATTCTGGGAGGTATTGTAGGTCTTGAGGTTGCATTTGTCGGGAATGGAGGTTGTGGAACAGTAGTGTTAGTTCGAATGTATTGGTTAAACCAATCATTCATCACACTATAAAAGGCTTGCCTAGCCTCATCATTCGGATTGCTGGCCATAGGTTGAGAGTCCATGGCGCTGTCCCTTCTTGCGAGAGCAGGCGCCACACTCTCCACATCATCAGCTATTGCTCGGTTGGGATCGGGATCCATTGCTATAAACAAACACAAAGTCAAATTGTCATAAATCACCACACTATCAATTCATCATTTAATGGCATGTATAGCTAGACCCCAAACATATCACGGTAGTCCTACAATCGACTAAACCGTAGCTCTATTACCAATAAAATTGTAACACCCGAGCCCGAGACCATCGCCGTGTCGGACGCGAGGGGTTGACAACTAAATCTCTTAAAGTACCGACCAATTTGGCATTTCCAGACAGGCTGGAAAACTGCGTCACTGTCGCCTTAAAATCATATCTCGAGTTTCAAAACTCGGAAACTGATTCCATAAATTTTCCCTGAATTTAGACTCATATATCCTTCCATGGATTTATTTCTAGAATTTTTGGTTGGGCCAATTGGTACAGTTTATTAGTTAAAGTCACCCATGTTACAGGGATCGACTGCTCTGACCTTCGCGCGTTACAACTTGAATATCTCTCTGTACAGGGCTTTAATACTGGTTATGTTTGTTTCTAATGAAACTAGACTCAAAATGGAATCTGCACATATAAGGCATGACTTCTAATTCTTTCTGGATAATTTATAGAAAATTTTTAAAGTCGCGACAGGGGACCCAGAAACCGTTCTGGCCCTGTCTCACAATAACTTTAATATCTCTTAACAAGTAACTCCTATGACCGTTTCGTTTCTTCCATATGAAAGTAGACTCATCAAGGTTCATTTACATAACTTATTCACTATTTAATACCATTCCTACAAATTTTGGTGATTTTCAAAACCACACCACTGCTGCTGCCAGCATCTGTTTTCAAGGTAACCTTTACCTATTTCATGATTTCCACGATTCAATAGGCCCTTTTTGCATACATAGCACAAGTGTGATCATGATTAACCATTCCAATGACTAATCTTTTCAAAACCATTCCATACCCCATAATGATCATCATACAAACGATTATAGAATCATACTAACAACGTATCTAAGCCATTTTCGCATGGCTATCCAAGCTTACATAAAACCGAAAGGTACATGACCTTCTACAATAGGGTAGTCCTATACATGCCATTTCAAAGTTCAACCAAAATTATACCCAAAATGGAGGCTTTGATAGTGTAGATGACTTCGACTTTAATGATCCCGAATCCGATCGCTAACGAGCAAAATCTATAAAAGCAGAGAGCCAAAGCAACGAGGTAAGCATTTTATGCTTAGTAAGTCTCAAGCAATAAAATCAGCTTTAACTAAGGCATTACATTCACATAGCCAAATGAATCATTTCATTAATACACATTCACATAATCATACTTACTTCACACTTCATCATTGTATACTTTCACAAGATATCAACCAATTCAATAGCTGAAAATTCGTTAGTCGATTGAACGAATGTTACTCAAACATATCGACTTTTCCAATGCACATATAAACATACCTTTTCCTTTGGGCTTTTCGAGCGTACTAATTAAATTTATTACAGCAACCAACGCTCACCTCCAGCCCAAGCTTCTTCGGAATACAACCAGATATAACCACATGCACGAATGCCTTCGGGTCTTAGCCCAGATAGAACGACTTGCACAAATGCCTTCGGGTATTAGCCCGGATTTAACAACTTTCACGAATGCCTTGGTCTTAGCCGGATGTGGTCACTAGCACAATGGCCTTGGTCTTAACCGGATATAATTACTAGCATAAATGTCTTTGGGACTTAGCCGGATATCATTCAATTGCTCATGCACACACATACATCAATAATCATTACACATCCGGGTTTCATTTTCGTTACTAAGGCTCAAACACAAACATATCACTTGCATAATCGCCTTGGGACTTAGCCGGGTATCATTCAAATACTCATACACACATAAATCAATAATCATTACACATCCATATTTCATTTCACATAATTCGAGTAGGGTCATTTCTTGAGGACTTACCTCGGATGTTGTCGAACAACCCGACGGCTAATCGATCACTTTTCCTTCCCTTATCCAATTGTGGCCCTCTAAGCTCTTGAGCTAATTCAAACAAATTCAATTCATTAAAGTCTCGCTTGCTAGCCTTGGCTGAATACACATATCATTGACTCAACATCACATAACTAAGCACTTTAGTCAATTTTCTTTAATTACGCACACATTCGGCCTTAGCTCACAACAAGGTAGCCGATTACCTAAGTCAAGAATAGGCATCATTAAGCTTGCCTCTAACCGAATGCATGCACAATAATTCCCCCCATGTGGCCGATTATACTTAGTCATACTTGCACAAAATCAACAATAAATTGCAAGATTTTCACATCATATGTGTACTAGGCCGATTGTACATGCAAATTTCACAACATTCTTCAACAAATTTCTTCTTTAAACAACATATTTATCACTTTCTTCATAATCAAAATATCATGTGCAATCATATATACACATATAGGTGCAAGGCAATTTCAAGGTGTCCATAGCCATCCAAAACACAAATTTTACTAACATGCAAGAAGCATGAACCATGCTCATGAATGCATCATGGCCGAATACATCACAATCATGCCCTTTCAACTTCAATCATGGTTAAACAAAAGAAAATTCAATGTCTTACTCAAGATGGCTACAAAGAAATTTCAAGAGTAGAAAATCCATCATTGCATGCATCATTAGCAAGCTTCACATTTAGCATGCAATGGCTTTAACACAATAACAACTTTGGCCAAATACCATTCCCATGGCATAACAAGGATTTGAACCATGGCTAACATGAACATCAAGTTAGCAACTAAAACATGCATGAAACTCATAACACAACCTCATACATACCTTTCTCTTGATGCAAGTTTGGCCAAATTTCCTTCTAGATCTCTTCTAAACAAAGAAAATGAAGCAAAATCTCTTCTTCCTCTTAGTATTTTCGGCCAAAAGGAGAGAACAAGGATGAACAAAATTTTTTGTTTTCTTTCTTAGTTGCACAGTAATGGGGGCATCCATGCTCATCTTTTTTTTTTGTTCATTTCTTTAATGCTAATTCTTATTTTATTTCTTCATACATAACTCACTAACCAAACATGTTGGAAACATGTTTCCTTGCCCATCAACACCTACCTTGGCCGGCCACTATGCTTCTTTGGGGAAATTTGACATGCAAATCCCTTATTTTTGCATGCATGATCAACTAGTCATCCCACATCTTCCCATCATACTTTCAAAGTTTACTACTAGGCCCTTTCTAGTGAAATTCACATTTATAACACTAAATCAAATCATCAAAAATGTCACACACAATTTAACACATATCATAGGCATCAAAATAAATTTTAAATTATTTTTATGCCTCGGTTTTGTGGTCCCGAAACCACATTCCGACTAGGGTCAATTTTGGGCTGTCACAATTAATAAAGGAATATGAATGTTTGATGCATGACAAACATCTTTTACTAGGAGATTTTTAGTGAAAACACATAAAAAGGGGGCTTGTTTTGTAAAAGTGTAAAAGTGGGTAGTAATAATGTGAAACAAAGGAAAATGTGGGCTGATATGAGCATGGTATAGGTTCGGATAGGCTTGGGTAACAAAAAAAATGCATGCATTTCATTTTACGAGCCTAGGGACTAAATGGAAAATAAGTGAAAAGTTAGGGGTAAAAAGGTAATTTTACCAAAGCATGAATTATGGATTGATTTGAATAATGTGATTAGTACACAAGTTAAATTTGGCATTATAGATTAAGAAAATGTCAATCGGGTCTTGATCGAGGAAATAATAAAGTATACGATGATTAGGCTCAATTACCATCATTTTGTACCGAGGTAAGTGTATATGCAACTAATGTGGTGTAGCATGTTTTTAATGTTTTGATATTATGTGATAAATTTTTTCTTGTTATTATGAGTTATATACTTATTGGTAGTTATGAAAGCATAAATGATAATTAGCCATTACATACAACATCACGAGCAAGTATGACAATGTATGCCTTGAGTAAGTGAGGAATGTCCCTTTTGAACCTTAGGAATAGTCTAGGATAGAAGTGACATGTCACTAGGATTTAGAAATTCGAACTCGTTGAGTTGGTCTGGGTTTGTGATATGTATGAGGAATCCCAGCTCGTTGAGTTGGTCCGAGTTCATTATGGATGCATACATGTAATTGGGTTCCAGGCAATGGTCTTGTGTGTCCTACCGGTGGCTAGGTAATCCTTGAGTTGGCTGGATACCTGACAGCTTGTGTGAGCAGCCCCTGTAGCAACACCTTGACCGATAGCTTTTATGAGCAAGCCCATGAGTAGCTCCATTGCGAGCATTACATGTTATGAGGTAGCTTTGGCTACATATGTATATGTGGCACTTATGTGCAAGTTTTCCACGTATCCAATAGTATTCCGAGTGTTCAATGGGTAATACAATGGATGTGATAAAAGTCCCGAGGAGGGCATGTTAAAGAGGTATGGTTATATGATATACTATGATGAGTACAGGTATGTACGCTAAACCTATGAATATTGCCTTGATAAAGAATGATTTGTGATGAAAAAGTATATGTGTACATATGATAAGTAAGTCAAAAGGTTTAAGTGATGAATAATCTTTATGTATATGTTACCATGTCTTTGCATGTTGATTGCTTACTACCATTGCATATTATTTGCATGTGGACTTACTATGCTTTAATGCTTACCCCCTTTCCTTTCCATCCTTTGTAATTCTGCCAAGCTAGCTCAGGGACCGGAAGCTGTCGGAGTAATCAATCACACTATCAAAAGATTATAAGGTATTGATCACGTGATTCATAACAAGTAATAAATATTTTTAATAAAGATCAAACCTAGACTAACTATTATCACGACGAAAAGGAAAGCGCACCTATCAAACAATAGTATAGTAATGGCAAGACCGGGATATCGTACCCAAAGGAACCAAAAGTACTAGTAATAACTATCTTTTTATTATTTAACCTAGAAATAAAGAGGGGTTGTTTATTAAACTAATTAACTAAACTAAGAACGCATAGAGAAAAGAATTGGGGAATTGCTTTTGGGGAATTACTTTTGGGAAAATTGATTGACTTGGGACAATACCTAAGTAAAAATCCACCTAGACTTTACTTGTTATTCTGGCTCCGAATCGGACGATTTATTCATTCAACTTGTTCCGTAGAGATCACTAAGTTATGTTATTATCCCTATTCAAGACTAATAACGTCTAATCCCTAGATTGAATAACCAAGACTTTTCTCTAATTAACACTCTAGGGTTGCATTAACTCGATCTATGGATCCCCTTATTAGGTTTCACCCTAATCCGGAAAAATCTTGTCACCCTATTTCTAGGTGTGCAATCAACTCCGCTTAATTATGACAAATGTACTCTTAGACAGGGTCTATTCCTCCTCTGAATAAGAGCGTGTCTTGAATCAGTATCCTAGAATATCGAAACAAGAATTAAAAACACATAATTAAGAACAAGTTAAATATTTATCATACGATTTAGAAAATAATAACAAGATTCGTCTTAGGTTTCATCCCCCTTAGGTATTTAGGGGTTTAGTTCATAACTAAATAAGAAAACATCTCAGAAGAATAAAGAATACAAAACATAAAGAAAACCCAAAACTCCTGAAGGGAAATTGAGGAGAGATCTTCAGTCTTGATGATGAATCCGGCTTCTAAGATGGATCAGTCGGCTTCCTTGGGGTAATTCTCTATCTCCCCTTTTCTTCCTCCTCTAGGGTGTATTTATAGGCTTTGGAATGCCTAGAAGCCCTCAAAATTAGCCTTTTTTGAATTGAACTCAACTTGAGCTCGGTAGGGACATGCCCGTGGCACACGCCTGCGTTTGATTACTTCAGGCCATACTCGAGCCTGCCAAAATGACACGGGTATGTGGTCTGCCCGTGTGAGGAGGTACAGGTTGTGTTGATTTCTTACTTTAGCCTATTTTCTCTATTTTTTGCCCGTTTCTCGTTTCTTTCACTCTCCTATGCTCTCCTAAGTATAAAACATGAAATTAAAGCATTAGGAGCATTGAATTCACCAATTCTTATGATAAATCATCCATAAAATGCATTAAACATTGGGTAAAAATATGTATAATTTACGGTTTATCAGGTATAGTGAAATTGTTATTTTGAGTACCCCATGTATAGAGGACTTGGTTATTTTGTGATATGTGTCATGTTATTTAGCCAAATTGTGAAGGCCTATGATGTTGATGATTCATTTTGTAATGGCCATGTGATCTAGCTTATATTTGATCATTGGGTTGTAATCTAATTACACATGCATGCATCTATTAGTACCTTGATGATGTGATATGTTATTTCTTGGTGAATGTATGATAAAGTATAGATTAGATGCTAAAGGATAAGGGATAACTTAATGGCTTAAAATGACTATAGTCATGAATGCATAATTTGAAGTTATGGTAACAAGTTTAATAATGCATGAAATTGGTGTGAAATGCTTCTAAATGGTGTAACAAAATGAATGTGCAATAGGATGACATTACGAAGATGTGAGAGTGCCATGGTGTTGAATATTTGAGTGTCTAAATATGTCATGTTGCATGCTATGAAATATGTTTGAATGTATGAATGATTGAGGGTGACAATTGGCTTGGAAAATAGCCTTTAAATGGTCCACACAGGTAGATATACGGGCATGCGTCTAGACCGCGTGTCACACACGGTCTACCCCACAGGCATGTTGAATGGCCGTGTGTCCCCCGCACCCTAATTTTTGCAAGTCAGTATGCTCAGTAGTAAACACACGGGCTAAGACACGAGCGTGTGTCTTGGCCGTGTGAGAGACACGACCTACCCACATGGGCATGTACTTTGGCCGTGTGAAGTTTGTACCTTTTTATGAAAAATTTATTTAATTTTAATTAAATACACGGCCTGGCCACACGGGCGTGTTATGCGGCAGTGTGACCCTAAATTGATGCTGACGTCATAGTTAAAGAGTTACACGGCTAGAGGACACCAGCGTGTCGAGAGCACACGAGCGTGTGGCTTTGTATTAGGGAAAATTTCCCAAACTTTTCTAAAGTCTTTGATTTAGTCCTGAATCCCTTCTGATGGTTGGTTTGGGCCTCGTAGGCCCATATCAAGGACAAATTCTGTATGTATGAATAAAGTTGTTTTGAAGAAAAATTTTATAGCCTGGTTTTTGCATTTATGACTGTGTATGTGTTCGGTAATGCCTCGTATCCTATCTCGGCCTCGGGTATATGTAAGGGGTGTTACATTTAGTGGTATTAGAGCTACAGTTTTGTCGATTCTCGGACTACATAGCATGTGTCTAAGTCTAGCTATACATGCCATACATATGTTATGATAATGTGACATCTCCTGACAACTTTTAAAATTTGTTTTCATATAGCAAATGGATCACTGCAGAACAGTGGCGATGATGTAGAAAGCAACGTGCCTGCTCCAGCTGAAAGGGCGGTGCCAGCTGCGAGTAGACCCGAAATTGTTAGTAGAGGAGAATGACGTAGAGAGGCCTTTCTCCACATAATGAATGCATGGTATACAGAGTTCGTTCGAACGAACCAGAATGCTCAACCTCCTCTACCTCCCCCAAATCCTCAATCCGCACCTATGATGCCTCAACATATGGTTTTCATGAGATTTGCTAGAACACCTATTGATAAAATTCAGAAACAAGGTACTGAGGAATTTAGAACAAATACCAATGATGACCCTTAGAAAGTAGAGTTCTGGTTAGAGAACTTGATACGAGTATTTGATGAATTATCTTGTACACCCAATAAGTGCCTAAAATGTGCCATATCTTTGTTTGAGAGATGCGGCGTATCACTGGTGGAGAACGCTAATATCTGTAGTACCACCGGAGAGGGTTACATAGGAATTCTTTCAAGAGGAATTTTGAAAGAAATACATTAGTGAATGGTTCATCGATTAGAAGCGTAAGGAATTTCTGGATTTGAAACAGGTTCGTATGACAGTTAGTGAATATGAGAGAGAATTTATCAGACTCAGTAAGTACGCTCGGGAGTGTGTATCCTCTGAAGCTAAGATGTGTAGAAGATTTGAAGATGGACTTAATGAGGATATTAAGACATTAGTGGGTGACATCATACAGGAACCGTAGAAAGTAGAATTCAAGTTTTAGATCTCAAGCTACATCTGTGGCAAGTGTGGGTAACGCTAAACCTTCCAAGCCCGAGTGCCAACAATGTGGTAGATGTCATTTTGGCACCTGTATGGTGAGTGAGGGATCTTGTTTCAAGTGTGGTTCCCAATACCACTATATTAAGGACTGCCCCGAGATGGTAGAGAAAGAAATATTTTAGAACTCGAGGCTGAGTGGTACAGCTTCTAGGGGAAGACCCTCGAGAAATGCTGAGAACGAGTCTGGTAGTAAGAATGTGACACGAGATACAGCAGTGAGATCTGAAGCTAGGGATCCGGCTAGAGCTTATTCCATATGCGCACGTGAAGATGAAACTTCTCCTTATGTGATCATTGTAATTTTTCTCTCTATGATACTACTGTTATTGCTTTTATAGATTCTGGCTCTACTCATTTGTATATGTGTATGAAATTGGCATCTAGTGTGAATATACCCGTTGAGTCTACCGAATTTATGATTAAAGTGTAAAATCTGTTAAGAAAGCATGTGATTGTTGATAAAGTATGTAAGAAATGCCCTTTGATGATTAGAGGTCAATGTTTTCCTACCGACTTAGTGTTGTTACCATTTGATGAATTTGATGTCATACTGAGTATAGATGGTTGACACAATATGATGCTATAGTGAATTGTAGATAGAAAGTTATTGAACTAAAAAGTGAAAATAGTAAGGTCCTTCGGGTTGAATCAGATGACGCTAATAAGTCACCAAATGTAATTCCTTCGATGACTGCTCATAAATGTATGAGAAAAGGGTATGAAGCTTATTTGGCATACATATTGAATACAAAGGAATCCAAATTGAAAATCAAATCAGTGCCAGTTGTATGTGAGTACGCGGATGTATTCCCAAAGGAATTGCCAGGTTTGCCTCTGATTAGAGAAGTTGAATTCGGTATTGTGTTAATGCCAAGGGCAGCACCTATTTCTATGCTCCGTATAGGATGGCACCGACTGAGTTGAAAGAATTGAAGTTATAGTTGTAAGATTTGAATTGAAAAAGGTTTTGCAAGACCAAGCTTTTCACCATGGGATGCTCTCATACTATTCATGAAAAAGAAGGATGGTTCTATGAGATTATGCATTGACTACTGACAGTTCAATAGGGTGACAATAAAAAATAAGTATCCTCTTCCAAGGATTGATGATTTGTTTGACCAGTTGAAATGAGTGACATGGTTCTCTAAGATAGACTTGAGGTCCGAATATTACCAGTTACGAGTTAAAGAGTCTGATGTGCCTAAGATTGCCTTTAGAATGAGGTATGGCCACTACGATTTTCTTGTTTTGCAATTGGATTAACGAATGCTCCTACCGTGTTTATGGATTTAATGAACTGAATTTTTCGGCCATATTTGGATAAGTTTGTTGTGGTGTTTATTGATGATATTTTGATTTATTCTAGAGATGTAATAGCCCAAAATTGGGTCTAGTTGGAACAGAGGTTTCGGGACCACAAAATATGAGATATAAATAATTATTTTATGATTATTTTGAGGTCTATGATATGATTGCATGATTGTGTGAAAATTTCGTGAAGAAATTCTATGCATAAAGTGCTTAATTCGAAGTTAGGGACTAAATTGAATAAGTTGCAAAACTTGCATTCTAGAAGTTTCTAGTATGAAATTGATTTGAAATATTAATTAGGAGGTCTTAAATAGAAATTTGAACAATTTCTAAGTTATGGACAAAAATTGGACATGGATGGAACTTTTGGAAAGTTTAGTAGTAAGGGTATTTTGGTCATTTAGGGGTAAAATGAATTAAAATACAAAATTAAAAGCCAATTTTGCTCATCTTCTTCACCATGGACATGTATACCAAGGGAGACTCCATGGCTAGAGTTTTCAGGCTTCCCAAACTCAAAAATCAACCTAAATTTTTTACTTCATCTGACTCGAATACGGACTGGTCCATGGCCATTAATTTTATATCGGTTGCCTATGAAAATTCAGAGTGATTTACCTAAAAAACCAATTTTTTAAAAAATTTACGGAAATGGGCCACTTTTGTTGAAATTTACGAAAATGGAATGATTATACAAAAATGCGCCCAGCTGGCGTCGTTTTCAGGGGAAAACTAGAAAAATGCATCTAGCTCAGCGCTTTTTTTCCCCTTGACAAGTAAATGCGTCCAGGTTTGTAACACCTCAAACCCGACTTAGACATTATGGCCAAATCTAGATATGTCACAAGGATTGAGATGAAAACATTGTTGTTTCGATAGATCATCCATGTTTTATAACTATTACTGAAAACCTTATTTAATTAATTCATTTGCCAAAACAACATTTACAACGGAGGTCTTTAAAATTGTTATATTTTGGAAGTCCAGTACGTACCTTCAGAAAAAAAAAAAACTTTAATTTTGTAAAATCATAATTTTAGCCAAACGTTGCACTAAAAGTTAAAACATAACCAAAACCAAAATAAAAATTCAAACAGTCTAGAGAGTCCAATAATTACAAACTCCCAGATATAATCTGTAATTAAACAAAAATCATTATTTAAAGTCAATTCACAAACTTGTGGTCGCCATGAGACTCAATTGCGCCGATCTGCCAAAGTCTAGGAATTACCTGACAAAACAAACAATAGACGTGAGTTTACGAAAACTCATTGCGTAATCCAGCAGAGTTAAGCATGCAAACATACAAAATTATCAGCACAGTCAGAAACAAATACAGTTTCAGATTCAGAATCAGATCCCGAAGTAGATATGCATAATTCCTACCCCCATCCTCTATACACCATCTTCAACCATCCCATCACAACATCTGGGATTAAAAACACCCACCCATCCCTTCACACTACATTGTGCCATTAATACACATATCAGAATATATACAGCCAAGTTGCTAGAATATAGGCGATTAACGCTGATCAGAATACTTCCTCCTCATATACCAATCCCACCCCAAATGGGATATAGAAAATCAGATACAGATTTGCCAGATTAAACATGCTCGACATGCTTTTATACAAATCAGATACGACCTCCTTACCCGTGTGGCCCATGCAGCCTGGCCCCAAACCCACACGCCCGTGTGGCACACACGCCCAACTTGGCCAAGCCTGTGTAGCCCACACTGCCACACTCATGTCACCACACGACTGTTTGTTACATACAGCCATGCCTTTGTCAACCACACGGCTGTGTCTAGCACACGGCCATCCACACGAGTGACTACACAACAGTGTTGCATCTACAGAACTATTTTTCGGCTTTCACCAAAACTCGTTTTTCTTTGTTTCGAGAACACATCTGTTATTGTTTTGATGCAAAAACCCTTCCGAGAGCACTAGAACCCCTACACTCCGAACGATTTCGATTACAATTCTACGAGAGGAGAGTCCCATTGTTCATGAATCACCACTATCAATTGAAAGAAGGTAGGACAATGAGACACAGGGATTCGTTCACAAACCAAAATAATAGAAAGAAGTAGCAAAATAGATAAGAAGCAAAAGAGTAGAGCAAAGTCAAAAATAAACGTGGAGGTCAATTTTTCCTAGAAAGAGGGGATTTTTTGAGAAAAAGAATAAAAATAAGATAATACTATATTAACTCCCAAAATCCCTCAAATTTCTCCCCACTAACCAATTAACAACCAACCTTCTTAGAAACCCAACTCAATCGAAACTCTCACATGCAATTAGACAAAAATAATACCCACGCTCGCGCACAAATTCGAACGCCGGACCTCCAACACACCACCCCTTACCACTTTAACCTGTAGGCTCATTCTGATATGATTTTACAGGCAATTTAATATATGCCCACTGAACAAGGATAAGGCTTGGATTAAAAATAACCAAAATTGCCAAGGCTGAGACTTGAACCCAAGATGTAACACCCCTCGCCCGTACCCCTCGTCGGAACAGGGTTCGAGGTGTTACCCGACTTAAACCCAGTCAATCACACAAAAATCGTGTCAAAAAATTTCAGTTAATATAAAATTTTTCTTTTCACTTGCAATCTGTCCCATATATGGGCTTACGAGGTCCAAAACATTAAAACCCTATACATGCCATAGACTCGAAATACTAGGATTTACTTACACCATTAGCATGAGCTCGACGGTGTGATAATATCCCCGTGAACTCCAACCCGAGCAAGTGCTGGAGCCAACAATCTATAAAAGCAGAGGATCAGTAACAACAGAGTAAGCTTTCATAAGCTTAGTAAGTTTTAAGCAATGCAAACAAACAAACGCAATTATACTTCGATTATTCAATTTCTCAAAAGGCCATTTTCTAGATATATTACCATTTGGCCTAATATACACAAGCACATACTGCACATTCAGCATTCTTATAATATTTAATCTGAATTCATATAACATAAATAAGTCAAATGCTCTCACTTACTTTCACACCTTGACCGAATGTTTCATGGTCATAGATATAATTATAACATTTATTCACATATGTATCACATTATACACTTGTGATTCCATTCAAATCGAACTCACATATGAGTACATACTGCGTACCTGGCCCACTTAATGTATTGAATGTATTCATTTGTCAATCTAATACGAGGTGCCTTAACCTTAGACTTTTATTCATTCACCGGCATTTCGCCTGTTAGGCTCGAGGCCCGATATCGAAAGCCCGAATAGTATCTCACCGGCATTATAGCATGCTTGGCTCAAAGGCCCGAATAGTATTCCACTAGCATCATAGCCTGCTAGGCACGAAGGCCCGAATACACATCACCAGCACGAAGCCTGCTAGGCACGAAGGCCCAAATACACATCACCGGTAAGAAGCCTGCTAGGCACGAAGGCCCAAATACACATCACCGGCATGAAGCACGCTAGGCACGAAGGTCGAATACACATCACCGCACGAACCACGCTGAGCACGAAGGCCCGAATACACATCACTGGCAAGAAGCCTGCTAGGCACGAAGGCCCGGATACACATCACCGGCACGAAGCTTGCTAGGCACAAAGACCCGAGTTCACATCACTAGCAAGAAGCCTGCTAGGCACGAAGGCCCGAATACACATCACCGGCACGAAGCCTGCTAGGCACGAAGGCCTGAATACACACCACCGGCACAAAGGCTACTAGGCACGAAGGCCTAATTATAATACTAGCACTAGGCCTGCGGGATTTATCCCAGATATAATTCCAGCATATAGCCTGCGGGTCTTTAAGCCCGGATACACATCAAATATCATGCATATTAAATCATATATTAACACATCTCATTCAATATATCACATTAGTAGTTATTTGCTACATTCGGATATAGGCTCCATATGAACACCATCATTTACATTTCGGTTCAAAAGTCGTACATAAATATCACACATCCATTTCACCATTCGAACTTAACCTATAGTGACCATTCGACTATAAGTCATATACATAAATTATTTATCGCACAACTTAATTCCAGTAGAACCAAAAGGTCACAATTCATCTAATATGTTCATATTGCTCACTGATTCGTACACAACCTTTCAAATTAGTAATTATAAGATGGTTCCTCACATAGTCCGTCCTTATCAATAATTTACGATGGTTTTACCCTTACTCACATATAGGCATTTTTACCTATGCTTCTCAATTCACATTCGTGATTCAATTCCAATCGATTTAACATGCATAAGTACATATCGCATACCTGACCAACTTAATGTATTTGAACGAATTTGATTGTTGATTTAACACAAGGTCTCATAGTTGAACATAAACATGAAACCATTTCTTATACGTTCGATTCACATCAATCATCAAATTCATTTAATTCACATGTACTTAATTAGGTTGTTCGTACCTGAATAATTTACTATACGGAACGAACCCACATATCGTATTAGCCCATAGTCTTATAGCACTACACTTTTACTAGTTTACCTCATCGAAGTTCACATTTAATCACTTTAGTACCAAGCCACCGTCGACTACCACAACGGACTAAATATAATAATTTTATACACATCATGGTTTCCTTTAGATATTCAATAATCACAAATCGTGATATCTCCACCAGCACATATACGGCATAGTTTATTCGTTGTAACACTCATTTAGTGCATCAAATTTCCAAATCCAATTCATCTTAGGCATAATAGCCATAATCGGCTTATAGCCTTAAATCATTACATATTCGGCACATTAACTAAATAAAATTTACATTCCCTTTACCATATTAATTTAACTCTTAGGCATATAAAAAAGAATCAAGCTTAAACACTTAAGAACTTACCTTGAATGTTGCCGAACGATTACAACGGCTATTCGATTACTTTCTCTTTTCCCTTATCTGAATTTTGCCCCTCTATGCTCTTGAGCAGCCAAAAGAATAGCAATGTACCAGTCGAATCCCATTCCGAGCCTAGCCTTGTGCAAGCTCCTTCCCTTTCTTCCTACTACATTCTCCCTTTCCCTTAGCAAGTTTCTTGAGGAAATCAGCCCCTAAAGCAAACATGCAATAAGCTATCCCCTCACCTCACCCTTCCAATGAACAAAGAAATTCCAGCTGAAAAATTCTCTCCTCCCCTTTTTTTTTTCTCTAACTTTTCAGCTATCAAGAACAAGGATGGACAACCTTGTTCTTTTCCCCTTTTCTTCTTCTTTTTTTTTAATACTTATTTCCTATTATAAAACCATGTAGTCATTATAATATTAATACAAAATGCATATATTTTGTATCCCATACCATCATGGCCGGCCACTTCCTCTAAAGTGGGGAATTTGACATGCAAGTCCACATTTTTTTCCACCATGCATTATTTGCCCACTACAATTTAGCCTATCACATTTCCAAAGTTTTACACATAAGTCCTTTCTAATAACTTTCACATACAATTGACAAAATCAAAGCATGAAATTTTCACGCATGCACTTTCACATATATTAAACACAGAATATAAATCTAATTATTTCTGTGACTCAATTTTGTGATCTCGAAACCACTTTCCGACTAGGGCCAAATTAGGGCTGTCACAACTCTCCCCCCCTTAGAAATTTTTGTCCCCGAAAATCTTACCAGAAGAAATAGTTCCACTCTAAAAATGTTTTCCCAAAATTCTCAGAATCACAATTTTCCTTTCTTCACATGTATCTCTTTTTTTTTTTACCAAAAATTCAGAACTTTGGTCTACACCAAAAGATCACATTATAGATACTTTAGTCACTTCATCAAATAAAACCTTGTACATGCAAACCCCATCTTACCGATCTTTTCTCATCAGATGATAAATCATAATCCAATAATATTTCTCTCTTAGAAAATAATAAAAATTTTGATTCAATTTGGATAGAAATTCTATCTCACAACCATTTCTATAATACCACTGATTTCTTTTATTCCATATACTTGTATAATCCGTTACAATCAGATAAACAAATAGTTCATATAAAGATCCTTTACATAACCTTTAACCCATCTGTATACTTATTCCATATCAGAACAATAATAACATTAACAGAAATCTTATATGTCCAGATATCCAAAATCAATAAACTGTTACTCTGAACTCATTTTGAACTATCACATCTCATATACTTTTATAAGATGGAATACCATTCAATAGAAACAGAAGAATAACATTGTATGAATTTATCCTCGAATTTATTCCGATCATAATACAATGAAATCTTATAATAATAACACTAATAAGGGGGTGGGGTCGTTAAGCCTCGAAAGGAACTTTCATTTTTGTATACACAGATAACTTTATCACTCATCATAATATTACGCACATTGATTCAAACATTTCAAATTTCCAACTCGCTACAGATACATTTTCACATATCTCAATAATACACGCAACTTTATTTCATGTGAATATTAGTAAAACATAAGTGAATTTATCACAATTCAAACTTTCATTTCTCTTACTCAAATTACCAATAATGACTTATCAAGTTTCCTCATTTAGTATTGATCACTTGTCAATATTTATCAAATCGGAAAACGTCTTACGGTTTTGAGTACATCGCTTACTTGATGCCATAGTCCAACTATGGTCTTATACTAGCTCTTCTATCTCATGTATTGCCATGGTCCAACCATGGTCTTTTCTGTCAATTTATTAATGAACGATTGTACTCATTCCCTGCGTTCCACCCAATTTGATCTTTCATTACCATTTACTTTATACAATCTTATACATATCTTTACACTGATGCACACATATCATAAACTTCTTTTCATACCTTTCAATTCCGTCAAATCAAAAATATATTACAATCAGTTCAATAGCATTTTCGGATCAAATAATAATAGCTCAGTTGGAACACATCATTACCTGAGAAAAACAATTTATAAGAGCCGAGAGATATCACACTATCACGCTTTACTTATGGCATGTATATCTAGACTCTTATACTTGCCATGTTAGTCCGAGAACCGACTAAACCATAGCTCTGATACCACTAAATGTAACACCCTTCGCCCGTATCCCTCGCCAAAACAGGGTTCGAGGTGTTACCCGAATTAAACACAGTCAATCACACAAAAATCGTGTCAAAAAATTTCAATCAATTTAAAAATTTTCTTTTCATATGCAATCTGTCCCATATATGGGCTTAGAGGTCCAAAACATTAAAACCCTATACATGCCATAGACTCGAAATACTAGGATTTACTTACACCATTAGCATGAGCTCGGCAGTGTGATAATATCCCCGGCAAACTCCAACCCGAGCAAGTAACTGGAGCCAACAATCTATAAAACAGAGGAATGTAACAATGGACTAAGCTTTCATAAGCTTAGTAAGTTTTAAGCAATGTAAACAAACAAACGCAATTATACTTCAATTATTCAATTTCTCAAAAGGCCATTTTCTAGATATATTACCATTTGGCCGAATATACACAAGCACATACTGCACATTCAGCATTCTTATAATATTTAATCTGAATTCATATAACATAAATAAATCAAATGCTCTCACTTACTTTCACACCTTGACCGAATGTTTCATGGTCATGGATATAATTATAACATTTATTCACATATGTATCACATTATACACTTGTGATTCCATTCAAATCAAACTCACATATGAGTACATACTGCATACCTAGCCCACTTAATGTATTGAATGTATTCATTTGTCAATCTAATACAAGGTGCCTTAACCTTAGACTTTTATTCATTCACCGGCATTTCGCCTGTTAGGCTCGAGGCCCGATATCGAAAGCCCGAATAGTATCTCACTGGCATTATAGCATGCTAGGCTCAAAGGCCCGAATAGTATTCCACCAGCATCATAGCCTGCTAGGCACGAAGGCCCGAATACACATCACCGACACAAAGCCTCCTAGGCACGAAGGCCCGAATACACATCACAGGCACGAAGCCTGCTAGGCACGAAGGCCCGAATACACATCACCAGCACGAAGCCTGCTAGGCACGAAGGCCTGAATACACATCACTGGCAAGAAGCCTACTAGGCACGAAGGCCCGAATACACATCACTGGCAAGAAGCCTGCTAGGCACGAAGGCCCGAATACACATCACCGGCACGAAGCCTGCTAGGCACGAAGGCCCAATTATAATACCAGAACTAGGCCTGCGGGATTTATCCTGGATATAATTCCAGCATATAGCCTGCAGGTTTTTAAGCCCAGATACACATCAAATATCATGCATATTAAATCATATATTAACACATCTCATTCAATATATCACATTAGTAGTTATTTGCTACATTCGGATATAAGCTCCATATGAACACCATCATTTACATTTCGGTTCAAAAGTCATACATAAATATCACACATCCATTTCACCATTGAAACTTAACCCATAGTGACCATTCGACTATAAGTCATATACATAAATTATTTATCGCACAACTTAATTCCAGTAGAACCAAAAGGTCACAATTCATCTAATATGTTCATATTGCTCACTGATTCGTACACAACCTTTCAAATTAGCAATTATAAGATGGTTCCGCACATAGTCCGTCCTTATCGATAATTTTCGATGGTTTTACCCTTACTCACATATAGGCATTTTTACCTATGCTTCTCAATTCATATTCGTGATTCAATTCCAATAGATTTAACATGCATAAGTACATATCGCATACCTGACCAACTTAATATATTTGATCGAATTCGATTGTCGATTTAACACAAGGTCTCATAGTTGAACATAAACATGAAACCATTTCTCAACGTTCGATTCACATCAATCATCAAATTCATTTAATTCACATGTACTTAATTAGGTTGTTCGTACTTGAATAATTTACTATACGAAACGAATACACATATCGTATTAGCCCATAGTCTTATAGCACCACACTTTTACTAGTTTACCTCATCGAAGTTCACATTTAATCACTTTAGTACCAAGCCACCGTCGACTACCACAACGGACTAAATATAATAATTTTATACACATCATGGTTTCCTTTAGAAATTCAATAATCACAAATCGTGATATCTCCACCAGCACATACGGCATAATTTATTCGTTGTAACACTCATTTAGTGCATCAAATTTCCAAATCCAATTCAACTTAGGCATAATAGCCATAATCGGCTTATAGCCTTAAATCATTACATATTCAACACATTAACTAAATAAAATTTACATTCCCTTTACCATATTAATTTAACTCTTAGGCATATAAAAAAGAATCAAGCTTAAACACTTAAGAACTTACCTTGAATGTTATCGAACGATTACAACAATTGTTCGATTACTTTCTCTTTTCCTTATCCAATTTTGCCCTCTATGCTCTGGCGACCAAAAGAATAGCAATGTACCGGTCGAATCCCATTCCGAGCCTAGCCTTGTGCAAGCTCCTTCCCTTTCTTCCTACTACATTCTCCCTTTCCCTTAGCAAGTTTCTTGAGGAAATCAGCCCCTAAAGCAAAAATGCAATAAGCTATCCCCTCACCTCACCCTTCCAATGAACAAAGAAATTCCAATTGAAAATTCTCTCCTCCCTTTTTTTTCTCTAACTTTTGGCTATCAAGAACAAGGATGGACAACCTTGTTCTTTTCCCCTTTTCTTCTTCTTTTTTTTTAATACTTATTTCCTATTATAAAACCATGTAGTCATTATAATATTAATACAAAATGCATATATTTTGTATCGCTTACCATCATGGCTGGCCACTTCCTCTAAAGTGGGGAATTTGACATGCAAGTCCACATTTTTTTTCCACCATGCATTATTTGGCCACTACAATTTAACCTATCACATTTCCAAAGTTTCACACATAAGTCCTTTCTAATAACTTTCACATACAATTGACAAAATCAAAGCATGAAATTTCACGCATGCACTTTCACAAATATTAAACACAGAATATAACATCTAATTATTTCTATGACTAGGTTTTGTGATCCCGAAACCACTTTTCGACTAGGGCCAAATTAGGGCTATCACACAAGACCTCTCACACACACCTAAAACACTAAATCACTAATGCAGGCATATATTTGTGTCAAATACTCATAAAACAGAAATAAGAAAGTTAGGGTATTACAACTCTACGTCCCTCAAAGAAATTTTGACCTCGAAATTTACCTGATCAGAATAGATGAGGATATTACTAGCGCATCAAATCCTCAAGTTCCCACATGGCCTCTTCAGTACCATGATTCCATCACAAAACCTTCACTAAAGGAATAGAATTCCTCCTCAGAACCTTAACATCTCGATTCAGAATTTGAACCAACACCTCTTCAAAAGTCAAGTCTGGCCTAACCTCAATTTCCTCAACAAATACAACATGAGATGGATCTAACTGATACTGCCTCAACATTGAAACATGAAAAATATCATGGATACATCTAATTCTGGAGGTAACTCTAATTGATAAGCGACCGATCCCATACACTTTAGAATCTGACACGGCTCAACTTGCCCTTACGACCAAATCTCACAACCTTCTTCCATGGGGAAAACTTAAGAAACACGAAGTCTCCCACAGAGTATTCTATGTCTCTCCTCTTTAGATCCGTATAAGACTTCTGCCTATTAGAAGCCTCCTTCAGATGATCCTGAATTAGTAAAACCATATCTTCGGTTTCAGAAACCAACTCAAGACCCAAAACCTATCGCTCACCTAACTCAGTCCAACATAGCGGAGTACGACACTTACGACCATATAAAGCCTTGTAAGGTTGCATCTGAATGCTAGCCTAGAAACTATTAATGTAGGCGAACTCAGCTAGCGGTAGATAATCCTCCCAACTACCTTGGAAATCAATCACGCAACTTCAAAGCATGTCCTCCAGTATCTGAATCACCATCTCAGATTGACCATCAGTTTGAGAATGAAACATAGTACTGAAGGCTAATCTCGAACCTAGAGCCTCATGCAATTTTTTTCAAAACCAAGAAGTGAAATGATGATCTCTATTAGAAATAATTGAAACAAGAACCCCATACAGTCTTACAATCTTATAAATGTAAAGCTTTCCTAACTTCTGTAGAGAATAGTCCGTCCGAACCAGAATAAAGTGGGCAGACTTGGTCCATCAATCCACAATGACCTAAATAGAATCCTTCTTAGTGGGTGTCAAGGGTAACCCACTAACAAAGTCTATCGTTACTAGTTCCCATTTCCATAAGGGAATCTTAATGGGTTGGAGCAAACCCAAAGGCAACTGGTGCTCAACCTTAACTTGCTGGCATGTCAGACAATGAGTAACAAATTCAGTAACCACACGCTTCAAACCCGACCATTAGTATAGCTCACAAAGCTCATGATACATCTTATTTCCACCGAGATGCATAGCTTAGGGCTACTATGTGCCTCTCTTAGAATTGATTGCCTCAAATTCGAATTATCTGTCACACAAATTTGACCTCAAAAACACAAAATACCCCCTTGCTCAACCCAAAATCTAAAGTACTGCCACTCTTAATTTGACGAAACCGCAAACCCAGAGTCTCATCCACTAACTGCTTATCTCGAATCTACTTAATCTAAGTCAGCTTAACTTGTAACTCGGCTAACAAACTCCCATCATCAAACAGACTAAGTCGAGTGAACATCATTCTTAAATTCGTCATCACCTTACGACTTAGAGAGTCAGCCACCACATTGGCCTTATTAGGATGGTACTCTATCATGCAGTCATAATCCTTGAGTAATTCAATCCATCGGCACTGCCTAAGATTCAGTTCCTTCTGGGTAATGAGGTACTTGAGACTCTTGTGATCAGTGTAGATAACATACCTCTCACCATACAGATAATGCCTCTAGACTTTTAACATAAAGACTGCCGCAGCCAACTCCAGATCATGTGTCGAATAATTCCCCTCGTGTATCTTAAGCTTCCGGGACGCATATGCCACAACCTTACCATCCTACATCAGAACACAACCCAAACTGACATGCGATGTATCAGTGTAGACCACAAACTCCTTACCAGATTTAGGCTGAATCAAAATAGGAGCCTGAATTAGAATAGACTTGAGCTTTTTGAAGCTCGATTGTTGTGCATCATTCTAGACAAACAGAACACCCTTACGCAGAAGCTTTGTCAAAGGAGCTGCAATCAGAGAGAACCCCTCAACAAACCGCCGATAATACCCTACCAAACCCAGAAAACTACAGATCTCAGATACGTTTTTAGACTGTTTCCAATCCAGCTTAGCCTCTATCTTCCTCAAATCAACACGGATCCCCTCAGCAAAAGCAACATGCCCCATAAAAGTCACTTCATGCAACTAGAATTCACACTTACTCAACTTAGCATAAAGTTGTTCCTCACGTAGAATCTGAAGCACTGCTCTAAGATGCTCAACATATTCATCATCGGTCTTATAGTACACCAGAATATCGTCAATAAAGACCATGATGAACTGATCTAGATACGGCTGAAAGACTCAGTTAATCGATCCATGAATGTAGCTGGAGCATTCCTCAAACCAAAAGGCATCACTAGGAACTCGTAATGTCCATAACGAGTCCTAAATGCAGTCTTATAAACATCCACCTCCTTAACCCTTAATTAATGATAGCCAGGAAGAAGACCGATCTTTGAAAACAATGAAACCCATTTAAATTGATCAAACAAGTTATCGGTCCTCGAACGCAGATTCTTATTCTTCACAGTCAATTTATTCAACTGCCGATAATCGATGTACATTCTTAAGGTACCATTCTTCTTCTTAACAAATAGAACTAGTGCTCCCTATTAAGACACACTAGGATGGATGAAACCAAGATTCAGAAGCACTTGCAGTTGAGCCTTAAGCTCTATAAGCCCCTTCGGTGCCATACGGTATGGAGTGATGGACATTAGAGCTGTACCTAACTCAATTCCAAACTCAACCACTCGATTTGGAGGTAAACCTAGTAACCCCTCAGGAAAAACATTTGGAAAGTCCCTCACTGTTCTGATATCCCTAACAGAAGAGTCCTTAGAAATAGAATCACTGACATAAGCCAAATACGCCTCACATCCTTTCTGAACCAATTTCTCAACCACAAGTGCGGAGATCACATTGGACACATAATCTCGACGCTCACCGATCAGAACCACCTTATTATCATCCTTAGTTCTTAGAACGACCTCTTAGTCACGTAATCCACAATAATTCAATGCTTAACCAACCAATCCATACCCAAGATCAAGTCAAATTTCCAAAATAAATGCTTCATCAGATCTGCCAGAAATACCGCCCATTGCACCTCTAACGAAATGTCTCTATAAAGTTTACTAACCCGAACAGACTGCCCCAACAGATTCAGTACAGTAACCTCACTAGTAGTGCTCTCAACAGAAATCCCCAGGGTTTCAGATACAATACTAGCTACATAGGAGTGAGTAGAACCTATGTCTATCAAAGCAATATAAGGCATATCAAATATAATAAATGTACTAGTGATGACATTAGAAGCATCTCTATCCTCTCGGCCCCGTGCAGCATAAACCAGTGCAGGTTGCCTCACCTCAGTCTGACCAGCACCTCTGCCCGGTGCTCTCTGCCCACTACCCAAACCATTACCACCCCTAGCTTGTCCACGGCCCCTATTTGGCTGCTGCCCTCTACGGCTGCTCAGAACCTGGTCCCGAAGCTTTACATCTGATCAATCCTCTGTGGACACTCTCGAATACGGTGATCTAATGACCCAAACCTCAAACAAGCCCATATTCTCCTCCAACACTAGCCCAGATGGTGCCTACCACAATCCTCCTCAAACAAGTGCCTACCATGCGCTTAACATCCTCGGTGATCTTTGCCTTCTCAACCAAAACTGCAAACTCCCGCTCCCTCTGTGGAGCAATCAAAACCCTCAAGTTATCCCTTAGACCGTCCTCAAAGTGGATGCACCTTTTATGCTCAGACACCACCATGTTTCGAGCACAGTGGCTTAGACTCAGAAACTCGACCTCGTACTTGGCCACAGATCTATCACCTTGTATGAGATTCATGAACTCATGCCTATGAGTATCCACATAGCTTGCCCCCACGTACTTACTCTGAAAAGTGGCCTTAAAGAAATCCCAGTTCAGATGCTCAGGCTGAATACCCTTCTCAACTGTCAACCACCACTAGTTAGCCTCATTGTGAATCAAAGAGACTGTAGCCTTCAGTTTTTGTTCAGGAGTACAGTCTAGATCATTCATGATCCTCTCGGTTGCCTCCAACCAATAGTCGGCCACATTAGGGGCGACTTTAGTGACTCCTCTAAACAACTCAGCACCATTGGACCAGAGTCGTTTAGTTACCGACCCTCGACCCCCAACTCTAGTATAGAGTCCAGCGACCCTCTCCAAAATCCTCAACATGGCTTGGGACAGTGCGTTATCCCCAGCCGAGTGACTTTGAAACCTAGTCTCAGTAGTAGGAAAAATTGGTGTCTCACTCATATCTAAGTTCAACATACTGTCCAGAGAGGAAAACACAGCTCGAGCCCCCTACGACCTCTACCACTGCCTCGAATAGCACATCCGCGAGTTCCACGAGCACTAATTGTATAATTTGTATTTTGTCTACATTATAAAATTTTATGCATCAGTTCCAGTATTTATTAGCAGATGTTTTATGCATAAATTCTCAAAATTTTAAAATTGTTTTTAGAGGTTTCACCTCTAGCTATCTCAGCACAGTTTCAGAAGATACTACCTACAATGTTTTAGAGCAGTTCTAACTAAGTTTTAGAAATACTTACAGGATCGGCGCTAGAGACTCGCTGTACCATATACTTTCTCAAATTATTCAAATTATTTAATAAGCAATTCTTTTTGAAACACAATTTCGGGACCCAAAATTCACAGCCGAGTTTTACAACCTAGCTCTAATACCATTAAATATAACACCCCAAACCTGACTTAAATATTATGGCCAAATCTTGAGATGTCACAAGATTGAGTTTTGAAAACAGTGTTGTTTCGATAAATCATCCAAGTTTTATAACTATTACTGAAAACGTTATTTAATTAATTCATTTGCCAAAACAACATTTGCAGCAGAGGTCTTTAAAACTGTTATATTTTGGAAGTCCAGTTTGTACCTTCAAAAAAAAAAACCTTTGATTTTGTAAAATCATAATTTTAGTCAAACGTCGCACTAAAAGTTCAAACATAACCAAAACCAAAATAAAAGTTCAAACAGTCCAGAGTGTCTAATAAATACAAACTCCAAGTATAATCCATAATTAAATAAAAGCCATTATTGAAAATCAATTCACAAACTTGTGGTCATCGTGAGACTCCGTCGCACTGATTCGCCTAAGTCTGGGGATTACCTGACAAAATAGACAACAAACTTGAGTTTACGAAAACTCAGTGTGTAATCCACCAGAGTTAAGCATGCAAACATACAAAATTATAAGCACAGTCATAAGCAGATACAATTTTAGATATAGGATCAGATCCAGAAGTAGATATGCATAAATCCTACCCCCATCCTCTACCCACCATTCGATCACACCATGTGGGGTCAAAAACACCCACCCATCCCAACACACCACATTGTGCCATCAAGACACATATCAGGATATATACAACCAAGCTGCTAGAATATAGGCGAATAACGCTGATCAAAATACTTCCTCCTCATATACAAATCCCACCCCAAATCAGATATAGAAAATCAGATACAGATTTACTAGATTAAACATGCTCGACATACTTTTATACAAATAATAGATATACATATGGCAGTACAGTCAGGCATACATTTAGTATCCTACTCAGATCTCTCTATTAGTATATAATAGCATTCAAATTAGGATTTAAACAGCTCTTATCGACACTAAAGTAGGCCCACAGTCGATCGAAGTGACCCGTGTGACCCTAGAGAAAATTTTAGAATTATGGGTCCACATGCCCGTGTGGCCCACACACCCAGACTTGGCCTTACATGTGTGGGCCCACACACCCAACTTGGCCAAGCCCGTGTAGGCAACACGGCCACATTTACATCACCACATGGTTGTATACTGTACACAGCCATGCCTTTATCGACCACACGGTGGCTCACAACCATCCACATAGGTGACCACACGCCCATATGGCGTCGATAGAACAGTTTTTTGGCTTTCACCAAAACTCATTTTTCTGTGTTTTAGCAACACACCTGGTATTGTTTTGATGCAAAAAACCTTTCAAGACCACCAAAACCACTACAGCCCGAATGATTTTGAGTACAATTTCGTAAGAAGAGAGCCCCGTTCTTCGTGAATCACTGCTATCAATTGAAAGAAGGTAGGACAACGAGACACAGAGAGTCATTGACAGACTGGAATAATAAAAAGAAGTAGCAAAAAATATGAGAAGCAAAAGAGTAGAGAAAAGCCAAAAAGAAAAGTGGATGTCAATTTTTCCTGGAAAGATAGGGATTTTTCGAGAAAAAGAATAAAACTAAGATAATACCAGATTAACTCCTCAAAATCCCTCAAATCTCTCCCCACTAACCGATTAACAACCAACCTTCTCAGAAACCCAACTCCACCAAAACTCTCACATGCAACTGAGCAAAAATAATACCCACGCTCCCACATAAATTCGAACATAGGACCTCCAACACACCATCCCCTTACCACTTGAACCAATAGGCTCATTCTGATATTATTTTACTGGCAATTAAATATATGCCCATTAAACAAGGATAAGGCTTGGATTAAAAATAACCAAAATTGTCAAGGGTGAGACTTTAACCCAAGACCTCACACACACACACCCAGAACACTAAATCACTGATGTAGGTAGATATTTGAATCAAATACTCACAAAACAAAAGAAAGTTAGGATGTTACAAGAGATGAAGAACTTGCAACTTCAACATCTCTTCTTGTAACACCCCTAACCCGTATCCGTCCCCGGAATAGGGTTTCAGAATAGTACCAGAACATTCAGAATATTTTTTAATTAATTCATGTAAGTTACTATTCATTTACCGGGATCATTCATAACATCCCTTGATTGGGCCTTCGAGCTCCAATACGAGCATTAAAATCAAGTCGAAACTTAATCGGGACCTCTAAGAATTTTTTGAAAAATTAAAAAAAATTTCCAAGTTGCAAGGCTTACACGTCCGTGTGGTCCAAGGGACACGCCCATGTGACCCTGGGACACGCCCATACTAAAGGCCATGTTCGACCCCGTGTAACTCTCTGACTTGCACACATGGCCATGCCACACTTCTGTGTGATATGTCGTGTGGTTAATCAATTCAATTCAAAATTGGTACAGGTTTCACACGGCCAAGACACAAGCCTGTGTTCTAGGCCGTATGGCACACACGGCTGAGACACACGCCTGTGTCTCTACCTGTGTGCCCAATTCTGAGCATTCTGTTTCTCAAAATTTAGGTGCAGGGGACATACTACCTAACCACATGCCCATGTTACCAGGCCACGTATCACACATGGCTTAGAAACACGTCCATGTGTCTACTCGTGTGGACAATATGAAGTCATTTCTAGCTTCATTTCTCACCCAAAATTTCACCCAAGACCTGCACTTGAAATGCACAACCAAAACCAACTATTCCAAGCATTCAAAGTAGGCAATTCATCATTTAACAAGGTATACATTACATGCATAGGTGGTTATAAACTTACCTTGGATTAACTTGGGCAATAGCAACCTTTGATAACATATTGATAACATAACACTTGTGTATATGTATAACATAATAATCTACTTAGTCATACCAAATGAACCATTACTAGCTCGAAATGATTTCACTAAATATACCCAAAATGCTAGTTGATAGTGTGACGGTGCTCCAATGATCTTCCAACCTTTATGAGCTTCCGAGCACTATAAAACAGGGGAAAAATAAAATGGAGTAAGCATTACATGCTTAGTAAGTTCGAATAATAGAAACTAAACTTACCAATCCTGTTTATTAAATCTAAGCATAAAATGTTATGTTTCCATCCATTTGGCTAAATTGCCTAATCACATACATTCAATCAAACATGTTAGTCACCAAAATCTTCATATCGATCAAGTAACATAGATGAACACATCAAGCAATATTCTTTCAAGTCATTATATTTCATCTCAAGATTTTCATGCCATGTCAAGAATATTATGTCCGTTGAATAATTGAATTTCGATAGATGCTCAAGTAGTACAATTGAAGTGTGCGATTTAATAATCCGTCAATTTCTTATTCAAAGGTAGCCATTAGGGCACTTAACCAAGAAACATTCTCTTGAGCCACACATCGAATAACAGGATTATCAGTCTAGGCTAAATCCCTTATATAATGTAAGCTTAGAGGAGCTCGATTAGGATTACCAGTCCAAGCTAAACCCTAATCATAACGTATACTCAAGAGATATTATATCGGGATTACCAATCTGGGCTAAATCCTTTCTATAACAAGGTTAATGGTATTACTCGTCTGAGCTAAATCCTGTCTACAACAAATACAGGGCCTTATTAGTTTCGGGAAAGCACATATAATCATCAGAATTCAACATTCAATCGGGACTCAACCCTTATTCACCATTTTCAAGCATGTATCAAATTTCTCATGATAGCATTCAAGTAATGTACATTAATATAAATCATATTTCATACAAACACAACATTCAATTAACATAATTACATGCCCGATTAAGTTACATGAACTTACCTCGACACTTGATCGCGGAAAAGTCTACTAATCCGAAATCTTTTCTTTTCCTCGATCTAAACTCAAATTAGTGTTGTCAAGATCTATATAAATGAATTTAACCATCAATTTCACACATTTCATATTTAAATGGACTCAATTTATGTCCTTGGCAAAATTACAATTTTTCCTCTAACTTTTCTATAAATTCTGATTTTGTCCCTAAGCCCGGAAAATGAAACTTGTGCAAATTACTCCCTATTCCAAGCCAAAACAAAGCCCCATCATAAATTTTCCAGCACATGTATTCATATAATTTTAGAATTTTTTCATCAAATTTTACAACTTTTCATTTTAGTCTCTAAATCACGTTTTTATCAAAAATCACTTTGTAAAAGTTGTTTATCTATCAATAATCTTTCATTTTCTACCATAAATTTCTAATTTCCAACATAATACATCTATGACCCATTTTCCTACTTTGATAACTTTTCAAATTAATCCCTCAAATAGAGAGATTAAGCTATCCAGGTTTCAAAAATACTAAAATTACTAAAAATGGGACAAGAGAAACTTACCCAATTAGGCCTTGAAATTTTTTTTCCTCTCTCCTAGGGTTTCCATGTGTTTTAGGTTAAAGATGACATAAAATATGATGATTTCTTTATCATCTTTTAAATTTATTAAGTATTTTGGTATTTCCAATTTAATCCTTGCCCTTTTTCTATAATTCCATGGATGAGTCACCAAGAAAAATCTATATACTTTTCTTAATGGTCTAATTATCGCATAAGGACCTTAAGTTTTGAATTCCATAACTATTTTGATCCTTATAGCTACTAGGATTCAACTTTCTCATTTTATGCGATTTAGTCCTTCTCGTAATTAAACACTTAATCGATAAAATTTTTGTATCAATATTTTCTCACGAGATATCTACCTTATTACAGACCATATAATGAAATAAAAATAAATCATATTTTTGGTCCAGATTTGTGGTCCCGAAACCACTGTTTCGATTTCACTGAAAAATGGTTTGTTACACTTCCTATTTGAGAGACAAAAACGGTTAAAAATTTTGATAGTCCAACCACTTTGTTAGAAAGTTTCCTTTATGATATCCCAGAATCATTAATGGGAAGGAAATCATCAATGGGAAGACACTCATCCGTCACAGCCTTAGATTTCAATCATGGGAGGCAAAACATTAAACTATCTGGTTTTTGTGGTAGAACAGAATACACGACACTCAATTAGTGGAAGGGAAATGAACCTCGATGTGTCGATGTTCAACATTGGGAATACTTACTAGGGAATGGAAATAACTTCAAGTGGTTAGCAATTGACATGTGATTTTAGACGTTCGAACACGTACATGAGAAAGGATGATCTACTCTCTACGATGTCCATTAATGAGGGGACCTCTAACATGGCAGATGTTGGTGGGTTCGAGAGTGAAGATGGAAATCAATCCAATATGGATCCACCCTGGAAGCCCGGTGCCAGTGGTTCAGAAGTTGCATTAGTTTTTGGATCAGAGCCTGTTTCAATTAAACTAGAAGATGGTGAAGATGAATAAGAATAAGATCCATGATTCACAGTGTACTCGCCTCCAGCCCGCATGCTAAATATTGATCTATCAGCAGAGGATGAGTTGGAGCTTGCAGAACTACTAAATAGGAGGCCTAGCCACGTAAGTCCTTTGATGGATTTAGGTGATTTGGAAGTGGGCAAAGAGTTTTCTAGTAAATGGTTTTCTCACTGCATTAAAGCGATACAACATCAAGAATAGGGTTAACTTCCATGTGGTTAAATTTAAATCTAAGAAATTTGAGGCCAAGTGTGCAATGCGAGACGGTAGATGCGCATGGAAAATAATGGCTTTGCTAAAACAAAGACTGGCTCATGGATGATAAAAGAGTTCACCGGTCTACATATGTATGTTATCTCTGGTATAGTATCATTGGGTTTTTAAGGTTTTTGGCATTTCTCGGGATCATCCAAAGTTGGATTCAGATATGTTCGCGGGCATAATACTAATAATGGTGAAAGTGGATATGAGGTGTAACACCCCGTACCCGAGTCCGTTACCGGAGTCGAATACAAGGTGCACACAGACTTAACTTAATTGTTTTCACAGTCCATAAAAAAAAATTTCCAGACAAGCTGGTTACTGCATCACTGTCGCATTAAAAATTATATCTGGAGTTTCAAAACTCAGAAATCAGTTTAGTAATTTTTCCCTGAAACTAGACTCATATGTCCATCTACATATTTTTTTATAGAATTTTTGGTCCAGCCAATTAGTACAGTTTATTAGTTAAAGTCTCCCATGTTACACGGGTCGACTACACTGACCTTCGTGCGTTACAACTTGAATATCTCCCTGTGCAGGGCTTTAATACTGATTCCGTTTATTTATATAGAAACTAGACTCAAAGAGGAATCTATACATATATGGTATGACTCCTAATTATCTCTGGTTAATTTATAATGAATTTCCAAATTCGGAAAAGGGAATCGAGGAACCGTTCTGGCCCTGTTTCACGAATACTTAAATATCTCTCAATATACAACTCATATGACCGTTTCGTTCTTCCATATGAAAGTAGATTCATCAAGGCTCATTTACATAATTTATTCACTATTTAATTCCACTCCTGCTATTTTTAGAGATTTTTCACATTCACACCACTGCTGCTGTCAGCATCTATTACTAAAACAAACTATGCCTATTTCATGACTTTTCCTTGATTTAACTAATAATTCATCATGCATGTCCCAAATTATAACCATGATTTGTGTCCAAACATCACAAAACCAATTCCAACCGAACATTTACGCCATTTCCGCATGGCTAAAAGTTTACATACCAAATTTCAACAAAGCATAACAGCCTATACATGCCGAAATGTACTCCTAGACCAACTACAAAGAAAATACCAAAAGTTGTTAGCGGTGTGATGACTTGATGACGGTCCCGAATACGCAGAAAGTCGAGTCCCGAAACCTAAAATAGGTGACAAGCAAACACCGAATGAGTATATAACTCGAGAAGTCATAAGCAATGCACTACCAACCATTAATAACATTATCGCAAGAGGAAACAAAATGGAGCGAGGCTAATTACTCCATTCAAACCGAACTATACCATAGTTCCTTAGACCTTCGATTCAATCTCATACCAAGTTACACATTCACATCCCATATACTAATCAATAGGATATTTGAAGCATTTTTATACACCATTTTGTTTTCGTTACAATCATACATCTACATGACCTTTCACTTATTCCACGATAATTCTTATGTACGTGACTTCAATTTAAATTGTCACATAGGTTGAAACTTACCAAGCTCAACTCCAAATATAAACATAGCGCCTATTAGCCATGAACTCAAGGTACTTACCCGATCCGCTGTCCGTGATCGACTCAATAATGTTGCACACTCAGTGTCAATAGTGATTCAAAAGCATATAGTGAGTCCGCACACTTAGTGCTATATAATCAACTCGCACACTTAGTGCTATATGATCAAACTCGCACACTTAGTGCTGTACAAATTTTAAACCCGCACACTTAGTGCCATTCTCATGATCACAGATGTTTATACCCGCACACTTAGTGCCGAAATCAACAACTCAATACATCTCACCTCTTTTCTTTTCATTCAATACTTTCATCACCACATACATACATGTATATAAATTTATCATTCCTTTCGGCATAATTACATAGACATTATGTCTATTTAAATCAATACAAAATATATGCTTAGTGACCTACCTTGTGTGGTTTAAAATAATTCCAAGTCGGCTACTCGATGACCTTCGATTTCCCCTTGTTGGACGCCTCTCCTTTAGGATCTTGAGCTTAAACAAATAAATTAACTCATTCAACCGCTTTACACATATTGATATTCACAATTTAATGATTTTATGACATACGGAACGGCATGGTAAAAATTCTTATCTTGCTACCTCATGCTCTTAGCTATTCGGCTCATAACCATATGCTATAGCCCTACTATCAATAATCCAATCACACATGCATATATATATATATGGCCGAATGTACAAAGCATAGACTCATCATCACCTATGCTCTTAATGTGATGGCCGAATATGCATACATGTATATACACTATTAATCAATCACTAACATTGCACTTCACCTTAATAGCTAGCTTAGCAAACCTCGATTTAACACATAGTTGTTCATAACACAACTTAAGCATACTCTCCATTCCATCAATTCCAAAACTTAATGTCTTACTCAAAAATGCTAAAAAGAAAATCCAAGAGTCATCAATCCACCATCACATGTATAATTAACAAGCTTCATATTTAGCATGCAATGACATTAACACAAAATCTACCTTGGCGAATATCATCCCCATGATATAGCAAAGTTTTGAACCATGGACTAATTAGAACTCAAGCTAGCAACTAAGAACATGCATGAATCTCATGGCACAACCTCAAACATACCTTAATCTAGACACAAGTATGGCCAAACCTCCTCCTAATCCTCTTCCAAACCAAGCATGAAGCAAGAACCCTTCCTTCTTCCTTAGAATTTCAGCTCAAAGAAATGAAAAAAGGATGAACAACAATTTTTTCTTCTCTTTTCTTCAACTCACGGCAAGGGGGGACACTCACCATTCTCTTTTTTTTTTGTTCCTTTCATTATTAAATTCCCATGCTCATTATTTTATTTTTTCTTACATACACCATTGTCCTAACATGTTTTATGACATGTTTTACCCATAATCCTTGTCATGGCGGCCACTAGCTATTAGGGGGAAATTTGACATGCAAGTCCCCCTTTGATTACATGCACTATTAGGTCCTTATAGATTAGCCTATCACATTTCAAAAGTGTCACACAAGTCCTAATAACTAAATTCACATGCAATCGACTAAATCAAGCTTGAAATTTTCACACATTCATAAATACATATTCTAGACAATAAATATTACGTTCAAACATTTCGGTGACTTGGTTTAGCGGTCCGAAACCACTTCCGACTAGGGTCAATTTTGGGCTATCACAACTCTCCCCACTTAAGAAATTTTCGTCCCCGAAAATCTTACCGTAAATAGGTTTGGGTATCGCTCTTTTATAGAATTCTCGGGTTCCCAAGTAGCTTCTTCCATCCGTGTTTGAGCCATAACACTTTTACTAACGGAACCCTTTTGTTTCGCAACTCCTTCACTTCACGAGCTAGGATACGAATCGGTTCTTCTTCATAACTCATATAGGCTTGAATTTCAACCTCTGATGGACTAATTACGTGTGACGGATCAGATCTATAACGTCGAAGCATCGAAACATGGAAGACGTTGTGAATCTTTTCAAGTTCAGGGGGCAAAATCAAACGATACGTAACTGGACCGACTCGTTCGGATATCTCATATGGCCCGATGAACCTCGGACTTAATTTGCCTTTACGGCCAAATCTGAGTATCTTTTTCCAAGGTGAAACTTTAAGAAACACTTTGTCTCCCACCTGATACTCAATGTCTTTTCGTTTCAGATCCGCGTACTATTTCTGACGATCTGTGGCCGCCTTCAAACTTTCACGGATTACCTTTACTTTCTGTTCAGCATCTTTAATCAAATCAACTCCGAAAATTTTACTTTCATCGAGCTCGGTCCAAAACAATGGTGTACGGCATTTACGATCGTACAAAGCCTCGTAAGGTGCCATCTTAATACTTGATTGAAAACTATTGTTGTGCGAATTCAATCAAAGGTAAGTACTGTTCCATGAACCATCGAACTCGAGGATACAACATCTCAACATATCCTCAAGTATCTGAATTATCCGCTCGGATTGACCATCGGTTTGGGGGTGAAAGGCGGTGCTGAAATGCAACTTGGTACCCAAAGCTTCTTGTAATTTCTTCCAAAATCGCGAGGTGAATCTCGGATCTCTATCCGACACAATAGAAATCGGTACCCCGTGTAATCTCACAATCTGAGAAACGTACAATTCAGCTAGTTTATCCAATGAAAAATCCGTACGCACGGGGATAAAGTGAGCCGACTTAGTTAGTCTATCAACAACAACCCAAATCGCATCCTTCTTACTTGCGGATAATGGCAGTCCGGACACAAAGTCTATTGTGACTCGATCCCAATTCCACTCAGGTATCTTGATCGGCTGAAGTAATCCTGAAGGCACTTAATGTTCCACTTTCACTTGTTGACATATTAAACATCTCGAAACAAAGTCGGAGATGTCTCGTTTCATACCATGCCACCAAAACCGACATTTCAAATCGTTGTACATCTTCGTACTCCCCGGGTGAATTGACATTCGGCTACAATGAGCTTCGTTCAGAATCATCGAAATGAGTTCTGAATTTCTTGGAACACACAAACGATTTCTGAAACTCAAACAATCGTCATCATCAACTTGAAACTCTGATTCCACATTCGGAACACATTCAGCCCGTTTTGCAACCAATTCATCATCGACTTTCTGAGCTTCACGAATTTGACGAATCAACAAGGGTTTGGCCTTTAATTCTGCCACTAGTACATTGTCGGATAGAATGAGACAAGTGTACATTCATCGCTTCATAAGGCAAACGGTGATTTACGACTTAAGGCATCCGCAACCACATTAGCCTTTCGGGTGATAGTCAATGACAAGCTCATAATCTTTCAACAACTCGAGCCAACGTCTTTGTCGCAGATTGAAGTCTCTTTGAGTCATCAAATATTTGAGACTTTTGTGATCCGAATACATGGCACTTCTCCCCAAATAGGTAGTGTCGCCATATTTTCAAAGCGAATACGATGGCGGCTAGTTCGAGATCATGGGTCGGATAATTTTTCTCATGTGGCTTTAATTGTCTCGACGCATAGGCCACAACTCGACCTTCTTGCATCAATCGCAACCCAACCCAAGTAGGGAGGCGTCACTATAGATGACAAACTCTTTGCACGATTCGGCTGCACTAAATTTGAGCTTCAGTCAAATAAGTTTTCAGTTGATCAAAACTTTTCGACATTTTTCGTCCATTCGAACTTAACATCTTTTGAAGTAGCTTCGTCATGGGTGTGGCTATCATCGAGAAACCTTTCACAAACAATCGGTAGTAACCGGCAAGTCCCAAAAAGCTTGAACCTCGTTAATATTTCTGAGGCTTCCAGTTAAGTATGGCTGAAATTTTGCTCGGTCGACTCGAATACCCGATGCAGATACCACATGACCCAAGAAGCTAACCTCTCTTAACCAAAACTCACACTTGCTGAACTTAGCATATAACTGCTTATCCCGTAAAATTTGCAACACTAATCTCAGGTGCTCCACATGTTCGGTCTCATCTCTTGAATAGACCAAGATGTCGTCAATGAACACAACTACGAACCGATCCAAATATGGTCTGAAGATCTGATTCATCAAATCCATAAATACCGCAGGGGCATTAGTGAGCCCAAACGACATCACTAAAAACTCGTAGTGACCATATCTCGTTCTGAAGGCAGTTTTGGGTATGTCTGAATCTCGAATTCGCAACTGATAATAGCCCGATCTCAAATCTATTTTTGAGAACACTGAGGCTCCCTTCAGTTGATCGAACAAATCATCGATATGCGATAACAGATATTTGTTCTTTATTGTCACTTTATTAAGCTGACGATAGTCGATGCACAACCTCATGGTTCCGTCCTTCTTTTTCACAAACAACACAAGTGCACCCCAAGGTGAAAAACTTGGTTGAGCGAAACCTCTATCCGTCAACTCTTGTAACTGAGCTTTCAACTCCTTCAACTCGGTTGGTGCTATACGATACAGAGCTATCGAAATTGGCGTAGTCCCAGGTACAAGCTCAATACCAAACTCTACTTCCCGAACAGGTGGTAAACCTGGTAATTCTTCGGGAAAAACATCCGGGTATTCACAAACCACCGGCACAGATTCGGGTTTCTTTTCTGACTCTTTGTCATCAAGTACATACGTAAGGTATGCTTCGCACCCCTTTCTTACATATTTCTGAGTCAACATTGATGATATTACAACTGGCAACCCCTTTAAGTCCGTAGACTCAACTCGGATTATCTCGTTATTTGCGCACCTTAAATCAATGGTTTTTCTTTTGCAACTCACCACTGCATCATATACGGTCAACCAGTCCATACCAAGAATAACATCAAATTCATCAAATGGTAAAAGCATCAAATCGGCCAGAAAACATGATTCTCGGATTATTAGAGGGCATCTATTACACACTTTGTCAACAAGCGCATATTGACCCAAGGGATTTGACACTGAATTATTTAATTGAGAGACTCAACAGTAGAGTCTTCTTGGATGCTAAGGTTTCACATACATATGAATGAGTAGAGCGAGGTCAATCAACGCAATCACACTAGTATCAAAGAGAGTGAAAGTACCAGTGATAACATCAGGGGAGGATGCCTCCTCTCGTGCGCGAATGGCATATGCTCTAGCAGGAGTACGGGTCTCGGACCGAACAGCCGTATCAGAGGCCCCTCTCTGACTACCACCCCTACCTCCTGAAATTCTCGGTGGTCTAACTCTAGCTGTCATTCCACTAGGTCTTGCACCTTGCATCCTATTCTTCTCATCAAGCTCCGTGCAATCTCTAATGAAGTGGTCCTTCGAACCGCATCCGTAACAAGCCCTGTTGGTAGACTTACCCCAACATTCACCTATGTGTCTTCTCCCACATTGGGGGCATTCAGGTTTCTCTTGACGGTTATTGCCCACACTAGCTACCGAAGTAGCTCGGGAGTCCGTCGATGGTCGTGCTCTAATGGAAATTCCCGCAGTCGTCCTCGATTTATTAGTGTCCTCCCTGAACTTCTTTACAGCCGAGAACGGAGCTTTACCCGTCGATCTTTTGCGATAGTCTCTAGCTTCAAATTCAGCCTTCTTCTTCTCCTTTCCAAGTTCCTCCGCCTTGCAGGCTCGTTCAACTAGTGTTACGAATTCTTTTATCTCCAAAATACCCACTAGTAGCTTTAAATCTTCATTCAATCCTTCTTCAAATCTCTTGCACATAGCAACCTCATCACCACACACTCCGGGCATACCGACCGAGTCTTACAAACTCATGTTCAGTATTGAGATCTTGTCATACGGCCTTGCTTGAGTTCCAAGAATTCCTTACGCTTTTGATCGATGAACTGTTGACTAATATATTTCTTTGAAATTCTATTTGAAAGAAATCCCAAGTAACTCATTCGTTTGGGACTATGGAAATCAAAGTCCTCCACCAATAGTAAGTCGAGTCTCGCAACAAGGATATAGCACACTTTAGACATTCATCGGTGTGCATGATAGTTCATCAAACACCGAATGGTGTTATCAAGCGAACTTCGGCCCTTTCGGCATCATCGGTAACTATGGCCTTGAACTCCTCAGCCCCACGCTTCCTAATCAAGTCTACAGGTGGCTTACTCAGCCTCACAGGATCAGTAACTGATGGCATTACGGGCTCTTGGGGTGGATTATTCGAATTCGGGAATTCTTGGACAGCCGGATTGGTTTGGACATATTGCGCGACCCATTCATTCATCATGGTAAAGACGGCTTGTTTAGCCCCCTCACCTTGATTATTCGCAGATGACTAAGGTTCAACAAGCGGCGTCCCTTGCGGAGGAGCAGCCGCTACACTTTCAATGTCATCCGCCAAAGTTCTCTCTACACCGGGATCCATTTACTAATCAAAACAAAAATTTTAACCGTCGGAAGTCATCACACATTTAAACAATAACATTAAGGCATGTACAGCTAGACTCATACGTGCTATGGTAGTCCTAGAACCGACTAAACCATAGCTCTGATACCAATAAAATTGTAACACCCCTTACCCGAGTCCGTTCATCGGGAGTCGAATACAAGGTGCACACAGACTTAACTTAATTGTTTTCACGGTCCATAAAAAAATTTCCAGACAAAGCTGGTTCTTCACAGAATGTCTCCTTAAAAATCATATCGGAGTTTCAAAACTCAAAATCAATTTCATAATTTTTCCTGAAACTAGACTCATATGTCCATCTACAGATTTTTTATAGAATTTTGGTCAAGCCAATTAGTACAGTTTATTAGTTAAACTCTCCCATGTTACGAGGGTCGACTACATCGACCTTCGTATGCGTTACAACTTGAATATCTCCTGTGCAGGGCTTATACTGATACCGTTTATTTCTATAGAAATTAGACTCAAAGAGGAATCTATACATATATGGTATGACTCCTAATTATCTCTGGTTAATTTATAATGAATTTCCAAAGTCGAACAGGGAATCCAGAACCGTTCTGGCCTTGTTTCACGAATACTTAAATATCTCTCAATATACAACTCATATGACCGTTTTGTTTCTTCCATATGAAAGTAGATTCATCAAGGCTCATTTACATAATTTATTCACTATTTAATTCCACTCCTGCTATTTTTAGTGATTTTTCACATCCACACCACTTCTGCTGTCAGCATCTATTACTAAAACAAACTATGCCTATTTCATGACTTTTCCTTGATTTAACTAATAATTCATCATGCATGTCCCAAATTATAACCATGATTTGTGTCCAAACATCACAAAACCAATTCCAACCGAACATTTACGCCATTTTCGCATGGCTAAAAGTTTACATACCAAATTTCAACAAAGCATAACAGCCTATACATGCCGAAATGTACTCCTAGACCAACTACGAAGAAAATACCAAAAGTTGTTAGCGGTGTGATGACTTGATGACGGTCCCGAATATGCAAAAAGTCGAGTCCAAGAAACCTAAAATAGGTGACAAGCAAACACCAAATGAGTATATAACTCAAGAAGTCATAAGCAATGCACTACCAACCATTAATAACATTATCGCAAGAGGAAACAAAATGGAGCGAGGCTAATTACTCCATTCAAACCGAACTATACCATAGTTCCTTAGACCTTCGATTCAATCTCATACCAAGTTACACATTCACATCCCATATACTAATCAATAGGATATTTGAAGCATTTTATACACCATTTTGTTTTCGTTACAATCATACATCTACATGACCTTTCACTTATTCCACGATAATTCTTATGTACGTGACTTCAATTTAAATTGTCACATAGGTTGAAACTTACCAAGCTCAACTCCAAATATAAGCATAGCGCCTATTAGCCATGAACTCAAGGTACTTACCCGATCCGCTGTCCGTGATCGACTCAATAATGTCGCACACTCGGTGTCAATAGTGATTCAAAAGCATATAGTGAGTCCGCACACTTAGTGCTATATAATCAACTCGCACACTTAGTGCTATATGATCAAACTCGCACACTTAGTGCTGTACAAATTTTAAACCCGCACACTTAGTGCCATTCTCATGATCACAAATGTTTATACCCGCACACTTAGTGCCGAAATCAACAACTCAATACATCTCACCTCTTTTCTTTTCATTCAATACTTTCATCACCACATATATACATGTATATAAATTTATCATTCCTTTTGGCATAATTACATAGACATTATGTCTATTTAAATCAATACAAAATATATGCTTAGTGACCTACCTTGTGTAGTGTAAAATAATTCCAAGTCGGATACTCGATGACCTTCGATTTCCCCTTGTTGGACGCCTCTCCTTTAGAATCTTGAGCTTAAACAAATAAATTAACTCATTCAACCGCTTTGCTACACATATTGATATTCACAATTTAATGATTTTATGACATACGGAACGGCATGGTAAAAATTCTTATCTTGCTACCTCATGCTCTTAGCTATTTGGCTCATAACCATATGCTATAGCCCTACTATCAATAATCCAATCACACATGCATATATATATATATGGCCGAATGTACAAAGCATAGACTCATCATCACCTATGCTCTTAATGTGATGGCGAATATGCATACATGTATATACACTATTAATCAATCACTAACATTGCACTTCACCTTAATAGCTAGCTTAGCAAACCTCGATTTAACACATAGTTGTTCATAACACAACTTAAGCATACTCTCCATTCCATCAATTCCAAAACTTAATGTCTTACTCAAAATGCTAAAAAGAAAATCCAAGAGTCATCAATCCACCATCACATGTATCATTAACAAGCTTCATATTTAGCATGCAATGACATTAACACAAAATCTACCTTGGCGAACATCATCCCCATGATATAGCAAAGTTTTGAACCATGGACTAATTAGAACTCAAGCTAGCAACTAAGAACATGCATGAATCTCATGGCACAACCTCAAACATACCTTAATCTAGACACAAGTATGGCCAAACCTCCTCCTAATCCTCTTCCAAACCAAGCATGAAGCATGAACCCTTCCTTCTTCCTTAGAATTTCAGCTCAAAGAAATGAAAAAGGATGAACAACAAATTTTTTCTTCTCTTTTCTTCAACTCACGGCAAGGGGGACACTCACCATTCTCTTTTTTTTTGTTCCTTTCATTATTAAATTCCCATGCTCATTATTTTATTTTTTCTTACATACACCATTGTCCCAACATGTTTTATGACATGTTTTTACCCATAATCCCTTGTCATGGCGGCCACTAGCTATTAGGGGAAATTTGACATGCAAGTCCCCCTTTGATTACATGCACTATTAGGTCCTTATAGATTAGCCTATCACATTTCAAAAGTGTCACACAAGTCCTAATAACTGAATTCACATGCAATCGACTAATTCGAAGCTTGAAATTTTCACACATTCATAAATACATATTCTAGACAATAAATATTACGTTCAAACATTTCGGTGACTCGGTTTAGCGGTCCCAAAACCACTTCCCGACTAGTGTCAATTTTGGGCTGTCACATAAGGGCTGCTATGTCAATTTCAATTGTAAATATTCGACGACAATTCAACTACGTGCCTTTGTACAGCAAGGTGTGGATAATAAAGTAGAAGGCCTTGAAAAAGATGCATAGTAGGTGGGACGTGTCATACATTGAGGTATGGAGGTGGTGTTTGGTGCTGGAGAGGTATGTCCCGAGTTGCCTAGCAGATCATGAAACGAAGCTCACATACCATAATGATCACTTGCTCCATGGATTCTGAGTGTTCCACTGTCTATTTTGGACCTTCAAGCAATGTTCTCAAGCATTCCAATATTGCAAGTCGTTGCTCCAAATAGACAGTACCTTTATTTATGCTAGATATACCAATCGACTATTGTTGGTTGTAGCACAGGATGGTAATCAAAAGATCCTTCCAGTTATGTTTACAATAACACTAAGGGAGACAACAGACAACTGAGATTTCTTTCAGTCTAGGTTGAGGAGGCATGTCTACCCCCAACCTGATATATGCATCATCTCGGATCAAAGAACTTGAATACTATCTGCAATTGAACGACAGAGAAGCCTCTGAGATCACAAACACCATTGGTACTGTCTAAGGCACATTGCATCCAACTACTACCAGAAATATCTCTCTACTATTGAGTGATCACAAGTGACCATTATAGGTATGTAATCACCACAAATATTATTTGTTTTGTAATATTCCATTTGTTTTTTATATTCTTCGGTATCATCATTATCAACTTCTATAGATAGGGTACGAGATCATGAATGACCGTTTTCATGAGATGTTAGAAATCTTATGGTCAACTAACTCAGTAGGAGCATGGTATCTCTCTAATATACGCTTTGATCAGTGAACACAATCCTACAACGGGGGTCTATGATATCGCCACATAAACTCAAACCTAGTACAGTACATCAATTCCATTTTAAAAGGAACACGTCAGTTGCCAATAACCTCGGTTGTAAAAGAGACATACTTTCATTTGGAAAAATTGTTCCCAAAGTGAGCAACGAGTTGTGCTTGGAAATTATAGGGAGGCCATGAATGGTGCCCGGTGGTACTGGAACAAATTAATACGAGTAAGGCACAAGCCAACTGCATGCACACAGTTTGTCACTTGCGCAATGACCTATGGTTTTGGATAACTAAATTTGACAAATCAAATTACAGTATTGCTGGGGGACAGTACCGTGTACACCTGAGAAATAAGACTTGCAACTGTGGGAGATTTGAAGCACTTCATTTTCCATGCTCTCATGCAATTATAGCTTGTATCAATCTCTGTTTGGATCCCATGAGCTTTGTCAATGAGTTTTATAAATTAGAAAACTTGTACAACATATGGAGACACTTATTCCACCAGTCCCAGATGAACGTAAGTGGCCGCCTATATTTCTTGCTTCGTTTAAGTTGTTACTTGATAGAAGATTGTGTCGCAAACCAAAAGGTTGACCTTAGTCAACTCGAATACGCGACAACATGGATATTGGATAGGTCAAATCAACTGAGGTTATGAGGGTGGTGTAGGAACCTGGGCCATACAATATTGTCATGTTGGTATCGAAATGACTAAGCAAACTAGAAAACATATATCAATTCCATTATAATATGTAAACGTGCGGTTCAGTGAAATAATAACAAATATAAGATTTTCATGTTGTGAAATTATAACAAATTATAATGTTAATTAACTGAAATGATAACAAATATCAACTACCATTTTCTTAAATGATACAACATTAAGTAACTAAGTTGTGGCTGTTCTTTCTAGTTAAGTAACCAAGTCGTATCGCTATTGTATTTTTTAAAAGGTCAAATTGGGTTTTAAATTATTTTCAACAAAAACAAGGCATATTTCTTGTCAAATCAAATCTTATTGCTATGGTATGTGAAAAGAATCAAAGCATATTTCCATTTTGACTAAATATGAATTGTACTAAAATCAGACTATCTACAAAAAATTAAAAATAACTTTCACTTTCTTAAATGGTACAATATAAAATTAATCAATGCATATGCCGGCCAGAATCAGTGCCATATCGAGGTGGTCGATGGTGATGCTTTGGATTCCCTCTTAGTTTAATTTTCAGGCAGGGATGTGGTCTTAGTTGCTCCTCTTCTTCACCTTCGGTCGATTGCAATCCTTGCATTCTCAGTTGCCATCATGCATCCTCCGATCTATATATATGTGATTGGGAAGATGACTCACCTTGATAGAACAAAGTGTTAGCGTCATAAATAGTGAATGGGTGTAACTATGTTGAGTCCTATAAACTGATAGGATGTTGAGTGGACTCTCAATCAGTCCCCTTGCATAAATGGCCTATACATCATCGTAGGTATCGGTGTCATCAGGAAATGAGATGGCCTAAGCGTGTGCCACATCGAGGATGAATGACCAATAGTCCAACCTGACATAAGATTAGAAGTAGAAAAATTTGATGCAATATATTATGCTTGTGTGAAAATAAAAGGGTTAGGATATGCACCATAATAAGATGGCACATACTGAACGGGGGTGGTGTTGGCATCGGTGCTGAGGCAGTCAAGGCCGGTTCTTGCGTAGGCACTGATAATGGCCTTGCCTTGCCACCCATTGTATTTAAAGGGCCCCATCGTGGCCTACTCTATGGAGATGCTGTTGCCTCGCATCTTTCTCATACAAATATGGCTTGCCAAGGATCCTAAACCATGGCATGTACTCTGGATTGCATGCTAACTCCAGAATGATAATAGGTTTACGAGTATGTAAAAAATCATACTGATTATTCCACATGTTGATATATTGCAAGGAAAATACTGGCCAATTCTCATTCGGTAGCCATAAGTTGATATGATGTAGATCATCAAGCTCTTGAGGTGCCATAGGAATCGATTGTCAGAATCTAAACTGCCGCAACACTTTATCGGTCTCGTGCATCTCGACGGTAGCATACACTACCAATGAGACTTTAATGTACCAGGTGTTGGGATTTAGAAATAATTCCTTAGGGATTACAGCTCAAATTGTCGGATCCTCGTATGGTGTCCGTTCAAACTATATTAATGTGATAAAAACATTAGTTATATATACACTACTAAATATGAAATCGACTATGTTATTTGTATATAGTTCAAAATTAAATAAATGAATATCTCTCCTTCTGATCATTGGTCTAATAGAAGTCATATATCTTGAAGCTCAATAGGTAATCTCATTTGACCAGGTGCATGGTTCTACCTATTTAAATAATTTATTAGTATAATAATTTAAATTTAAATAAATTTAATCATGAGTGTATCTACTAAATTTTACCTGGTTACGAGTGGGAATGTATATGGGTAGTTTGCTTAAGGACATAAAAATGGAAATCAGAATCGAGCCCATGATTGTAATTGTAAAAGGAAACCACCAATTTTGATTTTCGCAAGTTGCGTCGCCCGACATATCTCCCAGTATAATGTCACCAACATGACGAACCCCCAATTGAGTTCGCCCGCTCCTTTAAAATTCAAAAGTTTCAACAGCCACCTTAGATGGACGAGATTTTGTGACTTATTCGGCATCAATATACCCTCGATGATCTGAAGGATGTATGCTCGAGAGTATCGTTCTTTTTGAACTTCAGTCGAATCCTCAACTAGCTCTGTGAAATTTTTTCATATCCAAGTCATTTCAATTCGACCTTCGTAAATCATCTTCGAAACCACACCCAAAAGATCTAAACATACGACTCCCAAATCAGCAGACTGAACAGACCTGGTGACTACAAACCTTTCACGGGGAACCCCAACTGTAAATGTGCATCCTCTAGAGTGATAGTACACTCACAGCATGGAAGATGGAATATGTGCGTCTTGGGTTCCAACTTTCCACCAATGCACTTATGAGTTTCGGGTCCAATTTACACCTTCGGCCTACAAGGGCCACGTGCCAAAAATCGATTCCCCTCAAGTATGTTTCGATCAACAGTGATGGAGGATTGGGTAGATTATGAATATGAAAGTGTAAAATTCAATCATTCGAATATTTACGTAAAAATTATAAAAAATATTATGTTAAAATATAAAAATGAAATAAAAAATATTAAAAGTTATTCTTACCATTTGCAATTGGTTGACGGAGATGTGCTTATTGTCAAGAGACCGGTGCTAAATTATATTCAACATGAACAAATTTTTAATAAAAAATTATTTCTTGAAAATATTAATAAAAATAAAAAATAGAATTTATGAAAAAAATTTAAGAGAGAATTTGAGAGATTTTTGAGAGTTGATTGAGAAATTTGAGAGATTTAAGAGAGAATTGTGAGAAATGTGAGTGAGAAAGTGTGGGGGGTTTTATAGTTTTTTTTACTGTTGGGGAGGGGGAACGACTATTTGAAATAGTTTTGAAAGTGAACATGGGAGGTGGGAACGCACTGATCTGGACACATTTTTCTTTAGTGCACTGACTTGGACACATTTGACTGTCGAGAAAAAGAGTTAAGCTGGATACGCTTTTCTGATTTTCCGCTAAAAACAACGCTATATAATCGGTCCATTTTCGTAAATTTCAACAAAAGTAACATATTTTTATAAATTTTTTTAAATAAGTCTTTCCCGGTAAATCACTCGAAAATTCATCTTGAGTTATAAGTAAAGGTGTTCATGGGCCGGGCTACCCGGCACGGCCTGAAGGGCCACTCGAAATGTGGGAAGGTTTGGGAAAAAATATAGGCCCGAAAAATGGGTTTGGAAAAAAAAAAGACCCATTTAAAAAATGGGCTGGGCCTCAAGTAAGGTATTTTTAGCCCGGGCCTGGCCCGAATTCACTAAAAGACAAAAAATATCTGCATTTTTTTTTAAAATTTTTGAATGTTATTCACTTGTTGTTTTCTCCCTATTTTGCTATCATTTTACTATTATGTTGCTACTATTTTGTTTTTATTGTTTGGATATTGTATAAAACTTATTTTATTATTAATTTTGTTATTATTTTAAAGGCATTTGTTAATTTTTATTATTTTATAAGCATTTGCTTGTTAAGTTACATCTATCTTAGTGTCATTTAAGTCTACAAATTTTTAAAATTTATTTTCAATTTGTTGGGAAATATTTATTTTGATGTTTTTAGTATTTATGATATATTATATATAAAAATAATACAAAAATTAATACAGCCGGACCGAGCCAGGTCGAGCCCGGGTTTTAGTATTTTTATCTGGGTCAGGCTTGGGAAAAATTTTAGGCCATTTTTTGGGCCCAGCCCCAATAAATGACATAATTTTTTAGTTGAGCCTGGCCCGAACCTAACCCAGCCCGGCCCATGAACACATCTAGTTATAAGACTCTATTTTTTTTTCTTCTTTTCGAAACGGTGGGTGTAAAGGATCCATGTGTATAATACCTTATAATGACACTCAAACTTAGGGTTAAAAAATTTGGCAATGATAGCAGACCAGGCGGGATCCACGACCCCTTAAAAGCTTAGACATTGACCTAATAAGTCTTAGTTCCTTTTAAGTAATACCTATTTATACATAAACAAACCAAACGAAATAATTAGAGTTTGGTTGGACTCTAGTCCTATCTCCATAGCTTATTTTCTCTATAGTTTGCTCCCCACGTTTTCTGCTCGTCTTTTTAAAGATTTTCGAAGTTTCATCCTAATTCACGTATATTGATAAAAAAGCAGAGAGATTCCATTAAGCTCTAAAATTTTACTATATTCGATTTCCCTTTTCCAAATTGCAATAGGCATGTTTGTCAATGTCATGAAGATTAGATCTATTAATAAAAGGAAACATTTTATTTAAATTAAAAATAAAGGAAATTGAATTAAATACTTTGTTTTGATGCATTTCAATAACATACATTCAAGGAGTTTTTTTTCTATTAATTCTTGATAGGATCGACTCGATTAAGCAACAAGTAAAACAAATAGCGGAATAAATTGAGAAATTGAATACACAAATTTAACGTGAAAAAACCCTCCAAAGAGGATAAAAAACCACGGGAAAAGATAATTTTACTATAATGGCAAAAGAACGAAGAGTACAAAAGATGGAGATAAAACTAAACCCCGAAAACCCGAAAACAAAGAACCCTCAAAACGTAAACACAAAATTCTCTAAATATGTTATGAGTTCTAATATCTAATGGGTGTATTTTCTAATGTTGTAAAAGAGCCTATCTGTAGGCTAAATTCATATGTCAAATAATAATAAAATAATCTAAACTAATCAGTGTTTGATTGAAACAAATAAACAAAGTTTAACTGAAAGATTATTTCTCAAATTTGACTGAAAATAGGAGTCATATTTAACAAATCTCCACATTGACTAATATTTCCACAACACCATCTTTGCCAAAGCCTGCCACGAGCCTATCTTGAACTATGCAGGGAGTTAACTGAGTCGAATTTGTGCTTAGAAACTAGAAGACTTCTAGCCTTTGACTTGTACACTACCAAATCAAAACTAACCCGAGTTTGATTTTCACGAACACAGTGCCCTAACTTTTCAAAACCTGCATCCAAAAGAAAACCTCTCCTCAACGAAACGGTCATACATTTTTCCCTCCTATGACCAAGTTGCCTCCCTCCAAACGAGTTGACTTCAACTCTGTAATGGACGAGGGACATCCAATTTCACCAGCCACTATAGAACCTTTCAGAATATAAAGACTGGCAGTTCTTTTACCTTTTAACAAAATAAGAGCTCCACGAGATTCTTTAATGCCACTTGACTCGATGTTGATTCTGTATCCTTTCAAGTCTAAAATACTCAATGAGATGAGATTCTTTTGTGAATCAGGTACATATCTAACATCTAAGAGTGTCCTAATCGTCCCATCATGTATCCTAATTTTAATAGTATCAATACCAATTACCTTACTAGATGAATCGTTTCCCATGCGCACAACTCCACCTTCAACCAAACTGTATGTGGAGAACCACTCTCTATTGGGACACATGTGGAAAGAATATCCTGAATCTAGGATCCACTCGGACGTGAGCTTGGAGTTATCGCTTGTTGACACTAATAAGAAATCATCACCGTTTTCATCGGCCAAATTAGCACCAGCTACATCTTCCTTGTTACTCTCAGCAGCTCTTTTATTTCGCAGTTTATAAAAATTTGCTTTGGCATGGCCTAACTTTTTACAATAGCGACACCTTTTGTCTCGTTTCTTTGATGCTACCAAATGGAAGCTTTTTTATCTGCCTTACTATTCAAACCAAACTCATTGTCTAGTTTTTCTCTACTCAACAATTGACCCTTCACATCTTCGAACGAGAGTGTGTCTCTACCATAAATCAGGGTCTCCCTGAAAGATTTGTATGAAGGGGGTAAAAAGCACAATAATAGCATAGCTGATCTTCATCGTCAATATGAACCTCAACATTCTTTAAATCATTTAAAAGAGTAATGAATCACCTTCATTCTTGCAAAACGTAAATAGACGTTGTTTCGACACTAAATGGTTAGCCAGAGACTTAGTCGCATAAAGAGTTTCTAACTTTTTCCACAAGGCAGATAAGGTTTTCTCCATCAATACCTCCTGCAATACCGTATTCACGAGGAACAATTGGATTGCAAACAAGGCCTTTTCATCAAGCTCTTCCCATTCTGTGCGATTTAGATTCTCGGGCTTTTTCCCGATAACAACCTTTTTCAAGTGGATTTGAACTAGAATTGCCATCATCCGAACTTGCCACAGATTGAAATTTGTCTCACCATTGAACTTCTCAATTTCAAACCTTGTTGTTGCCATATCTAAATGGACAAATGTATAAAAATTTAACTAGCTCTAACTCTAGTTGTTAGGATTAAACCAATTAAGCAACATGTAAAAAAATAGCGAAATAAATTGAGAAATTAAACACACAAATTTAACGTAGAAAAACCCCTCCAAAGAGGATAAAAAACCATGGGAAAAAATAATTTTACTATAATGGAAAAAGAACGAAGAGTACAAAAGATGGAGATAAAACTAAACCCCGAAAACCCGAAAACAAAGAACCCTCAAAACGTAAACACAAAATTCTCTAAATGTGTTATGAGTTCTAATATCTAATGGGTGTATTTTCTAAGGTTGTAAAAGAGCCTATTTATAGGCTAAATTCATAGGTTAAATAATTAAATAATCTAAACTAATCGGTGTTTGATTATGTAACACCCTTTACCCGTGTTCGATACTAGAACATGGTACGAGGTATTACCAGACTTAATCGTTCACAGCATGCAAAAATTGGGCTATAAAATTTCTTTTAATTCAAAAATTTTCACACACATGCATAACGTCCCATACACGGGCCTACGAAGCCTAAAACATGCATTGAAAGTAGTTAGGGACTAAACCGAGAACCTTAGGAAGTTTTGGGAAAACTTAGAAATTTTTTTTCCATGAAACAGGGTCTCACGCCCGTGTGGACATAGGGACACGCCCGTGTGCCTTTGACATGCCCGAGTCCTCAGGCCGTGTAACTATCTATTTATGACGTCAGGATGCAAATCGAACTACACGGCCGGGCCACACGCCCGTGTCTCCAGACCATGTCCCTCAAGCGGTTGAGACAGTCGACCGTGTCTCAGCCAGTGTAGTCACCACTTAGGCTATTTTCCAAGCCTTCATGTTACCCAGAAACCCTTACAACCTTATACATATTAAAACCACAATTCATGGCATCATTTTAGTGATTAAACACTCTTTATTAAAACATATTACAAGCAATGCATCTACTCATGGAATACGAAGTCTAGTTTCCTTAATTCACATTCATAAGACTTGTCATTTTGATTATCACTTTTACCATTATACTATGGTTACCAACTTATCCATCAAGCACTCATGTCCAACCATTATCATGTTTTTTTTATAACATGCAATTACTATATGGCTATGACCACCTCAATTGGTCATAGAGCATACATCCAAAACACATGTCAAATTACCAACCATGCATGGCAAACAAACATAATCACATCATAAACATTAGACATGACATGAATAGCTAGATTTACAAGCCATAATCAATATGAGCCCATATACATATAACTAAATATAAGCCAATACATTTGTCCAAAGCATAATAATACATGTCAATAAACTAGATCCCTACACATGCCACTCACTTGAAATTTCTAATAAATGCTTCATTATCCCAGTGGTAGTGACTTGATAGTGTGACGCTACATCTGACGATCTCCAACCCGAAGCTAACCTGACAAAGCTAAAAGAAATGGAAAGGAGGGAGTAACCTTCACGCTTAGTTATATCAACATGCTTCCACCAATTCTTGCAACATGCTCTCAAAGTAATACTATCATCATTTGCCTTTTTACCTATGTTCAGGTTAAGCTATTTTCTCGAGTCACAGTCACTAAATTAGTTATATCTAGAGTTACGGAACTCCAATTTAAGCTCTGATAATTTTCCCAGAAACAAGACTCATATATATTCTTACCATAAAATTTTAAGAATTTTTGGTTTATCCAATTAGTACATTTTATTCCTTAAAGTTACCACTTTTTCGCTGTTTGATAGTTTCGACCCCTCTTCATTAAAAATTAATTATCTCATAATACGGAACTCAGATGATGTTCTTGTCAATTTTTTTTAAAGATAGACTCATTAGTAATTCTAAGCATATAAATTATAACCCATAAGTAATTTTGTATAATTTTAAATGATTTTATCAAATCATAATAGGGGATTTCGAAATTATTCTACCTCTGTGTCAGAATAATTAAAATATTTCATAATATGAAACTCTTTTGCTTACATAGTTTCTTTTCTGTGAAACTAGACTCATTAAGCTCTAATTTTGTATTTTATTTAGTCTCTAACTCAATTTACACAATGTTTGGTGGATTTTCAAAGTCTTACAACTGATGTTGTCCAACAATGTTTTGGTGCAATATAATGATAACTATCATAAGCTCACTTTCGACTAATCATGGACTCACCATTTCATGAATTCCATGTTCAAATGCACAATATCAGTTAACATGATATTGCAAAAAAATTTATAATCATAATTCATACATCTTAGCTCACCGATGTCTCAACATTTCAAAGTCTCAATAACCATAAGTCTGGTGTACATACCTATACTCATCGTAATATATCATATAACCATACTTCTTTAACAAGCCTTCCTCAGGACTTCCATCACATCTATTGCATTACCTGTTGAACCCTTGGAATACATAGCCAAAGCTACCTCATAACATGTAACGCTCACAATGAAGCTACTCACGGGTGTGCTCATAAAAGCTATAGGTTAATATGTAGCTACACGGGCTGCTCACACAAGCTGTCCGGTATCCGACCAACTTAATGATTACCTAGCCATTGGCAGGACACACAAGACCATTGCTCGGAACCCAATTACATGTATCGCATCCATTATGAACTTGGACCAATTCAATGAGCTCAGATGCCTCATACTAACTCAACAAGTTCAGATTTCTTAATTCGTAGTGACATGTCACATGTACCCTAGACAATTCCTAAGGTTCAGACGGGATTTTTTGATACTTTATCTCTGTCGAACTTACTCGAAGTATCGATCTCACTATCCATAGTATCAATTGCCCTTTCATAGCATAATAAGGCATAACTCAAATAGCAAATAAGCTTTTAAGAATTTACATAACACATATCACATAATCAACATTTTCTTGCATTTCATGTAATATTCTTCCATGTCATCTTTCTACATCATATACACCATTTTATAAAATTTTCCAATATATATTTTAATCATACAATATATGCAATAATAGTAAAGAATTATAATTCAAACATAACATTGCACTATTATTATCATACGAACTTACCTCGAGTGTAATTTCGGCTAATCATTCTCTTTTTGTCCTTAACCACATACTTTCTCAATTTAAGCTCGAATCTCAATTTTTCTTGATCTAACATGATGAAATTCACTCATTGAATCATTACATTAATTAAAACATTCTATAATTCATAATTTGGAAAAATGACCATTTTGCCCTTAGACTTTACAAAAATTACAATTTTGCCCTTAGGCTCGTAAATTGATTTTTATCGAATTTCTTCCTTTGCCAAGCCTAGTTGAATGATTATTTCACACATTTACAACTTATTTTACAACTTTACAAAATAGCTCTTTTTAGGTGTTTTTCATGAGCACCACTTCACAAAAGTTGTTTATTTAACAACAAAGATTCATTTTCTTCCATAAAAATTCAGCAAACAACATGAATACTCTCATTGAAAAACCCTAAACTTTCAACTATTTTGAAAAATAGTCCCCTCATTAGCTAGATTATTATGCTACAAGTGTCCCAAAAGTACAAAAATTTCCAAGAATGGCTATGAAAATTACTTACTTGCAAGAGGATAACGTAGCTGAAATTTTAAAGCTTCAAAAGCCCCCACTTTGCTGGTATTTTCAGTGGAGAAAGAGATGGGAAGAAGATGATATCATTCCCTCTTTATTTTATTTTATTTTTATCCAAATAAGCCATCCAATTCCACCTAACTTTGAAAATTGTCTTATCTTTGTCTCTATGGCCGGCCAGCCTATATTGAAAGGTCTATTTGCATTTTAAAGACCCCTAATTATGGTTCTCTAGCTATTTAACACATTTGGCTAGCAAAAAAACTTTTGCCCCTTACGCGATTTAGTCTTTTTCCGTAATTAAGCCCATAACCGCTAAAAGTAATTCACCAAAATTTTCATGCACTTATATAAACATGCTATAACACATAAAATAATATTGAAAATAATTTTTTCGGCCTCAGGATAGTGGTTCTGAAACCACTGTTTTGACTAGGCCTAAAATTAGGCTATTACAATTCTCTCCCTTAGGGATTTTCATCCCCGAAGATCTTACCAGAAAAGTGGTTTTGGTATTCACATAAACTTTTCTTTCCCATAATCATCGCTAAAGAACTTTCACTCGACTGTGCCTCTAATACTTATCTCTTTACTTTTTGATATTAGTGTCATAAGTGGTTCATTGCTATACCCCATCTCATCTGAATTTCAACCTCCATCAGAGAGTTTATATACACAATGGTCCGATCTATGCCATCATGTCACATATACGCGCATACTTGAATCTTTTTGAATTTTAATAATAAAATAGCCAGTTCATCTTGGCCTTACACTCTTTATAACTTTATACAGTCCAATTGATTACCAAATCAACTCTCAGTTACCTTTAAATTTCAAAGCTTCCTTTAGCTTTCTCCAGAAATCACAGTATATAACCCAGATTTCAGTCTGATTACTGGAGACTAGTATCCCAAGAAATCCAACAATCATATAGACACGAAATTTCATAAATCTGATGAGCGAGGATTCAGTACAGACCGGCATGATTCACAGATCTCGTCAAACATCTAGCAATAAACTACATCACATTTTTTCTCTTTCCAAGACGGGAATAATTCTGATATGGCCTTGAGAATAATCCTTTCTCATTTCTATTCTAATATCAGCACTAGAGAATATAGCTTCGGTAAAACCTGATGCTCGGCTCTAATCCCCATTAACAATTTAGATCCTTCTGTAACATCAAAAGCTCTAAGCTATCACTTTATCTTATGGTCTTAAAATACATCACAATTCATACAACAGTGCATCACTGAAAATTAAGAAGTCTCTGCCCAAGTGCAGACTAGACCAGTTCAAATGCTTCAGTTAACAATAGTCTCATCTATCCAAGTTTTACTAACATTGAATAAGCCATTCAATTTTCATAAGATGAAAATTTTATCATACAATCATTTAGAATTCACTCATCATGCTAATCAAAGACCATTTCACTTGCATTAGCTCAAATAACCAATATATCTCAATTGAAGACGTTAGTTTTGATTAACTTACTTGAGAAAAGAGATCCATCATACCAATTCAAATTCGAAATTTCACCAGTTATGCCTTTGCCAGTGTCAAATCCTTACACAAAAATTAGAGAAATCCAAATACTAAAATCACCACACTACCACGATCAAATCAGGTGCATAGTCACACTTGACATGATTATCATAAGCTAAAGAACACACTTTGAACATGAGTCATGATTGACAGATTATGGAACAAAGATAACAAGAAAACCAAGTAAAGAAATCCAGGATAGAGAAATCCCAAGATACGAGACTATATCAGAAGACCGAAAACAAACTTTTAAAAAAATATGAAAAACCTCGATAATTCCTCAGAGGGAAAAAGTCTAGAAGAAAGTATAATTTAATCCCACTGGAATCAAATACGATAATTAAGAGAAACAGAATCATAGCATCATATGCATTTCCTCATAAGTTCCCATCAGACATAATATAACAAAATACTAGAGGGAAGTAGAGCAAAATAGATTATAAACCGGTCTGACTGAAAATGTCTTCGTCTGACGTTTAAATCAGATAGCATTCTCATATAACAAGAATTTCATCAAAAGATAGATAGCTACTATAACACTTTCGAGAACAATAATCCTTTTAGAATATATCAAGAGAGGCAGTCATCACCTGTTCACTTTAATTTTCATACTCAGACATATTATATTTCAAATATTATTTCTCCAACTATTTCTATCATTACAAATCCCATATTATTCTTTTCACTAAAGAAGATCAGTTCTGAGAAGATCTCAATCATTACATTTTCTCGACCTCGTACCTGAGTAATTTGGTTTACCAAAATAAATTTCTAAATTTCTTCTCTAACTGTGGCAGTGCAATACGCAAATAATCTTTATGTCAACCTAATACTTTTCTAGCTCTGGCTTACTTATCAACTCATTCTCAATCTTTAATCATGTTTATAGTTATTCCTCCACTGAAATCTTTGGTTTCAAACTTGTGAGTTTATTCTGTGTAAGTCTTATGAAATTCCATTATAAAACACCACTCTAGTAAGGGGGAAAGGTCGAAGGGCCTCTAACTCGACTCTCATATACATATACATGTGACTCAACTTTCATCATCATAGCAACATTATCAAAATCATATCATTCATTTAAGACAAATTGACATTCATATTTGTTTTATGCCAACTTCCTAGTTATCTCATTTAGACTAGTACACTTAGACATGCACTCTATGAATTCTGAATAACTTTTCTCGTCATATTCTCTTAATTAAACATATCAAGCACATCATATCATATGAGGGCCAACAAACATGGATGCATATACATTACAATTGAAATTTGATTTTGCACATCATCATATGCATGTCATTATAATCGTATAAATCTATCCGAACAATTTAACACATTGACTTAAGTTATATGAGCTTGCCAATCGTAACCATTCAAATAATTATACTTGAACATTCTTTCTACCTGTATTTTTTTTAGTAAGTTATCTAAACACATGCATTCACTCACACAAATCAATCATAGATAAGCTCATTATGCCATGTACACATTTTATTTCATGTTTCTCATATCACAAATATGTACATATACATTTCATGAATTCTTATTCGTACCTTTCCGAGCTTCAACTCCTTATAACTTCACTTTATTCAAATACTTTGGTATTACTATCAACATAGTTGGGTGTAGCTCGGTTGGAGAATACTTTTGTCTGAGCAAGATAGTTCTCATTCGCATCGTGAGACATCACACTATCATATATCTGTGGCATGTATAGCTAGACTCTCATATGTGCTAGGTTAGTCCGAGAACCGACTAAACCATAACTCTGATAGCACTAAATGTAACACCCTTTACCATGTCCAATGCCAAAACAGGGTATGAGGCATTACCGGACTTAATCATTCACAACATGCACAAATCAAGCCACAAAATTTCTTTTAATTCAAAAATTTTCACATACATGCATAATGTCCCAGACACGGGCCTACGAAGCCCTAAACATGCATTGAAAGTAGTTAGAGACTAAACTGAGAACCTTAGGAAGTTTTGGGAAAACTTAGAAAATTTCTTTCCATGAAACAGGGTCACACGCCCATGTGGACATAGGGACACGCCCGTGTGCCTTTGACACGCCCGTGTCCTCAGGCCGTGTAACTATCTGTTTATGATTTTAGCACACAAATTGAACTACACGGCCAGACCACACACCCGTGTCTCCAGATATGTCCCTTACACGGTTGAGACACACGACCGTGTCTCGGCTTGTGTGGTCACCACTTAGGCTATTTTCCAAGCCTTCATGTTACCCAGAAACACTTACAACCTTATACATATTAAAACCACAATTCATGGCATCATTTTAGTGATTAAACACTCCTTATTAGGACATATTCATAACATAAACATGGCCTCTTACAACCAATGTATCCACTCATGCAATATCAAGTCTAGCTTCCTTAATTCACATTCATAAGACTTGTCATTTTGATGATCATTTTTACCATTATACTATGGTTACCAACTTACCCATCAAGCACTCATGTCCAACCATTGTCACGTTGTTTTTATAACATGAAATTACTATATGGCTATGACCATCTCAATTGATCATAGAGCATACATCCAACACACATGTCATATTACCAACCATGCATGGCAAACAAACATAATCACATCATAAACATTAGATATGACATGAATAGCTAGATTTACAAGCCATAATCAATATGAGCCACACCACATGGCCATATACATATAACTCAATATAAGCCAATACATTCGGCCAAAGCATAATAATTCATGTCAATAAACTATATCCCTATACATGCCACTCACTTGAAATTACTAATATATGCTTCATTATGCCAATGGTAGTGACTTGATAGTGTAATGCTAACCTGACAAAGCTAAAAGAAATGGAAATAAGGGAGTAAGCTTCACGCTTAGTAAGTCCATATGAAAATAATAAGCAACTTATCAATATGCTTCCACCAATTCTTGCAACATGCTCTCAAAGTAATACTATCATCATTTGTCTTTTTACCTATGTCCAGGTTAAGTTATTTTCTCGAGTCTCAATCACTAAATTAGTTATATCTAGAGTTTCGGAACTCCAAATTAAGCTCCACTAATTTTTCCAGAAACTAGACTCACATATATTCTTACCATAAAAATTTCAAAATTTTTTGTTTAGCCAATTCGTACAGTTTATTCCTTATATTACTTCTTTTTCGCTATCTGATAGTTCCGACCCCTCTTCACTAAAAACTAATTTTCTCATAATACTAGACATGGATGACATTTTCTTCTATTTCTCTTGAAAATAGAGTCATTAAGAATTCTAAGAATATAAATTATAACCCATAAATATTTTTGTACAATTTTCAATGAGTTTCTCAAATCATAACAGGGGATTCCGAAATTATTCTGGCTTTGTCTCAAAATATTTAAATATTTCATAATATAAAACTCTTTTTCTTACATCGTTTCTTCTATGTAAAACTAGATTCATTAAGCTTTAATTTCATATTTTATTCAGCCTCTAACTCAATTTTCAAAATTTTTTGAGGATTTTCAAATTCATACAACTGCTACTGTCCAACACTGTTTTGGTGCAATATAATGATAACATCATAAGTTCACTTTTGACTAATCATGGACTCACCATTTCATGAATTCCATGTTCAAATGCACAATTTAAGTTAACATGATATTGCAACAAAATTTATAATCATAATTCATACATCTTAGCTCACTGATGTCTCAACATTTCAAAGTCTCAATAACCATAAGTTTGGTGTACATACATGTACTCATCGTAATATATCATGTAACCATACCTCTTTAACATGTCCTCTTTAAGACTTCCATGAAATCTATTGCATTACCCGTTGAACCCTCGGAATACTAATGGATATGCAGAAAAGTTGCAAATGAGTGCCACATATACATACGTAGCCAAAGCTACCTCATAACATGTAACGCTCACAACGGAGCTACTCACGAGTGTGCTCATAAAAGCTATCGGTCAATGTGTAGCTACACGGGTTGCTGACACAAGTTGTCAGGTATTCAGCCAACTCAAGGACTACCTAGCCACCGGCAAGACACACAAAACCATTGTTTGTAACCCAATTACATGTATCGCATCCATTATGAACTCGGACCAATTCAACGAGCTCAGATGCCTCATATATATCATGAACTTGGACTAACCCAACAAGTTTAGATTTCTTAATTCCTAGTGACATGTCACATGTACCCTAAACTACTCCTAAGGTTCAGATGAGATTTTTCGATACTCTATCTCTGTCGAACTTACTCAAAGTGTCGATCTCACTATCCATAGTATCAATTGCCCTTTCATAGCATAATAAGGCATAACTCAAATAGCAAATAAGCTTTTAAGAATTTATATAACACATATCATATATTGCATATATCACTTGTCATGGATCAACATTTTCTTGCATTTCATGTAATATTCTTCCATGTCATATTTCCACATCATATACATCATCTCATCAACTTTTCCAATATATATATTAAAACATACAATATATGCAATAATAGTAAAAAATTATAATTCAAACATAACATTGCACTATTATTATCATACGAACTTACCTCAAATGCAATTTCGGCTAATCATTATCTTTTTGTCCTTAACCACGTACTTTCTTGATTTAAGCCCGAATCTCAATTTTTCTTGATCTTAAATGATGAACTTCATTCATTTAATCATTACGTTAATTAAAACATTCTATAATTCACAATTTGGCAAAATAACCATTTTGCCCTTAACTTTACAAAAATTATGATTTTGCCCTTAGGCTCGTAAATCGATTTTTATCGAATTTCTTCCTTTACCAAGCCTAGCCGAATTATTTTTATAACTATAGCAACTCAAAATTTCAATTATTTCACACATTTACAACTTATTTTACAACTTTACAAAATAGCCCTTTTTAGGTGTTTTTCATGAACACCACTTCAAAAAAGTTGTTTATTTAACAACCAAAATTCATTTTCTTCCATAAAAATTCAGTAAACAACATGAATATTCTCATGGAAAAACCCTAAACTTTCAACTATTTTGCAAAATAGTCCCCTCATTAGCTAGATTATGCTACAAGTGTCCCAAAAGTATAAAAATTACCAAGAATGGCTATGAAAATTACTTACTTGCAAGAGGATACCTAGCTGAAATTTTAAAGCTTCAAAAACCCCCTCTTTGCTGGTATTTTCAATGGAGAAAGAGATGGGAAGAATATGATATCATTCCCTCTTTATTTTATTTTATTTTTTGTCAAATAAGCCATCCAATTCCATCTAACTTTGAAAATTATCTTATCTTTGTCTCTATGGCCGGCTAGCCTATATTTAAGGGTCTATTTGCACTTTAAATACCCCCAATTATGGTTCTCTAGCTATTTAACACATTTGGCTAGCAAAACAAAACTTTTGCCCCTTACGTGATTTAATCCTTTTTCGTAATTAAGCTCACAATCGCTAAAATTAATTCACCAAAATTTTCATGCACTTATATAAACATGCTATAACACATAAAATAATATTGAAAATAATTTCTCCGGCCTCAGAATAGTGGTTCCAAAACCACTGTTCTGACTAGGCCCAAAATCGGGTTGTTATAGATTGAAACAAATAAACAGAGTTTAATTGAAAGATTATTTCTCAAATTTGACTAAAAATAGGAGTCATATTTAACAATTCTTATGGGCTCTGTTATACCTACATCGTAAACTTTAACATGTGTTTCATGCGGACTTCAACAATTTTTTTTTAGCGGATTTGATCTTTCAGCAAACCAAATAAATCTCTAATGAACTTGCCTAAGCTAGTATACCTTATCCAAGGCGAATGTGAATCTAGCAAACCTCACAAAACACACACATTTGCTAAACATATGTGAGACACACCTGGAGAATTTAGAATCATTGATTACCTAGTTGTCTTGAGACACCCTATCCTAGGATGTTACATCACCATCATTACTAGGAAACTAGATTAAATTTTCATGTCAGTAGTCTCTAAACACGTAGATAATCTTGTCTTCCACTATAAAAGGGCCCATGAAATAGCTCACAACACACTTCTAACACACTTCTTCTTCTTCTTCTTCTTCTTCCTAAGACCTTCTCAAAATGCTTCCTATTCTTAGTGGCTCTTTGCTTATCCAGAAGTGAACCACCCAACTACCACATTTTTTTCCTCTATTAATCTGACTGGTTAACAATTGGTGCAATTAGTGTGGTCAACCATGATTAATCCAGGTACCAACAACCCTCCCAACATTGAGCTCGGCAATACTAACAACCTACCAACCCAAAAACTCAAGGAGATGCAATAACCCAAGAGATACTAACCTAAACTCAAACAATCCAGACTCAAGATCCATTGCATTTTAACCAAAATCTCCAACAGAAAAATCAAACCAACACTAACCCAAAAAATCAACAAAAGTCTTATTAGTTTAACTCAAATTAACAATTCTACCAATACCCCTAGAGGTAATATAACCACCCAACCTAACATCATGTTGGAGCTTCACTAGCTGATTAGAGTTCACAACCCATTAATCAAGATTTTAGTAATATAGCGACACGAATGAGAGAATGAAAGCTTTGGAGGAGAAAATATCTTCAAAATAAAGGAGATATGAAGAACAAAAAAAAATCATCTAGGACCATATGGATAGACAGACACAAGCTAATGAGAGAAGTACATGGAATGAGAAGCTTATTGAGGAGTTGGGAGCAACTTAAGGACAAAATCCATTACAAAGAGACGAAGAGTTGTCGACTCTACACATAGGTAGTGACATGCAAATCAAGGTAATGATGATTTTGATGATATTTTATGGAATGATGATGATGATGGTGATGATTAGAGGTGTTCATGGGTCAGAATACCCGGCCTGGCCCGAAGGCCCGCCCAAAATGTGGGAGGGTTTGGGCAAAAATATAGGCCCAAAAAATGGACTTGAATAAAAAAATAAGGCCCATTTAAAAATGGTCTGGGCCTCGGGTAAGGTATTTTTAGCCCAGGCCCGGCCTAGCCCGAATTCACTAAAGGACAAAAAAAATCTGCATTTTTTTTCTTTTTGAATGTTATTTTCTTGTTTTTTTTCTTCATATTTTGCTACCATTTTATTATTATGTTGCTACTATTTTGTTGTTATTGTTTGGATATTGTATAAAACTTATTTTATTGTTAATTTTGTTACTATTTTAAAGGCATTTGTTAATTTTTTATTATTTTAAAGGCATTTTCTTGTTAAGTTGTATCTATCTTAGTGTTATTTAAGTCTACATATTTTTTAAAATTTATTTTCAATTTGTTGGGAAATATTTATTTTGATGTTTTAGTATTTTGATGTATTATATATATTTAGAAATAATATAAAAATTAATATGGTGGTAGGGCAGAAGCCTGTGTTTTAGTATTTTTATCCGGGTCGAGCTTGGGCAAAATTTTATGCCCTTTTTTGGGCCCGGCCCGATCTGGGACCAATAAATGGGCATAATTTTTTAGTTGAGCCCAGCCAGGCCCCGCCCATGAACACCTCTAGTGATGATAATAAAAGTTAGAACTTAAGTAAGAACATGTTAGAGGAGAAAATAGAGCAGTTAGAGAAAAACAGTTAGAACTTTCAAAAATCTGAGTCATCAGGATTAGTTAAGAAATATAAAAATGAGCCTTTGAATAAGGAGATTGTAACACCCCGTACCCGAGACCGTTGCCGGAGTCGGACACGAGGGGTTTGCAGACTTAAATCACTTATTTGCACAGTCCATTTTAAATTTCCAGATGAGCTGGCTAACTGCGTCACTGTCACCTTAAAAATCATATCTCGAGTTCCAAAACTCGAAAACCAGTTCCGTAAATTTTTCCTGAAACTAGACTCATATGTCCAAATTTTTTTCTAGAATTTTTTGTCGAACCAATTAGTACAGTTTATTAGTTAAAGTCTCCCCTGTTTCAGGGTTCGACTACACTGACCTTTGCGCATTACAACTTGGATATCTCCCTGTACAGGGCTTCAATACTGATGCCGTTTATTTCTGTAGAAACTAGTCTCGAAAAGGAATCTATACATATATTGCATGACTTCAAATTATCTCTGGTTAATTTATAATTAATTTCCAAAGTCGGAACAGGGAATCCAGAAACCGTTCTGGCCCTGTTTCGCAAAAACTTAAATATCTCATAATATATTGTTCATATGATCGTTTTGTTACTTTCCTATGAAAATAGATTCATCAAGGTTCGATTACATAATTTATTCACTATTTAATACCATTCCTACTATTTTTAGTGATTTTTCACATTCACGTCTTCGCTGCTATCAGCATCTATTTTAAGGTAGACTTTACCTATTACATAGTTTCCATGATTCAACTAGCCCTTTAGCATATATAGCACAAAATATGATCATGATTAACCATTCCAATGGCTAATCGTTCCCAAACATTTCCATACCTCTTAACGAACATCATACAAGACGATTATAATACTAAGCTCAAAGTGTATATAAGCCATTTTCGCATGGCTATCCAAATTTATACAAAACCAAAGGGTCCATGACCAACAACAAAGCGGGTAGTCCTATACATGCCATTTCAAAGTTCAACCAAAAGTGTACCAAAGGGGCTTTGATAGTGTGGGCGACTTTGACTTCAATAATCCCGAGTCCGATGGTGACGAACCAAAATCTATAAAGCAGAGATTCAAAGAACGGAGTAAGCATTTAATGCTTAGTAAGTTTGAGCCATAAAATTAGACACAACTAAAGTGTAGCATTCATATGCTTAAACGGATAATTTCATATGCACAAATTCTCAATATCATACTTACTTCACATTACCAACCCTTATATTCATACACAAAAGATCAACTTAGCCAAAGGCGGTAGCTCATTTATCGATGGCGAATACTAATTGTAAGGGATCAACTAAATCAATACATATCTGAGACATACCTCATTCTGGGATTTTACGAGCATATTAATTGAAACTATTACAGCAAGGTAGCTCATTCCCAAGCCAAGTACCTTGAGTTTAACCGGATATAGCTACTCGCTCAATGCCTTGGGACATAGCCGGATATAGTAACTTCGCACCAATGCCTTTGGGACTTAGCCGGATATAGTAACTTCGCACAAATGCCTTGGGACTTAGCCGGATATAGTAACTCGCACAAATGCCTTGGGACTTAGCCGGATGTAATAACTTCGCACAAATGCCTTGGGACTTATCCCGAACTAGTCACTAGCATAAAATGCCTTGGGACTTAGCGGTTATCATCCAAATATTCATGCACATATCAATAAATCATGACATCTATATTTCATTTTCATAATTAGAGTTCAAACACAAGTCACGTATTAAGCAATCCCATTTTGGCTCACTAGCCACATACAACCAGCATGGTTTAGTTTGCTTTATGACACGATCTCTATGCACATACGGCTACCGTCATACGTATAGACTAATTAACTCAACATATAATTCAAGTAGAATCATCATATCACCGTATATTTGTTATGCTCATACGTCATGACTTAATCAAATCGTAAACTAAGTCTCGTTACTCAAAAACTTACCTCGGATGTTGTCGAGCGATTTGGCGGCTATTCGATCACTTTTCCTTTCCCTTATCCAACTTTGGTCCTCTAAGCTCTTGAGCTAATTCAAACAAATTTAACTTATTAAAGTCTCATTATGCTAGCTTATGGTCGAATATGACAAGGAGTTTGATAGGTCATATGGCCACTTTTAGCTCAAATACAAAATGGTCATCGCATTTTTAATCACATTGAGTAATTTAATACAATTAATCTAACATTTCCTCATGTGCACCTTTATGACCGAAAACACACATCATTAACCTAATATCAATTACTAAGCACTTTAGCAATTTCTTCTTGAGCCGATTATCCAAGTCAAGATAGATTCATCATCATGCTTACCTATAACCGAACACATGCAACACCAATCCATCTATTCATTCATGCGTGCATCTTATTCAAGCATGTATATCTACAACCGAATTCATCATATAAATGACTATGAATTTACTCAAACAATCTCAATACCACACATGGTGCTCAAGCCCTTTTTCAATTTCAAAACTCGGCTAGTACAACTATATACACTAGCAAATCAAACACTAACAATTGCACTTCACCTTACTACCATTTCTTATCCAAATAACGTGAACAACAACCATATTTCTCTTCTACTTCCTACCATGGCCGAATGCATCAAAACACCATACCATTTCAATTTTGGTCATGGTTAAACAAAGAACTTAATGTCTAACTCAAAAATGCTAAAAGGAAAATTCAAAAGTCATCAATCCACCCTCACATGTATGCTTACAAAGCTTCACTTTTAGCATGCAAATGACATCAACACCAATCCACCTTAGCCGAATATCATCTCCTTGACATAGCAAAGATTTGAACCATGGGCTAGGTAGAACTCAAGCTAATAACTAAAAGCATGCATGAATCTCATGGAACAACATCAACATACCTTAACCTAGATACAAGTATGGCCGAACCTCTTCCTAATCCTCTTCCAAGCCGAACATGAAGCAAGAGAGCACCTTCCTTCTTCCTTCCTCCTTAGAACTTTTGGCCAAAAAATGTAAAAGGATGGACACTTTTTTTTTTCTTTTTTTTCATCATTTTCCCCTCCATTATTTTATTACCATGCTCCTTATTTTATCATTCCTCCCATGAAACACCAACATAACATGTTTATGACATGTTTTGCCCATCACACTTTGTCCACCCTATTTGTCATGGCCGGCCACTACTAATTAGGGGGGAAATTGACATGCAAGCCCACCCTTTTTATTACATGCACTAATAGATCCTTATGTTTTGACCTACCACATTTCAAAAGTGTCACACATAAGTCCTATTGACTAAATTCACATGCAATTTACTAAATCGAAGCTTAAAACTTTCACACATTCATATTCACATATTTTAGACAATAAATATCATATTCAAATAATTTGGTGACTCGGTTTAGCGGTCCCGAAACCGCTTTCCGACTAGGGTGTAACACCCCGAACCCGAGACCATCGCCGGTGTCGGACACGAGGGGTTAACAAGCCAAGTTCACTTGTTTTGCCCATCCATTTGACATTTCCAGTCAGGCTGGAAGACTGCGTCACTGTCGCCTTAAAAATCATATCTCGAGTTTCAAAACTCGGAAACTGGTTTCGTAAATTTTCCCTGAATTTAGACTCATATATCCATCCATGGATTTATTTCTAGAATTTTTGGTCGGGCCAATTGGTACAGTTTATTAGTTAAAGTCACCCATGTTACAGGGATCGACTGCTCTGACCTTAGCGCGGTATAACTTGAATATCTCTCTGTACAGGGCTTTAATGCTGGTGCCGTTTGTTTCTAATGAAACTAGACTCAAAATGGAATCTGTACATATAAGGTGTGTCTCCTAATTATTTTTGGATAATTTATAGTAAATTTTTAAAGTTGCGACAGGGAACCCAGAAACCGTTCTAGCCCTGTCTCACAATAGCTTTAATATCTCTTAACATGTAACTCCTATGACCATTTCGTTTCTTCCATATGAAAATAGACTCATCAAGGTTCATTTACATAGCTTATTCACTATTTAATTCCATTTCTACGAATTTTGGTGATTTTTCACATTCACGTCACTGCAGCTGGCAGCATCTGTTTTTAAGGTAGGTCTTACCTATTTGGTAGTCTCCATGAACCAACTAGTCTTGCCATACATAGGTTCATATATGATCATTTTAACCATGCCAATGGCTGATCATATGACCAACATTCCCATTTCAAGCCATAGCCACATCATGACACCAAATATATACATACAAACCATAATTAGTCTAAGTCGATACTTCACTTTTACGAGCCATTTTCGCATGGCCGTACATATATACATCACAACATATTCAACCAACAAGGGGTAGTCCTATACATGCCATTTCAAAGTTCAACCAAAATTTATACCAAAATAGAGGTGTGGATAGTGTGGATGACTTCGACTTTATTGATCCCGAATCCGATTGCTATCGGCGAAATCTATAAAAGCAGAGAGCCAAAGTAACGGGTAAGCATTTTTTTTATGCTTAGTAAGTCTCAAGGAATATAATCAACTCTAATTACAGCAATACATTCACATAGCCAAATGCATCATTTCATTAATACACATTCTTACTTCACACTTCATCATTATATACTTTCACAAAGTATCAATCAATTCAATAACTGAAATTCATTAGTCGATTGAGCGAATGTTGCTCAAACATGTCGACTTTCAATGCACATATAACGTACCTTATCCTTTGGGCTTTTCGAGTGTACTAATTGAATTCATTACAGCAACCAACACTCACCTCCAGCCCAAGATTCTTGAATATAACCGGATATAATCACGTGCACAAATGCCTTGGTCTTAGCCGGATAGAATAACTTCATACGAATGCCTTGGTCTTAGCGAGATATAGCCACTAGCACAATTGCCTTGGTCTTAACCGGATATAATTTCAGCATAATTGTCTTGGGCTTAGCCGGATATCATTCAATTTCTCATGTACACATACATCAATAATCATTGGACATACATATTTCATTTTTGTTACTAAGGCTTAAACGCACATATATTCACAAGCATATTCGCCTTGGGACTTAGCCGGGTATCATTCAATTTCTCATACACACATAAATCAATAATCATACACATCCATACTTCATCTCACATAATTCAAGTAAGGTCACTTCTTGAGGACTTACCTCGGATGTTGTCGAACGGCTTTTTCGGCTATTCGATCACATTTTCCTTCCCCTTGTCCAATTGTGGCCCTCTTAGCTCTTGAGCTAATTCAAACAAATTCAATTTATTAAAACCTCATTGTGCTTGCTTATGTCCGAATATAACAAGGAGTTTAAATGGTCATATGGCCACTCTTTAGCTTGAATACACAATGGTCATGCACATTTTATACTACATCAAGCAATTCAATACAATTTATTTGAGCATCAAGGAAAAGCTAAGGCCTTCAATAGGCTACCCAAGGCGAATATTCATGTACATGTTGAGGCCAATTTTGCATAATACCTCACAAAAACAGCATGCATTTTACTAGTTAATGCTTTGCACATTGTATTAAAACTTATAATATAGCATCAAGCACTTATATGTGTGCTAGGCGAATTGTGCTTGCAATTTCACAAGCATTCTTCCACATCTTCTTCTTTAAACCAATATATTCATCACTTACTTCATAGCCAAAACATCATGTGCAAACATATATATACAATATGAGCATGGCGAATTTCAAGGTGTCCATAGCCATCCAAAATACATATTTTAACTAACATGCAAGAAGCATGAACCATGCTCATGAATGCATCATGGCGAATATGACAATCATGCTCCATTCAACTTCAATCATGGTTAAACACAAAAGAAAACTCAAAATCTTACTCAAGAGTAGACAATCCATCATTGCATGCATCATCATCAAGCTTCACACTTAGCATGCAATGGCTTTATCACCATAACAACTTTGGCCAAATACCATTTCCATGGCATAACAAGGATTTGAGCCATGGCTAACATGCACATCAAATTAGCAACCAAACCATGCATGAAACTCCCAACACAACCTCATACATACCTTAATCTTGATGCAAACTTAGCCAAATCTCCTTCTAGGTCTCTTCCAACCCAAGCATGAAGCAAAAATCCTCCCCCTTTTCCCTTAGTATTTTCGGCCAAGAAGATGAGAAAGGATGAACAAAATTTTCTTTTCTTTCTTTAGGACATTCGCCAAAGTGTTTAGAATGGATGAACAATTTTTTTTTTTAATGCTAGTCTTTATTTTATGACTTCCTACATACACCACTAGCAAAACATGTTGGAAACATGTTCCTTGCCCATAACCTTGTCATGGCCGCCACTCCTCCTTAGGAAGGGATTATTTGACATGCAACTCCACCTTTTGTTAACATGTACTAACAAGCCATTTAAAATTAGCCTATCATATTTCACCATGTTTCACTTTGATCCCTATTTAATACTTTCTCATACAAATGGGTAAAATTAGAGAATGAAATTTCCACATATGCATGCACACTTATAGTAAGCATAGATATAACAATTAATTATTTTTATGACTCGGTTTAGTGGTCCCGAAACCACATTCCGGCTAGGGTCTATTTTGGGCTGTCACATAGGGTCACTTCAAGGCTGTCACAACTCTCCCCCACTTAAGAAATTTTCATCCCCGAAAATCTTACCGGTAAATAGGTTTGGGTATCGCTCTTTCATAGAGTTCTCGGGTTCCCAAGTAGCTTCTTCCATCCCGTGTTTGAGCCATAACACTTTTACTAACGGAACCCTTTTGTTTCGCAACTCTTTCACTTCACGAGCTAGGATACGAATCGGTTCTTCTTCATAACTCATATCGAATTGAATTTCAACCTCGATGGATTAATTACGTGTGATGGATCGATCTATAACGTCAAGCATCGAAACATGAAAGACGTCGTGAATCTTTTCAAGTTCAGGAGCAAAATCAATCTATATAAGCGAATGGACCAATTCGTTCGGATACTTCATATGGCCCTATGAACCTCGGACTCGGTTTGCCCTTACGGCCAAATCGAGTATCTTTTTCAAGGTGAGACCTTAAGAAACACTTTGTCTCCCCGATACTCAATATCTCTTCGTTTTAAATCCGCATACGACTTCGACGATCGATCTCGCCTTCAGACTTTCACGAATTACTTTTACTTTACATTCAAAGCATCTTTAATCAAATCCACTCCGAAAATTTACTTTCACCGAGCTCGGTCCAAAACAATGGCGTTACGGCATTTACGCCCGTACAAAGCCTCGTAAGGTGCCATCTTAATACTTGATTGAAAACTATTGTTGTAAGCGAATTCAATCAAAGGTAAATACCGCCCCATGAACCACTAAACTCGAGGATGCAACATCTCAACATATCCTCAAGTATCCGAATTATCCGCCGGATTGACCATCGGTTTGTGGATGAAAAGCGGTGCTAAAATGCAGCTTGGTACCCAAAGCTTCTTGCAATTTCTTCCAAAATAGCGAGGTGAATCTCAGATCTCTATCCGACACAATAGAAATCGGTACCCCGTGTAATCTCACAATCTTAGAAACATACAATTCAGCTAGTTTATCCAATGAAAAATCCGTACGTACGGGGATAAAATGAGCCGACTTAGTCAGTCTATCAACAACAACCCAAATCGCATCTTTCTTACTTGTCGACAATGGCAACCCAGATACAAAATCCATCGTGACTCGATCCCATTTCCATTCAGGTATCATGATCAGCTGAAGTAAACCCGTAGGCACTTGATGTTCCGTCTTTACTTGCTGACATATTAAACACTTCGAAACAAAATTGGAAATGTCTCGTTTCATACCATGCCACCAAAACTAACGTCTCAGATTGTTGTACATTTTCGTACTCCCCGGGTGAATTGACATTCGGCTACAATGAGCTTCGTTCAGAATCATCGAAATGAGTTCTGAATTTCTTGGAACACACAACCGACTTCTGAACCTCAAACAATCGTCATCATCAATTTGAAACTCTGATTCCATATTCGGAACACATTCAGCCCGTTTTGCAACCAATTCATCATCGACTTTCTGAGCTTCACGAATTTGATGAATCAACAATGGTTTGGCCTTTAATTCCGCCACTAACACATTGTCGGATAGAACAGACAAGTGTACATTCATCGCTCGTAAAGCAAACAGTGATTTACAACTTAAGGCATCCGCAACCACATTGGCCTTTCCCGGGTGATAGTCAATGACAAGCTCATAATGTTTTAACAACTCGAGCCAACGTCTTTGTCGCAGATTCAAGTCTCTTTGAGTCATCAAATATTTGAGACTTTTGTGATCCGAATATACATGGCACTTCTCACCAAATAAGTAGTGTCGCCATATTTTCAAAGCGAATACGATGGCAGCTAGTTCGAGATCATGGGTCGGATAATTTTTCTCATGTGGCTTTAATTGTCTCGATGCATAGGCCACAACTGGACCTTCTTGCATCAATACGCAACCCAACCCAAGTAGGGATGCATCTGTGACAGCCCTAAAGTGACCCTAGTCGGAAAGCGGTTTCGGGACCGCTAAACCGAGTCACCAAATTATTTGAATATGATATTTATTGTCTAAAATATGTAATTATGAATGTGTGAAAGTTTTAAGCTTCGATTTAGTAAATTGCATGTGAATTTAGTCAATAGGACTTATGTGTGACACTTTTGAAATGTGATAGGTTAATCTATAAGGATCTATTAGTGCATGTAATCAAAGGGTGGACTTGCATGTCAATTTCCCCATTTAATTACTAGTGGCCGCCATGACAAAGGGTGATGGGCAAAACATGTCATAAAACATGTTGTGCTAATGGTTGATGTTAGAAATGATAAAATAATAATGGTTAGTAGGATGATGAAAGAAAAAAAAAAGAGATCATCATCCATGTTTCTTCCTAGCTGATTCTAAAGAAAAAAAAAGAGAGAACAAGAGCATTCGGTGATGAAAACAAGTTGTGTTCTTTGATTATTCTTAGCCAAATTGAAAGGAAGAAGAAAGGAGTGAAGCAATCGGTCATCTTAGGTCAATATTAAGGTAAGGAAGTTGATACTAGTTCTTGAAATCCTAGTTGATATTGAGTGAGATATCAAGTTATTGTTGGTAACCCATGTTGAAATTGTGATTTTGGAATAAGTAAGGTTTTCGGCTATGGAGATTAATAAGGGTGATGGTTGTGTTTCATGCTAAATCTAGATGAACAATGGTAGTTGCTTACATCTTGATATTTATGAGTTCCTTTCTTGGTTCTACCTTAGGTCCATAAGTATGATTTATGTTTGTTATGTTACTCATGGTTAAAATGATTCGCTATGGTTCATGTAAAAATAAAATATACATGATTTGGTATTAAATGATATTAGGTTATATTCGAACATAGAAAGAGTTTAGTTTGGTATGCTTATTACATGGTAGGTAAGATTTGTGTTTTGGATATATGTTTATATTTGGTTAATGATTTGTTCTTGTGAAGTATAAATTTGTAACATGAATTGAGTTGGAAGTTATTATAATGTACTTGTGCATTCGGGTATATGATGAAAATATATGAGGTGGTTATAATCAACTTTGTGATTCGGCTCTTGCACATATATATATATATATAATTGCACATGATGTATTGGTATGACATGTATATTATCTCAAGGTATATATTTATAGATGATGGTGTTTCAGTTATGGAGAAAATGATGGATGCGTATTGAGTTATAATATGTAATGCATTAGTTAGTAAAATGTATGCCATTTATATGTGGTATTAAGTATATAATTGGCCTCAACATAGACATGCATATTCGGCCACATGAGATGGATTGGTGTTGCATGTATTCGGTTAGAGGCAAGCATATTGATGCTTTTATCTTGGCTTAGATAATCAGCTAAAAGAGAGTGTGGGCTAATATGTTGAGTTTGATTCATGATTTCATATATATGTGACTCTAATGTCTAATGTATATATGGGTTAAGTACCTTGAGTTTCTCTTTTTGATGTTCAAATGATTAAATCAATTTACTTGTTAAATTAAGCTCAAGAGCAAAGGGGAACTAAATCCGATAAAGGGAAGGAAAAAGTGATCGAATAGCCGTCGAAATCGTTCGACAACATCCGAGGTAAGTCTTTGAGTAATGGAGCTTAGATTATGATTCTATTAGATCATGTTTTAAGTAAATCAAAATCATGCTCTTGTATGTAGCTATTGAGCTGAAATGATAATGCTTGATAAGTGACTTGTGTTTGAATTCTAGTTATGAAATTGAAATAGAGATGTGTCATGATTTATTGATATGTGCATAGATATTCGGATGATAACCGGGCTAAGTCCCGAAGGCATTTGTGCTAGTGACTAATTCCGGGCTAAGCCTGAAGGCAATTGTGTGAGTTATTATATCTGGGCTAAGTCCCGAAGGCATTCGTGCGAGTTACTATATCCGGGCTAAGTCCCGAAGGCATTTGTGCGAGTTACTATAACCGGGCTATGTCCCGAAGGCATTCGAGCGAGTAGCTATATCCGGTTAAATTTCGAAGGTACTTGATTTGGGGAATGAGCGATCTTGCTGTAATAATTTCGATTAATACGCTCGTAAAATCCCAACAATGATGTATGTTTCGTATGTGCATTGGAATAGTTGCTTCCTTTTGAATATTATTCGCTCAGTCGATTAATGAGCTTCCGGACTTTGGTTAAGTTGATCCCTTATGTATGAATATAAGGGCTGGAAATGTGAAGTAGGACTGATTTTTGAAAATATGTGTATATGAAATTATCCGTTTAGTTATATGAATGCTATACTTCAGTTGTGTTTAATTTCATTGCTCAAAACTTACTAAGCATTAAAGGCTTACTCCGTTTCTTTGAATCTCTGTTTTATAGATTTTGGTTCGTCAGCTACCGGACTCGGGATTATTGAAGTCGAAGTCGCCCACACTATCAAAGCCCCCTTTGGTACACTTTTGGTTGAACTTTGAAATGGCATGTATAGGACTACCCTTTTTGTTGTGGGTCATGTACCCTTTCGGTATTGTATAAATTTGGATAGCCATGCGAAAATGGCTTATATACACTTTGAGCTTAGTATTATAATCGTCTTGTATGATGTTCGTTAAGAGGTATGGAAATGTTTGGGAACGATTAGCCATTGGAATGGTTAATCATGATCATATTTTGTGCTATATATGCTAAAGGGTTAGTTAAATCATGGAAACTATGTAATAGGTAAAGTCTACCCTAAAGGCAGATGCTGACAGCAGCAGTGGTGTGAATTTGAAAAATCACTAAAAATAGTAAGAATGGAGTTAAATAGTTAATAAATTACATAATCGAACCTTGATGAATATAGTTTCATATGGAAGAAACAAAACAGTCATATGAGTCGGATTTTAAGAGATATTTAAGTTTTCGTGGAACAGGGCCAGAGCCATTTCTGGATCCCCTGATCTGACTTTGGAAATTCATTATAAATTAACCAGAGATAATTAGAAGTCATTCCATATATTTATAGATTCCTTTTTGAGTCTAGTTTCATTAGAAACAAACGGCATAAGTATTTAAGCCCTGTACAGGGAGATATATAAGTCGTAATGCAAGAAGGTCAGAGCAGTCGAACCCTATAACAGGGGAGAATTTAACTAATAAACTGTACTAATTGGCCTGACCAAAAATTCTAGAAAAAAATTTGTAGATGGATATATGAGTATAGTTTCAGAGAAAATTTACGAAACTGATTTTCAAGTTTTGGAACTCAAGATATGATTTTTAAGGTGACAGTGATGCAGTTAGTCAGCTTGTCTGGAAATTTTTAAAATGGACTGTGAATAAGTGAATTAAGTCTGTTAACCCCTCGTGTCCGACTCCGGCAACGGTCTCGGGTACGGGGTGTTACAGCATCACTATAAATGATGAACTCCTTGCCTGATTCGGGCTGCACTAGTACTGGAGCTTCCGTCAAGTGAGTTTTCAATTGTTCGAAACTTTTCTGACACTTTTCTGTCCATTCAAACTTAACATCCTTCTGAAGTAGTTTCGTCATTGGTGTGGCTATCATCGAGAAACCTTTCACAAACCGTCGGTAGTAACCGCAAGTCCCAAAAGCTCGAACCTCAGTAATATTTCTCGGAGGCTTCCAGTTAAGTATGGCTGAAATTTTGCTCGGTCAACTCGAATACCGTCACGGATACCACATGACCCAAGAAGCTAACCTCTCTTAACCAGAACTCACACTTACCGAACTTAGCATATAACTGCTTATCCCGTAAAATTTGCAACACTAATCCCAGGTGTTCAGCATGACCGATTTCATTTCTCGAATAAACCAAAATATCATCGATAAACACGACTACAAACCGATCCAAATACGGTCTGAAGATCCGATTCATCAAATCCATAAATACCGCAGGGGCATTAGTGAGCCCAAACGGCATCACTAAGAACTCATAGTGACCGTATCTCGTTCTGAAAGTAGTTTTGGGTATATCCAAATCTCGAATTCGCAACTGGTAATAACCTGATCTCAAATCTATCTTTGAAAACACTGAGGCTCCCTTTAGTTGATCAAACAAATCGTCAATACGTGGCATCGGATATTTATTCTTTATTGTCACCTTATTCATTGGCGATAGTCGATGCATAACCTCATGGTTCCGTCCTTCTTTTTCACAAACAATACTGGTGCACCCCAAGGTGAGAAACTTGGTCGAGCGAAACCTCTATCCGTCAATTCTTGCAACTGAGCTTTCAACTCTTTTAACTCGGTTGGTGCCATATGATACGGAGCTATCGAAATCGGCGTAGTCCCAGGTACAAGCTCAATACCAAACTCTATCTCTTGAACAGGTGGTAAACCCGATAATTCCTCGGGAAAAACATTCGGGTATTCACAAACCACCGGCACAGATTCGGGTTTCTTTTCTAACTCTTTGTCAACAAGTACATACGCAAGGTATGCTTCGCACCACTTTCTTACATATTTCTGGGCCAACATTGATGATATTACAGCTGGCAACCCCTTTAAGTCCGTAGACTCAACTCGGATTATCTCGTTATTTGCGCACCTCAAATCAATAGTCTTGCTTTTGCAAGTCACAACCGCATCATGCACGGTCAACCAATCTAAACCGAGGATAACATCAAATTCATCAAACGGCAAAAGCATCAAGTCCGCCGGAAAACAGGAACCTCAAATTACTAGGGGGCATTTCTTACACACTTTGTCAACAAGCACATAACGACCCAAGGGATTTGACACCCGAATTACGAACTCAGTAGACTCAATAGGTAAAGTCTTACTGGATGCTAAGGTTTCACATATATAAGAATGAGTAGAACCGGGGTCAATCAAAGCAATCACATTAGTATCAAAGAGAGTAAAAGTACGGTAATAACATCCGGCGAGGAAGCATCCTCGCGTGCGCGTATAGCATAAGCCCTAGCAGGAGCACGAGCCTCAGATCTAGTCGTAGCATCTCTAGATCCTCTCTGACCACCACTAGCATTGCCCGTATTTATAGATGGTCTACCTCGAGCAGTGGTAGCACCCGGTTTCCCACTCTGATTTACATTCTGTTCAGACAACCTCGGGCAATCTTTAATGAAGTGGTCAACTAATCCGCACTTGTAACAGGAGCGATCATGAAATCTACAACTCCCCGAATGCCATTTACCACAATACTGGCACTCCGTTCTGTCTCAACGATCATTTCCAACACTGGTGATCGAAGTGACGCGTGTGCTCATAGGGGGTCGATCACGATCTCGTCTAGAAAAACCCAAAGTGTCCCTAGACCGGCCTAAGTCATCTCTAAATTTCTTCGATGACTGTTGAAAGGGCTTTCCTGAAGATCTCTTACGAAACTCCTTTGCTCCCACATCGGCTTTCCTTTTCTCCTTACTGAGCTCCTCGGCTTTGCAAGCTCACTCGACAAGTACCACAAATTCTCGAATTTCTAAAATGCCAACATACAGCTTTATATCATCATTCATCCATCTTGAAACGTTTACATCACGACTTCGAAGAAATGCATTCTCGCTGCATCGGCTAAGCCTCACAAATTTTCGTTCATAGTCGGTAATCGACATGGAACCTTGTTTGAGTTCAAGAAATTCCTTCCGTTTTTGGTCAATGAATCTCTGACTGATATACTTCTTTTGAAACTCGGTTTGGAAAAACTCCCAAGTTACTTGCTCTCTGGGCACAACAGAAGTCAACGTATTCCACCAATAGTAGGCAGAATCACGTAGCAAGGAGATAGTACACTTTAGGCACTCATCGGGTGTGCAAGATAGCTCGTCGAGTACCCGAATAGTGTTGTCCAACCAAAATTCAGCTTGCTCGGCATCATCACTGTCCGTAGCTTTAAATTCAGTAGCCCCATGCTTTCGGATTCTGTCAACTGGGGGCTTATTTGACCTTATTTGGTCAGCTACCGGAGGTATCGTAGGTGCGGGGGTTGTGTTTGTTGGGAATGGAGGTTGTGGAACAGCCGTATTAGTCCGAATGTATTGGTTGAACCAATCATTCATTACGCTATAAAAAGCTTGTCTAGCTTCATCATTCGGATTACTAGCAATAGGTTGAGAGTCCACCGGCGCTGTCCCTTGTGCAGGAGCAGGCGCTACACTCTCAAGATCATCAGCTACTGCTCGGTCGGGATCGGGATCCATTACTATAAGTAAACACATTTGCAAATGTCAGAAATCACCACACTATCAAATAATCACATAATGGCATGTATAGCTAGACCCAAACGTATTACGGTAGTCCTAGAATCGACTAAACCGTAGCTCTGATACCAATTTAATTGTAACACCCCGTACCCGAGACCGTTGTCGGAGTCAGACACGAGGGGTTTGCAGACTTAAATCACTTATTTGCACAGTCCATTTTAAATTTCCAGACGAGCTGGCTAACTGCGTCACTGTCACCTTAAAAATCATATCTCGAGTTCTAAAACTCTAAAACCAGTTCCATAAATTTTTCCTGAAACTAGACTCATATGTCCATCTACAAATTTTTTTCTAGAATTTTTGGTTGAACCAATTAGTACAGTTTATTAGTTAAAGTCTCCCCTATTTCAGGGTTCGACTACACTGACATTTGTGAATTACGACTTGGATATCTCCCTGTACAGGGCTTCAATACTGATTCCGTTTGTTTCTATAGAAACTAGTCTTGAAAAGGAATCTATACATATATAGTATGACTTCAAATTATCTTTGGTTAATTTATAATGAATTTCCAAAGTCGGAACAGGGAATCCAGAAACCATTCTGGCCCTGTTTCTCGAAAACATAAATATCTCATAATATACTGTTTATATGATTGTTTCGTTACTTTCCTATGAAAATAGATTCATCAAGGTTCGATTACATAATTTATTCACTATTTAATACCATTCTTACTATTTTTAGTGATTTTTCACATTCACATCACTGTTGCTATCAGCATCTATTTTTAAGGTAGACTTTACCTATTACATAGTTTCCATGATTCAACTAGCCCTTTAGCATATATAGCACAAAATATGATCATGATTAACCATTCCAATGGCTAATCATTCCCAAACATTTCCATACCTCTTAACGAACATCATACAAGACGATTATAATACTAAGCTCAAAGTGTATATAAGCCATTTTCGCATGGCTATCCAAATTTATACAAAACCAAAGGGTCCATGACCAGCCAACAAAACGGGTAGTCCTAAACATGCCATTTCAAAGTTCACCCAAAAGTGTACCAAGGGGGCTTTGATAGTGTGGGCGACTTCGACTTCAATAATCCCGAGTCCGATGGTGACGAACCAAAATCTATAAAACAGAGATTCAAAGAACGGAGTAAGCATTTAATGCTTAGTAAGTTTGAGCCATAAAATTAGACACAACTAAAGTGTAGCATTCATATGGCTAAACGGATAATTTCATATGCACAAATTCTCAATATCATACTTACTTCACATTACCAACCCTTATATTCATACACAAAAGATCAACTTAGCCAAAGGCGGTAGCTCATTTATCGATTGGCGAATACTAATTGTAAGGATCAACTAAATCAATGCATATATGAAACATACCTCATTCTTTGGGATTTTACGAGTATATTAATTGAAACTATTACAGCAAGGTCGCTCATTCCCAAGCCAAGTACCTTGATTTAACCGGATATAGCTACTCGCTCAATGCCTTGGGACATAGCCGGATATAGTAACTAGCACCAATGCCTTGGGACTTAGCTCGGATATAGTAACTCGCACAAATGCCTTGTGGCTTAGCCCGAATATAGTAACTCGCACAAATGCCTTCGGACTTAGCCGGATGTAATAACTCACACAAATGCCTTGGGACTTAGCCGGAACTAGTCACTAGCATAAAATGCCTTGAGACTTAGCCCGGTTATCATCCAAATATTCATGCACATATCAATAAATCATGACACATCTATATTTCATTTTCATAATTAGAGTTCAAACACAAGTCACGTATTAAGCAATCCCATTTTCGGCTCACTAGCCACATACACCCCAAACCCGGCCCAGACGTTATGGCCGAATCGACGTGCCACATTGGAGTTGAAAACCCACGCCCGTTTTAGTGTTTTAAAACCATATATTTTGTTGAGTTAACAAAGTGTATGGAAGTTGGGCACCGTAGGTATCCGAGATAGAGGAGGTGAGCCATGAAGGTCGCTTAAGTACCAAGCTCTTTGATTGGATCCAATCCTGACATGCCCACAACCATAGCCACACTTTGTTATATCGAGTTTAAATTTGTTTAAGTGGACGTCTTTGATAAATTGATTAATCGTGGTGTTAAGATATTTTGAAAACAAGTATCGCTTTGAAAACACGTCCTAAGTCTAGCCCATTTGAACAATTATCAACCAGGTTTGAAGTTATTAAAAATAAAATAATCCCGAGAAGAAATAAAAGAAAAGTTAAAAATGGCCTTATTACAACCCAAAAATAAATAATAAATAAAGGAAATTAAATGAAAACCAAAGCTTATTTAAAGGTCCAAAAGCGATCACCGTGGCCACTTTGAATCCCCTCCGGCCTAAGTCCCCATATCAAGGCTCACCTGCAAGGTTAAGGAAAGGGGGTGAGTTTGGAAACTCAGTGTGCAACAAGCCCCTTTCAGAGCCCAAAACAATAGCAGCCTGTTGGGTCTAAGCCCAAATCCAATCTCAATCATGCACTGGGCCGTAGCCCTTTTCATATTTCATATTTCATAATACTAGGCCGAAGCCTTTTCATATTTCACATTACTGGGCCGAAGCCTTTTCATATTTCATATTATCGGGTCAAGCCTTTTATCAGAAGCAGTATGGCCCTTAGGCCCATTTCAATGTCACATATAATTTCAATGAAAGAATGCAACCCATTTGGGGAGACTACTCAACCCACCATCCGCTACTCTCCACCCGTACCAACCAACACACCATGTGGGGATTAACTCGACCCACCCCGCCAAACTCTCCCTTTGGCAAGATAGTGCTTTATCATATAATTGGAGGCCTAGCCTCTTTTAACAACTGGGCAAAGCCCTTTTAATAAGCAGGGCATAAGCCCTTTAATAACAGGGCATAAGCCCTTTTCACTTCCTCCATTCATATAAAAAACCCAACCCAATGCATTTATGAACATCTCGTGTGCATATCATACATATCATGTGCATATCATACATATCATGTTTATCAAAATCCCATGCATTAAGTTCATATATAAACCCTAGGGGTATAATGGTTATTTTTACCTAGGGGCAAACGGTCATTTTCATATTATAAGGGTAATCTTGTAATTTTACCAAAATTAGGGTTTCCATGTTCATTAACTGTTACAAACAATTCATGGGTGCAACAAGTGATTCGGCCCATTTTTAGCGAAATCGAGTTATTGGGCCTAAAACCCTAATGGGCCCTACTTAGCCAATTTCGTCATCTAGACCCATTTACCCTATATCCACAACAAGATTAATGGTCTTAACATGCAATTTAATGATTTCGTTTTCTACCAATTTTACCCAAATGGGCCCGAAAGCCTATTGGGCCCTATTGCGACCTCGAGGCCCAACTTACGTGAATGCCAAAATCACATTCTTACCGTTTCCAATGTTCCCGATCATCATCTCAACGAATCTAACTAGCTAATGAGCGTTAATTGCTCACGAGTCCTCGAAATGCCGAATTTTGGCATTTGGCTTTTCGCATTTATCGCTTTAAGCTTATGAAAAGGGTTAAATTCGCTTTGATTTGCGATATTCCTTGACGAGATCTCCTATGCGATTTCTCCTATAATCAACCACTTATAGATTAGACCATGTTAATATTAAACCAAATCGAAAACTACCTATTATCATCACTTACACATTCGCCACCATCCACAATGGCCCTTGGGTTCATACCTTTGCCAAAGTTGATGACTAGATTTAGTCACTCCGATGATCCAAGCTTTTCACACACCTCGATTGGTAGCCTTTAATCCTCACTAGCACCAACAAACCAAATAACACCAAAACCCTTTTAGCCTTAGTCGACGGAGGGTTTTCAGTTTTCTTAAACCACAAGATACAAATGGAAAGAAGGTTGAATACTTACCAAGAGATCTACTCGTTGAAGAACGTTCCAAATACCTTCCTACCCCATATCCGTTAGAATCCAACTTAAACGTGCGTGAAAATAGATCTAAATATTAATTCCCAAATCACTAAAATATGAAGCTTTCGGCTTTTCAAAGAAATATTAATCTAAGCTATTACGAGGTTAGTACACACATTACGGGTTGAAGTTGAAACGCTTCCATAATCAATCACCTACGATAACCACCACCGTCACTCAAACTTAACTATTCCAATATCAATATATGTAAATCCTAAGCACATCAGTCATACGGAACATAAGGGCATATTCGTCATTTTACCATACAGGGGTATTACGGTCACTTTACCCTACAGGGGCTTTACGGTCTTTTTACCTAATAGGGGTATTTTAGTCATTTCATCCTACAAAGGTGTTTTGGTAATTCTACAAACCAAGGGTATTTCAGTAATTTTGTAAACCAATGGTATTTCTATAATTTTTAGAAAGTTAAGGGTATTTCTGTAACTTTATAAATCAGGGGTATTTTGGTAATTTTACAAATTGAGGGTATTTCAGTAATTTCACAAACCAAGGGTATTTTGATAATTTTACAAACTAGGGGTATTTTGGTAATTTTACAAACTAAGGGTATTTTAGTAATTTTGTAAATCGAGGGTAAAACAGTAATTCTGTAAATCAAGGGTAAAATAGTAATTCTATAAATCGAGGGTAAAACTGTAATTCTGTAAATCGAGGGTAAAACGGTAATTCTGTAAGTCGAGGGTAAAACGATAATTATGTAAATTAGGGGTAAAACGGTAATTATGTAAATCGGGGGTAAAACAATAATTCTGTAAATCGGGGGTACTTTGGTAATTTTACAAGTCGAAGGTATTTCAGTAATTTTACAAATCGAGGGTATTTTAGTATTTTTACAAACTAAGGGTATTTCGGTAATTTTAGTAAACTAAAGTATTCTAAACATGGATAACGATACTAATGGCTCTAAAGCCCATTCTCGGCCCAAATGGGCCCACACGCTCGTGTGGCCCTTTTAGCCCAAATCTAGTCACAAATATTAGATTCACCTAGCCTAGCCCAATATTTACTACACAATCAAACAACTTATCCAATTGGGCTTGTAGGCCCATTAGGCCCACATGACCCCTTTCGACCCATCGCGGCCCGAAGTAGCCATCCTACAGCTAGAGTAGCGAGAAAATACACACCTGATAGGAGACTGGAGTTAATCCACGCCCGAGCACTCTTAGCCGACGCCCAACCCAAACGAGCACGCCATACAATGAAAGGGATCACCAAGAAAGGTACATTTACTCCCTTCATGGTTCCTCTAATTAAAGCCAGCTTCACAACCACTTTTATATTAGCTTCCGATGTGGGATCCTCCAACATTAGAGTTTAAAGTCAACACCAACTCTTGCCACCCCCTGTTAGCAAAATAAATGCTCTTTGCTTGCCATGGGATTCAACCTATGCCTCCCTTAAATGCTCCACACGCTACTTGCCACTAAGCCACAAGGCTTTTTGTGTCATATTTTATCCCCAATTAATTATAAGGTCTAAAGGCCAAAGTCCAGTTTCCTTTAAAAAAAACAAAATAAATTGCAAGAGCCAAGGCTTGAACCAGGCTCCCATACAACCTTAATGACACCACAACCACTAGACTACAAGCTTCCTTGTGTCATTTATTTAACACAATAATTTAAAACCCTCATCCAAGCATCCGGTTTTTTCACTTAATACCAAAATTTTGCTAAAGCCCAAGTTTGAACCCAAGATTTCTTTAACACTTCTCGGGCCATTAACCATTAAAGCGGACATTTAATTGTGTCATTTCATTACACAATTAAATACCTATATAAAACCTCCTTACGGACCCACACTCAAGGCCCAATACTTCTAGGCCCAAATTCGGGGTGTTACACTAGCCATATACAACCAGCATGGTTTAGTTTGCTTTATGACACGATCTCTATGCACATACGGCTACCCGTCATACGTATAGACTAATTAACTCAACATATAATTCAAGTAGAATCATCATATCACCGTATATTTGTTATGCTCATACGTCATGACTTAATCAAATCGTAAACTAAGTCTCGTTACTCGAAAACTTACCTCAGATGTTGTCGAACGATTTCGGCGGCTATTCGATCACTTTTTCCTTTCCCTTATCCAACTTTGATCCTCTAAGCTCTTGAGCTAATTCAAACAAATTTAACTTATTAAAGTCTCATTATGGTAGCTTATGGCCGAATATGACAAGGAGTTTGATAGGTCATATGGCCACTTTTAGCTCAAATACAAAATGGTCATACGCATTTTTAATCACATTGAGTAATTTAATACAATTAATCTAACATTTCCTCATTTGCACCTTTATGACCGAAAACACACATCATTAACCTAATATCAATTACTAAGCACTTTAGCAATTTCTCCTTGAGCTGATTATCCAAGTCAAGATAGATTCATCATCATGCTTACCTATAACCGAACACATGCAACACCAATCCATCTATTCATTCATGCGTGCATCTTATTCAAGCATGTATATCTACAACCAATTCATCATATAAATGACTATGAATTTACTCAAACAATCTCAATACCACACATGGTGCTCAAGCCCTTTTTCAATTTCAAAACTCGGCTAGTACAACTATATACACTAGTAAATCAAACACTAACAATTGCACTTCACCTTACTACCATTTCTCATCCAAATAACGTGAACAACAACCATATTTCTCTTCTACTTCCTACCATGGCCGAATGCATCAAAACACCATACCATTTCAATTTTGGTCATGGTTAAACAAAGAACTTAATGTCTAACTCAAAATGCTAAAATAAATTTCAAAAGTCATCAATCCACCTCACATGTATCCTTACAAAGCTTCACTTTTAGCATGCAAATGACATCAACACCAATCCACCTTAGACGAATATCATCTCCATGACATAGCAAAGATTTGAACCATGGGCTAGGTAGAACTCAAGCTAACAACTAAAAGCATGCATGAATCTCATGGAACAACATCAGCATACCTTAACCTAGATACAAGTATGGCGAACCTCTTCCTAATCCTCTTCCAAGCCGAACATGAAGCAAGAGAGCACCTTCCTTCTTCCTTCCTCCTTAGAACTTTCGGCCAAAAAATGTAAAAGGATGGACACTTTTTTTTTCTTTGTTTTCATCATTTTCCCCTCCATTATTTTATCACCATGCTCCTTATTTTATCATTCCTCCCATGAAACACCAACATAACATGTTTATGACATGTTTTGCCCATCACACTTTGTCCACCCTATTTGTCATGGCCGGCCACTACTAATTAGGGGGGAAATTGACATGCAAGTCCACCATTTTTATTACATGCACTAATAGATCCTTATGTTTTGACCTACCACATTTCAAAAGTGTCACACATAAGTCCTATTGACTAAATTCACATGCAATTTACTAAATCGAAGCTTAAAACTTTCACACATTCATATTCACATATTTTAGACAATAAATATCATATTCAAATAATTTGGTGACTCGGTTTAGCGGTCCCGAAACCGCTTTCTGACTAGGGTCACTTTAAGGCTGTCACAGAGATGCTATGTCATTGTGTACCACCACTTTTAAATTTCCAAAAATTATGTATAACAAAAGTGTTGGAAAAATTCCGGTTCAGAATTTCTTGCATAGCAGAAAAATAAAATTTTTGAAAACTAAATTGGTTTATGATATTTGTAGCAATAAAATTTTCCTAAAATATACCTGTGCATTAAGCAAGATAGACCATTTGTTGGAAAAAGATCTGATTCGAAAACGGTGTTCTTGCATAATGAAAACTTAAAATTTTGAAAATCGAGCCAATTTGTGATATTTATAGCAAGAAACCTTTCCCAAAATCGCACCTGTGTTTTTAGCTAGATGGATCATTGTAATTTCCGACTTTCAACTGAACAACTTTCTCCTTTATTCTCGTATGATGAACTGCTTCGAGTGTAGGCTCAAACAGATTCAAATAAAAAACTAAACAAAAAATTATTTACTTTACTTTCAATGAGAAAACAAAATTCTCTCTTTAATAAAAACTAGTGGAATTATTATTCTGGAAAATAGAATTTATACCTAGAAAATAAATTCTCACAATTTTCAGGCAGAATAACAATATCTCAAAGTTATGTGTTAGCACTACCGGTGCCATCTATTTATAGGGAGAAGTAGTGAAACTCATGTTGAATTAGTAGAAGTTTATTTCAATAGAAAAATAAAATCCTAGTTTAATTAGAAGAGAGAGGGATGATAACCCTAGTTAAATATACTAGGGGTTTTTGTCCCATGTATTAACATGAAGGGCTTTTGGGTCTCTCCCGTATCGAGTCCAATTATAAGTACTTCTTGGACTTTTAACCCAACACTATATAATTAAATTCAACCCAATATATGCTTTTTTATTTTCCAAAATAAAAATCATAAATTAATTTCCCAATTAAATAATTTTCTCAATCTAATTCTAATTCTGTAAAAACATGCAAACTTTGCTGTAAAAGAATCTATAAGAAAACATATTTGATATTTCTACGTTCAACAGGTTCATAATGACCAATTAATTTAATTTAATTTTTAAACATAAAATAATTAATTAATAATTCAAAAACCATAAATTAATTTTCCAGGTCATTTCCATTTGGTGACAGAACCACATACATTTCCAAATGCTTCACATTTCTCCAACTTTACCATTTCTATCAATTTATATTCATTCGATTTAAAATGTAATTCATTTCCTGTTTCAATGAGCTAGTGGAGGGACCAATTGGACATATGTAATTAGGACTCAAATGATTTATAATTATGTTCCAGCATTTCACCTATTAATTATAAACTCATTTTGTCAAAAAGTCATTCCACTATATATCATGATTGACCTTTCTCTAACATACCATTACGAAAACAACTCGATCAATGCATGTCCAATGATCTTTTCATAAGTGTGTAACCCTCATAGGATATCCTTAATATTCTTTTGATAAATATGTTCTCTCAATATGATCCTATTTTATCTTGCGATAGCAATTACATCTTTCTTCATGAAAATTTAATTACTATCAAATAGTAATTAAGTCATTCATCACAAAGACGAATGACCCGTGGCCATGTTTACTTTTCATCTATCATATAATGCCAATGAGAGGATATCATTTACCCATGTCTTGGGCTAAGAATTCCTCTATTGTGAATGATGCCACATATTGTAGAAATCGTATACCCAATGCACCAGCTTTCTGTTTCTTATCTATTTGAACTCAGACTTTTACATACATCAAAGTATACGAGTCACGCATCATCCACTCAAGATCAAGGTGTGCCATACTTTAAATGTCACAAGTGAATAAATCTAGAAACAGATTCAGGATCTATTCTTCTTGGTCCAGTTTGATGTACTGTTACTTTAGTCAGTCACGTCTATGTCTCTATCCTCTAAGAGTCATCTGCTCCAATGCCCAAGATAAAGCATCATTCCAATTAGACTTGATAGATTATATATTAATATTTCAATCAGTTTACTAAATCTTCAATTAGACTAAGGACAGTTTTAGGTTCATCTACTAATATAAGTTCTCTTTCAGTATTATGATCTAACCACGTAACACCAGTTAGTGTTAGTTTAAACATTTGACAACCAATACTGAGCCAATATTTGCTTCTATTTTTCTTTACATGGAAAAACCACTTTAGGACATTATATAAAGAATATTAATGTAATCCATTAATTATTTTATTAACCAAACTATTTGAAAAAATTACAAGTTTATAAATGAATATACTACACTCAGGGCACTTGATCCAAAAGTCTCACACTTACCCTAGTGAAGTAGATGAGTCGTATTATGTATTCCCATGCTCTTCACGTGTTTCTCAAATCTTTTAGCTAGTAGAGTCTTGGTAAACGAGTCCGCAACGTTGCCCTCAGATGCGACTTTAACTAGATCCACAATTTTGTCTACACCGATCTCTCTTATGATATGATACTTTCTATCAATATGTTTTGTCCTTTAGTGGTTTCTAGTTTCCTTGGTATTAACTATTATTGTATTATTGTCACAATATAGTGTGATAGCCTTTTCCGTACTAAGAATGGCTTCAAGATCCATAAGGAACTTTCAAAGCCATATTGCTTCTTTTTGTAGAATAAAAAACATCTAGATATTCAGCCTCCATAGGGGAGTTGTAACACCCCTCACCCGTATTCAACGCTGGAATAGGGTTACGGAGCATTACTGAACTTATTATACAATTGAACATACATTTCACATACATTTTCCATTTTCATACAAATATCATTCATAAACAATCACATTGTCCCTAATACGAGTCTATGAGGCCCTAAACATGCATTTGAGGTGGTTCAAGACTAAACCGATAACTTAGGAAAAGTTTACAAAACTTAGAAATTTTTACAAAATATAGAGGACACAAGCCTGTGTGGCTCAGTCGTGTGTCTCAAACGGCCAAATACATGTCCGTTTCACAGGTCGTGTGGACATTCAAAAAGGAATCACATGGTTGTGTCTCAGCATGTGTCTGACCCCGTGTAACTTTCTAACTTGGGTCACACAACCAACCACATGCCCGTGTGCCCATCAAAATGGTAACACACGCCTGTGTGCTAGGCCGAGTGCTAGGTCATGCCAAACTTGTAAGGTATACTAAATTATGCCCAAGGGCCAAGTCACACGCCCGTGTGCTGGGCTGTGTGGGGCATCCTGACTTGATTTATAATTCAACACCAGGGGACACACGGCTGTGTAACTTGACCGTGTGTCAGACAAGGCTGAGACACACACCCGTGTCTTTGCCCGTGTGGACAAAAATAGGCTATTTACCAAGCCATCTTGCCGCCCAAATTTGCACACACCTATACGAACCCAATTGGCACAAAAACATGCCATATATAAACATTCAAATCAATCTCAACCAAGCTTAATTCATACTAATTCTATACCATCATCCACAAGTTACACAAGTATCATTATTTGTCATTCAATTTCATATCAAGTGCATATTCACAAAACATCCATATGGTCACTTACAAACATATATTACTTGTTTATTACCACAAACATGCCATATCTCACAAATCAACCTTTCACTATAAACATTTATATAGCAAATACCAATCACATAACCAATGCCTTTAACACACACAGATATATATATATATACATCACCAAGCATGACAAAATAAGCCAATTCACAGGGCTATAAACAAAACCAAACACATATCATTTGCAAGCCAATTCAAATAGCTAAATTCATTACCAAAATATTTAAAAAAATGACCAAAGCTCCTATACATGCCATATAACCAAAATAATAGATTCAAAAGTACCAAAGTGATAGCTTGATTGTGTGATGAGGTCTCTGACGATTCCCAAATCTAAGCTAGCTTTGATTACACTATAAAACACGGAAAATAAACTGAGTAAGCTATAAAGCTTAGTAAGCTCATATGAAAATTAACTCAACTTACCAAAATATACAATTCAAACATTTGGTCATATGAATAAACAACTTATATAATGTAAACTGAAAAATATATAGGATTTTTCCGATGTAATTTATTACATTTTTACTTAAATTTGTTCTTAAAACTAAGTAATTGTTTAATAAATTAATGAAATATGTGAAATTATGAAATTATGGCATAGAAATTATTAAAATGTGAATTTATGCTTTATTACATAGTTTTCATGCATAAAATGACTTATTTTATATTTATTTAAACATATTATATTTTTAAGACATAAAATGGGCAATGTATGATTAAATTAAATAATAAAATATAAAATTATATTTAATAATTCATTTTAAAATATTTTATTAGTAATTTTGGTTTTAATTAATTTTTTAAATTGGATAAATTTTATTCTTTGGCCCATTAATTCATTGATTTATTTTGGACAGGTCTGATAGCTTTGTTTGATTACAAAAACTATCCAAATTGAAGACCAAGTCAACCCAATTTTGGCTACACATGGCTGTCCACATAAACCACTTTTTTGTTTAATTACACAAGGTCCTTGCAATGTTGAAGAAATTAGAGATTTGCCCAAAGATTTACATTTGACTGAGTCTAAGTCCTGAGTTGTTATGGCATTTAAATTGCTTAAAAATCAAGCAAAATTCAACTTAAATCCACTAAGCATGGTCGACGCTCATTGGAAAAGCTTGAAGAGACTAAACCTCTCTATTTTTAGCAAAATACTCTCCTCTCTTCACCTACAAATAAGACTTCATTTGATCTCATCAATAACCCCTCATCCCTCATCATTCTCTCTTCTCTCTCAATTCTCTTTAGCATTTTCCATTCCCCATGCCAAGCATCATCTCTTCATAGGGATTTTAGCAATTAAGCCTCTTAAAGAGCCCTTGGTCGGCCACCTTGGAGAGCCATTAGCAAAGGAGCAAAGCAAAGGAGTGAAGGGGCCTCGTAAGTTAGAGTCTTAGGTGACAGCCACTTTGATTTGGGTTTAATCTTTCTTTTCTTTAGTTTAATCTAAAAATGGTTGGTATGTGTTCTTTGTTCTTATTTACAACAATGTTAGCTTAATTTTATTTAAGCTAGGATGATTGCTTTGATTAAATTATTTGATTCATGCTTATAATGTTTGTGTCTCAATCGAACATGTTTTCAATTAAAATCAAGCTTGTATTTTGTCCATTCGTGATTGAAATGCACTAGAATTAGCTGAGCGATCCTAAGCAAGCGACGACTAGTGGATGCATAATTGGAATGTGCATGCTCAATTTAGATCTTAACCCGATTAAATTGCAAGTTGCATAACAACTCTAACCAATCTCTGTTATCTGCATATTTTTTAGATTTGTGTGATTAAACTGTTTCAAACCTAACACGTCTCTATTACCTCACATGAATGCTAAGAAACCCTTAGTAAATAAGGATAAGTAAAATGTGTATTTACTAAGTAAAGGATTCCGAAAGGACCTAATGTGGTTTTCAAACTCATGAAAGATCAAATTGCCATGGAATGTTTTTCCAAATGTTATTAAGCATGTTGATAATAAATTAAGTTTAATTAAAGCAATTGTCCTAGTTATTTATGTTATAATTGTTGCAAATTGTGTTTAATTTTGCTAAAATCTATTTCATTCATATAGTTTGCATACATAGGGTAATTTACATTAGGGATCATTGCATTTAGTTTAATATATTTAATTTTAAGCATCACTTCTCAACCATGTTGTGTTTTTATTTACCAAGTTGTTAGTATAATTTTACAATTAAGTGATTTAACACAAATACAATCTTTGTGGAGACAATAACTTGATACTTACTTACTACTTGATAATGACTATGTATACTTGCACAAACCTATGCGTTACAAGTTTTTGGCGTTGTTGTTGGGGATTGTTAACTATTTTCATATCATTTTTTTTTTTGCTGTGAAATTATTTACTTCCAATTTGGTTTATTTCTAACATTACTAACTTATTCTTTTTAATTGTGTGATTTTCTTTTCAGGTGTTTATGAGTATAGATCAGATTATTGATTTACTCGCTGTAGACCTTGAAATTGAGTGAACTTTCAGATAAGGAAGATGTGAACAAATAGCTCAAAGACTAGTCGATATAGACCTTGGAAATCAGAATCAAGACCAAGGTAATGAAGCCGATCATATACGGAACCCTATCCTAATTGCCGATGATAGGGATCGATGCATCAGACAATATGTTGTGCCATTTTTCAGCAAGTTAAATCCAGGACTTAAAAGGCTGGATATTGAGGCAACCAAATTTGAATTGAAACCAGTGGTGTTTCAAATGCTCCAAACGGTGGGCCAATTCAATGGTATGCCCACGGATGATCCACATCTCCACCTTCAATTGTTTATGGAGGTGAGTGTTCATTTAAGATAGCCGATGTGGCTGAATATGCATTGAGTTTGAAGTTGTTTCTGTACTTGTTGTGAGATCGAGCACAAGCATGGCTCAATTCATTGCCACCAATTTCCATATCTACATGGCAAGAATTAGAAGAGAGATTTTTGGTTAAGTATTTCCCACCTAGCAAAAACGCTAAGTTGAGGAACGAGATCACAACTGTCCAAAAATTGGATGACGAATTTTGTATGAGGCTTGGGAGAGATTCAATGAGTTACTTCGTAAGTGTCCTCATCATAGGATTCCTCATTGTATCCAGTTGGAGACATTCTATAATCGTCTCAATACACATACAAGATTGATGGTAGATGCTTCTACGAATGGTGCAATTTTGTCTAAGTCTTATAATGAGGCTTATGAGATCATCGAGAGGATCGCGAGTAATAACTATCAATGGCCAACAAATCGTGTAACAACCCATGTAACACCCCGAACCCGAGACCATCGCCGGTGTCGGACACGAGGGGTTAGCAAGCCAAGTTCACTTGTTTTGCCCATCCATTGGACATTTCCAGTCAGGCTGGAAAAACTGCGTCACTGTCGCCTTAAAAATCATATCTCGAGTTTCAAAACTCGGAAACTGGTTTCGTAAATTTTCCCTGAATTTAGACTCATATATCCATCCATGGATTTATTTCTAGAATTTTTGGTCGGGCCAATTGGTACAGTTTATTAGTTAAAGTCACCCATGTTACAGGGATCGACTGCTCTGACCTTCGCGCGGTATAACTTGAATATCTCTCTGTACAGGGCTTTAATACTGGTTTCGTTTGTTTCTAATGAAACTAGACTCAAAATGGAATCTGTACATATAAGGTATGTCGCCTAATTCTTTCTGGATAATTTATAGTAAATTTTAAAGTTGCGACAGGGAACCCAGAAACCGTTCTGGCCCTGTCTCACAATAGCATTAATATCTCTTAACATGTAACTCCTATGACCATTTCGTTTCTTCCATATGAAAATAGACTCATCAAGGTTCATTTACATAGCTTATTCACTATTTAATTCCATTTCTACGAATTTTGGTGATTTTTCACATTCACGTCACTGCAGCTGGCAGCATCTGTTTTAACGTAGGTCTTACCTATTTGGTAGTCTCCATGAACCAACTAGTCTTTGCCATACATAGGTTCATATATGATCATTTTAACCATGCCAATGGCTGATCATATGACCAACATTCCCATTTCAAGCCATAGCCACATCATGACACCAAATATATACATACAAACCACAATTATTCTAAGTTCATGTTCCTTTTCGAGCCATTTTCGCATGGCCGTACATACTTACATCACCACATATTTAACAAACAAGGGTAGTCCTATACATGCCATTTCAAGTTCAACCAAGAATTTATACCAAAATGGGGCTTGATAGTGTGGATGACTTCGACTTCAACGATCCCGAATCCGATTGCTATCGGCGAAATCTAGAAAGCGAGAGCCAAAGCGGCGGAGTAAGCATTTTATGCTTAGTAAGTCTCAAGGAATATAATCAACTCTAATTACAGCAATACATTCACATAGTTAAATGCATCATTTCATTAATGCACATTCACATAATCATACTTACTTTACCATCCCAACTCTTATGTTCATACACAAATAACGGCTTCATTAAGGCCGATAACTAGCTCCATCATAGGAGCGGATATTCATACGCTCTTACTCCTAGCGCAAAGCACACACCGCACTTACCTTATCATTGGGAAATTTCACAAGTGCATTAGCTGAAATTTTCCAGCAAGCTCATAATTTTCAAATCACATACCTTGGAGTTTATCCGGATGTCGGTTTTCGTTCAATCGCCTTGGGACATAGCCCGGTTATGGTAACCCGCACCAAGGCCAACGGACTTTACCGGATATCACGATTTGCACAAATGCCTTGGTCTTAGCCCGGATTTAACAACTTGCACGAATGCCTTGGTCTTAGCCGGATATAGCTACTAGCACAATTGCCTTGGTCTTAACCGGATATAAATTTCAGCATAATTGTCTTGGGGCTTAGCCGGATATCATTCAATTTCTCATGCACACATACATCAATAATCATTGGACATACATATTTCATTTTCGTTACTAAGGCTCAAACACAATTATAATCATTAGCATATTCGCCGGGACTTAGCGGGTGGAATTCAAATACTCATACACACATGATCAATAATCATACACATCCATGTTTCATCTTACATAATTCAAGTAAGATCACTTCTTGAGGACTTACCTCGGATGTTGTCGAACGGCTTTTACGGCTATTCGATTACTTTTTCCTTCCCCTTGTCCAATTGTGGCCCTCTTAGCTCTTGAGCTAATTCAAACAAATTCAATTTATCAAAACCTCATTGTGCTAGCTTATGGCCGAATATGACAAGGAATTTAAATGGTCATATGGCCACCCTTTAGCTTGAATACACAATGGTCATGCACATTTTATACTACATCAAGCAATTCAATACAATTTATTCGAGCATCAAGGAAAAGCTAAGGCCTTCAATAGGCTACCCAAGGCCGAATATTCATGTACATGTTGAGGTCAATTTTGCACTTAATACCTCACAAAAACAGCATGCATTTTACTAGTTAATGCTTTGCATATTGTGGCTCAAAACTTATAATATAGCATCAAGCACTTATATGTGTGCTAGGCCGAATTGTGCTTGAAATTTCACAATTATTCTTCAACATCTTCTTCTTTAAACCAACTTATTCATCACTTACTTCATAGCCAAAACATCATGTGCAAACATATATATACAATATGAGCATGGCGAATTTTCAAGGTGTCCATAGCCATCCAAAATACAAATTTTAACTAACATGCAAGAAGCATGAACCATGCTCATGAATGGCGAATATGACAATCATGCTCCTTTTCAACTTCAATCATGATAAATCAAAAGAAGGCTCAAAATCTTGCTCAAGAGTAGACAATCCATCATTGCATGCATCATCATCAAGCTTCACACTTAGCATGCAATGGCTTTATCACCATAACAACTTTGGCCAAATACCATTTCCATGGCTTAACAAAGATTTGAGCCATGGCTAACATGCACATCAAGTTAGCAACCAAAACATGCATGAAACTCCTAACACAACCTCATACATACCTTAATCTTGATGCAAACTTGGCCAAATCTCCTTCTAGATCTCTTCCAAACCAAGCATGAAGCAAAAATCCTCCTTCTTCCTTAGTTTTGGCTCAAAGAAAGGATGAACAAAATTTTTTCTTTCCTTCTCTACAACTCACGGCAATGGGGGGATTACCACACTCACACACATTTTTTTTTCATTTTTTATCACCCATACACCTTTGTTTATTATTTCACCCTAATGCACCAACAAAACATGTTTCATGACATGTTTAGCCCATCCTCCTTGTCATGGCGGCCACCACCTATAAAGGGGAATTTGACATGCAAGTCCATTATTTTGCATGCATGCTTTAATTAGTCATCACACATTTCCTATCATACTTTCAAAGTTCATTACTAAGTCCTTTCTTGTGGAATTCACCCTTATAACACTAAATCAATCATCATAAAATGTCATACATGAGCACACACATATTATAGGCATCAAAATAAATTTTAATTATTTTTATGCCTCGGTTTTGTGGTCCCGAGACCACCTTCCGACTAGGGTCAATTTTGGGCTGTCACAACTCTCCCCACTTAAGAAATTTTCGTCCCGAAAATCTTACCGTAAATAGGTTTGGATATCGCTCTTTCATTGAGTTCTCGGTCTCCCAAGTAGCTTCTTCTATCCCGTGCTTGAGCCATAACACTTTTACTAGCGGAACCCGCTTGTTTCACAACTCTTTCACTTCTCGTGATAGGATATGAATCGGTTCTTCCTCATAACTCATATTAGCTTGAATTTCAATTTCTGATGGACTAATCACGTGCGATGGATCGGATCTATAACGTCAAGCATCAAAGCGTGAAAGACATCGTGAACCTTTTCGAGTTCAGGGGCAAAGTCAAACGATATGCCATGGATCGACTTCGCTCAGATATCTCATATGGCCCAACGAACCTCGGGCTCAACTTGCCCTTACGGCCGAATCTGAGTATCTTTTTCCAAGGCGATACCTTGAGGAACACTTTATCACCCACCTGATACTCGATATCCTTACGCTTCAGATCCGCGTACGACTTCTGACGATCGGAGGTTATCTTCAGACTTTCACGGATTACTTTCACTTCCTGTTCAGCATCCCTAATCAAATCCACCCCGAAAATCTTGCTTTCACCGAGCTCAGTCCAAAACAATGGTGTACGGCATTTACGACCGTACAAGGCCTCGTAGGGTGCCATCTTAATACTTGATTGAAAGTTGTTGTTGTGGCGAATTCAATCAATGGCAAATACCGTTCCCATAAACCACTAAACTCGAGGACGCAACATCTTAACATATCCTCAAGTATCTGAATTATCCGCTCGGATTGACCATCGGTTTGGGGGTGAAAAGCGGTCTTTGAAATGCAACTTGGTACCCAAAGCCTCTTGTAATTTTTTTTCCAAAATCGCGACGTAATCTTGGGTCTCTATCCGACACGATAGAAATAGGCACCCCATTCAATCGAATAATTTGGGAGACGTATAATTACGCCAATTTATCGGCGAAAAATCCGTGCGAGACGGGGATAAAATGAGCGACTTGGTCATCTATCAACAATGACCCAAATCGCATCTTTCTTACTTGCCGACACTGGTAATCCAGATATAAAATCCATTGTCACTCGATCCCATTTCTATTCAGGTATCATGATTGGCTGAAGTAATCCCGATGGCACTTGATGTTCAGCTTTCACTTGTTGACATATCAGACACCTTGAAACAAATTCAGAAATATCTTATTTCATACCGGGCCACCAAAATTGGCGTTTCAGGTCATTGTACATTTTAGTACTACCCGGGTGGATTGACATTCGACTACTGTGAGCCTCGCTCAAAATCATCGAAACAAGTTCCGAATCCCTTGGAATACATAATCGACCCTTGAACATCAAGCAGTCATTGTCGTCAATCTGAAATTCCGATTCTTCATCCGAAACACATTCGGCTCGCTTAGCGACCAATTCAACGTCGACCTTTTGAGATTCAAGTATTTGATGAATCAATAATGGTTTGGCCTCTAATTCGACTACTAGCACCTCCTCGGGTGAAACGGATAAATGAGCATCCATCGCTCTCAAAGCAGACAGTGCCTTGCGACTTAAAGCATCGGCCACCACGTTGGCCTTTCCCGGGTGATAATCAATGCTGAGTTCATAGTCTTTCAACAACTCAAGCCAACGTCGTTGTCGCAGGTTTAAATCTTTCTGAGTCATCAAATATTTTAGACTCTTGTGGTCCGAATAAATATGACACCTTTCTCTAAACAAGTAATGCCGCCATATCTTCAAGGCGAACACTATGGCTGCTAGTTCAAGGTCATGGGTCGGATAGTTTCTCTCATGCGGCTTTAGTTGTCTCGACGCGTAAGCCACAACTCGACCTTCTTGCATCAACACACAACCTAACCCAAGCAAGGATGCGCCATCAGATATGACAAACTCTTTACCGGACTCTATTTGTACTAGCACTGGGGCCTCGGTTAAACAAGTTTTAGTCGATCGAAACTTTCTTGACAAGCGTTCCGACCACTCGAACTCAACATCTTTTGGAGTAGTTTCGTCATCGACGCACTATCATCGAAAAACCTTTCACAAATCGTCGATAGTATCCGGCAAGCCCCAAAAGCTCCTAACCGGTAACATTCCTTGAGGTTTCCAATTGACTATGGTCGAAATTTTGTTCGGGTCCACCACGACACCCGTCACGGACACCACATGCCCCAAAAAACTAACCTCTTTCACCAAAATTCACATTTACCGAACTTTGCGTATAAGCGCTTATCTCGTAAGATTTGCAACACTAGCCTCGGTGTTGGTTTCATCTCTCGAATTGACCTAAATGTCATCGATAAATACAACTACTGAACCGATCCAAGTATGGTCTGAAAATTCTATTCATTAAATCCATAAACACCGCAGGGCATTAGTGAGCCCAAACGGCATCACTAGGAACTCATAGTGACCATATCTCGCTCAAGGCGGTCTTGGGTACGTCCGAATCTCGGATTCGCAATTGATAATAGCCCGATCTCAAATCTATTTTCGAGAACACCGAGGCCCCTTTAGTTGATCGAACAAGTCATCGATACGTGGCAGCGGATATTTGTTCTTTATTGTCGCTTTATTGTCGACGATAATCGATGCACATTATTGGTTCCATCCTTCTTTTCACGAACAACACCTGGCGCACCCAAGGCGAAAAACTCGGGTGAGCAAAACCTCTATCCACCAATTCTTGCAACCGAGCTTCCAACTCCTTTAATTCCGTTAGTGCCATACGATACGGAGCTATCGAAATTGAGTGGTACCGGTACCAATTCGATGCCAAATTCTATTTCCGAACGGTGGTAAACCCGGCAATTCTTGAGTGGAAAACATCCGGGTATTCACAAACCACGGGCACAGATTCGGGTTTCTTTTCTGATTCCTTGTCATCGAGCACGTACGCCAGGTACGCTTCGCACTCTTTTCTTACATACTTTCGGGCCAACATTGCTGATATTACAGCTGGCAACCCCTTTAAGTCCGTAGACTTAACCCGAATTATCTCGTTATTCGCGCACCTCAAATCGATAGTCTTGCTTTTGCAATTTACGACCGCATCGTGCATGGTCAACCCATCCAAACCAAGAATAACGTTGAATTCATCGAACGGCAAAAGCATCAAGTCCGCCGGGAAACAAGAACCTCGGAACACTAGGAGACTTTTCTTGCACACTTTGTTGACAAGCACGTAATGACCCAAGGGGTTTGACACCCGAATTACAAACTCAGTAGACTCAATAGGCAAAGTCTTCTTTGGATACTAAGGTTTCACATATATAAGATTGAGTAGAACCGGGGTCAATCAACGCAATCACTTTAGTATTGAAAAGGGTGAAAGCACCGTAATGACATCCGGAGAGGCAAGCATCCTCGCGTGCGCGTATGGCATAAGTCCTCGCAGGAGCACGAGCCTCGGATCGATGGTAGCATCTCTAGATCCTCCCGACCGCCAGCGACATTGCCCATATTTCTAGGTGGCCTACCTCGGCGATGGTAGCACCCGAGTTTCCACTCGACTCACATTCATTCAAGCTTCCTCGGGCAATCCTTCCTAAAGTGGTCGGCCGATCCACACTTATAGCGGAGGCGATCACGAAACCAACAGCTCCCGAATGCCATTTGCCACAATGTTGACACTCCGCCTCTCTCGGCGATCATTTCCACCATCGGGCGATCGAAGTGACTCGTGTGGTCACAGGGGTCGATCGCGTCCTCGTCTAGAAAAGCCCAAAGCGCCTCTAGACCGGTTCACATCATCTCGAAATCTCTTGATTGCTGTTGAAGAGACTTTCCGAGGACCTCTTCGAATTCTCCGGTTCCCATATCGACTTTTTGTTTCTCCTTTCTAAGCTCTTCGACTTTACAAGCTCGCTCAACAAGTACTACGATCTCTCGTATTTCGAGAATGCCAATGAACATCCTTATATCATCATTCAGCCCATCCTCGAGCGTTTACATAATAGCTTCGGACGAAATGCATTCTCGCGTGTACCTGGCTAAGCCTCACAAACTTTCGTTCAGTAGTCGGTAGCGGACATAGAACCTTGCTTAAGATCAAGAAATTCCCAAGTCACTTGCTCTCTAGGTACCACAGAAGTCGAGTACTCCACCAATAGTAGGTGGAATCACGTAGCAAGGAGATGGTACACTTTAAGCATTCATCGGTGTACAAGATAGCTCATCGAGCACCGGATAGTGTTGTCCAACCGAAATTCAGCTCGTTCGGCATCATCATCATCTGTAGCTTTAAATTCAGTGGCCCCATGTTTTGAATCCTATCGATTGGGGCTTACTTGACCTTATTTGGTCGATTCACGGAGGTATTGTAGGTGTGGGGTTGCATTTGTCGGGAATGGAGGTCGTGGGACAGCCGTGTTAGTTCGAATGTATTGATTAAACCATTCGTTCATCACACTATAAAAGGCTTGCCTAGCCTCATCATTCGGATTGCTGGCCATAGGTTGAGAGTCCACCGCGCTGTCCCTTGTGCGGGAGCAGGCGCCACACTCTCCACATCATCAGCTATTGCTCGGTTGGGATCGGGACCCATTGCTATAAACAAACTCAAAGTCAAATTGTCAGAAATCACCACACTATCGATTCATCATTTAATGGCATGTATAGCTAGACCCCAAACACCTCACGGTAGTCCTAGAATCGACTAAACCGTGGCTCGATACCAATAAAATTGTAACACCCGAACCCGAGACCATCGCCGATTGTCGGACACGAGGGGTTAGCAAGCCAAGTTCACTTGTTTTGCCCATCCATTGGACATTTCCAGTCAGGCTGGAAAAACTGCGTCACTGTCGCCTTAAAATCATATCTCGAGTTTCAAAACTCGGAAACTGGTTTCGTAAATTTTCCTGAATTTAGACTCATATATCCATCCATGGATTTATTTCTAGAATTTTTGGTCGGGCCAATTGGTACAGTTTATTAGTTAAAGTCACCCATGTTACAGGGATCGACTGCTCTGACCTTCGCGCGGTATAACTTGAATATCTCTCTGTACAGGGCTTTAATACTGGTTTCGTTTGTTTCTAATGAAACTAGACTCAAAATGGAATCTGTACATATAAGGTATGTCGCCTAATTCTTTCTGGATAATTTATAGTAAATTTTAAAGTTGCGACAGGGAACCCAGAAACCGTTCTGGCCCTGTCTCACAATAGCATTAATATCTCTTAACATGTAACTCCTATGACCATTTCGTTTCTTCCATATGAAAATAGACTCATCAAGGTTCATTTACATAGCTTATTCACTATTTAATTCCATTTCTACGAATTTTGGTGATTTTTCACATTCACGTCACTGCAGCTGGCAGCATCTGTTTTTAACGTAGGTCTTACCTATTTGGTAGTCTCCATGAACCAACTAGTCTTTGCCATACATAGGTTCATATATGATCATTTTAACCATGCCAATGGCTGATCATATGACCAACATTCCCATTTCAAGCCATAGCCACATCATGACACCAAATATATACATACAAACCACAATTATTCTAAGTTCATGTTCCTTTTCGAGCCATTTTCGCATGGCCGTACATACTTACATCACCACATATTTAACAAACAAGGGTAGTCCTATACATGCCATTTCAAGTTCAACCAAGAATTTATACCAAAATGGGGGCTTGATAGTGTGGATGACTTCGACTTCAACGATCCCGAATCCGATTGCTATCGAGCGAAATCTAGAAAAGCGAGAGCCAAAGCAATGAGTAAGCATTTTTATGCTTAGTAAGTCTCAAGGAATATAATCAACTCTAATTACAGCAATACATTCACATAGTTAAATGCATCATTTCATTAATGCACATTCACATAATCATACTTACTTTACCATCCCAACTCTTATGTTCATACACAAATAACGGCTTCATTAAGGCCGATAACTAGCTCCATCATAGGAGCGGATATTCATACGCTCTTACTCCTAGCGCAGCATAAGCACACACCGCACTTACCTTATCATTGGGAAATTTCACAAGTGCATTAGCTGAAATTTTCCAGCAAGCTCATAATTTTCAAATCACATACCTTCGGAGTTTATCCGGATGTCGGTACTCGTTCAATCGCCTTGGGACATAGCCGGTTATGGTAACCCGCACCAAGGCCAACGGGACTTTACCCGGATATCACGATTTGCACAAATGCCTTGGTCTTAGCCCGGATTTAACAACTTGCACGAATGCCTTGGTCTTAGCCGGATATAGCTACTAGCACAATTGCCTTGGTCTTAACCGGATATAAATTTCAGCATAATTGTCTTCGGGCTTAGCCGGATATCATTCAATTTCTCATGCACACATACATCAATAATCATTGGACATACATATTTCATTTTCGTTACTAAGGCTCAAACACAATTATAATCATTAGCATATTCGCCTTGGGACTTAGCCGGGTGGAATTCAAATACTCATACACACATGATCAATAATCATACACATCCATGTTTCATCTTACATAATTCAAGTAAGATCACTTCTTGAGGACTTACCTCGGATGTTGTCGAACGGCTTTTACGGCTATTCGATTACTTTTTCCTTCCCTTGTCCAATTGTGGCCCTCTTAGCTCTTGAGCTAATTCAAACAAATTCAATTTATCAAAACCTCATTGTGCTAGCTTATGGCGAATATGACAAGGAATTTAAATGGTCATATGGCCACCCTTTAGCTTGAATACACAATGGTCATGCACATTTTATACTACATCAAGCAATTCAATACAATTTATTCGAGCATCAAGGAAAAGCTAAGGCCTTCAATAGGCTACCCAAGGCGAATATTCATGTACATGTTGAGGTCAATTTTGCACTTAATACCTCACAAAAACAGCATGCATTTTACTAGTTAATGCTTTGCATATTGTGGCTCAAAACTTATAATATAGCATCAAGCACTTATATGTGTGCTAGGCGAATTGTGCTTGAAATTTCACAATTATTCTTCAACATCTTCTTCTTTAAACCAACTTATTCATCACTTACTTCATAGCCAAAACATCATGTGCAAACATATATATACAATATGAGCATGGCGAATTTTCAAGGTGTCCATAGCCATCCAAAATACAAATTTTAACTAACATGCAAGAAGCATGAACCATGCTCATGAATGGCGAATATGACAATCATGCTCCTTTTCAACTTCAATCATGATAAATCAAAAGAAGGCTCAAAATCTTGCTCAAGAGTAGACAATCCATCATTGCATGCATCATCATCAAGCTTCACACTTAGCATGCAATGGCTTTATCACCATAACAACTTTGGCCAAATACCATTTCCATGGCTTAACAAAGATTTGAGCCATGGCTAACATGCACATCAAGTTAGCAACCAAAACATGCATGAAACTCCTAACACAACCTCATACATACCTTAATCTTGATGCAAACTTGGCCAAATCTCCTTCTAGATCTCTTCCAAACCAAGCATGAAGCAAAAATCCTCCTTCTTCCTTAGTTTTGGCTCAAAGAAAGGATGAACAAAATTTTTTCTTTCCTTCTCTACAACTCACGGCAATGGGGGATTACCACACTCACACACATTTTTTTTTCATTTTTTATCACCCATACACCTTTGTTTATTATTTCACCCTAATGCACCAACAAAACATGTTTCATGACATGTTTAGCCCATCCTCCTTGTCATGGCCGCCACCACCTATAAAAGGGGAATTTGACATGCAAGTCCATTATTTTGCATGCATGCTTTAATTAGTCATCACACATTTCCTATCATACTTTCAAAGTTCATTACTAAGTCCTTTCTTGTGGAATTCACCCTTATAACACTAAATCAATCATCATAAAATGTCATACATGAGCACACACATATTATAGGCATCAAAATAAATTTTTAATTATTTTTATGCCTCGGTTTTGTGGTCCCGAGACCACCTTCCGACTAGGGTCAATTTTGGGCTGTCACAACCCAGTTTTGGGCCTAATCAGAATAGTGATTTCGAGACCAGGAATCTGACCTAGAAAATTTTATTTTTCTTGTATTTTTATGGTCTACAGTTTTATGGAATGATTCTGTGAAAATTTCATTTGAAAATTTTGACATTTGAGCACTCAATTTAGTAAAAAGGACTAAATTGCAAAAAGTACAAAACTTGAGTTCTAGAAGCTAGACGTGTCTAATTGCTATGAAATTTAAATTGAAGGTCATTAGATGGTAAATAGACCATTTGTTAAGTTATTGGACAAAAATGGACATGAACTAAAAGAAATTTTAGTGTTTTAAGAAAAGGGCATTTTGGTCTTTTGGTAATTAAATGAATTAATAAGCAAATTAAAAGCCAATTTTTGCTCATCTTCTACCCCTTGGCCAAAATTTATAAGAGGAAGACATATCTAGGGTTTTTCAAGCTTTTAAGCTCGATTGTAAGTCTGTTCTTGCCCCGTTTTTAATGCTCTTTACATTTTTGAAGTCGTTGTAACTCGATCTACCTATTTTAGCACTAATTTGAGGTATGATTAAGGTTTAAGGTTTGAACCATCATAGATATTCTTGTATTTTTATGTCTAATGGTAGAAAATGAATGTTTGGTGTTTGATCGCGTGATTCGTAACAAGTAATAGATATTTATAATGAAGATCAAACCTAGACTAACTATTATCACGACGAAAAGGCAAGCACACCTATCGAACAATAGTATAGTAATGGCAAGACCGGGATATCGTACCCAAGGGAACCAAAAGTACTAGAAATAACTATCTTTTTATTATTTAACCTAGAAATAAATAGGGGTTGTTTATTAAACTAATTAACTAAACTATTTAACTAATTAAACTAAAGCAAAGAGAAAATTTGGAAAAAGACTTGAAGAAGAGTAATTGATAAAGACGACACCCAAGGAGGAATCCACCTAGATTTCACTTGTTATCTGACTCTAAACCAGACGATTTATTCACTTGACTTGATCCGTGAGATTCCCTAACCTATATTATTATCTCTTTCGAGACTAATAACGTCTAACCCTTAATTGAATTAATTGAAATCTTTTTCTTAATTAAAACCCCTAGGGAAGCAGTAAATCGATCTATGGACTCCCATATTAGGTTTCACCCTAATCCGGCAAAATCTAGTAACCCTATTTCCAGGCGTTCGATCAACTCCGCTTAATTATGCCAAATCTACTCTTAGACAAGGACTTTTACTCCTCTACATAAGCACATTAAATCATGAATCAATACCCGGAATATTAACTCAAGCATTAAGAACACATAATTAAGAACAAATCAAGTATTTATCATACAGTTCAGATAATAATAACAAGATCCATCATAGGTTTCAGCCCCCTTAGGTATCTAAGGGGTTTAGTTCATAATAAAATAAGAGTACATCTCAAAAGTATGAAAATAACAAAACATAAAGAAAACTTTAAAACCCCTGAATGAATTCTGAGAGAGATCTTCAGTCTTGAAGTAGCTCTGGCTTTTTGGATAGATCGTCTGGCTTCCTTCAAGTAATTCCCGGCATGCGGTTTTGTACTCCAAAAAAGTTCTAGAGGGAGGCCCCCTTTCTAAGTCATACTTAGGGTGTTTATATAGGCTTTGGATTGGCTTTCTTCCTCCCTAAGTATCCTTTTCTGTGTAAAATATAGCTTCTTGAAAAAGGGACACGCCCGTGTGCCACGGCTATGTGACGTGATTGCCAGGCCATGTTCGATCCGTTAAATTGCACACGGTCGTGTGGGTCAATGGCCAGGCCGTGTAAATCATGAAAGCCTTGGTCGACACCCTCGAAAGACACGAGCGTGTGAGCTGCCCGTGTGGCAAGGCTTAAGCCGTGTCATCTTCTCGATTTGGTCCATTTTGTCCCTTTTTTTTCTCGTTTTTGGCTCATTTTGAGTCTTGGTGCTCTCTTGAGTACAAAATATGAAATAACCGGATTAAGAGCACCAAAATTCAAAAATCTAGTAATAAACATCCATAAATATGCTAAGTATTTAGGGTAAAAATATGTATAATTTGGTGTTTATCAGTGTTAGATAAACAACTTTTGCTAAGTGATTTTCGATAAAAATGTCAAAAAGGACCTATTTATAAAAGTTATAAAATAAGTAGTAATAGTGTGATTGAGTGGAAAATGTGGGCTGTTATAAGTATGAAAATGGTTCAGCTAGGCTTGGGTTTTGAAGAAATTGAATACATTTCAATTTACGAGACTAGAGACTAAATTGTAAAAATGTAAAACATTAGGGGCAAAAATATAATTTTGCCATGATATGATTTTTGGACTGAATTGAATAATGTGTGTATTAAATAAGTTAAATTTGTTATTATAGATCGAGATAAACGAGGTTCAGAACTAGATTGGGGGAAAAACAAAGTGTTTGACGATTAGGTCAAATTCTATTATTTTTGTATCGAGGTAAGTTCGCATGTAAATAATGCATTGTTATATTTATGTTTTAAATACTTTAATATTGTATGAATTGTGATTGACTGCTTGGACGTATCAGCAAGTTTCAACAAGTGAGAATTCTCAGTTGAGCCTTAGGAATAGAATAGGATACGAGTGACATGTCACTAGGAACCCATGTGTTTATGTGATCCGGGTGCTGGTCTCGTACGTCCTACTAATGGTTGGGTAGTTCAGCATGAGTTGTAGATACCTGACAGCTTGTGTGAGCAGTACTGTGTAGCTATTTCTTGACTGACAGCTTGTGTGAACAGGCCAGTGAGTAGCTCGAAAACGAGTCTATATGTACTACGAGATATGTGGTAGCTTGGCTGCATATGTGGAACTTATGTGCAAGATTTTTGAGTGTTCAATGGGAATGTCAAAGTTGTGAAAGACTATGGTATGTTACGAATCGGTACAGATATGTACGTAAAACTCATACGTAATGAGCTCGATAAGTGATGAACCCTTGGTATGGTTATGATTGAGTAAGTTAAGACTAAACATTTTGATATCATTCATGTTAATTTTTATCATGCTAATTGTACGTTAGATGTGTGGTTATGATGCTTATTATTTACATAGGGACTTACTAAGCGATAAAGCTTACTCCGTTTTCCTTTCCCTTGTCTTATAATGTCACCAAGCTAGCGGGGATCGGTGACCGTTAGAGATCTACTCACACTATCATAAAATATTTTGGTACAAATGAATTCAACATTTTGAGTTATGGCATATATAGGGGACTTGGTTATTTTGTTATGTGTCATAATTGATTTGGCCAAATGTGTTAGCTTTTGTTGGTTGAAAGTTCATTTTGTATAGGCCATTCAAAATTGGCTACTTTTGGTATAATCAATTTACATGATGATGCTTTTCTTGGATGTGGGAATTTACTTGATTGAGTTGATAAGTATATGATATTTGTGCATGATAGATAGTAGCATGTAAATGATGTGTTGATGTCTTGGTTGTGGCTGATTTGGTTGTATGTAAACAATTGGATTGGTGCTATGTTGTGTTGTGTATGTGTGTGCAATAAAGGGTAGAAATATGGGTTGGTAAATAGCCTTATTTTTGTCCACACGGGTAGGCATATGGGCGTGTGTCTAGGTCGTCTGTGACACACAGTCTACCCTACGGGCATGTGTTAGGCCGTGTGTCCCCTGCACCCTAATTTTTGCAAAACAAAATGCTCAGAATTGAGCACATGGGCGAAGACACGGGCGTGTGTCTCAGCCGTGTGGATGACATGGCCTTAGGCACGGGCATGTGTCCTGGGCATGTGAAGTTTGCTCCTATTTCATGAAAAATCATAATTTTTAAATCAACCATATGGCCTAGCACATGGGCGTGTGACTTGGCCGTGTGTCTTCAATTTGTTCTTGGGTGACAAAAAGAGAGTTACATGGGGTTAGGACACGGGTGTGTGTCACCACACGGCCTGCCCTCACGGGCGTCTCCCATATCCACACGGGCATGTGACCCCTGTTTAGTGGAAAATTTTCTAAGTGATGTGAAATTTTCTACAATTCTCAATTTAGTCCCGAACCACCTCCAAACTAATTTTTGGGCCTCATAGCTCGTATTAGAGATACTGTGATTGTATATGAATGGTTTTAGTTTGGACAAAAAATTATGATTTCGAAATGTATGTTTGTTTGTGTTTAAGTCTAGTAATACCTCATACCCTATTCTGGCGTCAAATACGGCTAAGGGGTGTTACAAATCGAACAGCTTCAGGAAGACGTGTAGTCAGAGTTCATGAAGTTGACGCCCTCACTTTGTTATCAGCTCAGGTATCGTCTATTTCCTCTTTGTTAAAACAATTTACCATTAATAGTGCTAATAATTTTACAGCTTAGCCACCAAGTCTGTTTGAAGAAGTTTCTTGTGTGTACTGTGGGGAAGGTCATTGTTTTAAGAATTTTCCATCAAATCCTATGTCAGTGTATTATGTGGGGAACCAACATGAAAATAGGAGTGGACAAGGACCCTAGTCCAACTTCTACAATGTAACACCCCTCACCCGTATTCAATGTCGGAATAGGGTCACGGAGCATTACCGGACTTATAATACATTTAATCATACTTTTCACATACATGTAAACCAATTCACACAATCATTATTCAATTTAGATCAAATCGTCCCTCATACGAGCCAATAAGGCCGAAAACATGCTCTGGAAGTGGTTGGGGACTAAACCGATAGTTCAAGAAACTTTCACAAAACTTTGAAAATTTTTCTCAAAACAGGGGACACACGCCCTTGTGGCCAGGCTATGTGAGTGCCACAGGCCGTGTAGACATTCGAAATGGGAGCACATGGCCATGTCCCAGTCTGTGTCCAACCCCATGTAACTCTCTGACTTAGGTCACACGGCCAACACACACTCTCGTGTGGCTAGCCCAAATGCCCTAAAAATGGCCACACACACTCGTGTACCAGGCTGTGTGCTAGGTCGTGCCAATCCTGTAGGGTATACTAACTTATGCCACACAGTCAAGTCACACGTCCATGTATAAAGCCATGTGGAGCATACTGACTTGATTTTTAAGACCACACCAGGGTACTCATGGCCGTGTAACATGACCCTGTGTCAAAAACGGTTGAGACACAGGCCCGTGTCTCTACTCGTGCGGACAAAAATAGGCTATTTACCAAGCCATTTTACCACCCCGTTTGGTACACATCTTCACCTACACAAATGACACCAAACCATAGCAAATTATGCAATCCAAAACAACTAAGCTAAGCCTAAATCCTACCATTTCCATACTAACCAATTCAAGGCACATAAATACCACAATATGCTATCTCATTCCACACCAATCCTTGACTTCTCAAATCATCAGAATGACCATTATTAAATATGCATTATTTGACCTAAATTTGCAAGCATACCAATAACCATAATTCATTAATTTACCATTCATAGTACCTATTATCAACAATCGTCACATAACTATCAACCAACTCAATTCACAACACATAACTATACATATATGTACATTATTCAAATATATCAAACAAACCAAAATAATCCATCACACATGGCTATATATATACAAACCAAAATATAAACATTTACAAGTCAATTCAGTTGTTCAAAATCATTACTAAAAGATAATTTACATGAGTCAAAGTCCCTATACATGCCATATACTTAATATACCAAAGTTCATAGGTACCAAGTGATAGGTAGATAGTGTGACGATGTCTCCGACGATCTCCAAATCCGAGTTAGCTTTAAATTCACTATAAAACATAGAAAAAAATAAACAATGTAAGCTTTAAACCTTAGTAAGCTCATATGTTAACAATAAGCAACTATCACCATTCATTAGTCATTTAAATAATAGAAAACAATATACAACAATTCTATTAAATCTCAAAGCTATCAAATGATCATTCGCATAACTTACCAAAGAACTTATCAATTCCATAGTTTTAAAACTCAATTCATTACCGTACGTACATGTACCATATCGTACCAGCTTCATACTCAACCACATCTTTCATTTACCCATTGAACCATTCAGAATAGAAATCGGATACTCAAGGATCTTACACGATAAGTACCTATACCATGGCCTGAAGCCAAATCAAAGTAACTTATCTGAAATTTTGATATCATGGCCCAAAGCCAAATCAGCCTATATGCATGGCCCGAAGCCAAATCGATTTATCTTGCACCCGAAGTGCTAAATCATGGCCCGGAGCCAACTCAAGATATCCCTATGTCACTAGCATCCTAAACTATTCCTAAGGTTGAACTGAGATTCTAGTTGTCGAATCTTCGTCAAATCATTTCCTAACTTTTTTGTAATCACATAATCATAATTCATGCTATATCAAAGCACATAAAATACATTTGAAATGAAATTATAACATACGAATTTACTTCAGATATTAAAATGGTGAATCGAGTCAATTAGTCGATAACTTTATCTTTTCCCGAATCCAAATCTGTATTTCTCTTTTCTTGATCTAAATATATTTAGAATTAACTTATTTAATCATCTATTCATTCAATTTAATCTAAAACACACTTTAATACACATTTACACTTTTGCCCTACACAGTTCACATTTTTTAGAAATTAGCCCCTAATTTGCATTGTCACTAAAAATCACTTAACAAAACTTGTTTAACTAACAACAAACATTCATAATCTATCATTAAACATGAAAATACTCATATATTCATCAATGGCAATTCTCACAAATTTTAACAGTTTTGCAAAATAGTCCCTGTGCTAGATAATACTAATTGCAGCAATCACAAAAAGATAGAAATCATCAAAAACCGAGTCAAAAATCATACCTTAATAACTAAGTGAAGTTGCTGAAATTTCAAGCTTTAAAATGGTGTTTTTCTATCCTTAAATCGGTGGTGGTGGCTTAATGAAGGTTAAAACATAATGTTTTTGTTATTTAACTTAAGTTATTTTATAATTACTATTTTAACCTTTAATATTAATCACTTAAAACAATTATTATAAGCCCATATTTTCCACCCATCATTATAATGGTATAATTACAACATAAGGAACTTCACTTTAATAGACAATAGCTATTAGAACTCAATATTTACGCTTTACGCGATTTAGTTCTTTTTATCAAATTAACTATTCAAACGATAAAATTTCTTCACGAAACTTTCACACATATATACTATCATGCTGTAAACACTTAAAATAATGTTAAAATAAATTTTCAAACTCAGATTTGTGGTCTCAAAACCACTATTCTAATTTGCATAAAAATGGTTGTTACAACTCTCTCCCTTAGTAATTTTCGTCCCTGAAAATCTTACCAGTTAATAGATTAGGGTATTGTTTTCTCCTAGCTTCTTCGGACTCCCATGTAGCCTTTTCGATACGGTGATGATGCCATAGGACTTTTACTAAAGCTATGCATTTATTTCTCAATTCTTTGACTTCTCGAGCTAGAACTCTAATCAGTATATCATATCAGGTTAAATTTCAATCTCTGACAGAGAAATCACATGTGACAGATCAAATCTATATCAGCGCAACATCGACACATGAAATACATTGTGGATCTTTTCTAACTCAGTTGATAAAGCTAGTCGATATGCCACTGCTGTAACACCCCGAACCCGAGACCATCGCCGGTGTCGGACGCGAGGGGTTAGCAAGCCAAGTTCACTTGTTTTGCCCGTCCATTGGACATTTCCAGTCAGGCTGGAAAAACTGCGTCACTGTGGCCTTAAAAATCATATCTCGAGTTTCAAAACTCGGAAACTGGTTTCGTAAATTTTCCCTGAATTTAGACTCATATATCCATCCATGGATTTATTTCTAGAATTTTTGGTCGGGCCAATTGGTACAGTTTATTAGTTAAAGTCACCCATGTTACAGGGATCGACTGCTCTGACCTTCGCGCGGTATAACTTGAATATCTCTCTGTACAGGGATTTAATGCTGGTGTCGTTTGTTTCTAATGAAACTAGACTCAAAATGGAATCTGTACATATAAGGTATGTCTCCTAATTATTTTTGGATAATTTATAGTGAATTTTTAAAGTTGCGACAGGGAACCCAGAAACCATTCGGGCCCTGTCTCACAATAGCTTTAATATCTCTTAACATGTAACTCCTATGACCATTTCGTTTCTTCCATATGAAAATAGACTCATCAAGCTTCATTTACATAGCTTATTCACTATTTAATTCCATTCCTATGAATTTTGGTGATTTTTCACATTCACGCCACTGCAGCTGGCAGCGTCTGTTTTAAGGTAGGACTTACCTATTTGGTAGTCTCCATGATTCAACTAGTCTTGCCATACATAGGTTCATATATGATCATTTTAACCATGCCAATGGCTGATCATATGACCAACATTCCCATTTCCAAGCCATAGCCACATCATGACACAAAATATATACATGCAACCCACAATTAGTCTAAGTTCATGCTTCCCTTTTCGAGCCATTTTCGCATGGCCGTATACATATACATCACCACATTTTCAAACCAACAAGGGGTAGTCCTATACATGCCATTTCAAAGTTCAACCAAAATTTATACCAAAATAGAGGCGTTGATAGTGTGGATGACTTCGACTTCAACGATCCCAAATCCGATTGCTTCGAGCGAAATCTAGAAAACTGAGAGCCAAAGCAAATGGGGTAAGCATTTTTATGCTTAGTAAGTCTCAAGGAATATAATCAACTCTAATTACAGCAATACATTCACATAGCCAAATGCATCATTTCATTAATACACATTCTTACTTCATACTTCATCATTATATAAGTTCACAAAGCATCAATCAATTCAATAACTGAAATTCATTAGTCGATTGAGCGAATGTTGCTCAAACATGTCGACTTTCCAATGCACATATAACGTACCTTATCCTTTGGGCTTTCCGAGTGTACTAATTGAATTCATTACAGCAACCAACACTCACCTCCAGCCCAAGATTCTTCGAATATAACCGGATATAATCACGTGCACAAATGCCTTGGTCTTAGCCCGGATAGAATAACTCGCACGAATGCCTTGGTCTTAGCCGGATATAGCCACTAGCACATTTGCCTTGGTCTTAACCGGATATAATTTCAGCATAATTGTCTTGGGCTTAGCCGGATATCATTCAATTTCTCATGCACACATACATCAATAATCATTGGACATACATATTTCATTTTCGTTACTAAGGCTCAAACACAATTATAATCATTAGCATATTCGCCTTGGGACTTAGCCGGGTGGAATTCAAATGCTCATACACACATAATCAATAATCATACACATCCATATTTCATCTCACATAATTCAAGTAAGGTCACTTCTTGAGGACTTACCTCGGATGTTGTCGAGCGGCTTTTTCGGCTATTCGATCACCTTTTCCTTCCCCTTGTCCAATTGTGGCCCTCTTAGCTCTTGAGCTAATTCAAACAAATTCAATTTATTAAAACCTCATTGTGCTTGCTTATGGCCGAATATGACAAGGATTTTAAATGGTCATATGGCCACTCTTTAGCTTGAATACACAATGGTCATGCACATTTTATACTACATCAAACAATTCAATACAATTTATTTGAGCATCAAGGAAATGCTAAGGCCTTCAATAGGCTACCCAAGGCCGAATATTCATGTACATGTTGAGGTCAATTTTGCACTTAATACCTCACAAAAACAGCATGCAATTTACTAATTAATGCTTTGCACATTGTGGCCCAAAACTTATAATATAGCATCAAGCACTTATAGGTGTGCTAGGCCGAATTGTGCTTGCAATTTCACAAGCATTCTTCCACATTTTCTTCTTCAAACCAATATATTCATCACTTAGTTCATAACCAAACATAATGTGCAATCACATATAAGCATATATGAGCATGGCCGAATTTTCAAGGTGTCCATAGCCATCCAAAACACAAATTTTTAACTAACATGCAAAAAGCATGAATCATGCTCAAGAATGCATCATCATCAAGCTTCACACTTAGCATGCAATGGCTTTATCACTATAACAACTTTGGCCAAATACCATTTCCATGGCATACCAAAGATTTGAGCCATGGCTAACATGCACATCAAGTTAGCAACCAAAACATGCATGAAACTCCCAACACAACCTCATACATACCTTAATCTTGATGTAAACTTAGCCAAATCTCCTTCTAGGTCTCTTCCAACCCAAGCATGAAGCAAAAATCCTCCCCCTTTTCCCTTAGTATTTTCGGCCAAGAAGATGAGAAAGGATGAACAAATTTTTCTTTTCTTTCCTTAGGACATTCGGCCAAGCCTATGGAGAAGAATGAACATTTTTTTCTCTTTTTTTTCATACTCTTATTTTATCATTTCTAACATCATCCATTAGTAAAACATGTTGGGAACATGTTTTCCTTGCCCATAATTTGTCATGGCGGCCATCCACCTTAGGAAAGGGATAATTGACATGCAACTCCACTTATTTCACTTTATGCATTATTAGGCCACTTAAAAATACACCTATCACATTTTCAAGTCCTAGCACATGGGTCCTTTCTTATAAATTAGCACCTAATTAAATAAAAATCGAGACACGAAATATTTACGCATACCAATTCCTCATACAATAAGCACGGAATATAACACTTAATTATTCTTGTGACTCGGTTTCGTGGTCCCGAAACCACTCTCCGACTAGGGTCACATTAGGGGTGTCACAACTGCCCTATTCATTCAATAATCTCAAACGGTCCAATAAAACTTGGACTCAATTTGCCTTTGCGACCGAAACGAAGTATTTTCTTCCACGGAGATACTTTTAAGAGCACTCTATCACCGATCTAAAATTCAATGTCTTTCCGTTTCAAATCTGCATATGATTTCTGTCAATCAAAATCTACTTTCAAATAGTCGCAAATTATTTTCACTTTCTCTTCGATTTCTCTAACCAAATCAACCCCGTGAATCTGTTTCTCGCTAAGCTCAGTCCAGTACAATGGAGTTTGGTATTTTTGACCATACAATGCTTCATATGGAGCCATCATTATGCTCGATTGAAAGTTGTTATTATATGCAAATTCAATCAGCAGCAAATATTTCTCCCAGTTGCCTTTAAACTTTAAAACAAAACATCTGAGCATATCTTAAAGAATCTGAATTACTCTCTTAGACTGACCATTGATTTGCAGATGAAAAGCTATACTGAAATTCAACTTCGTACCTAAAGCTTCCTATTATTTCTTCTAAAACCATTACTTAAACCTTGGATCTCTATCTGAAATAATTGAAATTGGCACCCCATGCAAACTAACGGTCTCAGCAATGTACAATTCATCTAATCTATCGAGTGAATAGTCAGTACGTACCGAAATGAAATATTCTTATTTCGTTAATCGATCAACGACAACCCAAATACCATCTTTCTTTTTTAGAGAAAAAGGCAATCCTGATACGAAATCCATCGTAACTCTATCCCATTTCCACTCTGTTATCATCACTGGTTGAAGCAAACCCGAAGGTATTTGATCTTCAGCTTTAACTTGCTGACACACTAAACATCTCGTTACAAATTCAAAAATGTCTCGTTTCATACCCGACAACCAATACATTTGTTTCAAATCGTTGTACATTTTAGTACTTCCAAGATGAACGGATAAACAACCACTATGTGCCTAGTGTAAATTTTTTTGAATCAACTCTGAATTTTTCGGTATGCAGAATTTATCTCGAAACATCAAACAATCATCAGATCCGATTTGGATCTCTGAATCACTAGTCGACTCGCATTGCACTCTTTTAGCTTCACTATCACATTTCTGAGCTTTACAAATTTGCTGAAGAAATATTGGTTTAGCTTTTAACTTAGCTAAGATCGAACCATCATCGGATAATGTCAACTGTATATTCATTGCTCTCAAGGAAAACAATGACTTTCTATTCAAACCATCTGCGACCACATTTTCTTTCCCCGGTTGATAATCAATTACTAACTTATAGTCTTTTAGTAATTCAAGCCATCTCCATTGTCACATATTCAAATATTTTTGAGTCATAATATACTTTAAGCTTTTATGATAAGTAAAGATGTGACATTTTTCACCATACAAATGATGACGCCATATTTTCAATGCAAAAACTATAGCAGCCAATTCTAATTCATGCATCGGATAATTCTTTTCTTGCGTCTTCAACTATCTAGAAGCATAAGCTATCACTTTTCCCTCTTGCATCAATACGTAACCTAAACCATTCAATTACGCATCAATGTTAATAAAAAATTCTTTACCCGACTCAGTTTGAACCAACAGTGGTGCCTTAGTTAACAAATGTTTCAGTTGATCAAAACTTTGTTGACATTTCTCGGACCATTCAAACTTTACATCTTTCTGTAGCAGTCTAGTCATCAATGTAGCAATTATCGAGAACCCTTTTACAAAGTGTTTATAGTAACCAGCTAATCCCAGAAAGCTTTTGACCTCGGATACATTTCTAGGTAGTGTCCATTCAACAACTGCAGAAATCTTGCTCGGATCAATTCGAATGCCATCCCTCGAGACAATATGTCCCAAAAAATTGAATTCCCGAAGCCAAAACTCACATTTTCTGAATTTAGCATATATTTGCTTATCTCTTAAGGTTTACAACACAATCCTCAAGTGCTCGGCATGCACAGACTCATCTTGTGAATAGATCAGAATGTCGTCAATGGACACAACAACAAATCTGTCTAAATACGGTCTAAAGATCCTATTCATCAAATCTATAAAAATGGAAGGAGCATTAATTAGTCCAAAAGGCATAACTTAACTTGCAACTGATAATAACCCGATCTCAAATCAATCTCTGAAAACACTGTTGCACTTTTCAACTGATCAAACAAATCGTCTATTCTCGGTAACACATACATTTTCGTTACCGTAACCTTATTGAGCTGACGATAGTCAATAAACATTCTCAATGACCCATCTTTCTTCTTTACTAACAATACAAGTGCACCCCGGGGCAAAGAACTTTGCCATGCAAAACCTCTATATGTTAACTCTTGCAACTAAGCTTTCAACTCTTTCAACTCTGTTGAAGCCATTTTGTACGGAGCTATAGATATTGGCGAAGTTCCCGATACTAACTCAATAGCAAACTCAGCCTCTCTAACTAGTGGCAACCCTTGCAATTCTTCTAGATATACATCCGGATATTCACAAACTACAAGCACCAATTCAATCTTCTTTTTAGACACCTTGGTATCTAAAACATATGCTAGGTACGCATTCAACTATTTTTGACATATCTTTAAGTCGACATCGATGAAATCAATATAGACAATCCATCCAACTCATCAGATTCAATCCGAAGAATTTCATTATTCTGACACTTCAATTCTATAATCTTTCATCTACAATTCACAATGGCGTCATGTAGAGTTAACCAATCCATACCCAGAATCACATTGAACTTATCAAATGGTAAAAGAATCAAGTCATCCAGAAAATAGTAACCCCGAGTCATTAAAGGACAGTTCTTGCATACTTTGTCAACTAGAACATACTTGCCTAAGGGGTTCGATACTTTAATCATAAACTTAGTAATTTCAGCAGGCAATTTCTTACTAGACACTAAATTCTCACAAACATATGAATGTGTCAATTCAGGATCAATTAAAGCAATCACATTAGTGTTGTAAAGAGATAATGTACTCGTAATAACACCTAGCGATGACACTTCATCACGAGCCCGAATAGAGTAAGCTCTGGTAGGTGCTTTAGCTTCGGATCTCACAGTTGAATCCCTAGTCACACCTCTACCACTGGACACATTCCCCGTATTTCTTGGTGGTCTCCCTTTCACAGCCTTATTACTTATTCTTGCATTCTGAAATTTATTTTTCTCGGATAACTCTAGGCAGCCTTGGATAAAGTGATCTGGCAAGCCACATTTGAAACAAGCTTTAACATTCTTATTCCAGGACTCTCCAAAATAACGTCTCCCACACTATTGGCACTCGAGTTTGTTATTTCTTACACTGCCAACGCTCGAGACGGAAGTTACTTGAGCTTTAGAACTCACATGTTGATTTCCACGATCTTTATTTTGATATCCCACTGATGCATTCGATCGACTATATGAATCTCGGGATTTCTTTGATGAAGAATGATGAGGTTTATTCATCAGTCTTTTTCTCGAATCTTTAGCTTCTGAATCATCTTTCTTCTTTTCTCGGCTAAAGTCTTCGGCTTTGCAAGCCCGGTCAACTAACACAACGAATTCTTTTAAATCTAATATCTCGACCAGAAGTTTAATATCTTCGTTCAACCCATCAACAAACTGCTTATACATAATCTCTTCAGTAGAAACATATTCCTAAGCGTACTTGCTCAACTGTACAAATTCTCTTTCATATTTGGTTACAGTCATGCGGCCTTGTTTCAGTTTTAAAAACTCTTTATGCCTTTGATCCAGAAATAGTTGACCGATATATTTCTTCCAAAACTCTATCTGAAAGAACTCCCAGGTGACTCTCTCTCGGTACCATTGATACTAGTGTATTCCACCACTAATACGCGCTGTACCTTAAAAGTGATATAGCACATTTTAAACATTCAGCTGGTGTGCAAGAATGTTCATCAAACACTCGAATCGTATTCTCAAGCTAAAATTCAGCTCTCTCAGGATCATTATCAACATTAGCTCTGAACTCTTCAGCCCCGTGTTTACAGATCTTGTTGACTGAAGGCTTATTTAATCTTAAAAGCTCTACTGTTTGAGGAGTCGGTTGGGGATTAGGAGGGTGGAGGTTGTTGAGCAACCGACTTTGTTTGAATATATTCTGTGAGCCACTCGTTCGTCTTTTGGAAGAAGGCTTGTTTAGCCTCTCCTCCCTAGCTACCTATTACAGGTCTAGAATCAGACGACGCTGTCCCTTAAGCGGGAGCGGGCACATTACTCTCAACCTCATCAGCTATAGCTCGATCGGGATCCATTTACTATATAAAAACACATTTTAAAATGTCAGGAGTCATCACACTATCACAGTTTATATATGGCATGTATAGCGAGACTCCCGCACACGTTACATTAGTCCTAGAATCGACTAAACCGTAGCTTTAATACTAATAAATGTAACACCCCTCACCCATATTCAATGCCAGAATAGGGTTATGGAGCTTTACCAGACTTAGAATATATTTAATCATACTTTTCACATACATTTAAACCAATTCCCACAATCATTATTCAATTTCAATCAAATTGTCCCTCAAACGAGCCAATGAGGCCGAAAACATGCTCTGGAAGTGGTTCAAGACTAAACTGATCTTCACGAAATTTTGAAAATTTTTCTCAAAATAAGAGATACACCCTTGTGTGGCCAGGTCATATGCCTCACACGGCCACCAGGCACGCCCATGTCACAGGTCATGTAGACATTCGAAATAGGAGCACATGTTTATGTCCCAGTCCGTGTGTGACCCTGTGTAACTCTCTAACTTGGGTCGCACAGCGAACACACATGCTCGTGTGGCTATCCCGTATGCCCTAAAAAATGGCCATACACACCCGTGTGCCAGGTCGTGTGCTAGGCTGTGCCAATCCTGTAGGGCATTCTGACTTATGCCACACGGCCAAGTCACACGCCTATGTGTAAGGCCGTGTGGAGCATACTGACTTGATTTCTAAAACCACACCAGGGGACACACAGCTGTGTAACATGACCATGTGTCACACATGGCTGAGACACACTCCCGTGTCTCTGCCGTGTGGACAAAAGTAGGCTATTTACCAAGCCATTTACCACCTCATTTGGTACACATCTTCACCTACAAAAATGACAATCCAAAACAACCAAGCTAAGCCTAAATCCAACCATTTCAATACTAACCAATTTAAGGCACATAAATACCACAATATGCTATCTCATTTCACACCAATCCATGACTTCTCAAATCATCAAAATGACCATTATCAAATATGAATTACTTGGCCTAACTTCACAAGCATACAAATAACCACAATTCATTAATTTACCATTCATAGTACCTATTACCCACAATCGTCACATAACCATCAACCAACTCAATTCACAAGACATAACTATACATATATTTACATTATTCAAATATATCAAACAAACCAAAATAATCCATCACACATGTCTATATATATACAGACCAAAATATAAACATTTATAAGTCAATTCAATTGGCCAAAATCATTACCAAAGCATAATTAACATGACTCAAAGTCCCTATACATGCCATATACTTAATATACCAAAGTTCATAGGTACCAAGTGATAGGTAGATAGTGTTTGGAAGCTATGAACATTAAATTTGCATGAGTTTGCAATAAAAATGGTTAATTTGCATGTTTTAGGCTCAACGACTAAATTGAATAAAAGTAAAATACTAGGGGCAATTTTGTAAAAATATGAAAAATGACTAAATTGCATAAAATGAATTAGTTTTATTATAGAAATTAATGAATTGAATGAAATTATTAATTTATATCAAGAACGAGTGGAAAATCGAGGAGAAAAAAATTACCAAATAGCCCTTGTACTTTATCATTTCTGCAATTTAGCCAGGTAAGTTCGTATGAACTATAATAACTTAACTGTCAATTAAATTGAATGTTAAATGTGTTGTTTTAATATAAATTAATCGGTATATGTGATTATGTTCACATTATGATGAATTGATGATTATCGAGCCCCATTTGAACCTTAGGAATATATAGGATACAAATGAAATTTCATTAGGGTTTTCATGTTTTGGGTACTGGTCTTGAATGTTCTACCGATGGTTGAGATATGGTATTTGTTACGGACACTCATCATCTTGTGTGAGTAGCATCGTGCAGCTTATATTCCGACCGTCAGCTTGTGTGAGCAAACCCAGGTTATCATGTTTCAGGTGCTGATCTTGAATGTCCATGGCTGAGTTTCGACATTTTTTGCGAATACTCGTCAACTTGTGTGAGTGGCATGGTGTAGCTACATTCCGACAGTCAACTTATGTGAGCAGACCCATTTATGGCTCGAGTGAGCAATAATGAAAAGGAATGATTTCGACCATATGTTTAGCACACTTTGTGTGAGTTTTCCCTCGTATCCGATATTATTCTAAGTGGTTCAACGGGCATGAAAAGGGAAGGAATGGTAAGTATTCAAATGACTTATATAATGAAAACTATCAAAATGTATGAAAAGGCAATGTTAAATGAAAGAATGTCTATGTTCATGAAATTGATGATTCCAAGTGAGGTTATTCATTTTTAATGACTTATCTTATGTTAATCCAAGTGAATTATAAATTGATGCACTATCATGTATTGTTGATGATGCTTAGGCTTGTGCCAAGCTATTGGTTGGATTGTAGTATGTTTACTTTTAAAGTTATGCATTGAAAGGGTAAGTGTCAAATGAAAATATGCTTATGTTCATGAAAGGGTGGTAAGAATAAAAGTATGTATTTTCTAATGAAATCGTTTATCATGTGGGTGATGTTTAAGCTTATGTCTTATATTATGAAAATGAAACAAGTAAGAAAAGGTAATGAAACGGTAAGTTTAGAGTTGAGATGTAATATGATGAAAAAAAAGATTGATGAGTTAAATAACATATTCGTGCGTGTGAAATCTATTTATGTTATGGACGAATTTATCTATGTCATGGATAAATGCACTAATTCATGAATTGATAATGTTATTTAAGTTATGCTAAGTAAATGAAATGGAAAGTAAGTAAATGGAGTGGTTCATAGTATTATGAAAAGCTTAATGATTGTGTAATACGTTTTACAAGTTGATGGTTATGTTAGGAATGAAAAATATATGTGGTATTGATGAACTTACTCATTTATAAGTTGATGATTATAAAGTTTGATAAACTTTGTGGAAATTGTATAGGTTTATAATTACTTGAAAGGGTAAGTGTCAAATGAAAATATGCTTATGTTCATGAAAGGGTGGTAAGAATAAAAGTATGTATTTTCTAACGAAATGGTTTATCATGTGGGTGATGTTTAAGCTTATGTCTTATATTATGAAAATGAAACAAGTAAGAAAAGGTAATGAAACGGTAAGTTTAGAGTTGAGATGTAATATGATGAAAAACAAGATTGATGAGTTAAATAACGTATTCGTGCGTGAGAGATCTATTTATGTTATGGACAAATTTATCTATGTCATGGATAAATGCACTAATTCATGAATTGATAATGTTATTTAAGTTATGCTAAGTAAATGAAATGGAAAGTAAGTAAATGGAGTGGTTCATAGTATTATGAAAAGCTTAATGATTGTGTAATACGTTTTACAAGTTGATGGTTATGTTAGGAATGAAAAATATATGTGGTATTGATGAACTTACTCATTTATAAGTTAATGGTTATAAAGTTTGATAAACTTTGTGGAAATTGTATAGGTTTATAATTACCCCATAAAGTTTATTATTGAAATGAAATGTTATGTTTAAAGTTAATACGAGCTTACTAAGCATTCATTGCTTATGTAGTTATTTTCCTTTACTTTTTAGATTATCGGAAGCTCGATTGGTTTGGAAGCTAGCCAAAGATCTATCACACTATCCAGAGAATATATCGGTAGATTTTGATGTTTGAGTCATGGTTATAATTATAACAGCCAGTTTTTAGTCAAATCAGAACAGTGGTTTCAGGACTACAAATTTGAAGTCAAAATAATTATTTTATTATTAGTTTAAGGTTAACAGCATGATAGTATGTTTGTGTGAAAGTTCCGTTCAAAATTTTTATCATTTGGGTGTTTAATTCAATAAAAAGGACTAAATCGCGTAAAGCGTAAAACTTATGTTCTATTAGCTAAAGGTGTCTAAAAGCTATGGAATATTAAAATGGAAGTTCTTATGTGGCAATTAGACCATTAATTATGGTAATGGACATTTATGGACATCATTAGTGTGATTTATTTAAGGTTATATTAGTAAATTATTAAATAAAACTAAAATAAATAAAACCAAAATCTATATTTTGTCCATGTTCTTCCTAATTGCTGAAAATTGAAGAGAGGAGAAACCATTTTTAGGGTTTGAAGCATTCAGCACTTGCTAGCTAAATTGTAAGTTCGATTTTGTCCTTTTTTTAATGATTTTTATGTTTTTGTGATCGTTACAGCTTAGTCTAGCTAGCCCAGGGACTATGTTGCAAAATTTTTAAAGATTTAGGAAGTTACCATTGATGAATAAACATGTATTTTAATGATTGCTGATAGATTATGAATGTTTAATGATAGTTATTCAAGTTTTGTAAAGTGATTTTTGAGAAAAATGTCAAATAAGAATTTAACAAAGAAATATGAAAAGTTTGTGGGTAATTTGTGAAATAAATAAAAAATATGGGCTGATATGTGTACTAGGAAAATTCGGCTAGCATGGGTTGGTATTAAATTACATGAATTTGTGATTTTATGAAATAATGACTAATTTGTAAAAGTTGTGAAATACTTGGGGCAAAAGTGTAAATGTGCTTCAATGAGTGTTTTGGATTAAATTGAATAGAAAGATTATTAAATAAGTTAAATTTGATTACATATAGATCAAGAAAAGCGAAACTTGGATCTAGATCATGGAAAAATAAAGTACTCAACTAATCGACCTATTTCATCATTTTTGTGAGTCGATGTAAGTTTGTATGATTAATAAGCTTAATGTTATATGTGTTTATATGCTTAAATATTATGATTGTGATATTACAACACTGCGGAACCTATCGAAAAAGCATTGATACAGTGAGAATCCTAGTTGAACCTTAGGAATAGATAAGATACTAGTTGATACGAGCTCACTTCGGCTTGAATTGAGTCGTATGATAGGTGTCCGATCGTCTACGAGAAAGTGTCGATAAGAATTGGATGGAGAAAGTAATTTCGGTTTTGAAAGGCTTGGATGTCTAAGTCTAGGTTCAAAAATGGTTAATAAGTTTAGGTTCAAGGAAAAGAAGAGTTAGGATATTTGGTAGGTTGTTTCAGCTCGGAAAAGGAACGAAATATGGTTGATTGGAATATTTGGGTAATAGATGAAAATATGGTAAGGTTGGTCCTAAGAACAAGTTGAACCGATATTAGCAAATATCGACCTGAGACTTATTAGTTCTTAAGATGGAATGGTTAAACAAGATGGACCTCGACCCACTATCTAGGCAGATAGGAACCTCGGTATAGAGTGTTTTGAACACCACACTAAAAGCTAGTGATAAGTTCTGTAACACCTCATACCCATGTTCTAAGCCGGAACAAGGTACGGAATATTACAGATCACGAAAACATGAATTCACACATTTACCCGACCTTACATAATTAATTCTTCTAGCTTGAACAAAAATAGATAACATTAACAGATATACATAAATACAAGTAAATTATCAAATTTTGAAAAGTAATATTTTAAACCAAATTAATTATAACATATAACAAAATGATTCAACCCTCTGTACATGCCATAATTCCAAAATAGTGTTTACAAAGTACCAAAAAGTATTGATAGTGTGGATGGGTCTCCGACGATCTCCAAATCCCGAGTTGGCTTAGTAACTCTATAAGACAAGAAAAAGAAAAGAAGATAAGCATATAGCTTAGTAAGTAAGTACGAAATTGATATATACAATTTAACAAAGTAAAACAATCATACTAGTATATAATCACATATTCAGGACAGGCTGTTTACTAGAGTCCCAGTTTTAAAAAAATCATATCTCGAGCTAAAAGACTCAAAATTCAATTTCGTAAATTTTCCCTAAAACTAGACTCATATGTATACTTACTAAATTTTTTCTAGAATTTTTGGTCAGACCAATTAGTACAGTTTATTAGTTAAAGTCTCCCCTATTTCAGGGTATGACTACTCTGACCCCTATGCACTACGAACCAAATTTCTTCCTGTAAAGAATTCCAACGACCATTCCGTTTGTTTCTATTAAAAATATACTCAATAATGAATCCATTAAAATAAGTTATGACTCTTAATAATTTTTTTACAATTTATGGTGAATTTCTAAAGTCAGAACAGGGGATCTCAAATTCATTCAGACCCTGTTTCACAAGAATTCAAATATCACACAATATAGATTTCTTTTGCTTCCCCTGTTTCTTTTATGTAAAAATAGACTCATTAATATTTATTTTTATATATCATTTGCATTTTTATTCAACTTCCACGATTTTTGGTAAATTTTTAAAATCATGTAACTGCTACTGTCCAACACTGTTTTATTTCTAACATTCACTCTTGCATAATTCCACCTAGTCCTTTTTGTTATACTAGAATTCGCTCAATTATCGAGCATATAGCTCTTAACTTTTCATATATTACCACTTTATCAATTTTCCCCATTGAACTCAACGGAAAAATAACAAATATACCATTATTTACACATATTTCCCCCTTCCACACTTATAGCTGAAGCTATCTGATACGCATAGTAGCCTGCACTTAGTACTACACATGCGACCAACAATCCGGTACACGTAGTAGCCTGCACTTAGTACTACACACGTGATCGAAGTCATTGAGTACGCATAGTAGCCTGCACTTAGTACTACACACGTGATCGAAGTCATTGAGTGCGCATAGTAGCCTGCACTTACTACTACACATGCGACTTAATAGTATGGTACACGTAGTAGCCTGCACTTAGTACTACACACGTGTACTCACAATGGGTCATTCGTATTGTTCCTGTTCCGAAGGTTCAACTGGGAAAATCTTTCCTTTTTCACTGTTAACACTTATTCACAATCTAATTAAATTTGCAAATTTCCATCATTTAATCGTTCTATGGATAGCCACCAATTCATATGATAACAACATAAAATAACATAAAAAAAATCGATAAATTATTCATGTATGAACTTACCTCGGTGCAAACTCTATAAATGCTATAATTTAATCCGAAAGCTTTTCTTTTCCCCGATCACGATCGATTCCACATCTTTCTTGATCTATAAAAACACATTTAGTTCATTTAACACTCATTACATTTATTTCAATCCAAAAATCACATTATGGAAAAAGTACGTTTTTGCCCCCTAACTTTTACAAAATTACAATTTTGCCCCTAGGCTTGGGAATTTAATTTCAGCCCTTATTCTTATGTTTTATGACATGCTGATCAATTTTCCCTTTATGACAGTATCAAATTCACACTCTAACATGCACTTATGACTATTAGGTATTTTTACCGATTAAGCCCTTTTACTCGTTTTCACTTAAAACCGAGTAGCACAAGTTGTCTAACATAATTTAAAACCTCATATTCTAGCATAAAACACCAAAATACACAAATTTCACCTATGGGTATTTCTCCAAATATGAACCCTAGGTCGAATTATTGCTAACATAAGCTAAATCGAGCTACTGGGATTCCAAAAACGTAAAGAACATTAAAAACGGGGCTTGGAATCACTTACTATAGAGCTTGAAAGCTTGAAACAAACCCTAGCTATGGAGAACCCTTGAAATTTCGGCCTAATGAAGATGATGGACAAAAATTGGCTTTTAATTTTGTTTTTAATTCATTTTAATAACTAAATGACCAAAATGCCCTTACTACTAAACTTTCCAAAAATTCCATCCATGTCCAATTTTTGTCCATAGACTTAGAAATTGGTAAAATTGCTATTTAAGACCTCCTCATTAATATTCCAAAGCAATTTCATACTAAAAACTTCTAGAATGCATGTAACACCCCGAACCCGAGACCATCGCCGGTGTCGGACACGAGGGGTTAGCAAGCCAAGTTCACTTGTTTTGCCCATCCATTGGACATTTCTAGTCAGGCTGGAAAAACTGCGTCACTGTCGCCTTAAAATCATATCTCGAGTTTCAAAACTCGAAACTGGTTTCGTAAATTTTCCTGAATTTAGACTCATATATCCATCCATGGATTTATTTCTAGAATTTTTGGTCGGGCAAATTGGTACAGTTTATTAGTTAAAGTCACCCATGTTACAGGGATCGACTGCTCTGACCTTCGCGCGGTATAACTTGAATATCTCTCTGTACAGGGCTTTAATGCTGGTTCCGTTTGTTTCTAATGAAACTAGACTCAAAATGGAATTTGTACATATAAGGTATGTCTCCTAATTCTTTCTGTATAATTTATAGTAAATTTTTAAAGTTGCGACAGGGAACCCAGAAACCGTTCTGGCCCTGTCTCACAATAGCTTTAATATCTCTTAACATGTAACTCCTATGACCATTTCGTTTCTTCCATATGAAAATAGACTCATCAATGTTCATTTACATAGCTGATTCACTATTTAATACCATTCCTACAAATTTTGGTGATTTTTCACATTCACGTTACTGCAGCTGGCAGCATCTGTTTTTGAGGTAGGTCTTACCTATTTTGTAGTCTCCATGAACCAACTAGTCTTGCCTTACATAGGTCCACATATGATCATTTTAACCATGCCAATGGCTGATCATGTGACCAACATTCCCATTTCCAATTCATAGTCACATCATGACACCATATATATATATACAAACCGCAAATAGTTTAAGTTGATACTTCACTATTACGAGCCATTTTCGCATGGCCGCATACATATACATCATAACATATTTAAACCAACAAGGGTAGTCCTATACATGCCATTTCAAGTTCAACCAAGAATTTATACCAAAATGGGGGCTTGATAGTGTGGATGACTTCGACTTCAACGATCCCGAATCCGATTGCTATCGAGCGAAATCTAGAAAACTGAGAGCCAAAGCAACGGAGTAAGCATTTTTATGCTTAGTAAGTCTCAAGGAATATAATCAACTCTAATTACAGCAATACATTCACATAGTTAAATGCATCATTTCATTAATGCACATTCACATAGTCATACTTACTTCACCATCCCAACTCTTATGTTCATACACAAATAACGGCTTCATTAAGGCCGATAACTCGTTCCATCATAGGAGCGGATATTCACACGCCCTTACTCCTAGCGCGCAAAGCACACACCGCACTTACCTTGTCATTGGGAAATTTCACAAGTGCATTAGCTGAAATTTTCCAGCAAGCTTATAATTTTCAAATCACATACCTTCGGAGTTTAACCGGATGTCGCTACTCGATCAATCGCCTTGGGACATAGCCGGTTATGGTAACCCGCACCAAGGCCTCACGGACTTAACCCGGATATCACGATTTGCACAAATGCCTTGGTCTTAGCCGGATAGAATGACTCGCACGAATGCCTTGGTCTTAGCCCGGATGTAGCCACTAGCACAATTGCCTTCGGTCTTAACCCGTTATAATTTCCAGCATAATTGTCTTGGGCTTAGCCCGGATATCATTCAATTTCTCATGCACACATACATCAATAATCATTGGACATACATATTTATTTTCGTTACTAAGGCTCAAACACAATTATAATCACTAACATAATCGCCTTGGGACTTAGCCCGGTATCATTCAATACTCATACACACATAAATCAATAATCGATACATCCATATTTCATTCCACATAATTCAAGTAAGGTCACTTCTTGAGGACTTACCTCGGATGTTGTCGAACGGCTTTTACGGCTATTCGATTACTTTTTCCTTCCCTTGTCCAATTGTGGCCCTCTTAGCTCTTGAGCTAATTCAAACAAATTCAATTTATCAAAACCTCATTGTGCTAGCTTATGGCGAATATGACAAGGAATTTAAATGGTCATATGGCCACCCTTTAGCTTGAATACACAATGGTCATGCACATTTTATACTACATCAAGCAATTCAATACAATTTATTCGAGCATCAAGGAAAAGCTAAGGCCTTCAATAGGCTACCCAAGGCCGAATATACTTGTCCATGTTGAGGCCAATTATGCACTTAATACCACACAAAACAGAATGCATTTTACTAGTTAATGCTTTGCATATTGTAGCTCAAAACTTACAATATAGCATCAAGCACTCATATGTGTGCTAGGCCGAATGTGCTTACAATTTCACAATTATTCTTCAACATCTTCTTCTTTAAACAAACTTATTCATCACTTCCTTCATAACCAAAACATCATGTGCAAACATATATATACATATATGAGCATGGCGAATTTCAAGGTGTCCATAGCCATCCAAAACACAAATTTTAACTAACATGCAAGAAGCATGAACCATGCTCATGAATGCATCATGGCGAATATGACAATCATGCTCCTTTTCAACTTCAATCATGATAAAACAAAAGAAAGCTCAAAATCTTACTCAAGAGTAGACAATCCATCATTGCATGCATCATCATCAAGCTTCACACTTAGCATGCAATGGCTTTATCACCATAACAACTTTGGCCAAATACCATTTCCATGGCTTAACAAAGATTTGAGCCATGGCTAACATGCACATCAAGTTAGCAACCAAAACATGCATGAAACTCCTAACACAACCTCATACATACCTTAATCTTGATGCAAACTTAGCCAAATCTCCTTCTAGATCTCTTCCAAACCAAGCATGAAGCAAAAATCCTTCTTCTTCCTTAGTTTTGGCTCAAAGAAAGGATGAACAAAATTTTTTCTTTCCTTCTCTACAACTCACGGCAATGGGGGGATTACCACACTCACACACATTTTTTTTCATTTTTTATCACCCATACACCTTTGTTTATTATTTCACCCTAATGCACCAACAAAACATGTTTCATGACATGTTTAGCCCATCCTCCTTGTCATGGCCGCCACCACCTATAAAAGGGGAATTTGACATGCAAGTCCATTATTTTGCATGCATGCTTTAATTAGTCATCACACATTTCCTATCATACTTTCAAAGTTCATTACTAAGTCCTTTCTTGTGGAATTCACCCTTATAACACTAAATCAATCATCATAAAATGTCATACATGAGCACACACATATTATAGGCATCAAAATAAATTTTAATTATTTTTATGCCTCGGTTTTGTGGTCCCGAGACCACCTTCCGACTAGGGTCAATTTTGGGCTGTCACAATGCAAGTTTTACAAATTATTCGATTTAGTCCCTAATATCAACTTAAGCACAGAATTTCATCACGAAATTTTCACACAATCATGCAATCATATCATAAACCTCAAAATAATTATAAAATAATTATTTCTATCTCAGATTTGTGGTCACAAAACCACTATTCCGATTAGGCCCTAATTCGGGATATTACAAGTTCAGTTTCGTAAAAGAAAGAGGTTGACACCACTACTAGGTAGATAAGCCAACAAAATCTTAAACTAGACTTAGAGATGAAAATTCTCACAAGAACAAAGGTTCGACTATAAATTTGGCAAAAAGTCCTTTACACAATGCAAATGGCCGAATTTATAAGCCTTACAAATCTAGCCTAAAAGGTAAATTCATAGCTTATGAACTAAGTAAGATAAGCCTTGAATGTTCTTGAAAATTCTAGAAAAATCAACACTTAATAAGCTTGTCCATGTTCGACTGCACCTTCATCCAAATAGTCACCTTCATGGCTAAGGAATGGTAGATGGATGAACTAGGTGTGAACAAGACCTTTGGAGCTAAGGCTAGATTTGGCCAAAGCTAATAAGTGAGCCATAAATTTGTGATGCTTGGCCAAAAGTGCTGGAACTAAGGTGGAGAACTCATTAGCCTTTTTGGGTGTGAACACTGTCTATTGACGTGCCATCAAATGTGAACAAAGATAACCGAATGGTCCATGGAATGTGAACACAAATCCAGCCAAGTGTGAAAGCTTTAAGGAACACTTAATGACCACCTTGGTTATTTGGAGAGCCATGACCGAATAGTCACTTGGGGAACACAAATGGGCAGCACACCTACATTATTTCATCTATGCATCATGTGTCCCAAGCTATGCACCTACATGAATTAAAATCAATTCATTAAATCCCATGTGAACACCTTAAATTCAACACAAATGTGAACAAACATTCCAAGCATTAATTTGGTTATTACATAATTAAAACATGTAATATAAAACATAATTTAATTACTAATGTGAACTTAATTAAAAGCATAATTAATTTATAATAACTAACTAATGAACTTATTCAAGTAAAAAGTCAACACTACGATAGTAAGCTATAAATAACTTCATGAGCTACGATTAAGCTCGAGAGCTATATTCGAGCTAAGTCCGAGCTCGGGAGCTGAAGTTGAACTGAGAACAAGCTCATGAGCTGGAGTTGAGCTAGATGTGAACTTGTCAAGCTGAAACTAAACTTGCTGAGCTGGTTGTGAGTTGGACGAGCTAGGAATAAATTACGAGGATGACTCGGTGAGCTAGTCCACGAACTCTCGATTAAGCTGGTGATGGATTCAGCCCAAGCTCGATCAACTAGAGCTGAGATTGCGTCTTTGAACCTCTTGGCTCGGGCTCGGGTAATCGGTCCTACGGGAAACTCGAGAGGATCTACACTGGCAGCTGGCAACTCAGAAGGTGTGGCTGTATCACTAATGACATGTCATTAGGGGTTATTATGATTATGTGATCCGGGTGCTGGTTCTGTACATCCTACTGGTAGCTGAGTATACCGACATGTGTTGCGGTTACTTGACAGCTTGTTGTGAGCAGGCCCATTGATAGCTCGAGAGTGAGCATATATGTGATATGAGATTGAGATAGCATTGGCTATATATGTGGCACTTTGGCTCGAGATTCCCAAGTATCCAATACTATTTCGAATTGTTCAACGGGAAAAGATGATGGTACGATGATGTAAGCAATGATACGGATCAGTTTAGGTACTCGTGATAAGTTTGGCAAGTAAGTGATAATTGATAGGTTCATATGAAAAGTAAGTGAAAGTTGATGAATTTATACATGATACATAGTGTAATGTCCTAATTTTGGGCTTAGTCGGAACAGTGGTTTTGGACCACAAATTCGATGAGAAAATTTTCATTTTTATTATATTTTTATGGTCTACAATTTCACGAAATGATTTTGTGTAACACCCCGAATTTGGGCCTAGAAGTATTGGGCCTTGAGTGTGGGTCCGTAAAGAGGTTTTATATAGGTATTTAATTGTGCAATGAAATAACACAATTAAATGTTTGCTATTAGTGGTTAATGGCTTTGAGAAGTGTTGGAGAAATCTTGGGTTCAAACTTGGGCTTTAGTAAAATTTTGGTATTAAGTGAAAAAACCGGATGCTTGGATGAGGGTTTTAAATTATTGTGTTAAATAAATGACACAAGGAAGCTTGTAGTCTAGTGGTTGTGGCGTCATTAAGGTTGTATGGGAGCCTGGGTTCAATCCTTGGCTCTTGCAATTTATTTTGGGTTTTTTAAAAGGAACCTGGACTTTGGCCTTTAGACCTTATAATTAATTGGGATAAAATATGACACAAAAAGCCTTGTGGCTTAGTGGCAAGTAGCATGTGGAGCATTTAAGGGGAGGCATAGGTTCGAATCCCACGGCAAGCAAAGAGCATTTATTTTGCTAATGGGGTGGCAAGAGTTGGTGTTGAATTTAAACTCTAATGTTGGAGGATCCCACATCGAAGCTAATATAAGAGTGGTTGTGAAGTGGCTTTAAATAGAGGAACCATGAAGAGAGTAAATGTACCTTTCTTGGTCGATCCCTTTCATTTGTATGGCGTGCTCGTTTGGGTTGGGCGTCGGCTAAGAGTGCTCGGAGCGTGGATTAACTCTAGTCTCCTATCGTGTGTATTTATCACTACTCTTGTTGTTGGATGGCTACTTGGGCGCGACAATGAAAGGGAATATATGGGCCCAATGGGCCCACGGCCCAATTGGATAAGTTGTTTGATTGTGTAGTAAATATTGGACTAGGCTAGGTGAATCGCATATCTGTGGCTAGGTTTAGGCTAAAAGGGCTACACGAGTGGGCCCATTTGGGTCGAGAATAGGCTTTAGGCCCATTCGTATTGTTATCCATGTTTAGAATACTTTAGTTTACCAATTCTTGAAATGCCTCGACTTGTAAAATTACCAAAGTACTCTCGATTTACAGAATTACTGTTTTACCCTCGGTTTATAGAATTACTATTTTACCTCGATTTGTAAAATTACCGTTTTACCCTCGATTTATAGAATTACCGTTTTACCTCGATTTGTAAAATTACCGCTTTTACCTCGATTTATGTAATTACTGCTTTTACCCTCGGTTATGTAATTACTATTTTACCCTCGATTTACGTAATTACCGTTTTACCTCAATTTACGTAATTATTGTTTTACCCTTGATTTACGTAATTCATTGTTTTACCTCGATTTATAGAATTACCGCTTTTACCCTCGATTTGTAAAATTACCGTTTTACCCTCGATTTACGTAATTACCGTTTTACCCTCGTTTACTGTAATTACTATTTTACCTCGATTTATAGAATTATCGTTTTACCCTAATTTACATAATTACCATTTTACCCCGATTTACATAATTATCGTTTTACCTCGATTTACGTAATTACCGCTTTTACCCTCGATTTACGTAATTACCATTTTACCTCGATTTATAGAATTACTGTTTTACCCTTGATTTACGTAATTCTGTTTTACCCTCGATTTACAAAATTACTAAAATACCCTTGGTTTGTGAAATTACCGCAATACCCTCAATTTGTAAAACTACCAAAATACCCTCGTATGGTAAAATGACGAATATGCCCTTATGTTCCGTATGGTGATGTGCTTAGGATTTACATATATTGATATTGGATTAGTTAAGTTTGAGTGATGTGGTGGTTATCGAGGCGATTGATTTTGGAAGTGTTTCAACTTCAACCCATAACAGTGTGTACTAACCTCTAAATAGCTTAGATTAATATTTTCCTAAAAGTAAAGCTTCATATTTTAGTGATTCGGAATTAATATTTAGATCTATTTTCACGACGTTTAAGTTGGATTCACAACGGATATGGGGTAGGAAGGTATTTGGAACGTTCTTCAATGAGTAGATCTCTTGGTACGTATTCAACCTTCTTTCCATTTGTATCTTGTGGTTTAAGAAAAGTGAAAACCCTCCGTCGACTAAGGCTAAAAGGGTTTTGGTGTTATTTGGTTTGTTGGTGCTAGTGAGGATTAAAGGTGCCGATCGAGAGTGTGTGAAAAGCTTGGATCATCTGAGTGACTAAATCTAGTCATCAACTTCGCAAAAGTATGAACCCAAGGGCCATTGGGGATGGTGGCGAATGTGTAAGTGATGATAATAGGTAGTTTTCGATTTGGTTTAATATTAACATGGTCTAATCTATAAGTGGTTGATTATAGGAGAAATCGCATAGGAGATCTCGTCAAGGAATATCGCAAACCTGTGTGTAACGAACCCTTTCATAGCTTAAAGCGATAAAACGCGAAAAGCGAAATGTCAAATTCGGCATTTCGAGGACTTGTGAGCGTTTAACGCTCACTAGTTAGTTAGAATTGATGAGACGGTGATCGAGAACGATGGAAACGGTAAGAATGTGATTTTGGCGTTCTTGGTAAGTTGGGCCTCGAGGGGTCAAGTGGGGCCCATTGGGCTTTCAGCCCATTTGGGTAAAATTGGTAGAATATGAAAACTAGTTAAATTATGATCGAGACCGATAAAACCATTATGGAATATAGGCTAAATGGGCCTAGATGACAAAATTGGCTAAGTAGGGCCTATTAGGGTTTTAGGCCCAATAACTCGATTTCGCTAAAATGGGCCGTAATCACTGTTTGCACCCATGGATTGTTAGTAATCGTTAATGAACATGGAAACCCTAATTTTGGTAAAATTATGAGATTACCCTTATACCATGAAAATGACCGTTTTGCCCTAGGTAAAATGACCATTATACCCCTAAGGTTTATGTATGATTTTAATACATGGGATTTTGATAAATATGGTATGTATGATATGCACATGAAATGTATGATATGCACATGATATGTATGATATGCACATGATGTAATCATAACTGCATTGGGTTGGGTTTTATATGGATGGAGGAAGTGAAAAGGGCTTATGCCCTGATTATCAAAAGGGCTTATGCCCTGCTTATCAAAAGGGCTTATGCCCCGATTATAAAAGGGCTTATGCCCCGATTATTGAAAGGGCTTTTGCCCCGCTTATTAAAAGAGACTAGGCCTCCGGTTATATGATAAAGCTATCTATGCCGCCAAAGGAGAGTATGGCGGGTGGGTCGAGTTAATCCCCACATGGTGTGTTGGTTGGTACGGTGGAGAGTAGCGGATGGTGGGTTGAGTAGTCTCCCAAATGGGTTGCATTCTTTCATTGAAATTATATGTGACATTGAAATGGGCCTAAAGGCTATACTGCTTCTGAGAAAAGCTTCGCCCAAGAATATGAAATATGAAAAGGCTTCGCCCAGTGTTATGGAATATGAAACATGCAAAGGGCTATGGCCCAAGATATGTTGAGATTGGATTTGGGCTTAGACCCAACAGTGTTATTGTTTTGGGCTCGAAAGGGCTTGTTGCACACCGAGTTTCCAAACTCACCCCCTTTCCTTAACCTTGCAGTGAGCCTTGATGTGGGGACTTGGTAGGAGAGGATTCAGAGTGGCCACGGTGATCATCTTTGGGCTTTTAAATAAGTGTTGGTTTTCATTTAATTTCCTTTAATTATTATTTATTTTGGGTTGTAATAAGGCCAATTTTAACTTTCCTTTTATTTCTTTTCGAATTATTTTAATTTTAATAACTTTAAAAATTGGTTAATAATTATTCAAATGGGCTAGACTTAGGACGTGTTTTCAAAATGATACTTGTTTTCAAAATATCTCAACACCACGATTAATCGATTTATCAAAGACGCCCACTTAAACAAATTTAAACTCGATATAACAAAGTGTGGCTATGGTTGTGGGCATGTCTAGGATTGGATCCAATTAAAGAGCTTGGTACTTAAGCGACCTTCATGGCTCACCTCCTCTGTCTCGGATACCCACCGGTGCCCAAATTTCCATACACTTTGTTAACTCAATAAAATGTATGGTTTTAAAACACTAAAACGGAACGTGGGTTTTCAACTCCAATGTGGCACGTCATATTCGGCCATAACGTCTGGGTCGGGTTTGGGGTGTTACATTTAGTGAAAATTTCGTTCGAAAATTTCGACGTTTGGGCACTCAATTTAGTAAAAAGGACTAAATTGTAAAAAGTGCAAAAGTTGAGTTTTACATGTTAGAAGTGTCTAATTGTCATGAAATTTTAAATGGGAGGTCCTTAAATGATAAATAAACCATTTTATAACTTGTTGGATACAAATGGCCTTGGTTGGGTAAAATTTGAAAGAATAGTAAAAAGGGCATTTTGGTCATTTAGGGGTAAAATGAATTAAAAGACAAAATTTAAACCCCAAATGTGTCCCTTTCTTCTTGCTATAAAAGAATGTACCAAGAGCAGCCATGGTTAGGGTTTGGCCAAGCTTCCAAGCTTAATAGTAAGTGATTTCGAGCTCCATTTTTAATGTTCTATATATTTTTGAAATCCTGGTAACATGATCTGCTCATTTTTACCATTATTTTGAGCTAGGATTTATGTTTAAAAATTTACCCATGAATGATATGCATGTATTTTGATGTTTAATGGTAGAATATGAAGCTTGAAATTGTGTTAAACAACTTTTGCTAAGCGATTTTACGTGAAAACGAGTAAAACGACATAATCGGTAAAAATATCTAATGTTCATAAGTACATGTTAGAGTGAGAATTTGATGTTACTATAGAAGGGAAAAATGATCATCATGTCATAAAACATAAGAAAATAGGAAGATGTTTAATTTCCGAACCATGGGGAAAAGTGCAAATATACAAAAGTTTAGGGGTCAAAATGCAAATTTGTAAAAATATGATTTTTAGACCCATATGAATAGTGTGACTAATTAGTAGGCTAAATGTGATATTATAGATCAAGGAAATCAAGATTTGGGCTTAAATCGAGAAAATACAAAGTTATGGACTAGAATGGTAAATTGCCATTTCTGGATCCGAGGTAAGTTCGCGTGATTTAATAAGCCTATTATTCATGTTATTATTGATATACATGAAATATAATTTGTTATAATTGTATTGAATTTGATGTTAATAGAAATTTGATGGAACATGATATTTAAAAGAAATGGGTGATTACCGAGAATATGAGATATTGCATATGATTGTCCTGTTTGCATGAGTGGTTGTGCTAAGAGATAGTACAAGTACGTACTCGAAACTCATGAGTACATGTTTGACATGTGAAATGAAATGAACTTGTGAAGAGAGTGCAAATGAAATAAGTTTTAGTATTGTTAAATTAATGGACACAAACGGTGATTTGTGGTTGATGAATTGAGATTAAATGAGGAAATCTCGATTGAACCTTCGGAATGAAAAAATGTGGTGCTAAGTGGATATACAACGATTACACATATTGATACATGTAATGTGGTGCTAAGTGGATATGCCACGGTTACATATATTGATTCATTAACGTGGTGCTAAGTGGATATACCACGGTTAAACATGTAACGTGGTGCTAAGTGGATATGCCACGGTTACATATATTGATTCATTAACATGGTGCTAAGTGGATGTACTATAACACCCCTTACCCGTAATCGAGGCCGGGATAAGGTACGAGGCATTACCGGACAAATATACAAATATTAAACTAAAATACGAGCCATAAAATTTCATTCATATTTCAAAACGTTCATTCAATTACACATAGTCCCTTATTTGAGTCTACGACGCCCAAAACATACTTTAGAAAGGGTTCGGGACTAAACCGAGAACTTACAAAAATCTTGAAAATTTCATGCTTTAAGGCTCCACACGCCCGTTTCCCAAATTTGTGTTCCATACACGGCTGAGACACATGGTCGTGTCTCTGCCTGTGTGGAATATACCTAGGCTATTTTCCAAGCTTTGGTCAACCTTAATCTCTTACACACTTATACAAAATCAAAAGCATATAACATGGTATTCATTTATGATTAAATATTCTCAATTAAACCACAAACACAGCATTTGTATATCATCATACATGTGTCTCTCATACTCATTTTACCTTGTTTATTATAGTACCACTTATACATTTATACCAAGATTATCATCTTACCAAATATCTTCATCTTAATCATCAAGCATTCATATTTAAAACTAGATCATATCTTTATAAAATACCACAATTCAGATGTGAAAATAACATGCTTGCCTAAAACATTTTAATTCAACTCCATACCCTACAAGCATTACATTGAGACTAGTCATATATATATATATATATACATGTCATGATACATATCATTCTCTTTTGTTTTCTTATAAACACATATCATTTATTTCATTATATCAATATTTCATATACCATAGTTTCCATGTATTCCACATATATTTATTTTCCTCCTCCTCTCCATTCCACATCCTTAATGTATATAGCATTCTTGTAAGTACGATTTCACAATTTACTAATAAATGCTCACATCAAACTGTCCACACGAGTCATAGTCACTTACTTATTTATAATTCGAGCTAAAGAACTTCAAATTAAGATCCGTAAATTTCTCCTGAAACTAGACTCACATATCTTTCCACCATAAAATTTTCATAATTTTTGGTTTAGCCAATTAGTACAGTTTATTCATTAAAATTTCTCTTGTTCCACATTCGACAGCTTCGACCTCTCTTCACTAAAAATTAATTATCTAACAAAGATGAACTCGAATAATGTCCTTGTTGATTTATCTTGAAAATAGACTCATTAGGGATTTTAAAATATAAGTTTAAGCCTATAATTATTTTTATCCAAATTTTGTGAGTTTCAAAGTCGAGCAATGGATCACGTAATCATTCTGAACCAGTATCTCAAAAACATAAATATCTCAAAATATAAAACTCCTTTTCTTTATCTGTTTTTTATATAAAAATAGACTCATTAAGCTTTAATTTGATATCTTATTCAGTCTCTAATTCAATTTCTAATATTTTTGGTTATTTTTCAAAATCACGTCACTGCTACTGCCCAAAACAGTTTTATTGCTAATTCACTCTTTCACACTTTCTTTGTATTAACCTCATTTTAACATACATATCACAAATCATTTTCACCACATTTCATACATCACAAGTATAGGCCCATGATCACAAGGTCACCATAAAATCATCCTCATGTATAACTTACTTGTTTATAACCTTACCACATCCTGGTCACTTAATGAACACATCATTCACATAACCAAGTTCTTGCACTTATTCATCACAAAACTCACAAAGCAATACATAGAGTCTCCCGTTGAACACTTTGGATCAATCCTCGATACTTGGTGGTTTCAGCACATAGCTCCACCCATCATATAGTTCGGCTCTCTGGTACACATGGTGAACACTCAGTACCACCCATGTGACCTAGCCAATTTATCTCGTAGCTCTCTTGTCTACATGGTGTCCTTCACCTGGAACCACGCATGCGACCTAGCTACATATATCCTGTAGCTCTCTTGTCTACATGGTGTACACATAGTATCACCCGTGCGACCTAGCTACATCATAATGTCTTGTATCTCTCTTGTACACATGATGTGCACTCAGACCATACATGTGACCTAGCTACATACTATCTCAGATCATCCAATCTTTCAAGGTTCAACTGAATTTCTCTCTTTACCAACAATTTCACCAATCAAGTAATTATCCATAAACATATTTCCAATATTATTATAAAATATCATAATACAAGTAATATTGATGTATTACTTACATATAAACTTACATCTCATTTAATATCAAGGCAATAACATTAAATTACACATTGCCTTATTAAAAATCATATGAACTTACAATTTCCCAAAATATCCATAATCATAGAAATCACATTTATGTATGATAATTCAATGCACTTCATGTACCATAGACATATTTTTAAATCAATTCATAAACTTGGCACCATAATCATTTAATTTAACATAATTCAATTAATTCACTAAATTTAACTTTCAAATTTACAACATTATTGTTGTATTATTATCATACCAACTTACATACTTTCAACACCTCGAAATTATAATAAATATATCAACTTTACATTGAAACATGCATAAATTAATGCTTATTATACATATGAACTTATCTTGATACTAAAACGATCATTTTACCAACTTTCCCAATTTTCGATTTTCTTTCATTCTAGGTTCAAATCTCATTTTTCGGGATCTAAAACATCATATTTTACTTATTTAATTAATGTACTATTCAAAACAATCCTTAACTCAAACATTTGAAAAATTACAATTTTGCCCCTAAACTTTTGCATATTTACACTTTTGCCCCTAGGCTCGGGAATTAACTTCATCCCTTATTCTTATGTTTTATGACATGCTGATCACTTTTCCTTTCTATGGAAACATAAAATTCTCACTCTAACATATACTTATGACTATTAGGTATTTTTACCGATTAAGCACTTTTACTCGTTTTCACTCAAAACCGAGTAGCACAAGTTGTCTAACATAATTTAAAACCTCATATTCTATCATAAAACACCAAAACAAACACATTTCACCTATGGTTATTTTTCCATATATGAACCCTAGCTTAAATTATTGCTAGAATAAGCTTAATCAAATTACTGGGATTCCAAAAACGTAAAGAACTTGCAAAACGGGGTTAGAACGGACTTACTATTGAGCTCGAAAAGCTTGAAAACCCTATCCATGGTTTCCCCCATGCTAATTTCGGCCTCCATGAAAAAGATAAGTCAATTTTGGCTTTATTTTCCCTTTTTATTTCTTTTAATTACCAAATGACCAAAATGCCCTTCCTTACTAAACTTTCAAAAATTCCATCCATGTCCAATTTTTGTCCATCACTTAGAAATTGGTCAAATTTCTATTTAAAACCTCCTAATTAATATTTCAAAGCAATTTCATACTAGAAACTTCTAGAATGCAAGTTTTGCAACTTATTCAATTTAGTCCCTAACTTCAAATTGAGCACTTTATGCATAGAATTTCTTCACGAACTTTTCACACAATCATGCAATCATATCATAGACCTCAAAAATAATCATAAAATAATTATTTCTCTCTCGAATTTTATGGTCCCGAAACCTCTGTTCCAACTAGACCCAATTTTGGGCTATTACAACTCTCCCCCCTTTAGAGATTTTCGTCCTCGAAAATCTTACCGGAGTGAAGTTTAGTATTTTTCTCATAATTTCCAGCATTACTAACTAATTGTTTTCAAGACGATACTTTCAGAAACACTCTGTCATCAATTTGAGTCCCAAGATAACTCAGTCAACTCTGATATTTCTCTAACTCTGTCCTTCACTTGTCAACCATTCTCAGTCTCTGGTCATATCTATAATTATTTTATCACTGAACTCTTTGATTCCATACTTAGGAACTTAGTCAACATGATTCTCATGAATTTCCATTATAGACACCTCATCGGTAAGAGGGTGAGGTCGTACAGTCTCTAACTCGATTCTGACATATATCTATATGACACATTTTTTTTTCATTATCCAAATATGTCACTATAATCATACTATCCACTTCAAACAATTTATTATTCATATCTGTCTTACATAAAATTTCCAATTATCTCATTTCAAACAAGTGCACTCACTCATACATTTTATGAATTTTGAATAACTTTAGTCATCACATTTACTAATTAATTTAGTCAAGCATGCAACAGCATATGTAGGCCAAACAAATATAAATAAATATATCACTATATAAACTTTCATCTCATATATTATCACATATACATATATCACAAATTCTTATTCATACCTTCCCGAGTTTAACACATCATAGCTACACTTTATTCAAATACTTCAATTTTATTATTAAATGGTCAGATCTAGCTCAGTTGGAGAATACTTCATTTTAAACAAAATGGTCCTCATTAGTGTCGGGAGACATCACACTATCACATATTTGTGGCATGTATACCTAAACTCTCACACTTGCTATGTTAGTTCGAGAATTGACTAAACCTGCTCTGATACCACTAAATGTAACACCCCTTACCCGTACCCGAGGTCGGGATAAGGTACGAGGCATTACCGGACAAATATACAAATATTAAACTAAAATACGAGCCATAAAATCTCATTCATATTTCAAAACGTTCATTCAATTACACATAGTCCCTTATTTGAATCTACGAAGCCCAAAACATACTTTAGAAAGGGTTCGGGACTAAATCGAGAACTTACAAATATCTTGAAAATTTCATGCTTTAAGGCTCCACACGCCCGTTTCCCAAAGTTGTGTTCCATACACGGCTGAGACACATGGTCGTGTCTCTGCCTGTGTGGAATATACCTAGGCTATTTTTCAGGCTTTGGTCAACCTTAATCTCTTACACACTTATACAAAATCAAAAGCATATAACATGGTATTCATTTAATGATTAAATATTCTCAATTAAACCACAAACATAGCATTTGTATGTCATCATACATGTGTCTCTCATACTCATTTTACCTTGTTTATTATAGTACCACTTATACATTTATACCAAGATTATCATCTTACCAAATATCTTCACTTAATCATCAAGCATTCATATTTAAAACTAGATCATATCTTTATAAAATACCACAATTCAGATCATAAAATAACATGTTTGCTGAAACATTTTAATTCAACTCCATACCCTACAAGCATTACATTGAGACTAGTCATATATATATATACATGTCATGATACATATCATTCTCTTTCTGTTTTCTTATAAACACATATCATTTATTTCATTATATCAATATTTCATATACCATAGTTTCCATGTATTCCACATATATTTATTTTCCTCCTCCTCCTCTCCATTCCACATCCTTAATGTATATAGCATTCTTGTAAGTACGATTTCACAATTTACTAATAAATGCTCACATCAAACTGTCCACACGAGTCATAGTCACTTACTTATTTATAATTCGAGCTAAAGAACTCAAAATTAAGATCCGTAAATTTCCTCTGAAACTAGACTCACATATCTTTCCACCATAAATTTTCATAATTTTTGGTTTAGCCAATTAGTACAGTTTATTCATTAAAATTTCTCCTATTCCATATTCTGACAGTTCTGACCTCTCTTCACTAAAAATTAATTTTCTCATAGTACAGAACTCGGATAATGTTCTTGTTGATTTATCTTGAAAATAGACTCATTAAGGATTTTAAAAATATAAGTTTAAGCCTCTAATTATTTTTATCCAAATTTTTGTGAGTTTCCAAAGTCATAACAGGGGATCACATAATCATTCTAAACCAGTATCACAAAAAACATAAATATCTCAAAATATAGAACTCCTTTTCTTTGTCTGTTTCTTTTATATAAAAATATACTCATTAAGATTTAATTTGATATCTTATTCAGTCTCTGATTCAATTTCTAATATTTTTGGTTATTTTTCAAAATCACGTCACTGCTACTGTCCAAAACAGTTTTATTGCTAATTCACTCTTTCACACTTTCTTTGTATTAACCTCATTTTAACATACATATCACAAATCATTTTCACCACATTTCATACATCACAAGTATAGGCCCATGATCACAAGGTCACCATAAAATCATCCTCATGTATAACTTACTTGTTTATAACCTTACCACATCTTGGTCACTTAATGAACACATCATTCACATAACCAAGTTCCTGCACTTATTCATCACAAAACTCACAAAGCAATACATAGAGTCTCCCATTGAACACTTCGGATCAGTTCTCGATACTTGGTGGTTTCAGCACATAGCTCCACCCATCATATAGTTCGGCTCTCTTGTACACATGGTGAACACTCAATACCACCCATGTGACCTAGCCAATTTATCTCGTAGCTCTCTTATCTACAGGGTGTCCTTCACCTGGAACCACACATGCGACCTAGCTACATATATCCCATAGCTCTCTTGTCTACATGGTGTACACATAGTATCACCCATGCGACCTAGCTACATCATAATGTCTTGTAGCTCTCTTGTACACATGATGTGCACTCAGCACCATACATGTGACCTAGCTACATACTATCAGATCATCCGATCTTTCAAGGTTCAACTGGATTTCTCTCTTTTCCAACAATTTCACCAATCAAGTAATTATCCACAAACATATTTCCAATATTATTATAAAATATCATAATACAAGTAATATTGATGTATTACTTACATTTAAACTTACATCTCATTTAATATCAAGGCAATAACATTAAATTACACATTGCCTTATTAAAAATAGTATGAACTTACAATTTCCCATAATATCCATAATCATAGAAATCACATTTATGTATGATAATTCAATGCACTTCATGTACCATAGACATATTTTAAATCAATTCATAAACTTGGCACCATAATCATTTAATTTAACATAATTCAATTAATTCTCTAAATTTAACTTTCAAATTTACAACATTATTGTTGTATTATTATCATACCAACTTACATACTTTCAACACCTCGGAAATTATAATAAATATATCAATTTTACATTGAAACATGCATAAATTAATGCTTATTATACATATGAACTTATCTCGATACTAAAACGATCATTTTACCAACTTTCCCAATTTTTGATTTTTCTTTCATTCTAGGTTCAAATCTCATTTTTTAGGATCTAAAACATCATATTTTACTTATTTAATTAATGTAATATTCAAAACAATCCTTAACTCAAACATTTGAAAAATTACAATTTTTCCCCTAAACTTTTGCATATTTACACTTTTGCCCCTAGGCTCGGGAATTAACTTCATCCATTATTCTTATGTTTTATGACATGCTGATCACTTTTCCCTTCTATGGCAACATCAAATTCTCACTCTAACATATACTTATGACTATTAGGTATTTTTACCGATTAAGCCCTTTTACTCATTTTCACTCAAAACCGAGTAGCATAAGTTGTCTAACGTAATTTAAAACATTATATTCTATCATAAAACACCAAAATAAACACATTTCACCAAAGGATATTTTTTCAAATATGAACCCTAGCTTAAATTATTGCTAGAATAAGCTTAATCAAATTACCGGGATTCCAAAAACCTAAAGAACTTGAAAAACGAGGTTAGAACGGACTTACTATTGAGCTTGGAAAGCTTGACAACCCTAGCCATGGTTTCCCTCATGCTAATTTCGGCCTCCATGAAAAAGATAAGTCAATTTTGGCTTTATTTCCCCTTTTTATTTCTTTTAATTACCAAATGACAAAATGCCCTTCCTTACTAAACTTTCAAAAATTCCATCCATGTCCAATTTTTTTCCATCACTTAGAAATTGGTAAAATTTCTATTTAAGACCTCATAATTAATATTTCAAAGCAATTTCATACTAGAAACTTCTAGAATGCAAGTTTTGCAACTTATTCAATTTAGTCCCTAACTTCAAATTAAGCACTTTATGCATAGAATTTCTTCACGATCTTTTCACACAATCATGCAATCATAACATAGACCTCAAAAATAATCATAAAATAATTATTTCTCTCTCGAATTTTATGGTCCCGAAACCTCTTTTCCAACTAGACCCAATTTTGGGCTATTACAATGTACCACGGTTAAACATGTAACATGGTGCTAAGTGGATATGCCACGGTTATACCTGTTAATTTGAAAAGTGGCGCTAAGTGCGTATGCCACAATTACATGTTAGCCCAATAGTGTGGAGCTATGTGTTAAAACCACCGGATATTGTTACTTTTTCACCTGGGGAAACAAGTTTGCTAAATGAAATTTAACGTGAAAAAATAAATGTGGGATAATACCGGAATATGAATATATGAGTTTTGAGTTATGTGTTAGATATGTGATTGAATTTTTGATAAGATGAATATGGATAAGTATTATCTTGAAAGTTGATAATAAGAAATTTTAGTGAAGGAATGAAATTTGGGATAAACAGTCTAAAAGAAGTTGAACTAAAAGTGGAATGAGATATAGAATTAAAGGTTATTGAAACTATTTTCATATAAAAGAAACATAGCAGACAAAGTAATTCTGTATTTTGAGATATTTATATTTTTGTAAGACTGGTTCAGACTGATTTCGTGATCCCCTATTCTGAATTGTAAAAATCATTAAAAATTGTACAAAAATATTTAAGGAACACAATTTATATGGTTGGATTCCTTATTGAATTTATTTTCAAAAGAAAGAAACGAAAACCTCATTTGAATTTGGTAGCAAAACATAATTAAATTTTAGTGAAGAGTGGTCGAAGCTGTCAAACAGCAAAATAGGGGAGACTTTAAATAATAAACTGTACTTATTGGCTAGACCAAAATTTCTGAAAATTTTATGGTGGAAAGATATATGAGTTTAGTTTCTGCAAAAATTTACAGATCTTAATTTGGAGTTCCGTAGATCTAGATATAAATGATTTAGTGACTGTGACTCAAGAAAACAGCTTAACCAGAACATGTGTAAATGTAAAATTGGGATAGTTTTACTATGGAAAGCATGTTAGTAAATTGCTTATTATTTTCATGCGAGCTTACTAAGCATAAAGCTTACCCCCTCCTTTACATTTCTTTTAGTGTTGTCAAGTTAACTCGGGGTTGGAGATCGTCGAAGGCAGCATCACACTATCAAGCCAACACTTTGACAGTATAAACACATATGCTAGAATTATCAAGTGAGTGGCATGTATAGGGACCTAGTTTTATAACATGTGTTATTATAATTTGGAAAAATATATTGGTCTTTAGTGGGCTAATGATTCTGACTTTTAAATCTAGCTATTCATGTTATGTCTGATATTGGTGATGTGCATATGCTTGTTTTCCATGCATGGTTGGTAATATGTTATGTGTTGTTGTAAGAATGCCATGCTTGTGTCTTGATTGTGAATATATAATATCTTATGTGTTGTTGTAAGAATGCCATGCCCGGTTTTGCATGTTGTGAATAAATCTGGTAACGCCTCGAGCCCTATCCTGATGTTGGATATGGGAGAGGGTGTTACACATAGGATTATGGAAATGTGCAAATTATTGAGTTGAATGTATTACTTATGTAACACCCCTATCCCGTATCCGTCGCCAGAATAGGTAAAGGGGCATTACCGGACTTGAAACTCATATCCCAACAGTAAAAATTTTAAATATTTTTTTATAAAGAACGTTCCTTTAGGTAAATACTAAAGACAATCGGGATACAATTTAAGCGCTATAAGTACACATTCAAAAGATGCCATTTTCGCATGGCTTATATACATTAACCAAAATATTCTTCTACCATTTGGTCTATTCTTTACATGCCATAAAATAATTCAAAACATAACAAGAATAAGCAAAGGATAGTGATAGTGTGACTAGTTGTCGACGATCCCCGAGCCTGTAGCTTCCAAATGAGATCTATAAAACAGAGGAAACAAAGTAAACGGAGTAAGCATTACAATGCTTAGTAAGTTTTAAGCAGTGTCAACAGATAACAATCAAATTATAACATAGTTGTTCGTATTTTTATTTCACTCTTCCTTTGGGCATACCATCCCTTTACTGAATATGCCCATCTCATCATATATAATAGGCAGATAAATTCTCACTTGATAGTGATCTCTTATAAACATAGGTACATTGCATATTTTCACCTAACTTTCCACATTGACCAAACGCACAATAATCATAGAACAGTCTTATTGCTTTACTCACATATGCATCACATAACGACCTTGTGATTTAGTCCAAATCAAGCTTAAATATAAGCTCAAAATACATACCTGACTAGCTTAACGCATTGAACGTATTTATTACCAATCGTTACTATGAAGTCGTATAATCTTATGCTTTACTCGAATCTTCAGCGAAACCTTTAGCTCGAATAGTCCCCACACGTAGTTATCGGGTCTTACCCGGACAAAATCTCCACACGTAGTCATCGGGTCTTACCCAGACATAATCTCCACACGTAGTCATCGGGTCTTACCGGACATAATCTCCACACGTAGTCATCGGGTCTTACCCGAATATATTTCAAGTTTCATGTACATTTATTCACATGTTACAACATTCACATCGATCGTCATATTTGTAATTCATTTGCCTCATCAAATATCTAATAATACACGCCTTTCACATTTGGTCATTCGGCCACAATATACACACGTCTCCTACATATTTCACACTAGCCATTCGGCTTTACCACATATACATATCTCATACATATTTCACATTAGCCATTCGGCTTTACCACATATACATATCTCATACATATTTCACATTAGCCATTCGGCTTTACCACATATACATATCTCATACATATTTCACATTATCCATTCGGCTTTACCACACACATATATATTTATCTTGTACATCAATTTCAGCAATAGCTTATAAGCAACTCAAATAGTTTCATCAATGTATACAACAAATTCACATATTCACTACAAGCTGTTTTCCTGAGCAATAGTCACTAAATTATTTATAACTGGAGCTACAAAACTAAAAATCAATTGCCGTTAATTTTCCCTGAATATAGACTCATATATATTCCATCCATAAAATTTTAAGAATTTTAGGTTTGGCCAATCAATACCAGATTGTTCTTAAAGTTTCCCCTGTTTCACTGTTTGACTAATCTGACCACTCTTCACTACGAATCAAATTTCTCATTGTACAGAATTCAAAATATGTTATATTTGATTTCATTTGAAACTAGACTCATTAAGGAGTCTAAGCATATAAATTTTATCTTATAACCATTTTTGTAAAAATTATAATGATTTTCTAAAAACAGAACAGGGGATTTCAGAGTCATTCTGACACTGTCTCACACAACTTTAAATATCTCTTTATAGGAAATTTCTTTGCTTTCATGGTCTCTTTTATAAGAAACTATACTAATTAATCTTTGATTACATATTTTATTCAGCCTATAATTCCACACCAACAATTTATAGTGATTTTCTAAAATCACGTTACTGCTGCTGTCCTAAGCAAATTATTACAATTTGCTCTTAAATTTCCAAGTCCAAACACTTATGAACTTACCATTTGAGTTTAAGACATATCATGGCCACATCATATCTTATTAAATCAACTCATTATGTCCTATTATGATTGAATTTACTCAACGTTTAATCACTTAAAACTTACCTCGGAAGTTGCTTAACGATTCGACGGCTCTTCGATCACTTTTTCCTTTCCTTATCCAACTTTGATCCTCTAAGCTCTTGAGCTAAATCAAACAATTTACTTCCCAAATTAAACATAGTCATACAACATCCATATACATTTTATATTAGCCGAAATGTACCATCAAGATATACTTTACTCAAATAATTTACCTTGGCCGATCATGTATAATGTTTTGTAGCTTAATAAATTTAACATACATTATGTGTTTATAATATTTGTGCAGCCAATTATCCATGGTCATACACACACAATCAAAAATAAATACCAAATTTTTCATATCCTTTATGCCCTAAGTCGAATACACTTGTCATGTTCACCTACATTTTCAAGTACAACATTCTCATATTCGGCATTAGTATCAAGCATAATAGCCAATTCTTCCCACCTTGAATCTATGCATCTATTTAATCATAGTTTGTTCAAGCACTCATACAACAAGATACATCCAATTTAACAAGAAACAAAACCTTATTTCTCCATAGCTACTATGGCCGAAAGTTCTAGGCATCTTAATACCGAAATTTTTAACATGGGTTGCCTAAAGAACTTGGTGATGAGTTCAAATTAATCTAACATTTCAAGCAACTTAACACATCCATATAACTAAAAAAAAATTCTAAGTTTAAACACAATACAACATTTTAGCACCATGGCCGAATACTTCATGAAGTTGTTAAGACCCATCCTTTTATTAAGCACTCAAACTCAATCATCTTCATGCCTCATCACCACAACATCAAACACCAACCAAGAAGACAACACCCATGGCGAGTATCATCTCCATCAAATAGCAAAAGAATTTAAACCAACATCTAGAAATATGCATGAATTTCATGGAATAACATCAAGCATACCATTACAAATCAACTTAAAATAACCATATCTAATAATCAAATACCTATAGCATTGCATATTTCTCACATAGCAAGTACAACTAAATTCATTATTAATATATATATCTAAACACTTAACTACAAGATTTAATCACCATTATCAAATCATAAAACAACTTATAACCATCATCTATATTTACTTCACATAAACCAAAATAACCATTACATCATCTTTAATACACTTAGCATATTACCCATTTAATCAAGCCAAATCTCAAGACCATTCCATCACACAAATTATACCATAAATCATACTTACAATTTAAGTTAATACATGACCGAAAATCACCATCATTCACATCGTTATCAAACCAAAACCAAAACACATCTATCATCCGTATACCAAGCTTACCAAAACAAACTACTATGAGTTTCAAGCTTATTGACCGAATTTCAAACCTCAAAATTCTAAGTTTAATCTATGGGATAAGTAGAGTTTGAACTAATCATCTCAAACATGCATAGATTTTCAAGAATCATTCAATACATACCTCATTCTAGCAATCTTCTAAGCCAAAAATCAAAGCAACCAAACTTTCTTCTCCCTCCCTTTAGGCTACGGCAATGGAGGACAAGGATGAACCAACTTTGGTTTCTCCTCCCACTAACTATTATCTAATATCTTTTTTTTTAATACTTATTTCCTATTATAAAACCATGTAGTCATTATAATATTAATACAAAATGCATATATTTTGTATCCCATACCATCATGGCCCGCCACTTCCTCTAAAGTGGGGAATTTGACATGCAAGCCCCCTTTTTGAATACATGTTCTATTAGATCACTTTATATATTTACCAAACCTATTTTACGAATGTTTCACATAAGTCCCGTTTCAAAATTTCACATACAAATGGCAAAATTAATGCTTGAAATTTTTTTACACATGCATTTACTCACATCATGAACATAGAATATAACTTTCAATTATTTATAAAACTCGGTTTCGTGGTCCAAAACCACTTTTCGACTAGGGTCTACTTAGGACTGTCACAACTTACATTTACTTATGTTCTTTAATTGTAAATGAATTGGAAAATTATGCTTCTTAATCATATGAACTTACTAAGCTATAAAGCTTACTCTATTTATTTTACTGTGTTTTATAGAGATTTCAAAGCTAGCTCAGATTGTTGGATCGTTAGAGACTTCATCACACTATCAAACTATCATTTTGGTACTTTTGAAACTATTTTTTTGGAATATATGGCATGTATAGGAACTTTGGTTATTTTGGTATATAAGTTGATGATGAATTTAGCCATTTGCATTGGCTTGTAAATGTCTATGGTTTGGTTGTGTATATATATGTGTGCATATGGCTTATGTTATGTGATTAAGGTTGGTTTTGTGATGGTTATTGATAGTAGGTATTGTGTTTGTCAAATGGTTGATATTAGAGAAGATATATGCTTGTAAATTTGAGCATAATGATGCATGTTTGGAAATGTTTATTTAGTTAAATTGTATATGTGAATTTTGGTATAATGTAATGGTCCATTTTGTGACTTGTGTATATTGTGGATAATGGAGTTGAGTTGGCATGAATTAAGCTTGATTTATTTGGTTTGAATGCCTATATATATATATATATATATATATATATATATATATTATATTTTGGTGCCATTTGGCTTGGTGTAGGTGCATTCAAATGTGGGTGGCAAAATGGCTTGGTAAATAGCCTATTTTTGTCCACACAGGGGTGTGTGTCAACCGCGTGTATACATGGTCAGGTTACACTACCGTGTGTCCCCTTATGTTGGATAAAAAATCATGTCAGTACGTGACGGGGGGAAGTATTTGGAAAAAAAACCAAGAGGAAGTAATGGAAATATTGGAAAATTTTAACATTAATGAATCAACCTGGGAAGGATGTTTAGTAAAAAGTCAGGTAATGGAACTTGTAGTTTATAAAGGGTAAGAATGTAACCAATTAGAGTTTAGTATGAAATAGTCAATGGGCTATGAAGCAGAAGAAGAGGGGGACAGTAGAACAAGAGAACAATCACATGGTAACCTAATTGGACTGGTGGAGACAGAATAAGGAACAGCCACAGCAAATTATCCCAAACTCAATAAAAGTGGTGCCATCTATTGTCAAAACCCCAGAATTAGGAGTAAATTCATTAGCCAACCACTTAAAATATGGATATCTGTGGAAACAAAATACTTTTCCAGTAATTATCATTGCAATCTTAGATGCAAAACTAGAGGAGGCTCTATTAACTGTCCTGAAAATGCATAAAAAGGTGATATGATGGACAATTGCTGATATTAAAGGAATCAATCTTGCATTCTATTAGCATAAGATTAGATTAGAAGAAGGGAAAAGACCAGTGGTGGATGCTCAACATAGACTTAATCCAGCTATAAAGGAGGTGGTAAAAGAGGAATTGCTTAAATGGTTAGATGCATGTATTGTTTATGCCATCTTTGATAGTGAATGGGTTAGCCCGACCAAGTGTGTTCTGAAGAAGAGAGATCTAACTGTATTTGAGAATGATAACAATGAGTTAATTCCAATATGAACAGTTATTAGTTGAAGAGTGTTCGTTGATTACCAGATATTGACCAAATGCTCAATCCTTTAGCAGGAAAAGATTATTATTGTTTCCTAGATTGGTATTAAAGGTGTAATAGCCCAAAATTGGGTCTAGTCGGAACAGAGGTTTCGGGACCACAAAATCCGAGATAAAAATAATTATTTTATGATTATTTTGAGGTCTATGATATGATTGCATGATTGTGTGAAAATTTCGTGAAGAAATTCTATGCATAAAGTGCTCAATTTGAAGTTAGGGACTAAATTGAATAAGTTGTAAAACTTGCATTCTAGAAGTTTCTAGTATGAAATTGCTTTGAAATATTAATTAGGAGGTCTTAAATAGAAATTTTACCAATTTCTAAGTGATGGAAAAAAATTGGACATAGATGGAATTTTTGAAAGTTTAGTAAGGAAGGGCATTTTGGTCATTTGGTAATTAAAAGAAATAAAAAGGGAAAATAAAGCCAAATTTGACTCATCTTTCTCATGGAGGCCGAAATTAGCATGGGGGAAGCCATGGCTAGGGTTTTCAAGCTTTCCAAGCTCAATAGTAAGTCCGTTCTAACCCCTTTTTTTCAAGTTCTTTACGTTTTTGGAATCCCGGTAATTTGATTAAGCTTATTCTAGCAATAATTTAAGCTAGGGTTCATATTTGGAAAAATACCCATAGGTGAAATGTGTTTATTTTGGTGTTTTATGATAGAATATGAGGTTTTAAATTATGTTAGACAACTTGTGCTACTCGGTTTTGAGTGAAAACGAGTAAAGGGGCTTAATCGGTAAAAATACCTAATAGTCATAAGTATATGTTAGAGTGAGAATTTGATGTTTCCATAGAAGGGAAAAGTGAACAACATGTCATAAAACATAAGAATAAGGGATGAAGTTTAATTCCCGAGCCTAGGGGCAAAAGTGTAAATATGCAAACGTTTAGGTGCAAAATTGTAATTTTTCCAAAGTTTGAGTTAATGACTATTTTGAATATTACATTAATTAAATAAGTAAAATATGATGTTTTAGATCCCGAAAAATGAGATTTGAACCTAGAATGAGAGAAAAATAAAAAATTGGGAAAGTTGGTAAAATGGTCGTTTTAGTATCGAGGTAAGTTCATATGTATAATAAGCATTAATTTATGCATGTTTCAATGTAAAATTGATATATTCATGATGATTTCGAGGTGTTGAAAGTATGTAAGTTGGTATTATAATAATACATCAATAATGCTGTAATTTATATTTGAAAGTTAAATTTAGTGAATTAATTGAATTATATTAAATTAAATGATTATGGTGCCAAGTTTATGAATTGATTTAAAAATATGTCTATGGTACATGAAGTGCATTGAATTATCATACATAAATGTGATTTCTATGATTATGGATATTATGGGAAATTGTAAGTTCATATGATTTTTAATAAGGCAATGTGTAATTTAATGTTATTGCCTTGATATTAAATGAGATGTAAGTTTATATGTAAGTAATACATCAATATTACTAGTATTATGATATTTTATAATAATATTGGAAATATGTTTGTGGATAATTACTTGATTGGTGAAATTGTTGGAAAAGAGAGAGAAATCCCAGTTGAACCTTCGGAAAGATTGGATGATACAGATAGTATGTAGCTAGGTCACATGTATGGTGCTGAGTGCACATCATGTGTACAAGAGAGCTATAAGACATTATGATGTAGCTAGGTCACATGGGTGATACTATGTGTACACCATATAGACAAGAGAGCTACGGGATATATGTAGCTAGGTCGCATGCGTGGTTCCAGGTGAAGGACACCATCTAGACAAGAGAGCTACGAGATAAATTGGCTAGGTCACATGGGTGGTACTGAGTGTTCACCATGTGTACAAAAGAGCCGAACTATATGATGGGTGGAGCTATGTGCTGAAACCACCAAGTATCGAGGATTGATCCGAAGTGTTCAACGGGAGACTCTCTATGTATTGCTTTGTGAGTTTTGTGATGAATAAGTGTAGGAACTTGGTTATGTGAATGATGTGTACATTAAGTGACCGGGATGTGGTAAGGTTATAAACAAGTAAGGTATACATGAGGATGATTTTATGGTGACCTTGTGATCATGGGCCTATACTTGTGATGTATGAAATGTGGTGAAAATGATTTGTGATATGTATGTTAAAATGAGGTTAATACAAAGAAAGTGTGAAAGAGTGAATTAGCAATAAAACTGTTTTGGACAGTAGGAGTGACGTGATTTTGAAAAATCACCAAAAATATTAGAAATTGAATTAGAGACTGAATGAGATATAAAATTAAAGCTTAATGAGTCTATTTTCATATAAAAGAAACAGAGTAAGAAAAGGAGTTCTATATTTTGAGATATTTATGTTTTTGTGAGACTGGTTCAGAATGATTATGTGATCCCCTGTTCTGACTTTGGAAAATCACAAAATTTTGGATAAAAATAATTAGAGGCTTAAACTTATATTTTTAAAATCCCTAATGAGTCTATTTTCAAGATAAATCAACATAAACATTATCCGATTTCTGTACTGTGAGATAATTAAGTTTTAGTGAAGAGATGTCAGAACTGTTAGAAAGTGAAATAGGGGAAATTTTAATGAATAAAATGTACTAATTGGCTAAACCAAAAATTATTAAAATTTTATGGTGGAAATATATGTGAGTCTAGTTTTAGAGGAAATTTACAGATCTTAATTTGGAGCTTTGTAGCTCAAATTATAAATAAGTAAGTGACTATGACTCATGTGGATAGTTTGATGTGAGCATTTATTAGTAAATTGTGAAATCGTACTTACAAGAATGCTATATACATTAAGGATGTGGAATGGAGAGGAGGAGGAGGAAAATAAATATATGTGGAATACATGGAAACTATGGTATATGAAATATTGATATAATGAAATAAATGATATGTGTTTATAAGAAAACAGAAAGAGAATTATATGTATCATGACATGTATATATATATATATATATATATATGACTAGTCTCAATGTAATGCTTGTTGGGTATAGAGTTGAATTGAAATGTTTCAGGAAAATATGTTATTTTGCGTATCTGAATTGTGGTATTTTATAAAGATATGATCTAGTTTTAAATATGAATGCTTGGTGATTAAGTTGAAGATATTTTGTAAGATGATAATCTTGGTATAAATGTATAAGTGGTACTATAATAAACAAGGTAAAATGAGTATGAGAGACACATGTATGATGACATACAAATGCTATGTTTGTGGTTTAATTGAGAATATTTAATCATTAAATGAATACCGTGTTATATGCTTTTGATTTTGTATAAGTGTGTAAGAGATTAAGTGTAACACCCCAAACCCGGCCTGGACGTTATGACCGGATCTGATGCGCCACATTGATGCGCTCAAAACATTCTCAGACATTTAGTTTGGAAAAGCTGAGTTGGTGTTGTAAAAGACACTTTTAAAGGTAGGTTAAAGTGAATAGAAGTGTGCACTAGGTAGGAAACCAGAAAAGAGGAGGTGAGTCCGTTGACCGCTTAAGTACCAAGCTCTTCCGGATCCAATCCTAGACATGCACACCACCATTGCCACACTCTAACATCTCGTATAATTTTGAGAAAATCGTTTGATTATGTCCGTCTTAAGAAAATGTTTAAGTTGAAAACGTTTGTTTAAAATATTTATTTCCTTGAAAAACATTTACTTTATGGAAACTTTATGCGTCATCGTGATCTTTTAAAAATCAAGTAGTTTTTATAAAACGAACCCTAGTGCTAACCAGTTTAATAATCCCCAAAATAAAAATAATTAAAAAGAGCGGCCTTATTACAACTTTAAACATAATAAAATAAAATAATCCAAATTAAATGCTAAACTTATTTAAAATTGGCAATCCATCTTCATGGCCACTCAATCCCGCCCACCCAAGTCCACCAACTAGGGCTCACCGCAAGGAGGAAGAGGAAGGGGTGAGTTTGGAAAACTCGGTGTATCTGTAAACCCATCCAAAGCCTAATTCAGCTCGAGCCCATTGGGCCTAAGCCCTATTCAGATATCAAGACACAGAGGTCAAGCCCTTTTCGAATATAGTAGCAAGGCCTTAGCCCTTTTTACATAACAGGTGTGGCCCATAGGCCTAGTTCAAGAACATGAGTATCAATGAAATAATGAATGCAAGCCCATCCGGGAGACTACTCAACCCACCAACCGCTACACCGCCTGCACCAGCCCTACACACCATGTGGGAATATCTCAACCCACCCAAATTACACACACAGCTTGCAAAGAACGCCACTCAAATTTCATCCATTGAGGCAAAGCCAAGACGTGGATGAACCACTTTCAAGACTTCCTCCATTAATACCCCAACCCCATGCAACAGATATTAATAAAAGCATATCATGTAAAATACAACATTGATCAATCATGCAGTTCAGCCAATTTAAAACCCTAGGGGTATATCGGTAATTTTGCTCTTTAGGGGTAATTTCGGTAATTTTGCTCTTTAGGGGTAATTTCGTGATCTACGCTACTGCACAAGCTAATTCAGTAATTTTATCGGTTTTATGCAATTTGATTCCACCATCTACCTAATGAGCTAATTTGCCCATCTCTTACCCATATTGGTCCGTAAGCCCATTGGGCCCAGTTTTGGCCCATCAAGCCCCTTTTTCCGAAATACGCTAAAGCATCACACGAACGTGCTTACCACCTTGCGGTGCCAGATCTAACAATTCCTCTATGACTTGAGAGCATTCACATACTTACATGACCATGAAATGCCGGAATTTTGGCATTTCGGCTTTTATTTAATTGAACTAAGAAAGGGTGTTCGGTACACACCGATTCATGACGACCGCTTCGAGATCCCTTCGATGTCCTACAATTTATTAGCACAGTTCTTATTTACAAACCATAATCACTAAACCCCAAAACTTACTTATCCATGATCGAACCATATCCCTAAAACCTTTGAAACCTTACCTTTTGCCAAAATCGATAGTTAGCTCGAATCCGATTGCTCCAATGAACCACACCTTAGATTCAACGCTTAAGAAGACTCTAGTCACCGAAAGAAAACATCGATTAAAGACTCTTAGAGCCATATGCCCAAATCGATGACCTCCCTAATTTTAGGGACTTCGCTTTTCTTAACTTTGCAAAATAAGAACAGATCCGAGATGATACGATTACCCTTACTCCCACTTGATTTCCATGCAATCTAGTGTAGATTTATCTATCAAACGATCAGAGAACTCGATTCCCCAAAGTCTTGAAGTTTCGCTATAAGCCCCCAAATCTATGGTTTTTCGGCTTTTGTGTGATGAAGAAGATGATAATGTGGGGCTACAACCTTGAAGTAGAATTGCAATGAGATCTAGGATTAAGAAAAGATAATTGCAAATTAATAAAACAAAAGAACATAGGAGAACTCGGCTTTGAAGAAATCGGCACAAGTAATGATCACAGATTTGGCTTTTATGGATTCGCAAAAGTATTGATGAATAGCAGGTATGATGAATAGTTTTGAAGAAGAAGAAAGAAAAATAGAAGAAGAGGAATAGGGAGGTGGTAGTTTTGGCTAGAGAGGAAAAAGAGAGGAAAAACAACCCTAAGGTGTTAAAGCAGAAGAAAATGGCACCACTCAATACCCTAAGTGCCGAAATACTAACAACATAGCCCCCCCGATTTTTCCCTCTTCAATTCCCATAATTCGCCAACTCCTAGCCTCATCCAAATCCCTTAAATCTCTCCCTTATCCCTCCTTAATCCAAGCATTTAAATTGATCCAACTCTCCTTTAGCAGTAATCCACCGAACTCCAACACTTACCCTCCCGCACTAAAAATAAATGCATCTATTTGCCAACACAGGAATCGATCCCTTGCCTTCCCAAAGTTCTACACGCCACTTTTCTAGGAGCCTAGTGGCGTCACCCTTGCCACTTAACCAAGGCTCTTTTGTGATGCAATTTACCCATCACTCCACTTAAGGCCACTTAGCGTAACCCCTAACTCCTAAGTCTAAAATTCCAAAAATTCAACTGGTTTTGGCCAACTCATGGGCCTTCTATAAGCCCATTTACCTACTCAAAATACTAATTCCACATCCAAATACAAAATTTTAAAAATCTTTACAAAATGTTGAAAATTGCGAATAAACCCGAAAATCGGATGTTACAACTCTACCCTCCTTAAAGAAATTTCGACCTCGAAATTTTACCTTATCGTAACGCTTGAGGGTATTGTTGCCGCATAGCCTCCTCGCCTCCCTGTAGCTTCCTCCTTGCCATGGTTTCTCCAAAGTACTTTCACTAGTGGAATTGATTTCCTTCTCAACATCTTGACGTCACGATCAAGTATTTGCACAGTTCCTCTTCAAGGTTAAATCTGGTTGTACTTCAATTTCAAAGAATCGGTATGATATGAGTTGGGTCGATCGATTCCGCCTCAACATGGATACATGAAAACGTCGTGGATACGATGCGATTCGTGGCAACTCTAGCTGATAAGCCTTTGGTCCAACCCGCTTAACAACTCGGTAAGGCCCAATAAACCGTGGGCTCACTTACCCTTCTTACCAAATCTCAAAATTTTCTTCCAAGGGATACCTTCAAGAAAACCATATCCCCACAAATAACTCAATCTCTTTGCGCTTCAAATCCGTGATACGACTTCATCTATCGGACGCCTCCTTTAACCAACCCTTATCGCCTTAACCTTGCTTTCGATTTCCGCCACCAATTCCGGTCCAAGCACTCGTCGCTCACCCAACTCTATCCAACACGTCGGCATCGACATCTTCGCCCATAAAGCGCTTCATATGGTGCCATCTCAATACTTGCTTGATAGTCATTGTTATTGTATGCAAACTCCGCCAATGGTAAGTAGTCCTCCCAACTTCCACAAAAATCGATGATACAACCTCTCAACATATCTTCCGAACTCGAATAACCCTTTTCGACCGTCCATCTGCGTGGGTGAAAAGATGCTAAAATCCAATCGTGTTCCCAACGCTTCTTGCAACTCTCGCCAAAACCGAGACGTAAACCTAGGGTCTCGATCAAAGATTATTGACACGGCACCCCATGCAATGCACTACCTCCGCCACATATAGCTTAGCCAACTTTTGTAGTGAGTAGTCGGTACGACAGTATGAAATGAGCGATTTTGTTAACCTATCCACGACTACCCACACCGAATCTTTCTTGGTGGGTGTCAAAGGTAACCCACTCACAAAGTCCATTGTTACTCTTTCCCACTTCCATAGTGGAATTTTCCTTTGGTTGTAGTAATCCCGACGGCGGTTGGTGCTCAACCTTAACTCTGCGGGCACGTCGACATTTCCCAACAAATTCGGTCACCTCTCGCTTTAATCCGCCACCAAGACACCTCTCGCAAGTCTCGGTATAACTTATTCCCTCCAGATGCATGGCACGAGTCCACCATGAGCCTCTTTTAGAATTAATCGCCTCAATTCAGATCCTTTGGAATACAAACCCTTCCACGAAAACACGTAACTCCTTCATTTGTTCAACCCAAAATCCTCGTTCTCACCACTCTTAACTTGTTGGAACCAAGAGCTAATGAATCGCCCTTCAACTGCTTTTTCCTTAACTCATTCAGTCCAAGTAGGCCTTACTTGCGCTTCGCAAACAAGCTTCCATCATCGAATAGACTTAATCGTGCGAACAAGGCTCTCAAACCGTAATAACCCTTGACTCAATGCATCCGCCACCATATTAGCCTTTCTCGGTGGTACTCTATCGAGCAGTCGTAGTCTTTAAGCAACTCCACCCACCTTCGTTGCCTAAGGTTCAACTCCTTCGAGTCAACAAATACTTTAAGCTCTTATGATCCGTGTATATGATGCACTTCTCCCCATATAAGTAATGTCTCCAAATTTTAACGCAAAAATCACCACCGCTAGCTCCAAATCATGCGTAGGGTAATTCACCTCATGAGCCTTAAGTCGTCGTGATGCATAAGCGTCCACCTTGCCCTCTTGCATCAAGACGCAACCTAACCCCACATGCGACGCATCGCTATATACGGTGAAGTCCTTCCCGCACACGGTTGAATCAACACCGGCGCTTCGGTCAATACCTTTTCAACCGATCAAAAGCTTTTTGTCGCTTTCGGTCCGCATAAATGGTACTCCTTTCCTTATGAGTTTTGTCAAGGCGCCGCCATCACCGAGAAACCCTCCACAAACCTTCAGTAGTAACCCGCCAACCCTAGGAAACTCAATTTCTAATCGACCTAGGTGGCTTCCATTCCGTAATAGCTTCAATTTTACGAGGATCCACCTTAATCCCCTCAGAGACCACATGCCCTAGGAAGGTTACCTCTTTCAACCGAATTCACACTTGCTAAATTTCGTATAGAGTTCCTTCTCCTTAACACTTGCAGACAATACGGAGATGCTCATCATGCTTCGCCTCGCTTTGAGTATACCAAGATATCGCCGATAAAGACGACTACAAACCGATCCAAGTAAGGTTGGAATACTCGATTCATCGATCCATAAAAGCTGCAGTGCGTTCGTTAGCCCAAACGACATGACCACAAACTCATAATGTCTATATCGAGTTCAAATGTCTGTCTTATGAATATCCCTTCTTTACCCTTAATGATGGTATCCGAGCGAAGATCGATTTTGGAGAATACCAAGCTCCCTAAATTGATCGAACAGTCATCAATCCTTGGTAGTGGATACTTATTCTTAATCGCCGGTTTGTTCAATGGCGATAATCGATGCACATGCGCATCGCTCGTCCTTCTTCTTTACAAACAGACCGGTGCTCCTCAAGGAGACACACTAGGCCTAATGAAGCCTCTATCTAATAGCTCTTGAATTTGAGCCTTCGCCCACTAACTCCTTCTTGCCATCCTATAGGGTGCAATAGAGACCGGAGTCGCCCACGTAACAAATCGATTCCAAACTCAACTTCCGATTGGGAGGTAATCCAGAAGCTCTTCCGGAAAACATCCCGAATTCCCTAACAGATTCGATGGTTTCCACAATGATCCTCGCCAACTTGACTTACCAAAGCCGATATGCCTCGCATCCCTTGCGCATCGGTTTCTCGACCCTCAACGCCGATGCTACATTGGATAAGTAATCCTTCGTTCTCCAATGATCATAACCTCTTCATCATTGATTCTTAACACCATCCTCTTAGCTGCACAATCCAAAGTTGCCTTATGCTTGGTCAACCAATCCATCCCTAGGATCAGATCGAATTCTTCAAACGGTAACTCCATCAAATCCCCACAGAAAACCTTGCCTTGAATCTCCAGAGGCACCTCCTTGAAGAGTTTCTCTACCTTAACCGAATGACCTAAAGGACTTATCACAGACACCCCACATACAGTCTCCTCGAAGTGCACGCCCAGTGCCCCAGAAATGTTATATGCCACATACGAATGGGTTGATCCCACATCAATCAGAGCAGTATAAGGTACACCATAGATAAAAACGTATCGATTATGACATCAAAAGGTCACCCTCCTCATGACGACGAGCAAAGATACACCAAAGTGGCCGACGAGTATCCGCGTTACCAATACCCACGTCGGGTGCCCCTCATCCACGGCCATTACCTCCGCGACCTTGTCCACGACCTCTTGGCGCGGTGGTCCATCCTCACTGAGTTGAGCCGGCCGCTCGGCCCCTTGTTCGCCACTTGAGTGGAGTGGCCCTCCTAGACAATCCTTAATCCTATGCTCCTTAGACCCACAACGAAAACAAGCCCTTAACGCTCCAAAGACTCTCCTTGATGCATTCGCCGCAATCTCCACAAGCTTGCGGTCTTCACCTGTTCACCGAATCGCTCGAACCGGTTCCCCATCCTAGCTCTCTTAACATTTCGATTCTGACAGACCACTGGTCCAAAGATCCTCCCGAACCGATTCCGGTCCTTATCACGATTCCTCCGTTCGGTTTGCTTCACTTCCTCGGCTATCTTAGCCTTCTCTACCAAGGTCAGTAAATCTCGCTCCCTCTCATGAGCTATGAGCACCCTTAACTCATCTCTAAGGCCATCTCAAAACGTACGCTGCGCTCATATTCAAGTGGAAACGATGCCATTAGCATACCGACTCAATCGTAGAAACTCCGCCTTATATTCAGCAATGGTCTTATTTCCCTGAGTCAGATTCAGGAACTCCTTTCTGCGTGCATCTACATAGCTAGCTCCAACATATTTCGCCTTAAAGGTCTGTTTGAACAGCTCCCATGTTACCCTCTCGGTGGGGTACCTTCTCTCACAAGAATCCACCATCGACACGCTTCATCCCGCAAAGAACGACATCGCCCCTTTCAACTTCGCTCTCCGAGCGGTCCAGTCGTCCATGATCCGCCTGTGGCTTCCAACCAATACTCAGCCACATTTGGGGCCACTCCAGATACGACCCTAAAAATCTCAGCTCAGTTGGTTCAAGTCGTTCGAAATGGACCCCTATTCATGGGCCCGACGTTAGCTCCGGCCACCCTTTCCAAAACCCTCAACATGGCTCGAGACAAAGCGTCATCCTCGCAGCCCCATCCATACGGCCCATTTTCATTAATCGGTGGTGGGCGTACTCGCCACCGGCACGTGTTCAGATGACGCCGATCCAGCTTGAGTGCTACCTTGGCCTCGACCACGGCCTCTTCCTCGAGTAGCCCTTGTACTCATAACGATTTATCGACACGAATTTTATGACATTAGTTTATTGGTTTCTTTGTTTAATACCGAATGTCTTATGAACAGATAAAGTTTTAAAGTTATTTCGCAATCATAATTTAGCTATGGTTCCGATCTTGTAGTCCTAATACTACATCATCAATAGCTCTATCTCTAAGGCTCAAGATTATCTACAAGATATTTACAAGACAAGACAAGATATATATATAGAGAGAAAGATACTTACAGACTTGGTGTCGGGATTCATGTGCCACTCATTTATCATCTATTTAAAATTTCAAATACCATGTTTTTGTTTACCGAAAATAAAAAGATTTTATTTGAAAACACTTTTATTTTAAAACTATTGATTTAACCCCGCTTAACAAATAGAAAAAAAACTTGAACATCTTGAAAAACTTACCATTTCTAAAAATACCCTTCTTAGGCCCAAGTTTTTGAAAAGATTTTTGGACCCAATCCACGTACCGAGTTGTTGCAACCTGGCTCGATACCACTAAATGTAACACCCCAAACCCGGCACCGGACGTTATGACCGGATCGATGCACCACATTGATGCGTTCAAAACATTCTCAGATTACTTAGTTTGGAAAAGTGAGTTGGTGTTGTAAAAGACACTTTTAAAGGTAGGTTAAAGTGAATAGAAGTCATGCACCGGTAGGAAACCAGAAAAAGAGGAGGTGAGTCCGTTGGATTGCTAAGTACCAAGCTCTTCCGGATCCAATCCTAGACATGCACACCACCATGGCCACACTCTAACATCTCGTATAATTTTGAGAAAATCGTTTGATTATGTCCGTCTTAAGAAAATGTTTAAGTTGAAAACGTTTGTTTAAAATATTTAATTCCTTGGAAAAACATTTACTTTATGGAAACTTTATGCGTCATCGTGATCTTTTAAAAATCAAGTAGTTTTTATAAAACGAACCCTAGTGCTAACCAGTTTAATAATCCCCAAAATAAAAATAATTAAAAAGAGCGGCCTTATTACAACTTTAAACATAATAAAAATAAAATAATCCAAATTAAATGCTAAACTTATTTAAAATTGGCAATCCATCTTCATGGCCACTCTGAATCCCGCCCACCCAAGTCCACCAACTAGGGCTCACCGCAAGGAGGAAGAGGAAGGGGTGAGTTTGGAAAACTCGGTGTATCTGAAACCCATCCAAAGCCCAATTCACTCGAGCCCATTGGGCCTAAGCCCTATTCAGATATCAAAGACACAGAGGTCAAGCCCTTTTCGAATACAAGAGCAAGGCCTTAGCCCTTTTACATAACAGATGTGGCCCATAGGCCCGTTCAAGAACATGAGTATCAATGAAATAATGAATGCAAGCCCATCTGGGAGACTACTCAACCCACCAACCGCTACATCGCCTGCATCAGCCCTACACACCATGTGGGAATATCTCAACCCACCCAAATTTACACACCACAGCTTGCAACAGCAGCACTCAAATTCAGATCGATTGAGGCAAAGCCTCCAAGACGTGGATGAACCACTTTCAAGACTTCCTTCATTAATACCCCAACCCCATGCAATGATATTAATAAAAGCATATCATGTAAAATACAACATTGATCAATCATGCGTTCACCAATTTAAAACCCTAGGGGTATATCGGTAATTTTGCTCTTTAGGGTAATTTGGTAATTTTGCTCTTTAGGGTAATTTCGTGATCACGCCATCGCACAAGCTAATTCAATAAATTTTATCAGTTTTATGCAATTTGATTCCACCATCTACCTAATGAGCTAATTTGCCCATCTCTTACCCACATTGGTCCGTAAGCCCATTGGGCCCGATTTTGGCCCATCAAGCCCCTTTTTCGAAATACGCTAAAGCATCACGCTGAACGTGCTTACCACCTTGCATGCGGATCTAACAATTCCTCTATGACTTGAGAGCATTCACATACTTACATGACCATGAAATGCCGGAATTTGGCATTTCGGCTTTTTAATTGAACTAAGAAAGGGTGTTCGGTACACACCGATTCACGACGATCGCTTTCGAGATCCCTTCGATGTCCTACAATTTATTAGCACAGTTCTTATTTACAAACCATAATCACTAAACCCCAAAACTTACTTATCCATGATCGAACCATATCCCTAAAAACCTTTGAAACCTTACCTTTTGCCAAAATCGATAGTTAGCTCAATTCGATTGCTCCAATGAACCACGCCTTAGATTCAACGCTAAGAAGACTCTAGTCACCGAAAGAAAACATCATTAAAGACTCTTAGAGCCATATGCCCAAATCGATGCCTCCCTAATTTTAGGGACTTGCTTTTCTTAACTTTGCAAAATAAGAACAGATCCGAGATGATATGTACTTACCCTTACTCCCACTTGATTTCCACGCAATCTAGTGTAGATTTATCTATCAAACGACTCAGAACTCGATTCCCCAAAGTCTTGAAGTTTCGCTATAAGCCCCCAAATCTATGGTTTTTCGGCTTTTGTGTGATGAAGAAGATGATAATGTGGGGCTACAACCTTGAAGTAGAATTGCGGTCGAGATCTAGGATTAAGAAAAGATAATTGCAAATTAATAAAAACAAAAGAACATAGGAGAACACGGCTTTGAAGAAATCGGCACAAGTAATGATCACAGATTTGGCTTTTATGGATTCGACAAAAGTATTGATGAATAGCAGGTATGATGAATAGTTTTGAAGAAGAAGAAAGAAAAATAGAAGAAGAGGAATAGGGAGGTGGTAGTTTTGCTAGAGAGGAAAAAGAGAGGAAAACAACCCTAAGGTGTTAAAGCGAGAAGAAAACGGCACCACTCAATACCCTAAGTGCCAAATACTAACAACATAGCCCCCGCCGATTTTTCCCTCTTCAATTCCCATAATTCAGCCAACTCCTAGCCTCATCCAAATCCCTTAAATCTCTCCCCTTATCCCTCCTTAATCCAAGCATTTAAACCGATCCAACTCTCCTTTAGCGTAATCCACGAACTCCAACACTTACCCTCCCGCACTAAAAAATAAATGCATCTATTTGCCAACACAGGAATCGATCCTTGCCTTCCCAAAGCTCCACACGCCACTTTTCTAGGAGCCTAGTGGCGTCACCCTTGCCACTTAACCAAGGCTCTTTTGTGATGCAATTTACCCATCACTCCACTTAAGGCCACTTAGCGTAACCCCTAACTCCTAAGTCTAAAATTCCAAAAATTCAACTGGTTTTGGCCAACTCATGGGCCTTCTATAAGCCCATTTACCTACTCAAAATACTAATTCCACATCCAAATACAAAATTTTAAAAATCTTTACAAAATATTGAAAATTGCGAATAAACCCGAAAATCAGAATGTTACATTAATTTTGACCAAAGCTTGGAAAATAGCCTAGGTATATTCCACACAGGCAGAGATACGACCACATGTCTCAGCCGTGTATGGAACACTACTTTGGGACACGGGCGTGTGGAGCCTTAAAGCATGAAATTTCTAAGATTTTCGTAATTTCTCGGTTTAGTCCTGAACCCTTTCTAAAGTATGTTTTGGGCTTCGTAGACTCAAATAAGGGACTATGTGTAAGTGAATGAACATTTTGAAATATGAATGAAATTTTATGGCCCGTATTGTAACACCCCGAATTTGGGCCTAGAAGTATTGGGCCTTGAGTGGGGGTCCGTAAGGAGGTTGTATATAGGTATTTAATTGTGCAATGAAATGAAACAATTAAATGTTTGCTATTAGTGGTTAATGGCTTTGAGAAGTGTTGGAGAAATCTTGGGTTCAAACTTGGGCTTTAGCAAAATTTTGGTATTAAGTGAAAAAAAAACACGGATGCTTGGATGAGGGTTTTTAAATTATTGTGTTAAATAAATGACACAAGGAAGCTTGTAGTCTAGTGGTTGTGGTGTCATTAAGGTTGTATGGGAGCCTGGGTTCAAGCCTTGGCTCTTGCAATTTATTTTCTTTTTTAAAAGGAACCGGACTTTGGCCTTTAGACCTTATAATTAATTGGGGATAAAATATGACACAAAAAGCCTTGTGGCTTAGTGGCAAGTAGCGTGTGGAGCATTTAAGGGAGGCATAGGTTCGAATCCCATGGCAAGCAAAGAGCATTTATTTTGCTAACAGGCGGCAAGAGTTGGTGTTGAATTTAAACTCTAATGTTGGAGGATCCCACATCGAAGCTAATATAAGAGTGGTTGTGAAGTGGCTTTAAATAGAGGAACCATGAAGAGAGTAAATGTACCTTTCTTGGCTGATCCTTTCATTGTATGGCGTGCTCGTTTGGGTTGGGCGTCATTAAGAGTGCTCAGAGCGTGGATTAACTCCGGTCTCCTATCGGTGTGTATTTATCACTACTCTTGTTGTTGGATGGCTACTTGGACGCGATAATGAAAGGGGCCATGTGGGCCCAATGGGCATAAGTTGTTTGATTGTGTAGTAAATATTGGACTAGGCTAGGTGAATCGCATATCTGTGGCTAGGTTTGGGCTAAAAGGGTCAAGACGAGTGTGGGCCCATTTGGGCCGAGAATAGGCTTTAGGCCCATTCGTATTGTTATCCATGTTTAGAATACTTTAGTTTACCAATTACTGAAATGCCCTCGACTTGTAAAATTACCAAAGTACTCCCGATTTACAAAATTACTGTTTTACCCTCAGGTTATAGAATTACCGTTTTACCCTCGATTTGTAAAATTACCGTTTTACCCTCGATTTACATAATTATCGTTTTACCCTCGATTTACAGAATTACCGTTTTACCCTTAATTTACAGAATTACCATTTTACCCTCGATTTATAGAATTACTGTTTCACCCTTGATTTACTGAAATTCACTGTTTTACCTCGATTTACAAAATTACTTGAAATACCCTTGGTTTGTAGATTTACCAAAACACCCTTGTAGGATGAAATGACTAAAATACCCTATTAGGTAAAAAGACCGTAAAGCCCTCAGTAGGGTAAAGTGACCGTAATACCCTCGTATGGTAAAATGACGAATATGCCTTATGTTAGTATGGTGATGTGCTTAGGATTTACATATATTGATATTGGAATAGTTGAGTTTGAGTGACAGGTGGTGGTTATCGTAGGTGATTGATTATGGAAACGTTTCAACTTCAACCCGTAACAGGTGTGTACTAACCTTCGTAATAGCTTAGATTAATATTTGCTAAAAAGCCGAAAGCTTCATATTTTAGTGATTCGGGAATTAATATTTAGATCTATTTTCTACGCACGTTTAAGTTGGATTCACAACGGATATGGGGTAGGAAGGTATTTGGAACGTTCTTCAACGAGTAGATCTCGTGGTAAGTATTCGAACCTTCTTTCCATTTGTATCTTGTGGTTTAAGAAAAGCTGAAAACCCCTCTGTCGACTAAGGCTAAAAGGGTTTTTGGAGTTATTTGGTTTGTTGGTGCTAGTGAGGATTAAAGGCTATCGATCGAGGAGTGTGTGAAAAGCTTTGATCATTGGATTGACTAAATCTAGTCATCAACTTCGGCAAAGGTATGAACCCAAGGGCCATTGTGGATGGTGGCTGAATGTGTAAGTGATGATAATAGGTAGTTTTCGATTTGGTTTAATAATAACATGGTCTAATCTATAAGTGGTTGATTATAGGAGAAATCGCATAGGAGATCTCGTCAAGGAATATCGCAAATCAGGTGTGTAACGAACCCTTTTTCATAGCTTAAAGCGATAAAATGCGAAAAGTCAAATGCCGAAATTCTGGCATTTCGAGGACTTGTGAGCAAGCAAACGCTCACTAGTTAGTTAGAATCGATGAGACGATGATCGAGAACGATGGAAACGGTAAGAATGTGATTTTGGCGTTCTTGGTAAGTTGGGCCTCGAGGGTCAAAGGGCCCATTGGGCTTTCGGGCCCATTTGGGTAAAATTGGTAGAAAACGAAAATATGTTAAATTGCATGTTAAGACCATTATCATGTTATGGATATAGGCTAAATGGGCCTAGATGACAAAATCAGCTAAGTAGGGCCCATCAAGGGTTTTTTGGCCCAATAACTCGTTTTCGCTAAAAGTGGGCTAGAATCACTGTATGCACCTATGAATTGTTTGTAACCGTTAATGAACATGGAAACCCTAATTTTGGTAAAATTACAAGATTACCCTTATAATATGAAAATGACCGTTTTGCCCTAGGTAAAAATAACCATTATACCCCTAGGGTTTATATATGAACTTAATGCATGGGATTTTGATAAACATGATATGTATGATATGCACATGACATGTATGATATGCACATGAAATGTATGATATGCACACGAGATGTTCATAAATGCAATGGGTTGGGTTTTTATATGAATGGAGGAAGTGAAAAGGGCTTATGCCCTGCTTATTAAAGGGCTTATGCCCTGATTATCAAAAGGGCTTATGCCCCAGTTATCAAAAGGGCTTACGCCCCAGTTATCAAAGGGCTTATGCCCTAGTTATAAAAAGGGCTTTTGCCCCAGTTATTAAAAGAGGCTAGGCCTCCAGTTATATGATAAAGCAGCTAAGCTGCCAGTGGAGAGTTATGGCGGGGTGGGTCGAGTTAATCCCCACATGGTGTGTTGGTTGGTACGGGTGGAGAGTAGCGGATGGTGGGTTGAGTAGTCTCCCCAGATGGGTTTGCATTCTTTCATTGACATTATATGTGATATTGAAATGGGCCTATGGGCCATACCTGCCACTGTAAAGGCTTGCCCAAGAATATGAAATTTGAAAAGGCTTGCCCGGTGTTATGAAATATGAAATATGAAAAGGGCTATGGCCCAGTACATGTTTGAGATTGGATTTGGGCTTAGACCCAACAGGCTGTTATTGTTTTGGGCTTTGAAAGGGGCTTGTTGCACACTGAGTTTCCAAACTCACCCCCTTTCCTTAACCTTGCAAGTGAGCCTTGATGTGGGGACTTGGGCCGGAGGGGATTCAGAGTGGCCACGGTGATTGTCTTTGGACTTTTAAATAAGCGTAGGTTTTCTTTAAATTTCCTTTAAATATTATTTATTTTTGGGTTGTAATAAGGCCATTTTAACTTTCCTTTTATTTCTTTTCGGGATTACTTTAATTTTAATAACTTCAAACCTGGTTGATTATTATTCAAATGGGCTAGACTTAGGACGTGTTTTCAAAACGATACTTGTTTTCAAAAGAGTTCAACACCACAATTAACCGATTTATCAAAGTCGTTCACTTAAACAAATTTAAACTCGATATGACAAAGTGTGGCTATGGTTGTGGGCATGTCTAGGATTGGATCCAATTAAAGAGCTTGGTACTTAAGCAGCCTTCATGGCTCACCTCCTCTATCTCGGATACCTACCTGGTGCCCAGCTTCCATACACTTTGTTAACTCAACAAAATATATGGTTTTAAAACACTAAAAACGGAACGTGGGTTTTCAACTCCAATGTGGCACGTCAGATTCGGCCATAACGTCTGGGCCGGGTTTGGGGTGTTACACGTATTTTAGTTTAATGTTTGTATGTTTGTCCGGTAATGCCTTGTACCTTATCCGGGCCTTGGGTACGGGTAAAGGGTGTTACATTTAGTGGTATCAGAGTAGGTTTAGTCGATTCTCGGACTAACATAGCAAGTGTGAGAGTTTAGTTATACATGTCACAAATATGTGATAGTGTGATGTCTCCCGACACTAATGAGGACCATTTTGTTTAAAATGAAGTATTCTCCAACCGAGCTACATCTGACCATTTAATAGTAATATTAAAGTATTTGAATTAAGTGTAGCTCTGTTGTGTTAAACTCAGGAAGGTATGAATAAGAATTCGTGATATATGTATATGTGATAATATGTGAGATGAAAGTTTATATAGTGATATATTTATTCATATTTGTTTGGCCTACATATGCTGTTGCATGCTTGACTAAATTAATTAGTAAATGTTATGACTAAAGTTATTCAAAATTCATAGAATGTATGAGTGAGTGCACTTGTTTGAAATGAGATAATTGGAAATTTTATGTAAGACAGATATGAATAATAAATTGTTTGAAGTGGATAGTATGATTATAATAACATATGTGGATAATGAAAAAAATGTGTCATATAGATATATGTCAGAATCGAGTTAGAGACTGTACGACCTCACCCCTTTACCAATGAGGTGTATATAACGGAAATTCATAAGAATCATGTTGACTAAGTTCCTAAGTGTGGAGTCAAAGATTTCAGTGATAAAATAATTATAGATATGACCAGAGACTGAGAATGGTTGACAAGTGAAGGACAGAGTTAGAGAAATATCAAAGTTGACTGAGTTATCTTGGGATTCAAATTGATGACAGAGTGTTTCTGAAAGTATCGTCTTGAAAACAATTAGTTAGTAATGCTGGAAATTATGAGAAAGAGACTAAACTTCACTCTGGTAAGATTTTCGAGGACGAAAATCTCTAAATGGGGGGAGAGTTGTGATAGCCCAAAATTGGGTCTAGTTGGAATAGAAGTTTCGGGACCACAAAATTTGAGATAGAAATAATTATTTTATGATTATTTTGAGGTCTATGATATGATTGCATGATTGTGTGAAAATTTCATGAAGAAATTCTATGCATAAAGTACTCAATTTGAAGTTAGGGACTAAACTGAATAAGTTGCAAAACTTGCATTCTAGAAGTTTCTAGTATGAAATTGCTTTGAAATATTAATTAGGAGGTCTTAAATAGAAATTTGACCAATTTCTAAGTGATGGACAAAAATTGGACATAGATGGAATTTTTGAAATTTTAGTAAGGAAGGGCATTTTGGTCATTTGGTAATTAAAAGAAATAAAAAGGGAAAATAAAGTCAAATTTGACTCATCTTTCTCATGGAGGCCAAAATTAGCATGGGGGAAGCCATGGATAGGGTTTTCAAGCTTTCCAAGCTCAATAGTAAGTACGTTCTAACCCCGTTTTTTTTAAGTTCTTTACGTTTTTGAAATCCCGGTAATTTGATTAAGCTTATTCTAGCAATAATTTAAGCTAGGGTTCATATTTTGAAAAATACCCATAGGTGAAATGTGTTTATTTTGGTGTTTTAGGATAAAATATGAGGTTTTAAATTATGTTAGACAACTTGTGCTACTCGGTTTTGAGTGAAAACGAGTAAAAGGGCTTAATTGGTAAAAATACCTAATAGTCATAAGTATATGTTAGAGTGAGAATTTGATGTTGCCATAGAAGGGAAAAGTGAACAACATGTCATAAAACATAAGAATAAGGGATGAAGTTTAATTCCCGAGCCTAGGGGTAAAAGTGTAAATATGCAAAAGTTTAGGTGCAAAATTGTAATTTTTCCAAAGTTTGAGTTAATGACTGTTTTGAATAGTACATTAATTAAATAAGTAAAATATGATGTTTTTGATCCCGAAAAACGAGATTTGAACCTAGAATGAGAGAAAAATCAAAAATTAGGAAGGTTGGTAAAATGGCCGTTTTAGTATCGAGGTAAGTTCATATGTATAATATGCATTAATTTATTCATGTTTCAATGTAAAATTGATATATTCATTATGATTTCCGAGGTGTTGAAAGTATGTAAGTTGGTATGATAATAATCTGACAATAATGTTGTAATTTATATTTGAAAGTTAGATTTAGTGAATTAATTGAATTATATTAAATTAAATGATTATGGTGCCAAGTTTATGAATTGATTTAAAAATATGTCTATGGTACATGAAGTGCATTGAATTATCATACATAAATGTGATTTGTATGATTATGGATATTATGGGAAATTGTGAGTTCATATGATTTTTAATAAGGCAATGTGTAATTTAATGTTATTGCCTTGATATTAAATGAGATGTAAGTTTATATGTAAGTAATACATCAATATTCCTAGTATTATGATAATTGATAATAATAATGGAAATATGTTTGTGGATAATTACTTGATTGGTGAAATTGTTGGAAAAGAGAGAAATCCAGTTGAACCTTTGGAAAGATTGGATGATCTGAGATAGTATGTAGCTAGGTCACATGTATGGTGCTGAGTGCACATCATGTGTACAAGAGAGCTACAAGACATTATGATGTAGCTAGGTCGCATGGGTGATACTATGTGTACACCATGTAGACAAGAGAGCTACGGGATATATGTAACTAGGTCGCATGCGTGGTTCCAGGTGAAGGACACCATCTAGACAAGAGAGCTACGAGATAAATTGGCTAGGTCACATGGGTGGTACTGAGTGTTCACCATGTGTACAAGAGAGCCGAACTATATGATGGGTGGAGCTATGTGCTGAAACCACCAAGTATCGAGGATTGATCCAAGTGTTCAACGGAGACTCTCTATGTATTGCTTTGTGAGTTTTGTGATGAATAAGTGCAGGAACTTGGTTATGTGAATGATGTGTACATTAAGTGACCGGGATGTGGTAAGGTTATAAACAAGTAAGGTATACATGAGGATGATTTTATGGTGACCTTGTGATCATGGGCCTATACTTGTGATGTATGAAATGTGATGAAAATGATTTGTGATATTTATGTTAAAATGAGGTTAATACAAAGAAAGTGTGAAAGAGTGAATTAGCAATAAAACTGTTTTGTACAGTAGCAGTGACGTGATTTTGAAAAATCACCAAAAATATTAGAAATTGAATCAGAGACTGAATGAGATATAAAATTAAAGCTTAATGAGTCTATTTTCATATAAAAGAAACAGAGCAAGAAAAGGAGTTCTATATTTTGAGATATTTATGTTTCTGTGAGACTGGTTCAGAATGATTATGTGATCCCCTGTTCTGACTTTGGAAAATCACAAAATTTTGGATAAAAATAATTAGAGGCTTAAAATTATATTTTTAAAATCCCTAATGAGTCTATTTTCAAGATAAATCAACAAGAACATTATCCGAGGTCTGTACTGTGAGATAATTAATTTTGACTGAAGAGAGGTCAGAACTGTCAGAAAGTGAAATAGGGGAAATTTTAATGAATAAACTGTGCTAATTGGCTAAACCAAAATTATTAAAATTTTATGGTGGAAAGATATGTGAGTCTATTTTTAGAGGAAATTTACGGATCTTAATTTGGAGCTCTGTAGCTCGAATTATAAATAAGTAAGTGACTATGACTTGTGTGGACAGTTTCATGTGAGCATTTATTAGTAAATTGTGAAATCGTACTTACAAGAATGCTATATACATTAAGGATGTGGAATGGAGAGGAGGAGGAGGAAAATAAATATATGTGGAATACATGGAAACTGTGGTATACGAAATATTGATATAATGAAATAAATGATATGTGTTTATAAGAAAACAGAAAGAGAATGATATGTATCATGACATGTATATATATATATATATATATATATATATGACTAGTCTCAATGTAATGCTTGTTGGGTATAGAGTTGAAATGAAATGTTTCAGGAAAATATGTTATTTTGCGTATCTGAATTGTGGTATTTTATAAAGATATGATCTAGTTTTAAATATGAATCCTTGGTGATTAAGTTGAAGATATTTTATAAGATATGATCTAGTTTTAAATATGATGCTTTTGTCGTTTGATGAATTTGATGTTATCCTCAATTTAGATTGGTTGATCGTGCATGATGCGGTTGTGAATTGCAAAAGCAAGACTATTGATTTGAGGTATGCAAATAACGAGATAATCCGAGTTGAGTCTACGGACTTAAAGGGGTTGCCAGCTGTAATATCATCAATGTTGGCCCAGAAATATGTAAGAAAGGGGTGCGAAGCATACCTTACGTATGTACTTGATGACAAAGAGTTAGAAAAGAAACCCGAATCTGTGCCGGTGGTTTGTGAATACCCGGATGTTTTTCCCAAGGAATTACCGAGTTTACCACCTGTTCGGGAGGTAGAGTTTGGTATTGAGCTTGTACCTGGGACTACGTCGATTTCGATAGCTCCGTATCGTATGGCACCAACCGAGTTAAAAGAGTTGAAAGCTCAGTTGCAAGAATTGACGGATAGAGGTTTCGCTCGACCAAGTTTCTCTCCTTGGGGTGCACCAGTATTGTTTGTGAAAAAGAAGGACGGAACCATAAGGTTGTGCATCGACTATCGTCAGCTGAATAAGGTGACAATAAAAAATAAATATCCGATGCCACGTATTGACGATTTGTTTGATCAACTAAAGGGAGCCTCAGTGTTTTCGAAGATAGATTTGAGGTCGGGTTCTTACCAGTTGCGAGTTCGAGATTCGGATATACCCAAAAATGCTTTCAGAACGAGATACGGCCACTACGAGTTCTTAGTGATGCCGTTTGGGCTCACTAATGCCCCTGCGGTATTTATGGATTTGATGAATCGGATCTTTAGACAGTATTTGGACCGGTTAGTAGTTGTGTTTATTGATGACATTTTGGTCTATTCAAGAGATGAGACCAAACATGCTGAGCACCTGAGATTAGTGTTGCAAATTTTACGGGATAAGCAGTTATATGCTAAGTTCAGTAAGTGTGAGTTCTGGTTAAGAGAGGTGAGCTTCTTGGGCCATGTGGTATCCGCATCGGGCATTCGAGTTGATCCGAGCAAAATTTCAGCCATACTTAACTGGAAGCCTCCAGAAATATTCTCGATGTTCGAGTTTTTGGGACTTTGGTTACTACCGACGGTTTGTAAAAGGTTTCTCGATGATAGACACACCAATGACGAAGCTACTTCAAAAAGATGTTAAGTTCGAATGGACGGAAAAATGTTAGAAAAGTTTTGATCAACTGAAAACTTATTTGACTGAAGCTCCAATTCTAGTGCAGCCCGAATCAGGCAAAGAGTTCGTCATTTATAGTGATGCATCCTTACTTGGGTTGGGTTGTGTATTGATGCAAGAAGGTCGAGTTGTGGCCTATGCGTCGAGACAATTAAAGCCACATGAGAAATGTGATAGCCCAAAATTGACCCTAGTCAGAATGTGGTTTCGGGACCACAAAATCGAGGCATAAAAATAATTTAAAATTTATTTTGATGCCTATAATATGTGTGTATTCATGTGTGACATTTTTGATGTTTTGATTTAGAGTTATAAAGGTAAATTTCACTAGAAAGGACCTAGTAGTAAACTTTGAAAGTATGATGGGAAGATGTGTGATGACTAGTTGATCATGCATGCAAAAATAAAGGATTTGCATGTCAAATTTCCCCAAAGGAAGCTTAGTGGCCGGCCATGACATGGTTTATGGGCAAAGAAAACATGTTGAAACATGTTTTGTTAATGGATGATGAGAGAAATGATTAATAATTAAGATGTGGGAAGAGAAACAAAAAAAAATGTGTGTGAGTGTAGCATCCCCCCCATTGCCGTGTAGGTAAGAAAGAAAAACAAAAAAATTTGTTCATCTTTTTCCCTCCTTCCTTTGGCCGAAATTTCTAAGAGGAAGAAGAGATTTTTGCTTCATTTTCTTTGTTTAGAAGAGATCTAGAAGGAGATTTGGCTAAACTTGCATCAAGATTAAGGTATGTATGAGGTTGTGTCATGAGATTCATGCATGTTTTAGTTGCTAACTTGATGTTCATGTTAGCCATGGTTCAAATCCTTGTTATGCCATGGAAATGGTATTTGGCCAAAGTTGATATTGTGTTGAAGCCATTGCATGCTAAAAGTGAAGCTTGTTGATGATGCATGTAATGATGGATTGACTACTCTTGAAATTTCTTTTAGCATTCTTGAGTAAGACATTGAATCTTTTGTTTAACCATGACCAAAAAATTTAAAAGGAGTATGGTGTGTGAGGTGTTCGCCATGGTATGCTCATGAGCATGGTTTATGCTTCTTGCATGATAGTTAAAAATTTGTGTTTTGGATGGTTATGGACACCTTGGAATTCGGCCTTGCACCTATATGTGTATATATGTTTGCACATGATGTTTTGGTTATGAAGTAAGTGATAAATATGTTTGTCTAAAGAAGAAAGTGTTGAAGAATGTTTGTGAAATTGCAAGTACATTCGCCTAGTACACATATGATGTGAAAATCTTGCAATTTATTGTTGATTTTGTGCAAGTATGACTAAGTATAATCGGCCACATGAGGGGAATTATTGTGCATGCATTCGGTTAGAGGCAAGCTTAATGGTGCCTATTCTTGACTTAGGTAATCGGCTACCTTGTTGTGAGCTAAGGCGAATGTGTGCGTAATTAAAGAAAATTGATTAAAGTGCTTAGTTATGTGATGTTGAGTCAATGATATGTGTATTCGCCAAGGCTAGCAAGCGAGACTTTAATAAATTGAATTTGTTTGAATTAGCTCAAGAGCTTAGAGGGCCACAATTGGATAAGGGAAGGAAAAAGTGATCGAATAGCCATTGAAGCCGCTCGACAACATCCGAGGTAAGTCTTCAAGTAATGACCCTACTTGAATTATGTGAAATGAAATTATGGATGTGTAATGATTCTTGATATACGTGTGTATGAGTATTTGAATGATACCCGGTTAAGTCCCAAGGCAATTATGCTAGTGATTATATTTGTGTTTGAGCCTTAGTAACGAAAATGAAACATGAATGTGTAATGATTATTGATGTATGTGTGCATGAGCAATTGAATGATATCCGGTTAAGACCAAGGCAATTGTGCTAGTGACTTTATCCGGCTAAGACCAAGGCATTCGTGCAAGTTGTTATATCAGGGCTAATACCCAAGGCATTTGTGCGAAGTCGTTATATCCGGGCTAAGACCAAGGCATTCGTATGCGTGTGGTTATATCCGGTTGTATCCGAAGAAGCTTGGGTTGAAGGTGAGCGTTGGTTGCTGTAATAAATTTAATTAGTACGCTCGAAAAGCCCAAAGGATAAGGTATGTTTACATGTGCAATGGAAAAGTCGATACGTTTGAATAATATTCGTCAATCGACTAACGAATTTTCAGCTCTCGAATTGGTTGATATCTTGTGAATGTATATGTTGATGAAGTGTGAAGTAAGTATGATTATGCGAATGTGTATTAATGAAATGATTCATTTGGCTATGTGAATGTAATGCTTTAGTTAAAGCCGATTTCATTGCTTGAGATTTACTAAGCATAAACATGCTTACCCCGCTGCTTTGGCTCTCTGTTTTATAGATTTTGCTCGCTAGCGATCGGATTCGGATCATTGAAGTGAAGTCATCCACACTATCAAACCCCCTTTGGTACTCTTTTAGTTGAACTTTGGATATGGCATGTATAGGACTACCCTCGGTTGTTTTAAGTACTTTGTGATGTATATGTGTACGGCCATGCTAAAATGGTTCGTAAAAGTGGATTATGAATTTGACCATTTGTGCTTGTAATTATATTTGGTTTCATGATGTGATTATGGTTTGGAATGAGAGTGTTGGTCACATAATCAGCCATTGGAATGGCTAAGTATGATCATATGTGGACCTATGCTTGTCAAAATTATAGTTGGCCCATGGAAGCCACAAGATAGGTAAAGGTTACCTTGAAAATAGATGCTGGCAGCAGCAGTGGTGTGGTTTTGAAAAATCACCAAAATTTGTAGGAATGGTATTAAATAGTGAATAAGTTATGTAAACGAACCTTGACGAGTCCATTTTCATATGAAAGTAACGAAACGATCATATGAACAGTATATCGAGAGATATTAAAGTTCTCGTGAGACAGGGCCAGAACGGTTTCTGGGTCCCCTGTCGCGACTTTGAAAATTTACTATAAATTATCCAGAAAGAATTAGAAGTCATGCCTTATATAGGAAGATTCCATTTCGAGTCTAGTTTTATTAGAAACAAACGGAACCAGTATTAAAGCCCTGTACAGAGAGATATTCAAGTTGTAAGGCACGAAGGTCAGTGTAGTCGACCCCTGTAACATGGGTGACTTTAGCTAATAAACTGTACTAATTGGCCCGACCAAAAATTCTAGAAATAAATCCATGGATGGATATATGAGTCTAAATTCAGGGAAAATTTACGGAATCAGTTTCCAGTTTTGAAACTCGAGATATGATTTTAAGGCGACGAAGGACGCAGTTTTCCAGCCTGTCTGGAAATGCCAAATTGGTCGATACTTTAAGAGGATTTGTCTCGTTAACCCCTCGTGTCCGATAACGGCGATGGTCTCGGGCTCGGGGTGTTACAATTTTATTGGTATCAGAGCCACGGTTTAGTCGATTCTAGGACTACCGTGATATGTTTGGGGTCTAGCTATACATGGCATTAAGTGATAATTGATAGTGTGGTGATTTCTGACATTCTGAATTTGTGTTTGTTTATAGCAATGGATCCCGATCCCAACCGAGCAATAGCTGATGATGTGGAGAGTGTGGCGCTGCTCGCGCAAGGGACAGCGCCGTGCGGACTCTCAACCTATGGCCAGCAATCCGAATGATGAGGCTAGGCAAGCCTTTTATAGCGTGATGAATGATTGGTTCAACCAATACATTCGAACTAACACTACTGTTCCACAACCTCCATTCCCGACTAATGCAACCCCAAGACCTACAATACCTCCAGAATCGACCAAATAAGGTCAAGCAAGCCCCCAATGATGTAATTCGTAAACATGGGGCTACTAAATTTAAAGCTACGAATAGCGACGATGCCGAGCAAGCTGAATTTTGTTGGACAACACTATCCGTGTGCTCGATGAGCTATCTTGTACACCGATGAATGCTTAAAGTGTACTATCTCCTTGCTACGTGATTTCGCCTACTATTGGTGGAGTACTCGACTTGGTTGTGCCTAGAGAGCAAGTAACTTGGGAGTTCTTCCAAACCGAGTTCAAAGAAGTATATCATCGAGATTCATCGACCAAAAACGAAAGGAATTTCTTGATCTTAAGCAAGGCTCTATGTCCATATCGACACGAGCGAAAATTTGTTAGACTCAGAGATACGCCGAATGTGTTTCGTCCAAGCTATTATGTGTAAACGCTTGAGGATGGGCTGAATGAGGATATAAGGATGTTCGCTGGCATTCTCGAAATACGAGAGTTCGTGGTACTTGTTGAGCGAGCTTGTAAAGTCAAGAGCTTAGAAAGGAGAATCAAAAGGTTGATGTGGGACCGGAGAATTTCAAAAGGTCCTCGGAAAGTCTCTTCAACAGCATCAAGAGATTTCGAGATGATGTGAGCCGGTCTAAAGGCGCTTCGGGCTTTTCTAGATGAAATCACGATCGACCCCCTGTGACCACACGAGTCACTTCGATCGCCAGTGGTGGAAATGATCGTCGAGAGAGAACGGAGTGTCAAGATTGTGGCAAATGGCATTCGGGAGTCAGAGGTTCCGTGATCGCTCTCGCTATAAGTGTGGATCGGCCGACCACTTTATCAAGGATTGCCCGAGGTTGCTTGAACAAAATGTAAGTCGAGTGGAAACCCGGTGCTACCACTGCTCGAAGTAGGCCATCCAGAAATACGAGCAATACTAGTGGCGGTCAGAGAGGGTCAAGAGATGCTGCAACAAGACCCGAGGCTCGTGCTCCTGCTAGGACTTATGCCATACGCGCACGCGAGGATGCTGCCTCACCAGCTGTCATTACCGGTACATTCACTCTTTTCGATACTAATATGATTGCTTTGATTGACCCCGGTTCTACTCATTCTTATATATGTGAAACCTTAGCATCCAAAGAAGACTTTGCCTATTGAGTCTCATCGAGTTTGTAATTCGGTGTCAAACCCTTGGGTCATTACGTGCTTGTCAACAAAGTGTGTAAGAAAAGTCCCCTAGTATTCCGAGGTTCTTGTTTTCCCGCGGACTTGATGCTTTTGCCGCTCATTAATTCGACGTTATTCTTGGTTTGGATTGGTTGACCATGCACGATGTGGTTGTTAATTGCAAAAGCAAGACTATCGATTTGAGGTGCACGAATAACGAGATAATTCGGGTTGAGTCTACAGACTTAAAGGGGTTGCCAGCTGTAATATCAGCAATGTTGGCCCGTAAATATGTAAGAAAAGGGTGCGAAGCGTACCTTGCGTATGTGCTCGATGACAAGGAGTCGAAAAGAAACCCGAATCTGTGCGCTGGTTTGTGAATACCGGATGTTTTCTCCAAGAATTGCCGGTTTACCACTGCTCGGAAATAGAGTTTGGCATCGAATTGGTACCTGGTACCACTCCAATTTCGATAGCTCCGTATCGTATGGCACCAACGGAATTAAAGGAGTTGAAAGCTCAATTGCAAGAATTGGTGGATAGAGGTTTTGCTCGTCCGAGTTTTTCACCTTGGGGTGCGCCAGTGTTGTTTGTGAAAAAGAAGGATGGAACCATGAGGTTGTGCATCGACTATCGTCACTTAATAAAGTGACGATAAAGAACAAATATCCGTTATCACAGACGACGATTTGTTCGATCAACTCAAGGGAGCCTCGGTGTTCTCGAAAATAGATTTGAGATCGGGCTATTATCGCCATAATTCGAGATTCGGACGCACCCAAGACCGCTTCTTGATCGAGATATGGTCACTACGAGCTCCTAGTGATGCCGTTTGGGCTTACTAATGCCCTGCGGTATTTATGGATTTGATGAACCGGATCTTCAGACCATATTTGGATCGGTTCGCAGTCGTGTTCATTGATGACATCTTGGTCTATTCAAGAAATGAGACCGAACATGCTGAACACCTGAGGTTAGTGCTGCAAATTTTATGGGATAAGCAATTATATGCTAAGTTCAGCAAGTGTGAGTTCTGGTTAAGAGAGGTTAGCTTCTTGGGGCATGTGGTATCTGCTTAAAGCATTCGAGTTGACCCGAACAAAATTTCAGCCATACTTAACTGGAAGCCTCCGAGAAATATTACCGAGGTTCGAGCTTTTGGGGCTTGCGGTTATTACCGACGATTTGTAAAAGGTTTCTCAACGATAGCCACGCCAATGACGGCTACTCCAAAAGGATGTTAAGTTCGAATGGACGGAGAAATGTCGAAAAGTTTCGATCAATCGAAAACTTATTTGATGAAGCCCCAATTCTAGTGCAACCCGAATCGCAAAGAGTTTGTCATCTATAGTGACGCCTCCTACTTGGGTTAGGTTGCGATTGATGCAAGAAGGTCGAGTTGTGGCCTGCGCGTCGAGGCAATTAAAGCCACATGAGAAAAATTATCCGACCCATGATCTCGAATTGGTCGCCATCGTATTCGCCTTAAAGATATGGCGACATTACTTATTTGGTGAGAAGTGCCATGTGTATTCGGATCACAAAAGTCTCAAATATTTGATGACTCAAAGAGACTTAAATCTGCGACAAAGACGTTGGCTCAAGCTGTTAAAGGATTATGAGCTGGTCATTGACTATCACCCGGGAAAGGCGAATGTGGTTGCGGATGCCTTAAGTCGTAAATCATTATTCTCTTTACGAACGATGAATGTGCACTTGTCCGTTCGATCCGACAATGTGTTAGTAGCTGAATTGAAAGCCAAACCATTATTGATACATCAAATTTGTGAAGCTCAGAAAGTCGACGATGAGTTGGTTGCAAAACGGGCTGAGTGTGTTTCGAACAAGGAATCGGAGTTTCAGATCGATGATGACAATTGTTTGAGGTTTAGGAGTCATCTATGTGTTCCAAAGAATTCAGAACTTATTTCGATAATTCTGAACGAAGCCCATTGTAGCCGAATGGCAATCCACCCGGGGAGTACGAAGATGTACAATGATTTGAAACGTCGGTTTTGGTGGCATGGTATGAAACGAGACATCTCTGACTTTGTTTCGAGGTGTTTAATATGTCAACAAGTGAAAGCGGAACATCAAGTGCCTTCAGGATTACTTCAGCCGATCACGATACCCGAGTGGAAATGGGATCGAGTCACAATGGACTTTGTATCCGGACTGCCATTGTCAGCGAGTAAGAAGGATGCGATTTGGGTCATTGTAGATAGATTGACTAAGTCGGCTCACTTTGTCCCCGACGCACGGATTTTTCAATGGACAAACTAGCCGAATCAGACGTTTCTCGATTGTGAGATTACACGGGTGCCTAATTCCATCGTGTCGGATAGAGATCCGAGATTTACCTCGCGATTTTTGAAGAAGTTGCAAGAAGCTTTGGGTACCAAGCTACATTTCAGCACCGCCTTTCACCCCCAAACCGATGGTCAATCCGAGCAGATAAGTCAGATACTTGAGGATATGTTAAGATGTTACATCTTCGAGTTCAGTGGTTCATGGGAACGATATTTGCCTTTGATTGAATTCGCTTACAACAATAGTTTTCAATCAAGTATTAAGATGGCACCCTACGAGGCTTTGTACGGTCGTAAATGCCGTACACCATTGTTTTGGACTGAGCTCGGTGAAAGCAAAATTTTCGGGGTGGATTTGATTAGAGATGCTGAACAGAGAGTGAAAGTAATCCGTGAAAGTCTGAAGATAGCCTCCGATCGTTAGAAGTCGTACGCGGATCTGAAGCGTAAAGACATCGAGCATCGGGTGAGAGATAAAGTGTTTCTCAAGGTTTCGCCTTGGAAAAAGATACTCAGATTTGGTTGTAAGGGCAAGTTGAGCCCGAGGTTCATTGGGCCATATGAGATATCCGAGTGAGTCGGTCCAGTTGCATATCGTTTGATTTTGCCCCCTGAACTCAAAAAGATTCACGACGTCTTTCATGTTTCGATGCTTCGACGCTATAGATCTGATCCATCGCACGTGATTAGTCCATCAGAGGTTGAAATTCAAGCCAATATGAGTTATGAGGAAGAACTGATTCGTATCCTAGCACGTGAAGTGAAAGAGTTGCGAAACAAGCGGGTTCCGCTAGTGAAATTGTTATGGCTCAAACACGGGATAGAAGAAGTGACACTAGTCAGAATGTGGTTTCGGGACCACAAAACCGAGGCATAAAAATAATTTAAAATTTATTTTGATGCCTATAATATGTGTGTATTCATGTGTGACATTTTTGATGTTTTGATTTAGAGTTATAAAGGTAAATTTCACTAGAAAGGACCTAGTAGTAAACTTTGAAAGTATGATGGGAAGATGTGTGATGACTAGTTGATCATGCATGCAAAAATAAAGGATTTGCATGTCAAATTTCCCCAAAGGAAGCTTAGTGGCCGGCCATGACATGGTTTATGGGCAAAGAAAACATGTTGAAACATGTTTTGTTAATGGATGATGAGAGAAATGATTAATAATTAAGATGTGGGAAGAGAAACAAAAAAAAATGTGTGTGAGTGTAGCATCCCCCCCATTGCCGTGTAGGTAAGAAAGAAAAACAAAAAAATTTGTTCATCTTTTTCCCTCCTTCCTTTGGCCGAAATTTCTAAGAGGAAGAAGAGATTTTTGCTTCATTTTCTTTGTTTAGAAGAGATCTAGAAGGAGATTTGGCTAAACTTGCATCAAGATTAAGGTATGTATGAGGTTGTGTCATGAGATTCATGCATGTTTTAGTTGCTAACTTGATGTTCATGTTAGCCATGGTTCAAATCCTTGTTATGCCATGGAAATGGTATTTGGCCAAAGTTGATATTGTGTTGAAGCCATTGCATGCTAAAAGTGAAGCTTGTTGATGATGCATGTAATGATGGATTGACTACTCTTGAAATTTCTTTTAGCATTCTTGAGTAAGACATTGAATCTTTTGTTTAACCATGACCAAAAAAATTTAAAAGGAGTATGGTGTGTGAGGTGTTCGGCCATGGTATGCTCATGAGCATGGTTTATGCTTCTTGCATGATAGTTAAAAATTTGTGTTTTGGATGGTTATGGACACCTTGGAATTCGGCCTTGCACCTATATGTGTATATATGTTTGCACATGATGTTTTGGTTATGAAGTAAGTGATAAATATGTTTGTCTAAAGAAGAAAGTGTTGAAGAATGTTTGTGAAATTGCAAGTACATTCGGCCTAGTACACATATGATGTGAAAATCTTGCAATTTATTGTTGATTTTGTGCAAGTATGACTAAGTATAATCGGCCACATGAGGGGAATTATTGTGCATGCATTCGGTTAGAGGCAAGCTTAATGGTGCCTATTCTTGACTTAGGTAATCGGCTACCTTGTTGTGAGCTAAGGCCGAATGTGTGCGTAATTAAAGAAAATTGATTAAAGTGCTTAGTTATGTGATGTTGAGTCAATGATATGTGTATTCGCCAAGGCTAGTGTTTAGACTTTAATAAATTGAATTTGTTTGAATTAGCTCAAGAGCTTAGAGGGCCACAATTGGATAAGGGAAGGAAAAAGTGATCGAATAGCCATTGAAGCCGTTCGACAACATCCGAGGTAAGTCTTCAAGTAATGACCCTACTTGAATTATGTGAAATGAAATTATGGATGTGTAATGATTCTTGATATACGTGTGTATGAGTATTTGAATGATACCGGGTTAAGTCCCGAAGGCAATTATGCTAGTGATTATATTTGTGTTTGAGCCTTAGTAACGAAAATGAAACATGAATGTGTAATGATTATTGATGTATGTGTGCATGAGCAATTGAATGATATCCGGTTAAGACCAAGGCAATTGTGCTAGTGACTTTATCGGGCTAAGACCAAGGCATTCGTGCAAGTTGTTATATCCGGCTAATACCCAAGGCATTTGTGCGAGTCGTTATATCGGGCTAAGACCAAGGCATTCGTGCGTGTGGTTATATCCGGTTGTATCCGAAGAAGCTTGGGTTGAAGGTGAGCGTTGGTTGCTGTAATAAATTTAATTAGTACGCTCGAAAAGCCCAAAGGATAAGGTATGTTTACATGTGCAATGGAAAATTCGACACGTTTGAATAATATTCGTCAATCGACTAACGAATTTTCAGCTCTCGAATTGGTTGATATCTTGTGAATGTATATGTTGATGAAGTGTGAAGTAAGTATGATTATGCGAATGTGTATTAATGAAATGATTCATTTGGCTATGTGAATGTAATGCTTTAGTTAAAGCCGATTTCATTGCTTGAGATTTACTAAGCATAAACATGCTTACCCCGTTGCTTTGGCTCTCTGTTTTATAGATTTTGCTCGCTAGCGATCGGATTCGGGATCATTGAAGTGAAGTCATCCACACTATCAAACCCCCCCTTTGGTACTCTTTTAGTTGAACTTTGGATATGGCATGTATAGGACTACCCTCGGTTGTTTTTAAGTACTTTGTGATGTATATGTGTACGGCCATGCGAAAATGGTTCGTAAAAGTGGATTATGAATTTGACCATTTGTGCTTGTAATTATATTTGGTTTCATGATGTGATTATGGTTTGGAATGAGAGTGTTGGTCACATAATCAGCCATTGGAATGGCTAAGTATGATCATATGTGGACCTATGCTTGTCAAAATTATAGTTGGCCCATGGAAGCCACAAGATAGGTAAAGGTTACCTTGAAAACAGATGCTGGCAGCAGCAGTGGTGTGGTTTTGAAAAATCACCAAAATTTGTAGGAATGGTATTAAATAGTGAATAAGTTATGTAAACGAACCTTGACGAGTCTATTTTCATATCAAAGTAACGAAACGATCATATGAACAGTATATCAAGAGATATTAAAGTTCTCGTGAGACAGGGCCAGAACGGTTTCTGGGTCCCCTGTCGTGACTTTGAAAATTTACTATAAATTATCCAGAAAGAATTAGAAGTCATGCCTTATATGGGAAGATTCCATTTCGAGTCTAGTTTCATTAGAAACAAACGGAACCAGTATTAAAGCCCTGTACAGAGAGATATTCAAGTTGTAAGGCACGAAGGTCAGTGTAGTCGACCCCTGTAACATGGGTGACTTTAGCTAATAAACTGTACTAATTGGCCCGACCAAAAATTCTAGAAATAAATCCATGGATGGATATATGAGTCTAAATTCAGGGAAAATTTACAGAATCAGTTTCCGAGTTTTGAAACTCGAGATATGATTTTAAGGCGACAGTGACGCAGTTTTCCAGCCTGTCTGGAAATGCCAAATTGGTCGGTACTTTAAGAGGATTTGTCTCGTTAACCCCTCGTGTCCGACACCGGCGATGGTCTCGGGCTCGGGGTGTTACAAGAAAAATTATCCGACCCATGATCTCGAACTAGCTGCCATCGTATTCGCTTTGAAAATATGGCGACACTACTTATTTGGTGAGAAGTGCCATGTATTTTCGGATCACAAAAGTCTCAAATATTTGATGACTCAAAGAGACTTGAATCTGCGACAAAGGCGTTGGCTTGAGTTGTTGAAAGATTATGAACTTGTCATTGACTATCACCCGGGAAAGGCTAATGTGGTTGCGGATGCCTTAAGTCATAAATCACTATTTACTTTACGAGCGATGAATGTACACTTGTCTGTTCTATCCGACAATGTGTTAGTGGTGGAATTAAAGGCCAAACCATTGTTGATCCATCAAATTCGTGAAGCTGAGAAAGTCGATGATGAATTGGTTGCAAAACGGGCTGAATGTGTTCCGAATATGGAATTAGAGTTTCAAATTGATGATGACGATTGTTTGAGGTTCAGAAGTCGTTTGTGTGTTCCAAGAAATTCAGAACTCATTTCGATGATTCTGAACGAAGCTCATTGTAGCCGAATGTCAATTCACCCGGGGAGTACGAAAATGTACAACGATCTGAGACGTCAGTTTTGGTGGCATGGCATGAAACGAGACATTTCCAATTTTGTCTCGAAGTGTTTAATATGTCAGCAAGTGAAGGCGGAACATCAAGTGCCTATGGGTTTACTTCAGCCGATCATGATACCTGAATGGAAATGGGATAGAATCACGATGGATTTTGTGTCTGGGTTGCCATTGTCGACAAGTAAGAAAGATGCGATTTGGATTGTTGTTGATAGACTGACTAAGTCGGCTCATTTTATCCCCGTACGTACGGATTTTTCATTGGATAAACTAGCTGAATTGTATGTTTCTCAGATTGTGAGATTACACGGGGTACCGATTTCTATTGTGTCGGATAGAGATTCGAGATTCACCTCGCGATTTTGGAAGAAATTGAAAGAAGCTTTGGGTACCAAGCTGCATTTTAGCACCGCTTTTCATCCACAAACCAATGGTCAATCCGAGCGGATAATTCAGATACTTGAGGATATGTTGAGATGTTGCATCCTCGAGTTTAGTGGTTTATGGGAACGGTATTTACCTTTGATTGAATTCGCTTACAACAATAGTTTTCAATCAAGTATTAAGATGGCGCCTTACGAGGCTTTGTACGGGCGTAAATGCCGTACACCATTATTTTGGACCGAGCTCGATGAAAGTAAAATTTTTGGAATTGATTTGATTAAAGATGCCGAACAGAAAGTAAAAATAATCCGTGAAAGTCTGAAGGCAGCCACAGATCGTCAGAAATCGTATGCGGATTTGAAACGAAAGGACGTTGAATATCAGGTGGGAGATAAAGTGTTTCTTAAAGTTTCACCTTGGAAAAAGATACTCAGATTTGGCCGTAAGGGCAAGTTGAGTCCGAGATTCATTGCGTATAGATTGATTTTGCCTCCTGAACTTGAAAAGATTCACGACGTCTTTCATGTTTCGATGCTTCAACGTTATAGATCTGATCCGTCACACGTAATTAATCCATCAGAGGTTGAAATTCAATCCGACATGAGTTATGAAGAAGAGCCAATTCGTATCCTAGCTCGTGAAGTGAAAGAGTTACGAAACAAAAAGGTTCCTTTAGTAAAAGTGTTATGGCTCAAACACGGGATAGAAGAAGCTACTTGGGAACCCAAGAACTCTATGAAAGAGCGATACCCAAACCTATTTACCGATAAGATTTTCGGGGACGAAAATTTCTTAAGTGGGGGAGAGTTGTGACAGCCCTAAAGTGACCCTAGTCGGAAAGCGGTTTCGGGACCGCTAAACCGAGTCACCAAATTATTTGAATATGATATTTATTGTCTAAAATATGTGATTATGAATGTGTGAATGTTTTAAGCTTCGATTTAGTAAATTGCATGTGAATTTAGTAAATAGGACTTATGTGTGACACTTCTGAAATGTGATAGGCTAATCTATAAGGATCTAATAGTGCATGAGCATGAGGGTGGACAAAATGTTATGGCTAAAACATGTCATAAACATGTGGGTTGATGCTTTATGTTAGGAATAATAAAATAAAGAGCATGGGCAATAAAATATTAGTGTTAGTAGGAGGAGAAACAAAAAAAAAAAAAGAATGTGTGTGGTTGTTCCCCCCCATTGCCGTGAGTTGAAGAAAAGAAAACAAAGAAAAAAAAAAGTGTCCATCCTTTTTTCATTTCTTTTGGCCGAAAGTTCTAAGGAAGAAGGAAGGAGCTCTTGCTTCATGATCGGCTTGGAAGAGGATTAGGAAGAGGTTTGGCCATACTTGTATCTAGGTTAAGGTATGTTTGATGTTGTGCCATGAGATTCATGCATGTTTTTAGTAGTTAGCTTGAGTTCTAACTAGCCCATGGTTCAAATCTTTACTATGTCATGGAGATGATATTCGGCTAAGGTGGATTTGTGTTGATGTCAATTGCATGCTAAAAGTGAAGCTTTGTAATGATGCATGTAATGGTGGATTGATGACTCTTGAATCTTCTTTTTAGCATTTTTGAGTGAGACATTAAGTTCTTTGTTTAACCATGACCAAAATTGAAATGGTATGGTGTTGTGATACATTCGGCCATGGTGGGAAGTAGAAGAGAAATATGGTTGTTGTTCACGTTATTTGGATGAGAAATGGTAGTAAGGTGAAGTGCAAATGTTAGTGTTTGATTTACTAGTGTATATATGTGTATTGGCCAAGTTTTGAACTTGAAACAAAATGGTGTTTAGTCAATACAAGTGACCATACTTGTAGAATGTATTAAGTGTTGCAATCGGCCTCAACATAGACATGCATGTTCGACCATATGAATGAGTACATAAGTTGATGTGTATGTTCGCCATAGGTAAGCATATTGATGGCTTTATCTTGACTTAGAAAATTCGCTAAGGGAATATTAGCTAATATGTTGAATTCGATTCGTGATTTCGTACATATGTGACTATAATGTCTAATGTATATATGGGCTAAGTACCTTGAGCTTCTCTTTTGATGTTCGAATGAATTGTATTAAATTGCTTAATGTGATTAAAAATGCGTATGACCATTTTGTATTTGAGCTAAAGGTGGCCATATGACCCATCAAATTCATTGTCATGTTCGGCCATAAGCTAGAATAATGAGACTTTAATAAGTTAAATTTGTTTGAATTAGCTCAAGAGCTTAGAGGACCAAAGTTGGATAAGGGAAAGGAAAAAGTGATCGAATAGCCACTGAAATTGTTCGACAACATCCGAGGTAAGTTTTCGAGTAATGGAGCTTAGATTATGATTCGATTAGATTATGTCTTAAGTAAATCAAAATCATGCTCTTTGTATGTGGCTATTGAGCCGAAATTTGTAAGTGTGATAAGTGTTTTGTGTTTGAGCTTTGGTAATGAAAATGAAATATGGATGTGTCATGATTTATTGATATATGTGCATGGTTATTGAATGATATCGGGCTAAGTCCCGAAGGCTTTTGTGCTAGGTGACTATAATGGGACTAAGATCCGAAGGCATTCGTATGAAAGTTGCTATATCCGGGCTAAGACCCGAAGGCATTTGTGCTAGTGATTATACCCGGGCTAAAATCCGAAGGCATTTGTGCTAGCGACTATATCCGGGCTAAGTCCCGAAGGTATTTATGCTAGTGACCACATCCGGGCTAAGACCCAAAGGCCTTGTGCAAGTAGTTATATCCGGCTAAATCCCGAAGATTTCTTGAGTTTGGGAATGAGCGATCTGCTGTAATAATTTCAATTAATACGCTCGTAAAATCTCAACAACGAGGTATGTGTTGTACATGCATTGGATTAATTGATTCCTCTTAAATAGCATTCGCTCAGTCGATTAAGGAGCTTCCGGTTTTTGGTTAAGTTGATCCCTTATGTATGAATATAAGGGTTGGAAATGTGAAGTAGGACTGATTTTTGAGATTATATGTGTATATGAAATTATCCGTTTAGCTATATGAATGCTATACTTGATTGAGCCTAATTCCATTGCTCAAAACTTACTAAGCATTAAATGCTTACTCCGTTCTTTGAATCTCTGCTTTATAGATTTTGGTTCGTCACTATAGGACTCGGAGTGTCAAGTCAAAGTCGCCCACACTATCAAAGCCCTTTTGGTACACTTTTGGTTGAACCTTGAAATGGCATGTATAGGACTACCCGTTTTGTTGTTGGTCATGGACCCTTTGGTTTTGTGTAAATTTGGATAGCCATGCGAAAATGGCTTATATACACTTTGAGCTTAGTATTATAATCGTCTTGTATGATGTTCATTAAGAGGTATGGAAATGTTTGGGAACGATTAGCCGTTGGAATGGTTAATCATGATCATATTTTGTGCTATATATGCTAAAGGGCTAATTGAATCATGGAAACTATGTAATAGGTAAAGTCTACCTTAAAAATAGATGCTGACAGCAGCAGTGACGTGAATGTGAAAAATCAATAAAATAGTAGGAATGGAATTAAATAGTGAATAAATTATGTAATCGAACCTTGATGAATCTATTTTCATAGGAAAGTAACGTAACGATCCTATGAACAGTATATTATGAGATATTTAAGTTTTCGCGAAACAGGGCCAGAACGGTTTCTGGATTTCCTGTTCTGACTTTGGAAATTTATTATAAATTAACCAGAGATAATTAAAAGTCATTCCATATATGTATAGATTCCTTTTCGAGTCTAGTTTCCATAGAAACAAACGGCATCAATATTGAAGCCCTGTACAGGGAGATATCTAGGTTGCAATGCAGGAAGGTCAGGGTAGTCGAACGCTGTAACAGGGGAGACTTAAACTAATAAACTATACTAATTGGGTCGACCAAAAATTCTAGAAAAAAATTTGTGGATGGATATATGAGTGTAGTTTCAGGGAAAAATTACGAAACTGATTTTCGAGTTTTGGAACTCAAGATATGATTTTTAAGGTGACAGTGACGCAGTTAGTCAGCTGTCTGGAAATTTTTAAAATAGACTGTGAAAATAAGTGAATTAAGTCTGTTAACCCCTCATGTCCGACTCCGGAAACGGTCTCGGGTACGGGGTGTTACAAAGATTGTTGATAGATAAACAACTTTTACTAAGTGATTTTTGATGAAATCATGATTTAGGGACTAAAATGTAAAGTTGTGAAAATTGAAGAAAAATTATGCATTTTATAGAAAATATGTGCTGTAAATTCTACATTGAAATTTCGGTTAGGCTTGGAACAGGGAGTAAATTGCATAAAATTCATTTTCCGAGCCTAGGGACGAAATGGGAATTTATAGAAAATTTAGGGGAAAAATGATAATTTTGCCTTGGATGTAAATTGAGTTCACTTGAAAATGAAATGTGATAAATTGGTGTAAAATTTACTCATATAGATCTAAATAGATCAAATTCAGAGATAGAACGAGGAAAGAGGAAAATGTCAGATTAGTAGATTTTGTGTACACGAACAATGTCAAGGTAAGTTCGTGTAACTTAATCGAGCTTGTAAATATGTTTAATTGAATGTTGTGTTTTGTATGGAATGTGACTTATACTGATGTACATTATTTGTATGTTATAATGAAAATTTTAATACATGCTTGAAATGGCAAAAAAGGGTTAAGTCTCGATTGAATATTGGATTCCGATGATTATATGAGCTTTCCTGAAATGAATAAGGTCCTGCATTTGTTGCGAACGAGATTTAGCTTGGACGAATAATCCTATTGACCCCATTACAGAAAGGATTTAGCTCGGACGGGTAATCCTGATATAAGTCCTCTCGAGCATATGTTATGGATTGGATTTAGCCCAGATGGGTAATCCAGATCAAGCTCCGTAGAGCATATGACATAAAAAGGATTTAGCCTGGACTGGTAATCCTGTTGTATACATGTGTGGCTCGAGAGTGTACTTTCTGAAGTAGTACCTTATGGGTACCATTGAATATGAATTGACGGATCCTGATTCGTACACCTTGAGTGTACTGCTTGTGTATCCATCGATATTTCAAATAAATTCAACGGGTGACAATCCAGACATGAGAAGATATGAATAATAAAATGAGTTATTACACGTACCCTTCTGAAATACAAGAAAATGATGATACATGACAAGTGATATATGAAAGTATGAGATGGTGATATTTGTACATGGAAATTAATTGATGAGAATATTCATCCTTGATTATAGACTTGTACCTTGGGTGTATATAATGCCCCGAATTTGGGCTTAGAAGTATTGGGCCTTGAGTATGGGTCCGTAAGGAGGTTGTATATAAGTATTTAATTGTGCAAGGAAATGACACAATTAAATGTCAGCTTTGGTGGTTAATGGCCCTGAGAAGTGTTGGAGAAATCTTGGGTTCAAACCTGGGCTTTAGCAAAAATTTTGGTTTTAAGTGAATAAACCCTGGGTGCTTGGATGAAGGCCTTTTAAATTATTGTGTTAAATAAATGTCCTATGGAAGCATGTGGTCTAGTGGTTATGGCATCACTAGGGTTGCAAGAGAGCTAGGGTTCAAGTCTTGGCTCTTGCAATTTACTTTGGTTTTTCTTTTAAAGGAACTTGGACTTTAGCCTATAGACCTTATAATTAATTGAGGCTAAAATGGTGACATAAAGAGCCTTGTGGTGTAGTGGCAAGGTGGCGTGTTGTGTAACTGTAAGGTCTAAGGTTCAAGTCTTGGGATACGCAATGGAGTATTTATTTTGCTGTTTGAGCTGTGTAGGAGGTGGAGTTAGACTGGAAGTCTATCGTTGAAGTGGTCATATAAAAATAAGGAATTTCCCTAATGGTTGAAAGTAATCCCACATCGGGAAGCTAACATGAGAATTGGCGAGAAGCTGGCTTTAAATAGAGCGAACAAGATGAGTTGGTGATCACTGGTTTTAGGAGGGATTATTTCATACCTGCTTAACCAAGGTTGGTGATCGTGGACTTCGACGCATTCTCATAAACAGGTGTGTATTCACACTTTTCTTTGTTAGAAGTCGGCAAAAGCTAAAAAGCTGAAACTTTGGCATTTGAGGCCTCACAAGCGTACGATCGCTCATGGGGTAAATCGAGCCCACGAAAAATGGGCGTACGTCGAGGAAGGCCACCATGAGCGATCTCATGGGCATGGGCCGTATGGGCTCGTGGGCCCACATGGGTAGACTTTACTGTTAAGTGAGACGTAGATAGACTTGTCATATCACGCACACGACTAAGGTAGTTTTGGGCTCGTGGCCTCACACGGATTAAATCTGTAATTTGTGATAATTATTGGACTGGGCTATGTAGGTCACATAGCCGTATCTAAATATGGGCTAAATGGGCCACACGAGGGTGTGGGCCCACTTGGGCCGAGTAATGGGGCTTAGGCCCATTTGCACTTTTATGACTGTTTAGGTTACTTAAGTCGCTCAAGGCGACAGTGGACCTTCTATTGGGTCGTTAAGACCCTGGTTTGTAAAATCACCGAAATACCCTTGTAGTGTAAAATGATCGTAATGCCCCTGTATGGTAGAATGACAATTATGTCCTTATGTTCCGTATGACTGATATGCCTATGATTTACATATATGATTGTACTGAGTATGACTTTGCATGCACGTAATATTTATGACATGACATATTGCATGGGGTTGGGTTATTATGGACGGAAGAAGTGTACGGCCTGTAGCCGTTCTGTACAAGGCTTTCAGCCTTTTGTGATACTTATGGCTTATAGCCGTTCTATTAACTGGAAGCGTTGCTACGATATTTACGGCCTTTAGCTATTCTGTCTACGACCTTGAGCCGTTCTGTTGACTTAGTGCCGCAACCGGTGTTAAGCTTGGGGTGTTGGCTGGATGGGTCGATTTTATCCCTACATAGTGTGTTGGTTGGTATGGCTGGTGTGTTGGATGGACTGGGCTGGGAATCTGTCTGCATATCTGCATCTAATACTGATTCTATATTGGTCTTAGGCCTACCTGATTCTTTTATTGGGCTAAGGCCCATCTGATACTGTTTCTGTGATGGGCTTAGGCCTAGACTATTTCTGCATACCATATGTTTAACTATTTGTTTTTTTAGGGATTACACACTGAGTTTTCAAAAAATCACCCTTTCTGCCTAACTGTGCAAGTAATACCTAGACTTAGACGATTTGGATCCGCGAGGGACTCGGAGGTGGCCACACAGTTACAGTGGATCTGCAACTTGACTTTATTTATTTTAAATTTCATATTGGGTTTCAGATTATGTAATAAGGCCATAGTGGGCTTAAGTTTTAAGTGGGCTTTTGATTTCTTATATTAAACTGCTAGTCTAGGAAAACTCGAGTTTTCAAAATATTCACGGTTTTCAAAATGCTTCTGTGATTTAAGTTGAATTAATATTCCAGAGACAAATATTTTGGCAAACGTTTGTGACAAGATGATTTTCTAACCCCATACAAAAGGTTTTAATTTTAGAAATAAACTTTTAACGGCAACTCGATTCTTGAACGACGCTTTGATACAACACGCCAGATTCGGCGATAACGTCTAGGCTGGGTTTGGGGTGTTACATTTAATGGTATCAGAGTCAAGTTGCAAAACTCGACTGTGGAGTGGGTTTTTAAAATTTTGTATTTCATGAGGTTGTTTCCAAATATGTAAAGCGTTTTGAGGTATTTTTCTAAAAAGTGTGGCACACCGAGTCTCCGGCACCAAATCTGTAAGTTCTCTGACTCTGTTTACTATTGTAGACTGAAATGTTATACTGAGAAACTACTATAGATAGTAGCACTACACTGAAACTCCATAGATACAGTTAACTGAAAAACTGTAGTGAGCTTGCGAATGCGAAAATAAACCCTAAACTATTGTTTCTCACAAGACATCTGCTTAATTACTGAAATTGTAACTAAATTGTATAAAATTTCTAAAACAGATAATACGCATACGTAAATAAGTATTAGAAGGGGTGCAATAGGCCGCGGCAGAAGCCGTGGAGGTGCTAGAGCTGGATCATCGGCATCAGGGCACATGCCAGACGTTGAGGCGAGGAAGGCACAGGCTTCACCGGTGGCTGAGACAGGGTCGTTTGATCAAGCGACTGGGGATGTCGCATTGTCCCAAGCAATGTTGACGACTCTAGAAAGGGTTGTGGGTACTGCTGGGTCGAATACAGTTACTGCAGGCCGTGGGTCGGTTACAGAATGACTCCGGTCAAATGGAGCAGAGATCTTTAGGAGAGTTTCTAGGGTGGCCCCGAGTGTGGCAGAATACTGGTTGGAGGCCACCGAAAGAATTATGGATGACCTCGACTATACATTGAAACAAAAGTTGAAGGGTGCTGTGTCCTTGCTGAGAGATGAAGCCTATCAGTGGTGGCTTACGGTAAAAGAGGGTACCTCGTTTGATCAATTGACCTGGGAGTTCTTCAAGTCCACGTTTCAAGAAAAATATGTGGGTGCCAATGTAACACCCCGAACCCGAGACCATCGCCGGTGTCGGACACGAGGGGTTAACAAGCCAAGTTCACATGTTTTGCCCACCAATTTGACATTTCCAGTCAGGCTGGAAAACTGCATCACTGTCGCCTTAAAAATCATATCTCGAGTTCCAAAACTTGGAAACTGGTTTCGTAAATTTTCCATGAATTTAGACTCATATATCCATCCATGGATTTATTTCTAGAATTTTTGGTCAGGCCAATTGGTACAGTTTATTAGTTAAAGTCACCCATGTTACAGGGATCTACTGCTCTGACCTTCGCGCGTTATAACTTGAATATCTCTCTGTAAAGGGCTTTAATACTGGTGCAGTTTGTTTCTAATGAAACTAGACTCAAAATGGAATCTGTACATATAAGGCATGACTCCTAATTCTTTCTGGATAATTTATAGTGAATTTTTAAAGTTGCGACAGGGGACCCAGAAACCGTTCTGGCCCTGTCTCACAATAGCCTTAATATCTCTTAACATGTAACTCCTATGACCATTTCGTTTCTTCCATATGAAAATAGACTCATCAAGGTTCATTTACATAGCTTATTCACTATTTAATACCATTCCTACAAATTTTGGTGATTTTTCACATTCACGTCACTGCAGCTGGCAGCATCTGTTTTTAAGGTAGGTCTTACCTATTTTGTAGTCTCCATGAACCAACTAGCCTTGCCATACATAGGTTCATATATGATCATTTTAACCATACCAATGGCTGATCATGTGACCAACACTCCCGTTTCCAATCCATAATCACATTATGACACCATATATATACATACAAACCACAAATAGTCTAAGATCATGCTTCCTTTTACGAGCCATTTTCGCATGGCCGTATACATATACATCACCACATTTTCAAACCAACAAGGGGTAGTCCTATACATGCCATTTCAAAGTTCAACCAAAATTTATACCAAAATAGAGGCGTTGATAGTGTGGATGACTTGACTTTATTGATCCCGAATCCGATTGCTATCGGCGAAATCTATAAAACAGAGAGCCAAAGTAACGGGGTAAGCATTTTTATGCTTAGTAAGTCTCAAGGAATATAATCAACTCTAATTACAGCAATACATTCACATAGCCAAATGCATCATTTCATTAATACACATTCTTACTTCACACTTCATCATTATATACTTTCACAAAGTATCAATCAATTCAATAACTGAAATTCATTAGTCGATTGAGCGAATGTTGCTCAAACATGTCGACTTTCCAATGCACATATAAACGTACCTTATTCTTTGGGCTTTTCGAGTGTACTAATTGAATTTATTACAGCAACCAACACTCACCTCCAGCCCAAGATTCTTCGGAATATAACCGGATATAACCATGTGCTCAAATGCCTTCGGGTCTTAGCCCGGATGTAGCCACTAGCACAATTGCCTTCGGGTCTTAACCCGGATGTAATTTCCAGCATAATTGTCTTCGGGGCTTAGCCCGGATATCATTCAATTTCTCATGCACACATACATCAATAATCATTGGACATACATATTTCATTTTCGTTACTAAGGCTCAAACACAATTATAATCATTAGCATAATCGCCTTCGGGACTTAGCCCGGGTATCATTCGAATACTCATACACACATAAATCAATAATCAATACATCCATATTTCATTCCACATAATTCAATTAAGGTCACTTCTTGAGGACTTACCTCGGATGTTGTCGAACGGCTTTTACGGCTATTCGATCACTTTTTCCTTCCCCTTGTCCAATTGTGGCCCTCTTAGCTCTTGAGCTAATTCAAACAAATTCAACTTATTAAAACCTCATTGTGCTAGTTTATGGCCGAATATGACAAGGAGTTTAAATGGTCATATGGCCACCCTTTAGCTTGAATACACAATGGTCATGCACATTTTATACTACATTAAGCAATTCAATACAATTTATTCGAGCATCAAGGAAAAGCTAAGGCCTTCAATAGGCTACCCAAGGCGAATATTCATGTCCATGTTGAAGCCAATTATGCACTTAATACCTCACAAAAACAGCATGCATTTTACTAGTTAATGCTTTGCATATTGTAGCTCAAAACTTATATTATAGCATCAAGCACTCATATGTGTGCTAGGCCGAATGTGCTTGCAATTTCACAATCATTCTTCAACATCTTCTTCTTTAAACAAACATATTCATCACTTAGTTCATAACCAAAACATCATGTGCAAACATATATATACATATATGAGCATGGCAATTTCAAGGTGTCCATAGCCATCCAAAACACAAATTTTAACTAACATGCAAGAAGCATGAACCATGCTCATGAATGCATCATGGCGAATATGACAATCATGCCCTTTTCAACTTCAATCAAGGTTAAACAAAAGAAAACTCAAAGTCTTACTCAAGATGGCTACAAAGAAATCTCAAGAGTAGACAATCCATCATTGCATGCATCATCATCAAGCTTCACACTTAGCATGCAATGGCTTTATCACCATAACAACTTTGGCCAAATACCATTTCCATGGCATAACAAAGATTTGAGCCATGGCTAACATGCACATCAAGTTAGCAACCAAGACATGCATGAAACTCCTAACACAACCTCATACATACCTTAATCTTGATGCAAACTTAGCCAAATCTCCTTCTAGATCTCTTCCAAACCAAGCATGAAGCAAAAATCCTCCCCTTTTTCCTTAGTATTTTCGCCAAGAAGTGAAAATGGATGAACAAAATTTTCTTTTCTTTCCTTAGGACATTCGCCAAGAGCTATGGTGAAAGATGAACACTTTTTTTTTTTTCCATACTCTTATTTTATTATTTCTAACATGCACCACTAGCAAAACATGTTTAAGACATGTTTTCTTTTGCCCATATTCATCACCATGGCGGCCACTATAGTCAAATTTAGGAATTTGACATGCAAGGACAACATTTCCTAGTGTGCATCAATAGGCCACTTCCACATTTGCCTATCTCAATTCTAAATTTTCTCACACAAGTCCTTTCTAGTGAAATTCACCTTTATAACACTAAATCAATCATCATAAAATGTCATACATGAGCACACACATATTATAGGCATCAAAATAAATTTTAATTATTTTTATGCCTCGATTTTGTGGTCCCGAAACCACCTTCCGACTAGGGTCAATTTTGGGCTGTCACAACTCTCCCCACTTAAGAAATTTTCGTCCCGAAAATCTTACCGTAAATAGGTTTGGATATCGCTCTTTCATAGAGTTCTCGGTCTCCCAAGTAGCTTCTTCTATCCCGTGCTTGAGCCATAACACTTTCACTAGCGGAACCCGCTTGTTTCGCAACTCTTTCACTTCTCGTGATAGGATACGAATCGGTTCTTCCTCATAACTCATATTAGCTTGAATTTCAATTTCTGATGGACTAATCACGTGCGATGGATCGGATCTATAGCGTCGAAGCATCGAAACATGAAAGACATCGTGAACCCTTTCGAGTTCAGGGGGCAAAATCAAACGATATGCCACTAGACCGACTCGCTCGGATATCTCATATGGCCCAATGAACCTCGGGCTCAACTTGCCCTTGCGCCCAAATCTGAGTATCTTTTTCCAAGGCAAAACTTTAAGAAACACTTTATCTCCCACCTGATACTCAATGTCTTTTCGTTTCAGATCCGCGTACGACTTCTGACGATCGGAGGCTATCTTCAGATTTTCACGAATTACTTTTACTTTCTGTTCAGCATCTTTAATCAAATCCACCCCGAAAATTTTGCTTTCACCGAGCTCGGTCCAAAACAATGGTGTACGGCATTTACGCCCGTACAAGGCCTCGTAAGGCGCCATCTTAATACTCGATTGAAAACTATTGTTGTAAGCGAATTCAATCAAAGGTAAATACCGTTCCCATGAACCACTGAACTTGAGGATGCAACATCTCGACATATCCTCAAGTATCTGAATTATCCGCCGGATTGACCATCGGTTTGGGGTGAAAGGCGGTCTTGAAATGCAACTTGGTACCCAAAGCTTCTTGCAACTTTTTCCAAAATCGCGAGGTAAATCTCGGATCTCTATCCGACACGATGGAAATAGGCACCCGTGTAATCTCACAATCGAGAAAGCGTACAATTCGGCTAATTTGTCCATTGAAAATCCGACGTCACGGGGACAAAGTGGGCGACTTAGTCAATCGATCTACCACGACCCAAACCGCATCCTTCTTACTTGCGACAATGGCGGTCCGGATACAAAGTCCATTGTGACTCGATCCCATTTCCACTCGGGTATCGTGATTGGTGAAGTAATCTCAAGGCACCGATGTTCCGCTTTCACTTGTTGACATATTAAACATCTCAAACAAAGTCGGAGATGTCTCACTTCATACCATGCCACCAAAACCGACGTTTCAAATCATTGTACATCTTCGTACTCCCGGGTGGATTGCCATTCGCTACAATGGGCTTCATTGTAATTATCGAAATGAGTTCAATTCTTTGGAACACAGACGACTTTTGAACTTCAAACAATCGTCATCATCGATTTGAAATTCGAGTCCTTGTTCGGCACACACTCGGCCGCTTTTGCGCCAACTCGTCGTCGACTTTACGAGCTTCTCGAATTTGATGTATCAACAGTGGTTTGGCTTTCAATTCAGCTACTAATACACTATCGGATCGAATGCATAAGTGCACGCTCATCGCTCGTAAAGCGAATAATGATTTACGACTCAAGGCATCCGCAACCACATTCGCCTTTCCGGGTGATAGTCAATGATCACTCATAATCCTTTAATGTACTCGAGCCAACGTCTTTGTCGCAGATTTAAGTCTCTTTGGGTCATCAAATATTTGAGACTTTTGTGATCCGAGTACACATGGCACCTTTCACCAAATAAGTAATGTCGCCATATCTTTAAGGCGAACACGATGGCGCCAATTCGAGATCATGAGTCGGATAATTTTTCTCATGTGGCTTTAATTGCCTCGACGATAGGCCACAACTCGACCTTCTTGCATCAATACACAACCTAACCCAAGTAGGGAGGCGTCGCTATAGATGACAAACTCTTTGCCGGACTCGGGTTGCACTAGAATTGGGGCTTCATCAAATAAGTTTTCATTGATCGAAACTTTTTCGACATTTCTCCGTCCATTCGAACTTAACATCCTTTTGGAGTAGCCGTCATCGGCGTGGCTATCATTGAGAAACCTTTACAAATCGTCGGTAATAAAAGCAAGCCCCAAAAAGCTTGAACCTCAAGAATATTTCTGAGGCTTCCAATCAAGTATGGCTGAAATTTTATTGGTCGACTCGAATACCCGATCGCAGATACCACATGACCCAAGAAGCTAACCTCTCTTAACCGAACTCACACTTCTTTGAACTTAGCATATAATTGCTTATCCCGTAAAATTTGCAGCACTAACCGCGGTGTTCAAAGATGTTCGGTCTCATCTCTTGAATAGACCAAGATGTCATCAATGAACACGACTACGAATCGATCCAAATATGGTCTCAAGATCCGATTCATTAAATCCATAAATACCGCGAGGGCATTAGTGAGCCCAAACGGCATCACTAGGAACTCATAGTGACCATATCTCGCTCAAGGCGGTCTTGGGTACGTCAATCTCGGATTCGCAATTGATAATAGCCCGATCTCAAATCTATTTTCGAGAACACCGAGGCTCCTTCAGTTGATCGAACAAGTCATCGATACGCGGCAACGGATATTTGTTCTTTATTGTCGCTTTATTAAGTGGCGATAGTCGATGCACACCGCATGGTTCCATCCTTCTTCTTCACGAACAACACCGGCGCACCCAAGGCGAAAAACTCGGCGAGCAAAACCTCTATCCACCAATTCTTGCAACCGAGCTTTCAACTCCTTTAATTCCGTTGGTGCCATACGACACGGAGCTATCGAAATTGAGTGGTACCGGTACCAATTCGATGCCAAATTCTATTTCCGAGCAGTGGTAAACCCGGCAATTCTTCAGGAAAACATCCGGTATTCACAAACCACGCACAGATTCGGGTTTCTTTTCTAATTCCTTGTCATCGAGCACGACGCAAGGTACGCTTCGCACCCTTTTCTTACATATTTTCGGGCCAACATTGCGATATTACGGTGGCAACCCTTTAAGTCCGTAGACTCAACCCGAATTATCTCGTTATTCGCGCACCTCAAATCGATAGTCTTGCTTTTGCAATTTACAACCGCATCGTGCATGGTCAACCAATCCAAACCAAGAATAACGTCGAATTCATCGAACGGCAAAAGCATCAAGTCCGCGGAAAACAAGAACCTCGGAACACTCGGGGACTTTTCTTGCACACTTTGTTGACAAGCACGTAATGACCCAAGGGTTTGACACCGAATTACAAACTCGAGAGACTCAATAGGCAAAGTCTTCTTGGATGCTAAGGTTTCACATATATATGAATGAGTAGAACCGGGGTCAATCAAAGCAATCACATTAGTATTGAAAAGAGTGAAAGTACCGTAATGACATCCGGAGAGGCAAGATCCGGCGCTGCGCGTATGACATAAGTCCTAGCAGAGCACGAGCCTCGAGATCGATGGTAGCATCTCTAGATCCTCTCGACCGCCATCGACGTTGCCCATATTTCTAGGTGGCCTACCTCGGCGGTGGTAGCACCCGGTTTCCACTCGACTTACATTCTGTTCAAGCATCCTCGGGCAATCCTTCATAAAGTGGTCGGCCAATCCACACTTATAGCAAGTGCGATCACGAAACCAACAGCTCCCGAATGCCATTTGCCACAATGTAGACACTCGCCTCTCTCGGCAATCATTTCCACCATGGCGATCAAGTGACTCGTGTGGTCACAGGGGTCGATCGCGTCCTCGTCTAGAAAAGCCCAAACGCCTCTAGACCGGCTCACATCATCTCGAAATCTCTTCGATGCTTGTTGAAGAGACTTTCCGAGGACCTCTTCGAATTCTCCGGTTCCCACATCAGCTTTTTGTTTCTCCTTTCTAAGCTCTTCGACTTACAAGCTCGCTCAACAAGTACTACGAACTCTCGATCTCGAGAATGCCAACAAATATCCTTATATCATCATTCAGCCCATCCTCAAGCGTTTACATAATAGCTTCGGACGAAATGCATTCTCGCTGCATCGGCTAAGCTTCACAAACTTTCGTTCAGTAGTCGATGCGGACATAGAACCTTGCTTAAGATCAAGAAATTCCCTCCGCTTTTGGTCGATGAATCTCGATCGATATACTTTTTTCGGAACTCGGTTTGAAAGAATTCCCAAGTCACTTGCTCTCTAGGCACCACAGAAGTCAGAGTACTCCACCAATAGTAGGCGGACTCGCGTAGCAAGGAGATGGTACACTTTAAGCACTCATCGGGTGTACAGGATAGCTTATCAAGCACCCGGATAGTGTTATCCAACCAAAATTCAGTTCGCTCGGCATCATCATCATCCGTAGCCTTAAATTCAGTGGCCCCATGTTTTCGAATCCTATCGACTGGGGGCTTACTTGACCTTATTTGGTCAGTCACCGGAGGTATTGTAGGTGCGGGGGTTGCATTTGTCGGGAATGGAGGTTGTGGAACAGCCGTGTTGGTTCGAATGTATTGATTAAACCATTCGTTCATCACACTATAAAAGGCTTGCCTAGCCTCATCATTCGGATTGCTGGCCATAGGTTGAGAGTCCGCCAGCGCTGTCCCTTGCGTGGGAGCAGGCGCCACACTCTCCACATCATCAGCTATCGCTCGGCTGGGATCGGGATCCATTGCTATAAACAAACACAAAGTCAAATTGTCAGAAATCACCACACTATCGATTCATCATTTAATGGCATGTATAGCTAGACCCCAAACACATCACGGTAGTCCTAGAATCGACTAAACCGTGGCTCTGATACCAATAAAATTGTAACACCCCGAACCCGAGACCATCGCCGGTGTCGGACACGAGGGGTTAACAAGCCAAGTTCACATGTTTTGCCCACCAATTTGACATTTCCAGTCAGGCTGGAAAACTGCGTCACTGTCGCCTTAAAAATCATATCTCGAGTTTCAAAACTCGGAAACTGGTTTTGTAAATTTTCCCTGAATTTAGACTCATATATCCATCCATGTATTTATTTCTAGAATTTTTGGTCAGGCCAATTGGTACAGTTTATTAGTTAAAGTCACCCATGTTACAGGGATCGACTGCTCTGACCTTCGCGCGTTATAACTTGAATATCTCTCTGTAAAGGGATTTAATACTGGTGCCGTTTGTTTCTAATGAAACTAGACTCAAAATGGAATCTGTACATATAAGGCATGACTCCTAATTCTTTCTGGATAATTTATAGTGAATTTTTAAAGTTGCGACAGGGGACCCAGAAACCGTTCTGGCCCTGTCTCACAATAGCCTTAATATCTCTTAACATGTAACTCCTATGACCATTTCGTTTCTTCCATATGAAAATAGACTCATCAAGGTTCATTTACATAGCTTATTCACTATTTAATACCATTCCTACAAATTTTGGTGATTTTTCACATTCACGTCACTGCAGCTGGCAGCATCTGTTTTAAGGTAGGTCTTACCTATTTTGTAGTCTCCATGAACCAACTAGCCTTGCCATACATAGGTTCATATATGATCATTTTAACCATACCAATGGCTGATCATGTGACCAACACTCCGCTTCCAATCCATAATCACATCATGACACCATATATATACATACAAACCACAAATAGTCTAAGATCATGCTTCCTTTTACGAGCCATTTTCGCATGGCGTATACATATACATCACCACATTTTCAAACCAACAAGGGTAGTCCTATACATGCCATTTCAAAGTTCAACCAAAATTTATACCAAAATAGAGGCGTTGATAGTGTGGATGACTTCAACTTTATTGATCCCGAATCCGATTGCTATCGAGCGAAATCTATAAAACAGAGAGCCAAAGTAACGGGGTAAGCATTTTTATGCTTAGTAAGTCTCAAGGAATATAATCAACTCTAATTACAGCAATACATTCACATAGCCAAATGCATCATTTCATTAATACACATTCTTACTTCACACTTCATCATTATATACTTTCACAAAGTATCAATCAATTCAATAACTGAAATTCATTAGTCGATTGAGCGAATGTTGCTCAAACATGTCGACTTTCCAATGCACATATAAACGTACCTTATTCTTTGGGCTTTTCGAGTGTACTAATTGAATTTATTACAGCAACCAACACTCACCTCCAGCCCAAGATTCTTGAATATAACCGGATATAACCATGTGCTCAAATGCCTTCGGTCTTAGCCGGATAGAATGACTTCATACGAATGCCTTGGTCTTAGCCGGATGTAGCCACTAGCACAATTGCCTTGGTCTTAACCGGATGTAATTTCCAGCATAATTGTCTTCGGGCTTAGCCGGATATCATTCAATTTCTCATGCACACATACATCAATAATCATTGGACATACATATTTCATTTTCGTTACTAAGGCTCAAACACAATTATAATCATTAGCATAATCGCCGGGACTTAGCCGGGTATCATTGAATACTCATACACACATAAATCAATAATCAATACATCCATATTTCATTCCACATAATTCAATTAAGGCCACTTCTTGAGGGCTTACCTCGGATGTTGTCGAACGGCTTTTACGGCTATTCGATCACTTTTCCTTCCCTTGTCCAATTGTGGCCCTCTTAGCTCTTGAGCTAATTCAAACAAATTCAACTTATTAAAACCTCATTGTGCTAGTTTATGGCGAATATGACAAGGAGTTTAAATGGTCATATGGCCACCCTTTAGCTTGAATACACAATGGTCATGCACATTTTATACTACATTAAGCAATTCAATACAATTTATTCGAGCATCAAGGAAAAGCTAAGGCCTTCAATAGGCTACCCAAGGCGAATATTCATGTCCATGTTGAAGCCAATTATGCACTTAATACCTCACAAAACAGCATGCATTTTACTAGTTAATGCTTTGCATATTGTAGCTCAAAACTTATATTATAGCATCAAGCACTCATATGTGTGCTAGGCGAATGTGCTTGCAATTTCACAATCATTCTTCAACATCTTCTTCTTTAAACAAACATATTCATCACTTAGTTCATAACCAAAACATCATGTGCAAACATATATATACATATATGAGCATGGCGAATTTCAAGGTGTCCATAGCCATCCAAAACACAAATTTTAACTAACATGCAAGAAGCATGAACCATGCTCATGAATGCATCATGGCGAATATGACAATCATGCCCTTTTCAACTTCAATCAAGGTTAAACAAAAGAAAACTCAAAGTCTTACTCAAGATGGCTACAAAGAAATCTCAAGAGTAGACAATCCATCATTGCATGCATCATCATCAAGCTTCACACTTAGCATGCAATGGCTTTATCACCATAACAACTTTGGCCAAATACCATTTCCATGGCATAACAAAGATTTGAGCCATGGCTAACATGCACATCAAGTTAGCAACCAAGACATGCATGAAACTCCTAACACAACCTCATACATACCTTAATCTTGATGCAAACTTAGCCAAATCTCCTTCTAGATCTCTTCCAAACCAAGCATGAAGCAAAAATCCTCCCCCTTTTTCCTTAGTATTTTCGGCCAAGAAGTGAAAATGGATGAACAAAATTTTTCTTTTCTTTCCTTAGGACATTCGGCCAAGAGCTATGGTGAAAGATGAACACTTTTTTTTTTTCCATACTCTTATTTTATTATTTCTAACATGCACCACTAGCAAAACATGTTTAAGACATGTTTTCTTTTGCCCATATTCATCACCATGGCCGGCCACTATAGTCAAATTTGGGGAATTTGACATGCAAGGACAACATTTCCTAGTGTGCATCAATAGGCCACTTCCACATTTGCCTATCTCAATTCTAAATTTTCTCACACAAGTCCTTTCTAGTGAAATTCACCTTTATAACACTAAATCAATCATCATAAAATGTCATACATGAGCACACACATATTATAGGCATCAAAATAAATTTTTAATTATTTTTATGCCTCGGTTTTGTGGTCCCGAAACCACTTTCCGACTAGGGTCAATTTTGGGCTGTCACAGGCAACTATTTGGACGCTCGTAGAAAGGAATTTCTGAATTTGGTTCAAGGTGACGGATCCGTGGCATAGTACGAGGCAGAATTTTTGCGACTTAGTCGGTATGCCCGAGGAATAGTAGCAACAGAATACGAGCGCTATGTTCGGTTTGAATACAACCTCAGAGACAGCCTCCGAGTGTTGATAGCTCCACAAAGGGAGCGGGACATTGCCGTGTTAGTGGAGAAAGCTAAGATTGCTGAGGAGGTAAAGCACGCCGAGCGTCAGAACTGGGAAAAGGAAAGGAGCAGGGATAAGAGGGATTTAGAACCCTCCAACTAGGATCAGAGGCTTAAAAAAATGCTAGAATGGAAGGGCCAGTTCAGGTTAGGGCCCCTGTTGCTGTTACTGGATTACAGCCTTATACGGATTGTGGGAATTATCATCGGGGCGAGGGTTGAAAAAGAAATGGGACATGTTTCAGGTGCTGATCAATGGGGCACTGTAATATCCCGAATTAGGGCCTAATCGGAATAGGAGTTTTGAGACCACAAATCTGAGATAGAAATAATTATTTTATAATTATTTTTAGGTCTATGATATGATTGCATGATTGTGTGAAAATTTCGTGAAGAAATTCTATGCATAAAGTGCTTAATTTGAAATTAAGGACTAAATTGAATAAGTTGCAAAACTTGCATTCTAGAAGCTTTTAGTATGAAATTGCTTTGGAATATTAATTAGGAGGTCTTAAATAGAAATTTATCCAATTTCTAAAATTTTGGACAAAAATGGGCTTGTACATGAAAAATTACAAAGAAAGGCATTAAGGGCATTTTTGTCATTTGGTAAATATAGTCATTAAAAAGGGAAAAATAACACAAAAATGGACTTATCTTCTCCATAAGGGCTGCTGAATTTTGCTTGTCACCATAGCTAGGGTTTCAACATTTTTAAGCCTTGACTGTAAGTGATTTCCATACCCGTTTTTAATGCTCTTTTCGATTTTAAAATCTAGAAAGCATGTTCTATCATTTTCTAGCAATATTTTGAGCTAGGATGCTTGTATAAAAATTTACCCATGTGTGACATAATTTTATTTTGATGAATAATGAAGGAATATGATGGTTTGATGTGTGTTTAACAACTTTTACCTAGTAGTTTTATATGTGAAAACACCTAAAAAGGGACTTAATTGTAAAAAGGGTAAAATTGATGGTAAAAATATGATTTTTAGTGTAAAATATGGGCTGTTATGGACACTAGGAAATTCAGATATGCCTAGATGTCATGGGAAATGCATGTAACTCATTGTACAAACTTAAAGACTCAATTGTAAATAATTGAAAACTAAGGGTAAAATGGTAATTTTTATCTGAGCCTGTATTAGGGGCTGTTTTGATGAATCTGTATATTGAATAAATTAATTTGGCATTTTAGATCAAGAGAAACAAGATTCGAGTAGTGATCGAGGGAAAAATAAAATTTACGAGGAATAGACTCGATTTCTAACATTTTGTACTGAGGTAAGTTCATGTCTAAATGTAGTAACATAATTGTCATTTTAAGTAATTTAATGTTATTTATATGATATGATGATTATTATCATGAAATATTATGCTTTGTGGATTATTATTTAGTAATATGCAAATTATGTGAGCTACTTGATAAATATGAAATGCTACCAAGTATCGGTTCCGACATTCCGTGGAAGACGGCAAAGATGTGTGATTGAGGAAAATCCCGTTTGAACCTTGGGAATAGATTAGGATACAAGTGACATGTCACTAGGATATTTGAGTTCCGAGCTCGTTGAGTTGAGTCCGAGTTCATGAGATGTAACTAGGCATCCGAACTCGTTGAGCTGAGTCCAAGTTCACTTATGGATGCGAACGTCCAAGCTCGTTGAGTTTAGTCTGAGTTCACTTATGGACGAGTTACACGATAGCTTGGCTACATAATTTCCTCAGACTATTGAGTTTGTCTAGCTGCGGGTATGGCACTTATGTGCATGCAATATGTGTATCCAAATTATATTCCGATGTGTTCAATGAGTGAATCTTAAGTGAATAACGAGAATACTTAAGATGAAGGTGACATGTTGGTAAGTGTGGTGAATGAGAAAATTGGACAGGTATGCGCTTAAACCCTCGGGTTGAGAACTTGGTATGATGAAATCGTGGTAAGATAGTAAATGCAAATGTAACATGAATGTCTTGGTGATATTTATACAAATGATGTTTTATGTTAGATTGCATGATTATGTTACTTGTAACACCCCGTACCCGAGTCCGTTACCGGAGTCGAACACAAGGTGCACACAGACTTAACTTAATTGTTTTCACAGTCCATAAAAAAAATTTCTAGACAAGCTGGTTACTGCATCACTGTCGCCTTAAAAATCATATCTTGAGTTTCAAAACTCGAAAATCAGTTTCGTAATTTTTCCCTGAAACTAGACTCATATGTCCATCTACAGATTTTTTCCTAGAATTTTTGGCCAATCCAATTAGTACAGTTTATTAGTTAAAGTCTCCCATGTTACAGGGGTCGACTACACTGACCTTCGCGCGTTACAACTTGAATATCTCCCTGTACAGGGCTTAAATACTGATTCCGTTTGTTTCATAGAAACTAGACTCAAAGAGGAATCTATACATATATGGAATGACTCCTAATTATCTCTGGTTAATTTATAATGAATTTCCAAAGTCGGAACAGGGAATCCAGAAATCGTTCTGGCCCTGTTTCATGAATACCTAAATATCTCTTAACATACAACTCATATGACCATTTCGTTTCTTCCATATGAAAGTAGATTCATCAAGGCTCACTTACATAATTTATTCACTATTTAATTCCATTCCTGATATTTTTAGTGATTTTTCACATCCACACCACTGCTGCTGTCAGCATCTGTTTTCAAGGTAAACTTTACCTATTTCGTGGTTTCCATGGACCAACTAGAGTTTTGTCATATATAGGTCCACATATGATCATATTTAGCCATTCCAAGGGCTGATCATTGCCCAAAACTTCCATTCCAATCCATAGTCACATCATGAAACCATATATATATACATAAACACAAATGGTCTAATGCCATACTCCACTTCTATGCGCCATTGTCGCATGGCTGTACACACATACATCACAAAAAGTACTCGAAAAACAACAAAGGGTAGTCCTATACATGCCATTTCAAAGCTCAACCAAAATTTGTACCAAAAGGGGGCTTTGATAGTGTGGGAGACTTCGACTTCCAAAAATCCCGAGTCCGATAGTTGACGAGCCAAAATCTATAAAACAGAGAACAAAGAAACGGAGTAAGCAATTTATGCTTAGTAAGTTTTGAGCAAGGGATTCCAGCACAACAAAAGCATAGCATTCATATAGCTAAACGGATAATTTCATATGCACACATTCTCAATATCATACTTACTTCACATTACCAACCCTTATGTTCATACACAAAAGATCAACTTAGCCAAAGGCGGTAGCTCGTTTATCAAGCGGCGAATACTTACTTGTAAGGGCTCAACTAATTCAAGCACATACGAACATACCTCATTGCTGGAATTTTTGCAAGCGTATTAACTGAAATTTTTACAGCAAGATTGCTCATTCCCGAATCACGTACCTTGAATTTAACTCGATATAGCGACTCGCTCGATTGTCTTGAGGACATAGCCGGTTATAGTGATTCGCACAATTGCCTTCGAATTAGCCGGATTTAGTAACTCGCACAAATGCCTTGGGACTTAAGCGGTTTGGTAATCGCACAAATGCCTTGGGACTTAACACGGTTTTGGTAACTCGCACAAATGCCTTCTTGAATTGACCCAGATTTAGTCACTTAGCACAAAAGCCTTGGGACTTAGCAGGACATCATTGAATAATCATGCACATTTAACACTAAATCATGACACATTCGTATTTCATTTTCATTAGCAAAACTCAAACACAAGACACTTATCACACTTGCAATTTCGGCTCAATATCCACACACAAAGAGCATGATTTTGATTTGCTTAAAACAGGATCTAATCAAATCATAATTTAAGCTCTATTACTCAAGAACTTACCTCGGATGTTGTCGAATGAATCCGATGGCTATTCGACCATTTTTTCCTTCCCTTTATCGGATTTAGCTCCCCTTTGCTCTTGAGCTTAATTTAACAAATAAATTGATTTAATCATTTGAGCATCGAGAGAGGAATTCAAGGTACTTAGCCCACATATTTTCATTACACATTTAAGTCACATATGTACGGAAATCATGAATCAAACTCAACACATTAGTTAGTACTCTCCTTAGCCGAATTTTCCAAGCCAAGAATAGGCATCAATATGCTTGCCTCTAACCGAATGCATGCACACCAATCCCCCTCATGTGGCCGAATATGCATGTCCATGTTGAGGCCAATTATACACTTAATACCACACATAAATGGCATACATTTTACTAACTAACGCATTCCATATTGTAACTCAATACGCATCAATCATTTACTTCATAACCGAAACATCATCATATGAAAATATATACCTTGAGATAGTATATATGTCATACCATTACATCATGTGCAAACATATATATATATATATATGTATATGCTAGAGCCGAATCTCAAGGTTGATTATAACTAAACATGAACATAAATCCAAAACACAAATCTTACCTACCATGCAATAAGCATAAATTATACTTATGGATGTACCATGGCCGAATACATCACAACACCATACCATTTCAATTTTGGTCATGGTTAAACAAAGAACTTAATGTTTCACTCAAAATGCTAAAAAGAAAGTCCAAGAGCCATCAATCCACCATCACATGTATCATTAGCAAGCTTCATATTCAACATGCAATGGCATTAACACAAAATCCACCTTGGCCGAATACCACTCCCATGACATAGCAAGGATTTGAACCATGGGCTAATAAGAACATCAAGTTAGCAACCAAAAACATGCATGAATCTCATGGCACAACATCAAACATACCTTAATCTTGATACAAGTATGGCCAAACCTCTTCCTAATCCTCTTCCAAACCAAACATGAAGCAAGAACTCCCTCTTCTTCCTTAGAATTTTCGCCAAGAGAGAATGAAAAGGATGAACAAAATTTTTTCTTTTCTTTTCTTCAACTCACGGCAATGGGGGGACACTCACCATTCTCTTTTTTTCTTCCTTTCATTATTCAAGTCCCATGCTCATTATTTTATTTTTTCTTACATACACCATTGTCCCAACATGTTTTATGACATGTTTTTGCCCATAATCCTTGTCATGGCCGGCCACTAGCTATTAAGGGGAAATTTGACATGCAAGTCCTCCTTTTGATTACATGCACTATTAGGTCCTTATAGATTAGCCTATCACATTTCAAAAGTGTCACACAAGTCCTAATAACTGAATTCACATGCAATCGACTAAATCTAAGCTTGAAATTTTCACACATTCATAAATACATATTCTAGACAATAAATATTACGTTCAAACATTTCGGTGACTCGGTTTAGCGGTCCCAAAACCACTTCCCACTAGGGTCAATTTTGGGCTGTCACAACTCTCCCCCACACAAGAAATTTTTGTCCCCGAAAATCTTACCGGTAAATAGGTTTGGGTATCGCTCTTTTATAGAATTATCGGGTTTCCAAGTAGCTTCTTCCATCCCGTGTTTGAGCCATAACACTTTTACTAACGGAACCCTTTTGTTTCGCAACTCCTTCACTTCACGAGCTAGGATACGAATCGGTTCTTCTTCATAACTCATATCGGCTTGAATTTCAACCTCTGATGGACTAATTACGTGGGACAGATCAGATCTATAACGTCGAAGCATCGAAACATGAAAGACATCGTGAATCTTTTCAAGTTCAGGGGGCAAAATCAAACGATACGCAACTGGACCGACTCGTTCGAATATCTCGTATGGCCCGATGAACCTCGGACTCAATTTGCCCTTGCGCCCAAATCTGAGTATCTTTTTCCAAGGCAAAACTTTAAGAAACACTTTATCTCCCACCTGATACTCAATGTCTTTTCGTTTCAGATCCGCGTACGACTTCTGACGATCGGAGGCTATCTTGATTTTCACGAATTACTTTTACTTTCATCAAGCATCTTTAATCAAATCCACCGAAAATTTTGCTTTCACCGAGCTCGGTCCAAAACAATGGTGTACGGCATTTACGCCCGTACAAGGCCTCGTAAGGCGCCATCTTAATACTCGATTGAAAACTATTGTTGTAAGCGAATTCAATCAAAGGTAAATACCGTTCCCATGAACCACTGAACTTGAGGATGCAACATCTCGACATATCCTCAAGTATCTGAATTATCCGCTCGGATTGACCATCGGTTTGGGGGTGAAAGGCGGTGCTGAAATACAACTTGGTACCCAAAGCTTCTTGCAATTTCTTCCAAAATAGCGAGGTGAATCTCGGATCTCTATCCGACACAACAGAAATCGGTACCCCGTGTAATCTCACAATCTGAGAAACGTACAATTCAGCTATTTTATCCAATGAAAAATTCGTAAGCATGGGGATAAAGTGAGCCGACTTAGTCAGTCTATCAACAACAACCCAAATCGCATCCTTCTTACTTGCTGACAATGGCAGTCCGGACACAAAGTCCATTGTGACTCGATCCCATTTCCACTCGGGTATCGTGATCGGCTGAAGTAACCCTGAAGGCATTTGATGTTCCGCTTTCACTTGTTGACATATTAAACATCTCAAAACAAAGTCGGAGATGTCTTGTTTCATACCATGCCACCAAAACCGATGTTTCAAATCATTGTACATCTTCGTACTCCCCGGGTGAATTGACATTCGGCTACAATGGGCTTCGTTAAGAATCATCGAAATGAGTTCCGAATTCCTTGGAGCACACAGACGACTTCTGAACCTCAAACAATCATCATCATCAATTTGAAACTCCGATTCCTTGTTCGGAACACACTCAGCCCGTTTTGCAACCAACTCATCGTCGACTTTCTGAGCTTCACGAATTTGATGAATCAATAATGGTTTGGCCTTTAATTCCACCACTAACACATTTTCGGATAGAACAGACAAGTGTACATTCATCACTTGTAAAGCAAATAGTGATTTCTGGCTTAAGGCATCCGCAACCACATTAGCCTTTCCCGGGTGATAATCAATGACAAGCTCATAATCTTTTAACAACTCGAGCCAACGTCTTTGTCGCAGATTTAAGTCTCTTTGAGTCATCAAATATTTGAGACTTTTGTGATCCGAAAATACATGGCACTTCTCCCCAAATAGGTAGTGTCGCCATATTTTCAAAGCGAATACGATGGCAGCTAGTTCGAGATCATGGGTCGGATAATTTTTCTCATGTGGCTTTAATTGTCTCGACGACAGGCCACAACTCGACCTTCTTGCATCAACACGCAACCCAACCCAAGTAGGGAGGCGTCACTATAGATGACAAACTCTTTGCTTGACTCGTTTGCACTAAAATTGGAGCTTAGTCAAATAAGTTTTCATTGATCAAAACTTTTCGACATTTTTCCGTACATTCGAACTTAACATCTTTTGAAGTAGCTTCGTCATGGGTGTGGCTATCATCGAGAAACCTTTCACAAACCGTCGGTAGTAACCGCAAGTCCCAAAAAGCTCGAACCTCAATAATATTTCTGAGGCTTCCAGTTAAGTATGGCTGAAATTTTGCTCGAATCGACTCGAATACCCGATCTGAGATACCACATGACCCAAGAAGCTAACCTCCCTTAACCGAACTCACACTTGCTTTGAACTTAGCATACAACTGCTTATCCGTAAAATTTGCAACACTAATCTCGGTGTTCAAAGCATGTTCGGTCTCATCTCTTGAATAGACCAAGATGTCATCAATGAACACAACTACGAACCGGTCCAAATACTGTCTGAAGATCCGATTCATCAAATCCATAAATACCGCAGTGGCATTAGTGAGCCCGAACGGCATCACTAAGAACTCGTAGTGACCGTACCTCGTTCTGAAAGCAGTTTTGGGTACGTCCAAATCTCGAATCCGCAACTGATAATAACCCGATCTCAAATCTATCTTTGAAAACACTGAGGCTCCCTTTAGTTGATCAAACAAATCATCAATATGCGGTAACGGATATTTATTCTTTATCGTCACTTTATTCAGCTGACGATAGTCAATACACAACCTCATGGTTCCGTCCTTCTTTTTCACAAACAATACTGGTGCACCCCAAGGTGAGAAACTTGGTCGAGCGAAACCTCTATCCATCAATTCTTGCAACTGAGCTTTCAACTCTTTTAACTCGGTTGGTGCCATACGATACGGAGCTATCGAAATCGGCGTAGTCCCAGGTACAAGCTCAATACCAAACTCTATCTCCGAACAGTGGCAAACCGGTAATTCTTGGGAAAAACATCCGGTATTCACAAACCAGCGCACAGATTCGGTTTTATTTCTAACTCCTTATCATCAAGTACATATGCAAGGTATGCTTCGCACCCTTTCTTACATATTTCGGGCCAACATTGATGATATTACGGTGGCAACCCTTTAAGTCCATAGACTCAACTTGGATCATCTCGTTATTTGCGCACCTCAAATCAATAGTCTTGCTTTTGCAATTCACAACCGCATCATGCACGGTCAACCAATCCAACCCAAGAATAACATCAAATTCATCGAACGGCAAAAGCATCAACTTCACGGAAAGCAGGAACCTCAATTACTAGGGGACATTTCTTACACACTTTGTCGACCAAAGACGTAACGACCCAAGGGATTTGACACCGAATTACGAACTCGATGAGACTCAATAGGTAAAGTCTTCTTTGGATGCTAAGGTTTCGCATATATAAGAGTGAGTAGAACCGGGGTCAATTAAAGCAATCACATTAGTATCAAAGAGAGTGAAAGTACCCGTAATAACATCCGGCGAGGAAGCATCCTCGCGTCGCGCGTATTGCATAAGCCCTAGCAGAGCGCGAGCCTCGGATCTGGTCGTAGCATCTCTAGATCCTCTCGACCACCACTAGCATTGCCGTATTTCTAGATGGTCTACCTCGGCGGTGGTAGCACCGGTTTCCCACTCGATCTACATTACATCCGGACAACCTCGGGCAATCAGTAATGAAGTGGTCAAGCGATCCGCACTTGTAACAGAGCGGTCACGGAATCTACAACTTCGAATGCCATTTGCCACAATGTCGACACTCGTTCGTCTCGACATTCATTCCCAACATTTGGCGATCAAGTGCCTCGTGTACCCATTGTGGGTCGATCACGATCTCGTCTAAAAAGGCCGAAGTGCCTCTAGACCAGCCCACATCATCACGAAATTTCTTGATGCTGTTGAAGAGACTTTCCGAGGATCTTTTACTGAAACTCTCCAGTTCCCACATCAACTTTTTGTTTTTCTTTTCTAAGCTCTTCGGTTTTACAAGCTCGCTCGACAAGTACTACGAACTCTCGTATTTCAAGAATGCCAACGAACATTTTTATATCTTCATTCAGCCCATCCTCGAAGCGTTTACACATGATAGCCTCGGATGAAATACATTCCGGCGTATCTACTAAGTCTAACAAATTTTCGCTCGTAATCAGTGACTGACATAGAACCTTGCTTAAGCTCAAGAAATTCTTTCCGTTTTTGATCAACAAATCTCTGACTGATATACTTTTTCGAAACTCGGTTTGGAAAAACTCCCAAGTTACTTGCTCTCGGGGCACTGTGAAGTCGAGTACTCCACCAATAGTAGGCGAATCGCGTAGCAAGGAGATAGTACACTTTAGGCATTCATCGGTGTACAAGATAGCTCATCAAGTACCCGGATAGTGTTGTCCAACCAAAATTTAGCTTGCTCGGCATCGTCGCTATCCATAGCTTTAAATTCAGTAGCCCCATGTTTTCGGATTCATCAAGCTGGGGCTTATTCGACCTTATTTGGTCGATTCTCGGAGGCATTGTAAGTCTTGGGCTGTGTTTTTTGGGAATGGAGGTTGTGGAACAGTAGTATTAGTTCGAATGTATTGGTTGAACCAATCATTCATCACGCTATAAAAAGCTTGTCTAGCTTCATCATTTGGATTACTAGCATTAGGTTGAGAGTCGCCGCCCTTTGTCCCTTGTCTTGGGAGCAGCGCTACACTCTCAAGATCATCACTACCGCTTCGGTCGGGATCGGGATCCATTACTATAAATAAACACATTTGCAAATGTCAGAAATCACCACACTATCAAATAATCACATAAAATGGCATGTATAGCTAGACCCAAACGCATTACGGTAGTCCTAGAATCTACTAAACTATAGCTCTGATACCAATAAAATTATAACACCCCGTACCCGAGTCCGTTACCGGAGTCGAACACAAGGTGCACACAGACTTAACTTAATTGTTTTCACAGTCCATAAAAAAAATTTCCAGACAAGCTGGTTATTGCATCATTGTCGCCTTAAAAATCATATCTTGAGTTTAAAAACTCAAAAATCAGTTTCGTAATTTTTCCCTGAAACTAGACTCATATGTCCATCTACATATTGTTTTATAGAATTTTTGATTGAGCCAATTAGTAAAGTTTATTAGTTAAAGTCTCCCATGTTACAGGGGTCGACTACACTGACCTTCGCCCATTACAACTTGAATATCTCCCTGTACAGGGCTTCAATACTGATGCCGTTTGTTTCTATAGAAACTAGACTCAAAGATGAATCTATAAATATATGGCATGACTCCTAATTATCTCTGGTTAATTTATAATGAATTTTCAAAGTCGGAACAGGGAATCCAGAAATCGTTCTGGCCCTGTTTCACGAATACCTAAATATCTCTTAACATACAACTCATATGACCGTTTCGTTTCTTCCATATGAAAGTAGATTCATCAAGGCTCATTTACATAATTTATTCACTATTTAATTCCATTCCTGATATTTTTAGTGATTTTTCACATCCACACCACTGCTGCTGTCAGCATCTGTTTTCAAGGTAAACTTTACCTATTTCGTGGTTTCCATGGACCAACTAGAGTTTTGTCATACATAGGTCCACATATGATCATATTTAGCCATTCCAAGGGCTGATCATTGCCCAACACTTCCATTCCAATCCATAGTCACATCATGAAACCATATATATATACATAAACACAAATGGTCTAATGCCATACTCCACTTCTATGTGCCATTTTCGCATGGTGTACACACATACATCACAAAAAGTACTGAAAAACAACAAAGGGTAGTCCTATACATGCCATTTCAAAGCTCAACCAAAATTTGTACCAAAAGGGGCTTTGATAGTGTGGGAGACTTGACTTCCAAAAATCCCGAGTCCGATGGTGACGAGCCAAAATCTATAAAGCAGAGAACAAAGAAAGCGGAGTAAGCAATTTATGCTTAGTAAGTTTTGAGCAAGGGATTCCAGCACAACAAAAGCATAGCATTCATATAGCTAAATGGATAATTTCATATGCACACATTCTCAATATCATACTTACTTCACATTACCAACCCTTATGTTCATACACAAAAGATCAACTTAGCCAAAGGCTAGAGCTCGTTTATCAACCGAGCGAATACTTACTTGTAAGGGCTCAACTAATTCAAGCACATACGAACATACCTCATTGCTGGAATTTTTGCAAGCGTATTAACTGAAATTTTTACAGCAAGATTGCTCATTCCCGAATCACGTACCTTCGGAATTTAACCGGATATAGCGACTCGCTTAATTGTCTTTGGGACATAGCCCGGTTATAGTGATTCGCACAATTGCCTTCAGGAATTAGCCCGGATTTAGCAACTCGCACAAATGCCTTTGGGACTTAACCCGATTTTGGTAACTCGAACAAATGCTTTCGGGACTTAACCCGGTTTTGATAACTCGCACAAATGCCTTCGGGAATTGACCCGGATTTAGTCACTTAGCACAAAAGCCTTCGGGACTTAGCCCGGACATCATTCGAATAATCATGCACATTTAACACTAAATCATGACACATTCGTATTTCGTTTTCATTAGCAAAACTCAAACACAAGACACTTATCACACTTGCAATTTCGGCTCAATATCCACACACAAAGAGCATGATTTCGATTTGCTTAAAACAGGATCTAATCAAATCATAATTTAAGCTCTATTACTCAAGAGCTTACCTCGGATGTTGTCGAATGATTCCGATGGCTATTCGACCACTTTTTCCTTCCCTTTATCGGATTTAGCTCCCCTTTGCTCTTGAGCTTAATTTAACAAATAAATTGATTTAATCATTTGAGCATCGAAAGAGGAATTCAAGGTACTTAGCCCACATATTTTCATTACACATTTAAGTCACATATGTACGGAAATCATGAATCAAACTCAACACATTAGTTAGTACTCTCCTTAGCCAAATTTTCCAAGCCAAGAATAGGCATCAATATGCTTGCCTCTAACCGAATGCATGCACACCAATCCCCCTCATGTTGCCAAATATGCATGTCCATGTTGAGGCCAATTATACACTTAATACCACACATAAATGGCATACATTTTACTAACTAACGCATTCCATATTGTAACTCAATACGCATCAATCATTTACTTCATAACCGAAACATCATCATATGAAAATATATACCTTGAGATAGTATATATGTCATACCAATACATCATGTGCAAACATATATATATATATGTATATGCTAGAGCCGAATCTCAAGGTTGATTATAACTAAACATGAACATAAATCCAAAACACAAATCTTACCTACCATGCAATAAGCATAAATTATACTTATGGATGTACCATGGCCGAATACATCACAACACCATACCATTTCAATTTTGGTCATGGTTAAACAAAGAACTTAATGTTTCACTCAAAAATGCTAAAAAGAAAGTCCAAGAGCCATCAATCCACCATCACATGTATCATTAGCAAGCTTCATATTCAACATGCAATGGCATTAACATAAAATCCACCTTGGCCGAATACCACTCCCATGACATAGCAAGGATTTGAACCATGAGCTAATAAGAACATCAAGTTAGCAACCAAAAACATGCATGAATCTCATGGCACAACATCAAACATACCTTAATCTTGATACAAGTATGGCCAAACCTCTTCCTAATCCTCTTCCAAACCAAACATGAAGCAAGAACTCCCTCTTCTTGCTTAGAATTTTCGGCCAAGAGAGAATGAAAAGGATGAACAAATTTTTTTTCTTTTCTTTTCTTCAACTCACGGCAATGGGGGGGGGACACTCACCATTCTCTTTTTTTTTTTTCTTCCCTTTCATTATTCAATTCCCATGCTCATTATTTTATTTTTTTCTTACATACACCATTGTCCCAACATGTTTTATGACATGTTTTTGCCCATAATCCTTGTCATGGCGGCCACTAGCTATTAGGGGAATTTGACATGCAAGTCCTCCCTTTTGATTACATGCACTATTAGGTCCTTATAGATTAGCCTATCACATTTCAAAAGTGTCACACAAGTCCTAATAACTGAATTCACATGCAATCGACTAAATCGAAGCTTGAAATTTTCACTCATTCATAAATACATATTCTAGACAATAAATATTACATTCAAACATTTCGGTGACTCGGTTTAGCGGTCCCAAAACCACTTCCTGACTACGGTCAATTTTGGGCTGTCACATTACTTGCTATTTACATGTGAACTTACTAAGCATTTATGCTTACTCCCTCCTTTCCATTCTTTGTAGTTTTGACAAGTCAGCTCGAAAATTGGGAACGGTCGGAGGCTCGCTCACACTATCTGCGGACCATTTTGGTATAGTGGCTTGTATATTTTGAGTGTGGCATATTTAGCATTATAATCATTTGTGTATATAATCTTATGATATGGCTATTGAGTGGTAAGGAAATGCTTGGTAATGATTAGCCATTGGAATGGCTAGTCAAAAATCATATTTGGTGTTATGTATGCTTATTGTGCGATCTAATCCATGGAAATTCATAAAAAGGTGAAACTTGCTATAAAATAGTATCATACAGAAGTAATGATGTGAGTTTGAAAACTCACTAAAAATAGTAAAGACATAATTAGATGGTGAATGAAATATGAAATTGAAGCTTATTGAGTCTATTTTCATATGGAAGAAACAAAAAAGGTAAATGAGGTGTATTTTATGAGAAATTTGAGTTTTAATGGAACAGGGTCAGAGTGATTTCTGAATCCCCTGTTCTGAGTTTAGAAATTCACTAAAAATTGTAAAAACATAATTAGAAGTCATACTTTATATTTATACATTCCTTATTGAGTATTCCTTTAAGAGAAACAAACGGTATAGTTATCTGAATTCTTTACAGAGAGAAAAGTGATTCGTAGTGAACAGAGGTTAGAGCAGTTGAACATTGAAATAGGGGAAATTTTAACTAATAAAATGTACTAATTGGCCTAACCAAAAATTCTGGAAAAAAATTAGTAAATATATATGTGAGTTTAGTTTCAAGGAAAATTTACGGATTTGAATTTTGAGTTTCGTAACTGGAGATATGAATTTTTTAGTGACTATGACACAGATTGGTAGTTTATTACGAAAGGTAAAGTAAATTGTTTGAAATTGTTTAAGTGATAATTTAAGTCTGTTAACACCTCGTGCTCGACTCCGGTGATGGTCTCGGGTAAGGGGGTGTTACATGCACTTTGTAAGAGATAGTGCACAGAGGCCTGAACAGATGCAAGCTGCAGGTCAGGGTGTTGCTTAGCCAGCGAGAGGTGGTCAGCAGTCGTCAGGAGGCCGTGGTCAGGCCAAGGGTGGAAATGGAGTGGGCCGTGGAGCACCAGGCAGAGGTGCTGGTCAAGATGAGGCAAGGCAACCAACTTTGGTCTATGCAGCACATCGTCGAGAGGTCGGAGACGCTCCAGATGCGGATACTGGTACGTACTTAAACCATAGTGTACTACATTTAGTTTGGAACTAGAGTGAGCAGCGGGAGCGTAGTGGTGTAGATTGAGCTAAGCGCTTGTTCAGATAGTTGAAAATTTTGAGGACGAAATTTCTTTAAGGGGGTAGAATTGTAACGCCCCAAATTTGGGCCTAGAAGTATTGGGCCTTGATTATAGGTCCGTAAGGAGATTGTATATAAGTATTTAATTGTGCAAGGAAATGACACAATTAAATGTCTACTTTGGTGGTTAATGGCCCTGAGAAGTGTTGGAGAAATCTTGGGTTCAAACCTGGACTTTAGCAAAAATTTTGGTTTTAAGTGAATAAACCCTGGGTGCTTGGATGAAGGCCTTTTAAATTATTGTGTTAAATAAATGTTGTAAGGAAGCATGTGGTCTAGTGGTTGTGGCATCATTAGGGTTGCGAGGGAGCCAAGGTTCAAGTCTTGGCTCTTGCAATTTATTTTGGTTTTTCTTTTAAAGGAACCTAGAGTTTGGCCTATAGACTTTATAATTAATTGAGGCTAAAATGGTGACACAAAGAGCCTTGTGGTGTAGTGGCAATGTGGCGTGTTGTGTAACTGTAAGGTCTAAGGTTCAAGCCTTGGGATGCGCAATAGAGTACTTATTTTTCTGTTTGAGCTGTGTAGGAGGTCGAGTTGGACTGGAACTCTGTGGTTGAAGTGGTCATATAAAAAAAAGAATTTTCCTAATGGTTGAAAGTAATCCCATGTCAGGAACCTAACATGAGAATTGGCGAGAAGCTGGCTTTAAATAGAGCGAACAAGATGAGTTGGTGATCACTAGTTTTAGGAGGGATTATTTCATACCTGCTTAACCAAGGTTGGTGATCGTGGACTTCGACGCATTCTCATAAACAGGTGTGTATTCACGCCCTTCTTTGTTGGAAGTTGACAAAAGTCGAAAAGCTGAAACTTCGGCATTTGAGGCCTCACGAGCGTGCGATCGCTCGTGGGTAAACTGAGCCCACGAAACGTGGGCGTACATCGAGGAAAGCCACCATGAGCGATCTCATGGGCCTGGGCCGTATGGGCTCGTGGGCCCGCATGGTAAACTTCACTATTAAGTGGGACGTAGATAGACTTTTCATGTCGCACACACGACTTAGGTAGTTCTGGGCCACGTTGGGCCTAGATGGGCCGTGTAGGCCTAATAGGATTGGGGGCCCACACGGATTAAATCTGTAATTTGTGATAATTATTGAACTAGGCTATGTAGGTCACATAGCAGTATCTAAATTTGGGCTAAATGGGCCACACGAGGGTGTGGGCCCCCTTGGGCCGAGTAATGGACCTTAAGCCCATTTGCATCGTTATGACTGTTTAGGATACTTAAGTCGCTCGAGGCGATGGTGGACCTTCTGTTGGGTCGTTAAGACATTAGTTTGTAAAATCACCAAAATACCCTTGTAGTGTAAAATGACCGTAATACCCTTGTATGGTAGAATGACGATTATGCCCTTATGTTTTGTATGACTGATGTGCCTATGATTTACATATATGATTGTACGGAGTATGACTTTGCATGAACGTAATATTTATGACATGACATATTGCATGGGGTTGGGTTATTATGGATGGAGGAAGTGTACAGCCTGTAGCCGTTTTGTACAAGGCTTTTAGCCTTTCTGTGATACTTATGGCTTATAGCCGTTCTGTTAACTGGAAGCGTTGCTATGATATTTCGACCTTTAGCTATTCTGTCTACGGCGTTGAGCCGTTCTGTTGACTTAGTGCCGCAACCGGTGCTAAGCTTGGTGTGTTGGCTGGGTGGGTCGATTTAATCCCCACATAGTGTGTTGGTCGGTACGAGTGGTGTGTTGGTTGGACTGGGCTGGGAATTGGTCTTTATATTTGCATCTGATACTGATTTTGTATTGGGCTTAGGCCCATGTGATTCTGTTATTGGGCTAAGGCCCACTAGATACTGTTTCTATGATGGGCTCAGGCCCAAACTGTTTCTGCATACCGTATATCTGACTGTTTGTTTTTTTAGGGATTACATACTGAGTTTTCGCAAGCTCACCCTTTCTGCCTAACTGTGCAGGTAATACCCAGACTTAGACGATTTGGAGCCGTGAGGGACTCAGAGGTGGCCACATGATTGCAGTGGATCTGCAACTTGACTTTATTTATTTTAAATTTCATATTGGGTTTTGGATTATGTAATAAGGCCATAGTGGGTTTAAATTTTAAGTGGGCTTTTGATTTCTTATATTAAACTGCTAGTCTAGGAAAACTCGAGTTTTCAAAATATTCACGGTTTTCAAAATGCTTCCTTGATTTAAGTTGAATTAATATTCCAGAGATAAATATTTTGGCAAATGTTTGTGACGAGATGATTTGCTAACCTCGTTCAAAAGGTTTTAATTTTAGAAATAAACTTTTAACGGCAACTCGATTCTCGAACGACAGTTTGATGCAACACTCTAGATTCAGCCATAACGTCTAGGTCGGGTTTGGGGTGTTACAGTGTATTACTACTCGTGTGACCTTGATATTTCGAATGATATGAGTAAAGTTCTGACATGAAATAATCTAAACTCGAGATGAACTATTTGAAATTATACTTGTAATATAAAGAGATGATTTATACATGTTAAAGGAATACATGTTGTGGAAAGCATATGTGCATGGAAACTTGATTGTTGTTGAGCCCATATATGTTTTGATGTTATTATGGAATATATGACTAACAAGGGCAATGAGAATGTGTGTAGGGCTTGAGGTCAAATTGATTGAATATGCCTTACATAGTTACCTCAAAATAGAATGAATGGTAAGTTAAGTACCATGTTATACGAACTTACTAAGCATTTTATGCTTAGTTTTATTTCCCTATTTTAGAGTAAATTGAAAGCTCGTTGGATTGGAAGCTTGGCGGAGATCACTCAGACTATCCATCGGCCCATGTCAGTACAATATGGTAAAGCAATTATGGTTACAATGGCATGTATAGGTTAAATTGGCCATATTGGCATGTAAATGTAATTGATTATTGTAATCTAGCCATTGGAATGGCTAGTGATGATTATGTTTGGTATACGTATATATGTATTAAGTTTATTTTATGGAGATAACATAAGTGTTTATTATTAATTGATTGAGAAAGGTTAAAATGAGCATGCTTATAAAAGGTAAGATTAAAAGCATGAATGCATGTAATGATATATCATATTAGATGTTATAAATTGTTTGATTTCAATGCTTGGATTGGTTGGTGTTTGGATGTAAGTTTGGTGCAGGAACTTAGTAAAAATTTTGGGTGAGAAATGAAGCTAGAAATGGCTTTATTTTGTCCACACGAGTGTGTGTCTAGGCCATGTGTCACACACGGCCTGGTACATGGGCATGTACTTAGGCCTTGTGCCCCCTCCATCTTAAATTCGAGAAAACAGAATGCTCAAAATTGAGCACAAGGGCAGAGACACGGGCGTGTGCCTCAGCTGTGTGTGCTACACGACCTGGAACATAGGTTTGTGTCTTGGCTGGGTGAAACCTGTATCTAATTTTGAAAGAATTTAATTAACCACACGGCCTAGCACACAGGCTTGTGGCATGGCTGTGTGTATAAGTTAGAGAGTTAAATGGTGTTTAACATGGCCTGTAGCACAGACTTGTCCCTTGGCCCACACGGGCATGTGAGCCCTACACCTTGGAAAAATTTTGAAATTTCGCAAAAAATTCTTAGAGTTTTTGATTAAGTCCTGACTCGATTCTAATACACATTTTGGACCATGAGGGTCCATTTAAGGGATGTTATGAATAAATCTCGAGGAATGAATAGTAACTATTTGAATTATCTGGAAATGTTCTGAAAGTTTCGGTAATGCTCTGTAACCCTATTCCGGCGACGGATATGGGTTGGGGTGTTACAGTATGCCCTTAAAAGAATGCCTTTTGGCCTATGTAATGCTCTAGCAACCTTTATCAGATGCTTGACTATTATCTTCACCTATATGTTAGAAGACGGATTGGATGAATTCATGGACGACTTCTCGGTATATGGAAACTCTTTTAAAGAATGTTTGGGTAGCCTCGAGAAAGTGTTAAAAAGATGTAAGGAGACTAATATAGTTCTTAACTTGGAAAAATGTCATTTCATGGTGAAAGAAGGATTGGTCTTAGGGCATCAGATCTCGAGAAAAGGTATAGTAGTAGATAAAGCCAAAATAGAAGTTATAAAGCATCTTCCAAATTCAAAAAATGTTAAAGGCGTTTAAAAAAATTTTAGGCCATGTAGGATTTAACTAGAGGTTTATAAAATATTTCGCTCATATTTCTAAATCTCTAAATCAACTCCACCAGAAAGAGACACCTTTCTTATTTGACCAGAGCTACATCAAAGCCTTTGAGGTATTAAAAGAAAAACTCATATATGCTGCTATAATCATCACCCGAATTTATTGAAACCTTTTATTGTTATGTGTGATGCTAGTGACTATGTAGTAGGTGCACTTTGGGTTTAGATGTAGCTTTGGGGAGATGACTATAGTCATTTGAGTCGTGTTAAAATTTAGTTAAGAAATTTAATGTTTAGATGGCTAATTAAAGAAAAAGGACTAAATTATAAAATGTGCAAAACTTAGTAATTATGGAATTTAGATTACTTAATAGCTTAACTATTAAATGTGGGAAGGCTAATTCAGCAATTAAACCTTGTTAAAGGTTAGTGGACGACATAAAAGAACAAAATTATTTAATTAAAGCATTTGGATGGTAATTTTGTAATTAAATCAAAATTAAAATAAAACAAATTGAAAGAATTAGACATTTCTTCTTCATTTTCTTCAAATCTTTACTGAAATCACCATTGAATACCTATGAAGCTTCAGTCAACTCCTTGGCTTTGCATGGTATGAAAATTGACCCGTTTTCTTGTAATTTTTATATTTTTGATATCATTGCAACTAAGTCTAGCTAGCTCGTACTTTCGTTTTTGAATATGTTTAAAATTTTGGAAGTTGTCATTGATGAATCTTGGTTTTTTTTTTATGATAATTATGTGTTTGAACTTTTGATTATGGTATTGGGATGTTTCATGAAGTAATTTTTATTAATTTTTATTTAAGGATTAAATTGTTAAAATGAAAAAATTTCAAGGTTTAATGGTGAATTAGAGGTATAATTGGGACTGTTTAAGGGCCTATATTATTCGACTATAAATTTTGACTTGAGAAAATGGTTAATCTGATGATGTTCGGGTTAGAGGACTAAATTGAAAAAGTTGTAAAAGTTAGGAGCAATTGTATAATTTTTTAAAATAAAAGGGTATAAAATGTAGAATAAATTGCAATATGAAATTTAAGCTAATAATTTGGAAATTTTACGTTTTAGATCAAGACCCTGGTGATTTACGTGGAACAGGGAAAATTGTAGAATAGTCCCTGATGTGATAGTAGGTCTTGGTTAAGGTTTGAGTTCGAACTTAGGGGTGAAGGAAATTATGGTTTAATTATTAAAAGAACCATGTTGGCAAGTAAGTTGGCTTTTAACTAAATGAAGGATGAATTGGACACAAGAAAGCCTTGTGGTGGAGTGGCAAGTGGCGTCACATGCAAGGCAAGGAGGTAAGGGGTTCGATTCCCTCCTTGCCCAAAGGAAGGATTTATTTTTGCTTAAGGAATAGACAGTGGTGGCGTTGAATGTGAACTCTGTAGGGAGTGTTAAGAGGAGAAATTTGAAGAGGGGATTAAGGGGTTATCAGGGAGAAAAATTAGAAGATGAGGAGTGTAAAGAGGTGGAGCCGAATTGGGGATTAGGGGATAGGAAATTCAGCTAGAGGCTATATATAAATGCCAAATGTGAGGTTGCCAGGCTAATGCTGAATTCTCCCTCACCTTGTTGCCAGAAAACACATTTTTCTCCAAAGATCTAAAAGTTGAAAATTCCTTATTCTTCCTTCTTTTTCTTTGTGCTGATTCTCCATTCTTCCCCACTCAAAGTTTTCTTTTTGATTCACCTCTAGTTTTAACGATAAAGGTTAATGCAGATCTGGGTAGCACTCGTGATTAGTGATCAAGGAAAAGCTATTAAGACTTGGTGTTTCAGGTAAGGTTCAGGTGAGACTTTGACTTTTGGTAAAGTATTCGATAAGTATATGTGACTAATCATTGAGTGATATAGAGTGTAGGTTCATGGTAAGGGGGATCGCAACACACTTTATTACCAGGAGTGTACATACACTGCACACACACAGTAGATTAGCAAAAGCCGAAATGCCAAAAAGCCAAAAGTTTGGCTACAATAGTCTTGCGAGTGCGTGAACACTCGTAAGGGGGAAACTGATAGGTTATCTGAGGCCCCATGGGCGATTCCATGAACTTGGGCCGTGTTTTGGCCAACAGAGCCAGAATGGGCTAAGTGGGCCCGATGGGCTGTTGGGCCCATAATAGGCAAAATTGGCAACTTGATGTTAGTGATGGAAATTATATGAAACCACGTATACGAATGTGATTTGGCCCTAATCGGCCGTATGAATATGATTTGGGCCTAATGGGCCATTGAATGAGATTGGGCTAGTGGGCCATATGCATGTATGTAGACTTGTTGGGCTCTGTAAGGGGTTTTGGGCCTAGTATCTGATAACTGTTTAATTGACATAAAACTTAATTAATTAATTACGATCATGGACGAGTCATAAGGTTATGGTGTGGTAATCGGTATATGCATGTCTAGGATTGGATCTAGGGAGAGCTTAGTACTAAGCGGTCTTAATGACTCACCTCCTCTTTTCTGAAATCCTACCTGGTGTATAGTATCTGTTCACCTTAGCCAATGAGGACTTGTTAACGGGCCAAGGTAAGTAATAAACCTAATAAAAAGAAATTACTAAAATGCCCCTGAGAGTGAAAATGACCAAAATACCCCTATGTGTTGAGTGTAAAATTTATGGAGGTTACTTGTAGATCTGTTGCATGCATACGATATTCTATTTAGGTTGCATATGGATTGGGAATTATAGAACGGAGGAAGTATATGAGAATAGTATGGTTGTTTGACAACCGTGGATGCACCGACGGCTTTTAAGCCCAATATGTGATTGGCAGCTTGCTGCAATAAAGGTAGTTCCGCAGTCGGGCTACCATTGATGTGTATCGGTTGGGTGGGTCGATATTTATATCACTACATGATGTGTATCGGGGGATGGAGTTGATGTGTACCGGTTGGATTATTGGGGTGGGTTGCACTGCATTGCATTGCATGTATGATTTTATGGATTGATGAATGCTTATTGCTTGTCGAGGGTTATAGACACTGAGTTTTCGAAAACTCACCCCCTATTTTATTTTTCTCAGGTGATCCTCAGTAGGTGGTTCAATGGTTGGAGGGACTTCGAGGTGGCCAGCTAGCAAGACGACTTGGACTTCTTTTCTTAAGCCCATAATTTCTAGTATTTAAAGTTATTTCAGTTCAGAATGTAATAAGGCCTTTCCTCTGGTTATTATTCAAATTAGGATTATATTTATTATTATGCTTTATATTTGCTAGAAGCAGAACATGGTTTTTGTAAAACCATAACTATTTTTGAATGCTACGTTTCAGCAACTCAATTTTTAAATGACAAGTTTTCATAAATCATCTATTCTAAAGCTTTTACAACTGAAAAGAGTTTTTACAAAGTAATTAAGGTTTTCAAATTTAAAGAAGGGTTTTCAATGAAAACAAGGTTTTCGCTAGAACACTTCAATGTGACGCGCCAAATTTGACCATAACGTCTGGGTCAAGTTTGGGGTGTTACATTTAGTGGTATCAGAGCCCAGGATGCAAAACTTGGGCTATGAAGTGGGCCTTATTATTTGGGTTTTCTTTTTTTAATAAAAAATTGATCATAATGTTCTGGAAAGAAAAGCTTACTCTGCGGCATATCGATTCTCCGACGTCGAACCAAGTAAGTTCTTTTATTCTTAAGCCTGATTAATTTGATATACAGTAGATAGTTAGTGAGATACTTTAGATGATTATACTAAGGTTTTTAGACTGAAACTGAAGCCCGTAGGATCTTGAACTTGTAGAGGATTTACGAAAATAACCTTTTTTAATACTTTCATAAAACATCAATTTAATTATTGAATCTAACTAAAACTTCATAAAATTTCTAATCCAGACAATACGTGAATCATCGATGATTGCTAGAAGAGGTGCAAGAGGACGTGGCTGAGGCTGCGGAAGCGTTAGTACTGGATCGTCGACATCGGGCCATATGCCCAATGTTGGAGTAGAAGAGGCTTCAGCCTCACCCGTGGCTAAGACTGGACTGTATGATTGGGCCGTAGGGGAAGATGCATTGTCGCAGGCAATGCTGAGGATTTTGGAAAGGGTCACGGGCCCAATAATGGCACGAGAAATCAAGTGTCCATTCTGGAGCGACTTCAATCAAATGGGGCTGAGATCTTGAAAGGCGTGGTTGGTGTGGCTCCTAATATGGCAGAATACTAGTTGGAGGCCACCGAAAGGATAATGGAGGACTTGGACTATTCTCCTAAACAAAAGTTGAAAGGGGCAGTGTCACTGCTTAGTGAAGAAGCTTACCAGTGGTGGCTGACAGTGAAAGAGGGCACCCAACCTGAGTAGGTCACTTGGGAGTTCTTCAAAACTGCGTTCCAAGGGAAGTATGTAGGTACGAGTTATGTGGATGCTAGAAGGAAGGAGTTCCTGAACTTGACCCAGGGAAACAAATCTGTGGCGGAGTATGAGGCAGAATTTCTACGCCTTAGTAGGTATGCAAGAGTCATGGCGGCAACGGACTCTGAGCGTTGCATTAGGTTTGAGGATGGTCTTAGGGATAGCTTCAGAGTATTGATAGCTTCACAAAGGAAGCAAGCTTTCTCAGAGTTGGTGGAGAAAGCAAAGATAGCAGAGGAGGTGAAACACGCGGAGCGCCTGGATCGGGAAAAAGAAAGGGGTAAGAATAAAAGGGAGGCTGAGACTCTTGGTGTTGGAGAGAGACCTAGGGTTAGGGCTAGAGATAATAGGCCAATTAGAGCAGGGTCCCCTGTTGTTAACCCAGGGGTGCCACCTTGTGCTGATTGTGGGATAGGTCATGTTGGCAAGTGTTGGATGAGGACGGGAGCCTGTCTAGCTTGTGGACCTATGGAGCATAAGATCAAGAATTGCCCTAGAATACCAGCTCAGTTGCCAGGCATGGGTAGAGGTGATGTACAACCACCGAGAGGTGGTCAGTAGTCGCCCAGAGGCTATGGTCAGGCCTGGGGTGGAAATGGTTTGGGCTGTGGAGCACCGAGCGGAGGTGCTGGTCATGCTGAGGCGAGACAGCCAGTGTTGGTCTATGCAACACGTTGTCGAGAGGATGGAGACACTCTAGAGGCAGATATTGGTACGTACTTTATTCATAATATGCTATTTACTTAGTTTGGAATTAGAGTACGCAGCAGGAGGTTGGTGTGGTAGTCTATGTCATGCAGCTGTACTAATAGTTGGGAATTTCAAGGACGAAATTTCTTTTAGGGGGTAGAGTTGTAACGCCTCAAAAATCTCGAAATCCTAAACTTTCATTTTTTCAGTTTTGATAAAAATTGTGTTTAACATTCCTAGTTAAGTGTTAATTATGTGATAGTAGGTCTTGGTTAAGGTTTGAGTTCGAACTTAGGGGTGAAGGAAATTATGGTTATTAAAAGAACCATGTTGGCAAGTAGGTTGGCTTTTAATTAAATGAAGGAAGAATTGGACATAAGAAATCCTTGTAGTGGAGTGGCAAATGGCATCACATGCAAGGCAAAGAGGTAAGGGGTTCGAAACCCTCATTGCTCAAAGGAAGGATTTATTTTTGCTTAAGGAATATACAGTAGTGGCGTTGAATGTGAACTCTGTAGGGGTGATAAGAGGAGAAATTTGAGGAGGGGATTAAGGGGTTATCAGGGAGAAAAATTAGGAGATGGGGAGTGTAAAGAGGTGGAGTCGAATTGGGGATTAGGGGATAGGAAATTCGGCTAGAGGCTATATATAGATGCCGAATGTGAGGTTGCCAGGCTAATGCTGAATTCTCCCTCACCTTGTTGCCAGAAAACACCTTTTTCTCCAAAGGTCTAAAAGCCGAAAATCCCTTGTTTTTCCTTCTTTTTCTTTGTGCAGATTCTCCATTCTTCCGTACTCAAAGTTTTCTTTTTGATTCACCTCTAGTTTTAAATGATTTCTACTTTTCTTTATGCCGAATAACCTTTTTCACCATACAAGTCTCAAGAGCTGAATATCCTCTGTGCCGCCACTACTCTTTCTACTTTGACCGATTCTAGTGTAATTGTTTTTGCTCTCTCAATCGATTTTGGTAGTATAGATCACTCTGTCCCTCACTTGTTCTAATCAGTTTTGGTAGGATTAGTATCGAATGCCAGTCTTTTGGATCTCTTTCGATTTGCTCTCTAGGTGTTGAAAGGTGTTGAAACTTTGGTAAGTGTTCTTCACTTTGGTAAAGGTTGGCCGAATAGGTTTTAGTAGAAAAGGGGTGACATATGCTAGATACAAGTCACCCAATATGTTTTTAACGATAAAGGTTAATGTAGATCTGGATAGCACTCGTGATTAGTGATTAAGGAAAAGCTATTAAGACTTGGCATTTCATGTAAGGTTAAGGTGAGACTTTGGCTTTTGGTAAAGTATTCGATAAGTATATGTGAGTAATCATAGAATGATATAGATTGTAGGTTCGTGGTAAGGGGGATCGCAACACACTTTATTACCAGGTGTGTACATACACTGCACACACACAACAGATCGGCAAAAGCCGAAATGCCGAAAAGCCAAAAGTTTGGCTACGGTAGTCTTACAAGTGCGTGAACACTCGTAAGGGGGAAACCGATAGGTTATCTGAGGCCCCATGGGCGATTCCATGAATTTGGGTCGTGTTTTTGCCAACCGGGCTAGAATGGGCTAAGTGGGCCCGATGGGCTGTTGGGCCCATAATAGGAAAAATTGGCAACTTGATGTTAAGTGATGGAAATTATATGAAACCACGTATACGAATGTGATTTGGGCCTAATGGGCCGTATGAATGTGATTTGGGCCTAGTGGGCCATATGAATGTGATTGGGCCTAGTGGGCCATATGCATGTATGTAGACTTGTTGGGCTCTGTAAGGGGTTTTGGGCCTAGTATCTGATAACTGTTTAATTGACATAAAACTTAATTAATTAATTGCAACCGTGGACGAGTCATAAGGTTAAAGTGTGGTAATGGGTATATCCATGTCTAGGATTGGATCTAGGGAGAGCTTGGTACTTAAGCGGTCTTAATGACTCACCTCCTCTTCTCTGGAATCCTACCTGGTGCATAGTATCTGTTCACCTTAGCCAATAAGGACTTGTTAACGGGCCAAGGTAAGTAATAAACCTAATAAAGAGAAATTATTGAAATGCCCCTAAAGGTGAAAATGACCAAAATACCCCTATGTGTTGAGTGTAAGATTTATGGATGTTACATGTAGATCCGCTGCATGCATACGATATTCTGTTTAGGTTGCATATGGATTAGGAATTATGGAATGGAGGAAGTATATGAGGATCGCATGGTTGCTTGACAACCGTGGATCCACCGACGGCTTTTAAACCCAATATGTGATTGGCAGCTTGCTGCAATAAAGGTAGTTCCGCAGCCGAGCTATTATTGATGTGTATCGGTTGGGTGGGTTGATATTTATATCACTACATGATGTGTATCGGGGGATAGAGTTGATGTGTACCGGTTGGATTATTAGGGTGGGTTGCACTGCATTGCATTACATGTATGATTTTATGGATTGATGAATGCTTATTGCTCGTCGAGGGTCGTACACACTGAGTTTTCGAAAACTCACCCCCTATTTTATTTTTCTCAGGTGATCCTCAGTAAGTGGTTCAATGGTTGGAGGGACTCCGAGGTGGCCAGCTAGCAAGACGACTTGGACTACTTTTCTTAAGCCTATAATTTCTAGTATTTAAAGTTATTTCAGTTCGGAATGTAATAAGGCCTTTCCTCTGGTTATTATTCAAATTAGGATTATATTTATTATTATGCTTTATATTTGCTAGAAGTAGAACATGGTTTTCTTAAAACCATAACTGTTTTTGAATGCTACATTTTCACAACTCAATTTTTAAATGACAAGTTTTCATAAATCATCTGTTCTAAAGCTTTTACAACTGAAAAGAGTATTTAAAAAGTAATTAAGGTTTTAAAATCTAAAGAAGGGTTTTCAAACACTTCAATGTGACGCACCAGATTCGGCCATAACGTCCGAGTCGAGTTTGGGGTGTTACACTTGAACTTCTGCAACTATTATAATTCAGTCCAGGTAAGTTAGTTCGGTTTGTAATTTAATATCTTTATGCATTTTAAGATTGTATGACATGAAATAGTGGATATTTATTATTCTATTGATGATGTAAAGTTGTTTGGGAAATTGTTTTTAAATTTTGATACTTGGGTTAGATGAACACGATATAGAGTACAATTGAATGGCAATGTGTTATGCATGGATTGGAGTGGAGATTGATGTGGTGTGCTATAAATATTTATCCCGAGTATTCCGAGGTTCAGTATTTGTTGCGAACCCTCATGTTATACTATCCTGTTTTGGCGTGTTATGGGGGCGGATGTATAGCCTACGGGCTAGGCACTTAGTGCCAAGGCGTGTTATCGGTTGTATTAGGTCTCATGAGCATTTTGCGTGTTATGGGTTGGATTAGCTCTCATTGTAACAGCCCGATTTTGGGCCTAGTCAGAACAGTGGTTTTGGGACCACTATTTCGAGGCCAGAGAGACCACTATTCCGACTAGGCCCAAAATCGGGCTGTTACACTCATGAGCGTTTGGCATGTTTTGTTTGGACTATTTGCGTACTCGTATATATAAGTCATTCATCAGATCGTAAATTATTGTACTATAACTTGCTTAATGACTTTGAATGGCATGACATGTACTTCATATCCTGAATTGACCTTATTGTAGACATATATGTTTTCCCGGAGATTATTGTTTGAGCTTTGAATTGAATTATGCAAATCACTGGTATGTAATTGTGGATGACAAGAAACATGTGTTGTTGGATCAATTTTTTATTAAATTTTTATATTTACTTCGGTACGTTTTATTGTTTTTTCACATCAAACTTACTAACCTTCAATAAGCTTACTTGTGTTAATTTCTAATTCTTGTAGATACTTTTAAATGTTGGACGATCGGATCAGCACTCGAGTCACACTATCCATCCGTTTTTGGCATTTTTTGATTTTTTTTTTTTGGTATTATATGGCATGTAGTAGGCTTGTTTTGTCATTACTTTTGTTTTAGTATGTAAATATATAAAGAGTGAGCCTAAGTGCAAGTTGTTAATATGAGAATCACTACAATGATCTTGATGTTTATTTGGTAAATGTTTAGTTAATGACTTGTATGAATTATGAATTGTGAAAGATGTTTTTTATATAAACTTGTGGTATATGTATGACTAATAGATTATATAGAATTGTTGTGAATTGAGGTGCCTATGATGGACATAATGGTCAGAAATTTAAGTTGTGGGAATTGGCATGCTTGGGTGATGACTTTGATTGTTGTATAAGTGTGTATATTTGTGGTACCAATGAAGGTACATTGGTGAGACACTTAAGATGGTTGAATTAGTATGATTTCAGCTTGTTTAATGGCATTTTGAATAGGTCTAATGGCTGGTAAATGGATTGCTTAGCATCCAAGAAATCTTGAAATGGTAAACTTGATGTTGAAGGTTCATTTAGGTGCACACGGCTTGGGACACAGGCTGCCACACGACACATGGCCTACGACATGGCTGTGTGTATTAAGTCGGTGTGTTACACGGCTTGCAACATGCCATGTGTCACAAGTCAGAGAGTTACATGGTCTAGCACACGACCTGTGACATGATCGTGTGACCCAATTCAGTGAGTTACACTGGTAGGGACACGGCCGTGTGTCCCAACTTCAAAAGTTACATGGCATGGGGCATTCCACACGGCCTGAGGCATTCCACACGGCCGTGTGTTCCCTGTTTTCGAATTTTTTCATATTTTTCTAAAATATCCTGATTTGTTTCAAATTAGTCCTTGAGGGTTTTAAAATTGATTCTTTAGTCCCTAAAGCTTGATTTATGCCTCGTAAATGTAAGTTATTATTGTAATTAAATTACTTTATTGTATTTAAGAAATTATATTGAAATGATCATGAGTTTACTTGTTTATTTCTGTTAACTTATTGTAGCATTCCCGTAACCCTATTCCGGTGACGGTTACAAGTTAGGGGTGTTACAGAGGGGTCTTCCCAGTACAAGTATCTTGGAAACAGAAAAAGAGGATAGCCTATGAATTGAAAAATTACATTTGGAAGGAACCATACGTGTTTTGATAATGCACAAATCAATTAGTCTGGTGATGTGTAGCAGAGGAAGAGATACATGATATTTTACAAGGTTGTCACATATGTCTTTCTGAAGGGCATTTTGGTGGAAAAATGACAGCCCAGAAAGTACTACAATTAGGGTTTTATTGGCCAACCATGAATGTAGACGCTTATGCATCTTGACAACGATATGATAGGTGTCATAGAATTAGAAACATATCAAAAAGGGACGAAATGCTACAAATAGGGATAACTGAGGTTGAAGTGTTTGATGTTTAGGGGGATTGATTTCATAGGACCTTTTCTAAGTTCTTTTAGGAATTAGTAGATCCTCCTAGCTATAGATTATGTTTTAAAATAATCCGAAGCTATCCCACTACCTACTAATGATACAAAATTAGTAGTGAGATTACTAAGAAAAAACATATTCGCCAGGTTTGGTACACTGCGGGTGTTGGTCAGTGACGAAGGATCTTATTTCTATAGCAAGCTGTTTGAAGCAACTTTGGCTAAATATAGCGTAAGACACAGAATGAAAATTACATATCACCCATAAGCTAATGGGCAAGCAGAAGTATCTAATTGAGAAATAAAGCAGATTCTAAAGAAAACACTAAACTGAAGTCGAAAGGGTTGGGCGGTCAAGCTAGATGACGCATTGTGGGTTTACAGAATAGCATATAAGTCTCCCCTAGGAATGTCTCCATATAAGCTAGTTTATGGTAAAAACTATCACTTATCAATTGAATTGGAAAGGAAGGAATACTGGGCGATCAAAGAGTTAAATCTAGATCCAGAATTAGCTAAAAAAGAAAGATTATTTCAACTCTAAGAATTGGAAAATTTTTGCTTTATAGCCTACGAAAATACTAAAATGTATAAGGAGAGGAGTAGACTTCAACATGATGTAAAGATTAGAAAGCGTGAATTTTTACTAGGATAGAAAGTGTTGTTGTTCAACTCAAGATTAAAATTATTTCCTGGAAAGCTTAAATCAAGATGGACAGGTCCATATACAATACATCAGGTAACTCCTCATGGAACAATAGAGTTGATCAAAAAAGGAGGAAAACCTTTTCTCATTAATGGCCAAAGAGTAAAACATTATTTTGGAGGAACAATTAATATTGTAATTGATGAACAAACCTTGCAGTGTAACACTCTTTAGGATTTCCAAGGAATCAATGGGAAATCAACAAATATGCAAAGTGATAATAAAGAAGGTGACCAAAGTTTTGATTTCACAAAACATAGAGAAACTTGACTAGTATGTCACGACACTGCTCCAGGATGTAGCAACAATAAACAAAATTCTTATTCTAGAACCTGTCCTCGACGTCGCGACACCACTGCATAACTCTATTTTCTGAACTATCCTTAATTATTGCTCATTTTGTAGCTAATTATATTAGGATTCTTGATTTTTAACTTTTCATTTAGTAGAAATAAACTATAACTCTTAAATAATTTATTCTTTCCTTCTAATCCTCTTTTATCACCAATTAAGATTAAATTGCAAGCATAATACATTTTAGTAATAATAGATTATCAAATGACCAGTTTAAGTGTAAGTGCTTCAAGCCCAGTTGTTGAGTTTAAAGGAGACATGGATAAATACTTGCAACAACTATAGCCATATACCTTTATTCAAGAGCAAGGACTTGACCCTCTAATGAGGAATTGCAAAGGAATATGGGAGAATGCAATTGAAAGAGAATGGAAAAAATTTTGTTTTCCATCCGAAAAACCCATAATAATTATTTTGGTGCAAGAATTTTATCTAGCATTAAAATAAAGGGAAGTAGCCAGACCATTCTATGAGATGTGCTCTTTTTTTAAGGTAAAAAAGGTTAATGTTCTTTTAACTGAGATAAGCATTTGCCAAATTTATGATGTGCCATATTATTATCTTGGTTATCTCTATAAAATAGATCTAAAAGAATTTAGAAATATAGATACAGAGGAAGTATTGAGATTTCTAATGGAAGGGAAAGAGATGTGGACATATCGGATGGGAACAACAATACCCGAAACATTCAATCAAGAGCTAATGACACCAAAAGCCAAGATGTGGATGAAATTTGTCTGTTCAAGAATATGGCCTATAATAGAGATGTTCGAGATTAGTCATTCAAGCCATCATAACATATGGGATCCTCTAAAAGAAGCAAATATGTATTGGAACATGGATATATATAAGAACATGGTTGACTGTGTGAGGAATTTAGGAAAGGGAATATTTTTCCCTCGTCTAATTACAAAATTGTGTAAAAGGGCAAGAACACCCATTGAGAGGATAGATAAGACCATGAATCCCCTAAGGAAATTACTCATGATAATTTGTTTAAGCATTTTTTTCTTCTTACAAATGAAACAAAAAGAGGAAAGGTGATACAAGTCACAAGGCCTAAAATCAAGCACATGCACGTAATGGGCTCAAATTTCCTTAAGCCCTAATAATGAGGTCGAAGGCCAAGCAAGTTCGAGTAAGATTCAACGGAACCATCCAAGACTTCATTACCAAGGCCCTAGATGCGTACACCACCAAAAAATAAAATCAAGATTCACTCTTTTATTTTCAAGAAAATCAAGAAACTGAATCTTGGTTCAATTTTGTTGTTTTAGACAATTATAAGAATCAAGAAAATCAAGATTTCAAAACTTGAAAATCTTGGTCCAAGAAATCAAATCTTGCAGCTAAAGTGTATTAGATTTCATGTACGAGCTTAAATGAGCCAATTTTGGGAGCAAACGGATCACAAGACTAAGTTCTTCAAAATATGGCCCATTAAGATGTCAACAAGCCCATCCTAAAGTTTGGAAAGTAATTTAATTGAATATCAAGTCAAATTATCAAAGTGGCCTGAATCATAAAATATTTACACTTTAGGTCCAATTTTATTTTAATTGGTAGATCATCATGTAAGAATTCAGCCAAAGGATAGCCCATTTAATTCGATTCATTGAATTCCCATTAAAATTCCACACTTAGAATTATTTTGTTTTTTTTAGATTTGATGAGTTGCCATGTTAGTTATTCTATTAGGGTTAGGAAAATCTATTTTGGGGGCCTATAAGTAGCATGGTCATTCACCCTTATACATACATAGTTGATGTTTATTTTTAAGTTAATAATAATTCTTTTTGAGTTTTTCTTCAAGAATTGTTCTTGAGTTTCTTTTAGAAGCTATTTTAACAATCTTTAGGTTGTAGGAATCAGCTTCAAGCTTTTTCTTGCCAAGATCTCTTTCTTGGAGGGGGAATTAGAGCCATTGAAAGGAGTTGTGCATTCTTAATGTTTCCAAGGCTTCTTAAGATGTCATCTTCTCATTTCTAGCCTTAATTTATCATTTCTAGTTTACTTTTAATTTAGTTCTTGATGATTTTATTGATTTTCATTCTAGGCTAAAATTGCTTCAAGAGAGATGTTTTCCTATATTGTTCCATTAAGAAACACACCAAATTAGGAGTTTTAATCCTTTCTTGTTGTTTCAGATATTCTTGCACAAAATAGTTTGCTTTTGTCTTTAAAATCACTTCTAAAAAATCTATTTTGTGTTTTGTTTTTCCAGATCTGGTTAGGCCATTTTCTTGTAGTCCAAGGACGGTTTCTTTCCATCCAAGAAACACTAATTCATTCTCTATTGGACTTTTTACCAGACGGTTCACCTTTCTTTTGTTTTAATTTTGTTTAAAATCTAAATACAATCAGGCTCTTTCATTTACTCTATCTCGTCAATTTAATTAGCATGCTTTCTCTTTACATCAATTCTATATTGTCTATGAAAGCCATGAGGAACTAATCCCTTTATAGGGGATTAGCGAGTGGAGGTATGATTTGTTAACCATTTTGTAGGGTTGCTCAATGGGTCAGCTGTTTGGGAAAGGAAGAACGTGGAACAAACCCTAGGCCTGACAACCCCGGGAAGTCATCAAGGTGGGAATTAACCCAAAATTGGTATGGCCCATCCGTGAATACCTTCATCCTTAGCCATTCTAGATTGTGAGGTCGAAATATAAATAGTTCTTGCTGACTCATTATGTTAGTGGAAGATCAGAAGATCCTACTAGGGTAGCGACTAGTTGATTGACGAGGAACCCAGGACGACAATTGATGGAGATTACCGAAGCGAGCTAATCACCCATAATCAAGATTTGATTAATTCTCCCTCTTTATCTCTTGAAGTCTATTTCTTTTATGTTATTTTATCTTTATTATTATAAAAACCCTTCAAAATCCTTTATTTTAAATTTTTGTACTATAACTAATTTAAAAGTATTAATTAGATCTTTTAGTGTTTATGTTAGAATTGATTGGCACTAGCCTCCCTTTGGTATGATCCTTGGAGTACTCACCTACTTCATTGTAAAACTATATTACAGCTTGACCCGTATACTTTCAAATATTGCCTTCTTATTCTATATTTTATTGCAGTATTCACACTCTGGACGTTAACACGTCCGAAGGCAGTCAGGTTGAAAGCCAGGAACAACGAATGTTCTTTAAGCCGAAAACATAGGTATGAATTCAGTTAAGGTTATTACTATAAATATCACAAACTGGGTCAGTTTTCAAAATTTTAGTTTTTCGTTGTACAATAAAATCGTTTTCAAACCTGGATTTTTTCTAACAAATAATACTAGGGTTGTGACCACTTGTGTATCTGAGGGGTAATATTGGGCCTCATGTATTAAGCCCAATTATATGTGCTTCCTAGACTTTTGATGTAACAACTCGATTTTTAGTGGTTTTGAAAGCCTATTTTTGTAAACCAAGCCCGTAAATATAGAATAAGAATATTTACAGAGTTACTATAAAAATATATTAAAGAATGACAGAATAACTTTGTCAATTAAATAGTTAGTTAAGGCTTAGAGACTAAAATTAAAAAAGTCCAAAGACTATTAGGTTTTAATTAACAAAAGACTTGAGGACCTAAATGACAATTAACCAATGATCCAAAATGGTAATTAAACCATTTTTAAATAAGTGATAGTAGAAGATGATGACAAGTTCCTTGAGTGTGATTAAAGGCTAGTAAAATTAATTAAACCATGATTTATTTAGTTACACTAAGTTAATAGTTACAGTATAAATAGGTGAAGATAGTGGAATTCATAATCTTTCTCCTTCTTTCCTTCGTCCACCATGCTTAAACCTTGAAGAAAGCTTCAAAACTTCTTCCTATCATTCAGCCAAAAATTAGATCAAGACTCAAATCAAAGTGAAGTTAATAAGGGAAAAGAAAAAATTACAGATTAGTCCTTAAATGATCTACTCATTTTGTATTTTGAAAAGGTGTAACACCCCAAACTCGACTGAGTAGGTTCGACCCAAATATAGTGAGCTACATTAGCCACTGAAGTGACTTTCTGTTAACTCCCAACCTAACCTCCCACACACCACTTACGAAAATAATGCATTAAGTAAAAACACTATAGTAGAATTATTTTCTTACATAGAATGAAAACATGGGAACTTACAAACATCAAAGGAAAGGTTCGCATGCCAAACAATAGAAAGACTTAAAAAATGTATGCTCACATAGAAGTGTTCAATATGAGTTCACACACACAAAGTACTAGTTCACACAATAGCATAGGTTTGCATACAGTAGTATAATTTCGCAAACAAATAGACAACAAGAGGTATCATACAAGCATGAGTTTTCATACTTTAATAGGGTTCGTATGCATGCATAGGTTCGCTAAATCCGAGGTACACATGTAATTTTCATAAACACAAATATACAGGGATAGTAGAAAACAATACTTAGTAATAATTTTAAGTCTCATATTTTAATAGCAACTCAACATAATACTCCAGCATGAAAAACATCAATTTTATTCAAAGATAATCAAATATTCTAAGTCATGGTTTGCAAATAAAAAATAAAAAAATTCAAAGGAACAAACTCATACGATAAATCCCATCACCTATGTTCCCAGGTTTGCCAATATCTAGTCAGGAGTGAGCCTCGCCAAGTCATCTACCTCGCCACTACTATCAGCGACCTACTTACATGCGAAGTAAGAGAGGAGTGGATAAGTTTATAGAAAACTCAATGAATAATCAAGAATCGAAAAGGTATGCTTTAAAAATGAGCTTTAAAAATAGAAAGAAAACTTAGTCTTACAATGTTTCGTGTGCTGAGTTCGCAGGTGAGGTTGTGGGACCCAGTTTGTAGATGTAACACCCCTAACCCGTATCCGTTGCCAAACTAAGGTTAAGAGGTATTACCGAACATATCAGAACATTTCTCAAACATTTCATAATTATTATATCATCATAGTCACACATCTTAACTGAGTCTCTTACAAAGGTCAACGAGACCTTAAACATGCATTAAAAAGTGGTCCGGACTAAACCAGGCACATACAAAATTTTTCAAAACTTTAACATCTTTCAAAGTTATACGGGTCACACACCCGTGTGAATAGGTCGGGTGCCTCACACAGCATTAGACACGACCGTGTGTCTAGGCCGTGGCAAAATAGGGCATACATACTGACTTGTCCACACGGCCATATGAAATGCCCGTGTGGTAGGCCGTGTGAAAATTAAGAAGGCTATTGACTTAGGTCATACGGCCAGTCACACGCCCGTGTGTCTAGCCCGTGCTCGAAACTGACTTGGCCACATGGCCTAGCACATGCCCGTGTGTGAGACTGTGTGGTCTTCCTAGGCTCATTTCAAAATGGCCATTGAGCAACACGGTTGAGACGCACGCCCGTGTCCCTACTTGTGTAGGGCATTTGCAATGATATTTTGCCACCCATTTAATGGCCTCCCTACAAGCATCAAAACTAAACATTTTATACCAAATTCTTAGCCAATTCACAACTAAAACATACATCATTCATCCCATTTCATTAACAATAATTTCATGCTTTACATTCATACCAAATCATACCAAAAATCACATAGCAAACTCATACATTCTAACATATCCAATCTCATGCCAAAATCACAATATTTCCACAATTAAATCACATTACCAACTTACCAAATTGACCATTCTCTTTGGCCAACCATAAGCACATCACATAGGCATAATTTGCATCACATATCATATACCAAAATCCAACCATAAGTTCAACCACAATCAAGCCACATCACATGGCTAAATATACACATTACCAAACATATTCACAAACTTCTAGCCTATACATGCCATACTTTAATATATACATTTTCAATAGGTACCAAAATATAGTTCGATAGTGTGGTGATGATCCTCGATGATCCCCGAGCTCCTAGTAGCATTGATCTCTATAAAACAGTTGAAAACACACACAAAGTAAGCTTTCAAAAGCTTAGTAAGCCATATACAAATAAACTTAACATATAACATTAATCTAATTCAATTCATTCATATAATTCAAGGAAAAATACATTCACAAACCCATATATCTATTATAGTTCATTTGATCATGATTCACATATATATATCATATCTCATTCTCATAGCAACTCATACTTATATCATAGGTTCATCAAGGTACATATACTTACCTTTCATTCTTAAACATGGTATACACTTCAAACGTACCTGGATCGGATACAATTTCACATAGTCATCCATTTTCTCAGAATGCCCGTTGAACCATTCAGAATCAAGAAGGATATTCGGATAGCTCGGAAGCTCATACAATGCCAACGTCCTAGACGTGGTCTTACATGTAATCAAATATTGATGCCACTATCCCAGACAGGGTCTTACACGAAATCAAATACGATGCCGATGTCCATGGTCTTACACATAAATCATAAGTCGATGCCAACGTCCAAGATGTGGTCTTACACGGAAACACATATCTGATCCTATGTCATGACGTATGTATCCTAACTATTCCTATAGTTCGTACGCGGCTTTTCAGATGTCGAAACTTTGTCGATACTTTCTCCGATATCTCATGCTCAACTCATTTAATCATTCATCATTGTTCAAGAGCATATTAACATTGATAAATCAATTTAAAATACATTTATTGTATATCGACTTACCTCATACTCATTCGAACGGATAAATCGATTACTTAACGAGTTTCGACTTTCCCCGATCTAATTTCGTTTTCTTTGGTTCTTGATTTAAATCAATTCAAATTTAACTTATTCAAACTCACATTCATTCAAATCAATCCAAAAACACATATTTATGGCATTTTACAAATTAGCTGCCAATGATTTCTGACTCAAAGCACCAGCAATAACATTGGCCTTTCTCGGATGGTAATCAATAACAAGCTCATAGTCTTTTAATAGTTCTAGCCATCTTCTCTGTTGTAGATTCAAATCTTTCTGAGTCATCAGATATTTCAAACTTTTATGATCTGAATATACGTGACATTTCTTACCAAACAGATAGTGGTGCCAAATCTTCAAAGCAAACACAATAGTTGCCAATTCTAGATCGTGCGTCAGATAGTTCTTTTCGTGTGACTTCAACTGTCTCGAAGCATAGGCTATAACTTTGCCTTATTGCATCAAAACACAACCCAGACCGTTCAACGAAGCATCACTGTAGATCACAAATTCTTTAGCCGATGCTGGTTGTACTGACACCTGAGCTTCAGTCAATAGGGCTTTCAACTGATCAAAGCTTTTCTGACACTTTTCAAACCAATTAAATTTCACATCTTTCTAAAGCAAGTCAACGGAGTCACGATCATCAAAAAGCCTTTTACAAATCGTCAGTAATAACCAAAAAGTCCCAAAAACCTGCAGACTTCAGAAACATTTTTCGGAGGCTTCAAATCCAAAATAGCTGAAATTTTGCTTAGACCGACTCGGATACCTGATGTTGACGCAATATGGCCTAGAAAACCAACTTTGCGCAACCAGAATATACATTTGCTAAACTTCGCATACAACTGCTTATCTCGCAAAGTTTGTAACACTATTCTCAAATGCTCGGCATGTTCGGTTTCATCACGTGAATAAATCAAGATGTCATCAATGAATACAACAACAAATTGATCTAAATAGGTCTGAAAATTCTGTTAATCAAATCCATAAATATAGCAGGTGCATTTGTTAATCCAAAACACATAACTAAAAACTCATAGTGTCTGTACCTTATTTGAAAAGCAGTTTTCGGAATATCTGAATCTTTTACTCGCAACTGATAATAGCCCGATCTCAGATCTATCTTTGAAAACATAGCAGCTCCTTTGGATTGATCAAACAAATCGTCAATTTAGGGCAGAGGATACTTGTTATTGATAGTCACTTTGTTCAACTGACGATAATCAATGCACATTCCCATCGTGCCATCTTTCTTTTTCACAAATAAAACAGGAGCACCCCAAGGTGAGAAACTTGGTCTTGCAAATCCTCTATCTGTCAACTCTTGCAACTGAGACTTTAATTCTTTCAACTCGATTGGAGAAGCTATCGAAATAGGAGTAGTTCTCGGTACTAACTCAGTGCCAAATTCAACTTCTCGAATCAGAGGTAATCCCGAAAGTTCCTCAGGAAACACATCAGGGAATTCATAGACAATAGTCATTGATTTCACTTTCCTTTCTGTTACTTTCGAATCAATCACATAGGCAAAGTAGGCTTCACAACCTTTTCTCACAAAATTCAGAGCTTTCATCAAAGAAATCAAAGCAGGCAATCCATTTAAATCATTAGATTCAATTCAGATTATTTCATCATTCTTGCATCTCAAATCAATAGTTTTTCGTTTGTAGTTCACAATAGCATCATGCAAAGTTAACCAATCCATACCCAGAATTATATCAAACTCATCAAAAGGTAATAACATCAGATCGGTCGGAAAACAAATGTCTCAAAACATCAACGGACAATTCTTCCAGACTTTGTCAACCAAAACACTTTTACCTAGGGGGTTCGATACCCTAATCACAAATTCAATAGACTCTACAGCAAAGTCTTACTGGATACTAAATTCATATATACATACGAATTTGTTGATCTAGGATCTATCAAAGCAATCACAAAAGTACCATAAAGTGTGAAAGTACCAGTTATAACATCGGGAGACAAAGCTTCCTCACAAGCTCGGATAGCATAGGCTCTAGCAGGTGCACAAGCCTCAAATTGAACAGCAGTGTCTTTAGTTCCCCTCTGACTACCACTCACATTTCTCGTATTTCTGGGTGGTCTGCCTCGACACTCGATCTCAGATTTTGTGCTATCTCTTGTTCAACAGACTCAAGACAATCTCGGATAAAGTGATCTAAAGATCCACATTTGAAACAAGCTCGTTCATACAATCTACAATTACTGGGATGTGTTTTACCATAGTGCTTACACTCAAGTCAATCAGATCTGGCATTTCCAGCATTAGCAATAGAAATAGTTGGAGCTTTGAAGCTCGAATGCGATATAGCACGATCGCTACTTGAATGTTCCACATTAGCCTTTGAACAACTATAATCATCTCAAAATTTCTTTGACGTAGACTAAAATGTTTTGCTGCAGATCTCTTTCTCACATCTTTAGCTTCTAAATCAGCTTTTCTTTTCTCTTTCCTGAGCTCTTCAGCTTTACATTCTCCTTCAACAAGTACAACAAACTCTTTTATCTCTAGAATCCTGACTAACAACTTGATGTCTTCATTCAAGCCATCCTCGAATCTCTTACACATAATTGCTTCAGTCGTGTATATTGACTCAGCCTTAAAAATTCTCACTCATATTCTATAACAGACATATGACCTTGTTTAAGCTCAAGGAACTCTTTACGTTTCTAATCAATAAATCTTTGACTGATGTATTTCTTCCAGAATTCAACTTGAAAGAAATCCCAAGTAATTCGTTCCCTCGAAACCACATATATCAGTGTCTTCCATAGATATCATTCGTCTGGAGTCAATGATAATTCATAAAACACTCGTATCGTGTTCTCTAACCAAAATTTAACTCTCTCGGCATCATCATTAGTTGTAGCTCAGAATTCTTTGGCCCCATATTTTCTAATTTTTTCAACTGGAGGCTTATTCATCTGAATCAGACTAACTTGTAGCATGACAAGAATTTGCATAGGATTAACCGGGGGTGTAGTTGTGGCACAACCAGATTAGTTTGGATATATTGGGTAAACCAATCGTTCATCATTTATAGAAGGCTTGTTTAGCCTCTCCGTCATGACTACTAGCAATAGGTCTATATCGGATGGCACTGTCCCTTGCGCGAGAGCAGGCACATTACTTTGGAAATTGTTAGCTACAGCTCGTTTGGGATCCATTTGCTATATAAAAACAAATTTTCATTGTCAGAATTCATCACACTATCGCAATTCATATATATGGCATGTATAGCTAGACTCACATACACTAGGTTTGTCCTAGAATTGACTAAACCGTAGCTCTGATACCAACCAAATGTAACATCCCTAACCCGTATCCATTGCTAGACTAGGGTTAAGAGGCATTACCGAACATATCGAAACATTTCTCAAACATTTCATAATCACTATATCATCCTAGTCACACATCATAATCGAGTCCCTTACAAAAGTAACGAGACCTTAAACACGCATTCAAAAGGGGTCGGGACTAAACTGAGCACATATAAATTTTTTCAAAACTTTAACATTTTTCAAAGTAATACAGGCCACACGCCCGTGTGTACAGGCCGTGTGCCTCACACGGCATTAGCACGACCGTGTGTCTAGGCCGTGGTAAAATAGGGTATACATACTGACTTGTCCACATGGCCATATGAAATGGCCGTGTGCCAGGCCATGTGAAAATTAAGAAGGATATTGACTTGGGTCACACGGCGAGTCACATGCCCGTGTGTCTAGCCCGTGCTTGAAACTGACTTGGCCACACGGCCTAGCACACGCCCGTGTGTGCGACCGTGTGGTATGCCTAGGCTCATTTCGAAATGGCTATTAAGCAACACGACTGAGACACACGCCCATGTCCCTACCTGCGTGGGCAAAAATAGGCCATTCGCAAGGCCATTTTGCCACCCATTTAAGGGCCTTCCTACAGGCATCAAAACCAAACATTTTATACCAAATTCTCAACCAATTCACTACTAAAACATACATCATTCATGCCATTTCATTAACAACAATTTCATGCTTTACATTCCTGCCAAATCATACCAAAAATCACATAGCAAACTCATACATTCTAAAATATCCAATCTCATGCCAAAATCACAATATTTCCACAATTAAATCACATTACCAGCTTACCAAATTGACCATTCTCTTTGGCCAACCATAAGCACATCACGTAGGCATAATTTGTGTCACATATCATATACCAAAATCCAACCATAAGTTCTGTAACACCCCTTACCCGTGTTTGACACTGGAACAGGGTACGAGGCATTACCGGACTTAATCACTAATCATCGTACAAAAACTAATTCATAATTTCACTCTAATTTAAAACTTTTTCAAACACATTCAAGCTGTCCCTTAAAAAGAGCTTACAAGGCCCATACCATGCTTTAATTCAACCACATACATAGGCAAGCATGCACATTCATAAATTGGATCATTTAATTAATAACATAATCAAGACTATCTACATTAAATGACTTTATACAATAGAGACCTTCAAATAACATAGGTCAGTATTTTAAGCCAATTCCTAGCAACTTAATAACAATTAAACGAGTCTCCATACATGCCAAAGACTTAAAATACTTTAAAACCTTTATATATCGATCAATAGTTTGATAGTGTGATTTAACCTCCGGCGACCTCCAACTCGAGCTAACATCTGCGACACTATAGGATAAAGGAAAGGAAGGGAGTAAGCATTATAACTTAGTAATTAAGTATGTAAATATTAATAAACAATACATTATCATACTTTAAACAAAGTCACAATATGTTCCTGGAATATTACCATCACAAACACACATACTTTCACTATTACAATCATAAATAGGTTCAAAATAAGCTGTCTAGCAGAGTACCAAAAACTAAATTATTTATTTTTGGAGCTACAGAACTCCAAATTACAAACCGTTAATTTTCCTTGAAACTAGATTCACATATATTCTTACCATAAAATTTTCATAATTTTTGGTCTAGCCAATTAGTACAGTTCATTCATTGAAGTTACCCCTGTTTCACTACTCAACTATTCTGATCACTCTTCACTACGAATCAATTTTCTCCTCGTACAGGATTCAAAGGATGTTCTCGTTTATTTCATTTGAAACTATACTTATTAAGGATTTCAAGAATATAAATTATATCCCCTAATTATTGTTTTAAAATTTTTAATGATTTTTCCAAGTCAGAATAGGGGATCACGTAGTCATTCTGAACCAATCTCTCAAAACTTAAATATCTCATAATATAGATATCCTTTTCTTGCTCTGTTTCTATTATATGAAAATAGACTCATTAAACTATAATTTGATATCTCATTCAGTCTCTGATTCAAATTCTACTATTTTTGGTAATTTTTTAGATTCACGTCACTGCAACTATGCAGAACAGTTTTATTGTCAATTTTGATCTTTCACACTTCAATTGTATTCATCACTTTCCCATAACAATTTTTCCAATTTCCAATCACATATCGAGCATATTGCTCGTAAGTTACACACGTATATACTTACACTTATCATCACAAAGTCATACACAATTTCATTTAATCAATTTCCCAGTTGAACGCTTCGGAATAATAACAGATACGCGATGGTATTGCACACAGCCCACTTTTAAAATCGAAGCTCTCTTGTACACATAGTGGCCTTCACTTAGCACCACTCATGTGACCTAGCTCGATTGTACACATAATTTTGGCTCTCTTGTACACATGGTGAACACTTGGTACCACCCATGTGACCTAGCCAGTTTATCTCGTAGCTCTCTTGTCTACATGGTGTCCTTCACCTGGAACCACACATGCGACCTAGCTACATATATCCCGTAGCTCTCTTGTCTATATGGTGTACACATAGTATCACCCATGCAACCTAGCTACATCATAATGTCTCGTAGCTCTTTTGTACACATGATGTGCATTCAGCACCACACATGTGACCTAGCTACAAACCATCTGTATCATCCAATCTTTCCGAAGGTTCAATCAGGATTTCTCTCTCTTTCTAATACTTGATTCCATACTTCCAATAGTCAATTATGATTCAAAAATCAGCTACAATACATAAAATATGCTGAAATACAAAAACATAATAAAGATAATGTGCAAAAATAGGCATAATTTGTATCACATATCATATACCAAAATAAATCACATTACCAACTTACCAAATTGACCATTCTCTTTGGCCAACCATAAGCACATCACGTAGGCATAATTTGCATCACATATCATATACCAAAATCCAACCATAAGTTCTATAACACCCCTTACCCGTGTTTGACGCTGGAACAGGGTATGAGGCATTACCGGACTTAATCACTAATCATCGTATAAAAATCGATTCATAATTTCACTCTAATTTAAAACTTTTTCAAACACATTCAAGCTGTCCCTTAAAAAGAGCTTACAAGGCCCATATCATGCTTTAATTCAACCACACACATAGGCAAGCATGCACATTCATAAATTGCATCATTTAATTAATAACATAATCAAGACTATCTACATTAAATGACTTTATACAATAGAGACCTTCAAATAACATAGATCAGTATTTTAAGCCAATTCCTAGCAACTTAATAACAATTAAACGAGTCTCCATACATGCCAAAGACTTAAAATACTTTAAAACCTTTATATATCGATCAATAGTTTGATAGTGTGATTTAACCTCCGTCGACCTCCAACTCGAGCTAACATCTTCGACACTATAGTAAAAAGGAAAGGAAGGGAGTAAGCATTATAGCTTAGTAAGTAAGTATGTAAATATTAATAAACAATACATTATCATACTTTAACCAAAGTCACAACATGTTCCCGGAATATTACCAACACAAACACACATACTTTCACTATTACAATCATAAACAGGTTCAAAATAAGCTGTCTAGTGGAGTACCAGCAACTAAATTATTTATTTCTGGAGTTACAGAACTCCAAATTACAAACCGTTAATTTTCCTTGAAACTAGATTCACATATATTCTTACCATAAAATTTTCATAATTTTTGGTCTAGCCAATTAATACAGTTTATTCATTGAAGCTACCCCTGTTACACTGCTCAACTGTTCCGACCACTCTTCACTACGAATCAATTTTCTCCTCATACAGAATTCAAAGGATATTATCATTTATTTCATTAAGGATTTCAAGAATATAAATTATATCCCCTGATTATTTTGGTACAATTTTTAATGATTTTTCCAAGTCAGAACAGGGGATCAAGTAGTCATTCTAAACCAGTCTCTCAAAACTTAAATATCTCATAATATAGAATTCCTTTACTTGTTCTGTTTTTGTTACATGAAAATAGACTCATTAAGTTTGATATCTCATTCAGTCTCTGATTCAATTTCAACTATTTTTGATAAATTTTTAGATTCACATCACTGCAACTATTCAGAATAGTTTTATTGTCAATTTTGATCTTTCACACTTCAATTGTATTCATCACTTTCCCATAACAATCTTTCCAATTTCCAATCACATATTGAGCATATTGCACATAAGTTACACAGGTATATATTTACACTTATCATCACAAAGTCATACACAATTTCATTTAATCAATTTCCTAGTTGAACGCTTCGGAATAATAATGATACTGCGATGGTATCGCATTATTACCCACCTTTAAAATCGAAGCTCTCTTGTACACATAGTGGCCTTCACTTAGCATCACTCATGTGACCTAGCTCGATTGTACACATAATTTTGGCTCTCTTGTACACATGGTGAACACTTAGTACCACCCATGTGACCTAGCTAGTTTATCTCGTAGCTCTCTTGTCTACATGGTGTCCTTCATCTGGAACCACGCATGTGACCTAGCTATATATATCCCGTAGCTCTCTTGTACATATGATGTGCACTCAGCATCATACATGTGACCTAGCTACATACCATCTGTATCATCTAATCTTTCTGAAGGTTCAACCAGGATTTCTCTCTCTTTCTAATACTTGATTCCATACTTCCAATAGTCAATTATGATTCAAAAATCAGCTACAATACATAAAATATGTCGAAATACAAAAACATAATAAAGATAATGTATTATTTACATACAAACTTACATACTTTCTCATTTCCATGTTGAATTAATATTGAACATTTAAATCATTATAATTATACTTACTTTCAACACCTCGGCAATCATAGTAAATATATCGATTTTACATTGAAACATGAATAAATTAATGCTTATTATACATATGAACTTACCTCGATACTAAAACGGCCATTTTACCAACTTTTCCGATTTTCGATTTTTCTCCCATTCTAGATTCAAATCTCATTTTTCGTGATCTAAAACATCATATTTTAATTATTTAATTAATGTACTATTCAAAAAGTCCTTAACTCAAACTTTGGCAAAATTACAATTTTTCCCCTAAACTTTTGCATATTTACACTTTTGCCCCTAGGCTCAGGAATTAAACTTCATCCCTTATTCTTATGTTTTATGACATGCTGATCATTTTTCCCTTCTATGGCAACATCAAATTCTCACTCTAACACATAGTTATGAACAATAACAACTTTTACCGATTAAGCCGTTTTACTCATTTTTGCTTAAAACCGCTTAGCAAAAGTTGTTTAACATAATTTCAGGCTTCATATTCTACCATAAAACATCAAAATAAACACATTTCACCTATGGGTATTTTTCCAAATATGAACCCTAGCTTAAATTATTGCTAGAATAAGCTTAATCAAGTTACTGGGATTCCAAAATCGTAAAAGAACTTGAAAAACGGGGCTAGAACAGACTTACTATTGAGCTTGGAAAGCTTGAAAACCCTAGCCATGGCTTCCCCCATGCTAATTTTGGCCTCCATGAAAAAGATGATTCAATTTTGGCTTTATTTTCCCTTTTTATTTCTTTTAATTACCAAATAACTAAAATGCCATTAAGGCCTTTCTTTAAAATTTTGTCCTATTCATGCCCATTTTTGTCCAAATGAAATATAATGGTCTAATTTCCATTTAAGGACCTCCTCTTTAAACCCCCATTTCAATCAAGTACTTATGAATTAGAACACATATTTTGCAACTTTTGCAATTTAGTCCTAAAAGTCCAATTAAGCACTTTATCAGTAAATTTACTTAACGATATTTTTACACAATATTTTAATCAATAAATAAACCTTAAAACTTAATCGGAATAAATTTTTTGACTTCAAATTCGTGGTTCTAAAACCATCGTTCCGTTTAGGCCCTAAATCAGGCTGTTACACCAACTTCTGCAAATAAGCCCTAATAGGCAAATTAAACATGCAATCTATAAAATTTCTTATAAATACTCTAACACATGCATCTAATCACTCGATAAATCATAAAAATTAATCAAAATAAACTTTTCTATCTCAGATTTGTGGTTTCGCAACCACTATTCCATTTAAGCCCTATTTTGAGATGTTACAAGTTCAACCAGAATCAAGCCATATCACATGGCTAAATATACACATTACCAAACATATTCACAAACTTCTAGCCTATACATGCCATACTTCAATATATACATTTTCAAAAGGTACCAAAATATAGTTTGATAGTGTGATGATGATTCTTGATGATCCCTGAGCTCCCAGTAGCTTCGATATCTATAAAATAGTTGAAAACACACACAAAGTAAGCTTTCAAAAGCTTAGTAAGCCATATACAAATAAATTTAACACATAACATCAATATAATTCAATTCATTCATATAATTCAAGGAAAAATACATTCACATAACCATATATCTATTATAGCTCATTTGATCATGATTTACATATATATATCATATCTCATTCTCATAGCAACTCATACTTATATCATAGGTTCACCAAGGTACATGTACTTACCTTTCATGCTTAAACAAGGTATACACTTCAAACGTACCTTGATCGAATACAATTTCACATAGTCATCCATTTTCTCAAAATGCCTATCGAACCATTCGGAATCAATAAGGATACTCAGATTGCTCAGAAGCTCATAGAATGCTAACGTCCTAGACGTGATCTTATAAGTAATTAAATATCGATGCCACTGTCCCAGACAGGGTCTTACACGAAATCAAATACGATGCCGATGTCCCAGACATGGTCTTACACGTAAATCATAAGTCGATGCCAAAGTCCTAGACGTGGTCATACACGAAAATTGTAACACCCCACACCCGAGTCCTACGCCGAGACGGGATACGAGGTGTCACCTCACTTAACACATGCGTTCTAACTTTTTTTAACTTTGTTTAATCTTCTTAATGTGGGCCTACGAGGCCTCAAACATTCATTGGAAACCACTCGGAACTAACTTAGGTCCTTAAATTGAATTAATAAAAATTATTCTTGAAACAAGGCACATGCCCATGTGGAAAGGCAACACGCATGTGTGGTCATTATGACATGGTCGTGCTGATGGCCCGTGTGACACACATGGCCTAAGTATTTAGGGACACACCCGTGTCCCATGCCTGTGTGAATTAAATTCTAAATTTGAACCTACAGGGGTTTTCACATGACTTGACACACGCCCGTGTCTATAGCCCGTGTCCCTCACACTGCCATGACACGCCCGTGTCCGCGCCCATGTCCAAAAACCTTGACATTCTATTTTTAATGTCAGCATCCAATAAGGGGCACACGTCCGTGGCCAGAGGCCATGTCCTCCACACGGCTGAGACACAAGGCTGTGTCTCTACCAATGTGCTTACTACCATGCATTCTAACTTGCAAATTTTACGTCCAGGGGACACATGGGCGAACAACACGCCTATAGGGCTTGCAACAGTCCGGTTTTGACCCTAGTCAAAATAGTGGTCTTGGGACCAAAAATATGAGTCAAAAAATATTTTAAATATTATTTTTTATGTTTATGATATGTTACTGAACATGTGTGAAAGTCTCGTATGAAAATTTGAATGTTTGTGTGCTTAATTTTGAAAAAGGACCTAATCGCGTAAAATGTAAAAGTTGTATGCTATTTGTTAAAAGTGCTTAATTGATTTGGATTTATGATTATGAGGTCCTTATGAGGTTTTTTAACCATTTAAGGAATTAAATGACATAACAGGGCATGTGTTAGATAAATGAATAATTTTATAACAAAGGGTAAATTTGAAAATTAGTTAATAATATGATTTATAATAAAACAAAAGCACAAATTAAGTCAATTTTCATTCATATTTGTCGAAATTGAAGAGAAAAGTATAGGTTTTATGAGTTTGAAGCATTCGGCCAACGTCTATCTTGATTAAAGGTCCGTTTTGTTTGGTTTTTTGATAATTTCTACGTTTTTGGTAATCGTTGCTTCGTATATTATCAAACCCATGCCTTAATTTTTGATTTTTTTAATGATATTGAAATCTTTCATTGATAAATTCATGAGCTTGGTGATGTTATATGTTGAAATATGAAAGCTTGATGTTGGGTTTACATGTTTTGTCTTTGGATTTTTGATGAATTTGAGCAATTTGGGCTAAATTGTAAAAATTTTATTTTGAGGGACTAAAATGTGAAATAAATGAAATGTATGGACTTGTATGAGAGCTATGAAAATTTGGCCAAACTTGTGTACAAGCAAATTATATATATTTTGTGATTTTATGAATTAGGAACTAAAGTGTCAAAATGTAAGGACTAGTTTGCAAAATGACCTAAATGTGTGTTTGAGGATTGTTTTGAATGAATTTGTGATTGAATTGGTTAATTTTGAATTGAATTAGATCGAGAATTAAAGAATACGGATTTAGATTGGGAGAAGTCAAAAGTCGTTGAATAGTCGACTCCATGTTCAAATCTGAATGAGGTAAGTTAATATACATTAGGCATGTTTGAATTGAATTCTTATTATTTATATGATATTGAATTGTTATGAATGAATGTTCAAGCTAAATATGTGCTACTCTAGAAAGTATCAACAAAGTTCCGAAGTCTGAAAAGCCCCGTACGAACCATAGGAATAGTTAGGATACATATGTCATGACATAGGGTTTTCGATATGTGTTATCGTGTAAGACCACATCTGGGATGTTGGCATTGACTTCTGTTTTGTGTGTAAGACCATGTCTGAGACATTGACATAGTATCCGATTTTGTGTAAGACCCTGTCTGGAACAGTGGATCGATGTTTGATTATATGTAAGACCACGTCTGGGACGTTGGCATTGTATACACTTTCCAAGCTATCCACGTATCCTTATGTTTTCGAACGGTTCAAACTAACATTCTGAGAAAATGAATAGCTTTGTGAAATCATATTAGACTCAGGTATGTTTACTTTGTATAGCCTATTTGAGAATGAAAGGTAAATATTTGAATATGAGATTTGTCTTAACATTGGTATACAAAGTATGAACGATTTGATGATACTTAATTGCTTTGAATAATATGTTTATTTTTATATGGCTTACTAAGATTTTGAAAGCTTACTTTGTGTGTGTTTGCATTTTTCTATAGATATTTAAGCTACTGTGAGCTCGGGGATCATCGAGGATCGTCACCACACTATCGAACCTTATTTTGGTACTTTGAAAATGTATATATTAAAGTATGGCATGTATAGGCTAGAAGTTGTGGAATTATGTTTTGTGGTGTACATATTTAGCCATGTGATATGGCTAGTTTGTGTTTGAACTTATAGTTTGATAGTGGTATATGATATGTGATGCTAACGTGAAATTGTGGTATGTTTTGGTTGGCCAAAAGAAATGGTCAATGTTGAGAAGTTTTGGTAAGTTTTGAGCATTTGATTGAATGATGTATTGATCATATGTTTAGGTATGATTTTAGTTTACGTTTTGTTATGAATTAATTGATGAATTGGGATTTGAAATAATAGATAATATTATAGCATGAATTATGTATGGTTTGGTATAGATATTGGTTGAAATGGTTGTGCATATATGTTTGGTTTGGTGTTTGTAGGTTGACCCAAATTGGGGTGGCAAATTGGCTATTCAAATGGCCTAGTTTTGTCCACACGGGTAGAGACACGGACGTGTGTCTCAACCGTGTACGACACACGGTTATGTGGCACGGTCGTGTGTCCCCTTGGGTACCCTACAATTGTAAGTCAGGTTCAAGCACAGCCAAGGTACACGGCCGTGTGGCTAGCCGTGTGGCCCAAGTCAGACTTGACCACAGCCAAGGCACACAGATGTGTCTTGTGGCTGTGTGTACAAGTCAGTATGTATGCCCTATTTTGACATGGCCTAGACACACGGGTGTGTCTAATGCCGTGTAAGGCACACGGCCTGATTACACGGACATGTGACCTGTACTTGTTTGAAAATTGTTTAAGTTTTGGGAAAATTTTCTATGTCTTCGGTTTAGTCCCGACTCTTTTCTGACGCATGTTTTAGGTCTTGAAGACCTATATAAGGGATTCTATATTGATGTTGATCTCTGATGCTTTGATGTTTATGAAATGAAAGTTAAATGTTTTGATTCGTCTGGTAATGCCTTTAACCCTAGTCTGGTGATGGATACAGGTTAGGGTGTTACATTTTATTGGTTTCAGAGTTATGGTTTAGTCGGTTCTAGGACTACCATAGCGTATGTGAGTCTAGCTATACTTGCCATATTTTTAAATTGCGATAGTGTGATGAATCCTGACATTGAAATGTGCTTTCATATAGCAAATGGATCCTGAAAGAGCCATAATAGATGATGTTGAAAGCAATGCGCCGCTCTCACGCAAGGGATGGTGCAAGCTGATTCTTAATCAGCTACGAGTAGTCGTGATGGTGAGGCTAAACAAGCCTTCTATTAGATGATGAACGATTGGTTTAGTCAATATATTAGGACCAATCTGGTTGTACAACAACTTCCACCCCCGGTTAATTCGCCACAAGCTACTGCTATACCATCAGTGAACCCAGTTCAGATATGTAAGCCTCTGGCAGATAAGATTAGAAAATATGGGGCTGAAGAGTTCCGAGCTACATCGAATGGTGATGCTGAAAGGGCCAAATTCTAGTTAGAGAACACAGTACGAGTGTTTGACAAATATCATTAAATCCTGAAGAATGCATAAAATGTGTCGTTTCCCTTATGAGAGATACGGCGTACCATTGGTGGAAGACTTTTACATTAGTAGTTCCGAGTGAACGAGTCACCTGGGATTTCTTCCAAGCCGAATTTTGAAAGAAATATATCAGTCAGAGATTCATAGATAAAAAATGTAAAGAGTTTCTCGAGCTTAAACAAGGCCGTATGTCTGTTACAAAATACGAGTGGGAATTTGTAAGGCTGAGTCAATATGCTCGTGAATGTGTATCTTCTGAGGCAATAATGTGCAAAAGATTCGAGGATGGCTTAAATGAAGATATTCGACTGTTAGTCGGGATTTTGGAAATCAAAGAATTTGTTGTGCTTGTTGAACAAGCGTGTAAAGCTGAAGATCTTAGGAAAGAGAAAAGAAAAGCTAATTTTGAAGCTAGAGAGGTACGAAAGAGATAATCGAAAAAATCATTTCAGTCTGCATCAAAGAAGTTCAGAGATGATAATAGCCGTTCAAAAGGCTAATGTGGGACATTCAAATAGAGATCGTGCTAGATTGCAATCGAACTACAAAGTTCTAGTTACATCTGTTTCTAGTGTTGGAAATGCTAAATCTGATCATCCTGAGTGCAAGCATTATGGTAAAAGACATCCTGGTAATTGTAGATTGTATGATCGGGCTTGTTTTAAATATGGTTCGTTAGACCATTTTATCCGTGATTGCTCTGAATCTGTCGGGCAAGAAAGTGTGCAACATTTGAGACCAAGTGGTAATGCTTCTCGTGGTTGACCTTTAAGAAATATGGGTAATATAAATGGCAATTAGAGAGGGATAAAAGACACAGCTGTTAGATCCAAGGCCCGTGCACCTGCTAGAGCTTATGTTATCCAAGCTCGTGAAGAAGCTTCATCGCCAGACGTGATTACGGGTACATTTACTCTTTATGATACTTCTATGATTGCTTTGATAGATCCTGGATCGACACATTCGTATATATGCAAGAATTTAGTGAACAGTAAGACTTTGCCTATAGAGTCTACTGAATTTATAATTAGTGTTTCGAACTGTAACACCCTAAATTTGGGCCTAGAAGTTTTGGGCCTTGAGCATAGAAGCGGTTGAAGGCAACTTATAATATTTTGTTGTGCATGTAAATTTCGTTAATGAAGGCTTGTTTTAGTGGTTAAGTGTACTGAGAAGTGTTGGAGAAGTCCTGGGTTCAAATAAGGTGAATCAAACCCTGGGTGTAGTAGGTAGGCCTTAAGAATATTGGTAGGGAAATTGTGCCACAAAAAGCCTTGTGGTCTAGTGGCAAAGTAGCGCCACATAAGAGGCAGGAAGGAGGCATCATAGAGTTGGCAAGGAGGTCCAGGGTTCAAAACTCATGGCAATCAAAGAGCATTTATTTTGCTAACAAGGTGTAGCAATAGTTGGTGTTGAATTTAAACTTTGATGATGGAGGGATCCCACATCGGGAAGCTAACATGAGAGTGGATGCGAAGCTGGCTTTAAATAGAGAGAACCATGAGGAGAGTAAAGGTACCTTTCTTGGCTAATCCCTTTCACTTTATGGTGTGCTCATTTGGGTTAGGCGTCGGCTAAGAGTGCTCGGAGTGCGGATTAACTCCAGTCTCCTATCAGGTGTGTATTTCTCACTACTCTAGCTGTAGGATGGCTACTTGGGCATGATGGTAGAAGGGGCTATGTGGGCCCAATGGGCCTACGGGCCCAATTAGATAAGTTGTTTGATTGTGTAGTAAATATTGGACTAGGCTAGGTGAATCTCATATCTGTGGCTAGATTTGGACTAAAAGGGCCACATGAGCGTGTGGGCCCATTTGGGCCGAGAAGGGCTTTAGGCCCATTCTTATTGTTATCCCTGTTTAGAATACTTTAGTTTACCAAATTACTAAAATATCCTCGACTTGTAAAATTACCAAAGTACCCCCGATTTATAGAGTTACCATTTTACCCTCGATTTACAAAATGATTGAAATACCTTGTAGGGTAGAATTACTAAAATACCCCTGTAGGGTAAAATTACCAAAATACCCCTGTAGGGTATAATTACTGAAATACCCCCTGTAGGATAGAATTACTGAAATACCCCTGTAGGGTAGAATTACCAAGATACCTTTGTGAGCTAAAATTACCGTTTTGCCCCTAGGGTGTTAAATGACTATTTTGCCCTTGTGGGCAAGTGACTGACTTGGACTGTGTGGTTGATGGGTTTGATTGTGAATAAATGTTGGTGATATGAATGACTTGACTGTGATTGTTTGATTCAAATATGGGCATGACATTCTGCATGCATGACATGTTGCATGGGTTGGGATTTTGTACGGAGGAAGATCTGATCTGTTAGGATCGCATGGTTGCTTGACGACTGTGGATCCACCGATGGCTTTTAAGCCCAATATATGGTTATTGATGACTCTTTGTCGATCATATTTACTCGAGGGTGTGTGCCAACTATATTACCGTCGCTGATGGCTATATGCCTAACATGATACAACTACCAATGGCTTAAAGCCAATTATTCTGATTATGGCTTTGCGCCAACCTACATATGGCTCTGTGCCAACCTGATTATGGCTGTGTGCCAAACGTATTTGCCTAAGGCTATGTGCCAATATATGGTTATTGATGACTCTGTGTTGATCACATTTACCTAGGGCTGTGTACCGGTTATGTTACTCTAGTTGATGGCTATGTGCCTAACATAATGCAGTTATCGATGGCTTTGTGCCACGTATTCTGTTAAGTGGCTTTGCCACATTATCTGTTTCTGGTGGCTATGCCACAAATATCTGTTCTGGTGGCTCTACCACAATATCTATATCTGGTGACTCTGTCACAATATCTTTCTGGCAGCCATGCTGCAAATTCTGTGGCGTGTAGAGGATAAGTGGGTCGAGTTGTCTCCCCACATGGTGTAAGGTTGGTACAGGGGAGTATACGGCTGGACATGGGTTGGGTTTTCTGCATACATGAAATATCTGTTTTGTATCTGTTATGGGCCTATGGGCTTCATTCTAAATTTGATTCTGTGGTTTGATTCGATTCTCATTTTGATTCTAGTTCGATAATGTTTTTATTACGTAATGGGCTAAAGCCTATCATTCTTGTCTGTTATAATGGGCTAAGGCCCAATTGATCTTGAAACCGTAAGTAGGGTTGGGGCTAGACTTTTAATTCTTTTATATGAGTGACTATTCCTTTTATATAGTAGGGGATTTCACACTGAGTTTTCGTAAACTGTAACGCCCTGATTTTTGAAATTTTTTGGGCTTCTGTGATTTTTGGTAAATTTTGAAATTTTGGTGTTCTGAATATTTGAACTATGTTTAAATGTATTAGTCAGCCTTTAGAAGGCCCAAGCCTAAGTTAAACACGGTAAAATATCAAAGGTTGGATTTTAAGTAAATAGGAGACTTGGTTAAGTGGGCTTTTAAGAAGAACTTCGTAAATTATGACACAAATAAGGCCTTGGTAAAGTGGCAAGGTGGCGCCACTAAGTTCCTAAAAAAATGGCATCTGGGAAGGAATTAAAGGTCCAGGGTTCAAGTTGCAAGATAGGTGGAATGTTTACAGTTTTACTCCAAGGAAAAAAATTACTGATATACCCCTAGGGTTAAGGTTGACCTGAATGCATGTTTGACTGTTACTATTTACTGCATGTCATGTTATTATTTTCTGATGCATGGGACTGGGTTATTGAAGGAGGAAATCGAAAGTGGCTTGACCATGTCTTGGAGGCTTTGCCTCAACCTATTGATATCTGACGACTATATGCCGCAAGCTGTGGAGTCTGCAATTTGGGTGGGTTGAGCTATTCCCACATGAAGTGGAGGGTGATGTACGGTGGAGTGTAGCGGTTGGTTATAGGTGGGTTGGGCTTGCATACACGAATATGTCTATTCTATTCTGGAATGGGCCTACGGGCCATACTGTTATCTGAAAAGGGGCTAAGGCCCGGTTTATAAATTCTAAAAGGGCTTGACCCAAGACCATGTTATCTGAATAGGGCTTAGGCCCAATGGGCTTGAGCTGACTTGGGCTTTGGATGGGTTTTCCATATACACTGAGTTTTCAAAACTCACCCCCTTTCTTTTTCATCCTTGCAGGTAAGCCCTAATTGGTGGACTTGGAGCTGGGCGGGATTCAGAGTGGCTATGAAGATTAAATTTCTAGTTTTAAATAAGTTTCAAGTAGCTTTCTTTTAAATTTTGCATTTATTTTTGATTATTTCTATTTTGGTTAAAGTTGTAATAAGGCCGCTCTATTATTTTTTAATTTGGGTTTTTAAATTACTTAAATCGTTTTCAACTTGAGATTCACATCACTTAAATTGATTCCTTGAAATTGGTTAACTCTGGGTTTATCAAAAATTACTTATTTCAAACCGACACGACAACCAAACGTCTTCGAAACGAAACTTTTCAAAGTACAACAAAAGTCAAGTTTTTTCTAAACCCTTAACAATCGATAATGGATAGGACTCACACTAGTGAATCGGAACATTACTCTTAAAACTTCATTAATGGTTTTTCTAAAGCTCACCCAAACTTTAGTAAACTAGGTAACTTGGTTAGTGGTAGGTAATGTGACACACTGGATTCGGCCATAACGTCTAGGCCGGGTTTGTGGTGTTATATTTAGTGGTATCAGAGCCAGGTTGCAACAACTCTGCTGTGGATCGGGTCCAAAAAGGTTTTGAAAACTTTAAGCCCAAAGAGGGTATTTTTGGAAAAATCTGACTTTTGAAAACAAATTTTCTGGTTAAAGGAGATAAATTTTCAAACTTGGTTTCTTAAAATCAAATGTTTTAGAAATGGATTTTAAAAAGGCCTAAATCTTTTGCATTTGTCTGAAATCTGATAAGGTGGCACACTGAATCCCCGGCACCAAGTCTACTCTATATATATACTGTACTGTACTAAAAATAATACTGTAGATAATACTGAACCTTAGATATAGTACTATAGATAAGGTAGTATTAAGGCTACAAAACTGAGACTGTAGGGTAAACTAAGCCCTAGAAAACTGAGATAGTAGCTAAACTGCGATGGCGCAAGAACAACTCTGAAACTTTATCTGTTCATAAGATACTCTGTAATAAACAATTGAAACAATAAACTAATGTCATAAAATTCGTAATCAGATAAATCGATATGAGTACGAGAGCTACTCGAGGAAGAGGCCGTGGTCGAGGCCGAGGTAGTACTCGAGCTGGATCTTCGTCTTCTGAACACATGCCAGCTGGTGAGGCACGACCACCACCGGTGGATGATAATAGGCCGTATGATCGGGCCGTAGGGGATGACACTCTGTCCCAGGCCATGTTGAGAGTTTTGGAAAGGGTGGCCGGAGCTAATGTCGGGCCCATGAATAGGGGGTCCATTTTTGAGCGACTCTGGGCCCACGGAGCGGAGGTTTTTAGGGGCGTATCTGGAGTAGCCCTAAATGTGACTAAGCACTGGCTGGAAGCCACGGAGCGGATTATGGATGACCTGGAATGCTCAGTGGAGCAGAAGTTAAAAGGAGCGGTGTCATTGTTGCGGGAGAGGGTAACATAGGAGTTGTTCAAGCAGTCCTTCAAGGCGAAATATGTCGGAGCTAGCTATGTGGATGCACAAAGAAAGGAATTCCTGAACCTGACCCAGGGTAGTAAGACCGTTGCGGAATATGAGGCAGAGTTTCTGCAATTGAGCCAGTACGCTAGTGGCATTGTCTCCATCGAATATAAACGCAGTGTTCATTTTGAGGATGGCCTCAGGGATGAGTTAAGGGTGCTGATAGCTCTACAAAGAGAGCACGATTTTGCTGCACTGGTAGAGAAGGCTAAGATAGCCGAAGAGGTGAAGCAAGCCGAACGAAAAAACTGCGATAGGGATTGAAATCAATTCAGGAGGGATGCTGGACCAGCTGGTGCTGCAAACAGAAATTTTAAGAGAGCTAGGATGGAGGAACCAGTTCGAGTAGTTTGATGAACACAGTTAGACCACAAGCTTGTGGAGATTGTGGCAGAGTGTATCTGGGGGAATGCTAAAAGCGTACTGGGGCTTGTCTTCATTGTGGGTCAAAGGAACATAGGATCAGGGATTGTCCTAGGAGGCCAGCCCAGACTCAAGTGGCTGAACAAGGGGCTGTGCAACCTGTGTAGCCAGTGTGAGGTGGACCGCCGCCGCTGAGAGGTCGTGGACAAGGTCACGGTGGCAATGGTTGTGGACGTAGGGCACTGGCAAAGTCTTTGTTAATCTTGAGGCTCGTCACCAAATTTGGTATATCTTTGCTTTCGTCATGAGGAGGGTGCCTTTTGATGTCATAATGATGCGTTTTTATCTCTGGTGTACCTTATGCTGTTTTGATAGATGTGGTGTCAACTCATTTGTATGTTCATGTGACATTTCTAGGGCATTGGGTGTACACTTTGAGGAGACTATGTGTGGGGTAACTGTGATAAGTCCTTTAGGTCACTCGGTTAAGGTAGAGAAACTCTTTAGGGAGGTGCCTTTAGAGACTCAAGGTAGGATTTTCTATGGAGACTTGATGGAGTTACCGTCAGAGAATTCGATTTAATCCTAGGGATGGACTGGATGACCAAGCATAGGGCATGTAACACCCAGTACCCGAGAAAGTTGCCGGAGTTGAACACGAGGTATTTACGAACTTATTTCATTTATTTTCACAGTCCATTTCAAAATTTCGGACAAGTGGCTAACTGCGTCCATTGTTACCTTAAAAATCATATCTTGAGTTCCAAAACTCGAAAACCAGTTTCGTAAATTTTACCTGAAACTAGACTCATATATCCATCTACAAATTTTTTCTAGAATTTTTGGTCGAGCCAATTAGTACAGTTTATTAGTTAAAGTCTCCCCTATTTCAGGGTTTGACTGCTCTGACCTTCATGCATTACGACTTATATATCTTCCTGTACAGGGCTTCATTACTTATGCCGTTTCTTTCTAACGAAACTAGACTCAAAAATAAATCTATACATATATGGCATGACCTCTAATTATCTCTGGTTAATTTATAGTGAATTTCCAAATTCTGATCAGGGGATCTAGAAATCGCTCTGGCTCTGTTCCACGAAAACTTAAATATCTCTCAAAATACGACTCATATGATCATTTCGTTTCTTCCATATGAAATTATATTCATCAAGGTTCGATTACATAATTTATTCACTATTTAATTCCATTCCTACTATTTTTAGTGATTTTTCAAATCCACACCACTCTTCTTTGTCAAGATCTGTTTTTAAGGTAAACTTTACCTATTTCATGGTTTTCCATGAATCAACTAGAATTTGTCATACAAGCACCAAAATGATCATGATTAACCATTCCAATGGCTAATCGTTACCAAACGTTCCATACCTCTCAATGAACAACATACAAAACGATTATAATTTGCTCAAAGTATATATAAGCCATTTTCGCATGGCTATCCAAATTTATACAAAACCAAAGGGTACATGACCAACAACAAAAGGGTAGTCCTGTACATGCCATTTTCAGAGTTCAACCAAAAGTGTACCAAAAGGGCTTGGATAGTGTAGACGACTTCGACTTCGACAATCCCGAGTCCGATGGTGACGAACCAAAATCTATAAAATAGAAAATCGAGAAAGCGGAGTAAGCATTTAATGCTTAGTAAGTTTTGAGCAATGAAATTAGGCACAATTGAAGTATAGCATTCATATGACTAAGCGGATAATTTCATATACACACATTCTCAAAATCATACCTACTTCACATTACCAACCCTTATATTCATACATAAGAGATCAACTTAACCAAAAGTCGGAAGCTCATTAATCGATCGGCGAATACTATTTAAAAGGAATCAACTAATCCAATGCATATCTGAAACATACCTCATCGTTGGGATTTTACGAGCATATTAATTGAAATTATTACAGCAAGATCGCTCATTCCCAAACCAAGTACCTTGGGCTTTAACCGGATATAGCCACTCGCTCAAATGCCTTGAGGACTTAGCAGGATATAGTAGTTTGCACAAATGTCTTGGGACTTAGCTCGGATATAGTAACTCGCACAAATGCCTTCGGGACTTAGCAGGATATAGTAACTCACACAAATGCCTTGGGACTTAGCCCGGAATTAGTCACTAGCACAAATGCCTTGGGACTTAGCAGGAATTAGTCACTAGCACAAATGCCTTGGGACTTAGCAGGAATTATCATCCAGAATATTCATGCACATATCAAGAAATCATGATACATCTTTATTTCATTTTCATAACTAGAATTCAAACACAAGTCAATTATTAAGCATTCCCATTTTCTACTCAATAGCCACATACAAACAAACATGATTTGGTTTGCTTTATGACATGATCTCTATGCACATACGGCTACCCATCATATGTATAGATTAATTAACTCAACATATAATTCAAGTAGAGTCATTATATCACCGTATATTTGTTATGATTATACGTCATGACTTAATCAAATCGTAAACTAAGTTTCATTACTCGAAAACTTACCTCGGATGTTGTCAAACGATTTCGACGGCTATTCGATCACTTTTTCCTTCCCTTTATCGGATTTAGTTCCCCTTTGCTCTTGAGCTTAATTTAACAAATAAATTGATTTAATCATTTGAACATCAAAAAGAGAAACTCAAGGTACTTAACCCATATATACATTAGACATTAGAGCCACATATATACGAAATCATGAATCAACTCAACATTTTAGCCCACACTCTCTTTTAGTCGATTATCTAAGCCAAGATAAAAGCATCAATATGCTTGCCTCTAACCGAATACATGCAACACATCTACCTCATGTGGCCGAATATGCATGTCCATGTTGAGGCCGATAATATGCTTAATACTTCCTACAAATATGGTTACTTGTATTGACTACATACCATTTTGTTTCAAGTTCAAAACTCGGCTAATACACATATATACACTAGTAATCAAATACTAACATTTGCACTTCACCTTACTACCAATTCTCATCTACTTCCTACCATGGCCGAATGCATCAAGACACCATACCATTTCAATTTTGGTCATGGGTTAAACAAAGAACTTAATGTCTAACTCAAAATGCTAAAAAGAAAATCCAAGAGTCATCAATCACCATTACATGTATCACTACAAAGCTTCACACTTAGCATGCAAATGACATCAACACAAGTCCACCTTAGCAAAACTTAGCTCATCTTCATGCCTCATCACCACAACATCAAACACCAACCAAGAAAACAACACCCACAAATAGAATATCATCTCCATCTCATAGCAAAGATTTAAACCATGGGCTAGGTAGAACTCAAGCTAACAACTAAAACTATGCATGAATCTCATGGAACAACATCAACATACCTTAGTCTAGTGAACCACCATAGCCGATTTTCTCCAAGCTCTTTCCTTCTTTTTCTTTCTTCTATTCGCCAAGTTCAACAACATGAGAACTTTTCTTTTTTTTTCTTCATCATTTTCCTTTTCATTATTTTATTACCATGCTCCTTATTTTATCATTTCTAACATAAAGCATTAACACAACATGTTTATGACATGTTTTACCCATCACATTTTGTCCACCCTTATTGTCATGGCCGCCACTACTAATTAAATTGGGAAATTGACATGCAAGTCCACCCTTTGATTACATGCACTAATAGATCCTTATAGATTAACCTATCACATTTCAAAAGTGTCACACATAAGTCCTATTGACTAAATTCACATGCAATTAACTAAATCAAGCTTAAAACTTTCACACATTCATATTCACATATTTTAGACAATAATTATCATATTCAAATAATTTGGTGACTCGGTTTAGCGGTCCCAAACCGCTTCCGACTAGGGTCACTTTAGGGTCATCACAGGCAACTCGGATTGTGCAAACTAAGAGGATAGTGTTAAGGTGTCGAGGATGAAGAGGTAATGATTATTGGAAAACAAAGAGATTACTTGTCTAATGTAGTATCGGCTTTGGGGGCTGAGAAACTGATGCGTAAGGGATGCGAGGCATATTTGGCTTTTGTAAGCCAAGCTGAAACTGAGGATCTTACTGTGGAGGCAGTCAGAACTGTTAGAGAATTCCGAGATGTTTTCCCAGAAGAGCTTCCTGGATTACCTCTGAATTGAGAAGTCGAGTTTGGAATCGATTTGCTGCTTGGAATAGCTCTAATGTCCATCACACCCTATAGGATGGCACCGAAGGAGTTAGTGGAACTGAAAGCTCAAATCCAAGAGTTGTTGGATAGAGGCTTCATTAGACCGAGTGTGTCTCCATGGGGAGCACCGGTCCTGTTTGTGAAGAAAAAGGACGGGACTATGCGTATGTGCATCGATTATCGCCAGTTGAACAAACTGACGATAAAGAACAAATACCCACTGCCTAGAATTAACGATCTATTTGACCAACTTAGAGGAGCTTCGATATTTTCCAAGATTGACCTTTAATCTGGATGCCATCAGCTAAGGGTAAAGGAAGTGGATATTCATAAGACAGCATTCAAAACTCGATATGGTCATTACGAGTTTCTGGTTATGTCGTTTGGGTTGACGAATGCACTTGCAGCTTTGATGGATCTGATGAATCGAGTATTCTAACCTTACTTGGACTGATTCGTGGTTGTTTTTATCGATGATATTCTGGTATATTCGGAAACTGAGGAGAAGCATGATGAGCGTCTACGTATTGTGCTGCAAGTGCTGAGAGAGAAGCAACTTTATGCGAAGTTTAGTAAGTGTGAATTCGCTTTTAGAAGTGACTTTTCTAGGTCATGTGGTTTCGCCAAGGAATTAGAATGGATCCTCAGAAAATTGAGGCAGTTTTGGAATGGAAACCACCAAAGTTAATATCGAAATTCGAGTTTTCGGTGCAGCAAAGCTATTCTGAAGGTTTGTAGAGGATTTTCTCGATTGCTACACCATTGACTTGGCTATTAAGGAAAGGAGTAGCATTTATGCGACCGAAAAACAAACAAAAAGCTTTTGACCAGTTAAAAAAGGTATTGATCGAGGTGCCAGTGTTAATTCAACCAGAGTTTGGGAAGGACTGCACTGTGTACAGCGATGCGTCGCATATGGGGTTATGATACGTACTGATGCAAGAGGGTAACGTGGTCACTTATGCTTTGCGACAACTTAAGCCTCACGCACTATTTAGAGCTAGCAGCAGTGATCTTCGTGTTGAAAATCTGGAGACATTACTTATATGGAGAAAAGTGTATTATATACACAGACCATAAGAGCCTAAAGTATCTATTGACTCAGAAGGAGTTAAACGTTAGGCAACGAAGATGGATAGAGTTGCTTAAGGATTACGGTTGTTCGATTAAGTACCAACCAAGTAAGGCTAATGTGGTGGTTGATGCTTTGAGTCGAAGGGTTGTTGCTGATTTGAGAGCCTTGTTTGCACGTTTGAGTCTGTTCGACGATGGAAGTCTATTGGTAGAATTGCAAGTGAGGCCTACTTGGACTGAACAGATTAAAGAAAAATAGTTGAAGGATGATTCGTTAGTTCTTCGGTTTCGGCAAGTTAAGAATGGTGAGAATGAGGATTTTGGACTGAATACTGACAGAGTTCTGTGCTTTCGTGGAAGAGTTTGTATTTCAAAAGACCCTGAATTGAGGCGGTCAATTCTAAAAGAGGCTCATGGTGGACCTTGTGCTATGCATCCTGGAGGAAATAAGTTATATCGAGACCTGCGAGAGGTGTACTGGTGGCCTGGACTAAAACGATAGGTGACTGAATTAGTTGGGAAATGTCTGACGTGCTAGGAAGTTAAGGCCGAGCACCAATTGCCTTCTGGATTACTGCAATCGGTGAAAATTCCACTATGGAAGTGGGAGAGAGTAACTATGGACTTTGTGAGTAGGCTACCTTTGACACCCACCAAGAAAGATTCTGTGTGGGTAATTGTGGATAGGTTAACGAAATCTGCCCATTTCATACATGTTCATACTGATTACTCACTGCAAAAGTTGGCCAAGTTGTATGTGGCAGAGATAGTGCGACTGCATGGGGTGCTAGTGTCGATTATTTCTGATCGAGACCCTAAGTTTACATCTCGGTTCTGGTAGAAGTTGCAGGAGGCATTGGGTACACGATTGGATTTCAGTACTGCTTTTCACCCTCAAACAGATGGACAGTTGGAAAGGGTTATTCAAGTTTTGGAGGATATGTTAAGAGGTTGTATCATTGATTTTCATGATAGTTGGGAGGACTACTTGCCATTGGCGGAGTTTGCGTACAACAACAGCTACCAAGCAAGTATTCAGATGGCTCCATATGAGGCACTTTATGGGCAAAGATGTCGTACACCTACGTGTTGGACATAGTTGGGTGAACGACAAGTGCTTGGACCGGAATTAGTGGCAAATACTGGAAGTAAGGTTAAGTTGATAAGAGATCGATTAAAGGAAGCATCTGATAGACAGAAGTCGTATGCAGATATAAAGCGTAAAAAGATTGAGTTCGTTGTTGGGGATATGGTTTTCTTGAAGGTTTCACCTGGGAAGAAGATCTTGAGGTTCGGCAAGAAAGGCAAACTGAGTCCGCGATTTATAGGGCCTTATCGGGTTCTTAAACGGGTAGGGCGAGAGTATATCGATTAGAGTTACCATCGAGTTGGGCGAGAATCCATGACGTCTTTCATGTGTCCATGTTGAGACGATATCGATCGGATCCTTCAAATGTTGTGCCAGTGGAGGAGATTGAAGTAAAGACTGATTTGACCTTTGACGAGGAACCCGTGCAAATTAGATCGAGAGGTTAAAGTTTTAAGAAGGAAGTCAGTTCCGTTGGTGAAAGTACTGTTGCGTAATCATGGAAGGGAAGAGGCTACTTGGGAGTCAGAGGAGACTATGCGTCAACAATACCCTCAATTATTTGGATCAGGTAAATTTCGAGGCCGAAAATTTTTTTAAGGGGGTAGAGTTGTATCGTCCTGATTTTCGAGATTTTCTGGGTTTCTGTAATTTTTGGTAAATTTTTAAATTTTGGTGTTCTGAATATTGGAACTGTGTTTAAATGTATTAGTGGGCCTTTAAAAGGCCCAAGCCTAAGTTAAACACGGTAAAATATCAAGGTTGGATTTTAAGTGAATAGGAGACTTGGTTAAGTGGGCTTTTAAGAAGAACTTCGTAAATTACGACACAAATAAGGCCTTGGTAAAGTGGCAAGGTGGCGCCACTAAGTTCCTAAAAAAATGGCGGCTGGGAAGGAATTAAAGGTCCAGGGTTCAAGTTGCAAGATAGGCATATTGTTACTTTTTAATTTTAGGCATGTGCCGGGCATATGACCACTTAAGTGAATTTCAGCAAGGGCCTTAGGGAGGTTGGGCCGATTGTTTTAGTTGATATTAGGGTTAGGTTCTTTTCTTTTTCTGTCTTGCAGAATTAGGGTTAGCCATCTGAAAGCCTTCACTGTCATTCATCCTTTCGAGTTCTCACAAAAGCCGAAAACGCAAATTCCTTCTCCTTGGTGCCGATTTCTTCTTCCTCTCTTTTTCCTCCATTTTCTTTCTTCTTTTTTTTCTTTTTCTTCTAGCCGAAACCTTCTGATCGCCTTACTCACCTCCTCTTTCAATCCCATCCTCCACAAAACCTCCATAGCCGATTGCCATAAAAGTTGAAATCCCAAAAACTCACTTCTTGTGCCGATTACTCCAAGCCAAAATCCTTCAGTTATTTTTGTTCTTTTGATCAACTTTCATCTTCTCTAAACCCTTAGTATCTGTCAGCAACATTACTTCAAAGTTATAGCCTCAAATCGTCATCTTCTTCATCACTTAAAAAGCCGAAATACCATAGATTTAGGGACTTATAGTCGAAACTTCAGATCTCCTAGATTCGAGTTCTACTATCGTTTAGAGGATAGATCTGCATCAGATCTGCATAGAAGTCAAAGAGGAATAAGTGGTAAGTGCTCATCACCTCAAATCTAGTCTTATTTTACAATCTAGAAAAGCCGAAGTCCCTAAAATCTAGGGAGGCTGTCGATTTGGGCATAGGGCTTTAAGGGTCTTTAATAGACGATTTCTTTTGGTGATTAGTGTCTTCTAGAGGTTTGATTGAAGGCTTGGATCTTTGGAACAACTAGACTTAGATCTAGTCATCGGTTTTCGGCAAAAAGGTAAGATTCTAAAGGCTTTAAGGACATGGTTCGAATATGGGTTGCTGAATATTGGGATTGGTTGTTGTAGGTTGCAATCTAAGAATTGTGGTAATTAATTGTAGAACATTGTAAGGGATCTCAATAGCAGTCATCGCGAAACAAGTGTGTATCGAACACCCTCTCATAGTTCAATTCGCCAAAAGCTGAAATGCCAAAATTTTGGCATTTCGTGGGCTTGTGAGTGTGCGAGTGCTCACAAGACGTTTAGAAATCATTAGATCTGAAATCGCAAAGTGGTAAGTTAGTTGGGTGTGAAATTTAATGCACTTCGGTAATTGGGCCTCGATAGGCTAAAACTAGGCCTAATGGGCTTACGGGCCCATACGGGTAATAATAATAAAAAATATGTGTAATATAAAAAAAATAGGCAATAAGTATGTTCTGTTAGATTGTAAAATCGAAACTACTTAAACCTGTAAACTGGTCATAAAACTTGAATTAAATGGCTTAAATTACTAATGGACACTGTAGGGCCCTTAAAACTGATAAAATTACTGAAATACCTTTATAGGTGGAGAGTTTACAGTTTTACTCCAAGGAGCAAAATTACTGATATACCCCTAGGGTTAAGGTTGACCTGAATGCATTTTGACTGTTACTATTTACTGCATGCCATGTTATTATTTTCTGATGCATGGGACTGGGTTATTTGATGTGAGCACACCCGGGGCAACCTCGAATGCAAACCAAGATCTATTCAAGCTTCCAAAAGGCCCTATGACTCGAGCTCGAACCAAGCAAATTCAAAACGCTTTATCAGCCTTGGTGTTGCGCATTTGGGATGACAACAAGGTCCATGACATTGGAGGATCTAAGGACAATGCCTTGAAGACTCCATGCACCCTTTTGCAATCCGATTTCAGCTCCTCTCCAGCTCCCCATACGCCATTCAGCTCCAATCAGCTCACTTGAGCTCGATTTAGCTCGCTTGAGCTCGAATTTTAGCTCATTTCAGCTCATTTCTTCTTCATTTTAATAAACTAAGTTTCGATTTTGTTTTTAACTAAGTTTACTACAACTCATGCCGAATTCCCTGGCTCAACTTAGCTCACTAAGTACTTTTGACTATTTGAGCTAGCCGAATTTAATAGTTGACTTATAATTAATATGTCTGAATTTAGTTATTGTCATTAAGTTGTTTAGTTAATATTCTTAATTATGATTATATGAAAAATTATTTTATTTAATTATGTTATTTAATTATGTAGGTTAGCCGAATGTGGAGGTTCATTCATGACAAGGTGCATGTATGGGAATGTTCATTGAACGGGAAGATACATGCATGTTTTGGTTCAAATTTGGAAGCCTTACATTCATGTACATGGAGGGTTAATGAATATTGAAAGATACATCTTCCTTGGACGGCATACATACATGAATGGAGAATAATTAATGCAAGTGCATGTACGGCTAGGTTCAAGCCTCCTTCCAAGTTCCATGTACAGCCGATGCATGTGGGAGGACCCTTGGAGTTTTCTAAGCACCTATTCGGCCAAGAGACACCTCTTGGAAGTTTCATGCACACCTTGGCCAAACCTAGACAACGCGTTGAGCTCCCAAAGGTGTGCATTCATTCAAGTGATTAAAGCTCATACATGAAGCTGTCCAAACACATCTCCATCAGCTGAATCAAGACTAGTTACTTAATGTTTTCATTCTAGAACATTCTAGTTAATTCATGACCGAATTTGCTTATTCTTTAAGCTAGCTACTTTGTCCATTCGGTTACTACATGATTGCCTATAAATAGTTTGTTGATTTTGTAAAAGGACTTTTTTCCAATTTGTTTAATGAACTTTGTTCTTGTGAGGTTGCTTCCTCTCATATCTCGTACAAGTTTCGAAGACTTATCTAGTTTTTGCTAGTGGCATCTACCGATCTTGTTTGAACTTATCACCAGCTTTGGTGTGGCGTTCACCTATCCATCTATCCATATTTTTCACCTTAACCATATAGGAATGGGGTGACACTTTTTAGTGCTGAATCATTCCTGACGTTGAGTTCGTTTTCCATTCCCATTTCAAATTTCTATCTTGTTAACCAATCCGAGCCTTCTATCCTTCATCCCTCTTTGCTACCCTTAGCCGAACCTATTGCTAATTCTACACCTCTTGAAACCTTCTGCTTATCCTATTCTATTTTTTTTACTTCTATTACTAAAAATTCGAGGCACGAACAACTCTCTCGACTACGATCGGGCAACTAAGTGAATTCGACTCAACTACCTGGGCCGAATCACATCATTATTGATGGAAGAAGTACTAAAAGTGGCTTGACCACGTACTGGAGGCTTTTTCTCAACCTACTGATATCTGAGCAGCTATGCTACAACTGTGGAGTGTAGGGCTGGGTGGGTTGAGCTATTCCCCACATGGAGTGGAGGGCTGGTACGGGTGGAGTGTAGTGGTTGGTTATAGGTTGGGTTGGACTTGCATACACGAATACGTCTGTTCTGTTCTAGAATGGACCTACGGGCCATACTATTATCTAAAAAGGGGCTAAGGCCCAGTTTATCGTATTCTGAAAAGGGCTTTGGCCTAGTACCCGCGGTTATCTGAATAGGGCTTAGGCCCAATGGGCTTGACCTGACTTGGGCTTTGGATGGGTTTTCCATATACACTGAGTTTTCCAAACTCACCCCCTTTCTCTTCCATCCTTGTAGGTGAGCCCTAGTTGGTGGACTTGGAGCTGGGCGGGATTTAGAGTGGCCACGAAGATTAAATTTCTGATTTTAAATAAGTTTCAAGTAGCTTCCTTTTAAATTTCACATTTATTTTTGATTATTTCTATTTTGGTTAAAGTTGTAATAAGGCCGCTCTATTATTTTTTAATTTGGGTTTTTAAATTACTTAAATCGTTTTCGACTTGAGATTCACATCACTTAAATTGATTCCTTGAAATTGGTTAACTCTGGGTTTATCAAAAATTACTTGTTTCAAACCGACACGACAACCAAACGTCTTCGAAATGAAACTTTTCAAAGTACAGCAAAAGTCACGTTTTTTCTAAACCCTTAACAATCGATAATGGATAGGACTCACACTAGTGAACCGGAACATTTCTCTTAAAACTTCATTAATGATTTTTACAAAGCTCACCCAAACTTTAGTAAACTAGGTGTAACACCCCAAACCCGGCCCAGACATTATGGCCAAATCCGACGTGTCACATTGAAGTTTTAAAAACCCATGATTCGTTTTAGTGTTTTAAAAGATCGTCTTTTGCTAAGTTAACAAAGTGAATGGAAGCTGTGCACCAGGTAGGTATCCGAAGTAGAGGAGGTGAGCCATGAAGGCTGCTTAAGTACCAGGCTCTCGATTGGATCCAATCCTAGACATGCCCACAACCATTGCCACACTTTGGCAAACAAGTTGAATTTCCTTTAAGTAGACAGATTTGATAAACCGATTAGTTGTATCGTTGCGTTGTTTTGAAAACGAATAACATTTTGAAAATGCACCCTGATTCTAGCCCATTATGAATTATTATCAGAAAATTATAGAGTTATTAAAAATAAAAATAATCCCCAAAAAAAAATAGTTAAAATGGCCTTATTGCAATCCAAAGATAAATAGTATATAAGTTAAACTAAAGAAAATCGGTTTCTTATTGTAAAGTCCAAAAGCAATCATCATGGCCACTCTGAATCCCCTCCGACTCCAAGTTTCCACATCAAGGCTCACCTATAAAGATAAATAAAAGGGGGTGAGTTTGGAAACTCAGTGTGCAACAAGCCCTTTTTAGAGCCCAAACTAATCTCAGCATACTGGGCCTAAGCCCAAATTCAATCTTAACATATACTGGGCCAAAGCCTTTTCATAAATCATATCACTGGGCCGAAGCCTTTGTGTAAACGGTATGGCCCATAGGCCCATTTCCATAACACATGTAATATCAATGAATGTATGCAAGCCCATTTGAGGAGACTACACAACCCACCATCCGCTACTCTCCACCCGTACCAACCAAGCTCTCCATGTGGGGAATAACTCAACCCACCCAACCAAACTCTCCACTGGCAGTATAGCTGCTTTATCATATAACTAGAGGCCTAGCCTCTTTAAATAACTGGGGCAAAGCCCTTTTCGATAAACTGGGGCAAAGCCCTTTTCACACTTCCTCCTTTCATAACAAACCCAACCCATGCATATAGTGAATATATCATAGCATATCATGTGCATATCATGTCATATCATGTATATCAATGTTTCATGCATCTTAATTATAATCAAACCCTAGGGGTATAATGGTCATTTTTACCTAGAGGCAAAATAGTCATTTTTCATACTTTAAGGGTAATCTCGTAAACTTACCAACTATTATGGGTTTACCATGTTCTTTAATAACTATCACTACTTTCAAGTGTTTAACAGTGATTTCAACGCATTTTATCAAGTTTGGCTTTTGGGCCGAAAACCCTTAATAGCCCTACGTATGCCGATTTAGCCCCTTTAAGCCCACTTAACCCAATTTTTACAACAGATCTAACTATGTTAACATGAAATTTATCCAACATTTCATTTTCTATCAATTTCACCCAAACGGGCCTAGAAGCCTATTGGGCCCAATTTTAGCCCATTGAGGCCCAACCTACCAACGTGCACAGAATTGCGCTCTTACCTGTTCCATCGATCCAAACACCGATTTTATTGTTTTTATCGTATCTAAAACCACATGAAAAATCTCAAGTTCCTGAAGTGCCGGAATTTTGACATTTCGGCTTTTCTGTGAATATTAGCCTAAGCTACTACGAGGGTTGTTACACACCTGTTTTCTGACGTTCACTAACAAAGTCTCCCACACCAACCTTCACCGGGTCTGATGATACGATTCAAGCTTATCCACATCGATACCCCAAGCCTTGCTGCTCCTCCAAAGTTGTCTATTTCACACAGTCTTCCTTGTGTACTGTTTAGAGTTTAGCAGATGAAGAATAAGTGAAGAGAAAAGAAGGTTGCTGGTCAAAAAGAAATCGGCACACCAATCTTCACAGGTTTCGGCTTTTCTGGCTTTTCGGCAAAAGTGAAGATAAGAAAGGGAGTAGTAGATGAAACGAAAGGAAATTGTAATTGGTTTTTAGAGAAGAAAAGAAAGAAAGATGAATGGAAAGGGTGGTAGTTTTGGTTAGAGAAAGAAAAAGAAAGAAAAGAATAATCCTATGGTGTTTACACAGAAGAAAATGGCACAACTAAGTCCCTAAGTACCAAAATACTAACCTAATACTCTTCTTCCGAAATTCCCTCTCTAATTCCCATTATTTGGCTAACTCTTAACTTCTCTCTAAATCCCCAAAATCTCTCCCCTTATCACTCCTTAATCCATGCGTTTGACTGATTCAAACTCTCTCCAACAGAGTTCCATTCAACTTCCAACTCCTGCCTGCTCAAGATATAAAAAGAACACCATAATTTCCAGCTCAGAGAATCGAACCTTGGCTCTCCCCAACCACTTACATGCCAATTTTTAGCTCCTTAGTGGTGTCACTTGGCCACTTTTCCAGGGGCTCTTTTTTGCGTTACATTTTACCCACATCTTTTAATAAGGCCACCTTCCAAAGGCCCTAACTCCTTAAGTCTAAAATCCAAAAATTCTTCTGGGTTTTGTTGGCCAACACGTGGGCCTCCCATAGGCCTATTTACATATTCCAACTATGAATTTTCACTACCCAATACCAAGTTTTTAAAAACTTTACCAAATTCTCGGAAATTACGAAAAACCCAAAAATCAGGATGTTACACTAGGTAACTTGGTTAGTGCTAGGTAATGTGAAACACTGGATTCGGCCATAATGTCTACGTCGGGTTTGTGGTGTTACATAAACTCACCCCATTTTTTATCCTTTTAGGTAATTTCCAGCCTTAGACGGATCGGAGCTGCGAGGGGCTCAGAGGAAGCCACACACACTGTTTATGTTACAGTTTTGATTATTACTTTTAAATGTTTTTATGTGGGTTGTAGTAAAGCCGTTGTAATTTTCTGGATTTCAAATTTGGAATTTTATTTATTGTTGTTATAATTGCTAGTATTAGAACACGGTTTTCCAAAGCAACTATTGTTGTTCAAAACATCACGTATCCGCAATTGTTTTTAAATTAAGCTTCCGCAACTGCCAAGGTTTTTAGAAAGTTGTTAAGAATGTTATTCAGCTGAGGTTTTCTAATAAGGTTTAAAAAGGGTATAAGTTTTTAATTATTAAGAAGGGTTTTTAATGGAAACATGGTTTTCAAAAAACACTTCAATGTGACATGCCAGATTAGAACCAAACTTCCAAACCGGGTTTGGGGTGTTACACGAACCCCTTAAGCAGATGTGTTTTGGTTGATAAAGTCTGCAAGAATTGTTCGTTAATGTTTTGAGACACTTGTTTTCCAGCTGATTTGATGCTATTACCTTTTGATGAATTTGATATAATTCTGGGTATGGATTGGTTAACTTTGCATGATGTTGTTGTGAACTACAAACAAAAAACTATTGATTTGAGATGCAAGAATGATAAAATAGTTTGAATTGAATCTAGTGATTTGAATGGATTGCCTGTTGTGATATCTTCGATTAAAGCTTTGAGTACTGTGAGAAAGGGTTGTAAAGCTTATTTTTCTTATGTGATTAATTTGAGAGTGTTAGAAAAGAAATTTGAATTAGTGCCTGTTGTATGTGAGTTTCCTGATGTGTTTCCTGAAGAACTTCCGGGATTACCTCCGGTTAGAGAAGTAGAATTTGGCATTGAACTGGTACTTGGAACTACTACGATTTTGATAGCTCTGTATAGAATGGCTCCAACCGAATTGAAAGAGTTAAAGTCTCAGTTGTAAGAATTAACCGATAGAGGGTTTGCTAGATCGGGTTTCTCATCTTGGGGTGCTCCGGTTCTATTTGTGAAAAAAGAAAAATGGAACGATGAGAAAGTGTATCGATTATCGTTAGTTGAACAAAGTGACTGTAAAAAATAAGTATCCTCTGCCTCGAATTGAGGATTTGTTTGATTAGTTGAAATGAGCTACTATGTTTTTGAAAATAGATTTGAGATCAGGCTATTATCAGCTGTGAGTGAAAGACTCAGACATTCCGAAAATTGCTTTTAGAACGAGGTATGGCCACTATGATTTTTTAGTTATGCCTTTCGGATTGACTAACGCACCTGCTATTTTTATGGATTTGATGAATAGAATTTCCAGACCGTATCTAGATCAATTTGTTGTTGTATTCATTGATGACTTACTGATTTATTCACGTGATGAATCCGAACATGTCGAGCATTTGAGATTAGTGCTACAGATTTTGCGAGATAAACAGTTGTATGCAAAGTTCAGTAAATGTGAATTCTGGTTGCGAGAAGTTGGTTTTCAGGGTCATATTGTATCAGCCTCTGGTATCCGAGTTGATCTGAGCAAAATTTCAGCTATTTTGGATTGGAAACCTCCGAGGAATGTCTCTGAAGTCCGTAGTTTTTTGGGACTTGCTAGTTATTATAGAAGATTCGTAAAAGGTTTTTCGATGATTGCGACTCTATTGACAAAACTGCTTCAGAAAGATGTGAAATTTGTGTGGTCTGAAAAGTGTCAGAATAGTTTTGATCAGTTGAAAACTTTGTTGACCAAAGCTCCAGTATTGGTACAACCTGAATAGGGTAAAGAATTTGTGATCTACAGTGATGCTTCATTGATCAGACTGGGATGTGTTTTGATGCAAGAAGGCAAAGTCATTGCTTATGCTTCAAGATAGTTAAAGCCGCACGAAAAGAACTATTCAACACACGATCTTGAGTTAGCTACGATTGTGTTTGCTCTAAAGATTTGGTGTCATTACCTATTAGGTGAGAAATGTCATGTATATTTTGATCATAAGAGTTTGAAATATCTAATGACTCAGAAAGATTTGAATCTCTGACAGAGAAGATGGTTGAATTGCTAAAAGACTATGAACTTGTGATAGATTATCATCAGGGCAAGGCAAATGTTGGTGCTGATGCTTTGAGTCGAAAATCATTATTTGCTCTGCGTATGATGAATGCTCATTTGGTTCTATCTAATGATGGTTCAGTTTTAGCTGAGTTGAACGCAAGACCTTTGTTCTTACAACAAATTATTAAAGCTCAGAAGATTGATAATGAGATTTTAGCTAAACGAGCTTAGTGTGATTTAAAGTTTGATTCAGAATTCAGAGTTGATAAAGATGATTGTCTGAGATTCTGAGATAGAATTTGTGTTCTGAGAAATCTAGAGTTAATTCAAATGATTTTAAAGGAAGCTCACAGCAGTCGGTTATCTGTTCACCCGGGTAGTACAAAAATGTATAATAATCTGAAACAACATTATTGGTGGTCCGAAATGAAAAGAGATATCTCTGAATTTGTTTCTAAATGTTTTATCTGTCAGCAAGTTAAAGATGAACATCAGGTTCCATCTGGTTTGTTACAATCAATTATGGTTCCGGAGTGGAAATGGGATCGAGTGACAATGGACTTTGTTTCAACTTTACCCCTGTCTCAGAGAAAGAAAGATGTAATCTAGGTTATAGTTGATCGATTGACGAAATCAACCCATTTTATTCCAGTACGATCTGATTACTCACTAGATAAATTAGCTAAGTTATATATTTCCGATATTGTGAGATTACATGTGTGCCATCATCTATTGTATCAGATAGAGATCCGAGATTCACATCATGATTCTGGAAGAAGTTGCAAGATGCTCTAGGTACTAAATTGTATTTCAGTATTGCTTTTCACCCGCAAACGGATGGTCAATTTGAGCTGATTTTCAGATACTCGAGGATATGTTGAGATGTATTCTTGAGTTTGAAGGTACGTGGGAACAGTATTTGCCTTTGATTGAATTCGCTTATAATAATAGTTTTCAGTCGAGTATTAAAATGACACCGTATGAAGCTTTATATGGTCACAAATGTCGTACACCTTTGTATTGGATAAAGCTCAGTGAAAATAATATTCACGGGGTTGATTTAATAAAAGAAACTGAGTAGAAAGTTAAAGTGATCCGAGATAGTTTGAAAGCAGCTTCCGATCGTCAAAAATCATATGCAAATTTGAAAAGAAAAGACATTGAGTTTGAAATCGGCAACAAAGTGTTTTTAAAAGTATCTCCGTGGAAGAAAGTATTTTGGTTCGGTAGAAAAGGCAAATTGAGTCCGAGATTCATCAGGCCGTATGAGATTACTGAGTGTATTGGGCCAGTAGCATATAGATTGTTTTTACCACAAGAGTTAGAAAAGATTCATGATGTGTTTCACGTATCGATGCTTCGACGTTACAGATTCGATCCTTCACATGTGATTCCTCCGTCTGAGATTAAAATTTAGTCTGATATGACTTACAAAGAAAAGTCAATCCGTATCTTAGCCCGAGAGGTTAAAGATCTGTGAAATAAGAAAATTTCGTTAGTAAAAGTGATGTGGCATCGACACGGTATTGAAGAGACCACGTAGGAGCCTAATGATGCTATGAGATGACAATATTTGAATCTGTTTAACGGTAAGATTTTCAAGGACGAAAATCCCTAAGGTGGAGAATTGTAATAGTTCGGTTCTGACCCTAGTCAAAATAGTGGTTTCAGGACCACAAGTTTGAGTCAAAAAATATTTTAAATATTATTTTTCGTGTTTATGATATGTGAATGAACATGTGTGAAAGTCTCGTATGAAAATTTGAATGTTTGTGTGCTTAATTTTGAAAAAGGACCTAATTGCGTAAAATGTAAAAGTTGTATGCTATTTGTTAAAAGTGCTTAATTGATTTGGCTTTATGATTATGAGGTCCTTATGAGGTTTTTTAACCATTGAAGGAATTAAATGACATAACAGGGCATGTGTTAGATGAATGAATAATTTTATAACAAAGGGTAAATTTGGAAATTAGTTAATAATATGTTTTATAATAAAACAAAAGCATAAATTAAGTCATTTTTCATTCATGTTTGTCGAAATTGAAGAGAAAAGTATAGGGTTTATGTGTTTGAAGCATTCGACCAACATCTAGCTTGATTAAAGGTTTGTTTTTGTTCGGTTTTTGATAATTTCTATTGTTTTGTAATCGTTGCTTCGTATATTATCAAACCCATGCCTTAATTTTTGATTTTGTTAATGATTTTGAAATGTTCCATGGATAAATTCACGAGCTTGGTGATGTTATGTGTTGAAATATGAAAGCTTGATGTTGGGTTTACATGTTTTGTCTTTGGATTTTTGATGAATTTGAGCAATTTGGGCTAAATTATAAAAATGTTATTTTGAGGGACTAAAATGTGAAATAAATGAAACGTATGGACTTGTATGAGAGCTATGAAAATTTGGCCAAGCTTGTGTACAAGCAAATTATGTGTATTTTGTGATTTTGTGAATTAAGGACTAAAGTGTCAAAATGTAAAAATCTGAGGACTAGTTTGTAAAATACCCAAAATGTGTGTTTGTGGATTGTTTTGAATGAATTTGTGATTGAATTGGTTAATTTTGAATTGAATTAGATCGGGAATTAAAGAATAAAGATTTAGATCGGGGGAAGTCGAAAGTCTTTGAATAGTCGACTCCGTGTTCAAATTTGTACGAGGTAAGTTAATATACATTAAACATGTTTGAATTGAATTCTTATTATTTATATGATATTGAATTGTGATGAATGAATTTTCGAGCTAAATATGTGTTGTTCTAGAAAGTATCGACAAAGTTCTGAAGTTCGAAAAGCCCTGTACAAACTATAGGAATAGTTAGGATACATATGTCATGACATAGGATTTCCGATATGTGTTATCGTGTAAGACCATGTCTAGGACCTTAGCATTGACTTCTATTTTACGTGTAAGACCATGTCTGGGACATTGGCATCATATCTGATTTCATGTAAGACCCTATTTGGGACAGTGACATTGATGTTTGATTACATGTTAGACCATGTCTGGAACGTTGGCATTGTATAAGCTTTCCAAGCTATCCACGTATCCTTATGTTTTCGAACAGTTCAAATGAACATTCCGAGAAAATGAATAGCTTTGTGAAATCATATCAGATTCAGGTATGTTTACTTTGTATAGCCTATTTGAGAATGAAAGGTAAATATTTGAATATGCGATTTGTCTTAACATTGGTATACAAAGTATAAATGATTTGATGATACTTAATTGCTTTGAATGATATGTTTATTTGTATATGGTTTGCTAAGCTTTTGAAAGCTTACTTTGTGTGTGTTTGTATTGTTTTATATATGAGCTCGGGGATCATCGAGGATCGTCAGCACACTATCGAACCTTATTTTGGAACTTTGAAAATGTATATATTAAAGTATGGCATGTATAGACTAGAAGTTGTGGAATTATGTTTTGTGATGTACATATTTAACCATGTGATATGGCTAGTTTGTGTTTCAACTTATAGTTTGATAATGGTATATGATATGTGTTGCTAATGTGAAATTATGGTATGTTTTGGTTGGTGAAAAGAAATGGTCATGTTGAGAAGTTTTGGTAAGTTTTGAGCATTTGAATGAATGATGTATTGATCATATGTTTAGGTATGATTTTAGTTTAAGTTTTGTTATGAATTGATTGATGAATTGAGATTTGAAATAATTGATAATGTTATAGCATGGATTATGTATGGTTTGGTATAGTTATTGGTTGAAATGATTGTGCATATATGTTTGGTTTGGTGTTTGTAGGTTGACCCAAATTGGGGTGGCAAATTAGCTATTCAAATGGCCTATTTTTTTCCACACGGGTAGAGACACGGGCGTGTGTCTCAGTCGTGTGAGACACACAGCTATTTGGCACGGTCGTGTGTCCCCTAGAGTACCTTACTATTGTAAGTCAGGTTCAAGCACGGCCAAGGCACATGGGTGTGTGGCTAGCCGTGTGTCCCAAGTCAGACTCGACCACGGCCAAGGCACATGGGCGTGTCATGTGGCCGTGTGAGCAAGTCAGTATGTATGCCCTGTTTTGACATGACCTAGACACATGGGCATGTCTAATGCCGTGTAAGGCACATGGCCTGATTACACGGGCGTGTGACCTGTACTTGTTTGAAAAATGTTTAAGTTTTGGGAAAATTTTGTATGTCTTCAGTTTAGTCCCGACTCTTTTCTGTTGCATGTTTTAGGTCTTGAAGACCTATATTAGGGACTCTATATTGATGTTGATCTCTGATGCTTTGATGTTTATGAAATGAAAGTTAAATGTTTTGATTCGTCTAGTAATGCCTTTAACCCTAGTGCAGCGATGGATACGGGCTAGGGATGTTACAGGCTGACCGTGTGTCACACACGGCCTAGACACATGCCCATGTGTCTACCCGTGTGGACAATATAAGGCTATCTACCAAGCCTTTGCCACCCTGAAACACAATCTAATATCAACCAACACATCAAAGATTAACTTAATATGATTTCTCAATCAAACAACTATAGTTAAGACCCATATACATTACATATATTCAACCATGTCAATAATTTCACATTCATAAAAGACTAGCTTGGATTCACATAATAACTTTCAATATTATTCGTTTTCCATGGTCTTATACAAAATGAATCACATGCTAAAATAAGCCAACATATTTGGCCAATTAACAATGACACAAAACTCAAAAGTCAGAGTCTTATACATGCCATAATCAAAATAAAAGATCTAACTATACCAAGTGCTGTGAGTGATAGTGTGATTGATGCCTCCAACGTCTGATGGTCCTTGAGCTAATTAGGCTGCACTATAAGAAAATGGAAAGGAGAGGGAGTAAGCATAAAGCTTAGTAAGTTGCATGCAAATAAATATAACAACAACTTTACCATTCATCATCATGCTCATTGTACAAAAGTAGGCATAAGCACAACTTACTCATCACTACCCAATACAATTCACAAAGCATATATTGAGCTCACATCTCATACATTTCAAATAGGTACCTGTACCACTCACAACATGGTTATACTTTCCTCGTTTAACTTAAATTGTAACTCTCACCGTTGAAACATTTGGAAAGCTATTGGATATTCACTACGCCTCAAACATAGGGAATAGTGTTGATGCGATGTCCCAGACATGGTCTTACACTGGCACATCCATCAAGTCGATGCCATGTCCTAGACATGGTCTTACACTAGCTCTTACATATCCGTGCCGATACAATTTCCTAGACATGGTCTTACACTAACACCTCTATACATGCCGATGCCATGTCCCAGACATGGTCTTACATTGACACATCTCATAGCTGATGCATGTCCCAGACATGTCTTACACTGGCTTACATCTCAAGGCCGTGCATGTCCTAGACATATCTTACACTAGCTCTCATTTCAATGCCGATGCCATGTCCCAAACATGGTCTTACACTGGCTCTCATAATGTGGTCGATGCATGTCCCAGACATGTCTCTTACACTAGCACACAAATAACCCGAATGTCATGGCATGAATATCGATTTATTTCATAAGGTTCAAATAGGAGTTCTACTATCTCAATGTTCATCATACATAATTATTTCCAAAAACAAGAAAATTATGCTATATCAAATCAAACACACATAATAACAATGTAGTTGTATTATTTACATACAACTTACCTCGGTGTACAAAATGTAGGCGACTAGCTCGACTTAGTCCACTTGCTTTGCTTTTCCCTGGTCTAGGCCCAGATTTTGTAATTCTTGATTTATAATAATGAAAATTCACACATTTAATCATTTTATTAATCTAGGTACTCAAAAATTTAAAAAGTTGGGCAAAATAATAGAGCAAAGCAGAATCTGATTGAAAACAAAAAATGAAATTTTGAGTAATCCCCCCCTTCCAAATTCGGCACCACACCCCTTCTACACTTAAATTCCTTCTTTTTCTCCCCAAAATCCTCAACTGGTATCCCACCTATCAAAATCCCTTCACAACTAAAAAATTCCCCCAATATCCTCCCAAATATTCGGCCACAACAACCCCTATTCAAACTTATTCAAACTCTTGGTGTTTCAGTCAAACATAGTTTCCTCCTATGGCCAACAGTAAAAATAATGCCCATTTGCACAAGTAGGGATTCAAACCTCAGACCACTAGCACACTTCACACGCCACTATCCACTAGACCAGCAAGCCCATTCTGTCATGTTTTTACCAAAATAAACTTATAACCCTACTGGCCAAAGATATGGGTTTTATCCTTAAAAAATAATTTTTTTGTTGAAGCCAAGGCTTGAACCCATGACTTCCCAGACACCTCTAGAGCACACAACCACTAAGTGCTATTACAATTTAATCATTTTATTTTGTATTAATCTAGGTACTCAACTATTTAAAAAATTTGGAAGGGGTGTGGTGCCTGATTTACCAAAATACCACGAATACACAAAACCGTTTCAAAAGTTTCCGCGATAAACAAGATTTTGGAATTAGTAAGTTTTAAAGTGAATACTTTTTCATAGTGACACAGGTTTTAAATCATTTTCTAGTTCACACAAGGAGGCTAAATAGACATTGGGCTTTTCAAATGATATCATGCTTTACGAGAAACACTTCAATGTGACATCGCCAGATTCAGCCATAATGTCTAGGCTGGGTTTGGGGTGTTACATCACAACTCAACTGGTGAACTCCCAGTTCACAACTTACCTGGTGAACTATAGTTTGTTAGCTAACACACCTGCAAAAAAAGCTGGCAAACACCTTACTACATCTTTTAGCGCATACTAGTGAGCTTCTTGTTGATGCTCTTTTGGTAAACCCCCAGTTCGCCAAAGTATTGCAAAATCCTCACTTCTGAGGTCAAAACTTCTAGGCCCGATCTCAGGATGTTATAATTCTCCCCCATTTAATACATTTCGTCCTCAAAATGTTTAGCTACAAACAGTTGATGGTATTATTGTTTCATTGATTCCTATATTTCCCAAGTAACTTTGTTGGTCTTGTGGTTTTGCCACAACATTGACTAAGGGAATCCTCTTGTTTCGCAAGACTTTCACTTCACAAGCTATAATCTTTACTGGTTCTTTCTTATAAGTCAAATCAGGTCACAATTCCACTTCATTTGCTGCCACCACATGGGTTGGGTTTGTATAACACTTTCTTAGCATAGACACATGGAACACATCATTGATCTTATCAAGTTTGCAGGGCAATTTGAGTCGGTATGTTATAGGACCGATCCTTTCTACCACTTTGAAGGGACCAATAAACCTTAGGCTTAGCTTTTCTTTACACCCAAACCTTAGGATATTCTTCCATGGAAATAACTTAAGAAACATATGCTCATCCATTTGCTACTCGACATCTCATCGTTTCAAGCTAGCATAGGACTTCTGTCTGTCTGAAGCAGACTTAATCCTTTCACATATTAACTTTACTTTGTCTTCAGTTTCACGAACCAACTCAGGTCCAAAAATTCGTTTCTTACCCAACTCAGCCTAACACAAAGTTGTTCGACACCTCTTTCCATAAGTGCTTCAAAGGGCTTCTTAGCATGTCTTCTAACACTTGAATCACTCTCTCAGACTGGCCATCTATTTGAGGGTGATAAGTGGTACTGAAATTTAACCTCAAAGCCAAAGATTCTTGCAAGCTCCTCCAAAATCTTGAAGTGAATTGAGGATCTCAATCAAAAGTTATGGAAATTGGTATACCATGCAATTGTACTGTAACACCCCGAACCCGAGACCGTCGCCGGAGTCAAACACGAGGTGTTAACAGACTTCAAACCACTTATTGAGAATTTCCCAGACAAGCTGCCAATCTGTGTACTAGTCGCTTCAAAAATAACATCTTGAGTTTTACAACTCGAAAATCAGTTTCGTAATTTTTACCTGAAACTAGACTCATATGTCCATCTACAGATTTTTTTCTAGAATTTTTCGTCAAGCCAATTAGTACAGTTTATTAGTTAAAGTCTCCCCTGTTGCAGGGATCGACTACACTGACCTTTGTGCGTTACGAATTGGATATCTCCCTGTACAGGGCTTCAATACTGATTCCGTTTGTTTCTATAGAAACTAGACTCAGCGAGGAATCTACACATATATGGCATGACTCCTAATTATCTCTGGTTAATTTACAATGATTTTCCAAAGTCTGAACAGGGGATCCAGAAACCATTCTGGACCTGTTTCACGAGAACTTTAATATCTCTTAAAATACAGCTCATATGGTCATTTTGTTTCATCCATATGAAAATAGACCCATCAAGCTTCAAGTACGTAATTTTTTTAGCTATTAATTCCACTTCTGCTATTTTTAGTGATTTTTTGATCTCATATCACTGCTGCTGTCCGCAACAGTTACTGCAGTAGACTATGCCAATTTCATGAATCCTTCCTTAGCCTTACTACTCATCCATCATACGTGACACAAATTATGGCCACCTTATCAAAATTAAGGTTTCTAAGACTCGTGACTATAGATTCTAGCATCCCACTCAAACGACCACATAGGCCATTTTCACATGGCTTAAAGTTTACAACCCAAAATTTAACAAAACAAAATAGCTCATACATGCCAAATGTTCTCCCAAGTCGACTAAGAAGACAATACCAAAAATTGCTCACGGGTGTGATGACTTCGTTGTGGTTATGAACACCCAAAAGGAGACGAGCCCAAGGAACCTAAAATGGGTGACAAGAAAACACCGAGTGAGTTTATAACTCAAGAAGTCATAAGCATTCCACAACCATCCATTAATACAATTATCATAAAATGAAATAATGAAACAAGGCCAAATGTTCCAGCCATACCGAACTATACCATAGTTCCTTAGATCTTTCGGATCAATCTCATACCAAGTCATACATTTACATTTCATATACTGTTCAATAGGATATTTGAAGCAATTTCCATACATCATTTCAATTCCGCAACAATCATGCAATCAAATGAACTTTCATCTATTCCACGATACCTTATTTACGGGAATGCAATTGAAATCATCACATAGATTTAAATCTTACCAACTCCACCCCAAGCATGAACATAGCATCTATTAGCCATGAAATCAAGGTACTTACTCTTTCCGCTGTCCATACTCATCTCGATAAAGTCACGCCTCCATATAAATGTTCAATCGGAGATATGTGTAGAGTTCGCACACATAGTGCTTAATACTCAATCACGCACACTTAGTGCCATATGATTCAAGCCCGCACACATAGTGCCATATAGTCCAAACTCGCACACTTAGTGCCGTACATTACAAGCTCGCACACTCAGTGCCAATCTAAATCACCGTACACATCTATTTCTCGCACACTTAGTGCCAAGCAAACTTCCTACACATTTCACTATCTCTTTTACGTTCAACATTATCATCTTTTCATACACATACATTTGTATATATTTCATCTCATTACACACAATTGCATAGATATTACAATCATTTGAGCAATATCAAATATATGCTTAATGACTTACCTTGTGTTGGGTAAAATAGTCCAAGTCGGCTACTCGATGACCTTCGCCTTTCCCTTGCTTGATTCTCCTTCTTTAACTCCTTGAGCTTAATCAATAAATCAACTAGTTTAACCATCTCGCTAAACATTCATAATTCAATTACACATGCATATGTATGTTTGTATATTCGCAACCATCCTCACTTATTACCCATTTAGTCAACAATCTAAGCCAAGATAAGGCTTCAATATGGTTGCCTCTAACCGAATACATGCTCACCAATTTCCCTTCATGTGGCGAATATGCATGTCCATGTTGAGGCCATTTATGCACTTATTACCACACAAAACAACATACATTTTACTAACTAATACCTTTCCATATTGTAACTCAATACACATCTATCATTTCCTTCATAACCAAAACATCATCATAAGTAAGTATATACCTTAAGATAGTATATACGTCATACCAATACATCATGCTCAAACATATATACATATATGTATGCTAGAGCCGAATCTCAAATTGATTGTAACTAAACATGAACATGATTTCGAAACACAAATCTTACTCTCCATGCAAAGAGCATAAATCACACTTGGGGATGCACCATGGCGAATACATCACAACACCATAATTTTGGTCATGATTACACAAAGAACTTAGTATATCATTCAAAAATGCTCAAAGAAAATCTAAGAGTCCTCAATCCACCATCACATGTATCATCATCAAGCTTCATATTTAACATGCAATGGCATTAACTCAAAATCCACCTTGGCCAAATACCATCCCCATGATATAACAAAGATTTGAACCATGGGCTAATAAGAACATCAAGTTAACAACCAAAAACATGCATGAATCTCATGGCACAACATCAAACATACCTTAATCTTGATGCAAATATAGCCAAACCTCTTCCTAATCCTCTTCCAACCCAAGCATGAAGCAAAATTCCTCCTTCCCTCTAGTATTTTCGGTCAAGAGAGAATGAAATGGATGAGCAAAATTTTTTCTTTTCTTTTCTTCCATGTACAGCAATGGGGGGTTTCACTCACACACACACATTTTTTTTCTTTACTACCCATGCTTATTTGTTTATTGTTTCCCTAATGCACCAACAAAACATGTTTCATGACATGTTTAGCCCATACTCCTTGTCATGGCGGCCATCACTTGTAAAAGGGGTATTTGACATGCAAGGCCATTGTTTTGCATGCATGCTTTAATTAGTCATCATACATTTCCCCATCATACTTTCAAAGTTTTCTACTAGGTCCTTTCTAGTGAAATTCACATTTATAACTCTAAATTAAAGCATCAAAATGTCACACATGAGTTAACACATATTATAGGCATCAAAATAAATATCAAATTATTTTTTTATGCCTCGGTTTTGTGGTCCCGAAACCACATTCCGACTAGGGTCGTTTTAAGGCTGTCACATGTACTATCTCAGCAACATAATGTTTTGCGAGCCTTTGTAAAGAATAGCTCATGCGAATGGCTAAAAAGTGCACACTCTTAGTGAGGAGGTCTACAATCACCCAAATAGCATCTTTCTTAGTTGTAGTTAGAGGCAAACCCAACAAAAAATTCATGGTGATTCTTTCCCAATTCCATTCTAGAAATTTGAGCTACTAAAGCAGTCCTAAAAGATACTAGTGCTTTACTTTTACTTTTTGACAAGTTAATCACTTCGCCACAAACTTTGTTATAGGTCGCTTAAAACCAAGCCACTAATAAAGTCACGGAGGTCACAATACATCTTGTTACTGCCTAGGTGCATCGTATAAAGGCTATTTTTGACTTCACTGAGGATCATCTTGTAACACCCCTTACCCGAGACCGTCGCCCGAGTCGAGCATGAGGCATTACCTGACTTACTAATTCGGGGCATAAAATTTTCTTTTAAAATTAATTTATTTAAATTCATTCAATATTTCCCTAAAAAAGACCCTCAATACCCTAAAACATGCAATTGAAATGGTTCGGGACCAAACCGGGAACATTAAAATTTTTCGAATACTTAGACAACTCAAAACAATTTATTTCATTATTCCTTATAAAACTGCCCACCTGAATCATAGTTACTAAATAAATCATAACTCGAGTCAAAAAACTCAAAATTTAAATTCATGAATTTTCCCTAAAACTAGACTCATATATCTTCTTACTAATTGTTTTCCAGAATTTTTGGTTTAGCCAATTAGTACAGTTTATTAGTTAAAATTTCCCCTATTGCATTATTTGACTACTCTGACCTCTCCTCACTACGAATCAATTTTCTCCCTGTACAGAATTTAAATAACCATTCCACTTATTTATCTTGAAAGTAGATTAACTAAGAAATCTAGAAATATGAACTATAACTCCTAATTCTTTTTGTACAATTTTTAGAGAATTTATAAAGTCAGAATAAGGGATTCAGAGATCGCTCTGACCTTGTCTCACTAAAATTCAAATATTGCTTAATATACACTTATTTTTCTTACTCTGTTTCTTTCATATGAAAATAGACTCAATAATATTTAATTCTATATCTCATTCATCACCTAATTCCATTTCTACTATTCTTGGTGATTTTTCAAGATCACGTCACTGCTGCTATTCGATACTATTTTAATGCTAATTTCACATTTTCATGATTTCTTTGTATTAACTACCATTTAGGCATACATAACACCGAAACATGCTCTTCATTAGCCATTTAAATAGCTAATCATTATCAAATATTTACATACCATTCTTTAGCCATATCATAAGGACATACACACAAAATGGTTAAGTCCCTATACATGCCATAAACTAGAACGTTTGTAAACGAAGATACCCATTTGGTAACTTGATAGTCGATAGTGTGAAGTGATCTCAGACGACCTCCAACCCGAGCTTGCTTTTAAGTCCTCTGAAACATGGAAAAGTGAAAGAAGTAAGCTTATAAAGCTTAGTAAGTTCACATGTAAAAAAATAAGCATTAGCAATCAATTTAGCTTAATACTATGCTGTCATAATTTGCTTAAATAATGTTTAGTTCTTACTTTCCCATCTTACTCATCGGTAACCTTACCAAAGGCTAAGAATACAAAAGGCATCTTACTTAATAGCTTGCTTACATACCTGCAACATCTCACTTGACACATGAGTACTCTTTCATAATATAGGCATATTGCCAATCATGTCATAAAGTGTCACAAGCATAACTGAAAACTCATCAGTTACTTAATACTTGATAATCTCAATTACTTATAATCTCAATATTAAATAAGCCTTAAATGCATACCTGTACTCTTCCTTCATGTTCTCACCTTGTCGTTTCTTTGACTTACTCTTTGGATTACTCGAGAACCTTTTCCTTTTTGAACTTACCATTGCAATGTCTTGACATGGTCTTACGTGGTATCCTTACCTTATGAACTCACCAATGCCATGCCTTGGCATGGTCTTATATGTGACCTTTGCCTTATAGTAACTCATCAATGCCATGTCTTCACATGGTCTTACATGATTTCCTTGCCTCATAGAACTTATCAATGCCATGCCTTGGCATGGTCTTACATGATATCCTTATCTTACCAAATGCCTTGTTCCAAACATGGTCTTACATGGCATCCTTGTCTTATGAACTCACCAATGCCATGCCTTGGCATGGTCTTACATGGGACTTTTTCCTTATAGTAACTCATCAATGCCATGTCTTGACATGGTCTTACATGATTTCCTTGCCTTATAGAACTTATCAATTGCATGCCTTGGCATGGTCTTACATGATATCCTTATCCTACCAAATGCCATGTTCCAAACATGGTCTTACATATATATTATACAAGTTCTATTTCTAATATCGAATTATTATCAAACATTAATCATTATATCTGAAACTCAATACTAAAGTATTTATGGCCAAAATATCAATTTATCATTCAAATATGCATAATTAAATGCTTATTAAACATATGAACTTACCTCGATACCAAAACGACCATTTTACCAACTTTCCCGATTTTTGATTTTTCTCCCGTTCTAGGTCCAAATCTCACTTTCCGGGATCTAAAACATCATATTTCAATTTTTAATTAATGTACTATTCAGAACATTCCCTAACTCAAACTTTGGAAAAATTACAATTTTGCCCCTAAACCTTTGCAGAATTACGGTTTTTCCCCTAGGCTCAGAAATTAAAATTTATCCATTTTTATTATGTTTTATGACACGCTGAACATTTTTCTCTTCTATGAAAACATCAAATTCCCACTCTATCATGTACTTATGAACATTAGGTAATTTTACCGATTATGTTGTTTTACTCGTTTTCACTTAAAATCGCTTAGCAAAAGTTGTTTAACATAATTTCAAGCTTCATATTATACCATAAAACATCAAAATAAACACATTTAACCTATGGGTATTTTCCAAATATGAACCTTAGCATGAATTATTGCTAGAATAAGTTAAATCAAGTTACCGGGACTCCAAAAACGTAAAGATATTAAAAACGAGGCTAGAACGGACTTACTATTGAGCTTGGAAAGCTTGGAAACCCTAACCATGGCTACCTCTATGCTATATTCAACCTCCATGAAGAAGATGGACCAATTTTGGCTTTATTTTCCCTTTTTAATTCTTTTAATTACTAAATGACCAAAATGCCCTTAAAGGCTTTTCTTTCAAATTTGTCCTATTCTTGCCCATTTTTGTCCAAACTTAAATATAATGGTCTAATTTCTAAATAAATACCTCTACTTTAAGAACCCATTTCAATTAAATCCCCTTTATTATCTAGAACACACATTTTGCTAATTTTACAATTAGTCCTAATTATCAAATTAGGCAATTATACATAAAATTTCTTCACAAAATTTTCAAAAAATTATTCAATCAATGAATAAACCTTAAAAATTAATCGAAATAATTTTTTTTGACCTCAGATTCATGGTTTCACAACCACTATTCCGTTTAGGCCCTATTTCGGGATGTTGCACATCTATTGAATCTCTTCATCATTGGGTACGCATAGTCTTCCAAAAAAATAGAGTACTCATTCATCATTTAGCATCAAGTCACCTTGCACTCCTTATCCTATTTGGTGAACCCTTTTTGCCAATTCACCATCTAGAGCTTGCTTTGTCTTATTTTATTGCATCAATGTTGTCCTTAGTTTTAGTTCTATGAGTAGTCCTCCATCACTTGTCACACTCAGCTGCGTAAACAAAGCTCGCAACTCATTCATAGATTTCCTATTTAAAGCATCGACTACCACATTTATTTTTCCAGGGTGATATCTATCACACAGTTATAGTCCTTCAGTAACTTTATCCATCTTCCCTGTCACATGTTCAACTCTTTCTGCGTGAGCAGATACTTGAAACTTTTGTGGTCTATAAAAATGGTACACCTTTTTCCATACAAGTAGAGTCGCCAAATCTTGAGTGTGAACACCACTGCTGCTAGTTCCAAGCCATGGGTTAGGTAGTTACGCTCCAAACCTTCAGTTGCCTGGAAGCAAAAGCTACCACCTTCCCTTCCTACATCAGCACACATCCAAGTCCCGTGTGAGAGGTATCATTGTAAACCACAAGCTCCATCTCTAGTTCTGGTTGAATCAACACTAGCCACATATACGATTTCTTTAGGTGCGAATCAAAGTTCTTATTCTTTTGGATTAGAATTGAACGAGTTCTATTAGGATATACAATTTGGATTACTAAATGTGTGTGTTTTATACAATTTGAATATGTGATGTTTTGATTATGATTAACTAATTATCTTTACAAACATAAGATAAAATAAAATAACATGTGAGTTACTATATGGATTTGAGGTAAGTTGTTCTTACTTAAATCTTGTTAACATGATATTATATGTATTGTTATTATGTGATATTTTTCTAATCTCATGTTGTGTAATATCATGGTTATATGTTCGTTTTGAAATCATGTATTACCATGACTATTGTTATTGATGTGTACATGAAAGCATGATTAACATGCCTATTTTCTTAAAATGAGATTGTATGTCATGATGCATTACATGGGGTTCAAAAAAATTGTAAAGAGGAAGACATGTAGCTTAATAATATGCAAATATTGGTAGTTTATCCACAAATGTGTTTCGACAACTTGTCCACATTTTTAGTGGCTTGACCACATATATCTGATCTGGCAATTTAACTGCATTTTAATAAGCCATCATTGCTAGTCAACCGGGATGACTTAATTGGTGTGCTTTGGATGAATGAGTTCTGGGGAACTCCTTTTGGTGTCTAATTGAGATGGGTAAAATGTTTTGAAAAATATGCATAATTGTTTTGCTAAAATTTACATTGACATTGTCATGTGCATAAAAGTTTGTATATTTGTATAGTATGTTTGTGATAATAATATTAAAATGTTTTATGTGATAATTGATATTTAGCTTGTTATAAAACTCACACTGGGCTTATTACGTCACCCCTTAGTTTTCATAAACTTTTCAAATAATACACGTGCATAGGACTTGGATGCAGCATATGGAGGAGTCTCTCAGATACAATTTTTAATAAAATATATTATAAATTGTTCGGGGTTTTTTTTTTAACATTAGACATTGGACTATTTTTGGGTTATTTATACATTTGATATAATAATTGCTTTGCATGCATAATCGATGAACTTATAAATGTTTTAATTATTTTTTATAACTTAAATGGTTTTATCTAATCTTAAATCAATTTTAAACTTAAAGTTTTCTAAGAATTTTTAAAAGTCTCACGCAAATGATTCACGTTTAGACTATTTATAAGTAATGTTCAAAATTTATGTTGCAATTTTTGATTTAAATGCTTTAAGATGATAATTCAATTTAATTAGTGAATTTTTCCAAAATAAACATGTTTTACTAAATGTTTTACAACAATAATTAAATTAATTAGAAATCAATTCTAGCTTTTCATAAAAACGATTTAAACATAATTGCTTGTAATAAGAAATTTTTTCAACGAAATTAATATGGCTTTCAAAATTTGGCCATAACATCTAGCCGGGTTTGGAGGGTTACAAAGCCCATGTGGAAGATGTTAACAAGCTTAGGCGTTACACTTCTAGGACCCCAATCAAGCCTACATGCCTAACCATGTTATAATCTGTAACAGCCCGGTTTTGACCCTAGTCGGAATAGTGGTTTCGGGATCATAAATCTAAGCTTGAAGAATATTTTAATATTATTTTCTTTGTCTATGATATGTGGATTTATGTCTGTGAAATTTCTGTGATTTAATTTGTCCTTTTCTGTGCTTAATTATGAAAAAGGATTAAATCGCGTAAAGTATAAAAGTTGAGTGCTAAATGTTAAAGCACCTAATTGGCTTGGCTTTCAAAATAAAGGTCCTTGCATGTCAAATTTACCATATATATTAATGGTAGACAATGATGGACATTAGTGGTTGAAAATTTAATGATATATACCAACGGCAAAATGGGAAAATGATTATTAAAGTTATTAAATGAAAATAAACATGAAAATGAAGCCATTTCATGCATGTATTGCCGAAAATACAAAGAAATAGAAAGAAGAAGACCATCCTAGGGTTCGGCCATTGATTTGGTTGATTAAGGTATGTACTTTGGTCCGTTTTTGATAATTTTTATGTTTTTGTGATCGTTGGTTCGTGTTATTTAAAACCCATGTCTGAATTTCTGTTCTTGTTAAAGATTTCATGAAATGTCGTTGTTGATATCATGAGTTTTGTGATGTTTTTGAATGAATTATAAAGACTTGGTAGATGGTTCATAAGTTTTGTCTTTGAGTTTTTGATAAAATTGAGCTATTTGGGTTAAATTTTGACAATGAGGTTTAGAAGGACTAAATTGTAAATTGCATATGTTGTATGGGCTTATGTAGAAGCCATGAGATTTCGGCTAGCCCTTGTTTCAAAGAAATTTTGTATATTGGTGATTTTATGAAAAATGAACTAAATTGTCAAAGTGTGAAAATGTAAGGGCTAAAATGTAAAGTGCCCTAAATATGTGTGTAATATCCCGAATTAGGGCCTAATCGGAATAGTGGTTTCTGACCACAAATCTGAGATAGAAATAATTATTTTATGATTATTTTTAGGTCTATGATATGATTGCATGATTGTGTGAAAATTTCGTGAAGAAATTCTATGCATAAAGTGCTTAATTTGAAGTTAGGGACTAAATTGAATAAGTTGCAAAACTTATATTCTAGAAGTTTCTAGTATGAAATTGCTTTGAAATATTAATTAGGAGGTCTTAAATAGCAATTTGACCAATTTCAAAGTTTATGGACAAATATTGGACATGAATGAAAATTTTGGAAAGTTTAGTAGTAAGGGCATTTTGGTCATTTAGGGGTAAAATGAATTAAAATACAAAATTAAAAGCCAATTTTGCTCATCTTCTTCACCATGGACGTGTATACCAAGGGAGACTCCATGTCTAGGTTTCCAAGCTTCCAAACTCGATTGTAAGTCCGTTCTAGCCTCGTTTTTAATGATTTTTACGTTTTTGGAGTTCCGGTAACTTGATTTAGCTTATGCTAGCAATAATTCAACCTAGTGTTCATATTTGGAAAAATAACCATAGGTGAAACTTGTGTATTTTTTTGTTTTATGATAGAATATGAGGTTTAAATTATGTTATACAACTTGTGCTACTCGGTTTTAAGTGAAAACAAGCAAAAGGGCTTAATCAGTAAAAATACCTAATAGTCATAAGTACATGATAGAGTGAGAATTTGATGTTGCCATAGAAGGGAAAAATGATCAGCATGCCATAAAACATATGAAAATAGGATGAAGTTTAATTTTCGAACCTTGGGGCAAAAGTGCAAATATGCAAAATTTAGGGGTCAAAATGAAAATTTTTAAAAATATGATTTTTGGACCCGTATGAATAGTGTGACTAATTATTAGGCTAAATGTGATATTATAGATGAAGGAAATCGAGATTCGGGCTTAAATCGGGAAAATACAAGGTTATGGACTAAAATGGTAAATTACTGTTTCTAGATCGAGGTAAGTTCGTATGATAATAATAATGCAATGTTATGTTTGAATTATATTTCTTACTATTATTGCATATATATTATGATTTAATATATTGGAAAAGTTGATGGAATGGTGTTTATGATGTGGAAATATGACATGAAAGAATGTTACATGAAATGCAAAAAAATGAAGATACATGACAAGTGATATATGAAATATGTGATATATGTTACGTAAATTCTTAAAAGATGATTTGATATTTGAGTTGTGTCTTATTATACTATGAATGGACAATTGGTACTATGGATAGTGAGATCGACACTTCGAGTAAATTCGTACATAAATAATCTATCGATTCTTTTTATGTTATTATATTTTGATATCATATGAAATATGGCTGCCTATCAAATGGTTATTTCATGTAAATTATGAATTTAAATTGATTACGGACAATTTAGTAAAATGTTGAAAAGTGAGAATTTCCGATTGAACCTTGAATAAAAACGATCTGAATGATCTATTGTGAGGTCGCATGTGTTGTACTAAGTGCGAGCTACTATCGTTCAAAGCTGTGATCACGTGTGTAGTACTAAGTCGAGGCTACTACATGTACCGATGTTGGTCACATGTGTAGTACTAAGTCTGAGCTACTATGCGTGCCGGATAGCCCGGCTACAAGTGTGGAAATGGGAAAATGTGCGAGCAATTGTGTATCATTATTATTCGATGAGTTCAACGGAAATCGATTAAATGAAAATACATGTGAAAGTGATTATGTGATGAACAAGTGCAAGTATATGTTTATTTGAATTTATGAGCAATATGCTCAATATTTGAGCGAACCTCGGTAAAATGGAATGGATTAAGTGAAATTGTGTAAAAGTGAACTTTAGTAGTAAAATAGTATTAGACAGCAGCATTGCATGAATTTGAAAATTCACCAAAAATTGTGTAAGTTGAATTAAATTTAAAAAAAATTATGGAAATAGATATTAATGAGTCTATTTTTACATGAAAGAAACAGGGGAAGCAAAATAATTTTATATTGTGTGATATTTGAATTCTTGTGAAACAGGGTCTGAATGAATTCGAGATCCCCTATTCTGACTTTAGAAATTCACCATAAATTGTAAAAATATTATTGAGAGTCATAACTTACATGAATGGATTCCTTATTGAATCTAATTTTAATGGAAACAAACAACATGGTTGTTGGAATTCTGTATAGGGAGAAATTCGGTTCGTAGTGCACAGGGGTCAGAGTAGTCATACCCTAAAACAGGGGAGACTTTAACTAATAAACTGTACTAAATGACCAACCAAAAATTCTAGAAAAAAATTAGTAAGTAGACATATGAGTCTAGTTTTATAGAAAATTTACGGAATTGGATTTCAAGTTTTGTAACTTGATATATGATTTTTTTTAACACCGGGACTCCAGAAAATAGCCTGTCCTGAATATGTGTAATTGCACAATTATAGTGTTTTATCTTGAAAAGCATGGTAATAATTGCTTATTATTTTCATATGAACTTACTAAGCATAAAGCTTACCCATCCTCTCCATTTCTTTTGTATTGGCAGGTCGGCTCGGGGTTGGAGATTGTCGGAGGCAAAATCACACTATCAAACTATCATTTTTGGGAAAATTAATTCAAATATTAGAAATATCAAGTGAATGGCATGTATAGGAAGTTGGTTTGTGATATGTATTTTATTATGATTTTGACCATACGTGTCGATCGCATTGAGTTATCGTATAAAATCATGAGATGTGGTCCTTATCCATTATGGTTTATAAGTTTAATTAATCGTGCCATGTCCTATGTTTTGATGTGATGATATAGTTAGCTTTGTTTGTTATACATGTGTTCGAAAAGTTTTGAATTAAATGAAATTTTATGGCCCGGTTTTTGTCTATGTGTATTGTTAAGTCTGGTAATGCCTCGTACTCTGTTCCGGCCTTGGATACGGGTAAGGGGTGTTACAATGTGTATATGGATTAAACTGAAGGAAATGAATGATTGAATGGTTGAATTTGTATTGTATTAGATCAAGAACAAAGAAAATTAGACTTAGATCTGGGGAAGTCCAAAATAGTTGAATAGTCGACTCGTTTTATCCGAAATCCGTCCGAGGTAAGTCAAATTACAATTACGTGTTAATTGAAATAAATTCTGCTCATATAAACTGTAATCTGCATTGGATGGCCTTGAGTGCCGGATGAATATATTTTGAGTAAAGTAAGATAATATGCTAGTATCTGAAAAGCTCTTTATGTTTCTTAGAAAAGTTGACATCTGTTTGAGACATCGTGTAAGACCGTGTCTGGGACACAGGCCTCGATTGAGATTTACGTATAAGACCATGTCTGGGACATCGGCATCGTATCTGCTTTCATGTAAGACCCTATCTGGGACAGAGGCATCGATATTGAATTACATGTAAGACCACGTCTGGGACGTCGGTATTGTACTTGTTTATGAGCATCTATATCATTTCTGACCCGTCTGAAGATAGCGTACGAAATCTAAGATTGAGTATATGAAATGTATAACCTATGCAGGTACATTTGTATCGTACTAAATTTCTGAATATGAAAAACTCTGTCTCTGTGAAATATGTATGGAAACGAAGCATGACATATATGCAAACAAAGGAACATGGTTAAGTTTATGAATTATTCTATGAAATGGTTATGAATCTATATGGGTGAATTGTATTTATATGCTTTAGTAGTTAGACCAATTGTATTTGGCTTACTAAGCTCTTTGTAGCTTACTCTGTGTGTTTACTGTTTATTTTACAGTTATCGTAGCTACTGAAGGCTCGAGGATAGTTGAGGATTGTAACCACACTATCGATCTCATTTTGGCACTTTTGAAGGTGTACATATTTTAAAGTATGGCATGTATAGGCTAGAAGGTTTATGTATTAAGTTTTGAATTGTAAATATAGGTTATGTAATGGAAGTTGGCTATCAAATGGTATGTATGTGTTAAGTTTTGGTGTGGTTTGAATAAGTTTTGAATGATGATGAAATAGTTGTAATGAAGCTTGTTTTGAGCATGAAATTGGCTAAATATTTTGTATGAATGTTGTTTAATTTGGCTTGTAGGAATGACCCATAAGGGGTGGCAAATTGGCTTAAACCAAGCCTGCATTGTGCCACACGGCCATAGCACACGGGCGTGTTTGTTGGCCGTGGGCTTAAGTCAGTAGCTAGCTAAGAATCACACAACCGTGGCACACGGGCATGTCTGTTGGCTGTGGGAATATGTCAGTATATAAGCTCTGTTTTGGCACAGCTGGTTCGCATGGGCGTGTCTGATGCTCGTGTAGGGCACACGGCCAAGTCACACGAGCGTGTGACCTCTATAGATTTGAAAATTTTTAAAAGTTTTGAACTTTATGAATGTGTTCAGTTTAGTCCCAAATATCTCTTAAAAGTACATTTTAGGTCTCGTTGACCACCTTAGGAGATGATTGCTTAAGAAATGATGTTATATGATATCTATGATTCTGAATTGGTTTGAAATGTTCTGTTTGTCTGGTAATGCCCCTTAGCTATTCCGGCGACAGATAAGGGATAGGGGTGTTACATTTTATTGATATCAGAGCTATGGTTTAGTTGATTCTAGACTACCATAGCGTATATGAGTCTAGCTATACATGCCATATATTTGAATCTGTGATAGTGTGATGACTCCTGACTTTGAATTGTGCTTTTATATATATAGCAATGGATCCCAATATAGTCGTAACTGACGATGTTGAAAGCAATACGCCTACCCCCGCGCAAGGGACAGTGCAAGTTGATTCACAATCGGCTATGAGTAGCTGTGATAGCGAGGCTAAGCAAGCCTTCTGTCAGATGATGAATGATTGGTTCACTCAAAATATTAAAACCAATCTGATTGTACAACAACCTCCACCCCCAGTTAATTCTTCTCAAATTCCTACTATGCCCTTAGTGAGTCCAGTTTAACTAAGTAGACCACCAGTTGATAAGATTAGAAAGTATGGGGCTGAAGAATTTTGAGCTACAACGAATGATGATGCTGAAAGAGCCAAACAATAGTGACGCCAGATCTTCAAAGCAAATACAATGGCAACTAACCCAAGGTCGTGTGTTAGATAGTTCTTCTCATGCGGCTTTAATTGTCTCGAAGCATAAGCAACAAATTTTTCTTCTTGCATTAAAACAAAACTAAGTCCATTCGACGAAGCATTGCTGTAAACAACAAATTCTTTACCTGACTCAGGTTGTACCAATACCAGAGCTTCAGTTAATAGAGCTTTTAACCGATCAACATTGTCATTTTGGTTATGTGTAATCATACAAGGGTCACATTGCTAACGTTACAACAACATTACGATGTTTCATCAAACACTCGTATTGTATTCTCTAACCAGAATTTGGCTCTTTAGGTTATTGTAACGTTAGCAATAATACTAGAACGATTCCAATGTTACAAACAATGAGTGGCATCTAGCAATACATCATTGCTACCTAAGTTACAAGAAGTCATGATTTGACATAACATTTTGTCATTAACCTTTCATGCATTAATCCTTAAGTCCTTTATCTCTGGAATGGACACAAGTCATGAATAGTCACACTTGCATAGTCCATCCCATGTTTCTTGATACCTTGAGTAGACTATGATACACAAATAAGTATGACATCTTATATCAACTTATTTGAGCATGGCCATGCATTCCTAGTCTCACTCAATCAAGTGGCCTAAGATATTACTCCCATTATGTAGGTGGGACTTATCCTATATTGATCAACCATATCCCTCTACATAGATTGTGTTATATCCAACATCAGCCTTTATAAAACAACCAGTTACGGTGTACGTTTGACTGTATCAAAATATACAACTCACGATGTTGGGATAATGATGATCTCAAGTCTGAGGACCATATACATATTAATCACTATGAGTAATGTTGTGACAATTACATAATAATCCAAGAAACATACTCATAGCGGGTCAGTCCAATATGTTGTTCTCTAACACACATATTCATGCATTGACTCTGACACTCCATATCAATGACAACTCTTAATAATCAATCAACTACATGTTAGTTTTAATGCATTATTGTTGTCCTAGTCAACAATAATACTTGACTAAGGACCTTTTAAGAATAATCATATTATTCTCAGGACATTATTATAAAACAGTTTATTTATACATACAGAAAAAAAACTGAAATAATAATGGCAACGCCTTATATTAATAAACATGGTAAATCAAGTATGTTATTACAACCATCTGATGATTGATCTTTGGGCATACTCTTACAGTTTTTGTATCTCTTTTACAGTTCAGGTTAGTTCAAGTAAAGAGCTTTGACTTTACTATATCTCTGAAGAGAGGAGGTTTACGTTGATTGAAAAAGGTATTGTTCAAACAATTCCCATTCATTCATTCATACGGGTAAACAAGGTGAGTTTTCTGAATCCTTTAAGACTCAACCACTCCCCTCGATCGTTAATGGAAACATTGTTGATGTTTTGGTTTTTGAAACGCATTCGAACCTTGATGAGATTTATTGTTCTTCTTTGATTAGTAATGGATTGTTTGTTTTGGAAGCAATCTTAATGTATTTTGATTACCATTTGAGATTGACTCTTAAGCCTTTCTTGTTACTGAATATAAATAATCATTTTGAAAAGGTAAGATTCATCCATTACTTTGAAAACGGTAATTGATCAAATGCTCGAGTATACATCAAGACTTCAAAAAGGAATTGTTCATTCTTGTGTCAAGCTATGAATAAACTCTTAGAAAGTTCCTCCTGAGTTAACCTTCATTGTGATACTAATTCGTTTTATTCTTCTATAGTGACGTTGTGAGTTGGTACCCTCCTAAAGTGGGAGGGCGAGCAAACGGCCTTCTTTTTTTCTGAGCCATTGGTGGCTTCCAGAATGTTGAAAAAATAAATTTTCGAGCAAGCGGACTGATTTGAGGAAAAATTGTAACACCCCTGACCCAAACCCGTCGCCAGATTGGGGTTATAAGGTATTACTGATCATAACACAGTTCGATTTAATTACTCAATTTTTTAAACATGCATACAATTATATCAACTTATCTATAATAAATATAAACTCAATTAACAATCATCTGTTCAAATATTTAAAACACAATCTCATACATAAGAAATTTAATCATAATTTGTTTAGTCACTTATTCAGACTAGCTAATAAACATCATATCAAAATACTTATACATTATTATTCCAAAAACCGAATCATATAGCCAAATAATCATAACATTCAAATGTTTAAATAATGAACTAACATGCCTCATATATTTATATTAGTAAGCATCTATTTCATAAGTAAATTACTAACCATACCACACATGAGTACCTACACACATTTGCACATATCATTATATCAAGTCACATATAAGACACAATATATAATTAAACCTGTGAAGGTCTCGAGCATACATTTTCTTATATGGTCAGATATTATAGCATATTTTATCAAGTTCATGCGTATTTCACCTTCTCGATATCAACTATATTTAAATACAAGCTCATAACTAAGACTTCAATCAAATTCTAAACGCATGGCATATCCATTTTATGTGTTACCACTTATGCTCAATAAATCATATATAAACCATTCTTCCTATTTCATGAACATAAATGCCGAAATACATCTAATCAAAATCCATCACTTATATTAATCATCTAACTAATCTCAAATATGTTTATTCACACCCAACTCATATATACCTAGTAATAAATATATCATAATGATCTTTTACCTTATTCGAACCTAATCATATATCCAATGATGCTAAATCACATGTATAAACTTATGTAAACATAACTATTAAGTTCATGTGTACATTTGATCTATGAATAAACCTAGCTGAATCAACCACAATTCTTTCAAAATCATCATTCAATCCTGAAGCATATAGTACTTACCACATATATTATGTATTCATATCTTGCAACTATATAACCAGTATACCTAAACCAAACCGAAATCAAACATAATAGTTTAGCCATTTTCGCATGATTACACATAACCAAAAAATCCAACATTACGAAACTTAAATTAGCCTATACATGCCATAATTCGAGTTTAACTTATAAAGGTACCAAAATAGTAGATAGTGTGATGAACTTTGCTGATAGTCCCCGAGCTCGTAGCTTAACTCCAGAATTTATAAAACAGAGTAAACATGAACACAGACAGAGTAAGCTATCATAGCTTAGTAAGTCATAAGAAAATAAACAATCCAATGATATGATCAATTCATTTTAAATTAACTGAATTACATTAACATTACCATGCTTAATCTCAAACATACAAATTTCATAAGTGTTACACCTTGGCCGAATGCTCATATAACCAATTTAAGTAATTATCATTCAACTTTCAAAGCCAATATGTCTTAAGATAATCAAATATACATACACTCATAAACACAAGCTCAAGTATCATAGTATGTCATCATGTACACATATTACTTAAGTGGTCGAATACACATGGTCACATATATACACAAATCCATGCATAAATTCCATAATTTGCATACCATTTATTCAAAAGCTGAATACACTTACCAAATTCATATATATAAATATCCTTCTTTTGCTTCACACATAATTTGTCACAACCATCAAGTACATACTTACCTTATTACTTGCAGCCAACTAGCTAATTCATACCTAGCCATTTAGTGTGTTTTACACATCTGATCACGATTTACCTTTGCCCGATGAACCATTCGGAATTGGATAGGACACTCAAATAATCACACATATCGTACAATGCCAACGTCCCAGACGTGGTCTTACATGTAATCACATATCGATACCACTGTCCCTGACAGGGTCTTACTCACACACATATATTGGGATCACATATCGATGCCATGGTCTTACTTGCACATCACATATCGGAATCCTATGTCATGACATATGTATCCTAACTATTCCTAAGGTCCATGTGGGGCTTTCGGACATTGTAATTTGGTCAAAATGTAGTCTTAAACATAGTTGCCAAGCTTAAAAACATTCGATTATTGCATATATAAATTCATATATTTCATTTCAGCATATATACTTTGCATTTAATTAAAATTAAGTATGTCTATTTGCTTATAAACTTACCTCGGACGATGTAAAACAGAACGACACGACTAGTCGACAACTTTCATTTTTGCTCGATCCAAATCCGATTTCTTTGGTTCTTGATCTAAACATATTCAAATTAATCTCTTTCAAACATATTTTCATTCAATTTAGTCCAAAACAACATAAATGGGAAAATTACCATTTTACTCTGATATTTACACTTTTTACAATTTAGTCCCTATTGCACAAAACACAAAATATGCAAAATTTCCCAATACCCATGTTAGGCTGAATCTTACCCATATTCATACAAGTCCATATATTTTGTTTATTTCACATTTTAGTCCCTCCAATTATTATTTTTGCAATTTAGTCCTAATTACTCAAAATCATAAAAAACTCCAATACAAAACATGTTAATCTAAAACATATCTTTCATATTTCATCATCAAAAAACAAAAATCACAAGCTCTAATTAATGGCATAACTCAAAATATTCATCAAAATAAAAAATTCAAGCATGGGTTGTAACACCCTAAACCCGGCCTCGTTATGGCTGAATTTGACGTGTTACATTGAAGTGTTTTAGTGAAAACTGTGTTTTCATTGAAAACCCTTCTTAAACAAAAGAAACCTTAATAAACACACCTTTCAGTTATGAAAGCCTTATTTTAAGCATTTGATTTAAGAAAACTTATCATTTAGAAATTAAGTTGCAGAAATATAGAAAACATACTATAATTTAGGAAACCCATGTTCAACTTCTCGTAATTACAATGGAAATAATAATACTTCATTTAATAATAGCATAATGAAAACCTTATTACAATCTGGTCTGAAACATACTTAATAAAATAAAACTTATAAGCTTAAAAAAAATCCAAATTTGTCTTGCCAACTGGCCACCCAGAATCCGTTCAAACATCGAACCATCTACTGAGCATCACCTGAAAATAAAATAAAAGAGGGGGTGAGTTTTTAAAAACTCAGTGTGTACAACCCTTGATGGAAAACAAGCATTCAAAGACAAATCATCAAACGTGCAATGCAATCCCATCCAAATTATCAATCCGCTACACACCAGCTCTGTCCCCTATCACACCATGTAGGGAAATAAATATCGACCCACCCAGCCCACACACCAATGGTAGCCTGGTTGCGAAACTACCTTCATTTATATATTGGGCTTTAAAAGTCGTCGGTGGATCCATAATTGTCAAGCAACGATGCGAATCCTCATATACTTCCTCTGTTCCATAATTCCCACCCTATATGCAACCTAAGCAGAACGTCATATGTATGCATGTCACATCCATAAAACTTATATTCAACACCTAGGGGTATTCTGGTCATTCTCGCCCTTAGGGGCATTTAGGTAATTTTCCCTTAATTACAGTTTTCACTTACCTTGGCCCATGAACAAGTCCCGCGAGCTAAGATGAACGAATACTATGCACCAGGTAGGATTCCAAAGAAGAGGAGGTGGGTCATTAAGACCGCTTAAGTACCAAGCTCTCCCTAGATCCAATCCTAGACATGCATATACCCGTTGCCATACCTAAACCCTATGACTTGTCCACGTCTCAATTAATTAATTAAGTTTTATGTATTCATCATATAGTAGGCCCAATACCCCTACATACATGCATATGGCCCACTAGGCCCAATCTTATTCAAATGGCCCATCTGGCCCAGTTCATATTCTTATGGCCCAGTAGGCCCAATTCACATTCATATGGCCCATTAGGCCCAAATCATATTATATTTATGCTCACATACAAATTTCCTAACACAGAGCATCACTTATCAATCCTTGCTTATTATGGGCCCAACAGCCCATCAGGCCCATTTAGCCCATTCCGGCCCATTTGGCCAATTCTTAAACCAAGTCCACAGAATCGCCTATGGCCCTCAGGCAACCTATCAGTTTCCTCTCCACGAGTGTTCGCACACTCATGTGACTACCGTAGCCTAACTTTCAGCTTTTCGGCATTACGGCTTTTGCTGATTCATTGTGTGTGTGCAGTGTATGTACACACCTGGTAGGCAAGCGTGCTGCGATTTCCTTAGCCCAAACCTACAATTGATATCACTCAAAGATTAATCTCACACACTTATCGAATACTTTACTAAAAGTCGGAATCTCACCTTAACTTTACCTTGCGCGATAAGTATAACAGCCCGTTCACTAACCATGATCAACTCCTAGATCTGCACCAATCGTAACTATTAAAACCAGAATAATAGGTGACTTGTATCCAACACAAGTCCCCTTACCTTACTATGGATATTCGGCCAACCTTAGCCAATGGATGAGGAATACTTACCAGAACCGCAACACCTAAAGGGCAATTCGGCAATGAGCTAAGATCCGAGATCCGATACTAATTCCCTACCACAGTTGATTAGAAAGAGTGAGGGATAATATTTGATACTTAGTAAAGAAACCTATTGGAGAACAACACTTACACTAGATTTGACCGAAGTAGAAGGAGTAGTGATTGCACTAAGGGTATTCGGCCAAAGAGGTTCGGCCCTTTACGATTTTGTATGGCAAAAGTGGGTTATTCGGCTCCAAGGAAAAAGAAAGAAAAGTCAGCAATGAGGTAAAGGAGGAATAGAATTCGGTGCCAGGAAGGAGAAAAACAAAAGAAAGGTAGAAGGTTTTCGGCTTTTAGAGAAAAGAGTTTCTGGTAACAGGGTGAAGGAAATTCAATCATTAGCTTCATACCCTAGCATTCGACACCTATTTATAAGCCCTATAGCCGAATTTTCCCATGCCCAATTCCCCATTCGACTCCATCACTTCTCCCTTCTTATCTCCTCACTTTTCTCCTTGATAACTATTTGATCCTTTCCTTAATTTTTTCTCCTGAACACTTCCCTTGGAGTACACTTTCACGCCACTTCCATCCTTCTAGAAGGTCAAAATTAAACTTCTAAAAACACTAAGCTAGGATTCGAACCTTGGACCTCCTTGCTAGCTATTATCGCCACCTCCTTACACTCTAAGTGGTGTCACTTAGCCACTCCTCTACTAGGCTCTTTGCTGCTATTTTCCCCTATCTTTATTTAAAAGCCCAACTACTCGCCAACCCTAATTCTTTTAATAATTAACTTATAATTTCTTCTACCCCTTAATTCGAACTCAAACCTTGACCAAGACCTACCTTTGTGTAATTAGCACTATGTAACACCCCAAACCCGGCCTAGACGTTATGGCCGGATCCGACATGCCACATCAAAGCGTTCAAAAACATTTCAGGTCGTTGTTCTAGAAAACTTACTTAGTGTTTTAAAAGATAATTTTAATGAAGGTTAAGGTGAATGGAAGCTGAGCACCAGGTAGGAAACCGAAAAGGAGGAGGTGAGTCCATCAAACTGCTTAAGTACCAAGCTCCCTTCGGATCCAATCCTAGACATGCACACTGCCATTGCCACACCTTAACGTCATGTATATTTCCAAGAAACCAATTTGATTAAGTCCTTTTTAGGAAAAGTGATTAATTTTGGTAAATATTTTCATTGCAGAAGCTTTACTTGTTGTCGTGTTATTTTGAAATCAATTACTGTTTTTTGAAAACACGTCCTAAAGTTATCCAATTCCAACAGTTAAATATAAGTATTACCTACCTTAACAAAACATATTAAAACCATAAAAAATAATTAAGCGGCCTTATTACAATTTTTTTAAAAAAATCGAAACCTTAAACGTAAAATAAATGTCCAGTTCACCGGAAGAGAGTCACACTTGCAGAATGTGTGGCCACTCCGAATCCCTCACAGCTCCAAGCCCACTATGGTTGGGGATTACCTGCGTGGATGGAAATAAAGGGGTGAGTTTGGGGAAACTCAGTGTGTAAATTAACCCAACCATAGCCTATATCACTCAACCACGTAAAGCAGAATAAGTTGGCCTTAGCCCGAAGTAAGTCGATTAAAGCCCATAGGCCCATAACAAAACAGAACAGATATTACATGTCTATGCAAAACCCAACCCATATCCAACCACATGCACCCCCATACCAACCTTTCACCATGTGGGGAGACTACTCGACCCACCCAACCGCTACACGCCATAGAAATATGCAGCATTGCTGCCAGAACAGATAATGTGACAGAGTCACCAGAACAGATAATTGTGGCAGAGCCACCAAGACAGATATATATGGCAGAGCCACTAGATCAGATAAATGTGGCATAGCCACCAGGACGCTTCCTCCATAATATAACCCATGTCCCCATGCAGTAGATATACAATCATGGCATACATCATACAGAATTAAATTATCATGCTTTTCAGTCAAAAGTAACCCTAGGGGTATAATGGTAATTTTGCACCTAGGGTATATCAGTAATTTCCATACATAGGGGTATTCAAGTAATTTAACTATTCTTAGGGTTTTCATGCATAGCATAGCCATTTACATACGACCGAAAACACTTATCGCTTTTTCTTACCGTATTGGGCCCGTTGGCCCACTATCCCGATTTTTGGCCCATTAAGCCCAAAAACATCGAAATGCACAGAATCGTGCACTCTACAGTCTTATCACTTTAATCTACCATATACATCAACTACTAATCTCATGAGCATTCGCACACTCGTATGTTCTCAAAATACCGGCTTTTCGGCATTTCGACTTTTCGACTTTTGCCGATCTAGTCTATAAGAGGGTGTCAGTTACACACCTGATTGCGATGATATGCTGACGAGATCCACACACGTACTACCTATAGTTCAATTACTAACACATTAATCTAACTTATCGAAAATGAACTACGTAATAACCCCTTATCACATTCGGCCAAAGGCACCTTAGGCACTAGCGATCCTACCTTTGCCGTAGTTAGCGATTATGTTTAGATCCAGTCGCTCCGCTTGTCCAAGCCTTCGATCAACAGCCTTTAGATCCCACTATTATCAAAATAAACAAGTTATAACACCCCTTAGAGCTACATGCCCAAATCGACAGCCCCCCTAACCCTTAGGGGTTTCGACTTTTCTAAAACCTGAAATAAGGATTAAGTTAAAAAAAACTTACCACCGGTTACTTCAGTCAATGACTCCAATTAACTCCTACTCGATTCTGACGCAGATCTACCCCTCAAATGATAACAAAATTTGAGCCTTTAGTGATCTTAAAATTCGGCTATGACCCTATGGCTATGCGTTTTCGGCTTTTTATAACAGTGAAGAAAAGATGAGGTTTTGTAGTAGCTTTGTCGACAGAAACTTAGGATTCAGAGGACAAGAGAATCGGTCAAGAAAATGAGGGAGAATAAGATATTTTTGCCTAGAAGAAAATGGCACAAAAGAAATCAGGCTTTCGGGATTTCGACTTTTTGAGGCAATCGACTATAGGCTTGAACAATGGAAAAAAAATAGTGTAGGGTAGAGTGGTGGAAGGATTCGGCTATGGAGAAAAGAAGAGGAGAAAGTAGATGGAGAGAAAAAGAAAAGAAGAGAAGAGGAGGAAAGATGGTCAGAAAAATGGCACAACTTACCCCTAATGCCGAACTTATACTGGCACTTAACCTAGCCGAAATTGCCCCCCTAAGCACCCCTTGGCCGGCCAATTCTTGCTCCTCAAAAGTCCACCATTCAGCCAACACTGTTCTCCCTAATCCGCTCCTAAATCCTCTCCCTTATCATCTCCTAAATCCTATCCCTTATCAACTCCTAAATCCTCTCTTGACAGACTTTCACTTTAGTTCCACTACTTACCTTTTCTGTACATAAAAATTAATATCAGTAATTTGCTTACCTTGCGACTCGAACCTTAGCTCTCCTTGGTCATCCACACCCCACCTCTAAAGCCCCCCAAGTGGTGTCATATGCCAACTTACCACAGGCTTCCTTGTGTTTTATTTTACCCAGTTAATTCTTAAAAACCCAGTTAACCAGAACCCTTTTTCTTATAGAACTAGAATTAACTAAAATTATTGAGTTTTAACTTACGCTTGGGCCTTCTAGAGGCCCACTAACATAATTAAACCTACCCCCACGCAAACAGAACACAAGAATTTTAAATTCGCCAACATACACAAAATTCCCGAAAATTGGGGCGTTACAACTCTACCCTCCATAAAGAAATTTCGTCCTCGAAATTTACCTGATCCAAACAGATGAAGGGATGGCTGTTGCATCGCCTCTTCCGGCTCCCAAGTAGCTTCCTCTCTGCCATGATTACGCCAAAGCACTTTCACTAATGGGACAGATTTCCTTCTAAGAACCTTAACATCTCGAGCCAATATTTGCACAGGCTCCTCCTCAAAGGTCAAATCAGTCTGAACTTCAATATCTACAACCGGCACGACATGAGCAGGGTCACAATGATAACGCCTTAACATGGAGACGTGAAAAACATCGTGAATCCTATCTACCTCTAAAGGCAATTCCAATTGATAAGCTACTGGGCCTACTCGCTTCAAAATCCGATAAGGCCCAATGAACCGCAAACTCAGCTTGCCCTTCTTACCAAACCTTAATATCTTCTTCCAAGGAGAAACCTTCAAGAAAACCATATCACCTACTGAGTACTCAATCTCCTTCTGCTTCAAATTTGCATACGACTTTTGTCTATCAGAAGCTTTTTTAACCGATCCCTAATTATTCTGACCTTATCCTCAGTATCAGCTACCAACTCTAGTCCAAGAACTTGTCGCTCTCCTAGGTCAGTCCAACAACTAGGGGTACGACACCTTCGTCCATACAGTGCTTCATACGGTGCCATTCGAATACTTGCCTGGTAACTATTATTGTACGCAAATTCTGCCAACGGCAAGTAATCCTCCCAACTACCTCGAAAGTCCATTACGCATCCCCTCAACATATCCTCCAGAATCTGAATAACCCTTTCCGACTAACCATCAGTTTGGGGATGGAAAGCCGTGCTAAAGTTCAATCGCGTCCCCAATCCTCATGCAGATTTTGCCAAAATCGAGATGTGAATCTAGGATCCCTGTCAAAGATAATCAAAACTGGGACTCCATGAAGTCGCACAATCTCTGCCACATACAGCTTGGCTAACCTTTGAAGTGAGAAGTCAGTACGTACAGGTATGAAATGGGCTGATTTTGTCAACCTATCCACAACCACCCACACCGAGTCTTTCTTCGATGGTGTCAAGGGCAGCGCACTCACAAAGTCCATGGTTACCCTCTCACACTTCCAAAGTGGTATCTTCACCGGCTGCAATAGTCCAGAAGGTAATTGATGCTCAGCTTTCACTTGCTGGCATGTCAGACATTTTCCTACAAACTCCGTTACTTCTCGTTTAAGTCCAGGGACAACTTATTCCCTCTAGGATACATGGCACACAGTGTAATACCCCGTACCCGAGACCATCGCCGGAGTCGAACACGAGGTGTTAACAGACTTAATTCATTACTTAAACAGCTCATACAATTCATTTTAAAATTTCCAGACAAGCTGGCTAACTGTACCACAGTCTCTTTAAAAATCATATCTCGAGTTCCGAAACTCGAAATCCAATTCTGTAAATTTTCCCTGAAACTAGACTCATATATCTATCTACTAATTTTTTTCCAGAAATTTTGGTCGGGCCAATTAGTACAGTTATTAGTTAAAGTCTCCCTATTTCGTGGTTCGACTACTCGACCTCTGTATTACTTAATTAGATATCTCCCAAGATCTGAGCTTCAATCTATTTGTTTCTAATAAAACTTGACTCAATAAGGAATCTGTACATATAAAGCATGACTTCTAATTATCTTTTAAAATTTATGGTGAATTTCAAAAGTCGAGCAGGGATCCGGAAATCGCTCTGCACTGTTTCACAAAAATTTAAACATCTCATAAAATATAACTCATATACTGTTTTGTTCCATCCATATGAAAATAGACTCATAATTCTTCAATTCCATATTTTATTCATCATCTAATTGTATCTCTACTATTTTTAATGATTTTTCAAAATCACATCATTATTGTTGTCTGAATCTATTTTATGGTAAATTTTACCTATTTCATGGTTTCCATGGATTAGCTAGCAATTTAGCATACATAACACCAAATATGATCATGATTAGCCATTCCAATGGCTAATCATTACCAAGCATTTCCATACCACTCAATAACCATATCATAAGACCATATATACAAAATGATTATAATGCTATACATGCCATACTCAAAATATACAAGCCATTATGCCAAGATGGTATACGGATAGTGTAAGCGAGCCTCCGACCGCGTTCGATTTCGAGCTGGCTTGTCAAAACTACAAGGAATGAAAAGGAGGGAGTAAGCATAAATGCTTAATAAGTTCACATGCAAATACCAAGTAACATAACCATATAAGCAAACATAAAACATCATTTGCATAATCATCACCAAGACATTCATATCACATTTTCATTTATCATCTTACCATATTGTTGTTATATCGATTTTTCAACCCAAGGGTTAAGTACATACCTGTTCAAAGTATTCATTTCACAACACTTACCAATACATCCCTTTCATCTCGAGTATTCCTCCATTTGAGTAGAATTTTACCCGTTGAACACATCGGAATATAATTCGGATACATGGAAAGTTTGCACATAAGTGCCACATATGTAGCCAAGCTACTATGTAACCCGCCCATCAGTGAACTCGGACTCAACTCAAAGAGCTCGGGTGTTTGCATCCATGAGTGAACTCGGACTCAACTCAACGAGTTCGGATGCCTAGTTACATCTCATGAACTCGGACTCAACTCAACGAGTTCGGACATTTGCATCCATAAGTGAACTCGGACTCAACTCAACGAGTTCGGATGCTCAACCATCCTAGTGGCATGTCACTTGTATCCTAATCTATTCCTAAGGTTCAAACGGGCTTTTTTTTCCTCGATCTCACATTTGCCGTCTTCCATGGAATATCGGAACCGATACTCGGTAGCAATTCATATTTATCAAGTAGTAAACATAATTTGCATATTACTCAACATTAACCACAAAGCATAATATTTCATGATTAAAAATCAGCATATCATATAATTAACTTCAATAACTTAAAAATAACAATTATGCTACATTATTTACACATGAACTTACCTCGTATGCAAAAATGGCTACTTTTACCATTTCGTCCACAACTTGGTATTTTCCCCATTTTAGCCCGAATTTTAGTTTTCCTTACTCTATCATTTAAAATATTGTCTAATTAGGACTCCCATTATACAAATTGACCCAAAATCATATTTTGGAAAAATTACAGTTTTGCCCCTAAATTTTTGCATATTTACACTTTTTCCCCAAAGCTCGTAAATTAAACTTCAGCCTATTTTCTTATGTTTTATGACATGCTGATCATTTTTCCCTTCTATGGCAACATCAAATTCTCACTCTAACATGTACTTATGACTATTAGGTATTTTTACCGATTAAGCCCTTTTGCTCGTTTTCACTTAAAACCGGGTAGTACAAGTTGTCTAACATAATTTAAAACCTCATATTCTATCATAAAACACCAAAATACACAAATTTCACCTATGGGTATTTTTCCAAATATGAACCCTAGGTTGAATTATTGCTAGCATAAGCTAAATCGAGCTACCGGGACTCCAAAAATGTAAAAATCATTAAAAACGAGGCTAGAACGGACTTACAATCGAGCTTGGAAGCTTGAAAAACCCTAGACATGGTTTCTCCTTGCTACATTCGGCCATGGGGTTGAAGATGAGCAAAATTGGCTTTTAATTTTGTATTTTAATTCATTTTACCCCTAAATGACCAAAATGCCCTTACTACTAAACTTTCCAAAAATTCCATCCATGTCCAATTTTTGTCCATAGACTTAGAAATTGGTAAAATTTCTATTTAAGACCTCCTAATTAATTTTTCAAAACAATTTCATACTAGAAACTTCTAGAATGCAAGTTTTGCAAATTATTCGATTTAGTCCCTAATTTCAATTTAAGCACTTTATGCATAAAATTTCTTCACTAAATTTTCACACAATCATGCAATCAAATCATAGACCTTAAAATAATCATAAAATAATTATTTCTATCTCGGATTTTGTGGTCACGAAACCACTATTCTGACTAGGCCCAAAATCAGGATATTACAACTCTCCCCCCTTCAGGGATTTTCGTCCCCGAAAATCTTACCAGAAAAGTGGTCTTCACTTTTAATCTCATATTCGGTGCCGAAGAACTTGCACTTAGACTGTACCTCCAATACATCTCTTCAATTTCTCATATGATCTAAAAGCTTACAGTCTCAACTCTCAACTGTTCTTAAATTTTCAACCCTTCTCAGTTTCCCATGATATCATGACATAAAACCCGAATCTCAACATGATTTAATGGAGACCGGAAGTCCAAGAAATCCAACAATCAAAGAGACCTGAAATTCCATGAATCTGATAAGTAGGAATTCATTCAATATAGATATGATTTATAGAGCTCGCCAAACATTTAACAATAGGATACATCACATTTTCCTCTTTCCGCTATGGAAATAATTCTAATATGGCCTCAAGAATAATCCTTCTCATTTCCATCCCAATATCAACACTGACAAGGATAATTTTGATAAATCCCAATGCTCGGCTTTAACCCCTTTAACAACTCCAATTTTATGTAACATCAAATGCTCTAAACTATCACATTACCTCACTGTCTTGAAACACATCACAATTCATACAACAGTACATTACTGAAAGTCAGGAAGTCTTTACTCAATGCAGACTAGTCTAGTTCAGACGCTTCGGTTACCAATATTCTCATCTATCCAAACTTTGTCAACATGTAATAAACTTTTCAGCTTTCACAAGACGAAAACCTTATCATTCGTAGTGACTTTAACTAATATCCAACTCTTTCTAATAAATATACACTTCTCGTTCAGACTATTTACTCTTTTATCAGTACAAAAATGAAATTATATTATCAGACTTGAGAAAAATAATCCTGACATAATTGTCACATGAAATCTTTCAAATAAATAATTTACCATACCGATTGAAACTCCCGCTTTTATCACCTATGCCTTTCGATGTCAAATCCTTACGTAAATTAGAAAAAATCCCAATACTAAAATCACCACATTACCAAGATCAAATTAGAAGTATAGTCATATTTGACATGATTATCACGAAGTGAAGAACGTACTTTGAACATGAGGCATAATTGAAAATTATAGAACAAAGATAACAAGAAAACCGAATAAAAAATCCAAGATACGATACTATGCCGAGAATCGAAAGCCAAACTCATAGAGAAAATACTGAATTTCGATAATTCTTCAAAGAAAGAAAGTCCAAAAGAAAACATCATTTAATCCCACTAGAATCAAATATAACAAGAACAATATATCTTCCCATACATATATATCGGATGAAGCATCAAGTAGAAGAAACAGAATCATAATATCATATGTATTCTCTCATCAATTCTTATCAGACGAAATGAAATAGAATACCCGATGAAATAGAGCAATATAAATTATAAACCGTCAGACTACCAATGCTTTCATCCAACACGAATTAGAAGACATTCCCATATAACAAGAATTTCTTCGAAGATCAATAGCCATAGAAATAGTTACGAGAACGGGTAAACACATAGAACATCTCAAAAGAGACTGCTAAATCTGTTCAGTCATAACTGTCACATTCAGATAGTTCACATTTCAATTATCATTTCCCCAACTAGTTCTGCCGTCACAAAATTTCATATTAAACCATTCACTAAAGAAGGCCAGTTCTGAATAAATTTCGATTTACACTTTTCTCGACCTTGCACCTGAGTAATTCGGTTTACCAAGGAGAATTCCTTTTCTAACTGGGGCAGTGCATAACTCCAATAATTTTTACGTTAATTCGATACTTTACTGGCTCTGACTTTACTTATCAGCTCATTTTCAATCTCTAATCATACTTATAATTATTCTATCACTGTACTCTTTGGGTTCTCAACCGGAAACTTATTCAATACAAATCTCATGAAATTCCATTATAAGTACCACTTGTAAGGGGAGGGTTGTAGGACCTCGACTCGACTTTCTTATACATACACATATGACACAACTTCCATCATCATAGTAACATCATCAAAATCATGTCATTCATTCATGTTGGCTTACACCAATTTTCCTATTGTCCCATTTAGACAATATACTTATGCATACATTCTATGTTTTCTAGACAACTTTACTTATCCATTCATTTAATTAAATTAATTCATGCTCATGACATTATATAAGGCCAAACAAACATAGATATTTGCATCACAATCACAACTTTCATTTCGTGCATCATCATGTACATATCATTACAATCATATAATTCAATCCAACAATTTAATTAACATAGATAAGTTCATTTCATTATAATCCTTTATCTCATAAAAATTATATATCATTAACATTTATCAACATTCGACGTCCAAATCAAGACAAGGACATTTTCACTTGTATCATAATATTATGACCTTTATTCATACCTCTACTACTTTCTATTTATTCCGTTCATCTTATCAAGTAAGCCATATACACTACATCATATAAGCTTTAAGCAAATATAGATATTTATCACATATGTATCCTAAACCTTTATTCATACTTTTCTGAACCGAGACTTATCATAATCATAATTTTACTCAAATACCTTCACATAACATTGAACATGGTCGGTGCAGCTTGGTTGGAGAGTACCCTGTCTAAATAAGACAGTACTCAACACGTCGGAAGACATCACACTATCACAGATCAATGGCATGTATAGCTAAACTTTAACACATGCTAGGTTAGCCCAAGAACCGACTAAACCTGCTCTGATACCACTAAATGTAACGCCCCCTACCCGAGACCATCTCCGGAGTCAAACACGAGGTGTTAACAGACTTAATTCATTACTTAAATAGCTCATACAATTCATTTTAAAATTTCCAGACAAGCTGGCTAACTGCATCACAGTCTCTTTAAAAATCATATCTCGAGTTCCGAAACTCAAAATCCAATTCTATAAATTTTCTCTGAAACTAGACTCATATATCTATCTACTAATTTTTTTCCAGAAATTTTGGTCAAGCCAATTAGTACAGTTTATTAGTTAAAATCTCCCCTATTTCAGGGTTCGACTACTCTGACCTCTGTGTATTACGAATTAGATATCTCCCTGTACAGACCTTCAATGACTATGTCGTTTGTTCTTAATAAAAATTGACTCAATAAGGAATCTGTACATATAAATCATGACTTCTAATTATCTTTTTAAAATTTATGGTGAATTTCAAAAGTCAAAACAGGGGATCCGGAAATAGCTCTGGACCTGTTTCACAAAAATTTAAACATCTCATAAAATATAACTCATATACCTGTTTTGTTCCTTCCATATGAAAATAGACTCATAATTCTTCAATTTGATATTTTATTCATCATCTAATTGTATCTCTACTATTTTTAATGATTTTTCAAAATCACATCACTGTTGCTGTCTGAATCTATTTTATGGTAAATTTTACCTATTTCATGGTTTCCATGGATTAGCTAACAATTTAGCATACATAACACCAAATATGATCATGATTAGCCATTCCAATGGCTAATCATTACCAAGCATTTCCATACCACTCAATAACCATATCATAAGACCATATATACAAAATGATTATAATGCTATACATGCCATACTCAAAATATACAAGCCATTATGCCAAGATGGTATACGGATAGTGTGAGCGAGCCTCCGACCGTTCCCGATTTCCGAGCTGGCTTGTCAAAACTACAAGGAATGAAAAGGAGGGAGTAAGCATAAATGCTTAATAAGTTCACATGCAAATACCAAGTAACATAACCATATAAGCAAACATAAAACATCATTTGCATAATCATCACCAAGACATTCATATCACATTTTCATTTATCATCTTACCATATTGTTGTTATATCGATTTTTCAACCCGAGGGTTAAGTACATACCTGTTCAAAGTATTCATTTCACAACACTTACCAATACATCCATTTTATCTCGAGTATTCCTCCATTTGAGTAGAATTTTACCCGTTGAACACATCGGAATATAATTCGGATACATGGAAAGTTTGCACATAAGTGCCACATATGTAGCCAAGCTACTATGTAACCCGCCTATAAGCGAACTCGAACTCAACTCAACGAGCTCGGGCATTCGCATCCATGAGTGAACTCGGACTCAACTCAACGAGTTCGGATGCCTAGTTACATCTCACGAACTCGGACTCAACTCAACTAGTTCGGACATTTGCATCCATAAGTGAACTCGGACTCAACTCAACGAGTTCGGATGCTCAACCATCCTACTGGCATGTCACTTGTATCCTAATCTATTCCTGAGGTTCAAACGGGCTTTTTTTTCCTCAATCTCACATTTGCTGTTTTCCATGGAATATTGGAACCGATACTAGGTAGCCATTCATATTTATCAAGTAGTAAACATAATTTGCATATTACTCAACATTAACCACAAAGCATAATATTTCACGATTAAAAATCAGCATATCATATAATTAACATCAATAACTTAAAAATAAAAAGTATGCTACATTATTTACAAATGAACTTACCTCGTATGCGAAAATGGCTACTTTTACCATTTCGTCCACAACTTGGTATTTTCCCCATTTTAGCCCGAATTTTAGTTTTCCTTGCTCTATCATTTAAAATATAGTCTAATTAGGACTCACATTATACAAATTGACCCAAAATCATATTTTGGAAAAATTACAGTTTTGCCCCTAAACTTTTGCATATTTACACTTTTTCCCCAAAGCTCGTAAATTAAACTTCAGCCTATTTTCTTATGTTTTATGACATGCTGATCATTTTTCCCTTCTATGGCAACATAAAATTCTCACTCTAACATGTACTTATGACTATTAGGTATTTTTACCGATTAAGCCCTTTTGCTCGTTTTCACTTAAAACCGGGTAGTACAAGTTGTCTAACATAATTTAAAACCTCATATTCTATCATAAAACACCAAAATACACAAATTTCACCTATGGGTATTTTTCCAAATATGAACCCTAGGTTGAATTATTGCTAGCATAAGCTAAATCGAGCTCTAGGGACTCCAAAATGTAAAAATCATTAAAAACGAGGCTAGAACGGACTTACAATCGAGCTTGGAAGCTTGAAAAACCCTATACATGGTTTCTCCTTGCTACATTCGGCCATGGGGTTGAAGATGAGCAAAATTGGCTTTTAATTTTGTATTTTAATTCATTTTACCCCTAAATGACCAAAATGCCCTTACTACTAAACTTTCCAAAAATTCCATCCATGTCCAATTTTTGTCCATAGACTTAGAAATTGGTAAAATTTCTATTTAAGACCTCCTAATTAATTTTTCAAAACAATTTCATACTAGAAACTTCTAGAATGCAAGTTTTGCAAATTATTCGATTTAGTCCCTAATTTCAATTTAAGCACTTTATGCATAAAATTTCTTCACTAAATTTTCACACAATCATGCAATCATATCATAGACCTCAAAATAATCATAAAATAATTATTTCTATCTCGGATTTTGTGGTCACGAAACCACTATTCCGACTAGGCCCAAAATCAGGATATTACACACAGTCCCCCATAAGCTTCCTTCAATATTGCCTGCCTCAAGTCAGAGTCCTTCGGAACACAAATTCTTCCTGTAAAACACAGAACTCCTTCGCTATTTAACCCAAACTCAGAAGTTTCCCCTTCCTTAACTTGTTGAAAACGAGCGACCAAAGACTCATCATTCAACTGCTTTTCCTTAATCTGTTCCACCTAGGTTGGTCTCACTTACAATGTAACACCCCCACGCCCGAAACCGTCACCGGAGTCAAGCTTGAAGTGTTACTAAACTTATCTTACCTTTTAAACAACTTTAAACCATTTATTTTAATTTTCCGAATAAACTGTTTTTCTGCATCATGGTTGCTTAAAAATTCATTTCTCAAGTTTCAAAACTCGAAAATAAGATCCATAAATTTTTCCTAAAACTATACTCATATATCTATCTGCTAATTTTTTTCTAGAATTTTTGACTTAGCCAATTAGTACAGTTTATTAGTTAAATTTACCCCTGTTTCAGAATTTGACTGCACTAGCCTCTACTTACTACGAACCACTTTTCTCTCTGTAAACAAATCATATGACATTACCGTTTGTTTCTATTAAAACTATATTCAATAAGAATTCTAGCCACATAAAGTACACCACATAATTATTTTTGTAAAATTTATGGTGAAATTATAAAGTTGGAACAGGGGATCCAGAAATCGCTCTGGCCCTATTTCACCAAAACTCAGATACCCTATAAAATACAAAATATTTACCTGTTTTGCTTATTCCATATGAAAATAGACACAACGAGCTTTAATTTCATATATTATTCACCATCAACCCATGTCTCTACCATTTCTTGTGATTTTCAAAATCTGTTATTTACGATACTTGAATCATTTTTAAGTTACTTTCACATTTTTCTTAGTTTTCATGTGATAGTTACTACTTAATCATACATACTATTAAACATGTATATCATCAGCCACTCTATTAGCTAATCACTAGCAAGTTTTTACACATCATTCATTGATCATATCATATCAAAAGAAACCAAGTTCCTATACATGCCATACACAAAGCGAAACGTCTAACTATACCAATGTGATTTCTTTGATAGTGTGATCGGGTCTCCGACGTTTCCTTCGATCCCGAGTGGCTTGATAAAAACTATAAGAAAAAGAAAATAAAGAGAGTAAGCACTAGGCTTAGTAAGCTTACAAGCAAATAAATTACAACATTCAACATAATGAATAATTATACATAATGTCACCTAGCCTCATAAACTTTCTTTACTTCACATTTTCTACCTTCTTCTTTACTCACTTACCTTCTTTCTTACCTGACCTTTCACTATTCATAAATATAATCTACCTTCCCTTTTGCTAATAATTCACTGTAATTTAGCGTGTACAATGACCCGTTGAACCACTCGAAATAGTAAGGATACTAGGGTTGTTCCTGTCTATCAATATCCTGCCAATGCCATGTCTTCGACATGGACTTACATGAATTATTCACATCTCCAATGCCATATATATATACTATGGGCTTACATGGCTCATTCTGTCTCCAAAGCCATATATCGATATGGACTTACATGGCTCATTTTCATCTGTCTCTGTCTCACAACCCCAATATCCTAACATTCCTAAGGTTCAAGCAGGGCTTCCTAATGCTTTTTCTCGTCACTTAGCCTTTAATTCGACTTTAAATATTCTCAAAAAAATAAGTATATAAATGCTAGAAATTGACAATAATAATGTAAAATAAAAGAATATTGCATTTATTTACTATAAACTTACCTCGATACAAATGTGACTAAACTTTACAATTTAGTCCTTTACTTTTTCTTTTCCCCGATCTACTCCTGAATTTCGCTCTTCTTGATCTATAATAGCAAATTTAACTTATTTAATATTCACATTTATCAAAGCAGTCGTTGACCCAAACTTTGGAAAAATTACATTTTGCCCCTAAACTTTCACATATTTGCACTTTTCCCCAAGGCTCGTAATTTAAACTTCATCCTATTTTCTTATGTTTTATGACATGCTGATCATTTTCCCTTCTATGACAACATCAAATTCACACTCTAACATGTACTTATGACTATTAGGTATTTTTACCTGGATTAAGCCCTTTACTCGTTTTTGCTTAAAACCGAGTAGCACAAGTTGTCTAACATAATTTAAAACCTCATATTCTATCATAAAACATCAAAATAAACACTTTTCACCTATGGGTATTTTTCAAAATATGAACCCTAACTTAAATTATTGCTAGCATAAGCTTTATCGAGCTAGGGACTCAAAACGTAAAGAACATTAAAAGCGGGCTTGGAATCACTTACTATGGAGCTTGAAAGCTTGAAACAAACCCTAGCTATGGAGAACCCTTGAAATTTCGTGCTAATGAAGAAGATGATGAATTTTGTGTTATTTTTCCCTTTTTATTTCATTTAATATACAAATAACCAAAATGCCCTTCCTTATTAAGCTTTCAAAAATTCCATCCATGTCCTATTTTGTCCATGAACTTAGGAATTGGTGAAATTGTTATTTAAACCCTCCTAATTAATATTCCAAAGCAATTTCATACTAAAAACTTCTAGAATGCAAGTTTTGCAAATTATTCGATTTAGTCCCTAATCTCAACTTAAGCACTTTATGCATAGAATTTCATCACGAAATTTTCACACAATCATGCAATCATATCATGAACCTCAAAATAATAATAAAATAAATTTTTCTACCTCGAATTTGTGGTTTCACAACCACTGTTCTGTTTAGGCCCTATTTCGGGATGTTACATTTCTCCCCCCTTTAGGGATTTTCGTCCCCGAAAATCTTACCTGTAAAGAGATTTGGGTACTGTTTTCGCATAGCCTCTTCGGGTTCCCATGTGGCCTCGTCTACCCCATGTCTATTCCATAGTACTTTCACAAGTGGAATACTTTTGTTCCTTAATTGCTTTATCGACTAATACATGTTTGCCTAATGGATTCGATACTTTAATCACAAATTCTGTAGATTCTACAGGCATACTTGTACTATACTTCAATTTCTTGCAAACATATGAATGAGTTGAACCCGAATCAATCAAAGCAATGACATTAATATCATATAGAGAAAATATACCTGTAATCACATCGGGGAAGGATGCCTCTTCGCGTGCACGAATAGCATAAGTCCTTGCAGGGGCTCTAACATCTGGTCTCACAGCCGAATCTCTTGAGGTACCTCTGTTACTTGCTTCTACTCCCGGTTGCCTCAGTGATCTGCGTCTAGTACGAGCATTTCTGGATCTAGCACTCTGTGTTATCTCTCGATTAGCCACCTCTGGACATTCTCGTACAAAATGATCTGGAGCACCGCATTTATAACAAACATTTTTGCCTGCCCGACAAAGACCATAATGAAGTCTACCACACCGTGAACACCTTGATCTACCCTGTCCAACATTACCTACACTCGCAGTCGAGGTGTTTTGAGCCTTCGAATCCTTAAATCTGCTGCCTCTATTCTGACTAGAATACCCGGCTGAAAAACTAGATCTGGTAGAAAACTCCTTTGGTCTTTTGGATGTAGCCTGGAATGACCTGCTCATCTGTCTCTTCTTTGTATCTTGTGTCTCTGTCTCAACTTTGCCTTTTGTTTTTAACAGCTCCTCTGCCTTACAAGCTCTCTCAACTAAAATAACAAACTCTTTTATTTCTAGGACACCTACTGACAATCAGATATTATCATTTAACCCATCCTCAAACTTTTTACACATAATAGCCTCTGTGGACACACATTCTCGAGCATATTTACTAAGCCTGACAAATTCGCGCTCATAATCGGTCACTGTCATATTACCTTGTTTCAATTCCATGAGTTCCTTTCTCTTCTGGTCAATAAACCTCTGACTGATGTACTTTTTACAAAATTCCTCCTGAAAGAAATCCCAAGTGACCCTCTCCTTTGGTTCAACTGATACAAGTGTCTTCCACCAGTGGTAGGTTGAGTCTCTAAGAAGTGATACTACACATTTCATACATTCCTAGGGTGTACAAGATAATTCGTCAAAGACTCTGATAGTATTTTCTAACCAAAATTCTGCTCTTTTTGCATCATCATCTTTTGTTGCTCAGAACTCTTCTGCCCCTTGTTTCCTGATTCTATAAACTGGTGGCTTTTCTCTTATCACTGTACCTGTGACTAGGGGAGCTTGAGCTACATGGGTAGCCTGAGAATCATGAGGGGTGGAGGTCTAACTTCCGGATTCGCATTTAACGAACTCGGCAAACAAATCATTCAAAGCTTGGAAGAGAGCTTCTCGAGTCACTCCTCCCTGATTAACTGTTACTGGCCTATTCTTAGATGGCGGTTCCCCTTCCGCGAGAGCAGGTGCATTACTTTCTACATCATCATCACCAACTCGCTCGGGATCCATTACTATAAAACAAAATATCTAAAAATCGTCAAGAGTCGGCACACTATCAAAATACAGGTATGGCATGTATAGCTAGACTTTTACTCACACTAACTATTCCGAGAACCGACTAAACTTGCTCTGATACCAATAAATGTAACACCCCCACACCCGAAACCGTCACCGGAGTCAAGCTTGAAGTGTTACTAAACTTATCTTACCTTTTAAACAACTTTAAACCACTTATTTTAATTTTCCGAATAAACTATTTTTCTGCATCATGGTTGCTTAAAAATTCATTTCTCGAGTTTCAAAACTCAAAATTAAGATCCATAAATTTTTCCTGAAACTATACTCATATATCTATCTGCTAATTTTTTTCTAGAATTTTTGACTTAGCCAATTAGTACAGTTTATTAGTTAAATTTACCCCTGTTTAAGAATTCGACTGCACTAGCCTCTACTTACTACGAACCACTTTTCTCTCTGTAAACAAATCATATGACTATACCGTTTGTTTCTATTAAAACTATATTCAATAAGAATTCTAATCACATAAAGTACACCACATAATTATTTTTGTAAAATTTATGGTGAAATTATAAAGTTGGAACAGGGGATCCAGAAATCGCTCTGGCCCTATTTCACCAAACTCAGATACCCTATAAAATACAAAATCTTTACTTGTTTTGCTTATTCCATATAAAAATAGACACAACGAGCTTTAATTTCATATATTATTCACCATCAATCCATGTCTCTACCATTTCTTGTGATTTTTCAAAATCCTGTTATTTCTGATACTTGAATCTGTTTTTAAGTTACTTTCACATTTTTCTTAGTTTTCATGTGATAGTTACTACTTAATCATACATACTATTAAACATGTATATCATCAGCCACTCTATTAGCTAATCACTAGCAAGTATTTACACATCATTCATTGATCATATCATATCAAAAGAAACCAAGTTCCTATACATGCCATACACAAAACGAAACGTCTAACTATACCAATGTGATTTCTTCGATAGTGTGATCGGGTCTCCGACGTTTCCTTCGATCCCCGAGTGGCTTGATAAAAACTATAAGAAAAAGAAAATAAAGAGAGTAAGCACTAGGCTTAGTAAGCTTACAAGCAAATAAATTACAACATTCAACATAATGAATAATTATACATAATGTCACCTAGCCTCATAAACTTTCTTTACTTCACATTTTCTACCTTCTTCTTCACTCACTTACCTTCTTTCTTACCTGACCTTTCACTATTCATAAATATAATCTACCTTCCCTTTTACTGATAATTCACTATAATTTAGCGTGTACAATGACCCGTTGAACCACTCGGAATAGTAAGGATACTAGGGTCGTTCCTGTCTATCAATATCTCGCTAATGCCATGTCTTGACATGGACTTACATGAATTATTCTGTCTCCAATGCCATATATATATATACTATGGGCTTACATGGCTCATTCCTGTCTCCAAAGCCATATATCGATATGGACTTACATGGCTCATTTCGTCTGTCTCTGTCTGTCAACCCCAATATCCTAACATTCCTAAGGTTCAAACAGGCTTCCTAATGCTTTTCTCGTCACTTAGCCTTTAATTCGACTTTAAATATTCTCAAAAAATAAGTATATAAATGCTGAAATTGACAATAATAATGTAAAATAAAAGAATATTGCATTTATTTACTATAAACTTACCTCGATACAAATGTGACTAAACTTTACAATTTAGTCCTTTACTTTTCTTTTCCCGATCTACTCCTTAATTTCGCTCTTCTTGATCTATAATAGCAAATTTAACTTATTTAATATTCACATTTATCAAAACAGTCGTTGACCCAAACTTTGGAAAAATTACATTTTTGCCCCTAAACTTTCACATATTTGCACTTTTTCCCCAAGGCTCGTAATTTAAACTTCATCCTATTTTCTTATGTTTTATGACATGCTGATCATTTTTCCCTTCTATGACAACATCAAATTCACACTCTAACATGTACTTATGACTATTAGGTATTTTTACCGATTAAGCCCTTTTACTCGTTTTTACTTAAAACCGAGTAGCACAAGTTGTCTAACATAATTTAAAACCTCATATTCTATCATAAAACATCAAAATAAACACTTTTCACCTATGGGTATTTTTCAAAATATGAACCCTAACTTAAATTATTGCTAGCATAAGCTTTATCGAGCTACCGAGACTCCGAAAACGTAAAGAACATTAAAAACGGGGCTTGGAATCACTTACTATGGAGCTTGAAAGCTTGAAACAAACCCTAGCTATGGAGAACCCTTGAAATTTCGTGCTAATAAAGAAGATGATGAATTTTGTGTTATTTTTCCCTTTTTATTTCATTTAATATCCAAATGACCAAAATGCCCTTCCTTATTAAACTTTCAAAATTCCATCCATGTCCTATTTTGTCCATGAACTTAGGAATTGGTGAAATTGTTATTTAAACCCTCCTAATTAATATTCCAAAGCAATTTCATACTAAAAACTTCTAGAATGCAAGTTTTGCAAATTATTCGATTTAGTCCCTAATCTCAACTTAAGCACTTTATGCATAGAATTTCATCACGAAATTTTCACACAATCATGCAATCATATCATGAACCTCAAAATAATAATAAAATAAATTTTTCTACCTCGAATTTGTGGTTTCACAACCACTGTTCCGTTTAGGCCCTATTTCGGGATGTTACATTTCTCCTCCCCTTTAGGGATTTTCGTCCCCGAAAATCTTAGCTGTGAAGAGATTTGGGTACTGTTTTCGGATAGCCTCTTCGGGTTCCCATGTGGCCTCGTCTACCCCATGTCTATTCCATAGTACTTTCACAAGTGGAATACTTTTGTTCCTTAATTGCTTTATCTACTAATACATGCTTGTCTAATGGATTCGATACTTTAATCACAAATTCTGTAGATTCTATAGGCATACTTGTACTAGACTTCAATTTCTTGCAAACATATGAATGAGTTGAACCCGAATCAGTCAAAGCAATGACATTAATATCATATAGAGAAAATATACCCGTAATCACATCGGGGAAGGATGCCTCTTCGCGTGCACGAATAGCATAAGTCCTTGCAGGGGCTCTAACATCTGGTCTCACAGCCGAATCTCTTGAGGTACCTCTGTTACTTGCTCCTACTCCCGGTTGCCTCAGTGATCTGCCACTAATAGGAGCATTTCTGGATCTAGCACTCTGTGTTATCTCTCGATTAGCCACCTCTGGACATTCTCGTACAAAATGATCTAGAGCACCGCATTTATAACAAACATTTTTGCCTGCCCGACAAGGACCATAATGAAGTCTACCACACCATGAACACCTTGATCTACCCTGTCCAACATTACCTAAACTCGCAGTCGAGGTGTTTTGAGCCTTCGAATCCTTAAATCTGCTGCCTCTATTCTGACTAGAATACCCGGCTGAAAAACTAGATCTGGTAGAAAACTCCTTTGGTCTTTTGGATGTAGCCTGGAATGACCTGCTCATCTGTCTCTTCTTTGTATCTTGTGTCTCTGTCTCAACTTTGCCTTTTGTTTTTAACACCTCCTCTGCCTTACAAGCTCTCTCAACTAAAATAACAGACTCTCTTATTTCTAGGACACCTACTGACAATTAGATATTATCATTTAACCCATCCTCAAACTTTTTACATATAATAGCCTCTGTGGACACACATTCTCGAGCATATTTACTAAGCCTGACAAATTCGCGCTCATAATCGGTCACTGTCATATTACCTTGTTTTAATTCCAGGAGTTCCTTTCTCTTCTGGTCAATAAACATCTGACTGATGTACTTTTTACAAAATTCCTCCTGAAGGAAATCCCAAGTGACCCTCTCCTTTGGTACAATTGATACAAGTGTCTTCCACCAGTGGTAGGCTGAGTCTCTAAGAAGTGATACTACAGATTTCATACATTCCTAGGGTGTACAAGATAATTCGTCAAAGACTCTGATAGTATTTTCTAACCAAAATTCTGCTCTTTTTGCATCATCATCTTTTGTTGCTTGGAACTCTTCTGCCCCTTGTTTCCTGATTCTATCAACTGGTGGCTTTTCTCTTATCACTGTACCTGTGACTAGGGGAGCTTGAGCTACATGGGTAGCCTGAGAATCATGAGGGGTGGAGGTCTAACTTCCGGATTCGCATTTAACGAACTCGGCAAACAAATCATTCAAAGCTTGGAAGAGAGCTTCTCGAGTCACTCCTCCCCGATTAAGCACATCGCCTATTCTCGATGGCGGTTCCCTTCTCGAGAGCAAGCGCATTACTTTCTACATCATCATCACCAACTCGCCGGATCCATTACTATAAAACAAAATATCTAAAATCGTCAGAGTCGTCACACTATCAAAATACAGGTATGGCATGTATAGCTAGACTTTTACTCACACTAACTATTCCGAGAACCGACTAAACTTGCTCTGATACCAATAAATGTAACACCCCCACACCCGAAACCTTCACCGGAGGCAAGCTTGAAGTGTTACTAAACTTATCTTACCTTTTAAACAACTTTAAACCATTTATTTTAATTTTCTGAATAAATTGTTTTTCTGCATCATGGTTGCTTAAAAATTCATTTCTCGAGTTTCAAAACTCGAAATTAAGATCCATAAATTTTTCCTGAAACTATACTCATATATCTATTTGCTAATTTTTTTCTAGAATTTTTGACTTAGCCAATTAGTACAGTTTATTAGTTAAATTTACCCCTGTTTCAGAATTCGACTGCACTAGCCTCTACTTACTACGAACCACTTCTCTCTCTGTAAAAAAATCATATGACTATACTGTTTGTTTCGATTAAAACTATATTCAATAAGAATTCTAACCACATAAAGTGCACCACATAATTATTTTTGTAAAATTTATGGTGAAATTCTAAAGTTGGAACAGGGGATCCAGAAATCGCTCTGGCCCTATTTCACCAAAACTCAGATACCCTATAAAATACAAAATCTTTACCTGTTTTGCTTATTCCATATGAAAATAGACACAACGAGCTTGAATGTCATATATTATTCACCATCAACCCATGTCTCTACCATTTCTTGTGATTTTTCAAAATCCTGTTATTTCTGATACTTGAATCTGTTTTTAAGTTACTTTCACATTTTTCTTAGTTTTCATGTGATAGTTACTACTTAATCATACATACTATTAAACATGTATATCGTCAGCCGCTCTATTAGCTAATCACTAGAAAGTATTTACACATCATTCATTGATCATATCATATCAAAAGAAACCAAGTTCCTATACATGCCATACACAAAACGAAACGTCTTACTATACCAATGTGATTTCTTCGATAGTGTGATCGGGTCTCCGACGTTTCCTTCGATCCCCGAGTGGCTTGATAAAAACTATAAGAAAAAGAAAATAAAGAGAGTAAGCACTAGGCTTAGTAAGCTTACAAGCAAATAAATTACAACATTCAACATAATGAATAATTATACATAATGTCACCTAGCCTCATAAACTTTCTTTACTTCACATTTTCTACATTCTTCTTTACTCACTTACCTTCTTTCTTACCTGACCTTTCACTATTGATAAATATAATCTACCTTCCCTTTTGCTGATAATTCACTGTAATTTAGCATGTACAATGACCCGTTGAACCACTCGAAATAGTAAGGATACTAGGTCGTTCTCGCTCATCAATATCCTGCCAATGCCATGTCTTCGACATGGACTTACATGAATTATTCCTGTCTCCAATGCCATATATATATACTATGGGCTTACATGGCTCATTCCTGTCTCCAAAGCCATATATCTGATATGGACTTACATGGCTCATTTCGTCTGTCTCCGTCTGTCAACCCCAATATCCTAACATTCCTAAGGTTCAAACAGGCTTCCTAATGCTTTTCTCTGTCACTTAGCCTTTAATTCGACTTTAAATATTCTCAAAAAATAAGTATATAAATGCTGAAATTGACAATAATAATGTAAAATAAAAGAATATTGCATTTATTTACTATAAACTTACCTCGATACAAATGTGACTAAACTTTACAATTTAGTCCTTTACTTTTTCTTTTCCCCGATCTACTCCCGAATTTCGCTCTTCTTGATCTATAATAGCAAATTTAACTTATTTAATATTCACATTTATCAAAAAATTCGTTCACCCAAACTTTGGAAAAATTACATTTTTGCCCCTAAACTTTCACATATTTGCACTTTTTCCCCAAGGCTCGTAATTTAAACTTCATCCTATTTTCTTATGTTTTATGACATGCTGATCATTTTTCCCTTCTATGACAACATCAATTTCACACTCTAACATGTACTTATGACTATTAGGTATTTTTACCGATTAAGCCCTTTTACTCGTTTTTACTTAAAACCGAGTAGCACAAGTTGTCTAACATAATTTAAAACCTCATATGCTATCATAAAACATCAAAATAAACACTTTTCACCTATGGGTATTTTTCAAAATATGAACCCTAACTTAAATTATTGCTAGCATAAGCTTTATCGAGCTACCGGGACTCCGAAAACGTAAAGAACATTAAAAACGGGGCTTGGAATCACTTACTATGGAGCTTGAAAGCTTGAAACAAACCCTAGCTATGGAGAACCCTTGAAATTTCGTGCTAATGAAGAAGATGATGAATTTTGTGTTATTTTTCCCTTTTTATTTCTTTCAATATACAAATGACCAAAATGCCCTTCCTTATTAAGCTTTCAAAAATTCCATCCATGTCCTATTTTGTCCATGAACTTAGGAATTGGTGAAATTGTTATTTAAACCCTCCTAATTAATATTCCAAAGCAATTTCATACTAAAAACTTCTAGAATGCAAGTTTTGCAAATTATTCGATTTAGTCCCTAATCTCAACTTAAGCACTTTATGCATAGAATTTCATCACGAAATTTTCACACAATCATGCAATCATATCATGAACCTCAAAATAATAATAAAATAAATTTTTCTACCTCAAATTTGTGGTTTCACAACCACTGCTCATTTAGGCCCTATTTAGGGATGTTACATTTCTCCCCCTTTAGGGATTTTCGTCCCCAAAATCTTACTCAGAAAGAGATTTGGGTACTTGTTTTGATAGCCTCTTCGGGTTCCCATGTGGCCTCGTCTACCCCATGTCTATTCCATAGTACTTTCACAAGTGGAATACTTTTGTTCCTTAATTGCTTTATCGACTAATACATGCTTGCCTAATGGATTCGATACTTTAATCACAAATTCTGTAGATTCTACAGGCATACTTGTACTAGACTTCAATTTCTTGCAAACATATGAATGAGTTGAACCCGAATCAATCAAAGCAATGACATTAATATCATATAGAGAAAATATACCTGTAATCACATCGGGGAAGGATGCCTCTTCGCGTGCACGAATAGCATAAGTCCTTGCAGGGGCTCTAACATCCGGTCTCACACCAATCTCTTGAGGTACCTCTCACATTTGCTTCTACTCCGGTTGCCTCGGTGATCTACCTCTAGTACGAGCATTTCGGATCTAGCACTCGTGTTATCTCTCGATTAGCCACCTCTGGACATTCTCATACAAAATGATCTGGAGCACCGGATTTATAACAAACATTTTTGGCTGCCCGACAAAGACCATAATGAAGTCTACCATACCATGAACACCTTGATCTACCCCGTCAACATTACCTACACTCGCAATGAGGTGTTTTGAGCCTTCAATCCTTGAATCACTGCCTCTATTTCGACTAGAATACCCGGTGAAAAACTAGATCCGTAGAAAACTCCTTTGGTCTTTTGGATGTAGCCTGGAATGACCTGCTCATCTGTCTCTTCTTTGTATCTTGTGTCTCTGTCTCAACTTTGCCTTTTGTTTTTAACAGCTCCTCTGCCTTACAAGCTCTCTCAACTAAAATAACAAACTCTTTTATTTCTAGGACACCTACTGACAATCAGATATTATCATTTAACCCATCCTCAAACTTTTTACACATAATAGCCTCTGTGGACACACATTCTCAAGCATATTTACTAAGCCTGACAAATTCGCGCTCATAATCGGTCACTGTCATATTACCTTGTTTCAATTCCAGGAGTTCCTTTCTCTTCTGGTCAATAAACCTCTGACTGATGTACTTTTTACAAAATTCCTCCTGAAAGAAATCACAAGTGACCCTCTCCTTTGGTACAATTGATACAAGTGTCTTCCACCAGTGGTAGGTTGAGTCTCTAAGAAGTGATACTACACATTTCATACATTCCTAGGGTGTACAAGATAATTCATCAAAGATTCTGATAGTATTTTCTAACCAAAATTCTGCTCTTTTTGCATCATCATCTTTTGTTGCTCAGAACTCTTCTGCCCCTTGTTTCCTGATTCTATCAACTGGTGGCTTTTCTCTTATCACTGCATTCGTGACTAGGGAGCTTGAGCTACATGGGTAGCCCGAGAATCATGAGGGGTGGAGGTCTAACTTCCGGATTCGCATTGAACGAACTCGGCAAACAAATCATTCAAAGCTTGGAAGAGAGCTTCTCGAGTCACTCCTCCCTGATTAACTGTTACTGGCCTATTCTCAGATGGCGGTTCCCCTTCCGCGAGAGCAGGTGCATTACTTTCTACATCATCATCACCAACACGCTCGGGATCCATTACTATAAAACAAAATATCTAAAAATCGTCAGGAGTCGGTACACTATCAAAATACAGGTATGGCATGTATAGCTAGACTTTTACTCACACTAACTATTCCGAGAACCGACTAAACTTGGTCTGATACCAATAAATGTAACACCCCCACACCCGAAACCGTCACCGGAGTCAAGCTTGAAGTGTTACTAAACTTATCTTACCTTTTAAACAACTTTAAACCACTTATTTTAATTTTCCGAATAAACTATTTTTCTGCATCATGGTTGCTTAAAAATTCATTTCTCGAGTTTCAAAACTCGAAATTAAGATCCATAAATTTTTCCTGAAACTATACTCATATATCTATCTGCTAATTTTTTTCTAGAATTTTTGACTTAGCCAATTAGTACAGTTTATTAGTTAAATTTACCCCTATTTAAGAATTCGACTACACTAGCCTCTACTTACTACGAACCACTTTTCTCTCTGTAAACAAATCATATGACTATACCGTTTGTTTCTATTAAAACTATATTCAATAAGAATTCTAATCACATAAAGTACACCACATAATTATTTTTGTAAAATTTATGGTGAAATTATAAAGTTGGAACAGGGGATCCAGAAATCGCTCTGGCCCTATTTCACCAAAACTCAGATACCCTATAAAATACAAAATCTTTACTTGTTTTTCTTATTCCATATAAAAATAGGCACAACGAGCTTCAATTTCATATATTATTCACCATCAATCTATGTCTCTACCATTTCTTGTGATTTTTCAAAATCCTGTTATTTCTGATACTTGAATCTATTTTTAAGGTACTTTCACATTTTTCTTAGTTTTCATGTGATAGTTACTACTTAATCATACATACTATTAAACATGTATATCATCAGCCACTCTATTAGCTAATCACTAGCAAGTATTTACACATCTTTCATTGATCATATCATATCAAAAGAAACCAAGTTCCTATACATGCCATACACAAAACGTAAACGCCTAACTATACCAATGTGATTTCTTCGATAGTGTGATCGGGTCTCCGACGTTTCCTTCGATCCCCGAGTGGCTTGATAAAACTATAAGAAAAGAAAATAAAGAGAGTAAGCACTAGGCTTAGTAAGCTTACAAGCAAATAAATTACAACATTCAACATAATGAATAATTATACATAATGTCACCTAGCCTCATAAACTTTCTTTACTTCACATTTTCTACCTTCTTCTTTACTCACTTACCTTCTTTCTTACCTGACCTTTCACTATTCATAAATATAATCTACCTTCCCTTTTACTGATAATTCACTATAATTTAGCGTGTACAATGACCCGTTGAACCACTCGGAATAGTAAGGATACTAGGGTCGTTCCTGTCTATCAATATCCTGCCAATGGCATGTCTTCGACATGGACTTACATGAATTATTCCTGTCTCCAATGCCATATATATATATACTATGGGCTTACATGGCTCATTCCTGTCTCCAAAGCCATATATCTGATATGGACTTACATGGCTCATTTCTGTCCTGTCCTGTCCTGTCAACCCCAATATCTTAACATTCCTAAGGTTCAAACAGGGCTTCCTAATGCTTTTTCTCTATCACTTCGCCTTTAATTCGACTTTAAATATTCTCAAAAAAATAAGTATATAAATGCTGGAAATTGACAATAATAATGTAAAACAAAAGAATATTGCATTTATTTACTTTAAACTTACCTCGATACAAATGTGACTAAACTTTACAATTTAGTCCTTTACTTTTTCTTTTCCCCGATCTACTCCCGAATTTCGCTCTTCTTGATCTATAATAGCAAATTTAACTTATTTAATATTCACATTTATCAAAACAGTCGTTGACCCAAACTTTGGAAAAATTACATTTTTGCCCCTAAACTTTCACATATTTGCACTTTTTCCCCAAGGCTCGTAATTTAAACTTCATCCTATTTTCTTATGTTTTATGACATGCTGATCATTTTTCCCTTCTATGACAACATCAAATTCACACTCTAACATGTACTTATGACTAATAGGTATTTTTACCGATTAAGCCCTTTTACTCGTTTTTACTTAAAACCGAGTAGCACAAGTTGTCTAACATAATTTAAAACCTTATATTCTATCATAAAACATCAAAATAAACACTTTTCACCTATGGGTATTTTTCAAAATATGAACCCTAACTTAAATTATTGCTAGCATAAGCTTTATCGAGCTACCGAGACTCCGAAAACGTAAAGAACATTAAAAACGGGGCTTGGAATCACTTACTATGGAGCTTGAAAGCTTGAAACAAACCCTAGCTATGGAGAACCCTTGAAATTTCGTGCTAATAAAGAAGATGATGAATTTTGTGTTATTTTTCCCTTTTTATTTCATTTAATATCCAAATGACCAAAATGCCCTTCCTTATTAAACTTTCAAAAATTCCATCCATGTCCTATTTTGTCCATGAACTTAGGAATTGGTGAAATTGTTATTTAAACCCTCCTAATTAATATTCCAAAGCAATTTCATACTAAAAACTTCTAGAATGCAAGTTCTGCAAATTATTCGATTTAGTCCCTAATCTCAACTTAAGCACTTTATGCATAGAATTTCATCACGAAATTTTCACACAATCATGCAATCATATCATGAACCTCAAAATAATAATAAAATAAATTTTTCTACCTCGAATTTGTGGTTTCACAACCACTGTTCCGTTTAGGCCCTATTTCGGGATGTTACATTTCTCCCCCCCTTTAGGGATTTTCGTCCCCGAAAATCTTAGCTGTGAAGAGATTTGGGTACTGTTTTCGCATAGCCTCTTCGGGTTCCCATGTGGCCTCGTCTACCCCATGTCTATTCCATAGTACTTTCACAAGTGGAATACTTTTGTTCCTTAATTGCTTTATCTACTAATACATGCTTGCCTAATGGATTTGATACTTTAATCACAAATTCTGTAGATTCTATAGGCATACTTGTACTAGACTTCAATTTCTTGCAAACATATGAATGAGTTGAACTGAATCAGTCAAAGCAATGACATTAATATCATCTGAGAAAATATACCGTAATCACATCGGGAAGGATGCCTCTTCGCGTGCACGAATAGCATAAGTCCTTGCAGGGCTCTAACATCCGGTCTCACAGAATCTCTTGAGGTACCTCTGTTACTTGCTCCTACTCCCGGTTGCCTCAGTGATCTGCCTCTAATAGGAGCATTTCTGGATCTAGCACTCTGTGTTATCTCTCGATTAGCCACCTCTGGACATTCTCGTACAAAATGATCTGGAGCACCGCATTTATAACAAACATTTTTGCCTGCCCGACAAGGACCATAATGAAGTCTACCACACCATAAACACCTTGATCTACCCTGTCCAACATTACCTACACTCGCAGTCGAGGTGTTTTGAGCCTTCGAATCCTTAAATCGGCTGCCTCTATTCTGACTAGAATACCCGGCTGAAAAACTAGATATGGTAGAAAACTCCTTTGGTCTTTTGGATGTAGCCTGGAGTGACCTGCTCATCTGTCTCTTCTTTGTATCTTGAGTCTCTGTCTCAACTTTGCCTTTTGTTTTTAACACCTCCTCTGCCTTACAAGCTCTCTCAACTAAAATAACAAACTCTTTTATTTCTAGGACACCTACTGACAATTAGATATTATCATTTAACCCATCCTCAAACTTTTTACATATAATAGCCTCTGCGGACACACATTCTCGAGCATATTTACTAAGCCTGACAAATTTGCGCTCATAATCGGTCACTGTCATATTACCTTTTTTCAATTCCAGGAGTTCCTTTCTCTTCTGGTCAATAAACCTCTGACTAATGTACTTTTTACAAAATTCCTCCTGAAGGAAATCCCAAGTGACCCTCTCCTTTGGTACAATTGATACAAGTGTCTTCCACCAGTGGTAGGCTGAGTCTCTAAGAAGTGATACTACACATTTCATACATTCCTAGGGTGTACAAGATAATTCGTCAAAGACTCTGATAGTATTTTCTAACCAAAATTCTGCTCTTTTTGCATCATCATCTTTTGTTGCTCAGAACTCTTCTGCCCCTTGTTTCCTGATTCTATCAACTGGTGGCTTTTCTCTTATCACTGTACCTGTGACTAGGGGAGCTTGAGCTACATGGGTAGCCTGAGAATCATGAGGGGGTGGAGGTCTAACTTCCGGATTCGTACGAACGAACTCGGCAAACAAATCATTCAAAGCTTGGAAGAGAGCTTCTCGAGTCACTCCTCCCTGATTAACTATTCATCGCCTATTCTCGATGGCGCCGCCCTTCATGAGAGCAAAGCATTACTTTATACATCATCATCACCAACTCGCTCGGGATCAATTACTATAAAACAAAATATCTAAAAATCGTCAGGAGTCGTCACACTATCAAAATACAGGTATGGCATGTATAGCTAGACTTTTACTCACACTAACTATTCCGAGAACCGACTAAACTTGCTCTGATACCAATAAATGTAACACCCCCACACCCGAAACCTTCACCGGAGGCAAGCTTGAAGTGTTACTAAACTTATCTTACCTTTTAAACAACTTTAAACCATTTATTTTAATTTTCCGAATAAATTGTTTTTCTGCATCATGGTTGCTTAAAAATTCGTTTCTCGAGTTTCAAAACTCGAAATTAAGATCCATAAATTTTTCCTTAAACTATACTCATATATCTATTTGCTAATTTTTTTCTAGAATTTTTGACTTAGCCAATTAGTACAGTTTATTAGTTAAATTTACCCCTGTTTCAGAATTCGACTGCACTAGCCTCTACTTACTACGAACCACTTTTCTCTCTGTAAAAAAATCATATGACTATACCGTTTGTTTCGATTAAAACTATATTCAATAAGAATTCTAACCACATAAAGTACACCACATAATTATTTTTGTAAAATTTATGGTGAAATTATAAAGTTGGAACAGGGGATCCAGAAATCGCTCTGGCCCTATTTCACCAAAACTCAGATACCCTATAAAATACAAAATCTTTACCTGTTTTGCTTATTCCATATGAAAATAGACACAACGAGATTTAATGTCATATATTATTCACCATCAACCCATGTCTCTACCATTTCTTGTGATTTTTCAAAATCCTGTTATTTCTGATACTTGAATCTATTTTTAAGTTACTTTCACATTTTTCTTAGTTTTCATGTGATAGTTACTACTTAATCATACATACTATTAAACATGTATATCATCAGCCACTCTATTAGCTAATCACTAGAAAGTATTTACACATCATTCATTGATCATATCATATCAAAAGAAACCAAGTTCCTATACATGCCATACACAAAACGAAACGTCTTACTATACCAATGTGATTTCTTCGATAGTGTGATCGGGTCTCCGACGTTTCCTTCGATCCCCGAGTGGCTTGATAAAAACTATAAGAAAAAGAAAATAAAGAGAGTAAGCACTAGGCTTAGTAAGCTTACAAGCAAATAAATTACAACATTCAACATAATGAATAATTATACATAATGTCACCTAGCCTCATAAACTTTCTTTACTTCACATTTTCTACCTTCTTCTTTACTCATTTACCTTCTTTCTTACCTGACCTTTCACTATTCATAAATATAATCTACCTTCCCTTTTGCTGATAATTCACTATAATTTAGCGTGTACAATGACCCGTTGAACCATTGAATAGTAAGGATACTAGGTCGTCCTCGCTCTATCAATATCTCGCCAATGCCATGTCTTCGACATGGACTTACATGAATTATTCCTGTCTCCAATGCCATATATATATATATACTATGGGCTTACATGGCTCATTCCTGTCTCCAAAGCCATATATTTGATATGGACTTACATGGCTCATTTCATTCTGTCTCTGTCCTGTCAACCCCAATATCCTAACATTCCTAAGGTTCAAACAGGCTTCCTAATGCTTTTTCTCTGTCACTTAGCCTTTAATTTGACTTTAAATATTCTCAAAAAATAAGTATATAAATGCTGAAATTGACAATAATAATGTAAAATAAAAGAATATTGCATTTATTTACTATAAACTTACCTCGATACAAATGTGACTAAACTTTACAATTTAGTCCTTTACTTTTACTTTTCCCTGATCTACTCCCGAATTTCGCTCTTCTTGATCTATAATGGCAAATTTAACTTATTTAATATTCACATTTATCAAAACATTCGTTGGCCCAAGCTTTGGAAAAATTACATTTTTGCCCTTAAACTTTCACATATTTGCACTTTTGCCCCAAGGCTCGTAATTTAAACTTCATCCTATTTTCTTATGTTTTATGACATGCTGATCATTTTTCCCTTCTATGACAACATCAAATTCACACTCTAACATGTACTTATGACAATTAGGTATTTTTACCGATTAAGCCCTTTTACCCGTTTTTACTTAAAACCGAGTCGCACAAGTTGTCTAACATAATTTAAAACCTCATATTCTATCATAAAACATCAAAATAAACACTTTTCGCCTATGGGTATTTTACAAAATATGAACCCTAACTTAAATTATTGCTAGCATAAGCTTTATCGAGCTACCGGGACTCCGAAAACGTAAAGAATATTAAAAACGGGGCTTGGAATCACTTACTATGGAGCTTGAAAGCTTGAAACAAACCCTAGCTATGGAGAACCCTTGAAATTTCGTGCTAATGAAGAAGATGATGAATTTTGTGTTATTTTTCCCTTTTTATTTCATTTAATATCCAAATGACCAAAATGCCCTTCCTTATTAAACTTTCAAAAATTCCATCCATGTCCTATTTTGTCCATGAACTTAGGAATTGGTGAAATTGTTATTTAAACCCTCCTAATTAATATTCCAAAGCAATTTCATACTAAAAACTTCTAGAATATAAGTTTTGCAAATTATTCGATTTAGTCCCTAATCTCAACTTAAGCACTTTATGCATAGAATTTAATCACGAAATTTTCACACAATCATGCAATCATATCATGAACCTCAAAATAATAATAAAATAATTTTTTCTACCTCGAATTTGTGGTTTCACAACCACTGTTCCGTTTAGGCCCTATTTCGGGATGTTACATTTCTCCCCCCCTTTAGGGATTTTCGTCTCCGAAAATCTTTCCTGTGAAGAGATTTGGGTACTATTTTCGCATAGCCTCTTCGGGTTCCCATGTAGCCTCGTCTACCCCATGTCTATTCCATAGTACTTTCACAAGTGCAATACTTTTGTTCCTTAATTGCTTTATCTACTAATACATGCTTGCCTAATGGATTCGATACTTTAATCACAAATTCTGTAGATTCTATAGGCATACTTGTACTAGACTTCAATTTCGTGCAAACATATGAATGAGTTGAACCCGAATCAATCAAAGCAATGACATTAATATCATATAGAGAAAATATACCCGTAATCACATCGGGGAAGGATGCCTCTTCGCGTGCACGAATAGCATAAGTCCTTGCGGGGCTCTAACATCCGGTCTCACGTAGAATCTCTTGAGGTACCTCACATTACTTGCTCCTACTCCCGGTTGCCTCGGTGATCGCCTCTAGTAGGAGCATTTCGGATCTAGCACTGTGTTATCTCTCGATTAGCCACCTCTGGACATTCTCGCACAAAATGATCTCGAGCACCGCATTTATAACAAACATTTTGCTCGCCCGACAAGGACCATAATGAAGTCTACCACACTGTGAACACCTTGATCTACCTCGTCCAACATTACCTACACTCGCAGTCGAGGTGTTTTGAGCCTTCGAATCCTTAAATCTGCTGCCTCTATTCTGACTAGAATACCCGGCTGAAAAACTAGATCTGGTAGAAAACTCCTTTGGTATTTTGGATGTAGCCTGGAATGACCTGCTCATCTGTCTCTTCTTTGTATCTTGTGTCTCTGTCTCAACTTTGCCTTTTGTTTTTAACAGCTCCTCTGCCTTACAAGCTCTCTCAACTAAAATAACAAACTCTTTTATTTCTAGGACACCTACTGACAATCAGATATTATCATTTAACCCATCCTCAAACTTTTTACACATAATAGCCTCTGTAGGCACACATTCTCGAGCATATTTACTAAGCCTGACAAATTCGCGCTCATAATCGGTCATTGTCATATTACCTTGTTTCAATTCCAGGAGTTCCTTTCTCTTCTGGTCAATAAACCTCTGACTGATGTACTTTTTACAAAATTCCTCTTGAAAGAAATCCCAAGTGACCCTCTCCTTTGGTACAATTGATACAAGTGTCTTCCACCAGTGGTAGGCTGAGTCTCTAAGAAGTGATACTACACATTTCATACATTCCTAGGGTGTACAAGATAATTCGTCAAAGACTCTGATATTATTTTCTAACCAAAATTCTGCTCTTTTTGCATCATCATCTTTTGTTGCTCGGAACTCTTCTGCCCCTTGTTTCCTGATTCTATCAACTGGTGGCTTTTCTCTTATCACTGTACCTGTGACTAGGGGAGCTTGAGCTACGTGGGTAGCCTGAAAATCATGAAGTGGTGGAGGTCTAACTTCTGGATTCGTACGAACGAACTCGGCAAACAAATCATTCAAAGCTTGGAAGAGAGCTTCTCGAGTCACTCCTCCCTAATTAACTGTTACTGGCCTATTCTCAGATGGCGCTGCCCCTTCCGCGAGAGCAGGCACATTACTTTCTACATCATCATCACCAACTCGCTCGGGATCCATTACTATAAAACAAAATATCTAAAAATCGTCAGGAGTCGTCACACTATCAAAATACAGGTATGGCATGTATAGCTAGACTTTTCCTCACACTAACTATTCCGAGAACCGACTAAACTTGCTCTGATACCAATAAATGTAACACCCCCACACCCGAAACCGTCACCGGAGTCAAGCTTGAAGTGTTACTAAACTTATCTTACCTTTTAAACAACTTTAAACCACTTATTTTAATTTTCCGAATAAACTGTTTTTCTGCTTCATGGTTACTTAAAAATTCATTTCTCGAGTTTCAAAACTCGAAATTAAGATTCATAAATTTTTCCTGAAACTATACTCATATATCTATCTGCTAATTTTTTTCTAGAATTTTTGACTTAGCCAATTAGTACAGTTTATTAGTTAAATTTACCCCTGTTTCAGAATTCGAGTGCACTAGCCTCTACTTACTTCAAACCACTTTTCTCTCTGTAAACAAATCATATGACTATACCGTTTGTTTCTATTAAAACTATATTCAATAAGAATTCTAACCATATAAATTACACCACATAATTATTTTTTTAAAATTTATGGTGAATTTCTAAAGTTGGAACAGGGGATCCAGAAATCGCTCTGGCCCTATTTCACCAAAACTCAGATACCCTATAAAATACAAAATCTTTACCTATTTTACTTATTCCATATGAAAATAGACACAACGAGCTTTAATTTCATATATTATTCACCATCAACCCATATCTCTACCATTTCTTGTGATTTTTCAAAATCCTGTTATTTCTGATACTTGAATCTGTTTTTAAGTTACTTTCACATTTTTCTTAGTTTTCATGTGATAGTTACTACTTAATGATACATACTATTAAACATGTATATCATCAGCCACTCTATTAGCTAATCACTAGCAAGTATTTACACATCATTCATTGATCATATCATATCAAAAGAAACCAAGTTCCTATACATGCCATACACAAAATGAAATGTCTAACTATACCAATGTGATTTCTTTGATAGTGTGATCGGGTCTCCGACGTTTCCTTCGATCCCCGAGTGGCTTGATAAAAACTATAAGAAAAAGAAAATAAAGAGAGTAAGCACTAGGCTTAGTAAGCTTACAAGCAAATAAATTACAACATTCAACATAATGAATAATTATACATAATGTCACCTAGCCTCATAAACTTTCTTTACTTCACATTTTCTACCTTCTTCTTTACTCACTTACCTTCTTTCTTACCTGACCTTTCACTATTCATAAATATAATCTACCTTCCCTTTTGCTGATAATTCACTGTAATTTAGCGTGTACAATGACCCGTTGAACCACTCGGAATAGTAAGGATACTAGGGTCGTTCCTGTCTATCAATATCCTACCAATGCCATGTCTTCGACATGGACTTACATGAATTATTCCTGTCTCCAATGCCATATATATATATATACTATGGGCTTACATGGCTCATTCCTGTCTCCAAAGCCATATATTTGATATGGACTTACATGGCTCATTTCTGTCCTGTCCTGTCCTGTCAACCCCAATATCCTAACATTCCTAAGGTTCAAACAGGGCTTCCTAATGCTTTTTCTCTGTCACTTCGCCTTTAATTTGACTTTAAATATTCTCAAAAAAATAAGTATATAAATGCTGGAAATTGACAATAATAATGTAAAATAAAAGAATATTGCATTTATTTACTATAAACTTACCTCGATACAAATGTGACTAAACTTTACAATTTAGTCCTTTACTTTTTCTTTTCCCCGATCTACTCCCGAATTTCGCTCTTCTTGATCTATAATAGAAATTTTAACTTATTTAATATTCACATTTATCAAAACAGTCGTTGACACAAACTTTGGAAAAATTACATTTTTGCCCCTAAACTTTCACATATTTGCACTTTTGTCCCAAGGCTCGTAATTTAAACTTCATCCTATTTTCTTATTTTTTATGACATGCTGATCATTTTTCCCTTCTATGACATCATCCAATTCACACTCTAACATGTACTTATGACTATTAGGTATTTTTACCGATTAAGCCCTTTTGCTCGTTTTCACTTAAAATCGAGTAGCACAAGTTGTCTAACATAATTTAAAACCTCATATTATATCATAAAACATCAAAATAAACACTTTTCACCTATGGGTATTTTTCCAAATATGAACCCTAACTTAAATTATTGCTAGCATAATAAGCTTTATCGAGCTACCGGGACTCCGAAAACGTAAAGAACATTAAAAACGGGGCTTGGAATCACTTACTATGGAGCTTGAAAGCGTGAAAAAAACCCTAGCTATGGTGAACCCTTGAAATTTCGTGCTAATGAAGAAGATGATGAATTTTGTGTTATTTTTCCCTTTTTATTTCATTTAATATCCAAATGACCAAAATGCCCTTCCTTATTAAACTTTCAAAAATTCCATCCATGTCTTATTTTGTCCATGAACTTAGGAATTGGTCGAATTGTTATTTAAACCCTCCTAATTAATATTCCAAAGCAATTTCATACTAAAAACTTCTAGAATGCAAGTTTTGCAAATTATTCGATTTAGTCCCTAATCTCAACTTAAGCACTTTATGCATAGAATTTCATCACGAAATTTTCACACAATCATGCAATCATATCATGAACCTCAAAATAATAATAAAATAAATTTTTCTACCTCAAATTTGTGGTTTCATAACCACTATTCCGTTTAGACCCTATTTCGGGATGTTACATGCAACTCAGCCAACAGACTTCCATCATCATACAGACTCAGACGAGCAAACATTGCTTTCAGATCAGATACAGTTCTACAACTTTGAGCGTCGGCTACCACATTAGCCTTACCTGGGTGATACTCAATCGAACAGTCATAATCCTTAAGCAACTCAATCCATCTCCTTTGCCTAAGGTTTAGCTCCTTCTGAATCAACAAATAATTAAGACTCTTGTAGCCTGTGTATATAATACACCTTTCTCCGTACAAGTAATGTCTCCAAATCTTAAGTGCAAATATCACTGCCGCCAACTCCAAATCATGAGTAGGATAGTTCCCCTCGTGAGGCTTAAGCTGCCGTGATACATATGCAACCACCTTACCCTCTTGCATCAACACGCAGCCCAAACCTACATGTAATGCGTCACTGTACACCGTAAAATCCTTCCCAGACTCCGGCTAAATTAACCCAGGTGCTTCAGTCAGAACTTTCTTCAACTTCTCAAAAGCTTCCTACTGCATCTCAGTCCATACAAATGGTACTCCTTTCCTTATGAGTTTTGTCAGGGGTGCTGCCATAACAGAAAAACCTTCCACAAACCTTCTGTAGTATCCTGCCAATCCTAGAAAACTTCGTATTTCCGACACTGACCTAGGCAGCTTCCACTCCAAAATTGCATCAATCTTCCAAGGGTCCACCTTAATCCCCTCAGCAGAGACCACATGTCCTAAGAAGGTTACTTCCTTCAACCAAAATTCACACTTGCTGAACTTCGCATAAAGTTCCTTTTCCCTTAACACTTACAGCACTTTACGGAGATGCTCATCATGCTTTGCTTCCGTTTCAGAATATACCAAGATGTCGTCAATAAAGACGACTACGAACTGATCCAAAAATGGTTGAAACACATGATTCATCAGATTCATAAACACTGCAGGAGCGTTCGTCAGTCCAAATGGCATAACCAAAAACTCGTAATGACCATACCGAGTCCTGAATGCCGTCTTATGGATATCTGCCTCCTTGACCCTTAACTTATGATATCTAGATCGAAGGTCGATCTTGGAAAATACAGAAGCTCCTCTAAGCTAGTCAAATAGATCGTCAATCCTTGTTAGTGGATACTTATTATTAATCGTTAGTTTGTTCAACTGGCGATAATTGATGCACATCCGCATCATACCATCCTTCTTTTTCACGAATAGCACCGGTGCTCCCCAAGGAGACACACTTGGCCTAATGAAGCCCCTATCCAACAACTCTTGAATTTGTGCCTTTAACTCCACTAACTCCTTCAGTGCCATCCTATATGGTGTGATGGACACGGGCGCCGTTCCAGGCAACAAGTCGATTCCAATCTCAACTTCTCGGTTCAGAGGCAATCCTAGAAGCTCCTCCGAAAAAACATCTTGGAACTCTTTTACAGTCTTGACCTTATCCACCGTCAGTCCCTCCTCTTCCGACTGACTTATAAATGCCAAATAAGCCTCACAACCTTTCCGAATCCACTTTTTGGCTCTTAATGCCGACATCACATTGGACAAATAATCCCTTCATTCCCCTATCACCATAACCTCCTCATCTTTTGCAGTCCTTAACACCATTCGCTTAGCTGCACAATCCAGAGTCGCCTTATGCTTAACAAGCCAGTCCACTCCCAAAATGAGGTCAAATTCCCCGAATGGTAACTCCATCAAATCTCTAGGGAAAGTCCTACCTTGAGTTTCTAAGGGTACATCCTTATACAGTTTGTTTACCCTAACTGAGTGACCTAAAGGACTTAGCACAGATACCCCACTCACAATCTTCTCAGAGTGCACACCCAACGACCCAGATATGGCACATACTACATAGGAATGAGTAGATCCAATATCCACCAAAGCAGTATACAGCATGCTAGAAACCAAAAACGTACCCGTTATGACATCAGGTGCATTGCCCTCCTCTCGACGACGAGCTGAATACACCAATGCTGTCTATCGAGCTTCAGCATTTTCGACACCCCTGCCAGGTGCCCCTCAACCTCGACCATTTCCATTCCTACCTTGCCCACGTCCTCTCGGTGGTTGTGGTCCACCTCTCATGGGTTGAGCAACCCTCTGTACAGCAACCTGAGCCTGATCAGCTCTCTGAGGATAGTCCTTAATTTTATGCTTCATAGATCCGCATCGGAAACAAGCACCGAAACATTTCTTACACTTGCCCAAATGTACCTTACCACAGTCTCCACAGATTGGTGGTCTAACCACATTCATCGGCATTGCTCGAACTGGTTCCTCCACTTTTGCTCTCTTAACATTCCTATTAGCACCACCTGAGGTCCCTAAATCCCTCCAAAAACAGTTTCGATCCTTCTCTCGATTCTGCTTTTCAGCCCGCTTAACCTCCTCAGCTATCTTTGCCTTCTCCACCAAGATCGCAAAGTCCCGCTCCCTCTGCGGAGCAATCAACACCCTAAGGTCATCCCTAAGACCATCCTCAAGCCTACACTACACTCATATTCCGTAGCAACTATGCCCACGGCATACCGGCTCAGCCTCAGAAACTCGGCCTCGTACTCAGCAACTGTTTTACCTCCTTACACCAGATTCAAGAATTCTTTTCTGCGAGCGTCCACATAACTTGCCCCAATGTACTTCCCTTTAAAGGCCGCCTTAAACAGTTCCCAAGTTACCCTATCAGCTGGGGTCCCTTCTCTCACAGTGAACCACCACTGATAGGCCTCGTCCTGCAGTAACGATACGGCTCCCTTCAGCTTTTGCTCCACCGAGTAGTCCAAGTCGTCCATAATTCGTTCTGTGGCCTCCAACCAATATTCTGCCACATTCGGGGCTACAGCAGACACACCCTTAAAGATCTCCGCTCCGTTAGCCCGAAGTCGTTTAGAAATAGATCCTCGAATTCCGTTGCCCGTACTTGCCCCGGTAACCCTTTCCAGAACACGAAGCATTTCCTGTGACAGGGCATCATCCCCGGCACCGCGGTCATGAGACTCCAGCTCTGTTGCCGGTGGTACCGGTGCATCCGCTGCCGGTATATGTCCCGAAGACGAAGATCTTGCTCGAGCACTTCCTCGGCCCCGTCCACGGCCTCTTCCACGAGTGGCTCTTGTACTCATATCGTATTATCTGATTACAAATTTTATGCATTAATTCAATATTCCAATGTTTATTACAGATGTTTTATGAATCAGACAGTAATTCAAAGTTTGTTTTCGCAGAATCGAAGTCTAGCTACAGTTTCAGTCTCTTATCAAATTTTCCTAAGGTTTTAGTATCATCCTATCTAGAGTATCCTAGTAGGGTTTCAGTACAGACAGATAATTTAGGAAAATATTCAGAGAAGTTCAGAGTAATACATATAGGCTTAGGCTGGAGATTCGGAATGCCACCTTCTAAAGATCTAAATTTTGAAAATCGAGTTTTTTTTATATATTTTGTTTTCAAAAATCTTTGTTTTTGTAAACCAAATCCATAGTCGAGTTGTTGCAACTTGGCTCTGATACTACAAATGTAACACCCCAAACTCGGCCTAGACGTTACGGCTGGATCTGACATGCCACATCAAAGCGTTCAAAAACATTTCAGGTCATTGTTCTAGAAAACTTACTTAATGTTTTAAAAGATAATTTTAATACAGGTTAGGTGAATGGAAGCTGAGCACAAGGTAGGAAACCGAAAAGGAGGAGGTGAGTTCATCGGACTGCTTAAGTACCAAGCTCCCTTCAAATCCAATCCTAGACATGCACACCGCCATTGCCACACCTTAACGTCATGTATATTTCCAGGAAACCAATTTGATTAAGTCCTTTTTAGGAAAAGTGATTAATTTTGGTAAATATTTTCATTGCAGAAGCTTTACTTGTTGTCGTGTTATTTTGAAATCAATTACTGTTTTTTGAAAACACGTCCTAAAGTTATCCAATTCCAACAGTTAAATATAAGTATTACCTACCTTAACAAAACATATTAAAACCATAAAAAATAATTAAGCGGCCTTATTACAATTTTTAAAAAAAACCGAAACCTTAAACGTAAAATAAATGTCCAGTTCACCGGAAGAGAGTCAAACTTGCAGAACGAGGGGCCACTCCGAATCCCTCACAGCTCCAAGCCCACTATGGTTGAGGATTACCTGCGTGGATGGAAATAAAGGGGTGAGTTTGGGGAAACTCAGTGTGTAAATTAACCCAACCATAGCCTATATCAGCTCAACCACAGAAACAAAATAAGTTGACCTTAGCCCAGAACAGAAGTCAGATTAAAGCCCATAGGCCCATAATAGAACAGAACAGATATTACATGTCTATGCAAAACCTAACCCATATCCAACCACATGCACCCCCATACCAACCTTTCACCATGTGGGCAGACTACTCGACCCACCCAACCGCTACACGCTACAAAAATATGCAGCATTGCTGCCAGAACAGATAATGTGACAGAGTCACCAGAACAGATAATTGTGGCAGAGCCACCAGAACAGATATATGTGGCAGAGCCACCAGATCAAATAAATGTGGCATAGCCACCAGGACGCTTCCTCCATAATATAACCCATGTCCCCATGCAGTAGATATACAATCATGGCATACATCATATAGAATTAAATTATCATGCTTTTCAGTCAAAAGTAACCCTAGGGGTATAATGGTAATTTTGCACCTAGGGTATATCAGTAATTTCCATACATAGGGGTATTCAAGTGATTTAACTATTCTTAGGGTTTTCATGCATAGCATAGCCATTTACATATGACCGGAAACACTTACCGCTTTTTCTTACCGTATTGGGCCCGTTGGTCCACTATCCCGATTTTTGGCCCATTAAGCCCAAAAACATCGAAATGCACAGAATCATGCACTCTACAGTCTTATCACTTTAATCTACTACATACATCAACTACTAATCTCACGAGCATTCGCACACTCGCATGTTCTCAAAATATCAGCTTTTCGACATTTTAGCTTTTCGGCTTTTGCCGATCTAGTCTATAAGATGGTGTCAGTTACACACCTGATTACGATGATATGCTGACGAGATCCACACACGTACTACCTACAATTGAATTACTAACATGTTAATCTAACTTATCAAAAATGAACTACGTAATAACCCCTTACCACATTCGGCCAAAGGCACCTTAGGCACTAGCGATCCTACCTTTGCCGAAGTTAGCGATTATCTTTAGATCCAGTCGCTCCGCTTGTCCAAGCCTTCGATCAGGAGCCTTTAGATCCCACTGTTATCAAAATAAAACAGTTATAACACCCCTTAGAGCTACATGCCCAAATCAACAGCCCCCCTAACCCTTAGGGGTTTCGGCTTTTCTAAAACCCGAAATAAGGATTAAGTTAAAAAAAACTTACCACCGGTTCCTTTAGTCAATGACTCCAATTAACTCCTACTCAATTTTGACGTAGATCTACCCCTCAAATGAAAACAAAATTCGAGCCTTTAGTGATCTTAAAATTCGGCTATGACCCTATGGTTATACGTTTTCGGCTTTTTGTAACAGTGAAGAAAAGATGAGGTTTTGTAGTAGCTTTGTCGACAGAAACTTTTCAAAGGACGAGAGAATCGGTCAAGAAAATGAGGGAGAATAAGAGAGTTTTGCCTAGAAGAAAACGGCACAAAAGAAATCAGGCCTTTGAGATTTCGGCTATTTGAGGCAATCGACTATAGGCTTAGAATAATGGAAAAAAAATAGTGTAGGGTAGAGTGGTGGAAGGATTCGGCTATGGAGAAAAGAAGAGGAGAAAGTAGACGGAGAGAAAAAGAAAAGAAGAGAAGAGAAGGAAGGATGGTCAGAAAAACGGCACAACTTACCCCTAATGCCGAACTTGTACTGGCACTTAACCTAGCCAAAATTGCCCCCCTAAGCACCCCTTGGCCGGCCAATTCTTGCTCCTCAAAATCCACCATTCGGCCAACCTTGTTCTCCCTAATCAGCTCCTAAATCCTCTCCCTTATCAGCTCCTAAATCCTATCCCTTATCAACTCCTAAATCCTATCCCTTATCAACTCCTAAATCCTCTCCTGACAGACTTTCACTTCAGTTCCACTACTTACCTTTTCTGTACATAAAAATTAATATCAGTAATTTGCTTACCTTGCGACTCGAACCTTAGCTCTCCTTGGTCATCCACACGCCACCTCTAAAGCCCCCCAAGTGGCGTCACATGCTAACTTACCACAGGCTTCCTTGTGTTTTATTTTATCCAATTAATTCTTAAAAGCCCAGTTAACCAGAACCCCTTTTCTTATGGAACTAGAATTAACTAAAATTACCGAGTTTTAACTTACGCTTGGGCCTTCTAGAGGCCCACTAACATAATTAAACCTACCCCCATGCAAACAGAACACAAGAATTTTAAATTCGCCAACATACACAAAATTCCTGAAAATTGGGGCGTTACAACTTAACCAAAATTATTAAGCATAAAAAAAATTCAAGATTTCAGGATTTTTGGGGCGTTAGATGAGTCTTAAAGATAACTTAGCAACGATCTCAAAAACATAAAAATTATCAAAAATCGAGCTAAACTCATACCTTAATCAAGCTTGAATGAGGTCGAACCCTAGCTTTCTTTTATTTCTTTTTTTTTGTTTCTTATTTCCACAAGAAGAAGATTATGAAACCATATTATAATTTATTTACGTTTTATTATTACATGAATTATTCTTTATTTTACCATTTTGCCCTTTTAAAATTAATAACTAAAACATACATAATAAGGGTACAACCAACCATCACTAAGTCCAAAGGGTTATTTGCAACATAAATGCTTCAATTTAGAAATCCACTAACAATTCGGCCCTTATGCTTTAAACTAAAAAGTTTTCAATTTATACGATTAAGTCCTTTTATTAAATCGGACACTCAAATGACAAAATTAAATCACAAAAATTTCACAGATATAAATTCACACAAAATAAACACACAAAATAATTTCTAAATATTTTTTGACTCGGATTCATGGTTCCGAAACCAACGTTCCGACTAGGGTCTAAATCAAGCTATTATAACTCTCTCCCTTTAGGGATTTTCGTCCCCAAAAATATTACCGGTGAATAGGTTCGGATAATGCTCTCTCATAGCATCCTCTGACTCCCAAGTTGCTTCCTCAACTCCGTGTTTATGCCACAGCACTTTAACCAACAAAATTTTCTTATTTCGCAACTCTTTAATCTCACGAGCCAGAATGTGAATCGGTTCTTCCTCATATGTCATATCGGACCTAATCTCAATTTCAGACAGACTAATCACATGTGAGGGATCCGATCGATATTTTCAAAGCATTGAAACATGGAATACATTGTGAATCTTTTCTAGTTCAGGTGGCAACAAAAGTCTATAAGCAACCGGCCCAATACGCTCTATAATCTCATACGGCCCAATAAATCTCGGACTCAATTTACCTTTACGATCGAATCTAAGTATTTTCTTCCATGGTAAGACTTTCAAAAAGACTTTGTCTCTGATCTAAAACTCTATCTTTTCATTTCAAGTCCGCATATGATTTTTGATGATCTGACGCTGTTTTCAGACTTTCACGGATCACTTTTACTTTCTGCTCAGTCTCGCTGATCAAATCAACCCCGTGTATCTTATTTTCACTGAGCTCGATCCAATACAATGGTGTACGGCATTTACAACCTACAAAGCCTCATAAGGTGCCATTTTGATACTCGATTAAAAGCTATTATTGTACACAAATTCAATTAGAGGTAGGTATCGTTCCCACGTACCTTCGAACTTGAGAATGCAACATCTCAACATATCCTTTCTCGGGTGGTAGTCAATTACAAGCTCGTAGTCTTTTAGCAATTCTAACCATCGGTGTTGTCTCAAATTCAAATCTTTCTGAGTCATTAAGTATTTCAAGCTTTTGTGATCAGAATAAACATGGCATTTCTCACCGAACAGATACTAGCGCCATATCTTCAATGCAAACACAATAGCTGCCAATTCTAAGTCATGTGTCGAATAGTTCCTTTCATGTGGCTTTAACTGTCTTGAAGCATAAGCTATAACTTTGCCTTCCTGCATCAAAACACAACCCAAACCATTTAAACATGCATCACTATAAATAACAAATTCTTTACCCGATTTTGGCTGAACTAGCATTAGAGCTTCAATCAAAAGGGCTTTCAACTGATCAAAGCTTTTCTGGCACTTTTCTGACCACTCGAACTTAACATCTTTATACAATAGTTTTGTCATCAGGGTTGCAATCATAGAGAAACCTTTCACGAATCGTTTATAATAACCAGCAAGTCCCAGAAAGCTTCGGACTTCAGAAACATTCCTCAGAGGTTTCCAATCAAGTATAACTGAAATTTTACTCAGATCAACCCGAATACCCGATGCTGATACAACATGGCCCAGAAAACTGACTTCGCTTAACCAGAACTCACATTTACTGAACTTCGCATACAACTATTTATCTCGAAAAGTCTGTAATACAAGTCTCAGATGTTTAGCATGTTCGGTTCCATTACAAGAGTAGATCAAAATGTCATCTATGAACACAACTACAAATCGATCCAGATACTGTCTAAAGATCCGATTCATCAAATCCATAAAAATAGCAGCTGCATTAGTAACTCCGAAAGGCATAACCAAAAACTCATAGTGACCATACCTCGCTTGAAAATCAGTCTTTGGCACGTCAGGGTCTTTAACTCGCAACTGATAGTAGCATGATCTCAAGTCTATCTTCAAAAACACTGTGGCTCCTTCAGTTGATCAAACAAATCATCAATTCATGGCAACAGATACTTATTCTTTATAGTCACCTTATTGAGCTGTCTATAGTCGATGCACATTCTCATAATTTCGTCTTTCTTTTTCACAAACAACACTGGTGCACCCCAAGGAGAAAAACTCGGTCGTGGGAAACCTCTATTTGTCAACTGTTGCAACTGAGCTTTCAATTCATTTAATTCAGTAGGTGCCATTCTGTACGGAGCTATGGATATCGAAGTCGTCTCAAACATTAACTCAATACCAAACTCTACCTCCCGAATAGGTGGCAAACCCGGTAATTAATCAAGAAACACATCTGGATACTTGCACACAACAGGTACTGATTCAATATTTCTTTCAGCCACCTTACTGTCAAGCACATATGCAAAGTAAGCTTCGCAGCCTTTTCTCACATATTTTTGAGCTAAAATCAAAGAAATCACTGCTGTTAACCCATTTAGATCATTAGATTCAATCTAAATAATCTCATCATTCTGGCATCATAAATCAATAGTCTTTCTCTTGCAGTTTACAACAGCATCATGCAAAGTCAACCAGTCCATACCCAGAATTATGTTGAACTCATCAAATGGTAACAACATCAAGTCAGCCGGAAAGCACGAATCTCGAACCATCAAGGGCCAATTTTTACACACTTTTTCAACCATAACACACCGGCCCAAGGGGTTTGGCACTCCAATCACAAACTCAGTAGACTCAACAGGCAGAGTCTTACTGAATACTAAAGTCTCACACACATAAGAATGAGTCGAACCAGGATCAATTAATGCAAACTTTAACATCATAAAAGGTGAATGTACTAGTAATGATATATAAGGACGAAGCCTCCTCTCGTGCTCGAATAGCACAGGCTTTGGTAGGTGCACGAGCCTCAGATCTAACTACTGTATCTTTAGTCCCTCTCTAACTGCTACTCACATTACCAAGGTTTCTAGGTGGTCTACCTCGAGCTGTAGTATTACCCGATCTCGTATTTTTCTCTAGATTTTCTTCAACTAACATTGGGCATTCATGAATGTAATGATCCATCGACCCACATTTAAAACAGGCCTGGTCATGAAATCTGCAGCTGCCGAGATGTTGTTTACGATAATGTTTACAGTCCGGTTGATTTGATCTGACATTACCCACACTAGCTACTGAGGTAGCTTTCGAGCTCACAAGTGGTCTGTTCTAATCTCGTCTAGAATAACCCAAAATGGCTTTAGAATGGTTGAAATCATCTTAAAACTTCTTTGGTGCCAACTGGATTGAATTACTGAATGATCTCTTTCGAGAATCTCTAGCTTCAAAGTCAGATTTTCTTTTCTCTTTCCTGAGCTCTTCACCTTTGCAGGCTCGCTCAACCAGTACTACTAACTCTTTTATCTCAAGTATGCCAACTAACAGTTTAATGTCTTCGTTTAGCCCATCTTCAAATCTTTTACACATTATAGCTTCGATCTAAACACACTCTCGGGCATATCGACTGAGTCTAACGAATTTCCACTCATACTCTGTCACAGTCATCTGACCCTATTTTAGCTCCAAAAATTCTTTACGCTTCTGGTCGATAAATCTCTGGCTATATATTTCTTACGGAATTAGTCTGAAAGAATTCCTAGATCACCCACTTTCTCAGAACCATTGATACCAGAATATTCCACCAGTGATATGCAATATCTTGTAACAAAGATATAACACATTTTAAACATTCATCTAGGGTACAAGACAGCTCATCAAACACACGGATAGTATTATCAAGACAAAATTCAGCTCGTTCAGCATCATCATCATCAGTAGCTTTGAACTCTTGAACCCATGTTTTCTGATTTTATCAACAGGTGGCTTATGTAATCTCAACTGTTCACTTACTCGAGGTATAGCAGTCATCAAAGATGGATAAGTAGGGGGTAGAGGTGGTTGTGTAGCCGGGTTAGTCCGAATATCTTAAGTAAACCAATCATTCATCATTTGATAAAAGGCTTATTTAGCCTCACTCTCTTGATTACTCGAAGTCGGTCGAGAATCAACTGGCACTGTCCCTTGCAAGGGAGCAAGCACTACACTCTCGACATCATCAGCTACAACTCTGTCGGGATCCATTTACTATATGAAAACACAGTTTCAAATGTCAGAAGTCATCACACTATCGCAATATATAATATGACATGTATAGCTAGACTCACACGCGCTACGTTAGCCCTAGAATCGACTAAACTATAGCTTTGATATCAATAAAATGTAACACCCCTAACTCAACCTGTCATCAGATTGGGGTTATAAGGTATTACTGATCATAACACAGTTTTAATTACTCAATTTTTTAAACATGCATAAAATTATATCAACTTATCTATAATAAATATAAACTCGATTAACAATCATCTTCAAATATTTAAAACACAATCTCATACATAAGAAATTTAATCATAATTTGTTTAGTCACTTATTCGAACTAGCTAATAAACATCATATCAAAATACTTATACATTATTATTCCAAAAACTGAATCATATAGCCAAATAATCATAACATTCAAATGTTTAAATAATGAACTAACATGCCTCATATATTTATATTAGTAAGCATCTATTTCATAAGTAAATTACTAACCATACCACACATGAATACCTACACACATTAGCACATATCATTATATCAAGTCACATATAAGACACAATATATAATTAAACCTGTGAAGGTCCCGAGCATACATTTTCTTATATGGTCAGATATTATAGCATATTTTACCAAGTTCATGCTTATTTCACCTTCTCGATATCAACCATATTTAAATACAAGCTCAACAATAAGACTTTAATCAAATTCTAAACGCATGGCATATCCATTTTATGTGTTACCACTTATGCTCAATAAATCATATATAAACCATTCTTCATATTTCATGAACATAAATGCCGAAATACATCTAATCAAAATCTATCACTTATATTAATAATCTAACTAATCTCAAATATGTTTATTCACACACAACTCGTATACACCAAGTAATAAATCTATCACAATGATCTTTTACCTTATTCGAACCTAATCATATATCCAATGATGCTAAATCACATGTATAAACTTATGCAAACATAACTATTAAGTTCATGTGTACATTCCATCTATGAATAAACCTAGCCAAATCGACCACAATTCTTTCAAAATCATCATTCAATCCCGAAGCATATAGTACTTACCACATATATTATGCATTCATAGCTTGTAACTATATAACAAGGATTAACATATACCATACCTAAACTAAACCGAAATCAAACATAATAGTTTAGCCATTTTCGCATGGCTTAGATTACACATAACCAAAAAATCCAACATTACAAAACATAAACCAGCCTATACATGCCATAATTCGAGTTTAACTTATAAAGGCACAAAAATAGTAGATAGTTTGATGAACTTTGCTGACAATCCACAAGCTCGTAGCTTAACTCTAGAATCTATAAAACAGAGTAAACATGAACACAAACAGAGTAAGCTATCATAGCTTAGTAAGTCATAAGCAAATAAACAATCCAATGATATGATCAATTCATTTTAAACTAACCGAATTACATTAACATTACCATGTTTAATCTCAAACATACATATTCCATAAGTGTTACTTTTTCATACATAATTCCCACCTTGGTTGAATGGTCATATAACCAATTTAAGTAATTATCATTCAACTTTCAAAGCCAATATGTCTTAAGATAATCAAATATACATACACTCATAAACACAAGCTCAAGTATCATAGTATGTCATCATGTACACATATTACTTAAGTGGCCAAATACACATGGTCACATATATACACAAATTCATGCTTAAAATTTATAATTTTCATACCATTTATTCAAAAGCCGAATACACTTACCAAATTCATATATATTAATATCCTTCTTTTGCTTCAGACATAATTTGTAACAACCATCAAGTACATACTTACCTTATTACTTGCAGCCAACAAGCTAATTCATACCTAGCCATTTAGCTCGTTTTACACATCCAATCACGATTTACCTTTGCCCAATGAACCATTCAGAATTGGATAGGACACTCGGATAATCACACATATCATACAATGCCAAGGTCCCAGACGTGGTCTTACATGTAATCATATATCGATGCCACTGTCCCCGATAGGGTCTTACCCGCACACATATATCGGGATCACATATCGATGCCATGGTCTTATTCGCACATCACATATTAGAATCCTATGTCATGACATATGTATCTTAACTATTCCTAAGGTTCATATGGGGTTTTCAGACTGTAATTCGGTCGAAACGAAGTCGTAGACATAGTTGCCAAGCTTAACAACATTCGACTATTGCATATATAAATTCATATATTTCATTTTAGCATATATACTTTGCATTTAATTAAAATTAAGTATGTCTATTTGCTTATAAACTTACCTTGGATGATGTAAAATGGAACGGGGCGGCTAGTCGACAACTTTTGTTTTTCCCCGATCCAAATCTAATTTCTTTGGTTCTTGATCTAAACATATTCAAATTAAGCTATTTCAAACATATTTTCATTCAATTTAGTCTAAAAACACATAAATGGGCAAATTACCATTTTACCCTGACATTTACACTAGTTACAATTTAGTCCCTATTGCACAAAACACAAAATATGCAAAATTTCCCTATACCCATGTTAGGCCAAATCTTACCCATATTCATACAAGTCCATATATTTTGTTTGTTTTGCATTTTAGTCCCTCCAATTATTATTTTTTCAACTTAGTCCTAATTACTCAAAATTATCAAAAACTCCAATACAAAACATGTTAATCTAAAACATATCTTTCATATTTCATCATCAAACAACAAAAATCGCAAGCTCTCATCAATGGCATAACTCAAAATATTCATCAAAATAAAAAATTCAAGCATGGGTCTTGAAGATAACTTAGCAACGATCTCAAAAACGTAAAAACTATCAAAAATCGAGCTAAACTCATACCTTAATCAAGCTTAAATAAGGTTGAATGTAACACCCCAAACCCGGCCTAGACGTTATGACCAAATCTAGTGTGTCACATTAAAATGCTTTTTCGAAAAACTTTATCTTATTAATAAATCTCGCTTGAAAGAGAAAAGCCCATTTGTTTAATTCTAAAATCAACTTAATTATTTGTTAACCATTTTAAACCAGCCTTACTTTTAAAATGTGACAGCCCTAATGTGACCCTAGTCAGAAAGTGGTTTCGGGACCACAAAACCGAGTCATAAAAATAATTAACCGTCATATTTGAAGCTTATTCTATGTATATATGCATGTGTGAAAATTTCATGTTTGAATTTTATTAATTGTAAGTGAATTTTATTAAATAGGACTTGTGTGAGAAAATTTAGAAATGTGCTAGGCAAATGTTAAAGTGGCCTATTGATGCATGTTAGAAATGCTTGTACTTGCATGTCAAATTGGCCAAATTCTAGATGGTGGCCGGCCATGTTATGGACTAAAGCATATTATAATTATTTTGTGTCAACATTTTATGCTAATAATTTTATGTTACAAAATGAAATAAGGAATAAGGTTAATAAAATACTAGTTAATGGGAGGAGAAACCAAAGTTTCTCCATCCTTGCTCCTCATTGCCGTACCTAGAAGAGAAAAGCTTTGAAAAATTCAGCTATGGTGGTTAGCTAAATCAAGGTAAGTTCAAGGATGATTCTTGGAATTTTGGCATTTTTTTTAGTTAGCCATTAAGTTCTTTGCTTAACCCATGACCAAAATTTGAAATGGTGTGGTGTCTTGAGCATTCGGTTTTAGTTATTAAAGGATGGGAATGGGTTATAGTCTTTATGTTTTATGAAGAATTGTTGAAGAGAAAATGTTCAAGAAATGGTTGTTGTTCATGTTATTTGGATGAAAAAGAAAATGGTAGTTATGTGAAGTAGAGTCTAACAAATGAGCACATATGTGCATTAGTTGCTAAATGGAGAAAAATCGGCTAACAAGTTGTGTACTAAGGGCGAATATGATTTTGGATACTATTGGGCAATGTATGTGTTTTGAATTGATGGAATGGAGAGGATGCTTTAATTGTGTTATGAACAATTATATGTTAAATTAAGGTTTGCTAAGCTAGCTACTAAGGTGAAATGCAAATGTTAGCATTTGATTTGGTAATAATCTGCTTGGGGACAGCAGCAGTAAGGTGATTTTGGAAAATTGCCATAATTTGTAGGAGTTGAATTAGAAGCTGAGTAAATTATGTCATTAAAGCTTGAAGAGTCTAGTTTCTTACAAAAGAAACTATAAAAACAAAAGAGTTACCGATCTTGAGATATTTGAAGTATTGTGGGGCTGAGTCAAAATGACTACTAGATTCCCTGTTCTGTTTTTATAAAATCAGTATAAATTGTACAAAAATGGCCCTAAGATAAAATTTATGTGCTTAGACTCCTTAATGAGTCTAGTTTCAAATGAAATAAACAAGAACATATTTTGAATTCTGTACAATGAGAAATTTGATTTGTAGTGAAGGATAGTCAGTTTAGTCAAACAGTGAAACAAGGTGAACTTTAAGAAAAATCTGGTATTGTTGGGCTAAACTAAAAATTTTGAAAATTTTTTGGATAATAGATAAATGAGTCTTCTATCAAGAAAAATTTACGGCAATTGATTTGGAGTTTCGTAGCTCCAGTTATAAAAACTTTAGTGACTGTTGCTCAGGAAGTCAGCTTATAGGGAAATTGTAATTATATTGTAAACATTAATGAAAATTTGCTAATGAATTATTTATTGATTTTATAAAGCTTACTATAATCTATGTGTGTGAAAGTCGAATCTATATGTATTATATTCTGAAAGTAATACTTGAATAGTCGATTAATGACTAGTTTAAAATTTGTTGAACTTAAGCTCAAGAGCATAGAGGGCAATTTCGGATAAGGAAAGGAAAAGTAATCGAATAGCCGTTGAAGTCGTTCGACAACATTCGAGGTAAGACTTGAGTAATGAAACTTAGTTTATGTTTTGATTAAGTCATGTCATATAAGCATAACGAATAAACGGAGATATAATGATTAGTTTATACTTATGACGGTGGCGAATGTGTATAGAGATCATGTTAGAAAGCCACTCAAAATCATGCTCTTTGTATGTGGCTATTGAGCCGAAATTGGTAAGGTTTGATAAGTGTCTTGTGTTTGAGCTTTAGTAATGAAAATGAAATATGGATGTGTCATGATTTATTGATATATGTGCATGAGTATTCGAATGATATCCGGGTTAAGTCCCGAAGGCATTTATGCTAGTGATTATATCCGGGCTAAGTCCCGAAGGCATTTGTGCTATTGATTATATCCGGGCTAAGTCCCAAAGGCATTTGTGCTAGTGATTGTATCCGGGCTAAGTCCCGAAGGCTTTTGTGCTATTGACTATATCCGGGCTAAGACCCGAAGGCATTTGTGCGAGTTGCTATATCCGGCTAAATCCCGAAGGTACTTGGGTTTGGAAGTGAGCGATCTTGCTGTAATAATTTCAATTAATACGCTCATAAAATCCAAACGATAAGGTATGTTTCGTATATGCATCGGAAAGGTTGATTCCTTTTAAATAGTATTCGCTCAATTGATTAACAAACTTCCGAGCTCTAGTTAGGTTTGATTTCCTGTGTATGAATATAATGGTTGAAGCGTGAAGTAAGTATGATTTTGAGAACATGCATATATGCAATTATTCATTTAGTCATATGAACGCTATACTTTAGTCGTAAATAATTTCATTACTTGAACTTACTAAGCATTAAAATGCTTACTCTGTTACTTTGATTCTCTGTTTTATAGATTTTGTTCGTCAGCTATCGGACTCGGGAGTGTCAAAGTCGAAGTCATCCACATTATCTAAGCCACTTTTGGTACTCTTTTAGTTTAATTTTGAAAATGGCATGTATAGGGCTGACCCTTGTTGTTAATTAAGTACCCTTGGTAATGTGTATTCGTATAGCCATGCGAAAATGGCTCGTATATTTCGAAGTATAACATTATGGTCTCGGATATGGTTATTAAATGGTGTGGAAATGTTTGGTAATGACTAGCCATTGGTATGGCCAATCATGGTCCTATTGGTGCTACGTAAGCCATGGCTAATCGGGATTACCCTTGATAAAAATGTATGTCAATTTGCTATTTGATTCATGGAAAATTATGAAATAGGTAAAAATGTACCTTAAAATAGATGCTGACAGCAGCAGTGACGTAAGTTAGAAAAATCACTAAAAATAGTAGGAGTGGAATTAAATAGTGAATAAATTATGTAATTGAATCTTGATGAGTCTATTTTCATACGAAAGAAACGAAACGACCACATGAGCCTTATTTTATGAGATTTTTATGTTTTCGTGAAATAGGGCCAGAGCATTTTCTGGATCCCCTGTTCTGAGTTTGAAAAATTACCATAAATTAACCAGAGACAATTAGAAGTCATACTTTATATGTATAGATTCCTTTTTGAGTCTAGTTTCGTTAGAAATAAACAGAAAAAGTATTGAAGCTCTGTACAGAGAGATATCTAAGTCGTAATGCATGAAGGTCAGAATAGTCAAACCCTGAAACAGGGGAGACTTTAACTAATAAACTGTACTAATTGGCTTGACCAAAAAATTCTAGAAAAAAATTTGTAGATGTACATATGAGTTTAGTTTCAGGAAAATTTTACGGAATCGGTTTTCGAGTTTTGGAACTCGAGATATGATTTTTAAAGAGACTGTGATGCAGTTGGCCAGCTTGTCTGAAAATTTTTAAAATGAACTGTGTAAGCAAATGAATTAAGTCCGTTCACACCTCGTGTTCGGCTCTGGCAACGGTCTCGGGTACGGGGTGTTACATAAAACGCGTTTGTTACGGAAGCATTTCAACAATGTTGCGAAAACGTGATGTTATGGAAACAAATATCATTTTGGAAAACCGCACTCTACTTTTAACAGAAATAAATCATAATAGTTAAAAACCCCCAAATTAAAAGCTAGAAAATTAGAGAAAAGGCCTTATTACATCAAAAACCCAAAGAGAAAGCAATTTAAGTATTGGAAAAGAAAATACGAATATTTAAAGTTGTTTGTAGTGTGGCCACCTCCGAGTCCTCCGATACATCGAGCTGCTTACTAAAGATTACTTGAAAAATTTAAAAGAAGGGGTGAGTTTACGAAAACTAAGTGTGTACAACCCTCATCGATCATAAAGCATGCGTCACATCAATTTGGGCCTAAGCCCAATACAATATGGTGGCACTTAGGCCTTAGTCCATAGTAGCCTCAGTTGGGCCTGAGCCCATGTCATAATCAGAATCAGATTATGCAATGCACAAATACCCAACCAACCTTGCACTCTGTATCTCGTCCAACCCTACACTCCTGCGGGGATTTAATCGACTCACCCATCTCTACACTCTTGATGTAGCATCGGTTGCGACACTAACCAATATCACAGCAGAGCTGCCAATCACATAATGGCTTTAAGCCGTCAGTGGATCCACAGTTGTCAAGCGACCAAGCGACCCTAACAAATCATGGACTTCCTCCAAATCAATGATCTCGTCTCCCATGCAACATAATATCACATGAATGCAAACATATCATAAATGGCATACAATAACAATCATATAACAGGTAGGGGCATTTTAGTCATTTGACCTTCGAGGGCATAACAATCATTTTGTAAATTGAGATCTAAGTAAACTTGCTGACCCATCAGCAGGTTCACAGTCATCTCGCGCGACCCGTGCAACCTTTAACAAATATACAGTGCGATTGGGCCCAAAGCCCATTTAAGCAGGCCCATAGGCCCACACGACCCATTGGCCCACCAAGCTTGATTTCGATCCAAGCCATGTGAGTGACACGGCCTGTCCAACGTTTTCCCATCTATTGGTGAGTTTTACACATCTAGGGTCTACGGGCCCATTAGGCCCGTAAGGCCCAACTCGGCCCAACGTGGCCCATTACAACCACAGCCCATGAGTTTGCTCATGATGGCCTCTACTATCATATCAGATTTTCCACACGTGCATTTGCACGCTCATGTAGTAACTGTAGCCATTCTTTCAGCTTTTTGGCTTTTCGGCATTTCGGGATTTGCTGATCTAGAGTTAAAGTGGTGTATGTACACACCTGGTTTACGAAACATGTTACGAATCCCCTAGTGATGAACCTACACTATTTAGGACTAATACCTAGCCACCCGTTTCATATTGTTGTTCTCCTTTTCCTACAACATGAATCAAAACCACACTAATACATACCTTAAATGATAAAGCCTTGGCAAAAGAGATAGTTAAAACATGTGGTTCAATCCACACTTGGCAATTCATAGGGTCATTAAGAGCATTCAGCCTTCACTCATAACAAGGCAAAAACACTTACTTGACCAAAACTAGAAGTGGGATGTCAATTACTTCACATCACTTGCCCCACTATCAACCCTTGAGTGAACCTAGATACCAACCAACATCAGACTAAGAGAGATAGGGAAGATTCGACAACAAGGAAAAGAAGAACACCAATAATGAAAACCAAAATAAAGAAAATGAGTCACCATGACTTACACTTGATCCTAGCAAAAGAGGAGAAGAACGTAGCCTTATGATAGGAGAACAGCAGGGAGACGGATTCGGCAATAGCTGATAGAGAGAGAGTAAGGAGTATTTTACTTTACACACCTTAAGATTAAAGAAAATAGCTTGCGGCAAGGGAATCCGGCTCACAAGAATATGGTTGAGAGAAGAAGGATTTTGGCTACTAGAGACTAGTGGGAAAATAGAAGAGAAAGGCCACGGTTTAGAAAAGGAAGAGGGTTAGCATTCGGCTCAAGCCAAAAGGAAAGAAGAGAGGTGAAAGGATTAGAAAAGAAGGAAGAGGACTAGAAGATGAGAAATGGGGGAGAAATTGGCTAATAGATGGCCTAAATGGTAATGCACTTTCAGCTAAAACAAAACAGCAGACAACTCGGAGTCAGAGAGTCTTGAAAATGAAACGCAAAGGTACCAAAACAAGTGAACAAAACAAAATAAAACACCCAGCATTCTCCTAGCAAGATCTGGCTATACCAAAAGAATACCCCAAATGCCAAAAATGAACCAAATCCCCCTTGCCAAATTCTTGTGCAACCCAAAGTCCCCATTTGGCTAGACTTCCTCCTAATTCGAATCCTTCTTGATTTCCTCCAACCATCAACTCTATCCCTTAACTTCCTCCTCATATCCCTCTAAGACTCATTCAACCTTTATCCTGTAGAGTTTTGATCAAACTCTACCACCTACACGTCCTTGAAGAAAAAATAAAACATCCAGTGCTCCTTCCAAGCCTCGAACCCTAGTCCTCACTCCCTTATGAACGTCACTTACCACCTAAACCACCATGCTTCTTTTGTCAAATTTTACCATTCAAAATTTAAGAAGCATTCAACCTAGAGTCAGGGTTCCCTAATGTTAAAAACCAAAATTTTTCCTATGCCAAGGCTTGAACCCAGGACTTCATAGAGACCCCCTTAACATCCAAAATCACTAACCCAATAAGGCTAACATGCAATTGAGCTGTTTCCTTGCTCTCAAGAATTTTAGGTGCTCCCAAATCCAAGGCCCAATTCTTCTAAGCCTAAAATTCGGGGCGTTACACCGAACCCTAGCTTTCTTTTATTTCTTTCTTTTGTTTCTTATTTCAGCAAGAAGAAGATTATGAAACCATATTATAATTTCTTTATGTTTTATTATTACATGAATTTTTCTTTATTTTACCATTTTACCCTTTTAAAATTAATAATTAAAACATACATAATAAGGGTACAACCGGCCATCACTAAGTCCAAAGGCTTATTTGCAACATAAATGCTTCAATTTAGAAAGCCACTAACAATTTGACCCTTATGTTTTAAACTATCAAGTTTTCAATTTACGCGATTAAGTCCTTTTATTAAATCGGACACTCAAACGACAAAATTAAATCACGAAAATTTCACATATATAAATTCACACAAAATAAACACAAAAAATAATTTTTAAATATTTTTTTGACTCAGATTCGTGGTCTCAAAACCACCATTCCAACTAGGGTCTAAATTGGGCTGTTACACAAATCGTCTTCAAGAGGGAGGGAATGATATGAACCCGGTCGTATCATGTTTTGACACAAACAGTCGAAATCGAGAATGGCCTAAGCTCGAAGGGCCCAAGTGCAAAATGAAGCTCAATGAGCTCAATTCAGCTCGTTTTCAGCTTAATTTTTGGTTTTACTCAGCTCAATGGAGCTCAATTCAGTTTGATGCAAGCTCATTGAGCTTGATTTGAATTTATTTGTTTTATGCATTATTGTTGCTGGAATAAAAATCATTAAGTTATTAAAAATATTTATGTTCAAATAAAATTTTCAAATCTGGACATAATTAATTAAAGATTAAATGTGTTTTAATTCATGCATGATTATTAGTTAATTTAAAATGTTTAGTTTAGGACATAATTTTAATGTGTCTAGTTATAAGACAAATTTATTAGCTGCTTGTAATTAATTTGTCTTAGCCAAATTAATGATGTCTTAAATTCAATTAAAGTGCTGCTATTTAATTGGCGCATTACCAAGGGACGTCATTATTGTGCAGCATGCATGGCCGAGTTTATTGAGCAATTTGCATGCCGAAATTAATGTGAGTAGCTAGTTGGTATTTCCCGCCATTTGACCAAAGCATGCTTGATGTTTCCTTTCCTCAAGGCTGAACAGTCCACTCTCCAAAGAAGCATCTCAAGCTGTTCACACTTGATGAAATGTGCCATTCACACTATGGGCTGTTCGGTGACATGTGTTCACACCTAGTGGTCTACTCATATTCGGGTTTCACACTTGAATGGCCATTGGAGTGCTCCATAATACTCATTTAATCTAAGTCTTTTAAGCTCATCTAGGCACCATATTTAAGAAGCATTCAAGCTACCTTTAAGCACCTTGGCTGAATGTGGACTAGTCCATAAAGCTCTCCATCAATGGCCAGCCGAATCATCCATTCTAGTAGTTGCCTATTCTATTTTCCAAGCCAAGGATACTCTAGAAGATGTCAAAGAAGTTTCTAGGAAGTTTCCTAAAGCCTTAAGGCTTAAGATTACCGTCCCATTGAATGCTCAAGAGACCATTCGACTAGCTATAGTTTAGGCTATAAATATGACATGTATTTCACTTGTTGAAGGCTAATGAACATTTTATATAAAACCAGTTTATCTTGTGAGAATTTCTTCTCTCAATTTTCATTTTTTAGACTTGATTGGCTTATCTGTTAGTTTAGTGGCATCAATCCTTGTCTTCTAAAATTATCACTCCCAAACGAGTGTGGCGTTCACCCAATTTGATACCTCTGGTTCTTGTCTTGCTAGGCAACGGGTCAAGGTCCTCTATTCCATAACTGAATTCCCCGTAAGCCATATAAGTCCCAGGTCAGCATTTCTTTAATGTTGGTTCATTCTTAAAGCTTGAGTCCTAGCATCCATTCCATCCAAATTTTCAACTACATTTTTATTTCTTTCTTGTTTCACCGAGCTTATCTATCCGAACTCCCAACTATCCTTATTAATCTTTGTTAATTGAACCAATAATATCCACCTTTAATCTATCTTTGAACCCTTTGTCTGCTTCTGCCCAAATTTATCCAAAACACCCCTTTGTCAGAATCAAACGATACTTCTTCGTTGACGATCGAGCAACTCAAATATGACTCGAAATCAATCACGAGGTTGGGATCGTATCAACATGTCTTCATATTGATTCAAGATCTATCTCTTACATTCACAATGCAGTTTGAATCACTTGATTTTGAGTTTAAGAAGTCAACTTATGATTGTTTTAGTGAAGACTGCATGAACAAAATTTCTAAATGAGATTATTACAGAAATTACGAGTTTTGGGCTTTTATTTCGAGTTGAAATCATATTGGATTACGTTTTTAGACTTAATTTTTATTACATGTGAGCCAAAAATTCTATTTATTAAGTTTTATTATTTTATTACTTACTTATTCCAAATTTTGTATAATTTTAAGTATTTTAAAATTATTTAGGAGTTTTGTGTCAAGAAGAAAGTCTTGTTAGATTAACTAGAGTTTTAGTATACTTGATAGTTTTATTTAGATGTACTTAGGTAGCCTATATAAAGGACTCTTTATTGTACACAATTCATCAATTTATTCATTATTCATTTTGAGTTAATAAAATTCTCTTTGATTTTCCCTTTTAAGAATTTCTCTTGAGTTTTCTTTTAGAAAAGTTTTAACAATATTTTTAGATTGTAAGGATCATCTTCAAGCCTTTTCTTGCAAAATTTTATTTTTCAGAGGAAAAATTAAAGTCAGTTGAAGGAGATTGTGGATTCATTTGGTTTCTAAGGCTGTTGTAACATTTCGTTCGGCGAAGCCCTAGCGATTGAGAGCTATTTATAGAAGTAAAGTATGTAGAGTAAGTTATGAGTAATTAAGGTATTAAATTTGGCTATGTATATGAAATCCATGGGTGTGACTTCGAGAGAGGTCTGCGTTAGGCGAGCTTGGTGGTTTGGCAAACTCTCTTGTAGAGTATATGTCACCCTAGCGATTAGGCAAATATGTTGAATTTTTAATGTAACAACCCGATTTTGGGGCTAGTCAGAAAAGTGAGTTCAAAACCACTAATACGAGGTTAGAGAATTTATTTTTTTATATTATTTTATGGGTTATAGCATGTTTACATATATGCATGAATATTTTGATGAATTAATTTTAACGATTGTGAGCTTAATTACGAAAAAGGACTAAATCGCATAAAGGGAAAAAGTTTTGTTTTGCTAGAAAATGGTGTTAAATAACTAGAGAATCATAATTACGGGTCTTTAAAGAGCAAATAGACCCATTTTATAGGGGTGGCTAGCCATAGAGATAAAGAAAATAGAAAAGTCAAAATTAGGTGAAGTTGGTAACCTATTTTGACTAGAAATAAGATAAAATAAAAAAAAGGCTTCATCTTTTTACCATTCATCTTCTCCACTGAAAATATCAATAAAAAAGGGGTTTTTGAAGCTTGAAACTTTCAACCATTAAGTTCTCTTATAAGTAAGTGATTTTGATGACTTTTCTTGATAATTTTTGTACTTTTGGGACCCTTGTAGCTTAATTTAGCTAGTGGAGGGACTATTTTGCAAAATGGTTGTGAGTTTAGGGTTTTGCCATGAAAGAATTTATGTTAAGAGCTGAAAATTTATGGAAGAAAATGAGTTATAGTTGTGAAATAAACAACTTTTGTGAAGTGGTTTTCATGAAAACCCCTCAAAGGGACCATTTTGTAAAAGTTACAAAATAAGTAGTAAAGGTGTGAAATAATTGGATTTGTGAGTTGCAATAAGCTTAAAATAGATTCAGCTAGGCTTGGTTAATAAGGAAATTTGATGAAAAATCGATTTATGAGCCTTGGGGCAAAATCGTAATTTTGTGAAAGTCTAAGGGCAAAATGGTTATTTTTCCAAAATATGAATTATGAAATGTCTTGATTTATGTGATAATTAAATTAGTGAATTTTATCATTTTAGATCAAGAAATACGAAATCCGAACCTAGACCGAGGGAAGACTAAGCTAGTAGACTAATTCAATCTAGTCGCCCACTTTTTGTATACCAAGGTTAGTTGCACGTAAATATTACAATTTTATTGTTATTATGCATTAAGTTATTGATATTGCATGAAATTTTTGATTTTTTTACGAATATATCATAACGAAATTTGATGTGGTGAAACTCCCGGTTGAATCGTAAGAATAGATCGGATATCCATGCCGTGATACTAGGGTTATGTGAGCCAGTGTAAGACCATGTTTGGAACATGGCATCGACATTTATATGAGAGCTAGTGTAAGACCATGTCTGAGACATGGCATCGGCCTCGACATGTGGACTAGTGTAAGACCATGTTTGGAACATGGCATCGGCCCCGATATATGAAAGCCAGTGTAAGACCATGTTTGGAACATGGAATCGACATGTAACACCCTGAATTTGGGCCTAGAAGTTTTGGGCCTTGAGCATGGGAGCAGTTGAAGGCAGCTTATAATATTCTGTTGTGCGTGAAAATTTCGTTAATGAAGGATTGTTTTAGTGGTTAAGTGTATTGAGAAGTGTTGGAGAAGTCCTGGGTTCAAACCTAGACTCTAGCAAAAATTTTGGTTTAAGGTGAATCAACCCTGGGTGTAGTAGGTAGGCCTTAAGAATATTGTTGGAGAAATTGTGACACAAAAAGCATTGTGACTTAGTGGAAAGTAGCGTGTGGAGCATCTGAGGGGAGGCATGGGTTCGAATCCCATGGCAAGCAAAGAGCATTTATTTTGTTAACAAGGCGGCAAGAGTTGGTGTTGAATTTAAACTCGATGATGGAGGATCCCACATCGGAAGCTAACATAAGAGTGGATCTGTCGGCTTTAAATATAGAGAACCATGAGGAGAGTAAAGGTACCTTTCTTGGTGATCCTTTCGCTTTATGGCGTGCTCGTTTGGGTTGGGCGTCGGCTAAGAGTGCTCGGGCGTGGATTAACTCCGATCTCCAATCGGTGTGTATTTTCTCGCTACTCTAGTCAGTAGGATGGCTACTTCAGGCCGCGATGGGCCGAAAGGGGTCATGTGGGCCCAATGGGCCTACAAGCCCAATTAGATAAGTTGTTTGATTGTGTAGTAAATATTGGACTAGGCTAGGTGAATCTCATATCTGTGGCTAGATTTGGGCTAAAAGGGCCACACGAGCGTGTGGGCCCATTTGGGCCGAGAAGGGCTTTAGGCCCATTCGTATTGTTATCCTCAGATAGAATACTTTAGTTTACCAAATTCTTGAAATATCCTAAGTTGTAAAATTACCAAAGTACCCTCGGTTTATAAAATTACCCAAATATCCTCGATTTGTAAAATTATCGAAATACCCTCAGTTTGCAAAATTATTGAAATACCCTCGACATGTAAAATTATCAAAGTACCTCGATTTACAAAATTACCATTTTACCCTCAATTTACTGAAATTCTTGTTTTACCTCGATTTACAAAATTACTATTTTACCTCGATTTCTGAGTTACTATTTTACCCTTGAATTACAAAATTACTATTTTACCCTCGATTTACAGAATTACCGTTCTACCCTCAATTTATAGAATTACCATTTTACCCTCGATTTAGAGAATTACCATTTTACCCTTGATTTAGAAAATTACTAAAATACCCCTGGTTTGTAAAATTACTAAAATACCCCCTGATTTGTAATTACTGAAATACCCTCGACTGGTAAAAATTACCAAAGTACCCTCGATTTATAGAATTACTATTTTACCCTTGATTTACAGAATTACTGTTTTACCCTTGATTTACAAAATTACCGTTTTACCCTCGATTGTGAAATTACTGAAATACCCCTATAGGGTAGAATTACCAAAACACCCCTAGTTTGTAAAATTACTAAAATACCCTTGTAGGGTAGAATTACTAAAATACCCTAGTAAGGTAGAATTACTGAATACCCCTGTAGGGTAGAATTATCGAAATACCCCTGTAGGGTAGAATTATCGCAATACCCCTATAGGGTAGAATTACCGAAATACCCCTGTAGGGTAGAATTACTAAAATACCCCTGTAGGGTGGAACTACCGAGATACCTTGTGGGGTAAAATTACCATTTTGCCCCTAAGGTGTTAAATGACTGTTTTGCCCTTGTGGGCAAGTGACTGACTTGGACTGTGTGGTTGACGGATTTGATTGTGAATATATGTTGGTGATATGAATGATTTGACTGTGATTGTTTGATTCAAATATGGACATGATATTCGATTACGTATGTTGTATGCGATGACATATATATCATTGCATGGGATATGGGTTATATTGATAGAGGAAGCGTTCGCGACCTCATTTGCAATCCGGTGGCTTCGCCACATATATCTGATACGGTGACTTCGTCACAATATCCGCGACCTCGCTACAATTTACGTGGTGTGTAGCGGTTGGGTGGGTCGAGTAGTCTCCCACATGGTGTAAGGTTGGTATGGGGTGTATACGGTGGATTGGGTTGGGATTGCATTCACATTCGATTCGATTACATTCGACATCGATTCGATTCTATTACCTAATTCGATTTTGGTTCGATTCGATTTTGTTACCGACATCGATTTCGATTACATTACCTAATTCGATTCGGTTCGATTTTGATTACATCACCTAATTCGATTCGATTCGATTCGATTATGATTCTAGTTATGATAATGTTTCTTATTCTGTAATGGGTTAAAGCCCATCTGATACTATCTGTTATAGTGGGCTAAGGCCCAATTGATACTGAAACTGTAAGTAAGGCTGGGGCCAGACTTTTAATTCTTTTATATGACTGACTGTTCCTGTTTATAGTAGGGGATTTCACATTGAGTTTTCGTAAACTCACCCCGTTTATTAACCTTTCAGGTAATTTCCAGACTTAGACGGATCGGAGCTGCGAGGGGCTCGGAGGAAGCCACACACGCTGTTTATGTTACAATTTTGATTATTACTTTTAAATGTTTTATGTGGGTTGTAGTAAAGCCGTTGCAATTTTCTGGATTTCAAATTTGGAATTTTATTTATTGTTCTTATAATTGCTAGTATTAGAACACGATTTTCTAAAGCAACTACTGTTGTTCAAAACATCACGTAACCGCAATTAGCTTTTAAATTAAGCTTCCGCAACTGCCAGGATTTTTTTTACAAAGTTGTTAAGAATGTTATTCAAATTGAGGTTTTCTAACAAGGTTTAAAAAGGATACAAGTTTTAATTATTAAGAAGGGTTTTAATGGAAACATGGTTTCCGAAAAACACTTCAATGTGACACGCCAGATTCGAGCCAAACTTCTAGGCCGGGTTTGGGGTGTTACATTTAGTGGTATCAGAGCCTTGGTTGCAACAACTCGGCTGTGGATTGGGTTTTCAAAGGTTAAATTTCAGAAAACTATTTTCAACTACGTGGTCTGTTTGAAGTATTTCTCTTAAAAAGTGTGGCACACCGAGTCTCCGGCACCGAATCCGTAAGTCTTCTGAATACTTTTGTCTGTTTAGAAATTGAAATACTATGGATTCCTTAGATATTGGTCTGAATTTAAGTTTGGTATTTATTTTATGTGGATGTGATGTTTGGATATAGAAATTGTATATATGTGTGATAAATATGTGGCTGCTTCTGTGAATAAGTGTTGTATGTATGAGATGTTTCAAGTTCTAATTGAAGTGTGATAGTGATAGCAGGATCAGAGTGCGCAGCGGTAGCGTAGTGGGGTAGATGTTACACGACTACCCTATTAGACGGAAATTTCAGGGACGAAATTTCTCTAAGGGAGGTAGAGTTGTAACACCCTGAATTTGGGCCTAGAAGTTTTGGGCCTTGAGCATGGGAGCGGTTGAAGGCAGCTTATAATATTCTGTTGTGTGTGAAAATTTCATAAATGAAGGCTTGTTTTAGTGGTTAAGTGTATTGAGAAGTGTTGGAGAAGTCCTGGGTTAAAACCTAGACTCTAGCAAAAATTTTGGTTTAAGGTGAATCAACCCTGGGTGTAGTAGGTAGGCCTTAAGAATATTGTTGGAGAAACTGTGACACAAAAAGCCTTGTGGCTTAGTGGCAAGTAGCGTGTGGAGCATCTGAGGGGAGGCATGGGTTCGAATCCCATGGCAAGCAAAGAGAATTTATTTTGTTAACAAGGGGCGGTAAGAGTTGGTGTTGAATTTAAACTCTAATGATGGAGGGATCCCACATCGGGAAGCTAACATAAGAGTGGATGCGAAGCTGGCTTTAAATATAGAGAACCATGAGGAGAGTAAAGGTACCTTTCTTGGCTATTCCTTTCGCTTTATGGCGTGCTCGTTTGGGTTGGGCGTCGGCTAAGAGTGCTCGGAGCGTGGATTAACTCCAGTCTCCAATCAGGTGTGTATTTTCTCGCTACTCTAGCTGTAGGATGGCTACTTCAGGCTGCAATGGGCCGAAAGGGGTTATGTGGGCCCAATGGGCCTACGAGCCCAATTGGATAAGTTGTTTGATTGTGTAGTAAATATTGGACTGACTGTTCCTGTTTATAGTAGGGGATTTCACACTGAGTTTTCGTAAACTCACCCCGTTTATTAACCTTTCAGGCAATTTCCAGACTTAGACGGATCGGAGCTGCGAGGGGCTCGGAGGAAGCTACACACGCTTTTTATGTTACAATTTTGATTATTACTTTTAAATGTTTTATGTGGGTTGTAGTAAAGCCGTTGCAATTTTCTGGATTTCAAATTTACACGATTACAAGTAAAACTTCCGCTAAGCAAATATTTTTAGACTTAATCATTTTATTAAAGATAGACATAACCAGACGGTTTTCTCAAAATTATACGAGTCGTTAAGGTGTGGCAATGGTGGTATGCATGTCTAGGATTGGATCCGAAGGGAGCTTGGTACTTAAGCAGTCCGACGGACTCACCTCCTCTTCTTCCTGGTTTCCTACCTGATGCACAGCTTCTATTCACCTTAACCTGCTTTAAAAAGTATCTTTTACAACCCCAACTAAGTTTTCCAAACTAAGTAAAACGGAACGTTTTGAACGCATCGATGTGGCGCATCGGATCCGGTCATAACGTCTAGGTCGGGTTTGGGGTGTTACACGACATTTATATGAGAGCTAGTGTAAGACCATGTCTGGGACATGGCATCGGCCTCGACATGTGAGCTAGTGTAAGACCATGTTTGGGACATGGCATCGACACCGATATATGAGAGCCAGTGTAAGACCATGTCTGGGACATGGCATCGGCATCTTACCCTTTTGTATGAGGCTTATCGGTATCCATTTATTTTTCCAACTGGTTCAACGAGTAATTTAAAGATTATATTATGATTTAGAAAAGTTATGATAACGTTGCAAGTGGTACAGGCACGAAGCTCATAAGAATAAACTTGGGTTATGTATATGAATAGTAAGGATGAAATGAGTAAGTTATGTCTATAGTCATTCGAGAATCTTGTGCAAGTGTATGATATGTTATGAGTATGATGTTACTTGGTAAAGCTATGTTAATTATTTACTTGTAACTTACTAAGCTTTATGCTTACTTCCTCTCTTCTCCATTTTTCTTATAGTGCCGCCAAGCTAGCTTAGGAATTAAGAGACATCAGAGGCGTTGATCACACTATCACCTCAAGTTTTTGGTATAGTTAGTTTAAATGTTTGAGTGTGGCATGTATAAGGACTTTGTAACGCCCCCACGCCCGAAACCGTCGCCGGAGTCGAGCTTGAGGGGTTACCGAACATAATTATCAAATTAAGAACTTCAAATCATTTGTTTCTACATTCACAGCTTTCTAGCTACCCGCATCATAGTTACAAGAAAAAATATATCTCAAGTTACGAAACTTGAAATCAAAATCCGTAAATTTTCCCTAAATCTAGACTCATATATCTATTTACTAATTTTTTTCTAAAATTTTTGGTTGGTCCAATTAGTACAGTTTATTAGTTAAAGTCTCCCCTGTTTCAGGGTTCGACTACTCTGACCTCTGTGTATTACGAATCAGATATCTCTCTATAAAAAATTTAAATGACTATGAGGTTTGTTTCTCTTAAAACTAGACTCAATAAGAAATCTTTAAATATAAATAAAAACTTCTAATTATTTTTTCAAAATTTATTATGAATTTTTAAAGTCAGAACAGGGGATCCAGAAATCACTCTAGCCCTGTTTCACAAAAGTTTAAATATCTCATAAAATATAATTTATATGCTGTTTTGTTCAATCCACATGAAAATAGACTCATTAAGCTTAAATTTCATAACTACTCATCATTTAGTTCCATTTATACTATTTTTAGTGATTTTTCAAATTCATGTCATTCTGCAGCGAAGATACATTTTAAGGCAAGTTTCATCTTTTCATGAGTTGTTATGAACTAGATAACCTATTAAACTTCCATGATATGAAACATGATCTAAATTTAACCATCACCATGACTTATCAATATCAAACATTTTCTCAACCAATCATGGCTATATCATAAAATTATTTACACAAAATAAGTATATTCCTATACATGCCATACTTAAGTTTTACAAGCCATTTACCCGGATGAAAGTCCTTTAGATAGTGTGATCGAACCTTGACCCGTCCGATTCCCGAGTTGGCTTGTTCAAAACTACAGTAAATAAAGAGGAGGGAGTAAGCATAAATGCTTAGTAAGTTCATATGTAAATAACAAGTAACATAACAATACAAATATACCAAACAACTTTAGCATGGTATCACCAAAAAATATGTCATATTTCTAAACATCATTCATCATCTTACCACCTTATCGTTGTTGTATCTATTATCAACCCGAGGGTTAAGAACATACCTGTCCAAAGTGTCCATTTCACAACACTTACCAATACGTCGCTTGCATTTTAAGTGTTCTTTCATTTCACTAGAAAATTCACCCGTTGAACACATCGGAATACAACTCGGATACACGGATAATTTGCACATAAGTGCCTCATATGTAATCAAGAAATCATGTAACCTGCCCCTAAGTGAACTCGGACTCAACTCAACGAGCTCGGGCGTTCGCATCCATAAGTGAACTCGGACTCAACTCAACGAGTTCGGACATTCGCATCCATAAGTGAACTTGGACTCAACTCAACGAGTTCGGATGCTCAACCATCCTAGTGACATGTCACTTGTATCCTAATCTATTCCTAAGGTTCAAACGGGTTTTTTCCCTCGATGTCACATTTGTCGTCTTCCATGGAATATCGGAACCGATACTCGATAGCAATTCATATTTATCAAGTAGTAAACATAATTTGCATATTACTCAACATTAACCACAAAGCATAATATTTCACGATTAAAAATCAGCGTATCATATAATTAACATCAATAACTTAAAAATAACAATTATGCTACATTATTTACACATGAACTTACCTTGGTACCAAAATATAAAGATTTTGCAATTTAGTCCACAATCTTTTCTTTTCCTCGATCGCGACTTGAATCTCGTTTCTCTTGATTATGGAGCTTGGAAGCTTGAAACAAACCCTAACTATGGAGAACCCTTGAAATTTCGACCTAATGAAGAAGATGGACAAAAATTGGCTTTTAATTTTGTTTTTAATTCATTTTAATAACTAAATGACCAAAATGCCCTTACTACTAAACTTTCCAAAAATTCCTTCTATGTCCTAAATTTGTCCATGAACTTAAAATTGGTCAAATTTCTATTTAAGATATCCTAATTAATATTTCAATGCAATTTCATACTAAAAACTTCTAGAATGCAAATTTTGCAACTTATTCGATTTAGTCTCTACTTTCAATTTAAGCACTTTAGGCATAGAATTTCATCACGAAATTTTCACACAATCATGCAATCATATCATAATCATCAAAATAATTATAAAATAATTATTTCTATCTCAGATTTGTGGTCACGAAACCACTATTCCGATTAAGCCCTAATTTAGGATATTACAACTCTCCCCCCTTTTAAGGATTTTCGTCCTCAAAAATCTTACCGATAAACAGGTGTGGGTATTGGTTTTTCATAGTTTCTTCAGGTTCCCATGTAGTCTCTTCTACCCCATGCTTTTGCCACAACACTTTCACAAGTGCAACACTTTTATTTCTTAGTTGTTTGACTTCTCGAGCTAAAATCTCAATCGGTTCTTCTTCATAAGTCATATCCGGTCGTAGTTCAACTTCTGTCGGTGAAATTATATGTGAAGGATCCGAACTATACCGACGTAACATAGGTACATGAAACACATCATGAATCTTCTCTAATTCAGGTGGTAGCGCTAGCCGATATGCTACCGGTCCAACTTTTTCAATTATTTCATACGGTCCAATAAGCCCTTTCATCCAAATCTAAGGACGTTCTTCCATGGAGACACTTTCAAAAATACCTTATCACCAACTTGAAACTCCATTTCTTTTCTTTTCAAATTCGCATAAGATTTCTGTCTATCTGAAGCAGCTTTCAAACAATCTCGAATCACTTTCACCTTTTCTTCGGTTTCTTTTATTAAATCAACTCCTTAAATCTGATTTTCCTTGAGTTCAGTCCAATACAATGGCGTCCGACATTTACGACCATATAATGCTTCATAAGGTGCCATCTTCAAACTCGTCTGATAACTATTATTATAAGCAAATTCTACCAATGGTAAGTCCCTTTCCCAACTATCTTGAAATTCCAATACGCAACATCTGAGCATGTCTTCAAGAATCTGAATTACTCTCTCTGATTGTCCATCAGTTTGTGGATGAAAGGCAGTGCTGAAATTTAACTTTATACCTAATGCCTCTTGCAACTTTTGCCAAACCGTGAGGTAAACCTCGGATCTCTATCTGAAATGATTGACAAAGGTATCCCATGAAGTCTAACAATCTCTCGGATACACAATTCAGTGAACTTATTAAGAGAATAATTTGTACGTACCGGAATAAAATGAGCCGATTTAGTCAGTTTGTCAACTATTGCCCAGATGGCATTTTTCTTCCCTAGAGTTAACGGCAACCCTGATATAAAATCCATAGTAATCCGATCCCATTTCCATTCAGGAACCATAATAGGCTGAAGTAATCCCGAAGGTACTTGGTGTTCAGATTTCACTTGTTGATAAACTAAGCACTTTGATACAAACTCGAAAATATCTCTTTTCATTCCACTCTACCAGTACATTTTCTTTAAGTCATTATACATCTTCGTACTGCCCGGATGAACCGCCAAACAACCATTATGTGCTTCATGCAAAATCTTTTGAATCAACTCATCATTTTTCGGTACACAAATCCGATTTTTAAACATCAAACAACCATCAGAACTGATTCTGAAATCTGATCCCGTATCAACTTCACACTATTTTCTCTTGGTTAGCAAATCTTGATCATTTTTCTGAGCTTCAAAAATCTCTTGTAAAAACATCATTCTTGCTCTTAACTCTGCTAGAATTGAACCGTCATCTAACATTTTCAACTGAGTGTTCATAACTCTCAAAGCAAACAACAACTTTCTGCTTAAAGCATCGGCAACCATATTCACTTTTCCTGGATGATAATAAATAACAAGCTCGTAATCTTTCAATAACTCTAACCATCTTCGCTGTCTCAAATTCAAGTCTTTTTGTGACATCAAGTATTTAAGACTTTTGTGATTGGTATATACTCGGCACTTTTCACAATACAAATAATGTCGCCAAATCTTCAAAGCAAACACCACTGCAGCCAATTCCAAATCGTGAGTAGGATAATTCCTCTCATGAGGTTTTAACTTCCTCGAAGCATAAGCCACCACTTTTCCTTCTTGCATGAGTACACACCCCAAACCATTTAGAGAAGCATCACTATACACCACAAATTCTTTACCTGATTCGGGTTGTATCAACACTGGTGCTTCAGTTAATAACTTTTTCAATTCTTCGAAACTCTGTTGACATTCTTCCGTCCATTCAAATTTAACATCCTTTTGGAGTAGTCTAGTCATAGGAGCCGCAATTATAGAAAATCCATTTACAAACCGCCGATAATACCCAGCTAGCCCCAAGAAACTCCTAACTTCAGTTACATTTTTCAGTGGTTTTCAATCAACAATGGCTGAAATTTTACTAGGATGAACCCGTATACCATCACCTGAAACAACATGACCCAAAATCCAACTTCCCGGAGCCAAAATTCACTTTTACTAAACTTAGCATACAGCTGCTTATCTCTCAAAGTTTGCAAAACTATCCTCAAATGCTCAAGATGCTCATCTTATCTTTTGAATAAATTAAAATATCATCTATAAACACCACAACAAATCTGTCCAGGTATGGCCCAAATATGCGATTCATTAAGTCCATAAACACAGCAGGAGCATTTGTCAACCCGAATGTCATAACTAAAAATTCATAATGACCGTACCTTGTTCTAAAAGCAGTTTTAGGCACATCTGACTCTTTCACTCGCGGTGATAATACCCGGATCTCAAGTCAATCTTTGAAAACCATGTCGCTCCTTTTAGTGATCAAACAAATCATCAATTCTTGGCAATGGATCCTTGTTTTGATTGTCACCTTGTTTAACCGCCGATAATCAACACATAATCTCATATAACCATCCTTCTTTTCACAAATAACACGGAGCACCCCAAGGTGAAAAACTTGGTCTCACAAAGCCTTTATCACCAACTCTTGCAAGCTGCGACTTTAATTCTTTCAACTCTGTTGGTGCCATTCTATATGGAGCAATCGAGATCGGAGCTGTTCGTTATCAAATCTATACCAAATTCTACTTCCACGACCGGAGGCAAACCCGCAATTCTTCCGAAATACATCCGCAAATTCACACAACCCAAGACTTGATTCAACTTTCTTTTCAACTTCTTTTGTATTAATTACATACGCCAAATAAGCTTCATAACCCTTTCTCAAATATCTACGAGTGACATCGAAGAAATCATACTAAATATTGCCTCTGATTTGTCTGGTTCAACCCGCAAGATTTCACCACTTTCACATTTTAATTCTATAACCTTTTCTTTGCAATTTACTATAACATCATGCAATGTCAACCAATCCATACCTAAAATAACATCAAATTCATCAAACGGCAACAACATCAAGTCGGACGGAAAGTAATGACCCCGAATCATTAAAAGGCATTTCTTGCTTACTTTATCAACTATCACGCATTTGCCTAGCGGGTTCGACACTCTAATCATAAATTCTGTGTTCTCAACAAGTATATTCATACTAGACACCAGTTTCATGCATACATATGAATGAGTAGAACCAGGATCAATCAAAGCAATAACATTAATATCATAAAGAGAAAATGTACCGGTAATCACATCGGGTGAGGAAGCATCTTCACGCGCTTTAATAGCATAAGTTCTAGCCGGAGCTCTTCCTTCAGATCTAACTGTTGCATCTCTGGCTACATTCTTACTGCTTATTTCACTTCCAGCTTTTCTCGAATACCTTCCCCTCGAGTCTGCACCACTAGCTTTTACATTCGAAATTTTTCTTTCTTAGCTCTCTCAGGGTCTCTAATAAAATGATCCGAGAACCACATCAAAACATTCATTTGCTGCACGGACAAAAATGATTTCTACCACACGGCACTTTCGGGTTTAACAAATCTCGTATTTCCACACTACTAGCCTTGATAGTCGAGATTTAGGACCCACATTTCGCTTCTTAAAATTTCCATATGATTGCTCAAGTGAAACTTGGGAGCGAGGATTCATATTTCTTGACTTTCGATTTCTTTGTGAGGGTGCATTACTCATTGGTCTTTTCTTCCAATTTCGTGTTTGATTCTACTTTTTCTTTTCCTTCAAGAATTCTTCACCTTGCAAGCTCGATCGATAAGTACCACCATTTCTTTTAGTTCAAGGATCCCAACAAATACCTTAATGTCTTCGTTAAGCCCGTCTTCAAATCGTCGGCACATCTTGGCTTCAGAGGAACATATTCCCCGCATACTTACTCAATCGAACAAACTCTCTTTCATATTCGAGATGTCATATTACCTTGCTTCACTCAAGAAACTCTTTACATTTCGATCAATAAATCTTTCACTAATATATTTCTTCCAAACTCTTCTTGAAAGAATTCCCGAGTTACCCTCTCTTTCGATACCACGAAATCAAAGTCTTCCACCAATTATAGGCTGAATCTCTCAACAAAGATGTAGCACATTTCAAACATTCTTCAGGTGTACAAGATAATTCATCAAATACCCGGATAAAATTTTCAAGCCAGAACTTTGCTTTCTCTGCATCATCATCAATATTTGCTCTAAATTCTTCACCCCTTGTTTTGAATTACATCAATGGGGGTTCTGTGAAATTTTATCATATCCACTCCTTGAGGCATCGGAGGCATAGGTTGAGGAATTGGGGGAGGTGGAGGAGGTCGTACATTTGGGTTCGTACGAACGAACTCAGTGGGTACCACCGAAATCAAAGTCTTCCACCAATTATAGGCTGAATCTCTCAACAAAGATGTAGCACATTTCAAACACTCTTCAGGTGTACAAGATAATTCATCAAATACCCGGATAAAATTTTCAAGCCAGAACTCTGCTTTCTCTGCATCATCATCAATATTTGCTCTAAATTCTTCAGCCCCTTGTTTACGAATCTGTCAATGGGGGTTCTGTGAAATTTTATCATATCCACTCCTTGAGGCATCGGAGGCATAGGTTGAGGAATTGGGGGAGGTGGAGGAGGTCGTACATTTGGGTTCGTACGAACGAACTCAGTGGGTACCACCGAAATCAAAGTCTTCCACCAATTATAGGCTGAATCTCTCAACAAAGATGTAGCACATTTCAAACATCTTCAGGTGTACAAGATAATTCATCAAATACCCTGATAGAATTTTCAAGCCAGAACTCTGCTTTCTCTGCATCATCATCAATATTTTCTCTAAATTCTTCAGCCCCTTGTTTACGAATTCTGTCAACAGGGGTTCTGTGAAATTTTATCATATCCACTCCCTAAGGCATCGGAGGCATAGGTTGAGGAATTGGGGGAGGTGGGGGAGGTCATACATTTGGGTTCATACGAACGAACTCAGTGTACCATGCACTCATCATTTGGAGAAAAGCTTCCCGATCCTTTTCTCCTCCTCCCTAACCAACATGAGGAGGTGGGTTTTCGATCGGCCATTGCCCCTTCATGGGAGTGGCGCATTACTCTCTACTTCATCTGCCACAGCTGGATGGGATCCATTTACTATATAAAAATCATTTAAAAAGGTTAGGAGTCGTCACACTATCACAATTCATACATATGGCATGTATAGCAAAAACCGTACATACAACACGTAGTCCGAGAACCGACTAAACCTGCTCTGATACCACCAAATGTAATGACCCCACGTCCAAAATCGTCACTGGATTCGAGCTTGAGGGGTTACCGAACATAATTTATGAAATTAAAAACTTCAAATCATTTGTTTCTACATTCACAGCTTTCTAGCTACCCGCGTCACAGTTACAAGAAAAATCATATCTCGAGTTACAAAACTCAAAATCAAAATCCGTAAATTTTCCCTAAATCTAGACTCACATATCTATTTACTAATTGTTTTCTAGAATTTTTGGTTGGGCCAATTAGTACAGTTTATTAGTTAAAGTCTCCCCTGTTTTAGGGTTCGACTGCTCTGACCTCTGTGTATTACGAATCAGATATCTCTCTATACAGAATTTAAATGACTATGAAGTTTATTTCTATTAAAACTAGACTCAATAAGAAATCTTTAAATATAAATAAAAACTTCTAATTATTTCTGTAAAAGTTATTATGAATTTTTAAAGTCAAAACAGGGGATCCAGAAATCACTCTGGCCCTGTTTCACAAAAGTTTAAATATCTCATAAAATATAATTTATATGCCTGTTTTGTTCAATCCACATGAAAATAGACTCATTAAGCTTAAATTTCATATCTTACTCATCATTTATTTCCATTTATACTATTTTTAGTGATTTTTCAAATTCATGTCATTGCTGCAGAAGTATTCTGTTTTAAGGCAAGTTTCATCTTTTCATGAGTTGTTATGAACTAGATAACCTATTAAACTTCCATGATATCAAACATGATCTAAATTTAACCATCACCATGACTTATCAATATCAAACATTTTCTCAACCAATCATGGCTATATCATAAAATTATTTACACAAAATAAGTATATTCCTATACATGCCATACTTAAGTTTTACAAGCCATTTACCCAGATGAAAGTCCTTTAGATAGTGTGATCGAACCTTCGACCCGTCCCGATTCCGAAGCTGGCATGTTCAAAAATACAGTAAATAAAGAGGAGGGAGTAAGCATAAATGCTTAGTAAGTTCATATGTAAATAACAAGTAACATAACAATACAAATATACCAAACAACTTTAGCATGGTATCACCAAAACATATGTCATATTTCTAAACATCATTCATCATCTTACCACCTTTGTGACACCCCTAACTTGACCTTGGTCGGAAAGTGGTTTCGGGACCACAAAATCGAGTCACAAAAGTATATAAATTTTCTTTTCTATGTTTATTATATGTAAAGTTTCATGTGTGAAAGTATCGCGTTTTAATTTTGTCATTTGAATGTGGAATTATTAAAAAGGACTTATGTGAGAAACTTGAAAATGTGATAGGTTGATTTGTAGTGGCCAAATATTGTATGGTTTAAAGTATGAGGACTTGCATGTCAAATATCCCTCCCTCAAGTTAGTGGACGGCAAGGCTAGTGGATGATTGCCATTTTATGCCTTTTATATTAATAAATTAAATGTTAAATGAATAAATAATATGAAGTATGGACTTATATTAAAAGAAATGGGTGATAAAAACAAAGTTGGTTCATCTTTCTCTTCTCCATTGCCGTGCCTAAAGAGAAAAAGGAGAAATTGAAGTTAAGGCATTTGGTCACCTTTAAGGGATTAAGGTATGTTAATGCTCTTTCATTGAAAATCTTTGTATATTTGGAGTGGTCATCAAGTATAGAAGCTAGCTCATGGCAAATGTTTTTGTAAATTATGAAGATGACATTCGGTCATGGATGTTTGTATTTTTTTATGTTGTTTTGATGCTTTAGTGTATTGAAGGTTGATTATAGATGAGTTGAGCTTGGTAAAATTGAATAGTTGTGGCTTAATTGCTTAATGACAATCGGCTACGTTGAAGTGCTAAATGAGTGCTAAATTGAGCTTATGATAGTAATTAGAATTTGGGAAATTTATGCATTTTGTGGTCCAAGTGTGATAAGAACCATACGGTTATGGCATGTAAGCATGAAGATTTGTGGAAGTTTTAGAATTGGCCTAAGTGTTTTCGTCATTAACATATATATATATATTTCCGAATGTATGCTTGAAGGATTGGTTAAGTACATTGTTGTTAAATGCTTGTTGATTTGTATAATTGTTGCCTAGCTACTAAATGAACTTAGGATATTATGGATAAGTTCAAGACTGGCAAAATTGAAATGAAGTTTGCTTGTGCTGAATGTGCATATAAGTAAGTGGAGTTATGTTATAATAGAACTAAGTGTGGCTAGTAAAGCCTATTTAGTTTTCTTGCTATGTTTGACCATAAATATGATACTTATTGAAATCTATTGTTTTAGATATAGATTAAATGATATGTGATTGCCAAATGTGATTGTTAAGTGAATAATATTAGTTAAGTACTTAAGCAAATCTATTGTTTTACTTAAGCTTAAGAGCAAAGAGGATCAAAGTCGGATAGGGGAAAAGAGGAAGTAAACGAATAGCCGTGGATATCTAGTCGTCGACCACTTTCGAGGTAAGTTTTAAGTGATTAAACGTTGAGTAAATTCAATCATAATAGAACATAATGAGTTGATTTAATAAGATATGATGTGGCCATGATATGTTTTAAACTCAAATGGTAAGTTCATAAGTGTTTGGACTTGGAAATTTAAGAGCAAATTGTAATAATTTGCTTAGGACAGCAGCAGTAACATGATTTTAGAAAATCACCATAAATTGTTGGTGTGGAATTATAGGCTGAATAAAATATGTAATCAAAGCTTAATTAGTCTAGTTCCTTATAAAAGAGGCCGTGTGAGCAAAGAAATTTCCTATAAAGAGATATTTAAAGTTGTGTGAGACGGTGTCAGAATGACTCTGAAATCCCCTATTCTGTTTTTAGAAAATCGTTATAATTTTCACAAAAATGGTTATAAGGTAAAATTTATATCCTTAGACTCCTTAATGAGTCTAGTTTCAAATGAAATTGAATATAACACATTTTGAATTCTGTACAATGAGAAATCTGATTCGTAGTGAGGAGTGGTCAGATTAGTCGAACAGTGAAACAGGGGAAAACTTTAAGAAAAATCTGGTATTGATTGGCCACACCTAAAATTCTGAAAATTTTATGGATGAAAGACACATGAGTCTAAATTCGGGGAAAATTAACGGCAATTGATTTTGAGTTTTGTAGCTCCAGTTATAAACAATTTAGTGACTGTTGCTCAGGAAAACTGCTTGTAGTGAATATGTGATTTTGTTATAAACTTTGATGAAACTATTTGAGTTGCTTATAAGCTATTGCTGAAATTGATGTACAAGAAAAATATGAAATATGTATGAGATATATATATGTGATAAGGCCGAATGGCCAATGTGATGAATGTGAAAGTGCATATATGTGATAAGGCCTAATGGCCGATGTGATGAATGTGAAAGTGTATATATGTGATAAGGCCTAATGGCCGATGTGATGAATGTGAAAGTGTATATAAGTGACAAGGCCTAATGGCCGATGTGATGAATGTGAAAGTGTATATAAGTGACAAGGCCTAATGGCCAATGTGATGAATGTGAAAGTGTATATATGTGACAAGGCCTAATGGCCGATGTGATGAATGTGAAAGTGTATATATGTGACAAGGCCTAATGGCCGATGTGATGAATGTGAAAGTGTATATAAGTGACAAGGCCTAATGGCCGATGTGATGAATGTGAAAGTGTATATATGTGAGAAGGCCTAATGGCCGATGTGATGAATGTGAAAGTGTATATATGTGATAAGGCCGAATGGCCAATGTGATGAATGTGAAAGTGTATATATGTGATAAGGCCTAATGGCCGATGTGATGAATGTGAAAGTGTATATATGTGATAAGGCCGAGTGGCCAATGTGATGGATGTGAAAGTGTATAAATGTGATAAGTCCCGAAGGGCATTTGTGTCAGTACTATATCCGGGTTAAAACCCCGCAGGCTTTATGCGAGAATATTATCCTGATTAATGTCCAGTAAGCTCCGTGCTCGTACTATATCCGAGCTCTAAAGACCCGATGACTACGTGTGGAGATTATGTCGGGTAAGACCCGATGACCACGGTGGAGATTTTGTGCAGGTAAGCCCGAACTAAAGGTTTCATTGAAGATTCGAGTAAAGCGTAAGATTATACGACTTCACAGTAACAATTGGTAATAAATACATTCAACGCGTTAAGTTGGTCAGGTATGTATTTTGAGATTATATTTAAGCTTGATTTGGACTAAATCACAAGGTCGTTATATGATGCATATGTGAGTAAAGTAATAAGACTGTTCTATGATTATTGTGCATTTGGTCGATGTGGAAAGTTAGGTGAAAATATGTAATGTACCTATGTTTACAAGAGATCACTTTCAAGTGAGAATTTATCTGCCTATTATATATGATGAGATGTGCATATTCGGTAAAGGGATGGTATGCCTAGAAGGAAGAGGGAAATAAAAATACGAACAACTATGTTATAATTTGGTTGTTATCTGTTGACCTTGCTTAAAACTTACTAAGCATTGTAATGCTTACTCCGTTTACTTTGTTTCCTCTGTTTTATAGATCTCATTTGGAAGCTATAGGCTCGGGATCGTCAAACAACTAGTCACACTATCACTATCCTTTGTTTGGTACTGCTATGTTTTGGATTATCTTATGGCATGTATAGAATAGACTAGTAGTGGGAGGATATTTTGGTTAATGTATATAAGCCATGCGAAAATGGCTTTAAGTATACTTTGATCATAGCATTATAATCATTTTGTATGTCATCCGTTGAGAGGTATGGAAATGTTGGTAACGGTTAGTCATGGGAATGGTTATTCATGATCACTTTTGGTATATGTATGACAAACTCTAGTTGATCCATGGAGGATCATGAGATAGGTAAAGTTTACCTTAAAAAAATTGATGCCGGCAGCAGCAGTGATGTGAATGTGAAAAATCTCTAAAAATAGTAGGAATGGAATTAAATAGAGAACAAATTATGTAACGAACCTTGACAAGTCTATTTTCATAAGAAAGTAACGAAACGATCATATAGACAGTATGTTAAGAGATATTTAAGTCTTCGTGAGACAGGGCCAGAATGGTTTCTGGAGTCCCTGTTCCGACTTTGGAAATTAATTATAAATTAACCAGAGACATTTAGAAGTCATGCCATATATGTATAGATTCCTTTTTGAATTTAGTTTCTATAGAAACAAACGGAATCAGTATTGAAGCCCTGTACAGGGAGATATCTGAATCGTAATGCATGAAGGTCAGTGTAGTCGCACCCTGTAACAGGGGAGACTTTAACTAATAAACTGTACTAATTGGCCCGACCAAAATCCTAGAAAAAATATGTAGATGGGCATATGAGTCTAGTTTCAGGAAAAAATTTACTGAAACTGATTTTCAAGTTTTGGAACTCAAGATATGATTTTTAAAGAGCAGTGACGCAGTTAGCCAACCGCCTGGAAATATTTAAAATGAAATTTGTGAAAGCAAGTGTTTTAAGTCTGCAAACCCCTCGTGTCCGACTCCGGCAACGGTCTCGGGTACGGGGTGTTACAACCTTATCGTTGTTGTATCTATTATCAACCCGAGGGTTAAGAACATACCTGTCCAAAGTGTCCATTTCACAACACTTACCAATACGTCGCTTGCATCTTAAGTGTTCTTTCATTTCACTAGAAATTTCACCCGTTGAACACATCGAAATACAACTCGGATACACGGATAATTTGCACATAAGTGCCTCATATGTAATCAAGAAATCATGTAACCCGCCCCTAAGTGAACTCGGACTCAACTCAATGAGCTCGGGCGTTCGCATCCATAAGTGAACTCGGACTCAACTCAACGAGTTCGGATGCCTAGTTACATCTCACGAACTCAGACTCAACTCAACGAGTTCGGACATTCGCATCCGTAAGTGAACTCAGACTCAACTCAACGAGTTCGGATGCTCAACCATCCTAGTGACATGTCACTTGTATCCTAATCTATTCCTAAGGTTCAAACGGGCTTTTTCCCTCGATCTCACATTTGTCGTCTTCCATGGAATATCAGAACCGATACTCGATAGCAATTCATATTTATCAAGTAGTAAACATAATTTGCGTATTACTCAACATTAACCACAAAGCATAATTTTTCACGAGTAAAAATCAGCGTATCATATAATTAACATCAATAACTTAAAAATAACAATTATGCTACATTATTTACACATGAACTTACCTTGGTACCAAAATATAAAGATTTTGCAATTTAGTCCACAATCTTTTCTTTTCCTCGATCGCGACTTGAATCTCGTTTCTCTTGATTATGGAGCTTGGAAGCTTGAAACAAACCCTAACTATGGAGAACCCTTGAAATTTTGGCCTAATGAAGAAGATGGACAAAAATTGGCTTTTAATTTTGTTTTTAATTCATTTTAATAACTAAATGACCAAAATGCCCTTACTACTAAACTTTCCAAAAATTCCTTCCATGTCCTAATTTTGTCCATGAACTTAAAATTGGTCAAATTGCTATTTAAGATGATTAATATTTCAATGCAATTTCATACTAAAAACTTCTAGAATGCAAATTTTGCAACTTATTCGATTTAGTCCCTACTTTAAATTTAAGCACTTTAGGCATAGAATTTCATCACGAAATTTTCACGCAATCATGCAATCATATCATAATCATCAAAATAATTATAAAATAATTATTTCTATCTCGGATTTGTGGTCACAAAATCACTATTCTGATTAAGCCCTAATTCAGGATATTACAGACTTCGTCTTTTTTTTAGTGTCATGTTGGTTTAGCCACAAGTGTTGGCTCATATTAATGTGGCATTCATTTTGTATAGGCTATTGATGTTGGCTAATATTGATTATTATTAAATGAATTTAATGAAAATTCTCATGGTATGTGTTGATAAGTAGGAGATGCTGTATGTGATAGGAAGTAGCTTGGAATTGATGTATGGATGCCTAGGTATTGGCTGATATGGTCATGTGTTTATATGGTATCGGTAGTGTTTTATGTTTTTGTAATGGGTGTAAGTAGGGGTGACAAAAAGGCTTGATAAATAGCCTGGTTTTTGTCCACACGGGTAGACACATGGGCGTGTGTTTAGACCATGTGTAACACAGGTCTACCCCATGGTTGTGTGGTCTAGCCGTGTGTCCCCTACACCTAAATTTGGCAAAATAGAATGTCCAGTAGTAACCACACGGGCAGAGACACGGCCGTGTGTCATAACTGTGTGGAGGACACGGCCTAGTACACAAGCGTGTACCAAGGTCGTGTGCCCCTAAAGAGTTGATGATGTTAGAAATAGAATTTCAAGGTTTTTGTACATGGGCTAAGACACGGGTGTGCCATGGCCATGTGAGGGACACGGGCGTGTGCGAAGCTGTGTGAAAACCCTTGTAGGTTCAAATCGAGAAATAAATTTGCAGGGCTAGAGACATGGGCGTGTCCTGATATGTTCAGGCCGTGTGAGCCACACGGGCATGTTGCCCTTTCACACAGGCATGTGCCCCTGGTTACGTTGAAATTTTTTAAAGTTTTCAAACGTGTTCGGTTTATTCCCGAACTATTTCCAGCGTGTTTTGGGCCTTGTAGGTCCATATTTGGGACGTTAAGAGGAAGTTTGAAAGTTTTAAATTTGAGTGAAATTTTTATGACCCGAAAATATTTGTATGTATGTGTTTAAGTCTAGTAATGCCTCATACCCTGCCCCGGCTTGGGATACAGGTAAGAGGTGTTTCATTTAAAGTCAAGTTCTTAGAGTTAAGCCATAGTGTTAAATCCTTAGTTTGGAGGAATTGTCTATTATATTATTATATTATTATTTTGATTGAATGATTTAGGCAACTTGATGAGAACTAGTCAAAATGGGGAAGTTACTGTAGATGTCATGACACGCATTTAAGATGACAGATAAAGTTCTTAGTTAGAGATACCGAAGGAAGTGTAGTGGGGTAATTTAACATGCCCACTAGGTTTACCTTTCGTGTATTTCTATATAAAGCTAGCCTTGACTTCTTGGGCAAGTTTATGTTTTCTTTGGCCACCATATTTTCTTCCCAAAATTTTCTTTGCATTCTTTATCGAAAACCCTAAACTTAAGGCTCATTGGACGACTTGGGTTAGCTGTACTCAGCCAACTCCATCGTTGTTAGCATATGGTAAAATTCAATGAAACTCGGGTTATTTCATGGTTGCTTACGAGGCCTTAGGGTTTCATGTTTTAAGGTTAGATTAAAGTGTAATGAAGGAAACATCCAAATTCTGGGTTTCCTGTTAATGTTCTTGTAACTTGTATAGTTTTCTATTAAAATGATCTAAAAAGGTTAACTTTCTATATTATAACTCAAGAAATTCTCGAAGGCTCTCGAAATAAGAGCAAAGGTCCTGTTGTATAACCTAGCTACACTCTTTTGGTGAGTTCCTTCTTACTCCATCTGTGTGTATGCTTTCGTTTATGTTTTATATAAGGTAAGTATACCTATCTTGTGAAAATGAAATCTTTATGTAAGTTAGACAGAAGTTGTTGTCAATAATCTGTTTGGTCCCAATTAAGTGCTATAATGCCCCCTCTAATGTTTCTAAAGAAGAGTCTTTAGTCTATACTACCAAATAGCCTTAAACTTGGACCAGCCTTGCCCTTGCTCCTCAACTCCCCAAAGCAAAAAAAAAAAAAAACTTTGCACAAAGCTATGAGGGTGTGAGCTAAAAAAGCTGAGCGAGTAGCCTTATATTCAATAAGTAAATTACACCAAAAACATACTTAAACCAAGGCAAATCATGTATCAAATTTTGAGTATATGAACATAGTTTCAATTATATTTTCATGCTCAATTATAGCATTCAATTTACTAGAATTTACAGCAATAATGCAACATCATAACATCATAATTTCATTTGCTGTTCCATGAGTAAAATTCACATTTATTATGTCATATAGATAATTTAATTAACAAACAAACACTTATTTTGGGAAATGACATCCATGGAAAAATATAAACATGTGATCATGCATTGGATAAACGAATCTTCGATCTCCAAAATATCAAATATAATTGTAACAACCCATTTTCAGTGAAATCAGAACAGTGGTTTCGGGACCATAAATCCGAGCCGAAAAGAAAATTTATTTTAATATTATTGCATGGTTTGCATTATGATAGGAATGTCATATGAAAATTCTGATAAGAAAATTTTACTGATTATGTGCTTAATTACGGAAAGGACCAAATTCCATAAAATGTAAAAGTTGAATTCTAATAGCTAGAAGGATTAAATAGCTATGGAATTCAAAACTTGAGGTTCTTACAGGGTAATTAAACCAGAAAAGTTAATAGATATTTTTGGTGATTCATCCATGGAAAAATTAGAAAAGGTTAAGGACTAAATTAGAAACTAAAATAATTAAAAGATGATAGTAGATATATCATCTTATTTTATATCATCTTCCCCAAAATTTGCATGGAAACCCTAGGAGAGAGAGAAGAAACTAATCAAGCTTAATTGGGTAAGTATTCTTGTCTCGTTTATAGTAACTTTTATATTTTTAAAACCGGGATAGTCTAATGTATCTATTTAGGGGATTAATTTGAAAAGTTATCAAAGTATAGAAATTTTTCCATGGATGAATATGTTGAAATTTTGAATTTTATGGTAGAAAATGAAAGGTTGTTGATAGATAAACAACTTTTACAAAGTGAATTTTCATGAAAATGTGATTTAGGGACTAAATTGTAAAGTTGTGAGAATTGAAGAAAAATTCTGAATTTTATAGAATACATGTGCTGTAAATATATATTGAAATTTTGGTTAGGCTTGGAATAAGGAGTAAATTGCATGAATTTCATTTTCCGAGCGTAGAGATGAAATTGGAATTTATGAAAAGTTTAGGGGCAAAATGGTAATTTTGCCTAGGGTATAAATTGAATTCAATTGAATATGAAATGTGAGAAATTGATGATTAAATTCATTTATATAGATTCGGATAATGCAAATTCAAAGATATATCAGGGAAAAGAGAAAGTTTCGGATTAGTAGATTTTCTTATACAAACTATTATCGAGGTAAGTTCGTGTAACTTATTTATGCATATTAGCATGTTTGAATTGAGTGTTGTATTTAATTTGAATGAAGTAAATGTTTATGTGATTTATATAAATGTTATAAATATATGAATGATCACATGATAGAAAAGATTATTAAGATGCTAAGTTCTATTTAAATAATGAAAATCGATAGATATATGTGGTTTCCCATATATGAATGTAATTCTGCAAATGTTGCAGAAGGGATTTAGCTCGGACGAGTAATGTCGATATTGCCTCTCGAGCATACTGATAAATAGTTCCTGTGAGCTTCCTGATCGGTAGTGATTTTGTATTTGTTGCACATTACTGTAGCTCTTTGTGAGTGACTTGATACATATTTCAATCGGTTGTGATACAGCATATAATGTGGTCCCAAGCACAGCTCGTCATGAGCATCCTGTTAAGCTTGGTTCAACTCCTTGTTACCTTATCCGGTGGTTCCTGATAGCATCTCTTTGGTGATGTCTAGAATGCTCTATAAGCTCCTTGAGTAAAACTCTTATGAGTTCCTGATTAGCCAAAAAGTGTCGTATTACATGATTACATGGCTCTTCTGAGCATCCTGATATGTGGCTCGAGAGTGTGCTCTCTGATTATGTGCCCTTGGGTACCCCTAATTATGAGTGGATAGTATACAGAATTGTACACCTTGAGTATACTATTTGAGTATCCATCGATATTTCAATAATTCAACAGATAGAACTCTTGACATGAGAAAATGATGAGATAAATAGGAATATGCCCTGAATGTTTCTAAATTAATTGATGAAGGATTATATGATGAGCTCATATATGTTTATTTGATGTATAAATGTATTATATGGCTCAGTTGCTTGATTGAGTATGTGTGTGTTTAGGTAAACTTTCCAAAATTGATGAAAGCATGTTAATTGTATGCTTAATATTATTAAATGTAATTGGTAAGTTTTAATCACTGTTATACGAACTTACTAAGCATATAATGCTTACTAGGTTTTATTTTCTCTGTTTTATAGTGCTCAGAAGCTCACGAAGGTTGGATATTGGTTGGAGCATCATCACACTATCCATAACTTATTTTAGTATAAATAGTAAACTTATTTTGATATAATGGCATGTATAGGTAACTTGGCCTTTGTTGGCATATGAATGGGGTTTGTAAACTAGCTATTGGAATGGCTAGTAATGTTTTGTTTTGATATACTTATAAAGTTATATTATGGCAAACATCTATGTGTTAGGTATATTGAATATGGTTGATGAAGTTATTCTTAATATATAAGTTAAACAAAGGTAAGATTATAATCATGAATACATATGATAAAATATCATATTAGATGCTAGAATTGTCTTGGATTTAATGTAACACCTCAAACCTGGCCTAAACGTTATGGTCGAATCTAGCGATGTCACATGATAGTGTGTTGGAACTAAGTTGTTATGATAAAAACCTTTATCATTTGTTTACTCTTGTTGACTCCAAAATCGCTTACTTATTTACTCAATTGCAAAAGCTTTAGAAATCATCTAATTTATGAAAACTGAATTAATTAGGTAAATCCATCCATCTTAGAAAAACCCCTTAATTTTAGAGCAAACCGTTTGTTTGTTGAGTCATGCGGTTATTAAATCCATGGAACAGTCTAAAATCCAAAATAAAAGCAAACAGTCCAAAAGGTCCAATTTACATATAAAAATAACCCAGAAAATAATTAAGACATAAATACCAAAATTGAAATTAAAACGGTTTAAAAATACGCGTGGCCATCGTTGAGTCTTCTGTTGCATCATTCCATCAAGTCTGGGGATTACCTGTGAATATTTAAACAAAAGGATGAGTTTATGTAAATTCAGTGTGTAATCCCACAGAAAACAAAAATGGCAAATCACAGTGCACAGTTAAAACAGTCTTGGGCCTAAGCCCTTTTCAGTATCCGTAACAGTTTAGGCCTTAGCCCATCTCAGTACATTATCGAATATGAAGTAGGGCCTTAGCCATCACAGTATCAGTTTCAGTCATGTAGTATTCAGTAAACAAAGTCCTACCCAACGAGCCTCTACACACTATTTCCGTCCAACCTTACACTCTATGTGGGGATTAAATCAATTCACCCATCCCTACACTCTAGGTAGTACCGAATGTGGCACAAAATAGTAAATTGCCGTTGAGCTGCTAGTATTTTAGGCTTAAGAGCCTTTCAGTACACTTCCTCCAAATATATTCAACTCAACCCCATGCAATGCAACATAAAAATCATGACATGCTATCTCATGATATCAGTACACATAACCAGTTCAGTATACATGCGTACTATCATCATGCTCAATATATATATAAACCCAACAGTCAGTTCACACAATTAGGGGTCCAAGTAATGCTTACCGACCTTACAGTAGGTTCACAGTCGACTTGGGCAACCTATGGAACCTTATCAAATAATTCAGTAACAATGAGCTCACAAGCCCATGTGGCCTGCCCATGTAGGCCATACGCTCGTGTGGCCTACATGCCCGTATGGCCCACACGCCTATGTTGCCCACACAGCCCATATTTGCACGACCTGAACTAAATTCTCAGACACCTGTGTGGTTTACTCGTGTGGGCCCAGACGCCCATGTGGCCTAACCGCCTAGATCAGTTCAACCCGTGTGTCAGACACGGCCTGCCTGGCCATCACACGGTTGTGTCATGCACGTACGACCTAGCCTTGTCGAACACACGCCCGTGTCAGGGCACACAGCCTACCACACAGGCGACCACAAGCCCGTGTGGCATCGACAGTGAGGTTTTTGGCTTTCGTCAAAACTTCATTTTCTGTGCAATCAAGTACACACCTGTATTGTTTTTGAAGCTACACGCTTCCGAGCACTCCAGAACCTATGATTAACCAATATTTCACTCAATTAATCACTTAACCAACTGAATTAAACTAATCTCGAAATGAGATAAACATCTTTCAAACAATGAAACCATTACCTTCTATCGAATAACAGGAATTTCATGCCCTTGAAACGTCGATGAATGATAACTAGCCCTTTAATAAGCCCCTAATCACCAAATAAATCCTTATTAACACTTGTCCAAATCACAATTAAAGTTTAATCAAAAACTAGACTTACCGAAAGAGTAGTGAGAACGTTGCGCAGGAAGGCAGTAAAAGAGAGGTCAAAACAAGAAAAATAGTAGCAAGGGAAAGGAAGAAAATGGCAGAGAGTTTTTGAGAAAGAAGAAGAACTGAATTTTTGGAACAAGGAAAAACTACCAGATATTCCCTAATCCCCTAAATCACTCCACTACTTCCCATTACATCCAACTACTCAGCTTTTTAAATCCAATCAAACTCTTCTAGACGAGTAAGCAAAAATAATGCTTTTGCCCAAACTCAAACACAAGACCTCCTTCACACCAACACTCTACTCAACCACCAGACCAGTAGGCCTATTTTGTTAATTATTTACTGACTGTTACTTAAAAGCCTTCTAACCCAAGATTGGGCTTTATTTAAAAGAAACCAAAATTTGCCCAAGTCATGGCTCGAACTTGGGACCTCCCACACACACCCAGAGCACTTAACCATTGAAGTAGACAAGTATTTATGTCACACACACAAAAAAACAAAAATAGATATTTTGAGGCGTTACAATTCTACCCCCTAAAAGAAAATTTTGTCCTCAAAAGTTACTTGGTCAGACCAGATGAGAATAATGTCGATGCATCACAACATCAGGCTCCCACGTAGTGTAACACCCCGTACCCGAGACCATTGCCGGAGTCGAACACAAGGTGTTAACGAACTTAATTCATTAATTAAACAGCTCATACAATTCATTTTAAAATTTCCAGACAAGCTGGCTAACTGCATCACAGTCGCTTTAAAAATCATATCTCGAGTTACAAAACTCAAAATCCAATTCCGTAAATTTTTCCTGAAACTAGACTCATATATATATCTACTAATTTTTTTCTAGAATTTTTGGTTGGGCCAATTAGTACAGTTTATTAGTTAAAGTCTCCCCTGTTTCAGGGTTCAACTACTCTGACCTCTGTGTATTACGAATCAGATATCTCCCTGTACAGAGATTCAATGACTATGCTGTTTGTCTCTAATAAAACTAGACTCAATAAGGAATCTGTACATATAAAGCGTGACTTCTAATTATCTTTTTAAAATTTATGGTGAATTTCCAAAGTCAGAACAGGGGATCCAGAAATCGCTCTGGCCCTGTTTCACAAAAATTTAAACATCTCATAAAATATAGCTCATATACCTGTTTCGCTTATTCCATATGAAAATAGACTCATCAAGATTCGATTCCATAACTTATTCATTATTTAATTCCATTTCTACTATTTTTAGTGATTTTTTAAACTCACGTCACTGCTGCTGTCTGAATCTATTTTATGGTAAATTTTACCTATTTCATGGTTTCCATGGATTAGCTAGCAATTTGGCATACATAATACCAAATATGATCATGATTAGCCATTCCAATGGCTAATCATTACCAAGCATTTCTATTTCCATACAACTCAATAACCATATCATAAGACCATATATACAAAATGATTATAATGCTATACATGCCATACTCAAAATATACAAGCCATTATGCCAAGATGGTATACGGATAGTGTGGCGTGCCTCCGACCGCTTCCGATTTTCGAGCTGGCTTGTCAACACTACAAGGAATGAAAAGGAGGAGTAAGCATAAATGCTTAGTAAGCTCACATGCAAATAGCAAGTAACATAACCATATAAGCAAACATAAAACATCATTTGCATAATCATCACCAAGACATTCATATCACCTTTTCATTTATCATCTTACCATATTGTTGTTATATCGAGTTTTCAACCCGAGGGTTAAGTACATACCTGTTCAAATTATCCATTTCACAACACTTACCAATACGTCCCTTTCATCTTGAGTATTCCTCCATTTGAGTAGAACTTTACCCGTTGAACACATCGAATATAATTCGGATACATGGAAAGTTTGCACATAAGTGCCACATATGTAGCCAAGCTACCATGTAACCCGCCCATAAGTGAACTCGGACTCAACTCAACGAGCTCGGCGTTCACATCCATAAGTGAACTCGGACTCACTCAACGAGTTCGGATGCCTAGTTACATCTCACGAACTCGGACTCAACTCAACGAGTTCGGACGTCGCATCCATAAGTGAACTCGGACTCAACTCAACGAGTTCGGATGCCCAAATATCCCAGTGACATGTCACTTGTATCCTAATCCATTCACGAGGTTCAACGGGACCTTTTTCCCAATCATGTGTCTCAACCATCTTCTACGGAATGCCGATCTGATACTCGGTAGTATTTCACATTTTCCAAGTATATCACATAATTTGACATATTATCAAACAATTATCACAAGTATAATATTTCATAATAATTATCATATCATTTAAAAACATTAAAACATTTAAAATAATAACTATGTTACCAACATTTACATATGAACTTACCTCGTATGCGAAAATGGCTATTTTACCATTTCGTCCACCACTTGGTATTTTCCCCATTTTAGCCGAATTTCAGTTTTCCTTGCTCTATCATTTAAAATATAGTCTAATTAGGACTCACATTATTCAAATTGACCCAAAATCATATTTTGGAAAAATTACAATTTGCCCCTAAACTTTTGCATATTTACACTTTTGCCCCAAAGCTCGTAAATTAAAATTCAGCCTATTTTCTTATGTTTTATGACATGCTGATCATTTTTCCTTCTATGGAAACATCAAATTCTCACTCTAACATGTACTTATGACTATTAGGTATTTTTACCGATTAAGCCCTTTTGCTCGTTTTCACTTAAAACCGAGTAGCACAAGTTGTCTAACATAATTTAAAACCTCATATTCTATCATAAAACACCAAAATACACAAATTTCACCTATGGGTATTTTTTCAAATATAAACCCTAGGTTAAATTATTGCTAGCATAAGCTAAATCGAGCTAGGGACTCCAAAAACGTAAAAATCATTAAAAGCGAGGCTAGAACGAACTTACAATCGAGCTTGGAAGCTTGAAAACCCTAGCCATGGTTTCTCCTTGCTATATTCGGCCATGGGGTTGAAGATGAGCAAAATTGGCTTTAATTTTGTATTTTAATTCATTTTACCCTAAATGACCAAAATGCCCTTACTACTAAACTTTCCAAAATTCCATCCATGTCCAATTTTTGTCCATAGACTTAGAAATTGGTAAAATTACTCTTTAAGGACCTCTAATTAATAATCTAATTCAATTTTATGCAAAATACTTCTAGAACACAAGTTTTGCAATTTATTCAATTTAGTCCCAAATTTCAAATTAAGCACTTTATGCATAAAATTTCTTCACGAAATTTTCACACAATCATGCAATCATATCATAGACCTTAAAATAATCATAAAATAATTATTTATATCTCGGATTTTGTGGTCACAAAACCACTATTTCGACTAGGCCCAAAATCAGGATATTACACGTAGCCTCCTCAGTGCTATGATTCCGCCACAGCACCTTCACTATTGGAATAGACTTCCTCTAGAGAACCTTTACATTGTGATCTAGAATCTGAACCCGCTCTTCCTCAAAGGTCAGATTTGGCCTAACCTCAATCTCCTCCACAGGGACAATAGGAGTAGGATCAGAGCGGTAGCGCCTTAACATCAAGATGTGGAATACGTTATGAATACAGTCTAGCTCTGGAGGTAACTCCAACTGATAACCGACCGGCCTCACTCACTTCAGAATTTGGTAAGGCTCAATAAACCTAGGGCTCAGCTTGCCTTTTCGATCGAACCTCAGAATATTTTTTCATGGTGAGATCTTGAGAAATACGAAGTCCCCCACAGAATACTCAATCTCGTGTCTTCTTAGATCCGTATAAGACTTCTGTCTATCAGATGTCACTTTCAGACAATCCCGAATTAGTCTAACCTTGTCCTCTGTCTCGGAAACCAATTCAGGACCCAGAACACACTGCTCGCCCAACTCAGTCCAACATTAGGGAGTGCGACACTTATGACCATATAGTGCCTCGTAAGGTGCCATCTAGATGCTGGACTGATAACTATTATTATAGGCAAACTCCGCTAATGGCAGATAGTCCTCCCAACTGCCTCTGAAATCAATAACACAACTCCTCAACATGTCCTCCAGTATCTAAATCACCCTCTCAGACTGACCATCAGTCTGAGGATGGAACGCAATATTGAAGTCCAACCTTGAACCTAGAGCCTCATGCAAATTTCTCCAAAATCGAGACGTGAAACGAGGATCTTATCAGAGATGATCGAAACTGGCACCCCATGTAGTCTCACTATGTCAAAGATATAAAGATTTGCCAACGTTTGTAGAGAATAGTCAGTACGAACCGATATGAAGTGGGCGGACTTGGTCCATCGATCCACAATGACCCATACTGAATTCTTCTTAGTGAGTGTTTGGGGGCACCCACTTATGTAGTCCATACTTATGTAGCAAACCCGAAGGTAACTGATGCTCAGCCTTAACTCACTGGCACGTCAAACATTTAGCCACAAGTCGGTAACTTCCCATTTTAGTCCTGGTAACCAGTACAACTCACGGAGGTCTCGGTACATCTTAGTCCCACCAGGATGCATGGCATAATGGCTACTATGCGCCTCCCTCAATATGGAATGCCTCAAATCGGTGTCATTCGGCATACAAATCTATCCACGAAAACATAACACACCCTCAAAGTTCAACCCAAAATCTGTAGTGCTACCACTCTCAATTTGTTGGAACCGAGGACCTAAAGACTCATCCTGTAACTATTTACCCTCAATCTGATCTATCCAAGTCAGTTTAACCTAAAGCTTAGCCAATAGGCTACCATAATCAAATAAACTGAGGAGAGCAAACATCGCCCTTAACTTGTTCATAACTCTATAGCTCAGTGCATACCACATTGGACTTGCCAGAGTGGTACTTAATGGTATAGTCATAATCCTTAAGCAGCTTAACCCATCTACGCTGCCTAAGACTTAGCTCCTTTTAAGTCAGGAGGTACTTGACGCTTTTGTGATCGGTATAGATGATACACTTCTCACCATACAGATAATGCCTCTAGATTTTCAGAGCAAAAACTACGGCGGCCAACTCTAGATCATGCGTTGGATACTTCACCTCATGCGTCTTAAGCTAACGAGACTCATATGCTAACACTTTACCATCCTACATCAACACACATCCAAAGCCGACATGTGATGCATCACTATAAACTGTGAACTCCTTTTCAGGTTTAGGCTGTATCAGAATAGGAGCCTCAGTCAATACCTTCTTGAGCTTTTCAAAGCTCTCTTACTATTCATCAGTCCAAACAAACAGTATACCCAAACGTAGTAGCTTAGTTAATGGTGTCGCAATCAGTGAGAAACCTTCCATAAACTGTCGGTAATAACTTGCCGGTCCCAGAAAATTGCGAATCTCTGACACATTCTTAGGTTGTTTCCAATCAAGTATAGCCTCAACCTTTCGAGGATCGAATCGAATCCCCTCAGCAGACACCAAATGACCTAGAAATGTCACTTCACGTAACTCGAACTCGCACTTGCTAAACTTAGAATAGAGCTGCTTTTCCCTCAAAATCTGAAGAACAATCCTAAGGTGCTCGTCATGCTCATCCTCAGTCTTCGAATAAAGTAATATGTCATCAATGAACACCGCCGCAAACCAATCTAGGTAGAGCTAAAATACTCGGTTCATCAGGTCTATGAAAGCAGCTGGTGCATAAGTCAGTTCAAATGGCATCACTAGGAACTCATAGTGACCATAACGAGTCTTAATTATCGTCTTATATACATCAACTTTCTTAACCCCCAGTTGATGATACCGAGATCACAAATCAATCTTGGAGAATACAGAAGCCTCTCGGAACTGGTCGAAGAGATCATCAATCCTCGAAAGTGGATACTTGTTCTTAATGGTCAGCTTGTTCAGCTGACTGTAGTCAATACACATCTGTATGTATCCATCCTTCCTCTTTGCAAATAGACTGCTCCCCATGGAGACACACTAGGGCGGATGAACCCACGATCTACTAACTCCTGAATCTGAGCCTTAAGTTCTATAAGCTCCTTTAGTGCCATTCGATAGGGAGCGATAGACACTGGAGCTATACCAGGGAAGAGCTCAATCTAAACCTCCACTTCCCGACCCGGTAGCTCCTTAGGAAAAATTTCCAAAAAATCCCTTAAGTGTGGATATCCTTTACAGTAGAGTCCCTAGAAGCAAAAACACCCATGTTGGCTAAGAACGCCTTACACCCCTTGTCAAATAATTTTTTAGCTACCAGTGCGGAGATCACATTAGCCAACTAGTTTCGACGTTCTCCAATTACAACTACCTTATCATCCTCCTTAGCTCTCAATAAAACCCTTTTAGTCGCACAGTCCAAGTTGACACAATGCTTGACCAACCAGTCCATTCCCAATATTAAGTCAAACTCCCCAAACGGAAGCTCCATTAAGTTAGCCAAGAAGATTGCCTCTTGAACCTCTAACGGTACATCTCTAAATAGCTTATTAACCATTACAGACTGTCCTAATGGACACAGTACAACAATCTCACTCGTAATGCTCTCAACCGAAATCCCCAAGTTTTCAGATATGTTGTTAGCTATGTATGAATGAGTAGATCCTATATCTATTAATGTAAGATATGGTACATCAAAAATAAGAAACATACCAATGATAACATCTGGAGCATCTCTGTCCTCTCAGTGAAGAGCAACATAAACAAGAGCAGGCTACCTCGCCTCAGTCTGTCCAACACCTCTGCTAGGTGCTCACTGTCCATGGCCTATACCGTTACCACCCCTAGCCTGACCACAGCCTCTCGGTGGCTGCTGTGCTACCCTCTGTGGCTGTGCAGAACCAGTACCCTGAGCTTGCATCTGATTGGCCCTCAACGGGCACTCTCTAATACAATGATCCAATGATCCACACCTAAGACATGCCCCAGTCCTCCTCCAACACTCGCCTTGGTGGCATCTACCATAATCAACACACGGCTGCTGTCCAATAGCAGCAACAAGAGGCCCAGCTCTAATTGGCCTATCAACTATGGCTTTTTTCTTAGGCCCCTATGCAGAACTCGAGGGCTCAGAATCCCTCTTGCTCCTACCTCTCTCTTTGTCGCGATTTTGGTGCTCAGCGCACTTAATCTCCTCAGTGATCTTTGATTTCTCAACCAGTGAAGAAAAATCATGTTCCCTCTGCGGAGCTACTAGGACTCTCAAATTATCCCTGAGGCCATCCTCAAAGTGAACACACCGCTCATACTCAGTCGCCACCATACCTTGTGCATAGCTGCTCAGTCGTAGGAATTTGGCCTCATACTCGGCCACAGATCAATCTCCCTAAGTAAGGTTCAGGAACTCCCTCCTATGGGCATCTACGTATCTTGCTCCCACATATTTCCTCTGGAAGGCAGTCTTAAGGAACTCTCAGCTCAGACGTTCAGGCTGAGTGCCCTCTTTAACAGTAAGCAACCACTGATAAGCCTCATCACACAGCAGCGAGACTACACCCTTTAATTTCTTCTCGGAGGTACAGTCCTTATCATTCATGATCTTCTCTGTGGCCTCAATCCAATACTCAACTACATTAGGGGCGACTCCAATGACACCCCTGAAGAGCTCAGCTCCACTAGAGTAGTTCCGTAACCGATCCTCAGCCCCCAGATCCAGTATTGGGCCCAGCGACCCTCTCCAAAATCCTTAACATGGCTTGGGATAGTGCGTCGTCCCCAATCGCATGGTCTTATGACCCAGTCTCAGTAATAGGTGACACTGGCGTATCACTAGTGTCCAAATTTGGCATGCTGCCTAGAGAAGAGGACTCAACTCGAGCCCCTCTATGGCCTCTACCTCGACCTTTAGTACCCTGTCCACGGATACCTCGTGTGCTCATATCTAATCGAATTATCTGTATTTAGAAATTTTATGAATTAGTTACAGTTCAATATTTATTAACAGATGTTTTATGTAGAACATGATCGATAATTCAGAGTTTGTTTTCGTATATCGCAGTTTCACTATAGTTTTCAATATACATTAACTAAAGTGCTTTCAGTACAGTATACTACCTATAGTAGTTTCAGAATATACTATCAATAATAGTTTCAGTTTAAAAAAATTCACTGTTCAAAATAGTTACAGGATTGGCGCCGGAGGCTCGGTGTACCACTTACTCAGTAAAACATTTCAAATATTTTGTAATCAATACTTCAAAACCAAATTTTAAAACCCATAATCCACAGGCGAGTTTTGCAACCTGGCTCTAATACCAGTAAATGTAAGACCCCAAACTCAGCCTAGACGTTATGCCTGAATCTGACGATGTCACATGATAGCATGTTGGAACTAAGTTGTTACGATAAAAACCGTTTTCATTTGTTTACTCTTGTTGACTCCAAAATCGCTTACTTATTTACTCAATTGTTTTAAAACACAATTCATTGTAGAAGCTTAGAAATCATCTAACTTATGAAAATCAAATTAATTAGGTAAATCCATCCATCTTAGAAAAACCCCTTAATTTTAGAGCAAACTGTTTGTTTGTTGAGTCGTGCAGTTATTAAATCCACAGAATAGTCTAAAATTCGAAACAAAAGCAAACAATCCAAAAAGTCCAATTTACATAAAAAAAATAACCCAGAAATAACACATAAATACCAAAACTGAAATTAAAATGGTTTAAAAATATGTTTGGCCACCGTCGAGTCCTCTGCTGCACCGATCTGTCAAGTCTGGGGATTACCTGTGCACACTTAAACGAAAGGGTGAGTTTACGTAAACTCAGTGTGTAATCCCACAGAAAACAACAATGGAAAATCACAGTGCATAGTTAAAATAGTCTTGGGCCTAAGCCCTTTTCAATATCGATATGATTTGGGCCTTAGCCCATCTCGATCTGATGTCGAATATGCAGTAGGGCCTTAGCCCATCACAGTATCGAATATGCAGTAGGGCCTTAGCCCATCACAGTATCAGTGTCAATCATGCAGTATTTAGTAACAAAGTCCTACCCAACCAGCCTCTACACACTTGTCCAAATGAATCCTTATTGACACTTGTCCAAATCACAATTAAAGTTTAATAAAAAAACTAGACATACTGAAAGAGCAACGAGGATGTTGCGCAGGAAGGCAGTAAAAGAGAGGTCAAAACAAGAAAAATAGTAGCAAGGGAAAGGAAGAAAACAATATAGAGTTTTTTAGAAAGAAGAAGAATTGAATTTTTGGAACAAGGAAAGCTACCAGATATTCCCTAATCCCCTAAATCACTCCACTACTTCCCACTACATCCAACTACTTAGCTTTTTAATCCAACACAAACTCTTCTAGACGAGCAAGCAAAAGTAATGCTCTTGCCCAGACTCGAACACAAGACCTCCCTCACACCAACACTCTACTCAACCACCAGACCAGTAGGCCCATTCTGTTAATTATTTACCGACTATTACTTAAAAGCCTTCTAACCCAAGATGGGGCTTTATTTAAAAGAAACCAAAATTTGCCCAAGTCATGGCTCGAACTTGGGACCTCCCACACACACCCAGAGCACTTAACCATTGAAGCAGACAAGTATTTATGTCACATACACACAAAAAGAATAGATATTTTTGGGCGTTACATTTAATGTTTGAGTTGGCTGGTACATACTTGTAAGTTTTGGTGTATTGGAAAATTTGGGTGAGAAATAAAGCTATGAAATGGCTTTATTTTGTCCACACGAGTAGACACATGGGCGTGTGTCATGATCGTGTGTGACACACGGCCTAGCATAAGGGCATGTGGTTTGGCTGTGTGTCCCCTGCATCTAAAATTAAAGAAATAGAAGGCACAAGATTGAGCACACAGGCAGAGGCATAGGCAGAGACACATGCATGTGTCTCAACCGTGTGTGCTACACGGCCCAAAACACGGGCATGTGTCTTAGTCGTGTGAAACCTGCATTTAATTTTGAAAAATTAAATTAACCACATGGCCTAGCATAAGGGCGTGTGGCTGGTTGTGTGGCACAAGTCAGAGAGTTACACGAGATTGAACATGGCCTACAACATAGGCATGTCTTAGGGTCACACGGGCGTGTCCCTTGAGCACACAGTCGTGTGCGTCCTATATCTAGGAAATTTTTTTTGGAAATTTTCATAAAAATTCTTTGAGATCCCGATTTAGTCCCGACTCGATTCTAATGTTATTATTGGGCCTCGAGGGTCCATGCAAGGGACAATAAGACTACTTTCCGTAATTAAATAGTAATTAACCTGAATTATTTGTAATTGTTCTGTAAACTCTAGTAATACTCTATAACTCTATTTCGGAGACGGATACGGGTTAGAGGTGTTACAACAATACTCCAGTTGAGTGGGACGTAGCCACACATTCCCTTATATCACCTTGAGATTGCCAATAATTGAGTGGAGAAAAAGGCTTAACACTCCCTTATCCACCCCAACAAAATCAATACTCCTAAAGCCATATGCTCACAAATAACACATATAGTGGTGAGTACTCACTAATCCTATGACATGTCCTCTATATCCAATGGATCCACCATTCCATGTTGCCAATATAAATCATTCAGGGCATAAAAACTGATATTTAAGCACTTAATTCGGTATATAAAAATTCAATTTAAATATATCACTTAGCAATTTTAGTACCAACATAGATAATCACAATAAGCGTCTTTGTCCATAGATCTAAAACCAATCATTAAGCCATCATCAAGTGCTCTAATATAAGGTAATCATGCTCTAATTATTATTCAATACAATCCAAATCAATCATACCAAACACACAATTCACAATTTCCATAAATCATTTACAAGTATGCTTATATAAAATTAAAATCAATTTTAATAATCTAAACCATTTGAGATATAATTGAATCATTAGAAACACAATTCAAAAACTCAATTTAGATTGTAAATAAGCATGTTTACCAATTGCCTTTAAAACCACCCACCTTCACACTTTGCTTCTTAAGCCAAAGTATATCAAGTAGTTGTGTTTGGACCTCAATTCTGATTAACAATGGCCTCTCCTCATTGTGGAGCTTAAATAGAGATAAAATACATGTTACAAGCTATCATTAACAACAAAAAAATCATGAACTACACGGATCTAATACGCCTTTCCAATATACCTTACTGAAAACTCACGGTATAGCTGAAACACAAATTTTAGCCCCTAAACAACCTTCTCTGCACCAAAAACCATTTCTAAACATCATTTCTAATCTGTCAACATAAAACCTAAGCATCAATTTCATCAAACAAACTGTTTCATAATTTTTCGAAAAATCAACCCATATTCTTAGTTAAAAACAGATTTGTCAAAATTGATCAATCAAACGAGTTTAATCTTTTGATTTCTAATAAAAAAAACTCTTCATAAACATGATTTTAGCTTTAATATCCATTTAAACTTGGATTCCAACTCAAAACCATGAATTCACCATTGATGAATTTCATGCTCAAGAGAGAAGAGATCAAGATTTGAAATAATTAAAAAATAATGATTAAAAATAACTTCAAAATGAATTTAGAGTTGAGAAATTACCTTCAATCGATCTAGAATCATCAATATTAAAGATTGGATCAAGATCTTTGAAGAACACGAATAAGTTTTTTCCCAACTTTAAAAATCTTTTCTAGAGAATTTTAAGAGAATTTGGAGAAAATAAAAGATAAGATCTAATCTTTGATATGTGGACTTTGAAAATAAAAAAGAAAAATGAGAGAAAATGTTTAGAAATCGAGTGAAAATTATGTGTGAAGTGAGGGGGTTTTAGTGTTTTAAGCTAAAGAACCCCCACCGAGTTTTCAAAAATTGGGAAAATTGCCATCAGGTCACTCCCACAATTCCCTTGTTTTACAAAGTAGTTCTTTCCCTCCAAAATTCCAAAAATATGGGTAATTTGCCACAAAACCACTCAAACATTTCTCTTGTTTTGAAAAATGGTTATTTGTAATTAATATTTTAAATCCTCTCAATTAAACCCCTATTTTAATTTATTTTTCAATTCTAATTTGACCCAAAATATTTATTTTACCCAAAATTATTTAAAAATATAAAATTGACTTTTCTAAAAATATTTTTACTTTTCAAAATATTATTTCCCAATTCTTTTAAATGAAATTAAGTAACTAAACTAAGAGAAAAATTATTAATAACCCCGATTAACTCCTAATTTTTCACTCGGAACTCGGTAAGCTTTCCCGAAACTACTAGATGCTTGAAAAATGCTTCATTCAACCAAGCATATCACCTAGTGCTATTTGTGAAGAGGAAGGATGGTAGCATGAGGGTGTGTATCGATTATAGACAACTAATGAAGCTAACTGTTAAAAACTAGTACCATTTTCCAAGAATTGACGATTTGTTTGATCAGTTGCGAGGTGCAATAGTGTTTTCAAAGATTGATTTGCGATTTGGTTATTACCAACCCCAGGTGAAGGAGCTGAATGTTTTGAAGACAACGTTTAGAATGAGGTATGGGCACTATGAGTTTCTAGTAATGCCTTTTGGGTTGTCAAATGCACTTGCTACTTTCATAGACCTAATGAATCGAGTGTTCATGAATACTTGGATCGCTGTGTAGTAGTATTTATTAACAACATCTTTGTGTACTCGCGACTGAGGAAGAGGACGACACACATTTGCGAATTGTGTTGCAAATTATGCAAGGGAAGTAGTTGTTCACGAAGTACAACAAGCGTGAGTTTTAACTAAAAGAAGTAGCATTTTTGGGGCATATCATTTTAGCAGAAGGGGTTCGCGTGGACCCAAAGAATATAGAAGTTATTATAGAGTGGAGATTGCCAAGAAGTGTAACAGGAGTGCAAAGCTTTTTAGGACTTGTAGGTTACTATCATAGGTTTGTTGAGGGGTTTGCCACTATTGTAGCACCTTTAACAAATTTTCTTCAAAAGAAAGTAGAATTCACTTGGATAGAGGAAAGACAGCAAAGCTTCAACAAGCTTAAACAGATCCTCACCAAAGCACCTGATAGAATTCTCTTATCTCCAATAAAAGAATAATATCATCCACTAACTTCTAAACTTATAAAACTTTCTCCTTTATTCCAAGATGATCCAAGAAGAAATCTTCTAGAATTAATGGCTTGAGTTGGTGTGAGGATCTAGTTTGGAGAAAAAGAATAAATAAATTGAATAAATATTCATAAAGGAAATAGAGTAGAAGAGGGTATGAATAAATAGAAGATACTTTATTACCCAAATATTAACAAAGATGTCAAAAGTCGAAGAAGTCTCCAAGAACTTAAAATTTCAGCAATAGAAGAGAAATTAGATCCCTAAATGATGCTTAAAAGAGATAGGAATAAAAGATAAGAAAAACAAACAAAGAAATTAGTTTTGGGTGGTGGTACGGTTGTGATGTGGTGGTGGTGGTGTAGTGCTAAAGTGGTTGAGTAGTGGTGATATAATGGTTGTATGGTGCCGATATGGTGGTTGTTGGTTGGTATTATGGTTTGTAGTAGTATTATGGAGAAAAAATAGAAGAAAAAAAATCAAAGAAGAGCAACCTTTTTAGGCAGCACAAGGTGGAGGAAATGAAGGAATAAGGAGAGAAAAATGTATGAAAACAAAACAAATGAAAGAATGGGGGAAGGAGGAGTGGACGATCACAAGGTGAAACCTCCCAACAAAGCATTCATGAGGGGGACAAAAGTGTTACGGAGAGCTAATCACAATAACTCTAGGAGTTTCACCTATTTAAAATGTAAAATATGGAGTTACTAAACAAATTGAAAATAGAAGTTTCATGCTTAAGGTTGGACAGCTTTGCATGGGAAAGTTGACCAACTTTTTGCATGAAATTAAAAAAAAATTGATGTTATGGAGACTTGAACTTGGGTCATTTATGAGTTAGTTAAGGTGCTTAACCACTAAACCACTTTAAATGTTTTATTAAATGCTAACAACATTTATTTTTAAACAAGGCATAACATAAACTAGGATTTTGAAGAAAATTTGTTCAAAATAGAAAATGATGTGAGGGAAAGGACTCGAGCTCAAATCTTTAAGGACAACTCTACCGCTAGTTAACTACTAGAGTAAATTATTGTTATTTTTTAATGCGCAAAGATAACTTTTAAAAATTGGGGGGTGACACTCTTGGTTCACTAACCCCAATTTCTACTAACCCGATTTTTGAGATGTGACAGGCTTGTCATCATGGATTGAGATCTTTAGTCCACTAACAAAATTGGTCCCTTCTAAATTCATCCTTGCTCTATATAACTCCAAAGTCCATCGTCTTATATCTTCAACTTTTTTTCTCGAAATTTCTTCATGATAAAGTCTTGAACAAATAAGTTGAATTTTGACTTCAACTTCTTAAACGGATCCTACGACTGGGCCTTGAGGGAAACTAAGCCCATCTCTATCATGGACTTTGAGTTGGATTGGGCTACTCGTATCAATATGGCTAATGTGTTGGAAAAATTTGTAACACCCCTTACCCGTATCCAAGGCTGAAATAGGGTACGAGGCATTACCAGACTTAACCATACACATAGACAAAAATCGGGCCATAAAATTTCATTTAATTCAAAACTTTTCGAACACATGCATAGACTCATATTTAAAGATATATAACGTGGCATAAATGAGCACTTACACATCCATAATCATGCAATAACATGTCATTCACTTTAAACATATTTGCTTGCCATCCTGTATATAATATATATTCTTACATTAACTAGAACTAGACAAGCTAAATCTTATTCTCATTTTATACCATCATAATGTAATTACCAATTTGTCCGTTAAACATCCATATTCAAGGCAACATCACTCATTTCCATTTAATTCATGATCTACTAGCCTGCATTTAACTTACCTGATGTATTACCAATCATGCATAACAAACAAAGCTAACTATATCATCACATCAAAACATAGGACATGGTATGATTAATTCAACTTACAAACCATAATGGATAAGGACCACATCTTATGATCATATACGATAACTCAATGCAGACCGATACGTATGGTCAAAGTCATAACAATAATACATATCACAAATCAACTTCCTATACATGCCACTCACTTGATATTTCTAATATTTGAATTAATTCTCCTAAAAATGATAGCTTAATAGTGTGATTTTGCCTCCCACGATCTCCAACCCGAGCCGACACCCGCAAAACCGAAGAAGTAGAGAGGAGGGTAAGCTTTACGCTTAGTAAGTCCATGTGAAGTTAATAAGCAATTACCCACATTTTTTTAAAGGTAAAACATCATAATTGTACAATTTACTCCTGTTCAGGTTAAGTTGTTTTACCGAGTTACATTTACTGATTTATTTATATCTAGAACTACGAGACTCTAAATTAAGTTTTGTTAATTTTTCTTGAAACTAGACTCATATACTTTCTCCCATAAAATTTCTAGAATTTTTGGTTTAGCCAATTAGTTCAGTTTGTTCATTAAAGAGTTTCCCCTGTTTTGCTGTCCAACAGTTCTAACCTCTCTTCGCTAAAAAATATTTTTCTCATAGTACAGAATTCGGATAATTCTCTCATCCATCTTTCTAGAGAATAAACTCATTAAGGATTTTAATAATATAAATTACAACCCATAATTATTTTTATACAATTTTTAATGATTTTCTCAAATCAAAATAAGGGATTACAAATTCATTCAAACTCTGTCTCACAACAATTTAAATATTTCATCATATAAATTTTGATTGCATATACCGTTTCTTCTATGTGAAACTAGACTCATTGGGATTTAACCTCATATTTTATTTAGCCCCTAATTAAATTTCCACAATTTATGGTGAATTGCCAAATTTGCACCATTGCAGTAACCCAAAACTGTCAAGGCTAAATTTACTCATTCATTACTATTATTCACCGAATCCATACAATATCATTTCATTCATAATGGTAAGAACACATAATTATGCTTCATAAGCATAAATCCATAAATCAATGTCATCAAATATCAAGGACTTATTCCAAATCATGTAATTTTCATAATATTCACCAAATACTATATACATCATAGATTATCACATGTCAAGACATCACACATAAGTTTAGTGTACATACCTGTACAACTTGTAACATAACTCAAAGACATACTCACCAATGGCTTATCTCATTGGGATCATAAATGAATACTTTGCCAAATTACCCGTTGAACACTCAGAATATAATCGGATACACGGAATGCATGCACATAAGTGCCATGCCCACAGCTAGACAAACTCAAAAGCTGGCTGAATATATGTGTAGCTAAGCTACCATGTAACCCACCCATAAGTGAACTTAGACTCAACTCAACGAGCTCGGGTGTCCACATCCATAAGTGAACTCGGACTCAACTCAACGAGTTCTGATGCCTAGTTACATCTCACGAACTCGGACTCAAATCAACGAGTTCAGAACTCAAATATTCTAGTGACATGTTACTTGTATCCTAATCTATTCCCAAGGTTCAAATGGGATTTTCCTCAATCACACATCTTTGCTGTCTTCCACGGAATGTCAGAACCGATACTCGATAGCATTTCATATTTATCAAGTAGCTCACATAATTTACATATTACTAAATAATAATCCACAAAGCATAATATTTCATGATAATAATCATCATATCATATAAATAACATTAAATTACTTAAAATGACAATTATGTTACTACATTTACACCTGAACTTACATCTCATTTAATATCAAGGCAATAACATTAAATTACACACTGCATTATTAAAAATCATATGAACTTACCCCGTATGCGAAAATGGCCATTTTTACCATTTTGTCGACAACCTGATATTTTTCGATTTTAGCCCGAATTTTGATTTTTCCTTGCTAATCGAGCTTGGGAGTTTGAAAAAACCTTAACCATGGCTGTTTCTGGTAGAAACGGTTGAATGAAGAAGATGATAGCTAATTTGGCTTATTTCCCTTTTTAATTCTTTTAATTATTAGTTTACCAAAATACCCCTAACTTAAAAATATTTTATTACACCCATTTCATGTCTATTTTTGTCCAGCAATTAACCAATGGTCTAATTACCATTTAAGGACCCTCAATTTAAAATTTCATAACAATTGGACACCTCTAGTATGTAGAACTCAACTTTTGTACTTTTTACGATTTAGAGCTTTTGACTAAATTAAATGCCCGAACGTCAAAATTTTCGAATGAAATTTTCACGAAATTATTCTGTGAAATCGTAGACCATAAAAATATAATAAAAATTAAAATTTTCATTTTCATATTTGTGGTCCCTAAACCATTGTTCCGACTAAGCCCAAAATCAAGGTGTTACAACTCTCCCCCCTTTAGGGATTTTCGTCCTCGAAAATCATACTGAAAAAGTGGTCTTCACTTAGATTCCTCAATCTCATACTTGATACCAAAGTACCTTCGCTCAAGCGGTGCCTGCAATACATCTCTTTAATTTCTCATATGATCTGAAAGCTTACGGACTCAACTCCCAATTGTTCTTAAATTTTCAAAGGCTTCTCAGTTTCCCATGATATCATGACATAAAACCCGGATCTCAATTTGGTTTATGGAGACTAGAATTCCAAGAAATCCAACAAGCAAAGGGACCTGCACTCTTCTGAAATAATCATAAGATTTTCATCATTGATAAACCACAATCCAATAACATCTGAATCAAATTATAGTACACGTCATTACTCTCTGAATGAATAGGCAAATTTTCACTATGAGCTTCGTACAGTTCTTTCTGTATAAGCCTCGAAATAATAATACCATGAATTAGATCCAATCTGAAATTCAATATCAGAAGTCAATCCTCACTGTACTTTTTTAGTTTACTACTCACTATCACATTTTCCTCTTTTCGCTACAGAAATAATTCTGATATAGCCTCGAAAATAATCCTTCTCATTCTCATCCTAATATTAATACTAGCAGAGATAATTCTGGTAGATCCTGATGCTCGGCTTTAACCCCATCAACAACTTAAATTTTCTGTGACATCAAATGCTCCAAACTATCACATTACCTTATTTTCTTGAAACACATCACCCTTCATACAACAGTGCATTACTGAAAATTAGGAAATCTTTACTCAATGTAGACTAGTCCAGTTCAGACGCTTTGGTTAGCAATATTCTCATTTGTCCAAACCTTGATAACATGTAATAAACTTTTCAGCTTTCACAAGATGAAAACTTTATCATTCTTGGTAGCTTCAACTCATATCAAAATTTTCTAAGAGATATACACTTCTTGTTCAGACTATTTGCCTTTTACCCATAAAGAAATGAAATTCTATTATCAGACTTGGGAAAAATGATCCTGACATAATTTTCATATGAAATCTTTCAAATAAATAATTCACACAGATTAAACACTCAAGTCGATCTAAACACCGTTGAATGACATTTCAAGTAATCCTTTCTTTTAGTTACTAAACAATTCATCATGCAGTCCTTTATTATTCATTCCTTACGCTAATCAAAACCATCTCAATTGCATTAGCTCAAGTAACCAAAATATCTCAATTGAAGTCATTAATTATAATTGACTTACTTGAGAGAAGTAATCCACCATACCAATTGAAACTCGCGCTTTTATCACTTATGCCTTTACTGTTGTCAAATCCTTACACGGAAATTTGAGAAATTCCAATACTAAAATCACCATATTACCAAGATCAAATCGGAAGTATAGTCATGCTTGTCATGATTATCACAAGCTGAAGAACACACTTCTAACATAAGTCATAATTGACAAATTATGGAATAAAGATAACAAGAAAACCGAATAAAGAAATCCAAGATACGATACTATGCCGAAAAATCAAAAACCAAACTCATAGGAAAATATAGAAGATCTCGAAAATTCCTCAGAGAAAAGAAGTCCATAAGAAAACATCATTTAATCCCACTGGAATCAAATATAACAAGAACAGTGTATCTTCCCATACAAATATATCAAATGGAGCATCAAATAGAAGAAACAGTATCATAATATCATACATATCCTCTCATCAATTCCTATCGATTTGAAATGTAATAAAATGCAGAAATACAAGACAATACAAATTATAAATCATCGGACTATCAATGCTTCTATCTAACACCAGGATTAGAAAACATTCCTATATAACAAGAATTTCTTCAAAAGATCAGCAGCCATAGAAATTTTTCTGAAAACGAATAAATACATAGAACATCTCAGAAGAAATTGTTAAATCTGTTCAGCCGTAACTGTCACACTCAGATATTACACATTTCAAAATCATTTCCCACAACTAGTTCTGCCATCACAAATTTCATGTTAGACCTTTCATTAAAGAAGACCAGTTCTGAATAAATTTTGATTTGAACTTTTGTCGACCTTGTACCTGAGTAATTCAATTTACCAAAGTAAATTCATTCTCTAATTGGAACAGTGCATAGCTCCAATAATCTTTATGTCAACCTGATACTTTTCTAGCTCTGACTTTACTTATCAACTCATTCTCAATCTCTAATCATACTTATAATTATTCTATCATTGAACTTTTTAGTTTTTCAACCGGGAACTTATTCAGTACAAATCTCATGAAATTCCATTTTAAGCACCACTTCGATAAGGGGAGGGGTTGTAGGGCCTCTGACTCGACTTTCTTATACATATACATATGACACAACTTTCATCATTATAGCAACATCGTTAAAATCATGTTATTCATTTTAGACAACGCAACATTCATGTTGGTTTTCACCAATTTTCCAATTATCCCATTTAGACAAGTATACTTATGCTTGCATCTTATGTTTTCTGGATAGCTTTACTTATCCATTCATTTAATCAAATAAGTCATGCTCATGACATCACATAAGGGCCAAACAAACATGAATATTTGTATCACAATCGCAACTTTCACTTTGTGTATCATCATATACATATCATTACAATCATATACTTCAGTCCAAACAATTTAACATAGATAAGTTCATTTCGTTATAATTCTTTATCTCATAAAAATATCATTAACATTCATCAACATTCAATGTCCAATCAAGACAATGACATTTTCATCCGTATCATGATATTATGAACCCCTACTCATACCTCTACAAATTTCTATTTATCCCATTCAACTTGTCAAGTAAGCCAAGTGCATTACATCATATGAGCATTAAGCAAATATAGATATTTATCACAACATAAACTTTCACATCACATGTTATCACATATATATCATAAAATTTTATTCATACTTTTTTGAACTGAGACTTATCATAATCATAATTTTACTCAAATACTTTCAATCACCTTGAACATGGTCGGTGCAACTCATCTAAATAAGACGGTGCTCTTACGCGTCAGGAGACATCACACTATCACGGATCCGTGGTATGTATAAATAGACTTTTACACATGCTAGGTTAGTCTGAAAACTGACTAAACCATAGCCCTGATACCACCAATTGTAACACCCCTTACCCGTATCCAAGGCTGGAACAGGGTACGAGGCATTACCAGACTTAACCATACACATAGACGAAAATCGGGCCATAAAATTTCATTTAATTCAAAAATTTTCGAACACATGCATAGACTCATATTTAAAGATATATAACGTGGCATAATTGAGCACTTACAAATCCATAATCATGCAATAACATGTCATTCACTTTAAACATATTTGCTTACCATCTTGTATATAATATACATTCTTACATTAACTAGAACTAGACAAGCTAAATCTTATTCTCATTTTATACCATCATAATGTAATTACCAATTTGTCCATTAAACATCCATATTCAAGGCAACATTACTCATTTCCATTTAATTCATGATCTACTAGCCTGCATTTAACTTACCTGATGTATTACCAATCATGCATAACAAACAAAGCTAACTATATCATCACATCAAAACATAGGACATGGTATGATTAATTCAACTTACAAACCATAATGGATAAGGACCACATCTCATGATCATATACGATAACTCAATGCAGACCGATACGTATGGTCAAAGTCATAACAATAATATATATCACAAATCAACTTCCTATACATGCCACTCACTTGATATTTCTAATATTTGAATTAATTCTCCCAAAAATGATAGCTTAATAGTGTGATTTTGCCTCCGATGATCTCCAACCCCGAGCGGACCTGCCAAAACTTAAGAAGTAGAGAGGAGGGGTAAGCTTTACGTTTAGTAAGTCCATATGAAGTTAATAAGCAAATACCCACATTTCTTTTAAGGTAAAACATCATAATTGTACAATTTACTCTTGTTCATGTTAAGCTATTTTACCGAGTTACATTTACTGATTCATTTATATCTAGAACTATGAGACTCTAAATTAAGTTTTGTTAATTTTCGTTGAAACTAGACTCATATACTTTCTCCCATAAAATTTCTAGAATTTTTGGTTTAGCCAATTAGTGCAGTTTGTTCATTAAAGAGTTTCCCCTGTTTTGAAGTCCAACAGTTCTGACCTCTCTTCACTAAAAATTATTTTTCTCATAGTACAGAATTCAGATAATTCTCTCATCTATCTTTCTAGAGAATAAACTTATTAAGGATTTTAATAATATAAATTACAACCCATAATTATTTTTATGCAATTTTTAATGGTTTTCTCAAATCAAAACAGGGGATTACGAATTCATTCAAACTCTGTCTCATAACAATTTAAATATTTCATAATATAAATTTTGATTGCATATACCATTTCTTCTATGTGAAACTAGACTCATTGGGATTTATCCTCATATTTTATTCAGCCCCTAATTTAATTTCCACAATTTATGGTGAATTTCCAAATTTGCACCATGCAGTAACCCAAAACTGCCAAGGCTAAATTTACTCATTCATTACTATTATTCACCAAATCCATACAATATCATTTCATTCATAATGGTAAGAACACATAATTATGCTTCATAAGCATAAATCCATAATCTCAATGTAATCAAATATCAAGGACTTATTCCAAATCATTTCATTTTCATAATAGTCACCAAATACTATATACATCATAGATCATCACATGTCAAGGCATCACACATAAGTTTAGTGTACATACCTGTACAACTTGTAACATAACTTAAAGACATACTCACCAATGGCTTATCTCATTGGGATCATCAACAAATACTTCGCCAAATTACCCGTTGAACACTTGGAATATAATTGGACACACGGAATGCATGCACATAAGTACCATGCCCACAGCTAGACAAACTCAATAGTATGCTGAATATATGTGTAGCCAACCTACATGTAACCCACTCATAAGTGAACTCGGAATCAACTCAAAGAGCTCGGGTGTACACATCCATAAGTGAACTCGGACTCAACTCAATGAGTTCGGATGCCTAGTTACATCTCACGAACTCAGACTCAACTCAACGAGTTCGGAACTCAAATATCCTAGTGACATGTCACTTGTATCCTAATCTATTCCCAAGGTTCAAACGAGATTTTCCTCAATCACACATCTTTGCTGTCTTCCACGAAATGTCAGAACCGATATTGATAGCATTTCATATTTATCAAGTAGCTCACATAATTTGCATATTACTAAATAATAATCCACAAAGCATAATATTTCATGATAATAATCATCATATCATATAAATAACATTAAATTACTTAAAATGACAATTATATTACTACATTTACACCTGAACTTACATCTCATTTAATATCAAGGTAATAACATTAAATTACACATTGCATTATTAAAAATCATATGAACTTACCTCGTATGTGAAAATGGCCATTTTTACCATTTCGTCCTCAACCTGATATTTTCTGATTTTAGCCCGAATTTCGATTTTTCCTTGCTAATCGAGCTTGGGAGTTTGAACAAACCTTAACCATGGTTGTTTCTGGTAGAAACGGTTGAATGAAGAAGATGATAGCTAATTTGCCTTATTTCGCTTTTTAATTCTTTAATTATTAGTTTACCAAAATACCCCTAACTTAAAAATATTTTATTACACCCATTTCATGTCTATTTTTGTCCAACAATTAACCAATGGTCTAATTACCATTTAAGGACCCTCAATTTAAAATTTCATAACAATTTGACAACTCTAGTATGTAGAACTCAACTTTTTCACGTTTTACGATTTAGTCCTTTTGACTAAATTAAGTGCCCGAACATCAAAATTTTTGAACGAAATTTTCATGAAATTATTCCGTGAAATCGTAGACCATAAAAATATAATAAAAAATAAAACTTTCATCGTCAAATTTGTGGTCCCGAAACCACTGTTTCGACTAGGCCCAAAATCAGGGTGTTACAAATCCAGTTGTGAAAATTGTCTACTGTTACAATGGAAGCTTAAAATTCTTCAAATCTGAGTCGGTTTGTGATATTTATAGAAAGAACATTATACTGAAAACTACCTGTTTTTTGTGCGAAACAAATCCAAAATGTTCTCGGCCTTCAATTGAATAACCTTCTTTGCTATCCTCGTACAGTGAATTGCATCGAATATGGGCTTGAACAACAAGAACCAAACACAAAAAAGCAATTTATTGCTTTTAGTTTGGAAATAGTTCTGAAAGCTCAATGAAGCAAACTGAAAATGACAAGAGGGGTTGAATTGGCCTTTAAAAAGTTTTAGTGAAAATAAAGGCAAGAATGAAATAAAGAACACAAAGAATTTATAGTGTTCGGCCCCAATTTCCTACTCCATTACCTTAGCTTTTCACCACTAAGGATTTATCCCAAATTCACTAATTTGTTCAACCTTTAAGGACAAGGTTTAACCTTACAACTCCTTAAGATTTCTACCCCAAATCTTAAGTTTCAAAACCTCTCAAAGAGATCAAAAAAAAACCTCTCAAAGAGATACAAGTTAGCAAACAAAGAAACAATCCTTATAAGATAATTTTTTTTGCAAATTGAAGCACAAATACAATGAAATACACTTGGGCAAAATGAAAAAGATAAATCTCACAAGTGTCTGTAAGAAGAATATGAAAATTTGAACTCTAAGATTGTTTGATTGATGATTTTTGCTTGAAGTACTTTTCTCAAATGTTGTAGGACTTTAAAAAATAGTATTTATACCCCCTAATAGACTTTCAGCCGTTGAGGATGTTGGAGAAGTTAATATGGTCATTGGGGGTGTAAAACCAGAGCATTTATTTCTGCTACAACTTCAAGTATCGATATCTTCAAAAAGGGTATCGATATTTTTTGTCATAAATACTAATTCAATGACCATTAGAATGAAAAAATTGATACTTAAAAAAATATTTTATCGATACTTCCTTCCATAGGTATCGATACCAAATCGATACCTTTTAGGGTTTATGAGAAACAGAATACAAGTTTGGTATCATTTTTAAGAAAGCTATTGATTATTTTCAAAAAGTATCGATACCAAAATCATGGCATCAATAATTTTTAGGGTTTTGACAGAATGCCTTTTTGGTCTTGATTTTACTAAAGGTATCGATTATTTTAAAAAATTATCGATACTTGGCCAAATGGTATCGATACTTTTTGGCCCAGAGCAGTTCTGACTTATTTGAAAAATCATTTTGATGTGTTACAATGAATTTAACTTTTGAAAAATCATTTTGAGGTGTTAAAATTATTTTAACTTAATTAAGATCATTTTGAATTGGTTAACAACATTTTCACTTGATTTTAAAATTATTTCAAAATTTTCTAAGAGTTTATTGTAAGTATTAAAATTTTATTTCTTAGAATTCAAATTTAAAATTATTTTGTCAAATTTAGCTTATATTCAAAAACCCTTTTAATTTGTTATATCAAAATCTTTTATCAAATAAAGCTTAGTTTAACAAGTTCTCTCACAAGAAACCGAAAGAATTTATTCTAAGAAAATAAATACCCAATACATTTTGACAGAATAACAATATTTGAAACTTCTATATTGTTAATAGCTCTATTAGTGTCATCTATGTATAGCAAGAAATGGGAGAATCTTGGTTGAATAAGTATAACACAAATAATATTTTTTTAATAGAAAGTAACTCTCCTAGCCTAACTAGACAAGGGGGCAACACACCTAGATAAAATCATGATGAGGGAAACTGGGCCTCTCATGTATAATGTCCAATTATATGTGATTCATGGACTTTTGATCCAGTATTTTATATTTTACTCCAACCTAATATTTGCTTTCTAACCCAATATAAATATTATTCATTTAATTAATTAAATTAACTAAATTTATTTTCTAATTAAATAATTTTTTCAACCTAATTCTAATTTCGTTAAAGTCAGGATGATTTTACCGTAAAAGAATCTACGAGGAAATATATTTAATTTTCATATATTCGATGGATTCACAATAACGAATTAATTTAATTTCATTTTTGAACTTCAATTATTTTATTACAATTAACTAAATAATAATTCAGAAACCTTAAATTAATTCTCAAGTCATTTTTATACTCAATGAAAAAATGCATTCATTTGTGAATGTGACCCATTTCTCCATGTTCATTATTTCTAATCACTTTTGTTCATTTGGTTTTACATGCAATTCATTTCTAGTTTCAATGAACTAGCAGAGGGACCAATTGGACATATGTGTAATTAAGTTCTAGCTTTTCGCCTATTAATTATAAACTTATTTAGTCACAAAGCCATTCCACTATTGTAACACCCCAAACCCAACCTAGACGTTATGGTTGAATCTGACGATGTCACTTGGTAGTGCGTTTCGAAAAAAATATGTCGTCGCTAAATCCCCTTCTCTATTTAACCTTGTCCATTATCTTTTGTTAATTTCAAACAGTGTCGTTCGTTTTCAAAACACTATTCATTTACAAATCGATATTCAATTTCCAAAACGTTTTCATTGCGGAAGCTTTTAAACAGTTTGCATAGTCATAGTATTTTTGATAAAGCATTAATTTTGAAAACCTAAGTTTTTACCTAACGCTAATAGATTTAAATCATCAAACCATATAAAATCCAAATTTAAACCAAAATCCGTAAAGGCCATAATTACAGCAAAAAACTCCCAAATAAAAGTAAAATCATAAAAAGGTATTAAACAATGTAAAAGAAGTCGTGTGGTCACCACTGAGTCCTCCGCTGCACCGACCTGCCTATATCTGGGATTACCTATACAGATTAAACAGAAAGAGTGAGTTTATGTAAACTCAATGTGTAATCCCTATACAAATGGATAGACAACAAATAGATAATCATAGTCTGGGCCTAAGCCCTTTTCAGTGTCAGTGTCAGTCCAATTTGGGCTTTAGCCCATCTCAGTACAAAAATAGTCATGCAATAGGGCTTCATCCCATCATTTGATCGAGAGCGATATGAGATATGCGATCACAAAAGTTCTACCAATCCAGCCTCTACACACCATCTCCATCCAGCCCTACACTCCATGTGGGGATATAATCAACCCACCCATCCCTACACTCCAAATAGTACTGAATGCGGCACTAGACAGTAGTTTACAGCTGTGCTGCTAGTAAGTTAGGCTCGAAGCCTTTCAGTACACTTCCTCTGAACAATATCAACCCTCAACCCAATGCAATGCAATTTATAATTATGACATGCTATGACATGGTAATAGTACATACAATATCAGTCCAGTGAAACACCATCATGCCCGATAACATGTATACATATAAATCAGTCATACAATCATTTCATTCAATTAGAGGTCTAGGTAAGCTTACCGACCCTACAGTAGGTTCACAGTCCTCTTAGGCAACCAACGCAACCTTGGCAACAAATCAGTGAAAATGGGCTCACACGCCCATGTTGTCTGCCATGTGGCCTACATGGCCCAAATTGGCCTTGTCCGTGTGGATCACACAACCTGGCCCAGAATCCCACACGCCCGTGTGGTTCACTCGTGTGGCCCATACGGCCCAAATCAGTCGAGCCCGTGTGTTGCACACGGTCGTGTCTGGTGTGCACGGCCTGGCCTCATCGATCATACGCCCATGTTAGGGCACATGGCCTACCACACGGGTGACTACACGTCCGTGTGGCGTCGAAAGAATGGTTTTCAGCTTTTGCCAAAACCTCTTTTTCAGTGCTTTCGGTTACACACCTATTATCGTTTCGATGCAAAAGCAATCCCGAGTCACTTAAAAGCATAAAAATAGAATAGCCATCACGAAATTAGCCAACAATTCTCAATCCTTCAAAACTAAATAGAAAGATGTGCACACACTTACGACCAACACACCCGTTCACTCGCATCGATTCGACTGTTGAATAGAAGCTACTGATTCACTCCCTTCTCCCAAGCAAAAGATACAGTAAAAACTCAACCTTATGAAATCAAAAGACAACAGAATGCAACCGAACTCACTTACCGATTATACCGAAATCAAATGTTCGAGGCACACACAAGCAAGGATTAAGGGCAAAGATCAAGAACAGAAGAAAAGGATTTAATAATTTTGTCAAAGAGTAAAGAAGATAAAGATGAATAAAATTGGGGATTTTTGGTCTTGGAAGAGAAGCAAGAACGTCAGAAGCAGAAAGAATTTTGGGGCAGGAAAATCAAAATAAAATTCAAAATTACAAATCAAATTTCCCCAACTTCCCACTAACCCCTTAATCCCAACCACTTCAGAATTTAACTTTTACTGAAACTCTCTTAAACAACTGCACAAAAATACAAACATCTAAGCCTGCGCAAGGACTCGAACACAGGACCTCCAACACTACAACACTCCACTTAACCACTAGACTAGTAGGCTTATTCTGATATGAAATTACCAATAATTAAGCTTAGGGCTTTTACTTGGTTAAGGCTTTACTCAACAAAATAAAAAAATTCTCCCAAGATAAGGCTTGAACTAAAGACCTCACACACACACCTAGAACACTTAACCACTGAAGCAGATACACTGTTGTGTCAAGTTTTAACAGAACATAAATATGAGATTTTTGGGGCGTTACAACTATAGTATCATGATTGAGCTCTCATTAATTACATATCATTACAAAAGCTACTTAATTAATGTTGTAACGCCCCAAATTTGGGCCTACAAGTATTGGGCCTTGAGTATGGGTCCATAAGGAGGTTGTATATAAGCATTTAATTGTACAAGGAAATGACACAATTAAATGTCTACTTTGGTGGTTAATGGCCCTGAGAAGTATTGGAGGAATCTTGGATTCAAACCTGGGCTTTAGTAAAAATTTTGATTTTAAGTGAATAAAACCCTGGGTGTTTGGATAAAGGCCTTTTAAATTATTGTGGTAAATAAATGACATAAGAAAGCATGTAGTCTAGTGGTTAGGGCGTCATTAAGGTTGCAAGGGAGCCTGGGTTCAAGTCTTGGCTCTTGCAATTTATTTTGGTTTTTCTTTTAAAGGACAGGGACTTTGGCCTATAGACCTGATAATTAATTGAGACTAAAATGGTGACACAAAGGTGTAGTGGCAAGGTGCCGTGTTGTGTAATTGTGAGGTCTAAGGTTCAAGTCTTGGGATGCACAATGGAGTATTTATTTTGCTGTTTGAGCTGTGTAGGAGGTGGAGTTAGACTGGAACTCTATGGTTGAAGTGGTCATATAAAAATAAGAAATTTTCCTAATGGTTGAAAGTAATCCCACATTGGGAAGCTAACATGTGAATTGGTGAGAAGTTGGCTTTAAATAGAGCGAACCAGATGAGTTGGTGATCACTAGTTTCAAGAGGGATTATTCCATACCTACTGAGCCAAGGTTGGGATCGTAGACTTCGACGTGTTCTCATTAATAGGTGTGTATTCACGCCCTTCTTTTTTAGAAGTCAAAAAAAGCTGAAAAGCCGAAACCTCGGCATTCAGGGCCTCACGAGCATGCAAACGAACGAGGGGCAAACTGAGCCCACAAATCATGGGCGATAAACTGTACAGGCCGCCACGAGGGTTCTCGTACGCTGAGGCTGTTCTGGGCCTTGATGGGCCGGATGGGCCTATGGACCCGCTTGTGTAAACTTCACTTTTAAGTGGGATGTAGATAGACTTGTCATCTCGTGCACGCGACTTAGGTAGTTTTGGGCCATGTTGGGCCTAAATGGGTCATGTGGGCCCAATGGGCTCTAGGCCTCACATAGATTGAATCTGCAACTTGTGATAATTATTGGACTGGGCTATGTAAGTCATATAGCCATATCTAAATTTGGGCTAAATGGGCCACAAGAGGGTGTGGGCCCACTTGGGACGAGTAATAGGCCTTAGGTCATTTGCACCGTTATGTCTATTTAGGTTACTTAAGTCACTTGAGGCGACGGTGGACCTTCTGTTGGGTCGTTAAGACCCCGGTTTATAAAATCACTGAAATACCCTTGTAGTGCAAAATGACCGAATACCCCTGTATGGTAGAATGACGATTATGCCCTTGTGTTCCGTATGACTGATGTGCCTATGATTTACATATATGATTGTGCTGAGTATGACTTTGCATGCACGTAATATTTATGACGTGACATATTGCATGGGGTTGGGTTATTATGAAAGGAGGTAGTGTACGGCCTGTAGCCATTCTGTATAAGGCTTTAGCCTTTCTATGATGCTTATGGCTTATAGCCATTCTGTTAACTAGCAGCGTTGTGGCGATATTTAAGGCCTTTAGCTGTCCTGTCTATGGCGTTAAGTCATCCTGTCTACAGCGTTGAGCCGTCCTGTCTACGGCGTTGAGTTGTCTTGCCTACGACGGTGAGCCGTCCTGTTAACTTAGTGCCGTAACTGGTGCTAAGCTTGGTGTGTTGGTTGGTACGGGTGGTGTGTTGGTTGGACTGGGCTAGGAATCTGCCTGCATATCTATATCTGATACTGATTCTGTACTGGGCTTAAGCCCACCTAATTCTGTTAATAGGCTAGGCCCAACTGTTACTGATTTTGAGAATGGGCTAGGCCCAATTGATTTTGATGAGAGCTGAGACCCAAGTGAAATTGTACTGGACTTTGGCCCACACACATTGTTCTGTTACTGTAATGGGCTCCGGCCTAGACTGATTCTGAATTTTATTTGTTTACTAACTGTTTTAGTTTAGGAAGGGATTACACACTGAGTTTTCATAAACTCACCCTATTTATTAATTGTGCAGGTAATCCCCAGCATTAGGAGGATCGATGCTGCGAGGGACTCGGAGGTGGCCACACAACCGCAATTGTTTTTGATTTTCCTTTAAGTTATCTATTTACAAGTACTTATATTTGATCTGGATTGTAACAAGGCCTCTTTTAATTTCTGGTTCTAAATTTGGAATTTTATATACTATTTTATAACTGCTGGAGTAGAACACGATTTTATTTTCCAAAATAATAACTGCTTTTCAAAATATCACATTTTTGCAAAACTTTGAACTAAGCTTCCGTAGCAAATAAAATTTTAAACGTAATAATGTTTTACAAGATAATGACTTTTAATAAACCAGCGGAAACTAAGCTTTTCACAAAGTTTTAAAATGGCCAGAGGTTTTAAATAGCAAGAAGGGTTTTCAATGAGAACATGGGTTTCGAGAAACACTTCAATGTGACACGCCAGATTTTGGCCATAGTGTCTAAACTGGGTTTGGGGTGTTACATTTAGTGGTATCAGAGCCAAGTTTCAAAACTTGACTGTGGAATGGGTTTTAAAATTAGATTTTCGAAAGAATTGCTTCAAAAAGGTTTAAAAAGATTTGAAGTATTTGAAATGTTTTTCTGAATATTTTCTTGAAAATATGGTTACCGAGTCTCCGGTGCCGAATCTGTAAGTTTTTTGTTAGACTGTACTTAAAGTTAGATTTTGTATTTATTCAGTATATGTTCTGGAAATCAGATTTTTTTTTAAGTTAGCAATAGTACTGTGATGGATTTCGAAGGCAAGCAAGGTCGCGAGGAGTTGCCCGTCTCCCCAGAACATGAGATAGTTCAGGAAATTGTATTCAAGGTAAGTCTGCCACTTCAGGTAACAATAACCCAGAGCTTGGTATGGAGGCACTGACCTAGTTGGTAAGGGAAGTGCTGGAAGAAGTGTTCGAGGCAAGAGTTAAGGCGTATGGTGATACACTTCAGGCTAGGCACTTGGAGTGCAGCAGGAAAAGGGATCATAGTCCTTTGAAGTAGGAGCCTTGTTCTGTGAAATGTGTTAAGAAGCATCTAAACTTTCTGGCTTGCGAGCATTGCAAAAGGCGCCATCCGGGTGAATGTTGGAGAAAGTCAAGAGCGTGTCTCAAATATGAGTCTAAGGAGCATCGGGTTCGAGATTGCACAGTTCCTTTTATATCAAGTGTGTTTTGTTTGGATGTGATGTTTGAATATAGAAGTTGTATGCATGTGTGGTAAATATCTGTTTGCTTCTATGGTTAGATGTTTGGTTGGGTGTGAGAGGTTTTGAGATTAAGTTAAAAGTGTATTAATGTTGTTTGGAACTAAAGTGCACAGTGGGAGCATAGTGGTGTAGATTGAGCTAAGTGCTTGTTCAGATAGTTGGAAATTTTGAGGACAAAATTTCTTTAAGGGGGTAGAATTGTAACGCCCCAAATTTGGGCCTACAAGTATTGGTTCGTAAGGAGGTTGTATATAAGCATTTAATTGTACAAGGAAATTACATAATTAAATGTCTACTTTGGTGGTTAATGGCCCTGAGAAGTGCTGGAGGAATCTTAGGTTCAAACCTGGCTTTAGCAAAAATTTTGGTTTTAAGTGAATAAAACCCTGGGTGATTGGATGAAGGCCTTTTAAATTATTGTGGTAAATAAATGACACAAGGAAGCATGTAGTCTAGTGGTTGGGGCGTCATTAAGGTTGCAAGGGAGCCTAGGTTCAAGTCTTGGTTCTTGCAATTTATTTTGGTTTTTCTTTTAAAGGAACCTAGACTTTGGCCTATAGACCTTATAATTAATTGAGGCTAAAATAGTGACATAAAGAGCCTTGTGGTGTAGTGGCAAGGTGCCGTGTTGTGAAACTGTGAGGTCTAAGGTTCAAGTCTTGGGATTTCGCAATAGAGTATTTATTTTGCTGTTTGAGATGTGTAAGAGGTGGAGTTGGACTGGAACTCTGTGGTTGAAGTGGTCATAGTGATAACTGGTTTTAGGAAGGATTATTCCATACCTGCTGAGCCAAGGTTGGGGTCGTGGACTTCAACGTGTTCTCATTAACAGGTGTGTATTCACGCCCTTCTTTGTTGGAATTTGGCAAAAGCCGAAAAGTTGAAACCTCGGCATTTAGGGCCTTACGTGCATACGAACGCATAAGGGGCAAACTGAGACTACAAATTATGGCCGATAGATTGTAAAGGCCGCCACAAGCATTCTTGTGTGCTGGGGCTGCTCTGGGCCTCGATGGGCCCGATGGGCCCGTGGACCCACTTGTGTAAACTTTACTGTTAAATGGGATGTAGATAGACTTGTCATGTCGCGCACACAACTTAGGTAAGTTCTGGGCCACGTTGGGCCTAATGGGCTCGTGGGCCCCATACAGATTAAATCTGCAACTTGTGATAATTATTGGACTGGGCTATATAGGTCACATAGCCATACTTAAAATTTGGCTAAAATAGGCCACACGAGGGTGTGGGCCCACTTGGGCCGAGTAATGGGCCTTAGGGCCATTTGCACCGTTATGTCTATTTAGGTTACTTAAGTCGCTCGAGGCGACGGTGGACCTTCTGTTGGGTCGTTAAGACCCCGGTTTGTAAAATCACCAAAATACCCTTGTAGTGCAAAATGACCGTAATACCCCTGTATGGTAGAATGACGATTATGCCCTTATGTTCCGTATGACTGATGTGCCTATGATTTACATATATGATTGTGCTGAGTATGACTTTGCATGCACGTAATATTTATGACATGACATATTGAATGGGGTTGGGTTATTATGGACGGAGGTAGTGTACAGCCTGTAGCTATTCTGTATAAGGCTTTAGTCTTTTTGTGATACTTATGGCTTATAGCAGTTTTGTTAATTGGCAACGTTGCTGCAATATTTATTGCCTTTAGCCGTCCTATTTACGGTGTTGAGCCATCCTGTCTACGGCGTTGAGCCGTCATGTTGACTTAGTGCCGCAATCGGTGCTAAGCTTGTTGTGTTGGCTGGGTGGGTCAATTTTATCCCCACATGGTGTGTTGGTTGGTACGGGTGGTGTGTTGGTTGGACTGGGCTGGGAATCTGTCTGCATATCTGAATCTAATACTGATTATGTACTGGGCTTAGGCCCACCTGATTCTTTTAATGGGCTAGGACCAACTGTTATTGATTTTGAGAATGGGCTAGGCCCAATTGATTCTGATGAGGGCTGAGACCCAAGTGAAATTCTATTGGGCTTTGGCCCACACACATTATTCAATTAATGTAATGGGCTCCGGCCCAAACAGATTTTGAATTCTATCTGTTTACTAATTATTTTAGTTTAGGAGGGGATTACACACTGAGTTTTCATAAACTCACCCCGTTTATTAACTGTGCAGGTAATCCCCAGCATTAGGAGGATCGGCGCTGCGAGGGACTCGGAGGTGGCCATACAACTGCTATTGTTTCTAATTTTCTTTTAAGTTATCTATTTACAAGTACTTATTTTTTATCTGGGTTGTAACAGGGCCTCTTTTAATTTTTGGTTCTAAATTTGGAATTTTATATACTATTTTATAACTGTTGGAGTAGAACACGGTTTTCTTTTCCAAAACAATAACTATTTTTCAAAATATCACGTTTCCGCAAAACTTTAAACTAAGCTTCTGCAGCAAATAATGTTTTAAAGGTAATAATGTTTTACAAGATAATGACTTTTAATAAACCAACGGAAACTAAGGTTTTCACAAAGTTTTAACATGGCCAGAGGTTTTAAATAGCAAGAAGGGTTTTCAATGAGAACATGGTTTTCGAAAAACACTTCAACGTGACAAGCCAGATTTCAGCCATAGCGCTTAGGCCAGGTTTGGGGTGTTACAAATGCTCATCCAATGACCTTATTATCAGTGTGTTACACTCAGAGGATATTCTAAATCTATTTGGGACAAATATGTTCTCCCAATTTGATCCTATTTTTGATAGTGTATGCCCAAAAACCAACCATGAGATTATTGTAATCACATATTCATTTTACCTTGTTTGTTAATATAAGGCATTGTTTTTTAGTTTCTTTTTCTGTATGTGTAAATAAATTGATTAAGAATAAATTCTGAGAATAATATGATTATTCTTAAAAGGTCTTTCATCAAGTATTATTGTGCACTTGGACAATAATAATGCATTAAGACTAATGTGTAGTTGATTGATGACAAAGTGTTGTCATTGACGTAGGGAGGCCAAAATCAACACATGGGTATGTGTTAGAGAACAACGTACTGGACTGACCCACTATGAGTATGTTTCTTAGATTATTATGTAATAGTCACAACAATACTCATAGTGATAATTGTAACAGCCCATTTTCAGTGGTGTCGAAAATAGTGGTTTTGGGACCACAAATCTGACGTGTGAGTCTATAAATATTATTATTTAATATTTCTGAGTCAAATATAGTATTATATTGAATTTTGATATGATAATTTTTGCTAATTGAATGAATAGTTCAATAAAATGGTTTTGGAAAATGAGGTAATTGGACCTCATTTCTGTAAATTGAGCCATAAATATTTTTATTAAATATTTACAGAGTGACTATATAGGTGTATTGAAGTTTGATTCAAAAATTTTAGTGATTTGCTTGTTAATTAAAAAAAAAGAAGACTAAATCATAAAAGTCATAAAACTTAATCACTATTGATTAAAATTGGTTAAATAAGCATAGAAACATATTTAAAGGATTTATATGGTAATTTAACCATAATTATATCATAGTGGACAGTTTTGGTGTAGAAATAAATTAATTATATGTTAATTTTATATTAAAATGTTAAAATAATAAGTTAAATAAAACAAAAACAAGAAATTCTGTAAGTCATCTTCTTCCTTCTTCAAATTCCCACCCAAAACCACCATTGGAAACCTTTAAGAGGTTTGTAAAAGCTATTTCTTTGCATGTAAGTCAATTTTTATCCTATTTTTAGTGATTTTTATGTTTTTGAGATCGTTACAACTTAATCTAGATAACTCAGGGACTAATTTGTAAAATTTTTAAACGTTTTGATTTGTTCCATTGATGAAATTATGATGTTTTTGAAGTTTTTTGATAGATTTATAAGCCTAATAATTAAATAGGACTATTTTGTAAAGTGATTTTGGTTAATTTTAAGTTTAGGGACTAAATTGAGAAAATAATAAATTTAGCATGAAATTATTGTGAAATTTCAATAATTATGGGTTGCATAAGTATAAGTAAAAATTTTGCTAGCTTGGTTTTGGGCTTAATTATGATAATTGTATAAGTTTCGGGATTAGAGACTAAATTGAATAAAAGGTAAATGTTCAGGGTAAAAGTGTAATATATTGATAAAAGTTCTTTTACATGCATTTAATTTTTTAAGATATTTGAATTGGTTAATTGAGCTAAATTATTATATATAGATCAAGAAACGGATCAATCGATTGATAATTGCGGGAAAGGAAAAGTTATCGAGTAGTCATCGTCGAGGTGTCGATAGCTATTACGTTTTGGTAAGTTCATATTAGGTTTATTGTGTTTATAATGATTTAATTTAATTATATATGTGTTTATATAAATTATAGTTAACATGATTAATCGAAGTAAGAAATGAGATTGGAAATGAAGGATTGATTTGTAAATCATGGTAAAAGAGTATGTGTGAATTGAATGTTAATCATATGAAATGTATATGAGCAAGATGATCATGGTATAATAGTATAAAGATGAGAAGGTTTTAGAATACAAGTAAAAACCCATGTGAACTTAGTGAATAGCTAAGATACAAATGACATGTCATTAGGATTTATCTCTGCATGTACTATGTACCGGTGTTGTAGTAGCAGACAATTTGTGTCAGTGTTATATTTAGTAGGAACTATGTACCGGTGATGGATACCATACCGATGGCTTGAGATCCTGCATGTGTTATAGATTCTTTAAAGCTTGTGTGAGCAGCATCATGTATCGATTAATGTCCTTTTGTTAGCTTGTGTGAGCATTACCCTTCCGTGTATTCGAAGTTAATTTACTATTATTCTCCAAGCAAAACAGTTAATTATTGAAATAGAAATGAAATGAGATGATATGATGAATTATATTGTGTTAAGTATAGCTTGATATATGAATCTTGGCATGTTATGTTTTGATGATTTGATTTATCCAAGCTTAACCATTTGACATGGTAGAAATTATTGATCAAGACAAAGGATTGTAATTTCTATGTTATGTATGAATAGTAAACTTAAATTGACAGGTATGTAATGTTTTGTTTTACGAACTTACTAAGCTTTACGTAAGCTTACTTTAGTTGGTTTTCTTCTTTTTAGATTGTTGGACTCTTACTGTAACATCCCGAAATAGGGCCTAAACGGAACAGTGGTTGCGAAACCACAAATCTGAGGTAGAAAAATTTATTTTATTATTATTTTGAGGTTCATGATATGATTGCATGATTGTGTGAAAATTTCGTGATGAAACTCTATGCATAAAGTGCTTAAGTTGAGATTAGGGACTAAATCGAATAATTTACAAAACTTGCATTCTAGAAGTTTTTAGTATGAAATTGCTTTGGAATATTAATTAGGAGGGTTTAAATAACAATTTTACCAATTTCTAAGTTCATGGACAAAATAGGACATGGATGGAATTTTTGAAAGTTTAATAAGGAAGGGCATTTTGGTCATTTGGATATTAAATGAAATAAAAAGGGAAAAATTACACAAAATTCATCATCTTCTTCATTAGCACGAAATTTCAAGGGTTCTCCATAGCTAGGGTTTGTTTCAAGCTTTCAAGCTCCATAGTAAGTGATTCCATGCCCCGTTTTTAATGTTCTTTACGTTTTCGGAGTCCCGGTAGCTCGATAAAGCTTATGCTAGCACTAATTTAAGTTAGGGTTCATATTTGGAAAAATACCCATAGGTGAAAAGTGTTTATTTTGATGTTTTATAATAGAATATGAGGTTTTAAATTATGTTAGACAACTTGTGCTACTCGGTTTTAAGTGAAAACGAGTAAAAGGGCTTAATTAGTAAAAATACCTAATAGTCATAAGTACATGTTAGAGTGTGAATTTGATATTGTCATAGAAGGGAAAAATGATCACCATGTCATAAAACATAAGAAAATAGGATGAAGTTTAAATTACGAGCCTTGGGGAAAAAGTGAAAATATGTGAAAGTTTAGGGGCAAAAATGTAATTTTTCCAAAGTTTGGGTCAAGGACTGTTTTGATAAATGTGAATATTAAATAAGTTAAATTTGCTATTATAGATCAAGAAGAGCGAAATTCGGGAGTAGATCGGGAAAAGAAAAGTAGAGGACTAAATTGTAAAGTTTAGTCACATTTTGTATCGAGGTAAGTTTGATAAATAAATGCAATATTCTTTTATTTTACATTATTATTGTCAATTTCAGCATTTATATACTTATTTTTGAGAATATTTAAAGTCGAATTAAAGGTGAAGTGACAGAGAAAAAGCATTAGGAAGCCCGTTTGAACCTTAGGAATGTTAGGATATTGGGGTTGACAGATGTGACAGACGGAGATGTAAATGAGCCATGTAAGTTCATATCGATATATGGCTTTGGAGACAGGAATGAGCCATGTAAGCCCATATTAGATATATATATATGGCATTGGAGACAGGAATAATTCATGTAAGTCCATGTCAAGACATGGCATTGGCGAGATATTGATGAGCGTGAATGACCCTAGTATCCTTAGTATTCTGAATGGTTCAACGGGTCATTATACACGTTAAATTACAGTGAATTATCAGCAAAAGGGAAGGTAGATTATATTTATGAATAGTGAAAGGTCAGGTAAGAAAGAAGGTAAGTGAGTAAAGAAGAAGGTAGAAAATGAGAAGTAAAGAAAGTTTATGAGGCTAGGTGACATTATGTATAATTATTCATTATGTTGAATGTTGTAATTTATTTGCTTTTAAGATTACTAAGCCTAGTTATTACTCTCTTTATTTTATTTTTCTTATAGTTTTTATCAAGCACTTGGGGATCGAAGGAAACGTCGGAGACCCGATCACACTATCGAAGAAATCACATTGGTATAGTTAGACATTTCGTTTTGTGTATGGCATGTATAGGAACTTGGTTTCTTTTGATATGATATGATCAATGAATGATGTGTAAATACTTGCTAGTGATTATCTAATAGAATGGCTGATGATATACATGTTTAATAGTATGTATGATTAAGTAGTAACTATCACATGAAAACTATGAAAAATGTGAAAGTAACTTAAAAACAGATTCAAGTATCAGAAATAACGTGACTTTGAAAAATCACAAAAAAATTGTAGAAACATGGTTTGATGGTGAATAATATATTAAATTAAATCTCATTGTGTCTATTTTCATATGGAATAAGCAAAACAGGTAAAGGTTTTGTATTTTATAAGATATCTGAGTTTTAGTGAAATAGGGCTAGAGCGATTTCTAGATCCCCTGTTCCAAATTTGGAAATTCACCATAAATTTTACAAAAATAATTAGGTGGTGTAATTTATATGTTTAGAATCCTTATTGAATCTAGTTTTAATAGAAATAAACGGTATAGTCATATGAATTGTTTACAGGGATTAAAGTGATTTGTAGTAAGTAGAGGTCAGTGTAGTCGAATTCTGAAACAGGGGTAACTTTAACTAATAAATTGTACTAATTGGCTAAGTCAAAAATTCTAGAAAAAATTAGTACATATATATATATGAGTCTAGTTTCAGGAAAAATTTATGGATCTTAATTTCGAGTTTTGAAACTCGAGAAATGAATTTTTAAGCAACCATGATGCAGAAAAACAATTTATTCTGAAAATTAAAATAAGTGGTTTAGAGTTGTTTAAAAGGTAAGATAAGTTTAGTAACACCTCAAGCTTGACTCCGATGACGGTTTCAGGCATGGGGGCGTTACACTTACTATCGATTGGAACATCATTGGAGATCACACTATCTAGCAACTTTTTCAGTAGCTATTTGTTTACTTTGGCTCGGTTATAGGTGGCATGTAAATAGGGTTTTGGCTATGTAAAATTGCAATACAAAGGTTATATTTTATGTCATTTGAAGTTCATAATATGAGTTTGAGGTAAGTTGGAATTAGTATTTTGGTTAGTTGTGGTGTGTGATGGTAAATACATGTTTTGGAATCTAAATGCATTTTGAATTCTTATTTTGGTATAAATATTTAAATAACTAGATAAACTATGGTTGATAATGTGTTAGAAATGTGAGTAATGGTGTAATGTGTTTAATTTGGTATTAAGTTCAAGGAATGGATGGTATAGATTGATACTGGTTTATATTTGAATTGTGGTGCCAATGATGGCACATTGGTTAGGAACTCAGGTTGAATGTTATTTGGCATATTTTGACATGTTTGGATGTATTTTAGATAGGTTTAAGGGATGGATATGGTATGGTTTGTGGCCTAAGTGTTTTGGTTTGAAATTTCTTATTTTTGAAGGTTCTTTTAGGTGTACATGGCCTGTGACACGGTCAGCCACACGGCTATGTGCAATTCACAGTTGTATGACATGACCATATGGCCTCTTTGATTTTTTGTATAGGTTTGTCTACACAGCCTCAGACAGTTACACGACCTAACAACACGGTTGTGTAACAGTAATTTACATAGGCATAGTTTGTTACACGATTTGGTCACACAGCTATGTTCTTAAGCCACAATGGCTGAGCTCTGTCATACGACCGTGTGACCCTTATTTTCACTTTTTACTTGAATTTTTGTAAAAGCTTCAATTTAGTCCAGAAATGTTTCTGGTTTGTTTTAAATGCTCCGTAAGCTTGATTTAGGTTTGGATATGATTGAATGACATGGAAATGGTTGTAGTTGAATTATGAAATGAATTATTTGATTATTTATGACTGATTAGTGAATAAACTTAATGTTTTATAGTTGTAATACATTATAGCCCGAGTTGGGTGAGTGGACCGGGTATAGAGTGTTACAATAACTATGTATATGATCTTTAGACTTGAGATCATCATTGTCCCAACATCGTGTGTAACACCTCTCACCCGTATTAAATGCCAGAATAGGGTTACGGAGCATTACTGAACGTATTATACAATTTCACATACATTTTTAATTTCATGTAATCATCATTCAACAGCATACATAACGTACCTAGTATAAGCCTACGAGGCCTAAAACATACATTCAGAGTGGTTCAGAACTAAACCAATAACTTAGGAAACTTTTGGAACATTTAGAAAATTTTGCAAAATACAGAGGACACATGCCTGTGTGGCCCAACCGTGTGTCTCACATGGCCAAAGATACGTGCGTGTCATAGGCCCTGTGGACATTTGAAATGGGTTCACATGCCCGTGTCTAGCCTGTGTCTGACCCCGTGTAACTCTCTAACTTGGGTCACATGGCCAACACACACGCTCGTGTGACTAACCCGTGTGCCCTAAAAATGGCTACACGTGCCTGTGTGCTAGGCCGTACAAAACCTGTAGGGTATACTGACCTATATACCATATGACCAAGTCACACACCCGTGTGCTAGGTCGTGTGGTGTGACAGCCCTAAATTGACCCTAGTCGGAAAGTGGTTTCGGGACCACGAAACTGAGTCTTATAAATAATTAAAAGTTATATTCTGTGTTTATTGTAACACCCCGTACCCGAGTCCGTTACCGGAGTCGAACACAAGGTGCACACAAACTTGACTTAATCATTTCCCTTTGTCCATTAAAAATTTCGGACAAGTTGGTTCTTGCATCACCGTCGCCTTAAAAATCATATCTTGAGTTTCAAAACTCGAAAATCAGTTTCGTAATTTTTCCCCAAAACTAGACTCATATGTCCATATACATATTTTTTATAGAATTTTTGGTAGGGCCAATTAGTACAGTTTATTAGTTAAAGTCTCCCCTATTCCAGGGTTCGACTACACTGACCTTTATGCATTACGAATTGGATATCTTCCTATACAGGTCTTAAATACTGTTTCCGTTTGTTTCTATAGAAACTAGACTAAGAGAGGAATCTATACATATATGGCATGACTCCTAATTATCTCTGGTTAATTTACAATGAATTTCCAAAGTCGGAACAGGGGATCTAGAAACCGTTCTAGCCCTGTTTCACGAGAACTGTAATATCTCTTAACATATAACTCATATGACCATTTCGTTTCTTCCATATGAAAGTAGATTCATCAAGGTTCATTTACATAATTTATTCAATATTTAATACCATTCCTACTATTTTTAATGATTTTTCACATCCACGTCACTGCTGCTGTCAGCATCTACCTTTAAGGTAGGCTTTACCTATTTCATGATTTCCATGATTCAATTGGCCCTTTTTGCATACATAGCACAAAGTGTGATCATGATTAACCATTCCAATGGCTAATCGTTCAAAACAATTCCATACCTCATAATGATCAACATACAAATGATTATAGTACTATGCTAAAAATGTATATAAGCCATTTTCGCATGGCTATCCAAGTTTACACAAAACCGAAAGGTATATGACCTACAACAAAAGGGTAGTCCTATACATGCCATTTCAAAGTTCAACCAAAATTGTACCAAAATGGGGGCTTTGATAGTGTGGATGACTTCGACTTCGATGATCCGAATCCGATAGCTAACGAGCAAAACCTATAAAGCAGAGAGCCAAAGCAACGGGTAAGCATTTTAATGCTTAGTAAGTCTCAAGCAATGAAATCAGCTTTGACTAAAGTATTACATTCACATAGCTAAATGAATCACTCTATTAATACACATTCTCATAATCATACTTACTTCACATTACCGACCCTTATGTTCATACACAAAAGAACAACTTAGCCAAAGGCGGTAGCTCGTTTATCAACCGGCGAATACTCACTTGTAAGGACTCAACTAATTCAAGCACATACGAACATACCTCATTGCTGGAATTTTCACAAGTGTATAAACTGAAATTTTACAGCAAGATTGCTCATTTCCAGTCACGCACCTTTGGGATTTAACCGGATACAACCACAAGCACAATTGCCTTCAGGTCTTAACCCAGATTTGGTAACTTGCACCATTGCCTTCGGGTCTTAGCCCGGATATAACAACTCGCACGAATGCCTTCGGGTCTTAGCCCGGACATAATCACTAGCATAAATGCCTTCAGGACTTAGCCGGATATCATTCAAATGCTCATGTACACATATATCAATAATCACGACACATCCATATTTCATTTTCGTTACTAAGGCTCAAACACAAAATATTTATCAAACCTTTACAATTTCGGCTCAATAGCCACACACAAGGAGCATGATTTCAATATAATTCAAGTAGGGTCATTACTCAAGACTTACCTAGGATGTTGTCGAACGATTTGACGGCTATTCAACTACTTTTTCCTTCCCTTTATCGGATTTAGCTCCCTTTGCTCTTGAGCTTAATTTAACAAATAAATTGATTTAATCATTTGAGCATCGAAAGAGGAATTCAAGGTACTTAGCCCACATATTTTCATTAGACATTAAAGTCAATGAGGTACGAAATCATGAATCAACTCAACACATTAGTTAGTACTCTCCTTAGCGAATTTTCTAAGCCAAGAATAGGCATCAATATGTTTGCCTCTAACCGAATGCATGCACACCAATTCCCTCATGTGGCCGAATATGCATGTCCATGTTGAGGCCAATTATACACTTAATACCACACACAAAAAAAAAACAGCATACATTCTACTAACTAATGCATTCCATATTGTAACTCAATACACATCTATCATTTCCTTCATAACCAAACATCATCATAAGTAAGTATATACCTTGAGATAGTATATATGTCATACCAATACATCATGTGCAAACATATATACATATATATATGCTAGAGCCGAATCTCAAGTTGATTATAATTAAACATGAACATAAATCCAAAACACAAATCTTACTTTCCATGCAATGAGCATAAATCATACTTATGAATGTACCATGGCGAATACATCACAACACCATAATTTTGGTCATGATTAAACAAAGAACTTAATGTCTTACTCAAAATACTAAAAAGAAAGTCCAAGAGCCATCAATCCACCATCACATATATCATTAGCAAGCTTCATATTTAACATGCAATGGCATTAACACAAAATCCACCTTGGCCAAATACCATCCCCATGATATAACAAAGATTTGAACCATGGGCTAATAAGAACATCAAGTTAGCAACCAAAAACATGCACGAATCTCATGGCACAACATCAAACATACCTTAATCTAGACACTAGTATGGCCAAGCCTCCTCCTAATCCTCTTCCAAACCAAGCATGAAGCAAAATTCCTTCCTTCTTCTTTAGTATTTTCGGCCAAAAAGAATGAGAAAAGATGAACAATTTTTTTTTCTTTGCTTTTCTTCAACTCACGGCAAAAGGGGGGGTTCACTCACACATATTTTTTTTTTCATTCTTTATTACCCATACTTATTTGTTTATTTCTTTTCTCCCATGATGTACCAACATAACATGTCTAGGACATGTTTTGCCCATGATTCCTTGTCATGGCCGCCACTAGAACTTGGGGGAAATTTGACATGCAAGTCCTCCCTTGACTACATGCACTATTAGGTCCTTATAGATTAGCCTATCACTTTTCAAAAGTGTCACACAAGTCCTACTAACTGAATTCACATGCAATCGGCTAAATCAAAGCTTGAAATTTTCACACATTCATAATTACATATTCTAGACAATAAATATTACGTTCAAACATTTCAGTGACTCGGTTTAGCAGTCCCGAAACCACTTCCCGACTAGGGTCAATTTTGGTGTCACAACTCTCCCCACTTAAGAAATTTTCGTCCCGAAAATCTTACCGGTAAATAGGTTTGGGTAATGCTCTTTCATAGAGTTCTCGGGTTCCCAAGTAGCTTCTTCCATCCCGTGTTTGAGCCATAACACTTTTACTAACGGAACCCTTTTGTTTCGCAACTCCTTTATTTCACGAGCTAGGATACGAATCGGTTCTTCTTCATAACTCATATCTGCTTGAATTTCAACCTCTGATGGACTAATTACGTGCGACGGATCAGATCTATAGCGTCGAAGCATCGAAATATGAAAGACGTCGTGAATATTTTCAAGTTCAGGGGGCAAAATCAAACGATACGCAACTGGACCGACTCGTTCGGATATCTCATATGGCCCGATGAACCTCAGACTCAATTTGCCCTTGCGCCCAAATCTGAGTATCTTTTTCCAAGGAGAAACTTTAAGAAACACTTTATCTCCCACCTGATACTCGATGTCTTTTCGTTTCAGATCCGCGTATGACTTCTGATGATCGGAGGCTATCTTCAGATTTTCACGGATTGCTTTTACTTTCTGTTCTGCATCTTTAATCAAATCCACTCCGAAAATTTTGCTTTCACCGAGCTCGGTCCAAAACAATGGTGTACGGCATTTACGCCCGTACAAGGCCTCGTAAGGCGCCATCTTAAAACTTGACTGAAAACTATTGTTGTAACACCCCGAATTTGGGCCTAGAAGTATTGGGCCTTCAGTGGGGGTCCGTAAGGAGGTTGTATATAGGTATTTAATTGTGCAATGAAATGAAACAATTAAATGTTTGCTATTAGTGGTTAATGGCTTTGAGAAGTGTTGGAGAAATCTTGGGTTCAAACTTGGGCTTTAGCAAAATTTTGGTATTAAGTGAAAAAACCGGATGCATGGATGAGGGTTTTAAATTATTGTGTTAAATAAATGACACAAGGAAGCTTGTAGTCTAGTGGTTGTGGTGTCATTAAGGTTGTATGGGAGCACAGGTTCAAGCCTTGGCTCTTGCAATTTATTTTGTTTTTTAAAGGAACCCGGACTTTGGCCTTTAGACCTTATAATTAATTGGGGATAAAATATGACACAAAAAGCCTTGTGGCTTAGTGGCAAGTAGCGTGTGGAGCATTTAAGGGAGGCATAGGTTCAAATCCCATGGCAAGCAAGGAGCATTTATTTTGCTAACAGTGGCAAGAGTTGGTGTTGAATTTAAACTCTAATGTTGGAGGATCCCACATCGGAAGCTAACATAAGAGTGGTTGTGAAGTCGGCTTTAAATAGAGGGAACCATGAAGAGAGTAAATGTACCTTTCTTGGTGATCCTTTCGCTATATGGCGTGCTCGTTTGGGTTGGGCGTCGGCTAAGAGTGCTTGAGTGTGGATTAACTCCGTCTCCTATCGTGTGTATTTCTTACTACTCTAGGTGTAGGATGGCTACTTGGGCATGATGGGTCGAAAGGGGTCATGTGGGCCTAATGGGCCTACAAGCCCAATTGGATAAGTTGTTTGATTGTGTAGTAAATTTGGGCTAGGCTAGGTGAATCTAATATTTGTGGCTAGATTTGGGCTAAAAGGGCCACACGAGTGTGGGCCCATTTAATGAGAATGGGCTTTAGAGCCATTAGTATTGTTATTCATGTTTAAAATACTTTGGTTTACAAAATTACCAAAATACCCCGCTTTGTAAAATTACTAAAATACCCTTGGTTTATAAAATTACCAAAATACCCTAGTTTGTAAAATTACCAAAATACCCTTAGTTTGTAAAATTATCAAAATACCCCTAGTTTGTAAAATTACCAAAATACCCCTAATTTGTGAAATTACCTGAAATACCCTCGACACGTAAAATTATTGAAATACCTCGACTTGTAAAATTACCAAAGTACCTCGATTTATAGAATTACTGTTTTACCTCGATTTGTAAAATTACCGCTTTTACCCTTGATTTATAGAATTACCATTTTACCCTCGGTTTACGTAATTACTATTTTACCTCGATTTATAGAATTATCGTTTTACCCTAATTTACATAATTACCGCTTTTACCTCGATTTACATAATTATCGTTTTACCTCGACTTACGTAATTACTGCTTTTACCTCAATTTACGTAATTACCGCTTTTACCCTCGATTTATAGAATTACTATTTTACCCTTGATTTACGTAATTCTTGTTTTACCTCGATTTACAAAATTACCGAAATACCCTCAATTTGTAAAATTACCAAAATACCCCGATTTACAAAGTTACGTAAATACCCTTGACTTTTTAAAATTATAGAAGTACCATTGGTTTACAAAATTACTGAAATACCTTTGGTTTGTTGATTTACCAAAACACCCTTGTAGGATGAAATGACTAAAATACCCTAAAAGGTAAAAAGACCGTAAAGCCCTCGTAGGGTAAAGTGACCGTAATACCCTCGTATGGTAAAATGATGAATATGCCCTTATGTTCCGTATGGTGATGTGCTTAGGATTTACATATATTGATATTGGAATAGTTAAGTTTGAGTGACGGTGGTGGTTATCGAGGTGATTGATTATGGAAACATTTCAACTTCAACCCGTAATAGTGTGTACTAACGTCGTAATAGCTTAGATTAATATTTCTTTGAAAAGTCAAAGCTTCATACTTTAGTGATTCGGAATTAATATTTAGATCTATTTTCACGCATGTTTAAATTGGATTCACAATGATATGGGGTAGGAAGGTATTTGGAACGTTCTTCAACGAGTAGATCTCTTGGTAAGTATTGAACCTTCTTTCCATTTGTATCTTGTGGTTTAAGAAAAGTGAAAACCCTCTCGTCGACTAAGGCTAAAAGGGTTTTGGTGTTATTTGGTTTGTTGGTGCTAGTGAGGATTAAAGGCTACCGATCGAGGTGTGTGAAAAGCTTGGATTATCGGAGTGACTAAATCTAGTCATCAACTTCGCAAAGGTATGAACTCAAGGGCCATTGTGGATGGTGGCGAATGTGTAAGTGATGATAATAGGTAGTTTTCGATTTGGTTTAATAATAACATGGTCTAATCTATAAGTGGTTGTTTATAGGACAAATCGCATAGGAGATCTCGTCAAGGAATATCGCAAATCAGGTGTGTAACGAACCCTTTCATAACTTAAAGCGATAAAATGCGAAAAGTCGAAATGCCAAATTCGGCATTTCGAGGACTTGTGAGCAAGTTTAACGCTCACTAGTTAGTTAGAATCGATGAGACGGTGATCGAGAACGATGGAAACAGTAAGAATGTGATTTTTGGCGTTCTTGGTAAGTTGGGCCTCGAGGGGCCGAAGTGGGGCCCATTGGGCTTTCGGGCCCATTTGGGTAAAAATTGGTAGAAAACGGAAATCTGTTATATGGCATGATAAGACTGTTAAAACCGTTATGGAATATAGGCTAAATGGGCCTAGATGACGAAATTGGCTAAGTAGGGCCCATTAGGGGTTTTAGGCCCAATAACTCGATTTCGCTAAAAATGGGCCAGAATCACTGTTTGCACCCATGGATTGTTAGTAATCGTTAATGAACATGGAAACCCTAATTATTGGTAAAATTACAAGATTACCCTTATAATATGAAAATGACCGTTTTGCCCCTAGGTAAAAATGACCATTATACCCCTAGGGTTTATGTATGATTTTAATACATGGGATTTTGATAAATATGGTATGTATGATATGCACATGAAATGTATGATATGCACATGATATGTATGATATGCACATGAGGTAATCATAAATGCATTGGGTTGGGTTTTTATATGGATGGAGGAAGTGAAAAGGGCTTATGCCCCCATTATCAAAAGGGCTTATGCCCCAGGTTATAAAAGGGCTTATGCCCCGCTTATTGAAAGGGCTTTTTCCCGCTATTAAAAGAGGCTAGGCCTCCAAGATATGATAAAGCAAATATGTCTATCTTTGCCAGTGGAGAGTTTGGCGGGTGGGTCGAGTTAATCCCACATGGTGTGTTGGTTGGTACGGTGGAGAGTAGCGGATGGTGGGTTGAGTAGTCTCCCAAATGGGTTGCATTCTTTCATTGAAATTATATGTGACATTGAAATGGGCCTAAGGGCCATACTGTTTCTGAGAAAGGCTTCGCCCAAGAATATGAAATCAAAAGGCTTCGCCCAAGAATATGAAATATGAAAAGGCTTCACCAAAGATTATGAAATATGAAATATGAAAAGGGCTACTACCAAAGTGCATGATTGAGATTGGATTTGGGCTTAGACCCAACAGGCCGTTATTGTTTTGGGCTCTGGAAGGGGCTTGTTGCACACTGAGTTTCCAAACTCACCCCCCTTTCCTTAACCTTGCAGGTGAGCCTTGATGTGGGGACTTGGGCCGGAGGGGATTCAGAGTGGCTACGGTGATTGTCTTTGGACTTTTAAATAAGTGTTGGTTTTCATTTAATTTCCTTTAATTATTTTTTATTTTTGGGTTGTAATAAGGCCAATTTTAACTTTCCTTTTATTTCTTTTCTAATTATTTTAATTTTAATAACTTTAAAATTGGTTAATAATTATTCAAATGGGCTAGACTTAGGACGTGTTTTCAAAATGATACTTGTTTTCAAAATATCTCAACACCACGATTAATCGATTTATCAAAGACGTCCACTTAAACAAATTTAAACTCGATATAACAAAGTGTGGCTATGGTTGTGGGCATGTCTAGGATTGGATCCAATTAAAGAGCTTGGTACTTGAGCAGCCTTCATGGCTCACCTCCTCTGTCTCCGGATACCTACCGGTGCCCGCTTCCATACACTTTGTTAACTCAATAAAATGTATGGTTTTAAAACACTAAAACGGAACGTGGGTTTCAACTCCAATGTGGCACGCCGATTCGGCCATAACGTCTGGGCCGGGTTTGGGGTGTTACATTTAGTGGTATCGAGCTAAGTTGCAACAACTCTACTGTGGATCGGTCCAAAATTTTTCAAAATTTAGGCCTAAGAAGGGTATTTTGGAAATGGTTTTGAAAAGTTCATTTTAAAATGTTTTACAGAGTATACATGTTAAAATGGTTTAAATTTTTGGGTTTTGAAATTTGGTAACCAAGAAGTGGCACATGAATCTCGACACCAAGTCTGTAAGTATTTCGCTCCTCATATTACAATCGTATTAAGATATTCTTGTAGATAGAATCGAGACCATATCATGACATTATAACTAGGGCAACCCTAAAACTCTAGAATACCGAGACTGTAGCTAGGCTATGATTCGTGAAAATAGAAGCTTTAAAATACTATCTCGCATAAGACATATGAATAAATAGTAAAATTTTTGAGATCTTTGTAGTTAATTGATATGTGTACCGGTAATGTAGAGTATTGATATGGATTCGAGGGTAAGCAAAGTCTACCAACTTGGTTGCGGTAACTCTGAGCTTGGTGCCGAGGCACCGCCGAGTTAGTAAGGAAAGTGGTAGAGGAAGTATTGGATACCAAACTTAAGGAAATTAGGGAAACGCTTCAAGCAGGGTGCATGGAGTGTAAGAAAAAGGAAGGATTCTAGTTCTTAGAAAACCAAGCCTCGTTCTGTGAAACATGTTAAAGCACGACCAAACTATCCAATCTGCAAAGACTGCAACGGATGTCATCCGGGTGAAGCAAATAGGAAGACAAGAGCATGTCTTAGATGTGGGTCCAAGGAGCATCGAGCTCGGGATCGCCAAGTTTATTTTATTTAAATATGTGTTACGAATTGTATGCGTGCTTGATAAATGTTTCTTTACTTTGGTAATTAGATGTTCTGGGTCATACTAAGAATTATTTTTAATTAGAGTGCGTAGCGGAAGCATAGAGGTTTGACTTGAGTAATACAGTTAGTTGATAGTTGTAACACCCCGAACCCGAGACCATCGCCGGTGTCGGACGCGAGGGGTTAGCAAGCCAAGTTCACTTGTTTTGCCCGTCCATTGGACATTTCCAGTCAGGCTGGGAAAACTGCGTCACTGTCGCCTTAAAAATCATATCTCGAGTTTCAAAACTCAGAAACTGGTTTCGTAAATTTTCCCTGAATTTAGACTCATATATCCATCCATGGATTTATTTCTAGAATTTTTGGTCGGGCCAATTGGTACAGTTTATTAGTTAAAGTCACCCATGTTACAGGGATCGACTGCTCTGACCTTTGCGTGGTATAACTTGAATATCTCTCTGTACAGGGATTTAATGCTGGTGTCGTTTGTTTCTAATGAAACTAGACTCAAAATGGAATCTGTACATATAAGGTATGTCTCCTAATTCTTTTTTGGATAATTTATAGTGAATTTTTAAAGTTGCGACAGGGAACCCAGAAACCATTCGGGCCCTGTCTCACAATAGCTTTAATATCTCTTAACCTGTAACTCCTATGACCATTTCGTTTCTTCCATATGAAAATAGACTCATCAAGATTCATTTACATAGCTTATTCACTATTTAATTCCATTCCAATGAATTTTGGTGATTTTTCACATTCACGCCACTGCAGCTGGCAGCATCTGTTTTAAGGTAGGACTTACCTATTTGGTAGTCTCCATGATTCAACTAGTCTTGCCATACATAGGTTCATATATGATCATTTTAACCATGCCAATGGCTGATCATATGACCAACATTCCCATTTCCAAGCCATAGCCACATCATGACACAAAATATATACATGCAACCCACAATTAATCTAAGTTCATGCTTCCTTTTCGAGCCATTTTCGCATGGCCGTATATACTTACATTACAACGTATTTAACAAACAAGGGTAGTCCTATACATGCCATCTCAAGTTCAACCAAAATTTATACCAAAATGGAGGCTTGATAGTGTGGATGACTTCGACTTCAACGATCCCAAATCCGATTGCTTGAGCGAAATCTAGAAAACCGAGAGCCAAAGCAAATGGGGTAAGCATTTTATGCTTAGTAAGTCTCAAGGAATATAATCAACTCTAATTACAGCAATACATTCACATAGCCAAATGCATCATTTCATTAATACACATTCTTACTTCATACTTCATCATTATATAAGTTCACAAAGCATCAATCAATTCAATAACTGAAATTCATTAGTCGATTGAGCGAATGTTGCTCAAACATGTCGACTTTCCAATGCACATATAACGTACCTTATCCTTTGGGCTTTCGAGTGTACTAATTGAATTCATTACAGCAACCAACACTCACCTCCAGCCCAAGATTCTTCGAATATAACCGGATATAATCACGTGCACAAATGCCTTCGGTCTTAGCCCGGATAGAATAACTCGCACGAATGCCTTGGTCTTAGCCGGATATAGCCACTAGCACATTTGCCTTCGGTCTTAACCCGGATATAATTTCCAGCATAATTGTCTTCGGCTTAGCCCGATATCATTCAATTTCTCATGCACACATACATCAATAATCATTGGACATACATATTTCATTTTCGTTACTAAGGCTCAAACACAATTATAATCATTAGCATATTCGCCGGACTTAGCCCGTGGAATTCAAATGCTCATACACACATAATCAATAATCATACACATCCATATTTCATCTCACATAATTCAAGTAAGGTCACTTCTTGAGGACTTACCTCGGATGTTGTCGAACGGCTTTTTCGGCTATTCGATCACCTTTTCCTTCCCCTTGTCCAATTGTGGCCCTCTTAGCTCTTGAGCTAATTCAAACAAATTCAATTTATTAAAACCTCATTGTGCTTGCTTATGGCCAAATATGACAAGGATTTTAAATGGTCATATGGCCACTCTTTAGCTTGAATACACAATGGTCATGCACATTTTATACTACATCAAACAATTCAATACAATTTATTTGAGCATCAAGGAAATGCTAAGGCCTTCAATAGGCTACCCAAGGCCGAATATTCATGTACATGTTGAGGTCAATTTTGCACTTAATACCTCACAAAAACAGCATGCAATTTACTAATTAATGCTTTGCACATTGTGGCCCAAAACTTATAATATAGCATCAAGCACTTATAGGTGTGTTAGGTCAATTGTGCTTGCAATTTCACAAGCATTCTTCCACATTTTCTTCTTCAAACCAATATATTCATCACTTAGTTCATAACCAAACATAATGTGCAATCACATATAAGCATATATGAGCATGGTCGAATTTTCAAGGTGTCCATAGCCATCCAAAACACAAATTTTAACTAACATGCAAAAGCATGAATCATGCTCAAGAATGCATCATCATCAAGCTTCACACTTAGCATGCAATGGCTTTATCACTATAACAACTTTGGCCAAATACCATTTCCATGGCATACCAAAGATTTGAGCCATGGCTAACATGCACATCAAGTTAGCAACCAAAACATGCATGAAACTCCCAACACAACCTCATACATACCTTAATCTTGATGTAAACTTAGCCAAATCTCCTTCTAGGTCTCTTCCAACCCAAGCATGAAGCAAAAATCCTCCCCTTTTCCCTTAGTATTTTCGCCAAGAAGATGAGAAAGGATGAACAAATTTTTCTTTTCTTTCCTTAGGACATTCGCCAAGCCTATGGAGAAGAATGAACATTTTTTTTTCTTTTTTTCATACTCTTATTTTATCATTTCTAACATCATCCATTAGTAAAACATGTTGGGAACATGTTTTCCTTGCCCATAATTTGTCATGGCCGCCATCCACCTTAGGGAAAGGGATAATTGACATGCAACTCCACTTATTTCACTTTATGCATTATTAGGCCACTTAAAAATACACCTATCACATTTTCAAGTCCTAGCACATGGGTCCTTTCTTATAAATTAGCACCTAATTAATAAAAATCGAGACACGAAATATTTACGCATACCAATTCCTCATACAATAAGCACGGAATATAACACTTAATTATTCTTGTGACTCGGTTTCGTGGTCCCGAAACCACTCTCCGACTAGGGTCACATTAGGGTGTCACAACTCTCCCCACTCAAGAGATTTTCGTCCCCTAAAAGCTTACCGGTAAATAGGTTCGGATATCTCTCATAGAGTTCTCGGTCTCCCAAGTAGCTTCTTCTATCCCGTGCTTGAGCCATAACACTTTCACTAGCGGAACCCGCTTGTTTCGCAACTCTTTCACTTCTCGTGATAGGATACGAATCGGTTCTTCCTCATAACTCATATTAGCTTGAATTTCAATTTCGATGGACTAATCACGCGATGGATTGGATCTATAACGTCAAGCATCAAACGTGGAAGACATCGTGAACCTTTTGAGTTCGGGGCAAAATCAAACGATATGCCATCGGACCGACTCGCTCGATATCTCATATGGCCCAATGAACCTCGGGCTCAACTTGCCCTTACGGTAGAACTCGAGTATCTTTTTCCAAGGCTATACCTTGAGAAACACTTTATCACCCACCGATACTCGATATCCTTACGCTTCATATCCGCTGCATTTACTTTCGACGATCGAAGGCTATCTTCAAACTTTCACGGATTACTTTCACTTTTCGCTCAAAGATCCCTAATCAAATCCACCCCAAAATCTTGCTTTCACCAAGCTCACCAAAACAATGGTGTACGGCATTTACGCCTCGTACAAAGCCTCGTAGGGTGCCATCTTAATACTTGATTGAAAGTGTTGTTGTGTTTAATTCAATCAACGGCAAATCTGTTCCCATGAACCACTAAACTCGAGGACGCAACATCTTAACATATCCTCAAGTATCTCGAATCATCCGCCGGATTGACCATCGGTTTGGGGGTGAAAGGCGGTGCTGAAATGCAACTTGGTACCCAAAGCTTCTTGCAACTTTTTCCAAAATCGCGAGGTAAATCTCGGATCTCTATCCGACACGATGGAAATAGGCACCCGTGTAATCTCACAACTGAGAAACATACAATTCCGCTAATTTGTCCATTGAAAAATCCGTGCGACGGGGACAAAGTGGGCCGACTTAGTCAATCGATCTACCACGACCCAAACCGCATCCTTCTTACTTGTCGACAATGGCGTCCGGATACAAAGTCCATTGTGACTCGATCCCATTTCCACTCGGGTATCGTGATTGGTCAAGTAATCCTCAAGGCACCGATGTTCCGCTTTCACTTGTTGACATATTAAACATCTCAAACAAAGTCGGAGATGTCTCGCTTCATACCATGCCACCAAAACCGACGCTTCAAATCATTGTACATCTTCGTACTCCCGGTGGATTGCCATTTGGCTACAATGGGCTTCATTCAGAATTATCAAAATGAGTTCAATTCTTTGGGACACACAGACGACTTTTGAACCTCAAACAATCGCCATCGCCGATTTGAAACTCCGAGTCCTTGTTCAAACACACGCAGCCCGCTTTTGCAACCAACTCGTCGTCGACTTTCAGTGCTTCTCGAATTTGGTGTGTCAATAATGGTTTGGCTTTCAATTCAGCCACTAACACACCGTCGGATCGGACAGATAAGTGTACATTCATCGTCAGAAAGCGAATAACGATTTATTTACTCAAGGCATCCGCAACCACATTCGCCTTTCCCGTGATAGTCAATGATCACTCATAATCCTTTAATGCTCAAGCCAACGCCTTTGTCGCAGATTTAAGTCTCTTTGGGTCATCAAATATTTGAGACTTTTGTGATCCGAGTATACATGGCACCTTTCACCAAATAAGTAGTGTCACCAAATCTTTAAGGCGAATACGATGGCGGCCAATTCGAGATCATGAGTCGGATAATTTTTCTCATGTGGCTTTAATTGGCTCGACGATAGGCCACAACTCGACCTTCTTGCATTAATACTAACCTAACCCAAGTAGAGGCGCCGCTATAGATGACAAACTCCTTGCCGGACTCGGGTTGCACTAGAATTGGGGCTTCACCAAATAAGTTTTCATTGATCGAAACTTTTTGGCATTTCTCCGTCCATTCGAACTTAACGTCCTTTTGGAGAAGCCGTCATCGGCGTGGCTATCGTTGAGAAGCCTTTACAAATCGTCGGTAATAACCGCAAGCCCCAAAAGCTCGAACCTCAAGAATATTTCTTGGAGGCTTCCAATTAAGTATGGCTGAAATTTTATTCGGTCGACTCGAATACCCGATGCGAGATACCACATGACCCAAGAAGCTAACCTCTTAACCGAACTCACACTTGCTGAACTTAGCATATAATTGCTTGTCCCGTAAAATTTGCAAAGACTAACCGCAGTGTTCAAAGATGTTCGGTCTCATTTCTTGAATAGACCAAGATGTCATCAATGAACACGACTACGAATCGATCCAAATATGGTCTAAAGATCCGATTCATTAAATCCATAAATACCGTTAGGGCATTAGTGAGCCCAAACGGCATCACTAGGAACTCATAGTGACCATATCTCGCTCAAGGCGCCTTGGGCACGCCTCAATCTCGGATTCGCAATTGATAGTAGCCCGATCTCAAATCTATTTTCGAGAACACCGAGGCTCCCTTCAGCTTGATCGAACAAGTCATCAATACGTGGCAACGGATATTTGTTCTTTATCGCCGCTTATTAAGTTGACGATAGTCGATGCACAATCGCATGGTTCCATCCTTCTTCTTCACGAACAACACCGGCGCACCCTAAGGCGTAAAAACTCAAGCGAGCAAAACCTCTATCCACCAATTCTTGCAACCGAAGCTTAACTCCTTTAATTCCGTTGGTGCCATACGATATGGAGCTATCGAAATTGAGTGGTACCAGTACCAATTCGATGCCAAATTCTATTTCCCAAGAGGTGGTAAACCCGCAATTCTTCGGGAAAACATCCGGTATTCACAAACCACGGGCACGATTCGGGTTTCTTCTCCGATTCCTTGTCATCGAAAGCACGACGCAAGGTACGCTTCGCACCTTTTCTTACATATTTCGGGCCAACATTGCTGATATTATACCGGCAACCCTTTAAGTCCGTGGACTCAACCCGAATTATTTCATTATTCGCACCTCAAATCGATAGTCTTGCTCTTGCAATTTACAACCGCATCGTGCATGGTCAACCAATCCAAACCAAGAATAACATCGAACTCATCGAATGGCAAAAGCATTAAGTCCGCCGGAAAACAAGAACCTCGAACACTAGGGACTTTTCTTGCACACTTTGTTAACAAGCACGTAATGACCCAAGGGTTTGACACCGAATTACAAACTCAAGAGACTCAATGGGCAAAGTCTTATCGATGCTAAGGTTTCACATATATATGAATGAGTAGAACCAGGTCAATCAAAGCAATTACATTTGTATTGAAAAGAGTGAAAGTACTGGTAATAACATCCGAGAGGCAGATCCTCAAGGCGCGCAGATGGCATAAGTCCTAGCAGAGCACGAGCCTCAGATCCGATGGTAGCATCTCTAGATCCTCTCCGACCGCCACCGACATTGCCCATATTTCTAGGTGGCCTACCTCGAAAAGGGTAGCACCCGGGTTTGCACTCGACTTACATTCTGCTCATGCATCCTCGGGCAATCCTTCATAAAGTGGTCGGCCGATCCACACTTATAGCAGAGCGATCACGAAACCAACAGCTCCCGAATGCCATTTGCCACAATGTGGACACTCCGCCTCTCTCGGCGATCATTTCCGCCACCGGCGATCGAGGTGACTCGTGTGGTCACAGGGGTCGATCGCGTCCTCGTCTAGGAAAGCCCAAACGCCTCTAGACCGGCTCGCATCATCTCGAAATCTCTTCGATGCTTGTTGAAGAGACTTTTCCGAGGACCTCTTTCGGAATTCTCCAGTTCCCACATCAGCTTTTTGTTTCTCCTTTCTAAGCTCTTCGCTTTACAAGCTCGCTCAACGAGTACTACGAACTCGATCTCGAGAATGCCAACAAACATCCTTATATCATCATTAAGCCCATCCTCGAAGCTGTTTACACATAATAGCTTCGGACGAAATGCATTCTCACAGACGGCTAAGCCTCACAAACTTTCGCTCAGTAGTCGGTAACGGACATAGAACCTTGCTTAAGATCAAGAAATTCCTCCGCTTTTGGTCGATGAATCTCGATCGATATACTTTTTCGAACTCGGTTTGAAAGAATTCCCAAGTCACTTGCTCTCTAGGCACCACGAAGTCGAGTACTCCACCAATAGTAGGCGGACTCGCGTAGCAAGGAGATGGTACACTTTAAGCACTCATCGGTGTACAGATAGCTCATCAAGCACCCGGATAGTGTTATCTAACCAAAATTCAGCTTCGGCATCATCATCATCCGTGGCCTTAAATTCAGTGGCCCCATGTTTTCAATCCTATCGACGGGGCTTACTTGACCTTATTTGGTCAGTCACCGGAGGTATTGTAGGTGCGGGGTTGCATTTGTCGGGAATGGAGGTTGTGGAACAACCGTGTTGGTTCGAATGTATTGATTAAACCATTCGCTCATCACACTATAAAAGGCTTGCTTAGCCTCGCCATTAGGATTGCTGGCCATAGGTTGAGAGTCCCGGCGCTGTCCCTTGCGCTGAGCAGCGCCACACTCTCCACATCATCAGCTATCGCTTTCGGTTGGGATCGGGATCCATTGCTATAAACAAACACAAAGTCAAATTGTCGAAATCACCACACTATCGATTCATCATTTAATGGCATGTATAGCTAGACCCCAAACACATCACGGTAGTCCTAGAATCGACTAAACCGTGGCTCGATACCAATAAAATTGTAACACCTCAACCCGAGACCATCGCCGTGTCGGACGCGAGGGGTTAGCAAGCCAAGTTCACTTGTTTTGCCCGTCCATTGACATTTCCAGTCAGGCTGGGAAAACTGCGTCACTGTCGCCTTAAAATCATATCTCGAGTTTAAAACTCGAAACTGGTTTCGTAAATTTTCCTGAATTTAGACTCATATATCCATCCATGGATTTATTTCTAGAATTTTTGGTCGGGCCAATTGGTACAGTTTATTAGTTAAAGTCACCCATGTTACAGGGATCGACTGCTCTGACCTTCGCGTGGTATAACTTGAATATCTCTCTTTACAGGGATTTAATGCTGGTGTCGTTTGTTTCTAATGAAACTAGACTCAAAATGGAATCTGTACATATAAGGTATGTCTCCTAATTCTTTTGGATAATTTATAGTGAATTTTAAAGTTGCGACAGGGAACCCAGAAACCATTCGGGCCCTGTCTCACAATAGCTTTAATATCTCTTAACCTGTAACTCCTATGACCATTTCGTTTCTTCCATATGAAAATAGACTCATCAAGCTTCATTTACATAGCTTATTCACTATTTAATTCCATTCCTATGAATTTTGGTGATTTTTCACATTCACGCCACTGCAGCTGGCAGCATCTGTTTTAAGGTAGGACTTACCTATTTGGTAGTCTCCATGATTCAACTAGTCTTGCCATACATAGGTTCATATATGATCATTTTAACCATGCCAATGGCTGATCATATGACCAACATTCCCATTTCCAAGCCATAGCCACATCATGACACAAAATATATACATGCAACCCACAATTAGTCTAAGTTCATGCTTCCTTTTCGAGCCATTTTCGCATGGCCGTACATACTTACATTACAACGTATTTAACAAACAAGGGTAGTCCTATACATGCCATCTCAAGTTCAACCAAAATTTATACCAAAATGGAGGCTTGATAGTGTGGATGACTTCGACTTCAACGATCCCAAATCCGATTGCTTCGAGCGAAATCTAGAAAACTGAGAGCCAAAGCAAATGGGGTAAGCATTTTTATGCTTAGTAAGTCTCAAGGAATATAATCAACTCTAATTACAGCAATACATTGACATAGCCAAATGCATCATTTCATTAATACACATTCTTACTTCATACTTCATCATTATATAAGTTCACAAAGCATCAATCAATTCAATAACTGAAATTCATTAGTCGATTGAGCGAATGTTGCTCAAACATGTCGACTTTCCAATGCACATATAACGTACCTTATCCTTTGGGCTTTCCGAGTGTACTAATTGAATTCATTACAGCAACCAACACTCACCTCCAGCCCAAGATTCTTCGAATATAACCGGATATAATCACGCACAAATGCCTTCGGTCTTAGCCGGATAGAATAACTCGCACGAATGCCTTCGGTCTTAGCCCGGATATAGCCACTAGCACATTTGCCTTCGGTCTTAACCGGATATAATTTCCAGCATAATTGTCTTCCGGCTTAGCCCGGATATCATTCAATTTCTCATGCACACATACATCAATAATCATTGGACATACATATTTCATTTTCGTTATTAAGGCTCAAACACAATTATAATCATTAGCATATTCGCCTTCGGACTTAGCCCGGTGGAATTCAAATGCTCATACACACATAATCAATAATCATACACATCCATATTTCATCTCACATAATTCAAGTAAGGTCACTTCTTGAGGACTTACCTCGGATGTTGTCGAACGGCTTTTTGGCTATTCGATCACCTTTTCCTTCCCTTGTCCAATTGTGGCCCTCTTAGCTCTTGAGCTAATTCAAACAAATTCAATTTATTAAAACCTCATTGTGCTTGCTTATGGCCGAATATGACAAGGATTTTAAATGGTCATATGGCCACTCTTTAGCTTGAATACACAATGGTCATGCACATTTTATACTACATCAAACAATTCAATACAATTTATTTGAGCATCAAGGAAATGCTAAGGCCTTCAATAGGCTACCCAAGGCCGAATATTCATGTACATGTTGAGGTCAATTTTGCACTTAATACCTCACAAAAACAGCATGCAATTTACTAATTAATGCTTTGCACATTGTGGCCCAAAACTTATAATATAGCATCAAGCACTTATAGGTGTGTTAGGCCTAATTGTGCTTGCAATTTCACAAGCATTCTTCCACATTTTCTTCTTCAAACCAATATATTCATCACTTAGTTCATAACCAAACATAATGTGCAATCACATATAAGCATATATGAGCATGGTCGAATTTTCAAGGTGTCCATAGCCATCCAAAACACAAATTTTAACTAACATGCAAAAGCATGAATCATGCTCAAGAATGCATCATCATCAAGCTTCACACTTAGCATGCAATGGCTTTATCACTATAACAACTTTGGCCAAATACCATTTCCATGGCATACCAAAGATTTGAGCCATGGCTAACATGCACATCAAGTTAGCAACCAAAACATGCATGAAACTCCCAACACAACCTCATACATACCTTAATCTTGATGTAAACTTAGCCAAATCTCCTTCTAGGTCTCTTCCAACCCAAGCATGAAGCAAAAATCCTCCCCTTTTCCCTTAGTATTTTCGCCAAGAAGATGAGAAAGGATGAACAAATTTTTCTTTTCTTTCCTTAGGACATTCGGCCAAGCCTATGGAGAAGAATGAACATTTTTTTTTTCTCTTTTTTTTTTTCATACTCTTATTTTATCATTTCTAACATCATCCATTAGTAAAACATGTTGGGAACATGTTTTCCCTTGCCCATAATTTGTCATGGCCGGCCATCCACCTTAGGGAAAGGGGATAATTGACATGCAACTCCACTTATTTCACTTTATGCATTATTAGGCCACTTAAAAATACACCTATCACATTTTCAAGTCCTAGCACATGGGTCCTTTCTTATAAATTAGCACCTAATTAATAAAAATCGAGACACGAAATATTTACGCATACCAATTCCTCATACAATAAGCACGGAATATAACACTTAATTATTCTTGTGACTCGGTTTCGTGGTCCCGAAACCACTCTCCGACGAGGGTCACATTAGGGGTGTCACAATAGTTGGAAATTTCGAGGACGAAATTTCTTTAAGGGGAGTATAATTGTAACACCCCGAATTTGGGCCTAGAACTATTGGGCCTTGAGTGGGGGTCCGTAAGGAGGTTGTATATAGGTATTTAATTGTGCAATGAAATGAAACAATTAAATGTTTGCTATTAGTGGTTAATGGCTTTGAGAAGTGTTGGAGAAATCTTGGGTTCAAACTTGGGCTTTAGCAAAATTTTGGTATTAAGTGAAAAAACCCGGATGCTTGGATGAGGGTTTTAAATTATTGTGTTAAATAAATGACACAAGGAAGCTTGTAGTCTAGTGGTTGTGGTGTCATTAAGGTTGTATGGGAGCCCTGGTTCAAGCCTTGGCTCTTGCAATTTATTTTGTTTTTTTTAAAGGAACCGGACTTTGGCCTTTAGACCCTATAATTAATTGGGGATAAAATATGACACAAAAGCCTTGTGGCTTAGTGGCAAGTAGCGTGTGGAGCATTTAAGGGAGGCATAGGTTTGAATCCCATGGCAAGCAAGGAGCATTTATTTTGCTAACAGGGGACGGCAAGAGTTGGTGTTGAATTTAAACTCTAATGTTGGAGGATCCCACATCGGAAGCTAACATAAGAGTGGTTGTGAAGTCGGCTTTAAATAGAGGGAACCATGAAGAGAGTAAATGTACCTTTCTTGGCTGATCCCTTTCATTTGTATGGCGTTCGCTTGGGTTGGGCATCGGCTAAGAGTGCTCTGAGTGTGGATTAACTCCAGCCTCCTATCGTGTGTATTTCTTACTACTCTAGTGTAGGATGGCTACTTGGCCGCATGATGGGTCGAAGGGGTCATGTGGGCCTAATGGGCCTACAAGCCCAATTGGATAAGTTGTTTGATTGTGTAGTAAATTTGGGCTAGGCTAGGTGAATCTAATATTTGTGGCTAGATTTGGGCTAAAAGGGCCACACGAGCGGTGGGCCCATTTGGGCCGAGAATGGGCTTTAGAGCCATTAGTATTGTTATCCATGTTTAAAATACTTTGGTTTACAAAATTACCAAAATACCCTGCTTTGTAAAATTACTAAAATACCCTTGGTTTATAAAATTACCAAAATACCCCTAGTTTGTAAAATTACCAAAATACCCTTAGTTTGTAAAATTATCAAAATACCCCTAGTTTGTAAAATTACCAAAATACCCCTAATTTGTGAAATTACTGAAATACCCTCGACCTGTAAAATTATTGAAATACCCTCGACTTGTAAAATTACCAAAGTACCCTCGATTTATAGAATTACTGCTTTTACCTCGATTTGTAAAATTACCGCTTTTACCCTCGATTTATAGAATTACCATTTTACCCTCGCTTACGTAATTACTATTTTACCCTCGATTTATAGAATTACCGCTTTTACCCCTAATTTACATAATTACCGCTTTTACCCTCGATTTACATAATTATCGCTTTACCCTCGACTTATAGAATTACCGTTTTACCCTCAATTTACAAAATTACTGTTTTACCCTCGATTTATAGAATTACTATTTGACCCTTGATTTACAGAATTACTGTTTTACCCTCGATTTACAAAATTACCGAAATACCCTCAATTTGTAAAATTACCAAAATACCCCGATTTACAAAGTTACGTAAATACCCTTGACTTTTTAAAATTATAGAAGTACCATTGGTTTACAAAATTACTTGAAATACCTTTGGTTTGTTGATTTACCAAAACACCCTTGTAGGATGAAATGACTAAAATACCCCTAAAAGGTAAAAAGACCGTAAAGCCCTTGTAGGTAAAGTGACCGTAATAACCTCGTATGGTAAAATGATGAATATGCCCTTATGTTCCGTATGACCGATGTGCTTAGGATTTACATATATTGATATTGGAATAGTTAAGTTTGAGTGATGTGGTGGTTATCGAGGTGATTGATTATGGAAACATTTCAACTTCAACCCGTAATGTGTGTACTAACGCCGTAATAGCTTAGATTAATATTTGTCAAAAGTCAAAGCTTCATACTTTAGTGATTCGGGAATTAATATTTAGATCTATTTTCACGCATGTTTAAATTGGATTCACAATGATATGGGGTAGGAAGGTATTTGGAACGCTCTTCAACGAGTAGATCTCTTGGTAAGTATTCAACCTTCTTTCCATTTGTATCTTGTGGTTTAAGAAAAGTCGAAAACCCTCCGTCGACTAAGGCTAAAAGGGTTTTTGGTGTTATTTGGTTTGTTGGTGCTAGTGAGGATTAAAGGCTACCGATCGAGGAGTGTGTGAAAAGCTTGGATCATCTGAGTGACTAAATCTAGTCATCAACTTCGGCAAAGGTATGAACTCAAGGGCCATTGTGGATGGTGGCCGAATGTGTAAGTGATGATAATAGGTAGTTTTCGATTTGGTTTAATAATAACATGGTCTAATCTATAAGTGGTTGATTATAGGACAAATCGCATAGGAGATCTCGTCAAGGAATATCGCAAATCAGGTGTGTAACGAACCCTTTCATAACTTAAAGCGATAAAATGCCGAAAAGCCGAAATGCCAAAATTCTGGCATTTCGAGGACTTGTGAGCAAACGAACGCTCACTAGTTAGTTAGAATCGATGAGACGGTGATCGAGAACGATGGAAACAGTAAGAATGTGATTTTTGGCGTTCTTGGTAAGTTGGGCCTCGAGGGGTCAAGTGGGGCCCATTGGGCTTTCGGGCCCGCTTGGGTAAAAATTGGTAGAAAACGGAAATCTATTATATGGCATGATAAGACTGTTAAAACCGTTATGGAATATAGGCTAAATGGGCCTAGATGACGAAATTGGCTAAGTAGGGCCCATTAGGGTTTTAGGCCCAATAACTCGATTTCGCTAAAAATGGGCCGTAATCACCTGTTTGCACCCATGGATTGTTAGTAATCGTTAATGAACATGGAAACCCTAATTATTGGTAAAATTACAAGATTACCCTTATAATATGAAAATGACCGTTTTGCCCCTAGGTAAAATGACCATTATACCCCTAGGGTTTATGTATGATTTTAATACATGGGATTTTGATAAATATGGTATGTATGATATGCACATGAAATGTATGATATGCACATGATGTGTATGATATGCACATGAGGTAATCATAAATGCATTGGGTTGGGTTTTATATGGATGGAGGAAGTGAAAAGGGCTTATGCCCTGCTTATCAAAAGGGCTTATGCCCCGCTTATAAAAGGGCTTATGCCCCGCTTATTGAAAGGGCTTTTGCCCTGCTTATTAAAAGAGGCTAGGCCTCCAGTTATATGATAAAGCAACTATGCCGCCAAAGGAGAGTTTGGCGGGTGGGTCGAGTTAATCCCCACATGGTGTGTTGGTTGGTACGGTGGAGAGTAGCGGATGGTGGGTTGAGTAGTCTCCCCAAATGGGTTGCATTCTTTCATTGAAATTATATGTGACATTGAAATGGGCCTAAGGGCCATACTGCTTACAAGAAAGGCTTCGCCCAAGAATATGAAATCAAAAGGCTTCGCCCAAGAATATGAAATATGAAAAGGCTTCACCAAAGATATGAAATATGAAATATGAAAAGGGCTACTGCCCAAAGGCATGATTGAGATTGATTTGGGCTTAGACCCAACAGTCGTTATTGTTTTGGGCTCGAAAGGGGCTTGTTGCACACCGAGTTTCCAAACTCACCCCTTTCCTTAACCTTGCAGTGAGCCTTGATGTGGGGACTTGGGCGAGGGGATTCAGAGTGGCCACGGTGATTGTCTTTGGACTTTTAAATAAGTGTTGGTTTTCATTTAATTTCCTTTAATTATTTTTTATTTTTGGGTTGTAATAAGGCCAATTTTAACTTTCCTTTTATTTCTTTTCTAATTATTTTAATTTTAATAACTTTAAAATTGGTTAATAATTATTCAAATGGGCTAGACTTAGGACGTGTTTTCAAAATGATACTTGTTTTCAAAATATCTCAACACCACGATTAATCGATTTATCAAAGACGTCCACTTAAACAAATTTAAACTCGATATAACAAAGTGTGGCTATGGTTGTGGGCATGTCTAGGATTGGATCCAATTAAAGAGCTTGGTACTTGAGCAGCCTTCATGGCTCACCTCCTCTCTCTCGGATACCTACCTGGTGCCCAGCTTCCATACACTTTGTTAACTCAATAAAATGTATGGTTTTAAAACACTAAAACGGAACGTGGGTTTCAACTCCAATGTGGCACGTCAGATTCGGCCATAACGTCTGGGCCGGGTTTGGGGTGTTACAATTGTTGTAAGCGAATTCAATCAAAGGTAAATACCGTTCCCATGAACCACTGAACTCGAGGATGCAACATCTCAACATATCCTCAAGTATCCGAATTATCCGCCGGATTGACCATCGGTTTGGGGGTGAAAAGCGGGCTGAAATGCAACTTGGTACCCAAAGCTTCTTGCAATTTCTTCCAAAATCGCGAGGTGAATCTCGGATCTCTATCCGACACAATGTAAATCGGTACCCGTAATCTCACAACTGGGAAACGATAATTCAGCTAGTTTATCCAACGAAAAATCCGACGACGGGGATAAAGTGAGCCGACTTAGTCACCTATCAACAACAACCCAAATCGCATCCTTCTTACTTGATGACAATGGCGTCCGCACACAAAGTCCATTGTGACTCGATCCCATTTCCACTCGGGTATCATAATCGGTCAAGTAATCTCAAGGCACTTGATGTTCCGCTTTCACTTGTTGACATATTAAACATCTCAAACAAAGTCGGAGATGTCTCGCTTCATACCATGCCACCAAAACCGACGTTTCAAATCGTTGTACATCTTCGTATTCTCGGTGGATTGCCATTCGCTACAATGGGCTTCGCTCGAATTATCGAAATAAGTTCAATTCCTTGGAACACACGACGACTTCGAACCTCAAACAATCGTCATCATCAATTTGAAACTCCGATTCCTTGTTTGGAACACACTCACCCGCTTTGCAACCAACTCATCGTCAACTTTTCGAGCTTCACGAATTTGATGAGTCAACAATGGTTTGGCCTTTAATTCGCTACTAACACATTGTCGGGTAGAATAGACAAGTGTACATTCATCGTCAGAAGCAAACAAAGGATTTCCGCTTAAGGCGTCCGCAACCATATTAGCCTTTCCCGGTGATAATCAATGACAAGCTCATAATCTTTTAACAACTCGAGCCAACGCCTTTGTCGCAGATTTAAGTCTCTTTGAGTCATCAAATATTTGAGACTTTTGTGATCCGAATACACATGGCACTTCTCACCAAATAAGTAATGTCGCCATATCTTTAAGGCGAATAGATGGCGACCAATTCGAGATCATGGGTCGGATAATTTTTCTCATGTGGCTTTAATTGTCTCGACGATAGGCCACAACTCGACCTTCTTGCATCAATACGCAACCTAACCCAAGTAGGGAGGCGCCACTATAGATGACAAACTCTTTGCCGATTCGGCCGCACTAATACCGAGCTTCCGTCAAATGAGTTTTCAATTGATCAAACTTTTCTCGACACTTTTCCGTCCATTCAAACTTGACATCTTTCTCAAGCAGCGTCATGGGTGTGGCTATCATCGAGAATCCTTTTACAAACCGCTTCGGTAGTAACAGCAAGTCCCAAAAGCTCCGAACCTCAAGAATATTTCTTGGAGGCTTCAGCTAAGTATGGCTGAAATTTTGCTCGGTCGACTCGAATACCCGATGCAGATACCACATGACCCAAGAAGCTAACCCTCTTAACCGTAACTCACACTTCTTGAACTTAGCATATAACCGCCTATCCCGTAATATTTGTAACACTAATCTCGGTGCTCGCATGTTCGGTCTCATCTCTTGAATAGACCAGATGTCGTCAATGAACACAACTACGAACCGATCCACATATGGTCTAAAAATCCGATTCATCAAATCCATAAATACCGCAGGGCATTAGTGAGCCCAAACGGCATCACTAAGAACTCGTAGTGACCATATCTCGCTCAAGGCGCTTTGGGTATATCCGATCTCGAATTCACAACCGATAATAGCCCGATCTCAAATCTATTTTTGAGAACACCGAGGTTCTTCAGCTTGATCGAACAAATCATCGATACGCTGTAACGGATATTTGTTCTTTATTGTCACTTTATTAAGTTGACGATAGTCGATGCATAACCTCATGGTTCCGCCCTTCTTTTCACAAACAACACCGGTGCACCCCAAGGTGAAAAACTCGGCGAGCAAAACCTCTATCCACCAACTCTTGCAATCGAAGCTTTCAACTCCTTTAATTCGCTGGTGCCATACGACACGGAGCTATTGAAATCGGTGTGGTCCCGTGTACAAGCTCAATACCAAACTCTATCTCCGAACAGTGGCAAACCCGGTAATTCTTCTGAAAAACATCCGGTATTCACAAACCATCGGCACGATTCGGTTTTATTTCTAGCTCCTTATCATCAATTACATACGCAAGGTATGCTTCGCACCCTTTCTTACATATACGGGCCAACATTGATGATATTACACCGGCAACCCCTTCAAGTCCATAGACTCAACTCGGATCATTTCGTTATTTGCGCACCTCAAATCAATAGTCTTGCTTTTGCAATTCACAACCGCATCATGCACGGTCAACCAATCCAAACCAAGAATAACATCAAATTCATCGAACGGCAAAAGCATCAAGTCCGCCGGAAACAGAACCTCGAATTACTAGGGGCATTTCTTACACACTTTGTCGACCAAAGACGTAATCACCCAAGGGATTTGACACCGAATTACTTAACTCAAGAGACTCAATAGGTAAAGTCTTATTGGATGCTAAGGTTTTGCATATATAAGAGTGAGTAGAACCGTGGTCAATTAAAGCAATCACATTAGTATCAAAGAGAGTGAAAGTACCGGTAATAACATCTAGCGAGGAAGCATCCTCACGCGCAGATGGCATAAGCCCTAGCAGAGCGCCGAGCCTCGAATCTGGTCGTAGCATCTCTAGATCCTCTCTAACCACCACTAGCATTGCCCGTATTTCTAGATGGTCTACCTCGAGCAAGTGGTAGCACCCGGCTTCCCACTCGATTTGTATTCGCTCAGCAACCTCTGCAATCTTTAATAAAGTGGTCGATCGATCCGCACTTGTAACAGAGCGGTCACGGAACCACAGACTTCCGAATGCCATTTGCCACAATGTCGACACTCGCTCTATCTCGACGCTCATTCCCAACACCGGCGAATCAAGTGCCTCATGTACCCATTGTGGGGTCGATCACGATCTCGCCTAAAAGGCCCAAGTGCCTCTAGACCGCCCACATCATCTCTAAATTTCTTCGATGCATGTTGAAGAGACTTTCCGAGGATCTTTACTTAAACTCTCCAGTTCCCACATCAACTTTTTGTTTTTCTTTTTAAGCTCTTCGCTTTACAAGCTCGCTCGACAAGTACTACGAACTCTCGTATTTCAAGAATGCCAATGAACATTTTTATGTCTTCATTCAGCCCATCCTCAAGCATTTACACATGATGATTTCTGACGAAACACATTCCCGAGCGTATCTACTAAGTCTAACAAAATTTCGCTCATAATCAAGAATCGACAAAGAACCTTGCTTAAGCTCAAGAAATTCCTTCCGCTTTTGATCAACAAATCTCGATCGATATACTTTTTTCAAACTCGGTTTGGAAAAATTCCCAAGTTACTTGCTCTCGGGCACAACAAGTCGAGTGCTCCACCAATAGTAGGCGTAATCACGTAGCAAGGAGATAGCACACTTTAGGCATTCATCGGGTGTACAAGATAGCTCATCGAAAATCGGATAGTGTTGTCCAACCAAAATTCAGCTTGCTCGGCATCGTCGTTATCCGTAGCTTTAAATTCAGTAGCCCCATGTTTTCGGATTCATCAACTGGGGCTTATTCGACCTTATTTGGTCGGCCATCGGAGGCATTGTAGGTGCGGGGTTGTATTAGTCGGAATGGAGGTTGTGGAACAACAGATTAGTTCGAATGTATTGGTTGAACCAATCATTCATCACGCTATAAAAGGCTTGCCTAGCCTCATCATTCGGATTGCTAGCAATAGGTTGAGAGTCTGCCGGCGCTGTCCCTTGTGCGGGAGCAGGCGCCACACTCTCCACATCATCAGCTATCACTCGGTTGGGATCGGGATCCATTACTATAAATAAACACAAATTCAAATGTCAGAAATCACCACACTATCAAATAATCACATAAAATGACATGTATAGCTAGACCCAAACGCATTACGGTAGTCCTAGAATCGACTAAACCGTAGCTCTGATACCAATAAAATTGTAACACCCCGTACCCGAGTCCGTTACCGGAGTCGAACACAAGGTGCACACAAACTTGACTTAATCATTTCCACTGTCCATTAAAAAATTTCCAGACAAGCTGGTTACTGCATCACTGTCGCCTTAAAAATCATATCTTGAGTTTCAAAATTCAAAAATCAGTTTCGTAATTTTTCCCCGAAACTAGACTCATATGTCCATCTACAGATTTTTTTCTAGAATTTTTGGTTGGGCCAATTAGTACAGTTTATTAGTTAAAGTCTCCCCTATTCCAGGGTTCGACTACACTGACCTTTATGCATTACGAATTGGATATCTTCCTATACAGGTCTTCAATACTGTTTCCGTTTGTTTCTATAGAAACTAGACTCAGAGAGGAATCTATAAATATATGGCATAACTCCTAATTATCTCTGGTTAATATACAATGAATTTCCAAAGTTGGAACAGGGGATCCAGAAACCGTTCTGTCCCTGTTTCACGAGAACTTTAATATCTCTTAACATATAACTCATATGACCGTTTCGTTTCTTCCATATGAAAGTAGATTCATCAAGGTTAATTTACATAATTTATTCACTATTTAATACCATTCCTACTATTTTTAGTGATTTTTCACATCCACGTCACTGCTGCTGTCAGCATCTGCCTTTAAGGTAGGCTTTACCTATTTCATGATTTCCATGATTCAATTGGCCCTTTTTGCATACATAACACAAAGTGTGATCATGATTAACCATTCCAATGGCTAATCGCTCAAAACAATTCCATACCTCATAATGATCAACATACAAACGATTATAGTACTATGCTAAAACGATATAAGCCATTTTCGCATGGCTATCCAAGTTTACACAAAACCGAAAGGTACATGACCTACAACAAAAGGGTAGTCCTATACATGCCATTTCAAAGTTCAACCAAAATTGTACCAAAATGGGGGCTTTGATAGTGTGGATGACTTCGACTTCGATGATCCCGAATCCGATAGCTAACGAGTGAAACCTATAAAACAGAGAGCCAAAGCAACGGGGTAAGCATTTTAATGCTTAGTAAGTCTCAAGCAATGAAATCAGCTTTGACTAAAGTATTACATTCACATAGCTAAATGAATCACTCTATTAATACACATTCTCATAATCATACTTACTTCACATTACCGACCCTTATGTTCATACACAAAAGAACAACTTAGCCAAAGGCCGGTAGCTCGTTTATCAACTGAGCGAATACTCACTTGTAAGGACTCAACTAATTCAAGCACATACGAACATACCTCATTGCTGGAATTTTCACAAGTGTATAAACTGAAATTTTACAGCAAGATTGCTCATTTCCGAGTCACGTACCTTCGGGATTTAACCAGATACAACCACAAGCACAATTGCCTTCGGGTCTTAACCCGGATTTGGTAACTTGCACCATTGCCTTCGGTCTTAGCCCGATATAACAACTCGCACGAATGCCTTCGGTCTTAGCCCGACATAATCACTAGCATAAATGCCTTTAGGACTTAGCCGGATATCATTCAAATGCTCATGTACACATATATCAATAATCACGACACATCAATATTTCATTTTCGCATTAAGGCTCAAACACAAAATATTTATCAAACCTTTACAATTTCGCTCAATAGCCACACACAAGGAGCATGACTTCAATATAATTCAAGTAGGGTCATTACTCAAGACTTACCTCGGATGTTGTCGAACGATTTCGACGGCTATTCAACTACTTTTTCCTTCCTTTTATCGGATTTAGCTCCCCTTTGCTCTTGAGCTTAATTTAACAAATAAATTGATTTAATCATTTGAGCATCGAAAGAGGAATTCAAGGTACTTAGCCCACATATTTTCATTAGACATTAAAGTCACGTAGGTACGGAAATCATGAATTAACTCAACACATTAGTTAGTACTCTCCTTAGCCGAATTTTCTAAGCCAAGAATAGGCATCAATATGTTTGCCTCTAACCGAATGCATGCACACCAATTCCCCTCATGTGGCCGAATGTGCATGTCCATGTTGAGGCCAATTATACACTTAATACCACACACACAAAAAAACAACATACATTCTACTAACTAATGAATTCCATATTGTAACTCAATACACATCTATCATTTCCTTCATAACCGAAACATCATCATAAGTAAGTATATACCTTGAGATAGTATATATGTCATACCAATACATCATGTGCAAACATATATACATATATGTATGCTAGAGCCGAATCTCAAGTTGATTATAATTAAACATGAACACAAATCCAAAACACAAATCTTACTTTCCATGCAATGAGCATAAATCATACTTATGAATGTACCATGGCCGAATACATCACAACACCATAATTTTGGTCATGATTAAACAAAGAACTTAATGTCTTACTCAAAAATACTAAAAAGAAAGTCCAAGAGCCATCAATCCACCATCACATATATCATTAGCAAGCTTCATATTTAACATGCAATGGCATTAACACAAAATCCACCTTGGCCAAATACCATCCCCATGATATAACAAAGATTTGAACCATGGGCTAATAAGAACATCAAGTTAGCAACCAAAAACATGCACGAATCTCATGGCACAACATCAAACATACCTTAATCTAGACACTAGTATGGCCAAGCCTCCTCCTAATCCTCTTCCAAACCAAGCATGAAGCAAAATTCCTTCCTTCTTCTTTAGTATTTTCGCCAAAAGAATGAGAAAAGATGAACAATTTTTTTCTTTGCTTTTCTTCAACTCACTGAAAAGGGGGTTCACTCACACACATTTTTTTTCATTCTTTATTACCCATACTTATTTGTTTATTTCTTTTCTCCCATGATGTACCAACATAACATGTCTAGGACATGTTTTGCCCATGATTCCTTGTCATGGCCGGCCACTAGAACTTGGGGGAATTTGACATGCAAGTCCTCCCTTTGACTACATGCACTATTAGGTCCTTATAGATTAGCCTATCACTTTTCAAAAGTGTCACACAAGTCCTACTAACTGAATTCAGATGCAATCGGCTAAATCGAAGCTTGAAATTTTCACACATTCATAATTACATATTCTAGACAATAAATATTACGTTCAAACATTTCGGTGACTCGGTTTAGCAGTCCCGAAACCACTTCCCGACTAGGGTCAATTTTGGGCTGTCACATTTATGATGTGAGTAAATGCATGTGTGAAAGTTTCATGCATTAATTTGATCATTTTTATGTGAATTTATTTAAAATGGACTTATATGAAACATGGTTGGAAAGTGAGAGGTTAATCTTACAATGGTCTAATAGTACATGCATTGAAAAGAGTGGTTTTGCATGTCAATTAGACCATTTTTGAATGTAAATGGCCGGCCAACACATGCATGTAACAATGTGTTCTCTTGTCTCCATTTTTAATTGGTGGGAATTATGTATGATAATAAATTTATAGTAGTGGTGGTGATAAAACAAAGTCCCATCATCTTTTTTTCATCTTGCCGAAACCATAAGGAAAGGAAAAGAAAAATGGAAGGAAGAACACCTAAGGCATTCTACCATCTTGTATTGGGAATTAAGGTATGATTTCATATGTTTTTCTTTGGATTTTGAGAAATTTAAATTGGTTTTAAAGCTCCTAAAATGACCCATGCATGTGATTTTGTGTTTGGGATGCATGAAGCATTCGATCATGAGCTCAATGGGTTACATTGTGTATGTTTTGATAATTTGTGAGGAGAAATGTTTCTAATTGAGTATAAACAAACTAAATTACTATATGTGGCTCAAATGAGCTTGAGTAGTCGGCTAATGAAGTTAGTTGAGTTATAATACTTGCTTAATAATGAAAAGAACATGAGCTTAATGCTCAAATAGCATTCGGCTTTGGACTAAGTTAAATTAGTTAAGAAATGAGTTCCTAGATAGTGAATTATGTGTTAAAAGAGGGATTTAGGTTGTATATACGTGTTAGATTGAAAACAAGAGGCTATGTTAGCTAATTGAGGGATTCGGCCATGGTATTATAGTGAATAAAAATTTGAACAAGGGTTTTAATTGTATGATAGGTTTTTGGATATGGCTAATTGGATAATAAATTGGTGTGGGTGTTTTGAATGAGATATCTACAATTATAAGTTAAATTTAAGGTTTGTTAAATTTATCCTTATCATTGCTGAATGAGTTCAATGGCTAAAGAAAATTGTTAAGTGCTTAGTTAATGTGCATTCGGTCATTTAGGATGAGTATACATTTGATAATGTTTTGATACTTTGAAATGGAATTTAATTATTAATGAGTTATAAGCTTGTTGAATTTTGAGATGTAATTGGGAGTAAATTTGATATGAGCATATTTTGTTAATGACATATTGATAAATGTTGAGTTACGATACCATGATATTAAGCTTAAAGGCATTCGATCATGAGATGGATTAAGGGGAAACTAAATGATATTCGGCAATGGTACTTTTTACATGAGAAATTCGGTGTTAATTGTATTAAATGAGGTTGAGGTAGTTGCCGAATGTGTTTATAATTAAGTAAGGTTAATAATAGAGCAATGAGTGGCTAGTAGAATCTAGTTAGTCCTCTTGTTGTATTCGGCCATGAGTTTGTATAATTGGTTTGTAATAGATTAAATTTGTTTATTCAAGCTCAAGAGTGAGGAGTCTAATTAGGATAGAGAGAAAGCTACCTAACCGAATAGTCGATCAGAATCGCTCGACAACTTCCGAGGTAAGTTCTTAAGTAATTGAGTTTGATTCCTTTGTAAGTTTAAGTTTTAAAACGGGATGAATATGAATCATGTAATTAAAGCTTGACGCGTCTAGTTTCAGTATAAAAGAAATCGTAAGTAAAGGGGTTGCCGATAATGAGATTTTCAAAGTTGTGTGAGACGGTGTCGTAATGACTCAAATCCCTGCTCTGTTTTTAGAAAATCGTTATAATTTGCACAACAATGGTTATAAGGTAAAATTTATATGCTTAGACTCCTTAATGAGTCTAGTTTCAAATGAAATTGAATATAACACATTTTGAATTTGTACAATGAGAAATCTGATTCATAGTGAGGAGTGGTCGATTAGTCGAACAAAGGAAACAGGGAAAACTTTAAGAAAAATCTGGTATTGATTGGCCACACCTAAAATTCTGAAAATTTTATGGATGAAAGATACATGAGTCTGCATTCGGGGAAAATTAACGGCGATTGATTTTGAGTTTTGTAGCTCCAGTTATATACAATTTAGTGACTGTTGCTCAAGAAAACTGCTTATAGTGAATATGTGATTTTGTTGTAAACTTTGATGAAACTATTTGAGTTGCTTATAAGCTATTGCTGAAATTGATGTACAAGAATAAAAATATGAAATATGTATGAGATATATATATGTGATAAGGCCTAATGGCCGATGTGATGAATGTGAAAGTGTGTATATATGTGATAAGGCCTAATGGCTGATGTGATGAATGTGAAAGTGTGTATATATGTGATGAGGCCTAATGGCCGATGTGATGAATGTGAAAGTGTGTATATATGTGATAAGGCCTAATGGCCGATGTGATGAATGTGAAAGTGTGTATATATGTGATGAGGCCTAATGGCCGATGTGATGAATGTGAAAGTGTGTATATATGTGATAAGGCCTAATGGCCGATGTGATGAATGTGAAGGTGTATATATGTGATAAGGCCGAATGGCCAATGTGATGAATGTGAAGGTGTATATATGTGATAGGGCCGAATGGCCAACGTGATGGATGTGGAAGTGTATAAATATGATAAGTCCCGAAGGGCATTTGTGTTAGTACTATATCCGGGTTAAAACCCCGCAGGCTTTATGCGAGAATATTATCACCGATTAATGATCAGAGGCTTCGTGCTCGTACTATATCCGAGCTCTAATGACCCGATGACTACGTGTGGAGATTTTGTCCGGTAAGCCCGAACTAAAGGTTTTGCTGAAGATTCAAGTAAAGCGTAAGATTATGCGACTTCACAAAGGACAATTAGTAATAAATACGCCAATGCGTTAAGTTGGTCGTATGTATTTTGAGATTATATTTAAGTTTGATTTAGACTAAATCACAAGGTCGTTATGTGATGCACATGTGAGTAAAGCAATAAGACGTTTCTATGATTATTGTGCATTTGGTCAATGTGGGAAGTCGTAAAATATGTAATGTACCGTGATCATAAGAGGTCACCATCAAGTGAGAATTTATCCGCCTATTACATATGATGAGATGTGCATATTCGGAAAAGGGGATGGTATGCCCGAAGGAAGAGTGAAATAAAAATACGAACAACTATGTTATAATTTGATTGTTATCTATTAACACTGCTTAAAACTTACTAAGCATTGTAATGCTTACTCCGTTTACTTTGTTCCTCTGTTTTATAGATCTCATTTGGAAGCTACAGGCTCGGGGATCGTCAGCAGCTAGTCACACTATCACTATCCACTGTTTGGTACTGCTACGTTTTGGAATATCTTATGGCATGTATAGAATAGACTAGTAGTGAGAGGATATTTTGGTTAAGGTATAGGACTACTCCTTTTTGTTGTGGGTCATGGACCCTTTGGATTTGTATAATTTTGGATAGCCATGCGAAAATGGCTTATAAATGTTTTGAGCATAATGTTATAATCATTTAGTATGTATATGCTCATTAAGAGGCATGGAAATGTTTGGCAATCGATCAGCCATTAGAATGGTTCATCATGATTATATTTTGGACTATATATGCAAAAAGGGTTAGCTGAATCATAGAAACTATGTGTTAGATAAAGTCTACCCTAAAAATAGATGTTGGCAGCAGCAGTGATGTGGATGTGAAAAATCATTAAAAATAGTAGGAATGGAATTAAATAGTGAATAAATTATGTAAATGAACCTTGATGAATCTACTTTCATATGGAAGAAACGAAACAGTCATATGAGTTGTATGTTAAGAGATATTTAGGTTTTTGTGAAACAGGGCCAGAACGGTTTCTGGGTTCCCTGTTCCGACTTTGGAAATTCATTATAAATTAACCAGAGATAATTAGGAGTCATGCCATGTATTTATAGATTCCTATTTGAGTCTAGTTCCTATAGAAACAAATGGCATCAGTATTGAAGCCCTGTACAGGGAGATATCCAAGTCGTAATGCATGAAGGTCAGGGTAGTCGAACCCTGAAACAGGGGAGACTTTAACTAATAAACTGTACTAATTGGCTTGACCAAAAATTCTAGAAAAAGATCTGTAGATGGAAATATGAGTCTAGTTTCAGGAAAAAATTACGAAACTTATTTTCGAGTTTTGAAACTCAAGATATAAATTTTAAGGCGACAGTGATGCAGTAACCAGCTAGTCTGGAAATTTTTAAATGGACTGTGGAAATAATTAAGTTAAGTCTGTACGCACCTTGTGTTCGACTCCGGTAACGGACTCGGGTATGGGGTGTTACATGTGGAGCATACTGACTTGTTTTTTTATTCAACACTAGGGGACACACGATCATGTAACATAACCGTGTGTAACACCCCTAACCCGTATCCGTCGTCAAAACAGGGTTTCAAAGCATTACCAAAACATTCAGAACATTTTTTCCATTAATCTACGTAAATTACTATTCATTTATTGAGATCATCCATAATGTCCCTTGATTGGGCCCTCGAGGCCCAATATAAGTATTAGAATCAAATCTGGACTTAATCATGACCTCTAAGAATTTTTGCGAAATTACAAAATTTTTCCAAGGTGCAGGGCTCACACGCCCGTGTGGTCCAAGGGACAAGCTCATGTGACCTTGGGACATGCCCATGTTGGAGGCCGTGTTTGACCTTGTGTAACTCTCTGACTTGCACACACGACCATGCCACATGTCCATGTGCTAGGCCATGTGGTTAATTAATTCAATTTGAAAATAGGTGCAGGTTTCACATGGCCAAGACACACACCTGTGTTCTAGACCGTGTGGCACACACGACTGAGACACAGGCCTGTGTCTCTGCCTGTGTGCTCAATTTTGAGCATTCTGTTTCTCAAAATTAAGCTGCAAGGGACACACGGCCTAACCACATGCCCATGTTACCAGGCCGTGTGTCACACATGGTATAGATACACGCCCGTGTATCTGCCCGTGTGGACAAAATGAAGCCATTCCTAGCTTCATTTCTCACCCAAAACTTCTCCCAAGACCTACACTTAAAGCACACCACCAATACCAACCAATTCAAGCATTCAAATTAAACAAAATTCTTCATTCAACAAGGCATATCACTACAAGCATACATGACCACAACCTTACCTTAGTTTAACTTAGGCATTCACAACATTGATCACATACTCTTAACATCACACATGTGTGTATATATATATCATAATAATCTACTTAGACACACCAAAATGAACCATTACTTGCCATTCCAATGGCTAGGTTACAAAATAACATTTCAAGCAAGTCTATTTTAGTTGATAAAATTTTTAATAATTTTCCTTTAATGACTCAGGGTTACTATTTTCTAGATGACTTGATGCTTCTACTATTCAATGAGTTTGACATCATTCTGGGTATAGACTGGCTGACTATGCATGATGCAGTTGTGAATTGTAGACAAAATGTCAGAACGGTGAAATTCTTCATATTAAGTCTTATGATTCAAGTGAGTTACCTACTGTGATATTGTCTGTGTTAGCTCAGAAATGTATGAAAAAGAGATGTGATGCATATCTTGCATACGTACTTAATACAAAAGTGTCTGAATCAAATATTGAATCTGTACTTGTTGTTTGTGAATTTTTAGATGTTTTTCCAGAAGAATTACCGGGTTTGCCACCGATCAGAGAGGTTGAATTTGGTATTAAATTAGTAGCAGGAACAACACTAGTATTGATAGCTCTGTACAGAATGGCTGCAACAGAATTAAAAGAGTTAAAAGCTCAGTTGCAAGAATTGACAAACAGAGGTTTTGTATGACTGGTTTATTCGCCCTAGGGTGCACCGGTATTGTTTGTAAAGAAGAAGGATGGCACGATGAGAATGTGTATCGATTACAGACAGCTGAATAAAGTGACTATAAAGAAAAAATACCCTCTACCGCGGATTGATGATTTATTTGATCAGTTGAAAAGGGCTACAATATTTATAAAGATTGATTTGAGATCGGGTTATTATCAGTTGCGAGTTAAAGATTCAGATGTACCTAAGACCGCATTTAGAACAAGGTACGAACATTATGAATTCCTTGTTATGCCTTTTGGATTAACTAATGCTCCTGTAGTTTTCATGGACTTGATAAACTGAATATTCAAACCGTATTTAGATAGATTTGTTGTTGTATTCATTGACAACATTCTGATCTATTCGCGAGATGAATTTGAACATACCGAGCACTTGAGAGTTGTGTCAAAAACTCTACATGATAAGCAATTATTTGTAAAGATCAGCAAATGTGAGTTTTGGCTTCGAGAGGTTGGATTTTTGGGGCATATTGTTTCAGCTGAAGGTATTAGAGTTGACCCGAGTAAGATTTCTGCTATTATTGACTGGAAACCTCCAAGAAATGTGTCTGAAGTTCATATTTTTCTAGGCTTAGTAGGCTATTACCGAAGATTTATGAAAGAATTTTCGATGATTGCGACACTGATGACACGGCTATTTCAAAAAGATGTGAAATTTGAATGGTCAAAAAAATGTCAGTAGAGTTTTAAGCAGTTGAAAGTGCTGTTAACTGAAGCACCAGTTCTGGTTCAACCCGAATCAGGGAAAGAGTTTGTGATTTATAGTGACGCATCATTAAATGGTCTGGGATGTGTTCCAATGCAAGAAGGAAAAGTCATAGCTTATGCTTCTAGACAACTGAAACTGCATGAAAAGAACTATTTGATGCACGACTTAAAGTTGGCTGGAATTGTTTTCGCATTGAAAATTTGGCAACACTACTTATACGGTGAAAAATGCCATATTTGTACGGACCAAAAAAGCTTAAAATATTTGATGTAACAGAAAGACTTAAATTTGCGACAACGAAGATGGATCGAGTTATTGAAAGATTATGAATTTGTGATTGATTATCACCCGGGAAAAGCTAATGTTGTTACTGATCCCTGAGCCAAAAATCTTTGTTTGCATTAAGAGCAATGAATACCCAGTTGATGATTTGTGATGATGGGTCTATTTTAGCTTAAGTAAAAGCTAAACCGGCATTTCTTCAACAAATCTGTGAAGCCTAGAAAGATGACCGTGAATTGCAAGTTAAACGAATTCAATATGAGACTATTCCTAATTCAAAGTTTCAGATCGGAGTCGATGATTGTTTAAAGTTTCAGAATAGAATTTGCATACTGAGAAATTCAGAACTCATTCAGAAGATTTTGCACGAAGCGCACAATAATTGCTTATCGGTTCATCCGAGAAGTACCAATATGTACAACGATTACTAGCGGCAAGACATGAAATGAGATATCTCAGAGTTTGTTTCTAAATGTTTGATTTTTCAGTATGTCAAAGCTGAATATTAGGTACCATTTGGTTTATTGTAGCCTGTGATGATTCCCAAGTGGAAATTGGATAGAGTTACAATAGACTTTGTGCCGGATTGCCCCTAACTTTGAAAAAGAAAGATGCTAACTGGGTTGTCGTTGATTGACTAATGAAATCTAATCATTTCATACCGGTATGTATTTCGATCCTGATAAAGAAAGGGAATCATTAATAACAAATTTTTCGTGTTGTTGACCTTAGTTAAGAGGAGTCATGGAAAGAACAGGCTCAAAATCATGATCAATTCCTTTTTCAAATCCTACTGTGGCTACGCGAGCTCTTCCCGCGTGCCATAAATGACCCACGAATAGGAAGAATCCTAGAACAAAATGAGAGGTAGCTAACCAACTTCTCGAAGAGACATAATTAACTGTATTTTGAGATTGTTTGATTACACGGGGTGCCATTATCTATTATTTCATATAGAGATTCAAGATTTACGTTGCAATTCTGAAAGAAATTTGAAAACGCCCTAGGTACGAAGTTGAATTTTAGTAAATCTTTTCATCCTCAGACTGATGGCTAGATCGAGAGAGTGATACAAATTCTTGAAGACATGTTGAGATGTTGTATTTTAGAGTTTGAAGGTAGTTGGGAAAAATCTTACCGTTGATTGAATTCGTGTATAACAATAGTTTTTAGATGAGTATTAAGATGGCACCGTACAAAGCTTTATATGGTCGTAAATGTCGAACTCTACTATACTAGACTGAACTAAGTGAGAAAAAGATTCACGGGGTTGAATTGATCAGAGAAACTGAAGAAAAAGTGAAAACGGTTCGCGACAATTTAAAAGTAGCTTTAGATCGACAAAAATCATACGTGGATTTCAAATGTAAAGAAATTGAGTTTCATTTCAGGGACCGAGTATTTCTAAAGGTGTCACCATGGAAAAAGGTTCTTCGATTCGATTTTAAAGGAAACTTGAGTCCGCGATTTATCGGACTGTATGAGATTGTCAAAAGAATAAGGCCTATGGCGTACCGACTAGCTTTACCATCAAAACTTGAAAAGATTCATAATGTCTTTCATGTTTCTATGCTACGTCGATATAGATCCGATCCATCACACATGATTTCTCCGGTAGATGTTGAGATACAGACTAATTTGACGTATAGCGAAGAATCGATTAAGATTTTAGCTCGTGAAATCAAAGAATTGAGAAATAAATGCATAGCCCTAGTGAAGGTTCTTTGGCATAAACACGGGATTGACGAAGCTACGTGGGAACCCAAGGAAGCAATGAGAAAATAGTACCCTAACCTACTCACTAGTAAGATTTTCGGGGACAGTTGTAACAGCCCGTTCTTAGTCAAATCAGAATAGTGGTTTCAAGACCACAAATCTAAATTCAAAATATTTATTTTATTATTTTATTAAAGTTTATAGCATGACAGAATTATTGTGTGAAAGTTTCGTAAAGAAATTTTACCGTTTGAATGCTTAATTCGGTAAAAAGGACTAAATCACGTATAATGCAAAAGTATTGTTCTATTAGATAAAGGTGTCAAATAGCTTTGGTTTTTAAATATGGTGGCCTTAAATGGTAATTAAACCATTTCAAGGGTGAGTGGACATATATGGACATATATTAAGGTATTTAAATGGTTTATAAATAAGGATAAATTTGTAATTTAGTTAGTAAAACATAATTAAATGATAAAAATCACATATCATCTTTTTATATTCTTCATCATCAACCGAATATTCAAAGGGAGGAAGCCATTTTTGGTGTTTTACGGTTCATTCACCTTGATCTTCAATTATAAATCCATTTTTATTCGGTTTTTAATGATTTTTATGTTTTTGAGATCGTTACTTCGTATTCTAGCTAGCCCGTACCTTAGATTTTGAAACTGTTAAAGATTTATCATGTTGCCATTGTTGAATGCTTGAGTGATTTGATGAATTATGATAGATTTGGAAGGTTTAATGTTAGATAAATAGTTTTTGTAAAGTGATTTTTGACAAAAATGTCAAAAAGGGATTAATTTGTGAAAATGTAAAATTATGTGGGTAAAAGTGTGAATAAATAAAAGATATGGGCTACTAGGGACTCCATTAAAATTTGGCTAAGTACGGGTTTGTGATTAATTGCATGAATTTGCAATTTTATGTGATAGGGACTAAATTGTAAAAAGTGTGAAACATTAGGTGCAAATGTGTAAATTTTCCATAACATGAATTATTAAATTGAATAGATCAAATATTTAATGTGCTAAATTTGATAATATATAGATCAAGATAAGCCGAGATCGGGATTAGATCGGGGAAAGGGAAAAATGGATGAATAGTCGATAATTTCCATTCGAGTAACTCGAGGTAAGTTCGTATAATTAGAATCAAACTTTTAAATACTTGTAATTATTTGAAATACATGTATGTACTTGAGTAAATGATCTACTTGAAATTCAAATGTCTTATTGATATGGTTTGATGGTTACCGAGCCCTATTTGAACCATAGGAATTGTAGCAGCCCTGTTTAAACCCTAGTCGGAATAGTGGTCAGGACCAAAAATCTGAGTCAGAAAAATATTTTAATATTATTCTTCGTGCTTATTATATGTGAATTAGTATGTGAGAAAATTTCGTATGAAAATTTGATCGTTTGTGCACTTAATTTCATAAAAATGACTTAATCGCGTAAAATGTAAAAGTTGCCTACTGTTTGTTAAAGTGTTTAATTGCTATGTCTCTTTAAATGTGAGGTCCTTAAGATGTAAATGGGCCATTGGAATTATGCATGGACAAAATTGGACATTACTTAGTGGTTTTTAAATGAAATGAAAAAGTCCTTAAGATGTAAATGGGCCATTGGAATTATGCATGGACAAAATTGGACATTACTTAGTGGTTTTTAAATGAAATGAAAAAGGTTATATTAGTAAACTATGTATTAATGTTAATTTAATAAAACAAAACACAAATTTTAGCTTCATTATCATGTGTTGGCCGGATATATCAAAAGAAAAAGAAAGAAAAACCCAAGCTAGGGTTTCGGCACTTTGAGCTTGAATTTGGTATGCATTTTGAACTATTTTTGATGATTTTTCCATTTTTGTGATCGTTGCTTTGTGTTCTAAATTTTGGATTTGGATGATGATTTTGAGTTATGCCAGTCTTGATTTTGTGAGTTTTATAGTGTTAGTTGATGAAATATGGAAGCTTGATGATAGATATATGTGTTCTGTATTGGGATTTTTAATGAATTTGAGGCTAAATTGTGAAAATGAGAAATTGGGGGACTAAAATGTGAAACAAATGAAATATGTGGGCTTATATGAACTCTATGAAAATTCATCTAAGCATTTGTATAAGGAAATTTTGTGTATTTTGTGATTTTATGAATTAGGGACAAAAGTGTTAAAATGTGAAAATGTGAGGGCTAATTTGTAAAATGACCTAAATATGTGTATATGGATTGAATTGAATGATTTTTTGAATAAAAGGGTTAATCTTGAATACAAATATATCAAGAAAGGAGGAATTCAGATTTAGATCAAGGGAAATCAAAGATTATCGAGTAAACGACCCGAATTATCAATTCTGAGTACGAGGTAAGTTCGTACATGATAAATAATGTTACAAGTATGTTTTAATGCTTTGATAATGCATAAATTGTGTATATATGACTATGGTTTGAGCACGATGATAAATCAACTATGTTCGACACTAAGTATGCGATTTGGAATAGCTTCGGCCATATGAGGCACTAAGTGTGCGATACCGAGATAGCTTCAGTTATTTGAGATGGCACTAAGTGTGAGGGATCGTTACAGTTTTGGCTAACCATTAAAACACTAAGTGTACGAATTCTTAAAGCATGGAAAGACTTTGGAATGAATTAATGTATTTGAACGTGAGGTGAAAATGAAATGAATAAGTACAGAAAAGTTCAAGTATGTATTATTCCTATGTGGTAGATGATACTATATCTATGAAGCTTGATGAAATTGTAAAGCTAGCTCAGATTCGAGAATCGTAGCGACTCAATCACACTATTGAACATCTATTTTGGTACCATTTTGAGAGTTGCACTTATGGCATATGACATGTATAGGCTAGAGTTATTTTGATAGGTTTTGTGATATGAATATTTAGCCATGAGATTTGCTTGTAAATATTGGTATGTATGGCCTTTTAAGTTAGACTAAATGATGTGTTTGATAAGTAAGTTTTATGATGTATATAATGCTTATGTGATGGCTTGAATATGGAATGTTGATTTAGTAAGTTTTATGGTATGAAAAATGTGATAAAAATGATGAGTTTATATATTTGGAACTTAGGTAAATTGTGATGATTTTGGTACATTGATTTGGCATGTTTTAGTTGTGGAATTGAATAATGAAATGGTTGATTATGAAATGGCATGAAATGTGTGTGATTTGGTATGTTTTGGACTGCCTATAAGTGTATGGAAATGATTTCAAATTGGTTGTTATGAGTTCATGATTGTAGGGTGGCAAATTTGACTTTTCAAATAGCCTATTTTTGTCCACACGGGCAGAGACACGGCCGTGTGTCTCAGCCATGTGCAACATGCAATCATGTTATGTAACACCCCAAACTCGGCTTGGATGTTATGGCCAAATCTGGCGATGTCACATTGAAGTGTTTTTAGTAAAGTATAATCTCGTTGAAAAACTCGTTCTTTATTTGACCTCTTTATGTGATCTTAAGATACGTTTACTCACTTTCAAAGTCTAAGTCATTTGTCATGTAACAGTCCGATTTAAACCCTAGTTAGAACAGTGGTTTTGAGACTACGTAACCGATTCTGAAAAAATATTTTAATATTATTTTCTGTGTCTGTGATATGTGAATTTATATCTGCGAAGTTTCTCTAATTTAATTTGTCTGTTCTATGCTTAATTATGAAAAAGGATTTAATCGCGTAAATGATAAAATTTGCATGCCATATATTCAATGTGTTTAATTGGCATGGCTTTGGATTATTATGGCCTTATGTGGCAATTACTCCGTTGAATTTATGAGTGGTCATTAATGACCTTGTTTTATGTAATTGATATGTTTATTTATGAGGGATACAATGGTAATTCATGCTTTAACATGAAATAAAGAAAACAAATTGCATGAATGTGTTCAAAAATACATATTATATCCGAAAATCAAAAAAAATAAAAAGAAGAAAGCCATTTTAGGTTTCAGCTAGCTTAATCCTTGATTAAGGTATAAATTTTTGTCTGTTTTTGATAATTTCTACGTTTCTATGATCGTTGCTTCGTGTTCTTCAAAACCCATATCTAAATTTCTGTTTCCGTTGAAGATTATGAGATGTGCCATTGATGATTATATGAGCTTTGTAATGTTTTTATATGGATTATGAAAGATATATGTGAGATTATCATGCTTTGTTTTTGAATTTTTGATGGAATAGAGATATTCGGGCTAATTTGTGAAAATGAGTTTTTGAAGGACTAAACTGTGAATTAGATATGTTATTTGGGCTTGTATGGAAGCTATGTATATTCGGCCAAGCTATAGTCTTGGTGAATTTTGCATATTTGTGATTTTGTGAAAAACGGATTAAATTGTCAAAGTGTGAAAATGTAAGGGTTAAAATGCAAAGTGCCCTAAATATGTGTTCATGGATTATTTTGCATGAAATGAATGATTGAATGGTTGAATTTGAATTGTATTAGATCAATAATAAAGAAAATCAGACTTAGATCAAGGGAAGTCCAAAATAGTTGAATAGTCGACTCGTTTCCGTCCGAAATTCATACGAGGTAAGTCAAATTACAATTATGTGTTAAATTGACTAAATTCTGGGCATACAAACTATAATCTGTATGTGAAAAGCTTTTAGAAACTGTAATCTGCACATACAATTACGGCCTTGAGAGCCTGATGAATAAATTTTGAGTAAAATTTGATAATATGCTAGTATCTGAAAAGCTTTGTACGTTTCTAAAAGAACGTTCACATTGATCAAGATATCGTGTAAGATCGTGTCTAGGACATAGGCCTTGATTTGAGATTTATGTGTAAGACCATGTCTGGGACACTGGCATCTATCTGATTTCGTGTAAGACCCTGTTTGGCACAGAGGCATCGATATTGAATTACATGTAAGACTACGTCAGGGACGTCGACATTGTACTTGTTTATGAGTATTTGTATCATTTCTAAACCATCTAATGATAGAGTACGAGATATAGGAATGAATATATGAAATGTATAATCTATACAGGTACATTTGTATCGTACTAAATTTATAAATATGAAAGACTTTGTTTCTGTGAAATAATGAATGTGTAGTATGTACGAAATCATGGAAATGAAACATGACATGTATGCAAGCAAATGAGCATAGTTAGGCTCATGAACTATTCTGTTAAATGGCTATGAATTCTTGCTGTTGATTTGTACTTTATATGCTTTAATAGTTTAACCAATTGTATTTGGCTTAATAAGCTCTTTATAGCTTACTCTATTGATTTCTGTCTGTTTTACAGTTATCGTTGCTACTGAAGGCTCGGGGATAGTCGTGGATTGTCACCATACTATCAAACTCATTTTGGTACTTTTGAAAGTGTAAATATTTTTAAGTATGACATGCATAGGCTAGAATGTCTATGTATTTAAGTTTTGATATGTATATATGTTATGCCATGAGAGTTGGCTAGCAAATGGTATGTTTGTGATTAGTTTTGGTAAATGGTTTGTGATGCCAAATTGTGTATGCTTGTAATGGTTATATGGCCTTGTATGTGGTGGTAATTTTGAAATATGCTAAGTTGAGGAAATGGTAAGTTTAAGCATGAGTTAGAAGATGCCATAAGTGAGTTATGAAATGAGCATTTTGGCATGTTGTTGTAATAAGATTTTTAATGTTTTTTGGTATGGATATGAATAGGTTATTGAATAATGATGATTTAGTTATAATGAAGCATGATTTAAGCATGGTTTTGGCTGAATATTTTGGTATAAATGTTGTTTAATATTGCTGGTAGGAATGACCTAAAAAGGGGTGGCAAGTTGGCTTAAACCAAGCCTGCATTGTGCCACATGGTCAGGGAACACGGGCGTGCCTTGTGGCCATGAATGCAAAGCAGTAACCTCTTAAGATCACACGGTTAAGACACATGGCATGTCATATGGCCTTGGGCTTAAGTCAGTAGCCAGCTAAATATCACACGGCCATGGCACACGATCGTGTCTATTGGCCGTGTGTAAAAGTCAGTATGTATACTTTTTTTGGCACGGCTGGACCTCATGGGCGTGTCTGGTACCCGTGTAAGGCACACAGGAGTGTGACCTCAATAGAATTGAAAAAGTTTTCTAAGTTCTGAAAATTCTAAATGTGTTCGGTTTAGTCCTGACCTTTTCTAAAAGTATGTCTTAGGTCTTGGAGACCTCCATAAGGGATGAATTGTTGAATTGATTATACATTAATATTATGTGATATCCGTGATTCTATATTTATCTGTGATGTTCTATCTGTCTAGTAATCCCCTTACTTATTCCAGCGACAGTTACGGGATAGAGGTGTTACATGTCAAAAGTTAATCATATTAAATTGTTCCTAATTTTAAAAAAAATTATTTCTTGCTGAAGCTTTTAAAACATGTTGCGTAAAAGTGGTGTTTTGGAAAACATTCATCTTTTTGAAAACCTGCATCCTACTACTAGCAAAAATAAATCAACCCCCAGAAATTAAAGGTTAAAAATTAAAGAGGCCTTATTACAAAGCAAATTACCCAAAATAAAACTATTATAATTTAAACCCAATAAGAAAGTCTATGCAGTTGTGTGGCCAACTTTGAGTCCCTCGCAGCACCGATCCGCCTAAGCCTGGAGATTACCTGTAATATCCCAAATTAGAGCCTAGTTGGAACAGTGGTTTTGAGATCACAAATCTGAGATAGAAATAATTATTTCATGATTTTTATGAGGATAATGTTATGAATGCATGCTTGGATGAAAGTTTCATGAAGAAATTCTATGCATAAAATGTCCAATTACATTTTAGTGACCAAATTGAATAAAGTGCAAAACTTGCATTCCAGAAGCTTTAAGCATGAAATTGCATTATAAATTGAATTAGAGGGTCCTAATTAGCAATTTGACCAATTTATAAAATTTTGGACAAAAATGGACATGCATAGGAAAAATTAGAAAGAGAAACCCTAAGGGCATTTCGCTCATTAGGTAATTAAAAGAATAAAAAGGAAAAATCAAACCAAAAATGTGTCCATCTTCTTCCTTGGCTGCCAAAAATCACAAAACACCATATCCAGGGTTTTGTTCAACATTTCCAAGCTCAATAGTAAGTGCTCCCTAGCCCCGTTTTTAATGTTCTTTGTATTTTTAAAGTCCCGGTAACATGGTCTACCCATTTCTAGCTATATTTTGAGCTAGGTTTCATGTATGAAAATTTACCCATGTATGAAATGCTTGTATTTTTATGATTAATGGAGGAATATGAATGTTTGATGCATGATGAACATCTTTTACTAAGTGATTTTTAGTGAAAACACCTAAACAAGGGAATTGTTTGTAAAAATGTAAAAGTGAGTAGTAATAATGTGAAATGAAAGAAAATATGGGCTGATATGAGCATAGTAAAGGTTTGGCTAAGCTTAGATAATTAAGAAAATGCATACATTTCATTTTACGAGCCTAAGGACTAAATCATAAATATGTGAAAGTTTAGGGGTCAAAATGTAAATAGAAAGATTGATTTATGATGAGCGAGTGTATATGTGCATATGATGAGTAAGTAGAAAGGTTTGAATGATAGTTAATCTTTATGTATATGTTTCTATGTTTCTACATGTTGATTCCTTACTACCATTTCATATTATTTGTACGTGGACTTACTAAGCTTTAATGCTTACTCCCCTCTCTTTTCCATCCTTTGTAGTTCTGCCAAGCTAGCTCAGGGATCGAAAGCTGTCGAAGTATTCAATCACACTATCAAAAGACTGTTGGGTATAGTGAAATTATTTTTTTGAGTATGGCATGTATAGGAAACTTGGTCATTTTGTGGTATGTGTCATGCTATTTGGCCAAATTGTGAAGGCCTATGATAATGGTGATTCATTTTGTAATGGCCGTATGATATCGCTCATATTCGATCATTTGGGTTGTAATCTAATTACCCATGCATGCATTTACTAGTGTTTTGATGGTAGGATATGTTATTGTTTAGTGAGTGCATGGTAATGATGTGATATGTTGTTGATCGATAAATGTATGGTAAAGTATGAATTGGTTGCTAAAGGATAAGGAATGACCTAATGGCTTAAAATGACTAAAGTATAAATGCACAATTTGAAGTCATAATAACAAGTTTAATAATGCATGAAATTGGTGTGGAATGCCTCTAAATAGAGTAACAAATGAATATCAATAGGATGACTTTATGATGATGTGAGAGTGCCATGGTGTGGAATATTAGGGTGCTTGAATATGTCATGTAGCATGCCATAAAGTATGTTTGTATGTATGAGTGGTTGTGGGTGACTATTGGCTTGGAAAATAGCCTTTAAACAGTCCACACGGGTAGACACACGGGTGTGTGTCTAGTTCGTGTATGACACACGGTCTGCCCCATGGGCGTGTTGAATGGTCGTGTGTCCCCTGCACCTAAAATTTTCTAAGTTAGTATGCATGGTAGTATACACACGGGCAGAGACACGGCCATGTGTCTCAGCCGTGTAGAGGACATGGCCTAGCACACGGGCATGTACCTTGGTCGTGTGTGATACGATCCGCCTCGGAAGAGTTGAGTCGTATTAGTGTGCCCGACCGTCAACAAGAAGTTACGTTGGGTTTAATTGAAAAGGTCAGATGAAGGAATGAAGGATATTGGTTTTGGGTTCGGATTAGAATAGGTAAGAAGAATTTGAAAGTTCGGGTTTGGAGTCCGAATAGGTATGGATGAAGGAATTGGTTCAATTAGGTAAGGGAGAATTGAAGAAATGGAATAGTCTATTTAGGTACAATTGGTAAATGGAGAAATGGGGTTGAACAAAAAGTGCAAACAAGAACCAATACCGATTCGGTATCGACCCGTTGTTTATAAGCTCTTTTAGTTCGATTTGGAATTGGTAAATGAAAACCTCGACCCACTATCTAACAAGATAGGAACCTCGGTATATTTGAACGCCACACTACGAGTAGTGATAAGTTCAGTTTCGACAAAGAACAACGGTTGACACACTAGACGCTAGGAAGCCAATCGAATCTTTGAACGAAATTTGAGAAAAGTTTTGCCTAACAAATTGGCAAGATAACATTAACAAAAGTCTCAAAAGTTCTTTACATGAAAAAAATAACAAGTATTTATAGGCCTAAAGTCTAGGTAGCCGAATGGCTTTTCATGCTTACAAATTATGTAAAAGAAAATTCTAGAAAATTAATCATTAATGTGCATGACTAGATTACGCTATGGAACATGAATTGTGAATGCTTCATGTTTAAGAAATGACAAGTGAATGAATGAAGCTCCAAGGGACACTTGCTAGGTTCGGCCTCCTTGTTTAATGAAGTAATTAAGTGGCAACCTTTAGCCAAAAATCATGAATTAAATGGTGTAACTCCAAGGGCCAAAATAGGTGTGAATGCCAGTAACTCAAGAGTCCATAGGTGTGAACATGGTGAACCAAAAGGACTTGTTGTGTGAACACAATGTGAACGGAATGTAGAGGTTCATGGAGGAAGTCATTCGGCCAACCATCTCATGCATGTATTATGTCCCTTTGACCGAATAGTCACTTGTGTAGATGAAGAGGTAGCACAACATTCATGGCTCTTGGTCATTCATGAACCTTTGGAATTAATGTACCTTGCCATTCATGCATTCCACCGATTCATGCATCTTGAGTGTCCATGCACCTTAGCCGTCCATACACCCTTCAAAAGACATGTTGCTTCAAGCTCCATACATCTATTGAGTTTCTACAAGAAAATGTGAACAGAATTAATTCAACCTAATGTGAACACAAATGTAAACATTAAATTCGGTTATGACAATTTAATTAATATCAATAAACACTTTTAAGACATATTTAATAAAACTAATGTGAACTAAATTTAATATGTGGTTTATTAATTAACTAATTAATGAACTTATTAAATAAAAATTTAATAGCAGTCAAATGAAGTCAAATTAGTCTTCATGAGCTAGAATTCAACTCATGAGCTAAAACCGAGCTGGACTTGGACCCATGAGCTGGTAGTGAGCTGGACCCGAGCCGGGAACTGGAAGTGAGCTGGTGGCGAGCTCGATGAGTTGAGCTGGACTTGCGTGTAGTTGCATAGTGAGTTCAAGGAACTGGAATCAGCTCTCTGAGCGCCCTAATTTGCGTTCAATCCAAAGTTGAGCTACAAAAGGCGTGATGGACTCCTTAAACTTCTTTGCTCGAGCTCGAGTAACAGGACCGTGTGGTAGCACCATAGAATCCTCGCTCGAACTAGCTGAACCATGGGGCGCGGTCACATCATTCCCCCCCTTTTCAAAATGACTTTTCCTCAAGTTTAAATCTGCATTAAAAGGGGTTAAATCTAACACATTAAAAGTAGCGCTGACATTATAATCTCCTGGCAAGTCAATTTTATAAGAATTTTCATTTATTCGCTCTAAAACTTGAAAAGGACCGTCTCCGGGAGGCAGTAGCTTAGATTTCCATTAGGTCAGAAAATGCTCCTTGCGCATATGAATCCAAACCCATTCTCCGAGTTCAAAAACTACTCGTTTTCAGCCTTTGTTCGCATTACGCACATAGGACTCAGTCCTAGCCTCGATATTGGCCTGCACCTTGCTATATAAATCCTTGACAAAATCTGCCTTTTTCTTCGCATCTACATGGACAAACTGATCAGTAGGTAAAGGCAATAGATCTAAAGGTGTCAAGGGATTAAAACCGTAAACAATTTCAAATGGGGAGAATTTAGTCACAGAATGGACAGAACGATTATACACAAACTCAATATGGGGTAGACAATCCTCCCACATCTTCAAATTCTTTGAATGATGGCCCGAAGCAAAGTAGATAGAACTCTATTGACAACTTCCGTTTGGCCATCAATTTGGGGGTGGCAGGTGGTCGAAAACAGAAGTTTGGTCCCTAATTTACCCCACAAAGACTTCCAAAAGTGACTTAAAAATTTTGCATCTCAATCTGACACGATCGTACGAGGAATGCCATGTAGTCTAACGATATCCCTGAAAAATAAGTTTGCAACATGAACGGCATCATCATCTTAGTACAGGAAATAAAATGAGACATTTTTGAAAATCTATCAACAACAACAAAAATAGAATCCTTCCCGCTTTTGTGCGCGGAAGTCCGAGAACAAAATCCATGGAGATGTCAATCCACGATTGCTTGAGAATGGGCAATGGTGTGTACAAGCCATGGGGTTGAACCTTTGATTTAGCCTTTTTGTAGGCTATACACCTTTCGCAAACTCGCTCCATGTCTTTTCGCATCCGCAGCCAATAAAAATGTTCGTGGAGAGTGGCTAGCGTCTTATTGACCCCGAAGTGTCCCATAAGCCCGCCACTATGCGCCTCATGCACTAATAAGTCTCGGACAGATCCACAAGGAATGCATAATTTACCTTCTCGAAAAAGATAGCCCTCGTACCTATAAAAATTTTCAAAAGGACCTTTCTCACAAGAAACAAATATCTCTCCAAAATCGGAATCGTTTACATAGGAATCTTTTAATAATGTAAAACCAAGAATCTTAGAATCCAAATATGATAACAGAGTATACCTTCTTGAAAGCGCATCAGCCACGATATTATCTTCACCTTTCTTATATTTGATGACATACGGAAACGACTCAAGGTATTCAACCCACTTCGCGTGGCGTTGGTTCAACTTATGTTGACCTTTGATGTGCTTCAAGGCTTCGTGATCGGAGTGAATAACGAATTCTTTAGGCCAATAGTAATGTTGCCATGTCTCAAGGGCTCGTATGAGCGCGTATATCACTTTATCATACACCGGATAGTTGATAGTTGAGTACGGCTCCATTGAGTTTTTCACTAAAGTAAGCCACAGGACGTCCATCTTGTGTCAACACGGTCCCGATTCCAAGGCCCGAAGCATCGCACTCGATCTCAAAAGTCTTCGAGAAATCTGGAAGGGCAAGCAAATGAGCATTAGTGAGACAATCTTTGATTTTTAGAAATGATTTCTCTTGTTCATCGTTCCAAATAAAAGAAGAATTTTTCTTAATAACACTCGTAAGTGGAGCAGCAATAGTGCTAAAATTCGAAACGAATCGTCGGTAAAAACTTGCTAGGCCATGGAAACTTCGAACTTGCGTAACACTCGTAGGCCTTGGCCAATCTCGTATGGCCTTAATCTTTTCTTGGTCTACCTCGAGACCATTCGCACTAACCACAAATCCTAGAAAAATAGTTTTGTTAGAACAAAAAGAGCATTTCTTTAAATTAGCATATAAGGTCTCTTTTCGCAAAACTTCTAAAACAGATTTGAGATGACTTACATGTTCTTCCATAAATTTGCTATAAATCAATATATCGTCGAAATATACCACACAAAACTTACCGATGAAAGGCCTTAAGACATGGTTCATTAGTCTCATGAACGTACTTGGAGCGTTGGTAAGGCCAAAAGGCATAACCAACCATTCGTATAGTCCGTGCTTGGTCTTGAATGCTGTTTTCCATTCGTCTCCTTCTTGCATCCGAATTTGGTGGTAGCCACTCTTCAAATCGATTTTTGAGAACACTTTGGCCCCACTAAGCTCATCTAACATGTCATCTAAGCGAGGAATGGGATGACGGTATTTGATTGCTATCTTGTTAACGGCTCGACAATCCACGCACATGCGCCATGTTCCGTCGTTTTTCGGTACCAATAATACGGGAATAGCACAGGGACTTAGGCTCTCACGAATGTAGCCTTTTTCCATCAGTTCATTGACTTGTCTTTGCAACTCCTTGGTCTCCTCCGGATTGGCTTGGTAAGCAGGTCGATTTGGAATAACCGCTCCCGGCACAAAATCAATTTCATGCTCGATTCCACAAAGTGGTGGAAGACCACTCGGGGTTTCTTCCAGAAAAACGTCTTGGAAATCCTGCAACAAAGACAAAATAGGAGGGGGCAGGGTATCGGGTAAATCGTTAGTAGAAATTAATGCTTCCTTGTACAAAAGTACAAGAACAGTTCGATTCATCACCAAAGCCTTCCTCACATCACTAACTCTTGCAAAAACACTCATTTTCTCGATTTTCTTTTCTTTTTCTTCTTTTTCTTGGATATTTTTCTTGTCACTCTCTTTTTTTTTTTTCTTATTTTTCTCTTCCTTTACTTTTTTACAACTTTCTTTTTCTTTTTCTCTCATTTGCTCAACAGAAGCTTTTAGCTTGATTTGGTCTTCATACACTTGTTTGGGAGTCAACGGCACCAACGTCACATTCTTTCCCATGAATTTGAATGTATACCGGTTGGTATACCCGTCGTGTTGAACTCGTCTATCAAATTGCCACGGTCGGCCAAGTAACAAATGCCCCGCATGCATCGGTACAACGTCACAAAGAACTTCATCCGAATACTTGCCGATGTTAAAAGAGACAAGTACTTGTTTCGTTACCTTAAGCTCTCCTCCGTCATTGAGCCATTGAAGTTTGTAGGGGCTTAGATGCTTGGTAGTAGGCAAACCAAGTCTTTCAACCATCATGGTACTTGCTACATTGGTACAGCTGCCTCCATCGATAATGACGCTACAGACTTTGCCTCTGACTTAGCACCGAGTGTGGAAGATATTCTCTTGTTGGAGATTATTCTCCATGCCTTGGAGACTTAGACTTTGTTTTACAATAAGTAGTTCTCCTTCCATGGGTTGTTCCACGTCCTCCTCAACTTCAGAAGCCGATTTAGATTCTTTCTCCTCCTCATCCTCCGTTTTGATCTCGCCATCGGCTCACAATACCATGGTCCTTTGATTTGGGCATTGGCTTGCTATGTGGCCTCTTCCGAGACACATAAAACACTTAATATCCTGATTTCGATTGTATGACGATTCGGGTACCTTGCCTTTGTTTACTTCGGCGATGGGCTTGTTGGTTTTTGGAGGTACCGTGGTCTCCTTCCCTCGAGGATTGGCAGGTCCTTTACTTGATCCTTGGCTCCACTTTGAAGGGTTAGAAGTGGGAAACCCTTGACTTGGGCCTTTTCTCTTGAGTTGTCTTTCCACCTTGATGGCCATATGGACCATATCAACCACTTCAATGTAGTGTTCTAATTCCACTACGTTTGCTATATTTCGATTTAGACCAGCCAGGAATCGCGCCATTGTTTCTTTGGGATCTTCTTGGACATCCGCTCGAATCATCGCGATTTCAATCTCTTTGTAGTAATCCTCAACACTTTTGGACCCTTGCGTGAGATTTTGGAGTTTTTGGTGCAACTCCCAGTGGTAGTACGCAGGGATAAATCGTCGCCTCATCACCGCCTTCATTTCGATCCATGTAGAGATAGGACATTCACCGTTACGCCTCCGACTAGTGGTTAGTTGTTCCCACCAAATCATGGCGTAGTCCGAAAACTCTATTGCTGCTAGTTTCACCTTTTTATTCTCGGAGTAATTGTGACAATCGAACACCAACTCTATCTTTTTTTCCCATTCAAGATAGGCCTCCGGATCCGATCTACCTTGAAACGGTGGAATAGACAGTTTAATGTTCTTGAGATCAGCATCTTCGCGTCTTCGATCTCGTTGTCGGTGTTGCGTATGTCGATCACTAGCATTAGACTCTTGTTCACTTTCAAGATCACTAAGGTCATTTGCTTCATCGTCTTGGACCCTTCGTCTTCCCCGATTCTGATTTGGCCTCTCCCATCTTGGTCTAACCCCCTCGGGTGCTCTTTCACGTTGGCCATTCGTTTCAACTTGGAACAAACGGTCTTTGATGGGATTGAGCCTTCGATCTAGGAGTTACTCCATTTCTCGTAATAAGGCTTGCATGTTTAAGTCGGGGACGTTGCGAATGGGTTGTCTTGCCGGATGATCTTCCACGTTGTGATCTGACTCTTGTGACATTAAAACGTTGTTAAAGTAAACTTCACCACAAAACCTCACAATCTCTCGAAAAGGAAAAGAAGATGTTTCTCTCACACTCGTGTTTATACTCGAAATTAGGCTTTTACCTCCACTCTATTGCACTTACAACTCTCGTGCCTTTTACCTCTCTAAACCTTTTCTCGTGATTTCGTAAGCAGATTCGTTAAGGCTTAGTCCTTGGTCTAGGTGGTCGGTTCAAAAGGGGTAACAAGTGATTGATGTATTCGGTTTTGGGTAGGCTGAAAGAATAGGGAATTGGGTTAAAAGTGTGGCGTATTAGGAAGAGTAGGATAGAAGATGGATCGGAAACTATATCAAATCAAAGCTTGACGATCAACTAACAATTGAATTACATAAATCACTTTTTTTTCGATTTTTTTTCGAATTTTTTTTTTAAAACTTGTATAACTTTTTTTTGTACTATATCAGCAAACTAAATACAATAGAAGCACTTTTGTACACGATTTTTTTTCTCGGCTGCGTAGATTTTTGCTTTTATAACAACAGCAACAAACCAATCAAAATGAGAAAACTTCGGTATACAATTTTTTTTTCTGAACCTACCTCGGGAATGCTCCGCTTCCGCTTCGAAAGTCTAAGCTTCTCGTATTAGTGTGTCCGATCGTCAACAAGAAGTTACGTTAGGTTTAATTGAAAAGGTCGGATGAAGGAAGGAAGGATATTGGTTTTGGGTTCGGATTAGAATAGGTAAGAAGAATTTGAAAGTTCGGGTTTGGAGTCTGAATAGGTATGGATGAAGGAATTGGTTCAATTAGGTAAGGGGGAATTGAAGAAATGGAATAGTCGGTTTAGGTACAATTGGTAAATGGAGAAATGGGGTTGAACAAAAAGTGCAAACAAGAACCAATATTGATTTGGTATCGACTCGTTGTTTATAAGCTCTTTTAGTTCGGTTTGGAATTGGTAAATGAAAACATCGACCCACTATCTAACAAGATAGGAACCTCGGTATGTTTGAACGCCACACTACGAGTAGTGATAAGTTCGGTTTTGACAAAGAACAACAGTTGACACACTAGACGTTAGGAAGCCAATCGAATCTTTGAACGAAATTTGAGAAAAATTTTTGCCTAACAAATTCGGCAGCATAACATTAACAAAAGTCTCAAAAGTTCTTTACATGAAAAAAAATAACAAGTATTTATAGGCCTAAAGTCTAGGTAGCCGAATGGCTTTTCATACTTACAAATTAAGTAAAAGAAAATTCTAGAAAATTAATCCTTAATGTGCATGACTAGATTCTGCTATGGAACATGAATTGTGAATGCTTCATGTTTAATAAATGACAAGTGAATGAATGAAGCTCCAAGGGACACTTGCTAGGTTCGGCCTCCCTTGTTTAATGAAGCAATTAAGTGGCAACCTTTAGCCAAAAATCATGAATTAAATGGTGTAACTCCAAGGGCCAAAATAGGTGTGAATACCGTAACCTGAAGAGTCCATAGGTGTGAACATGGTGAACCAAAAGGACTTGTTGTGTGAACACAATGTGAACGGAATGTAGAGGTTCATGGAGGAAGTCATTCGGCCAACCATCTCATGCATGTATTATGTCCCTTTGACCGAATAGTCACTTGTGTAGATGAAGAGGTAGCACAACATTCATGGCTCTTGGTCATTCATGAACCTTTGGAATTAATGTACCTTGCCATTCATGCATTCCACCGATTCATGCATCTTGAGTGTCCATGCACCTTAGCCGTCCATGCACCCTCCAAAAGACATGTTGCTTCAAGCTCCATACATCTATTGAGTTTCTACAAGAAAATGTGAACAGAATTAATTCAAGCTAATGTGAACACAAATGTAAACATTAAATTCGGTTATGACAATTTAATTAATATCAATAAACACTTTTAAGACATATTTAATAAAACTAATGTGAACTAAATTTAATATGTGGTTTATTAATTAACTAATTAATGAACTTATTAAATAAAAATTTAATAGCAGTCAAATGAAGTCAAAGTAGTCTTCATGAGCTAGAATTCAACTCATGAGCTAAAACCGAGCTAGACTTGGACCCATGAGTGGTAGTGAGTGGACCCGAGTGGGAACTGGAAGTGAGCTGGTGGCGAGCTCGATGAGTTGAGCTGGACTTGCAGGTAGTTGCATGGTGAGTTCAAGGAACTGGAATCAGCTTTCTCGAAGCGTCCTAATGGAGTTTCAATCCAAAGTTGAGCTACAAAAGCTGTGATGGACTCCTTAAACTTCTTGGCTCGAGCTCGAGTAACAGGACCTTGTGGTAGCACCATAGAATCCTCGCTCGAACTAGCTGAACCATGGGGCGTGATCACATCAGTGTGCCCCTAAATGAGCGATGATGTCATAAACAAAATATCCAGGTTTTTGGACAGGGGCAATGACACGGCGTCTATGCTGTGTGAGGGACACAGGTTTGTGCTTGGCCGTGTGAAAACCCCTGAAGGTTCGGAATGAAAAACGAATTCAAAAAATTCTACACGGGTAAGGGACACGAGTGTGTCCTAAAGCACATGGGCGTGTGCATTACCTCCACACGAGCATGTGAGGCTTAAATTAGGAATTTTTCTTAGAATTTTCTTAAGTTCTCGGTTTAGTTTCGGATTTCTTTTAATGTATGTTTTGGAACTCGTAGGTCCATGATAAGGATAATATGATCTTGTTTGATTTGTTTTTAATTTGGATGAAATTTTGTGACCCGGTTTTGCATGTTGTAAATGTTTAAGTCCGGTAACACCTTAAACCCTATTTCGACATTGAATATGGGTAAAGGGTGTTACATTTAGTGGTATCAGAGCTATAGTTTAGTCAGATCTCAGACTAACCTAGCGTATTTGAGTCTAGCTATACATTCCATACCTATATATATAAGTAATGATAGTGTGACTACTCTTGAAAATATTAAAATGTGTTTTCATATAGCGGTGCCATCTGAAAGTAGGCCCGAAACGGTTAGTAGAGGAGAGGGAGGCATAGAGGCCTTTCTCCACATGATGGATACATGGTATGCGGAGTTTGTTCGAACGAACTCGAATGCTCAACCTTCCCCACCTCCCCCAAATCCTCAACCCGCACCTGTAATGCCTCAACATATGGATTTCATGAGACTTGCTAGAACACCTATCGATAGAATTCGAAAATAAGGTGCCGAAGAATTTAGGGCAAATGCCAACGATGACCCTGAAAGAGCGAAGTTTTGGTTAGAGAACTCGATACGGGTATTTGATGAACTGTCATGTACACCCGATGAGTGCTTGAAATGTACCATATCCCTATTGAGAGATGTAGCGTATCACTGGTGGAGAATGCTAATATCTGTAGTACCACTAGAGAGGGTTACTTGGAAATTCTTTCAAGAGGAATTTCGAAAGAAATACATTAGTGAAAGATTCATTGGACAGAAGTGTAAGGAATTCCTAGAATTGAAATAGGGTTGTATTACAGTCAGTGAATATGAGAGAGAATTCGTCAGACTTAGAAAATATGCTTGAGAGTGTGTACCTCCGAGGCTAAGATGTGTAGAATATTTGAAGATGGGCTCAATGAGGATATTAAATCATTAGTGGGTATTCTTGAGTTGAAAGAATTTGTGGTACTTGTTGAACGAGCTTGTAAAGCCGAAGACTTAGATAAAGAAAGGAAGAAGGCTGAGTCGATGCAAGAGATACAAGAAAGAGGTACATGAGTAAGTCATTGCCATCTCAATATAAGAAATCTAGAGAGATGTATTCTCGTTCACATGTGCCAGCTGGACATTTATACGAGAATCTCAAAAAGAAAAATTCGGGTTTTAGATCTCAGGCTACGTCTGTGGCAAGCATGGGTAACGCTGAACCTTCCAAGGCTGAATGTCCGCAATGTGGTAGACATTATTTTGGCAATTGTAGAGTGAGTGAAGGATCTTGTTTTAACTGTGGTTCTTTAGACCACTTTATTAAAGACTGTCCTGAGATGATGGAAAAAGAAAGATTTCAGAGTCCAAGGTCGAGTGGGGCAACTTCTAGGGGAAGACCCTTGAGAAGTGTCAGGCATGGGTCCGGTAGTAAGAATGTAATGCAATATACTACAGTAAGGTCTGAAGCTAGAGTTCCGGCTAGATCCTATGCCATATGTGCACGTGAAGACACAACCTCTCCTGATGTGATCACTGGTAAACTTTCTCTCTATGATACTAATGTTATTGCTTTGATAGACCCTGGCTCCACTCATTCGTATGTGTATGAAATTGGAATTTACCATGAATATACCTGCCGAGTCTACAAAATTTGTAATAAGGTGTCTAACCCGTTAGGAAAGCATGTGATAGTTGATAAAGTATGCAAGAAATGTCTTTTGATGCTTAGAGATCATTATTTTTTGGCTGACTTAATGTTGTTGTCATTTGATGAATTTGATGTCGTACTGGGTATGGATTGGTTGACACTAAATGAGGCTATAGTGAATTGTAGACAGAAAGTTATGGAACTAAATTCTGAAAATGGTGAAATTCTTCGGGTTGAATCAGATGATGCGGATAAATCTCTTATAATGTATCTTCGATGGTTGCTTAGAGATATATGAGAAAAGGGTATAAAGCTTCTTTGACATATATATTGAATATAAAGGAGTCCAAATTGAAAATTGAATCAATGTCGGCTGTGTCCGAGTATGCAGACATATTTTTGGAGGAATTACCGGGTTTACCTCCAGTTAGAGAAGTTGAATTCAGTATTGAGCTGATGCCAGGGATGGCACCCATCTCTATTTCCCCATATAGGATGGCCCCGACTGAACTGAAAGAATTGAAGTCACAGTTACAAGAGCTGACCAACAAAGGTTCCGCGAGACCAAGCATTTCATCGTGGGGTGCTCCTGTACTATTCGTGAAAACGAAGGACAACTCTATGAGATTATGCATTGACTACCAGCAACTTAATAAGGTCACAATAAAATATAAGTATCCTCTTCCAAGAATTGATGACTTGTTCGATCAATTGAAGGGAGCGACGTGGTTCTCTAAGATAGACTTGAGGTCTGGATACTACCAGTTACGAGTGAAAGAGTCTGATGTGCCTAAGACTACATTTAGAATGAGGTATGGCCATTATGAGTTTCTTGTTATGCCATTTGGTCTAACGAATGTCCTGCTATGTTTATGGATTTAATGAATCGGATTTTTCAGCCATATTTAGATAAGTTTATTATGGTGTTTATCGATGATATTCTGATTTATTCTGGAGATGAGGCAGAGCATGTCAAAATTTGAGAACTGTTTTACAGACTCTGAGGGATAAGAAGTTATATGCTAAGTTTAGTAAAAGTGAGTTTTGGCTTCGAGAGGTTGAATTTTTAGGCCACATTGTTTCAGGAGATGGTGTACTAGTTGATCCCAGTAAGATTTCTACTATCATCGAATGGAAGCCACCAAGGAACGTAATCGAAGTTAGGAGCTTTCTGGGTTTAGCCTGTGACAGCCCAAAATTGACCCTAGTCGGGATGTGGTTTCGGGACCACAAAACCGAGGCATAAAAATAATTTAAAATTTATTTTGATGCCTATGATATGTGTTAATTTGTGTGTGACATTTTTGATGTTTCGATTTAGTGTTATAAATGCGAATTTCACTAGAAAGGACCTAGTAGTGAACTTTGAATGTATGATGGGGAAATGTGTGATGACTAGTTGCTCATGCATGCAAAAATAAGGGATTTGCATGTCAAATTTCCCCCAACATGAAGTGGCGGCCATGGCAAGAGAGGATGGGCAAAACATGTCATGAAACATGTTTTGTTGGTGCATTAGGGAGAAATAATAAACAAAGGTGTATGGGTAAGAAAAGAATGAAAAAAATGTGTGTGAGTGTGGTATTCCCCCATTGCAGTGAGTTGTAGAGAAAGAAAGAAAAAATTTTGTTCATCCTTTCTTTGAGCCAAAACTAAGGAAGAAGGAGGATTTTTGCTTCATGCTTGGTTTGGAAGAGATCTAGAAGGAGATTTGGCTAAGTTTGCATCAAGATTAAGGTATGTATGAGGTTGTGTTAGGAGTTTCATGCATGTTTTGGTTGCTAACTTGATGTGCATGTTAGCCATGGCTCAAATCTTTGTTATGCCATGGAAATGGTATTTGGCCAAAGTTGTTATGGTGATAAAGCCATTGCATGCTAAGTGTGAAGCTTGATGATGATGCATGCAATGATGGATTGTCTACTTTTGAGTAAGATTTTGACTTTTCTTTTGTTTAATCATGATTGAAGTTGAAAAGGGCATGATTGTCATATTCGCCATGATGCATTCATGAGCATGGTTCATGCTTCTTGCATGTTAGTTAAAATTTGTGTTTTGGATGGCTATGGACACCTTGAAATTCGCCATGCTCATATATGTATATATATGTTTGCACATGATGTTTTGGTTATGAACTAAGTGATGAATATGGTTGTTTAAAGAAGAAGATGTTGAAGAATGATTGTGAAATTGCAAGCACATTCGGCCTAGCACACATATGAGTGCTTGATGCTATATTATAAGTTTTGAGCTACAATATGCAAAGCATTAACTAGTAAAATGCATGCTGTTTTGTGAGGTATTAAGTGCATAATTGGCCTCAACATGTACATGAATATTCGCCTTGGGTAGCCTATTGAAGGCCTTAGCTTTTCCTTGATGCTCGAATAAATTGTATTGAATTGCTTGATGTAGTATAAAATGTGCATGACCATTGTGTATTCAAGCTAAAGAGTGGCCATATGACCATTTAAACTCCTTGTCATATTCGCCATAAGCTAGCACAATGAGGTTTTAATAAATTGAATTTGTTTGAATTAGCTCAAGAGCTAAGAGGGCCACAATTGGACAAGGGAAGGAAAAAGTGATCGAATAGCCGTAAAAGCCGTTCGACAACATCCGAGGTAAGTCCTCAAGAAGTGACCTTACTTGAATTATGTGGAATGAAATATGGATGTATTGATTATTGATTTATGTGTGTATGAGTATTGAATAATGCCGGGCTAAGTCCCAAGGCGATTATGCTAGTGATTATAATTGTGTTTGAGCCTTAGTAACGAGAATGAAATATGTATGTCCAATGATTATTGATGTATGTGTGCATGAGAAATTGAATGATATCCGGGCTAAGCCCAAGACAATTATGCTGGAAATTATATCCGGTTAAGACCGAAGGCAATTGTGCTAGTGGCTACATCCGGCTAAGACCAAGGCATTCGTGCGAGACATTCTATCCGGCTAAGACCAAGGCATTTGTGCACGTGGTTATATCCGGTTATATTCAAGAATCTTGGGCTGGAGGTGAGTGTTGGTTGCTGTAATAAATTCAATTAGTACACTCGAGAAGCCCAAAGAATAAGGTACGTTTATATGTGCATTGAAAGTCGACATGTTTGAGCAACATTCGCTCAATCGACTAATGAATTTCAGTTATTGAATTGATTGATACTTTGTGAAAGTATATAATGATGAAGTGTGAAGTAAGAATGTGTATTAATGAAATGATGCATTTGGCTATGTGAATGTATTGCTGTAATTAGAGTTGATTATATTCCTTGAGACTTACTAAGCATAAAAATGCTTACCCGTTGCTTTGGCTCTCTGTTTTATAGATTTCACTCGATAGCAATCGGATTCGGGATCAATAAAGTCAAGTCATCCACACTATCAACGTCTCTATTTTGGTATAAATTTTGGTTGAACTTTGAAATGGCATGTATAGGACTACCCTTGTTGGTTAAATATGTTGTGATGTATTTGTGTACGGCCATGCGAAAATGGCTCGTAAAAGTGAAGTATCGACTTAGACTATTTGCGGTTTGTATATGTATATATTTGGTGTCATGATGTGACCATGGATTGGAAATGGGAATGTTGGTCACATGATCAGCCATTGGCATGGTTAAAATGATCATATATGAACCTATGTATGGCAAGACTAGTTGGTTCATGGAGACTACCAAATAGGTAAGACCTACCTTAAAAACAGATGCTGCCAGCTGCAGTGACGTGAATGTGAAAAATCACCAAAATTTGTAGGAATGGTATTAAATAGTGAATAAGCTATGTAAATGAACCTTGGTGAGTCTATTTTCATATGGAAGAAACGAAATGGTCATAGGAGTTACATGTTAAGAGATATTAAAGCTATTGTGAGACAGGGCCAGAACGGTTTCTGGGTCCCATATCGCAACTTTAAAAATTTTCTATAAATTATCCAGAAAGAATTAGGAGTCATGCCTTATATGTACAGATTCCATTTTGAGTCTAGTTTCATTAGAAATAAACGGAACCAGTATTAAAGTTCTGTACAGTGAGATATTCAAGTTGTAACGCGCGAAGGTCAGAGCAGTCGATCCCTGTAACATGGGTGACTTTAACTAATAAACTGTACCAATTGGCCCGACCAAAAATTCTAGAAATAAATCCATGGATGGATACATGAGTCTAAATTCAGGGAAAATTTACGAAACCAGTTTCCGAGTTTTGAAACTCGAGATATGATTTTTAAGGCGACGGTGATGCAGTTTTCCAGCCTGACTGGAAATGTCAAATTGGTGGGCAAAACAAGTGAACTTGGTTTGTTAACCCCTCGTGTCCGACACCGGCGATGGTCTCGGGTTCGGGGTGTTACATAGCCAGTTATTACAGATAGTTTTTGAAAGGGTTTTCGATGATAGCCACTCCAACGATGAAGTTGTTGCAAAAAGATGTTAAGTTCGAATGGATGGAGAAGTGCCAACAGAGTTTTGAGAAACTGAAAGCATTGTTAACCGAGGCACCAGTGTTAGTACAACCGGAATCAGGGAAAGAATTTGTGATTTATACTGATGCGTCCTTGAATGGACTAGGTTGTGTACTTATGCAAGAAGGTAAGGTATTAGCTTATGCTTCAAGGCAATTGAAGCCCTATGAGAAGAACTATCCTACGCATGATTTAGAATTAGCAGCTATTGTATTTGCTTTGAAGATTTGGCGACATTATCTATTCGGGGAGAAATGCCATGTTTATTCAGACCATAAAAGTCTTAAATATCTGATGACTCAAAAAGACTTGAATTTGAGGCAACGAAGGCGACTTGAATTATTAAAAAGATTATGAGCTTGTGATAGATTATCACCCGATTAAGGCAAATGTGGTTGCCGATGCTTTGAGTAGGAAGTCTTTATTTTCTTTGAGAGCTATGAACGCACGACTAGCCCTATCTCATGATGGCGCTATTCTAGTTGAGTTAAAAGTTAGACCGACTTTTCTTCAACAGATTTGTGATGCTCAGGAAGCTGTAAAGAGTTACAAGCTAAGAAAGCTCAGTGTGATCCGAGCTGTGAATCAGATTTCCAGAGAGGTCCTGATGGTTGTTTGAGGTTCCGTGGAAGGATTTGTGTCTCGAAGGATGCTGAGTTGATTCTGGATATTTTGCATGAGGCTCATAACGGAGGTATGTCAGTTCACCTGGGTAGCACAAAGATGTACAATGATTTAAAGAAAATGTATTGGTGGATTGGCATGAAAAGAGATATATTCGAATTTGTATCGAGATGCTTGATTTGCCAACAAGTAAAGGCCAAACACCAGTTACCTTCAGGTTTACTTCAGCCTATCTTAGTTCCCGAATGGAAATAGGACAGAATTACTATCGACTTTGTGATAGGCTTGCCGTTGACACTAAGAAAGAAAGATGCCATATGGGTATTGGTTGACAGATTAACTAAGTCGGCTCATTTTATACCGGTACGTGTTGATTATTCACTTGATAAGTTAGTGGAGCTGAACATTTATAAGATTGTGAGACTTCATAGAGTACTTTTATCAATTATTTTGGACATGGATCCGATGTTCACTTTGCGGTTTTGGAAGAAGTTACAAGAAGCTTTGGGTACAAAGCTGAATTTTAGTGTCACTTTTCATCCACAGACTGATGGACAATCCGAGAGAATAATTCAGACACTTGAAGATATGCTTAGATGTTGTGTTCTTGAATTTCAAGGTAGTTGGGAAAAGTACCTACCTTTGGTTGAATTTGCCTATAATAATAGCTATCAGACGAGTTTGAAAATGGCACCTTATGAAGCATTGTATAGACGTAAATGTCATACACTATTGTATTGGATTGAATTTAAGGAGAATAAGATTCATGGGATAGATTTGATTAAGGAAACCGAGGAAAAAGTGAAAGTAATTTGTGATTGTTTGATAGCGGCGTTGGATAGAAAAAAGTCGTATGCAGATTTGAAAAGGAAAGAAATTTAGTATCAAGTTGGTAATAAGGTATTCTTGAAAGTATCTCCATGGAAGAAGGTTTTAAGATTCGGTAGAGAAGGTAATAAGGTATTCTTGAAAGTATCTCTATGGAAGAAGGTTTTGAGATTCGGTAGAGAAGGCAAGTTGAGTCCTCGTTTCATAGGACCGTATGAGGTTACCGAGAGGATAGGGCCTGTTGCTTATCGATTGGCTTTGCTGACTTAATTAGAAAAGATTCACGATGTGTTTCATGTGTCCATGTTGTGCCGATATAGATCTGACCCTTCACATGAAATTATACCGAAAAAGGTTGAAATCAGATCGGATATGACATGATGAAGAACCTATTAAGATCTTGGCTCGAGAACTCAAGCAATTCCTAAACAAAAGTGTTGCTCTTGTGAAAGACATGGGGTTGAAGAGGCTACATGGGATCCCAAGGAGGCCATAAGGAAACAATATCTAAACCTTTTCACCAGTAAGATTTTCGGGGATGAAAATCCCTAAATGGGGTAGAGTTGTAACATCCCAAATTAGGGCCTACACGGAACAATGGTTTCGAGACCATAAATCTCAGATAGAAATAGTTATTTTATGATTCTTATGAGGATAATTTTATGAATGCATGCTTGTGTGAAAGTTTCATGAAGAAATTCTATGCATAAAATGTCCAATTACATTTTAGGGACTAAATTGAATAAAGTGCAAAACTTGCATTCTAGAAGCTTTAAGCATGAAATTGCATTAGAATTGAATTAGAGGGTCCTAATTAGAAATTATACCAATTTTTAAAATTTTGGACAAAAATGGACATGCATAGGAAAAATTGGAAAGAGAAACCCTAAGGGCATTTCGCTCATTAGGTATTAAAAGAATAAAAAGGGAAAATCAAACCAAAAATGTGTCCATCTTCTTCTTTGGCTACCGAAAACCACAAAACACCATAGCTAGGGTTTTGTTCAACATTTCCAAGCTCAATAGTAAGTGCTCTCTAGCCCCGTTTTTAATGTTCTTTGTATTTTTAAAGTCTGGGTAACATGGTCTACCCATTTCTAGCTATATTTTGAGCTAGAGTTCATGTATGAAAATTTACCCATGTATGAAATGCTTGTATTTTGATTATTAATAGAGGAATATGAATGTTTGATGCATGACAAACATCTTTTACTAGGTGATTTTTAGTGAAGACACCTAAACAAGGGACTTGTTTGTAAAAATGTAAAAGTGAGTAGTAATAATGTGAAATGAAAGAAAATATGGGCTGATATGAGCATAGTAAAGGTTCAGCTAAGCTTGGGTAATTAAGAAAATTCATGCATTTCATTTTACGAGCCTAGGGACTAAGTCGCAAATAAGTGAAAGTTTAGGGGTCAAAATGTAAATTTGCAAAAGCATGATTTATGGACCCATTTGAATAATGTGAATAATAAATAAGTTAAATTTGGCATTATAGATCAAGAAAAACGTGAATCGGGACTTGATCGAGGAAAGAATAAAGTACATAATGTTTAAGCTCGATTATCACCATTTTGTATCGAGGTAAGTACACATGCAAATAATGTGGTGTTGTAGTATGTTTTTGATGCTTTAATATATTGTGATAAATGTTTTATATTGGTTATGAGTTACATGCTTATGGATTGCTATGAAAGCATGAATGTATTATGGTCGTAATTTATGACGTTACGAGCAAGTACGATGGAGATACTATATGCTAGTGAGGAAAAATCCTATTTGAACCTTAGGAATAGTTTACGATATAAGTGACATGTCACTAGGAACTAAGAAGTCCAAACTCATTAAGTGGTCCGGGTTCGTAAGATATGTGGCATCCGAGCTCGTTGAGAGGTTCGAGTTCATAATAGATGAGATTCACGTAACACCCGAGCTCGTTGAGAGGTTTGAGTTCATTATGGATGTGTTACATGTTATGTGGTAGCTTCGGCTATGTTGTATATGTGGCACTTATGTGCAAGGTTTCCGCGTATCCAATAGTATTCCGAGATTTCAATGGGTAATGTAATGAATGTAATGAGAGTCCCGAGGAGGACATATGAAAGAGGTATGGTTACGGATACTTTACGATGAGAACAGGTATGTATGGAAAACCTATGAGTAATGCCTTAATAAAGATTGATTTATGATGAACAAGTATATATGTGCATATGATGAGTAAGTAGAAAGGTTTGAATGATAGATAATCTTTATGTATATGTTGCTAGGTTTCTACATGTTGATTCCTTACTACCTTTTCATATTATTTTTATGTGGACTTACTAAGCTTTAATGCTTACTCCCCTCTCTTTTCCATCCTTTATAGTTCTGCCAAGCTAGCTCACAGATCGGAAGCTATCGGAGTATTTGATCACACTATCAAAAGGCAATTAGGTATAGTGATACAAACCCGCCCCATAAACTACTTTGGTCAAGCTTACCAAGTCGAGCATTGCATTGTTGGCAAGCTGATCCTAGCTTGTTTCCAGCTCCCGAGCTTCGTTTAGGTCAATTCAGTTTATTATCGGGTTAATTTTGGTTTGACATAGCTCATTAGAGCTCAACTTGGTTTGATGCAAGCTCATTGAGCTTGGCTCGAAATTATTTAATTTCATTCATTCTAATTTGCTGAAATAATTAAGTTAGTTTATTTAGTTAGCTTAAAACAATTAGCTCATTTTAATTTGTCAAATCAGTACATAATTAAATAAATTTTAATGAGTCTTAGTTTAGGACAAATTAATTAGCTGCTACTATTTATTTGTCTAAGCCGAATTTAATTGTTGTCCTAAGCTTAGACAAATTAAATAAGCTATTTATGTCTTAACCGAATTTAATTCATGTTGCTACTTTGTCCAGCCGAATTATGGTGCATATTAATTACTATTCGAATTAAAGAGATGTTAGAGCAAGCATAGGACGAATTTAAGGAGTTGTTCAACATGCAAGGGGCGTCCATTAAAGAGGTTGTTTGTGGCAAGCATGCATGGCCGAATTAATTTCTATTTACTTGATGCATTAATTTATTGTAGGTTCATGGCAAGAAACAAATTCAATGTACAACACTTAAGAAGGTTTCTTGTGCATGGCCAAGACATGTTCATGGACGACATTTATTGAAGTGTTTCCCATGCATGGAAGACTTAAATGAGTTGTTGAAGCATTGATGCATGGATAACATTAAAAGTTGCTAAATTTTCCTTCTTCCCATATGCCTTTTCGTGGAGACCAATGGACAAAGAATTAAAAACATGCTGGTTGATATTTCCCAAGTGGCCATTCGGCCAAAGCATGCATGAAGGCTTCCATTCATTCTCTCCTTAGCTGAATCCTGTCAAGCTCCCATGCTTCACATTCATTCAGCCGAATTGCTTCTCCATGAAGCATGCCCAATGGCGTTCCAAGTAGTTGAATTTAGACTTAGTCACTAATGATTTTCTTTTAGTTTATTCTAGTATTTTCTAGCCGAATTTTACTTAGTCTTTAAGCAATGTTCTTTTAACCATTCAACTACTTAGCTTATAAATAGTTGTTTGTTGTCATTTGAAAAGGTTGTTGAACTTTGATTATTGTTTCTTTGTTAATGAAACTATTTGGTGAGATTCTTTTCTCCCTAATTTCGTTGAAGACTTGTTGGCTTATCTAGGAAGCCTAATGGCGTCAACCTATTTTTCATCTATCCCGAACTTATCACTATTTATAGTGTGGCATTTGAAACTATACCAAGATTCCTACCTCGCTAAGAAGTGGGTCGAGGTTTACCTTCTTTCATCCGATCACCTTAAAAGCCTATAGGCAATTAGGTCGATACTCTCTAGTATTGGTTCGTGCTTCATTTTGAGTTTCTTTCTTTCCATACTTACATTTCATATTTTAATGCTTATCTTTGAACCCCTTGAATAGCTTCCGCATTATTTACTTAAAAACATCCTTTTGAACAAACTGAACGATACTTCTTCGTAGACAATCGGGCATCTCACATACGACTCGACTTATCCTAAGGCAGATCGTATGATATACTGAAATTATTATTTTGAGTATGGCATGTATAGGAAACTTGGTCATTTTGTGGTATGTGTCATGTTATTTGGCCAAATTGTGAAGGTCTATGATAATGATGATTCGTTTTGTAATGGCCATGTGATATGGCTCATATTCGATCATTTGGGTTGTAATCTAATTACCCATGAATGCATGTGCTAGTGTTTTGATGGTAGGATATGTTATTGTTTAGCGAGTGCATGGTAATGATGTGATATGTTGTTGATCAGTGAATGTATGGTAAAGTATGAATTGGTTGCTAAAGGATAAGGAATAACCTAATGGCTTAAAATGACTATAAGTATGAATGCACAATTTGAAGTCATAATAACAAGTTTAGTAATGCATGAAATTGGTGTGGAATGCCTCTAAATAGAGTAACAAATGAATATGCAATAGGATGACTTTATGATGATGTGAGAGTGCCATGGTGTGGAATATTATAGTGCTTGAATATGTCATGTTGCATTCCATAAAGTATGTTTGTATGTATGAGTGGTTGTGGGTGACTATTGGCTTGGAAAATATCCATTAAACAGTCTCCACGGGTAGACACACGGGCATGTGTCTACTCCATGTTTGACACATGGTTTGCCCCATGGGCGTGTTGAATGGTCGTGTGTCCCCTGCACCTAAAATTTTCTAAGTCAGTATGCATGGTAGTACACACAATGGTAGAGACACGACCATGTGTCTCAGCCGTGTGGAGGACACGGCCTACCGTACGAGCATGGTCCTTGGTTGTGTGCCCCTAAATGAGTGATGACGTCATAAATAGAATGTCCAGGTTTTTGGACACGGGCAATGACACAAGCATGTCTAGGCCATGTGAGGGACACGTGCGTGTGCTCGGCTGAGTGAAAACACCTTAAACCCTATTCCGACGTCGAATACGGGTAAGGGGTGTTACATTCTCTATACATATAAACAAATGGGTGAGTTTACGAAAACTCAGTGTGTAATCCCATATAAGCAAATGGTCAGAAAACAAGCACGGATTGTGCCTAAGCCCTTTTTTTTAACAGTGACAATATCAGTTTAGGCTCTAGCCCATCTCAATACAGAAATAGTCATGTGTTTGGGCCTTGGCCCATTACAGTAACAATAATCTGTGCAGTGACAGTTTAAACAATATATAAGTCCTACAATCCAGCTTCTACACTCTAACTCCGTCCAACCATACACTCCATGTGGGGATATAATCAACCCACCCATCCCTATAGTTCAGAATTAGCATCGGTTGCAGCACTACATAGTAATATGCAGTTGGGCTGCCAGTAGTTTAGGCTCGAAGCCTTTCATTATACTTCATCCGATCAGTATAAACCCATCCCCATGCAATGCATCATACAATTATGTCATGTCATGTTATAAAATCATACATGTATCCATTACAGTTTAAATAACATGCTAAAATACGGTCATACATGCACATATATATATACTTCACATAGGGGCAAAACAGTCATCTTACCATTTAAGAGCAAAATAGTCATTTTATCATATAAACTTACCGACCTAAAAATAGGTCTACAGTCGTCTCAGGTGACTCGTACAACCTTATCAGTCAAATAGTGAAAATGGACCCCCATGTGGGCCCACATGCCCGCATGGCCCACATAGCCATAAATGGCTTTGGCCGTGTGGATTACACAGCCTGGCCCAATATTCTCCACACGTTCGTGTGGTTTACCTGTGTGGGGCCCACACAGCTTAGTTCGGCCCAATAAGGCCCAAAACGGCCTAAGCCCATGAAATCACTCATGATGGCCTTCACGATCAAATACTCATGTATAGCCACACGGACTACCACACGAGCGAGCGTACGCTTGTGTAGCGTCATCATTCACTTATTTCGGCTCTTGCCGGTTTCCATAGTTGAAATGGTGATTATACACCTTGTTTGAGAAAGTGTGCGCACCCCTCTCGAGCACAATCATAGTACTCCATTAGTCTCTTACACGATAAGGTTAAAACGACCCTTCTAATAATATTTATCTAAAAGATACATTACCCCTTGCCTTAGTCGACCGATTTAGGCTTGCACCCCTTTACTCGTCACAAGATTTTGATTACAATCCCTCTAACGATAACCTACATACCAATCGAAACCTATTAACCTTAATCATAACTGTTCATACAAATAGTTTGGACCAATGTATACCACTCACTGAAATCGCAGAACCGAATATAGGGAAGGGAAACAATCGGCCCATCCCTAAAAAAAATCACCCAAAACAACAGAGGCAAGGCTAGCACAAGTACCCTCTAGTAATTATCGGCAATAAAGAAAGATGTTAGAGGAAAGCTATTAATACTGCGAGACCAGACAAGTTACTCCCTCGCCTCATAGCGGCGGCACCTGCCTTTTAAGTTAAGTCATTTCCTAAGACGGCTACTCTTATTCTACGACAATCTAAGTAGCAGCTCCACAAGTCCGCTCGGAACCAGTCGACTCCTACGCCATTCGTTCTTCCCTCTCGGTTGGCGTTTGCCAGCCACTAGAGCAAGTAAAAGAACCTACATACAATGAATGAACTTAAAAAACCGCCGATTTTGGCCGGATTGTACACCTTTGTGTCTAGCTATGCATATGGATGCGCCTGATTGATCAAATATCAATTGCCAAAACCCAAGAGAATAGAGGTGAAGTATTCAGTCAAACAACAAGGTGGAAAGAGGGAAAAATTGAGAGGGAGAAAAGAATAGAATCAGCCAAGACAAAACCTACAGAGGGAGAGGAAGAAGGGTATTCGGCCAAAGGCAAAAGGGAGGGCACGCCAGACAAAAGAGTCAAGGAAAAGAAGGAAAATCGGTAAACAAAAGAACTGCAGGGAAAAGACAAGTCAAAAATAAACGAACCCGAAAGACATTAGCCAAAAAACCCCAGCACAATTCGGCCTCCCAGAAGAGAAAAACGCAACACAAATCGAAGAATGAATAGCAAAACTAGGAACAAAATTTCGGCACCCAAAGAAAAAAAAGGTGCTCTGACCGATTTTGACAAAATGGGACTCCCATATTCGGTACACCCCTTAACCCTCTCCTCACTTGACTCATCAAATCTCTCTAACATAATCTCCTCAACCACCAAATTCAAACTCCACTCAACTCAGCAGTATTTCGGCCAAACTCTACTACCTACATGGCATAGGCAGCAAAATAAAACCCCTATTGCGCAAGGAAGGACTCGAACTTCAGACCTTGGGAAACCATAGCACGCCACTTATCCCTAGGCCAGCAGGTCCTTTCCGGACATAAAATACCCACATTTATTTAAAAGCCTACTAACTAGAGATAGATGTTTATCCATTTAAAAACAAAACTTTTGAGTAAGCCAAGGCTTGAACCTAAGACTTCTCAAACACTTCCCAAGACACTTAACCTCTGACGCAGACATGCACTTATGTGTCACTTTCTTGCACGACTAAAAATTTATGTGGAACCTCCTAACTATTCCCATGCTCAAGACCTAATACTTCTAGGCCCAAAATTCGGGGCATTACATTTCACCCCTCCTTAAAGAAATTTCGTCCCTGAAATTTCTAACTATCAGATCAGCTGCACAACACAAACTACACCACTACGCTCCCGTTGCGCACTCTAGTTCCAAAACACTACCACATTTAACTTGAGTGTTTTTAGTACAGTCTATAGATTGATTGGGACAGTGCGTCAATCCAATACTCGACCACATTAGGGGAGACACTAGAGACACCCCTGAAGAGCTCAACTTTATTGGACTGGAGCCGTTCCGACTGACCCTCGGCCCCTAGTTCCAGTATTGGGCTCAGCGACCCTTTCCAAAATCCTTAGCTTAGCTTGGGACAATGCATTGTCCCCAGCCACAGTAATGGGTGACATTGGTGTCTCACTTGCATCCAGATTAGGCATATTGCCAAATGACGAGGACCCAGCTCGAGCACTTCCACGGCCTCCGCTGCGGCCTCTTGTACCCCTTCCACGAGCACTAGAGGTGCTCATTGTCTATTCACGTTTTATCTGAATTAACAGTTTTATGCAAATCAGTTTACAGTTCCAGTTGTTTATGAACAGATATTTTATGGAGACAGTATCACAAGTATAGAGTTTTATTTCTGCACAATGCAGTGTCTATTAGTGTCTATTGGTTTTTCTACAGTTTCAGTGTACACTACTAAAGAGTTTGCAGTACGATATACTACCTATAGTAGTCTCAGTAATCCTACTTATAGCAATTTCAGTCAAAGTCAAAATACAGTTTTCAGAGAGAACTTACAGGATCAGCGCGGAGACTCAATGTACCACACATTCAGTAAAAACATTTCAAAATACTCTCAATTCATTTGAAACAGTTTTTCTTAAAATTTTAAGTTTTAAAAGAATCTTAAATCAACAGCCGAATTTTGCAACCTGGCTTTGATACCACTAAATGTAATACCCCAAACCCGGCCTAGACGTTATGGCTGAATCTGGCGATGTCAAATTGAAGTGTTTTTCATAAAGTATAATCTCGTTGAAAAACCAATTCTTTATTTAACCTCTTTATGTGATCTTACGATATGTTTACTCATTATCAAAGTCTAAGTCGTTTGTTAAAAGTTAATCATATTAAATTGTTCCTAATTTTAAAAATATTATTTCTTGCAGAAGCATTTAAAACATGTTGCGTGAACGTTGTGTTTTGGAAAACATTTGTCTTTTTGAAAACTCGCATCCTACTACTAGCAGAAGTAAATCAAAATAAATAAAACCCCCAAAAATTAAAGGTTAAAGATTAAAGAGGCCTTATTACAAAAACAAATTACCCAAAATAAAACTATTAGAATTTAAACCCAATAAGAAAGTCCGTGCAGTTGTGTGGCCACCTTTGAGTCCCTCGTGGCATTGATCCGCCTAAGCCTGGGGATTACCTATACAAATAAACACATGGGTGAGTTTACAAAAACTCTATGTGTAATCCCATATAAGCAAACAATCAAAAAACAAGCACAGACTAGGCATAAGCCTTTTTTTTGTAACAGTGACAATAACAGTTTGGGCTTTAGCCCATCTCAATACAGAAACAGTAATGTGTTTGGGCCTTGGCCCATTACAGTAACAATAATCAGTGTAGTAACTGTTTAAACAATATATAAGTCCTACCCATCCAGCCTCTACACTCCAACTCCGTCCAACCCTACACTCCATGTGGGCATATAATCAACCCACCCATCCCTACACTCCAGAATTAGCATCGGTTGTGGCACTACACAGTAATATGAAGCTGGGCTGCCAGTAATTTAGGCTTGAAGCCTTTCAGTACACTTCCTCCGATCAGTATAAACCCATCCCTATTCAATGCATCATACAATCATGTCATGTCATGTCATAGAATCATAATGTATCGATTACAGTTTCCATAACATGCTAAAATACGGTCATACATGCACATATATATATACCTCACATAGGTGCAAAACAGTCATCTTACCATATAAGAGCAAAATAGTCATTTTATCATATATAGGGGGTCTAGGTAAACTTACCGACCCAACAGTAGGTCTACAGTCGTCTTGGGCGACCCTTGCAACCCTATCAGTCAAACAGTGAAAATTGGCCTAAGGCCCATAATGCGGGCCAATGTGGGCTCACACGCCCGCGTAGCCCATATAGCCCAGAAATGGCTTTTTCCATGTAGATTACACAACTTGGACCAATATTCACCACAAGTTCTTGTGGTTTACCTGTGTGGGGGCCATGTGCCCGTAGGGCCCACATGGCCCAGTTCGGCCCAATAAGGCCCAAAATGGCCTAAGCCTATGAAATCACTCATGATGGCCTTCACGATCAAATGCCCATGTATAGCCATGCGAACTACCACACGAGCGAGCGTACGCTCGTGTAGCGTCATCATTCACTTATTCTGACTCTTGCCGATTTCTATAGTTAGAATGGAGATTACACACCTTGTTTGCGAAAGTGTGCGCACCCCTTTCGAGCACAATCATAGTACACCATTAGTCTCTTACATGATAAGGTTAAAACGACCCTTCTAATAATATTTATCGAAAAGATACATTACCCCTTGCCTTAGGCGACCGATTTAGGCTTGCACCCCTTTACCCGTCACAAGAGTTTGATTACAAGCCCCTTAACAATAACTTGCATACCAACCGAAACCTATTAACCTTAATCATAACTTATCGTACAAACAGTTTGGACCAACGTACACCACTCACAGAAAACACAGAACCGAATATAGGGAAGGGAAACAATTGGCCCATCCCCAAAATGATCACTCGAAATGACAGAGGCAAGGCTAGCACAAACACCCCCTAGCAATTATCGGTAGCAAAGTAAGGTGTTAGAGGAAAGCTATTAATACGATAGAAAGAGAAAATGAGAGAATAATCAAGTGCAGTCAAATCTGATTGATCAAATATCGATTGCTAAAACCCAAGAGAATAGAGGTGAAGTATTAGGCCAAACAACAAGGTGAAAAAAGGGAAGAATTGAGAGGGAAAAGAGAAGAGAGTCGGCCAAGACAAAACCTACAGAGGGAGAGGAAGAAGGGTATTTGGCCAAAGGCAAAAGGGAGGGCACGCCAGACAAAAGAGTCAAGGAAAAGAAGAAAAATCGGTAAACAAAAGAACTGCAGGGAAAAGCCAAGTCGAAAATAAATGAACACGAAAGATAGTAGCCAAAAACCCCCCAACACAATTCGGCCTCCCAGCAGAGAAAAATGCAACACAAACTGAAGAATGAGTAGCAAAACTGGGAATAAAAATTCGGCACCCAAAGAGAAAAAAGGTGCTGTGACCGATTTTGACAAAATAGGATTCCCATATTCGGCACACCCCTTAACCCTCTCCTCACATGACTCCTCAAATCTCTCCAACATAACCTCCTCAACCACCAAATTCAAACTCCACTCAACTCAGCAGTATTTCGATAAAATTCTACTACCCACACGGCATAGGTAGCAAAATAAAACCCTCATTGTGCAAGGCAGGACTCGGACTTCAAACCTCGAGAATCTATAGCACACCACTTATCTCCTAGGAAAGCAGGAGCTTTCCTGGCATAAAATACCCACATTTATTTAAAAGCCTACTAACTAGAGACAGATGTTTATCCATTTAAAAACAAAACTTTTGTGCAAGCCAAGGCTTGAACCCAAGACTTCTCAGACAGTTCCCAGGACACTTGACCTCTGAAGCAGGCATGCACTTGTGTGTCACTTTCTTGCACGGCTAAACATTCATGTGCAGCCTCCTCACTGTTCCCATGCTCAAGACCTAATACTTCTAGGCCCAAAATTTGGGGCATTACATGTTACACAGCTGTGTGTCCAATGGGGTACCCTACGATTTTAAGCCAGTATACCCCACAGTTTTGACATGGCCTAGACACACGGGAGTGTCTATTGGCCGTGTGTGGCACACGGGCTGGCACATGAGCGTGTGGTCGGTCGTGTGACCCAAGTCAGTAACCTCCCTAAATTTCACACGAGCTGGCACACAGGCGTGTCATGTGGCCATATGGACAAGTCAGTATGTATGCCCTATTTTGCTGCAGCCTAGACACACGGGCGAGTCTAATGCCGTGTGAGGCACATGGCCTGTTCACACGGGTGTGTGACCTGTATAACTTTGAAATTTAAGTCTTGAAAAATTTTGTACGTGCTCGATTTAGTCCCGACCCCTTTCTAAAACATGTTTAAGTTCTTGTTGACCTATGTAAGGGACTCTATAATGATGTATAACCATGATGCTATGATGTTTATGAAATGAATACGAAATGTTTTGATATGTCTAGTAATTCCTCTTTACCCTAGTCTGGTGACGGATACGGGTTAGGGGTGTTACAAGAATTCTTAAAATATGAGTGACATGTCATTAGGGTTACAGTTTAGGTTGAGATCCTGCATTTGTTGCAGACTCACTGCAGCTCATATGAGCTTACTGATATATCAGCTTGTAAGAGCTTACATTTCCAGTTTGTCAGAGCTTACCATTTCAGCTTAATACAGCTTACTGTCCGTCAGCTCAGGAGGAGCTTACTGATCATAGCTCGAAAGAGCGAAAATGATAATAAATTGATGGATTATTGATTTATATGTTATGTATAGCACTCGAGTACCCCTCGATGTTCTAGTAGGTTCAACTAGCGTAAATTCTATTATTGGTTATGTAAAAAAGCTATGTGTTACACAGATGAATTACTGTTATACGAATGAAGTACTGTTTATAAGGATGAGTTGCTGTTATCGAATGAATTACTTTTAATATGATTGAGAGTGAAATGTTACAAATGATGTACATGATATATGTGAATGTGATATGATATAATGTTTTGAGTATTAAATTGAGATAATGGATGATTACTTGCACTTGTGTGACAAACTTGTGGATGAATGCTTGTATATAGGCATTTGGTAATTGAATTTGATATACTTTGTTTAATTTTTTTATTATGTATAAAAAGTAAGTTAAATTCTGAATTATAAGGGCTTACTAAGCTATAAAGCTTACTCTGTTGCTTTATCGTGTTTTATAGAGGTTCGATAGCTCGCTCGATTAAGATTAAGCCGGAGTTATGCATCACCCTATCTAGTTGTTAATTGGTACCTTTGAACTTATGGATATATGTAAATATGGCATGTATAGGCTAGTTATAAAGATGATAGTTATGGTTACTTGAGATAGTGATTTTGGTACATGTTGTGGTATAAGTTAAAAGCCATGTGATTTGGCTTAAGTTGGTATAATGTTTTGGTTGTGTATAAGTATTTAAATATGGTATATTTTGGTAAATAGTAAATGGAATGAAAATATGCAAATGTTGTTTTGATATGTGATAGGCATATGAATGGGAAATGCATGATATTAAATAGGTATTTGAATATTATGTCAAATTGGTATAAAATGTGTATGAAATGTTGTGAATTGGCTGCTTATTGAGTTATAAAATGTTGCAAATTATGTTTGTGCAGGTATGTAAAAATAAGGTGGCTAAATGGCTTTGTAAATAGCCTATTTTTGTCCAATCGGTAAAGACAAGGGCGTGTATCTCGATCATGTGTGACACATAGTCATGTTACACGGCTGTGTGTCCCTTGGTGTTGACAATTAAATCAAGTCAGTATACTCCACACAGTCTCACACACAGGCGTGTGAATAGCTGTGTGGTACAAGTAAGTATACCCCCAATTGGAAAACGGCCTAGCACACGGGCGTGTGACTTGGCCGTGTTGCATAAGTCAGTATACCCTACAGGTTTGCCACGGCCTATTACATGGCCTAGCACACGGGCGTGTGTGGCCATTTCGAAGGACACATGGGCTAGGCACACGGGCATGCGCTTGGTCGTATGACCCAAGTTAGTATGTACCCCTTGTTTTCACATGGCTTGTGACATGGGTGTGTCTGGTGGTCGTGTGAGACACACGAGCTTGTGTTGAATGTTTTATAAGTTATTGGTTTAGTCCTGAACCACTCCTAAAGCATGTTTTAGGCCTCATAGGCTTTTATATTGAATGAGAATTGTATGAATTGATTGAATGTATAAGAAAAGTACGATTATATGTGTTAGAAGCCCGGTAATGCTCCGTAACCCTATTTTGATGTTGAATACGGGTGAGGGGTGTTACATTTAAAGTGTATTTTGGGACTAAATTGAATGAATAGATGATTAAATAAGTTAAGTTTAAATATATTAGATCAAGAAAGGAGAAATACAGATTTGGATCGTGGAAAAGATAAAGTTATCGACTAATCGACTCGATTCACCGTTTTAATATCTGAGGTAAGTTCGTATGCTATAATTTCATTTCAAATGTATTTTATCTTCTTTGATATAGCATGAATTGTGATTATGGGATTATAGACAAGTTCAAAAATGATTCGACGAAGATTCGACTGTTGAAATCCCGGTTGAACCTTAGGAATAGTTTAGGATGCTAGTGACATGTCATTAGGGAACTTTGAGTTGGCTTCGGGCCATGATATAGCACTTCGAGTGCAAGATAAATCGATTTGGCTTTGAGCCATGCATATCGGCTGATTTGGCTTTGGGCCATGATATTAGAATTTCGGATAAGTTACCTTGATTTGGCTTCGGGCCATGGTATTGGTACTTATCGTGTAAGACCCTTGAGTATCCAACTTCTATTCTAAATGGTTCAATTACTAAATGAAAGATGTGGTTGAGTATGAGGTTGGTAAAAGATGGTACAGGTACGTACTATAATGAATTGACTTTTGGAAACTATGGAATTGATAAGTCTTTGGTAAGTTATGATATGGCCACACCTCCCGAGTTGCTAGCTGCCAAAGTAGATCCTCTCGAGTTGCCCGTAGGACCGATCACCCAAGCTCGAGCCAAGAGGTTCAAAGACGCGATTTCAGCTTTAGTTGATCGAGCTTGGGCCAAATCCATCACCAGCTTACTCGAGAGTTTGAGGACTAGCTTAACAAGTCATCCTTGTAATGTTTTCCTAGCTCGTCCAGCTCACAATCAATTCAGCAAGCTCGGTTCCAGCACAACAAGTTCACATCCAGCTAAACTTCAGCTCATGAGCTTGTTCTTAGCTCAACTTCAGCTCTTGAGCTCAGACTCGGCTCACTTCCAGCTCACGAGCTTGGACTTAGCTCGATTATAGCTCACGAACTTAATCGTAGCTCATGAAGTTATTTATAGCTTATTATAATAGTGTTGACTTTTACTTGATTAAGTTCATTAATTAGATATCTTTAATTAACTATGTTTAATTAAGTTCACATTAGTAATTAATTATGTTTTATGTTTATTAATATTACATGTTTTAATTATGTAATAACCGAATTAATGCTTGGGATATTTGTTCACATTTATGCCGAAATTAAGGTGTTCATATGGGATTTAATGAATTGATTTTTTTTTGTAGGTGCATTACTTGGGACGCATGGTGCATGGAAGAATTAATTTTGGTGTGCTGCCCATTTGAGTTCCCTATGTGACTATTCGGCCATGCCTCTCCAAATAACCAGGGTGGTCATTAAGTGCTTCTTAAAGCTTTCACACTTGGCCGAACTTGTGTTCACATTCCATGGACCATTCGGCTAGCTTGGTTCATATTTGATGGCTTTTCAATGGTTGGTGTTCACACCTAAAAAGGGCTAATGAGCTCTCCACATTAACTCCAACACTTTTGGCCAATCATCACCAATTTATGGCTCACTTATTAGCCTTGGCCGAATCTAGCCTTAGCTCCAAGGGTCTTGTTCACACCTTGTTCATTCATCTTCCATTCCTTAGCCATGAAGGTGACTTTTTGGAATAAGGTTCAGCTGAACATGGACAAGCTCATTAAGTGATATTTTTCTAGAATTTTTAAGAATATTCAAGGCTTATCTTTCATAGTTCATAAGTCTATGAATGTGCCTATTCGACTGGACTTGTAAGGCTTATAAATTCGACCATTTGCATTGTGTAAAGGACTTTTTCCAAAAATATAGCCGAACCTTTGTTCTCATGAGAATTTTCTTCTCTAAATCTCGTTTAAGATTTCATTGGCTTATCTACCTAGTGGTGGAGTGAATCGACTTCTTTTAGAAATCAAACTTATCACTAATTTTAGTGTGGTGTTAAAAAAAACTCAATACCGAGGTTCTTATCTGCCTAGATAGTGGGTGATGTGATATCCCGAATTAGGGCCTAAACGAAATAGTGGTTTTGAAACCAAAAATTTTTGATTAATTTTTTATAATTTCTTGAGTGATTAGATGTATGTGTTAAAATATCGATAAAAAATTTCATGAATTGGATGTCTAATTTGCCTATTAGGACTTAATTGCAAAAGTTGATAAATATGAGTTTTAGATGTTAAAGGATTTAATTGAAAAGCATAATTGAGGCAGAGGTCCTTAAATGGTAGTTATACCATTAGGTTTTCATGGACAAAAGTGGACATACATAGGTAGAAATAACCAAAGTTTTTAATGAAGGGTATTTTAGTCATTTGGTAATTAAAAGATTAAAAAAAGGAAAAAGATGGCAAAATATGTCCATCTTCTTCATTAGGACGAAATTTCAAGGGTTCTCCATAGCTAGGGTTTGTTTCAAGCTTCCAAGCTCCATAGCTAGTGATTCCAAGCCCCGTTTTTAATGTTCTTTACGTTTTTGGAGTCCCGGTAACTTAATTTAGCTTATTCTAGCAATAATTTAACCTAGGGTTTATATTTGGAAAAATACCCATAGGTGAAATGTGTTTATTTTGATGTTTTATGGTAGAATATGAAGCTTTAAATTGTGTTAAACAACTTTTGCTAAATGATTTTACGTGAAAACAAGTAAAATGACATAATCGGTAAAAATGCCTAATATTTATAACTACATGTTAAAGTGAGAATTTGATGTTTCCATAAAGGGAAAAATGATCAGCATGTCATAAAACATAATAATTTTGGAAAAAAAAATAATTATTGAGCTTTGGGGTAAAAGCGTAAATATGCAAAAGTTTATGGGCAAAATTATAATTTTTCCAAAGTTAGAGTTAAGGACTATTTTGATAAATGTGAGTATTAAATCAGCTAAATGTGTTATTTTAGACCAAGAAAGTCGTGGATTCGATCTTGATCGGGGAAAGGAAAAGATTGTGGACTAAATTGCAAAATTTCTTTATTTTGTACCCAGGAAAATTCAGGTGTAAATGTAGTAACATAATTGTCATTTTAAGTATTTAATGTTATTTATATGATATGATGATTAATATCATGAAATATTATGCTTTGTGGTTATTATTGAGTAATATGCAAATTATGTGTGCTACTTGTTAAATATGAATTGCTACTGAGTATCGATTTTGATATTTCGTGGAAGACGGCAAAGATGTGTGATCGAGGAAAAAGCCCGTTTGAACCTTGGGAATAGATTAGAATACAAGTGACATGTCACTAAGATATTTGAGTTCCGAGCTCATTGAATTGAGTCCAAGTTCATGAGATGTAACTAGGCATTCGAACTCATTGAGTTGAGTCTGAGTTCACTTATGGATACGAACGCTAGAGCTCATTGAGTTGAGTCTGAGTTCACTTATGGGCGGGTTACATGGTAGCTTGGCTACATAATTTCCACAGGCTATTGAGTTTGTCTAGCTGCGGGTATGGCACTTATGTGCATGAAATCCGTGTATTCGAATCACATTCCAATGTGTTCAACGGGTAAATCTTAAGTGGATAAGGTGAGTACCGAAAACGAAGGTGACATGTTGGTAAGTGTGGTGAATGAGAAAATTTGTACAGGTATGTACATAACCCTCGAGTTGAGACTTCAATATAACAATAATATGGTAGGATCATGAATGAGAAATATGATATGAATGCTTTGGTGATATTATGCAAATGTGGATTTCGTATTATTGCATGGTTATGTTACTTGCTATTTACATGTGAACTTACTAAGCAATTATGCTCACTCCCTCCTCTCTATTCTTTGTAGTTTTGTCAAGCCGGCTAGGAGATTGAGAACGGTCGGAGGCGCGCTTACACTATCAACAAACTATTTCAGTATAATGACTTGTATATTTTGGGAATATGGCATGTATATCATTATAATCATTTTGTGTATATAATCTTATGATATGGCTCATGGATGGCATGGAAATGTTTGAGAATGATTAGCTATTGGAATGGCTAATCAAGATTATATTTGATAACACGTATGCTTTATGTGCTAACTAATCTATGGAAATCCATAAAATGGTGAAATTGGCTATAAAACAAAATCACACAGCAGCAGTTACGTGAGTTTGAAAACTCACTAAAAATAGTAGAGATAGAATTAGATGATGAATAAAATATGGAATTGAAGCTTAATGAATATATTTTCATGTGGAAGAAACAAAATAGGTAAAAGAGTTGTATTTTATGAGATATTTATGTTTTGGTGAAACAGGGTCAGAGCGATTTCTAGATTCCTTGTTCTGAATTTAGAAATTCATAATAAATTGTGTAAAAATAATTATGATTCTCACTTTATATGTATGGATTCCTTATTGAGTCTATTTTTAAGAGAAACAAATGACATGGTCATTGGATTCTATACAGAAAGAAATTTGATTCGTAGTGCACAGGGGTCAGAGTAGCCGAACCCTAAAATAGGGGAGACTTTAACTAATAAACTATACTAATTGGCCCTACCAAAAATTCTAGAAACAATTAGTAAGTAGATATATGAGTCTAGTTTCAGGGAAAATTTACAGAATTTGATTTCGAGTTTCATAACTCGAGATATGATTTTTTAGCAACTGTGATGCAGATGGACAGTTTACTACGAGAATTGTTTGAACTTATTTAAATGCTAAAATAAGTTTAATAATGTCTCATGCTCGACTCTGGCGATGATTTCGGGCAAGGGGGCGTTACATTCGAGGTCCAATTTCCTTTCAACCATTCCAACTTAAGAACCAATAAGTCTCAGGTTGATATTTGCTAATATCAGTTCAACTTGTTCTTAGGGCAACCATTTACCATATTTCTTCCCATTACCAAAACATTTCGACCAACCATACTTTGTTTACTTGCCGAACCTAAACAAAACGACTATATTTATTAAACCTATTCATACACTAGAACGAACCACATTGAACCAAATATCCTAACTCTTCTCCTTCTTGAACCTAAACTTCTTAACCAATTTTGAACCCAAACTTAGACGTCCAAATCTTCCTAAACTGAAATTACTTTCTTCCTTCAACTTCCAACAACACTTCTTCGTAGATGATCGGGCATCTTACATACAACTCAAATCAAACTGAGGCGAGCGCGTATCACTTGGTATTAGAGCTACCCAAAATGAGAAGTTCGGATGTTCGAAGTGACTCTAGAGTATGTTTCTAAAAAAAAAAGAAAGAGTAAAAAAAAGTTATTTCATGAAATTCAAGTATTACATTGAAATTATTATTTTGTAGTTAAAAAAAATTTTCAAAATTGAAAAAAAAGGGTTTACACAATTTATTTTTTATTTGAACTTCAAAACCCTTGAATCAATATAGTTCCCGATTAACCTTTCTTTACTAATATTCCTATCCATATAAACGCCACACTTTCTACCCAATCCCAGTTCTTTCAGCCAACCATAAACCTGTACGTATATCCATTGTTTACCCTTTTAGAAATTGACTCCCAAACTAGAGATCAAGCCTTAGTAAATCTTTTACGAGCTAATAAGAGAAGAAAGGAGTGGAAAAAGGCATCAGTGAGTGAGCACAATCGAGTGAGGTAAAAGCCAAATGAGTGTAAACACGAGTGCGAGTGCCATCATTCTTTCTTTTTGAGAGATCTTGTGAGGATTGTGGTGAGGTTACAACACATCGCGAAGTTTGGAATGTTACATAAATGAGGGATTACCAAGACAACCTGTAAGGAAGTGGCTTCCGTAGGCGGAAGAGTCCCTAATTTAGGCCAGCAAGCCCTCCTAAGGGAAATCCAATAGATGTTCTATAATGAAATCGAGTCCATAAACGAAAAACTAGATCGAGTCGAAGAAAGGGGCAACAAGAAAGGATGCCTCAAGGCCATAGACGTGAAAGAGGTCGAGCAAAGCAGCCCGAAGACGACTTGTATGACCCAAGTGACTTAGAAAGCGACCAAGGATCAAATCAAAGTGAGCATCGCCAAGTTCAATGGAATCGAGGTCAAAGGGATCGAGTCAAGTCGATGACGATTTGAAGAATATTAAGCTCTCCATACCACGCTTCCAAGGAAAGTCCGATCTGAAGGCATACTTGGAGTGGGAAAAAATCAAGTTGGTGTTCGACTACCACAACTACTCGGAGGCCAAGAAATTCAAGTTAGAGGCGATCAAATTCTCCGACTACACCATGGTGTGGTGGGACCAACTAACAAAAAATCAAAGAAGTAATGGAGAGATGCCGATTTCTACATGGCCCGAGATGAAAGCTGTGATGAGAAAGAGATTTATCCTATCTTATTACCATCAAGAATTATACCAAAAGTTACAAAACCTTATGCAAGGCCACCGAAGTGTGAAGGATTATTTCAAAGAAATGGAAATTGCATTGATTCGTGTAGACGTGGAAGAGGACCACGAGGAAACCATGGCTAGATTCTTAGCCGAGCTAAATTGAGAGATTGCTAACGTGGTGGAGCTTCAGCACTATGTCAAGGTGACCGACATGGTTCATGTTGCAATTAAAGTAGAAAAACAACTCAAGAAGAAAAGCTCTATTCGGGCCTATTCCAACCCTGCAAACAACTCAAAGTGGGGACAAGGTACGAGCAAAAAAGACTTTCCTAACCGCTCGAAGGATCAAAACAATCCTACAAAGTTTAACAAACCCGCCGATGAATCAAGAAAAGGCAAAGAAGTTGCCAATCCAAATCGTACGAGGGACATCAAGTGCTTTAAGTGCTTGGGACAAGGGCACATCGCTAGTCAATGCCCTAACCGAAGTACAATGGTGTTGAGAGCCAACGTCGAAATTGAGTCAAAAGACGAGAAAGATGAGGAGTCTGACACCACTGCCAGTGAAGAGGAAGGCAAACTTGTATATGCTGCCGTTGAAGGTGAAATTCTCATGATCAAACGTAGCCTAAGTTTACAAAGCGTGAAGAATGAACAACAACGCAAGAACATCTTCAATACATGCTGCCTTGTACAAGGCAAGGTGTGTAGCCTTATTGTGGATGGCGGGAGTTGTACAAATGTCGCTAGTACATTAATGGTGGAAAACTTGGCTTGGCCACAACGAAACACCCTTGTCTATATAAGCTTCAGTGGCTATGATGGCGGGGAGTTAAAGGTGACAAAACAAGTGTTGGTGCTGTTTTCCATCGAAAAATACAACGATGAAGTTCTCTAGGACGTGGTTCCCATGCATATCGGGCACCTTTTGCTTGGCCGTCCATGTCAATTTGATCGAAAAGTGGTGCATGATGGCTACACCAACTGATACACCTTCAAACGTTTAGGCAAGAACATCATTTTAGCGCCTTTGACATCGAGATAAGTATACGAAGATCAAGTGAAACTGCGTGACTCAATTGAAAATTTTAAAGAGAATGAAAAAAAAAAGAAAAGAGTGAAAAAAGTGCAAAAAAACAAGTGAAAAGAAACAAGGGAAACAAGTTGTAAAAATGAGAGAAAAGAATAAAGATCAAGAAAACAAAAAGAGTGAAGAAAAAACGAGTGCAAAAATGAGTGTGTATGCAAAAGAGAGTGACATTCGAAAATCCTTCATGTTGATACTTGTACTCATGTACAAGGAATCATATTTGAATACTAATGAATTAGATGTTGCTTTACCTTCTTCTATTGTCTCTCTCTTGCAAGAATTTGAAGATGTATTCCCCGACAAAGTTTCGAGTGGCTTACCACCAATTCAGGGAATAGAAAATCAAATTGACTTCATTCTCGACGCTTCCATATAGAACTGATAGGCTTATCGTAGTAATCCCGATGAGACCAAGGAACTGTAAAAACAAGTGAATGAACTCCTTGAAAAGGGATTCATCCGCGAGAGCCTTAGCCCGTATGCTGTTCTAGTTTTATTAGTATCGAAAAAGGATGGGACTTGGCGCATGTGCTTTGACTGTCATGCTGTGAACAAAATCATGATTAAATATCGTCATCCAATACCGCACCTAGACGATATCTCGATGAATTAAGTGGTGCACAGTTGTTCTCCAAAATCGACCTCAAAAGCAGTTACCATCAAATACAGATGCGTAAGGGAGATGAGTGGAAAATAGCGTTTAAAAACTAAACACAGTTTGTACGAGTGGTTGGTAATGCCATTCGGTCTTACTAACGCTCCTAGTACCTTTATGCGTCTAATGAACCATGTTCTTCGTGCTTGTATTGGTAAATTTTTCATGTTCTATTTTGATGACATTCTTGTTTATAGTAGATCCTTAGAGGATCATTTGATGCATTTACGATTTTTTCTTAATGTATTGCAAAAGGAAACATTATATGCAAATCTTAAGAATTGCACATTTTGTTCCAACAAAGTCATTTTTTTAGGATTTGTCGTCAGCTCGCAAGGACTCGAAGTCGATTAAGAAAAGGTGAAAGCCATCCGAGAGTGGCCTAGACCAACCAGCATAAGACAAGTACGAAGTTTCCATAGCTTGGCGAGTTTCTACCGTCGCTTCGTTCTGAATTTTAGCACATTGGTAGCACCTCTCACTAGTGTGATCAAAAACAATTCGGCCTCCTTTTGGAGCGAGGAGCAAGAAAAATATTTTATTTCACTTAAAGACCATTTAACTAATGCCCTACTACTCGTATTACCTAATTTTGATAAAACGTTTGAAATTAAATGTGATGCCTCAGGTATCGGGATTGGTGCTGTGTTGACCTAAGAAAAAAAGCCTGTGGCGTATTTTAGTGAAAAGCTAAATGGTGTACCATTGAATTACCCAACATATGATAAGGAAATGTACGCTTTGATCCAGGCATTGGAAACGTGGCAACACTATTTGTGGCCGAAAGAGTTTGTCATCCATTCGGACCATGAAGCGCTCAAGCACATCAAGAGCCAACATAAGCTCAACAAAAGGCATGCAAAATGGGTAAAATTTCTTGAATCCTTCCCTTATGTTATATAGTATAAAAAAGGTAAGGAAAATATTGTGGCTGATGCACTATCTCATCGTTATACTTTGTTAAATCATTTGGACTCAAAATTACTTGGTTTTGCATTTTTGAAAGATTTGTATATCTTTGATGTTGATTTTGGGGATGTGTATAAATTGTGTGACATGCTGCTGTCGATAAGTTTTTCAGGTTTTGATGGCTTCCATTTTCAAGAAGGTAAGCTTTGTATCCCGCAAAGTTTCGTACGAGAGATGCTCGTACTCGAGGCACATGGTGGTGGCCTCATGGGCCATTTTGGCATTGCAAAGACCTTGGCCATGCTACAAGAACATTTTTTTTGGCCACGAATGAAATGGGATGTCGAGAAAACATGTTCGCAATGTGTGGCTTGTAAGAAAGCAAAATCGAAGGTTAACCTACATGGGCTTTACACGCCTTTTCTTCGTAAACGATCGGACATCTTACATAAGACTCAAATCAAACTGAGGTGAGCGCGTATCAAGTTATGTGAATGATCAATTGATATATTTGAGATTTAATTAAATTGTTGTATATTGTTTTCTATTATTTGAATGATTAATGAATGATGGTAGTTGCTTATTATTAAGAGCTTACAAAGATTTATAGCTTACTTTGTTGCTTTTCCATGTTTTGTAGTGATTTGAAAGCTAGCTCAGACTCGGGGATCATCGAAGACTACATCACACTATCCATTGGCACTTTGGTACTTTTGAAACTATGTTTTGGGTCATATGGCATGTATAGGGACTTTGAGTCATTTTGGTTATATTTTGGTAATGATATTGGTCAAATAATTTGGCAATTATAAATGTTTATGTTTTAGCATGTATATATAGCCTATGTGATAGCTTATTTTGGTGTGTTTAATATGTTTGAATAATGTACATATAAGTATAGTTATGTCTTGTGAATTGAGTTAGTTGATGGTTATGTGATGATTGTTGAAAATGGGTACTATGAATGGTAAATTATTGAATTGTCGTTATTTGGTATGCTTGTGAAGTTAGGTCAAATAATGCATATTTGATAATGGTCATTTTGATGATTTGAGAAGACAAGGATTGAGGTGAATTAAGATAGCATATTGTGATATTTATGTGCCTTGAATTGGTTAGTATTGAAATGGTAGTATTTAGGCTTGGTTTGGCTATTTTGGATTGTATATTATGCTATGGTTTGGTATCATTTGTGTAGGTGAAGATGTGTACCAAATGGGGTGGCTTGGTAAATAGCCTATTTTCGTGTGTCTCTGCCGTGTGTGACACACAGTCATATTACACGGTCGTGTGTCCCCTGATGTTGAAATTAAAATCAAGTCAGTATGCTCCACACGGCCTCACATATGGGCGTGTGACTTGGTCGTGTGGCATAAGTCAGTATAACATATAGGTTTGGCACAACCTACCATATGGCCTGGCACACGGGCGTGTGTGGCCATTTTTAAGGCATATAGGCATGTGTGTTGGCCGTGTGACCCAAGTCAGAGAGTTACACGGGGTCTTACACGGGCTGGGACACAGTTGTGTGCTTCCACTTTGAATTTCTACACGGCCTATGACATGAGCGTCACACGACCTGGCCATACAGGCATGTGTCCCCTGTTTTGAGGAAAATTTTCCAAGTTTCATGAAAGTTTTATAAGTTAATGGTTTAGCTCTAAACCACTCTCAAAGCATGTTTTGGGCCTCGTAGGCTCATATAAGGGACAAATTGATTGAGATTGAATAATGATTGTTGTAATGATTGAATGTATGTGAAAGGTATGATTAAATGTATTATAAGTTTAGTAATGCTCCGTAACCTTATTCTTGTGTTGAATACGGGTGAGGGGTGTTACACTTTCTGTGACATCAAATATTTCAGACTTTTATGATCGGTGAATATGTGATATTTTTCACCAAATAAGTAATGCCGCCAGATTTTCAATGTGAACACAATGGCTACCAATTCAAAGTTATGTGTCGGGTAGTTCTTTTCATGTGGCTTTAGCTTTCGTGAAGCATAAGCTACTACCTTACCATCTTGCATCAAAACACAGCCTAAACTATTCAATGATGCATCACTGTAAACTGTAAATTCCTTACCTGATTTAGGCTAGACTAATACAGGTGCTTCTATCAATAGATCCTTTAATCTGTCAAAGCTCTGCTGGCATTTCTCAGTCCATTCAAATTTCACATCTTTCTGTAACAAATGAATCATCGGAGAAGCTATCATTGAAAAACTTTTTACAAATCTCTGATAATAACCAGCTAGTCCCAGAAAACTTCAGACTTCAGACACATTCTTCGGTGGATTCCAATTAACAATGGCTAAAATTTTATTCAGGTCTACTCTGACACCTTCAGCAGACATAATATACCCAAGAAAACTAACTTCCCGTAGCCAAAATTCACATTTACTAAATTTGGCATACAATTGTTTCGCTTGTAAAGTTTGCAAACACTATTTTCAAGTACTCAGCATGCTTATTTTTATTCTAAGAGTAAACCAAAATATCATCTATAAATACTACCACGAACCTGTCTAAATATGGGCTAAAAATTCTATTCATCAAATCCATAAACACTACAAGTGCATTTGTCAAGCTGAATGGCATCAAAAGGAACTCATAGTGTCCATACCTACTTCTAAAAGCTATCTTTGGCACATTCGATTCTTTGACCCATAGTTGATAATAATCAGAACAGAGATCAATCTTCAAAAATACAGTAGCACATTTTAATTGGTCGAACAAGTCATCAATACGAGGTAATGGATACTTGTTCTTTATTGTAACTTTGTTGAGCTGTCTGTAATCAATGCACAGCCTCCACGTTCCATCCTTCTACTTTACAAATAGAACCGGCACACCCCAAGCTGAGAAACTAGGTCGAGCAAAACCTTTTTCAATTAACTCTTGCAACTGTACTTTCAGTTCTTTCAATTTAGTAAGAGCCATTCTGTAAGGTGCTATGGATATAGGTGTTGTACCCAGAATAAGATCTATAGAGAACTCCACTTCTCTATCCGGTGGTAAACTAGGTAATTCCTCTAGGAATACATCAGGAAATTCACATACAACCGGCACTGACTGAATCTTTGATTCAGATACTTTGGTATCCATCACAAAAGCAAGATAGGCATCATACTCTTTTCTAACATATTTCTGTACTGATATTGCTAAAATCACATTAAGTAATCCATCCAGTTTATCAGATTCAATATTAAGTAATTCACCATTCTCACATTGCAGTACAATATGTTTATTTTTACAGTTTACCACTATATCATATCGGGTTAACCAATCTATTCCCGAGATCACATCAAATTCATCAAATGGCAATAACATCAAGTCAGCCAAAAAGCAATAACCTTTTACCATCAACGAACAGTTCTTACAAACTTTATCCACCATAACACACGGATCCAGGGGGTTTGAAACTTTAACCACAAATTCAATGAATTCAATAGGTAAATTTTTAACAGAAACTAGGTTCATGCATATATATGAATGTGTGGAACTAGGATCAATCAATGCAGTAATATCAGTATCAAGTAGAGAAAATGCACCAATAATGACGTCTAGCATAGAGGCATCTTCTCTAGCACGAATAGAATATGTCCTTGCAGGTACTCGTGCCTCAGATCTAACTGTAATATCCTTGGTAGTACCTCGACTACCACCAACATTGCTGGGATGAATGGTTGGTCTGCCCCTCGAGACAGGATTACTCGGCTTTGGAGCTGGTTCTATCTCCTTTTAAACTCTTTCTAGACAATCTCTAAGAAAATGCTCAAGTGAACCACATCCAAAACAAGCTCCACTTCTAGACCGACATTCCCCATGATGAAATTTGTTACAATGTATACATTTCGATTTGGGGTTACCAACACTACCCACACTGGTCACGGATGGAGATGAAGACCTCGGGTTAGAACATTGAGAGCCTCGCTCTCTTCCAGAATATCCCGTAGAGGTGGTCACATGATCAAAATACTTCTTTAATTTCTTAGAAGCAAATGATTGTGACTTACTCATAGTTCTTTTTCTAGAAACCCGAGCCTTCCTTTCGGCTTGTTTCTTTTCTTCACTCAATTCCTCAGCTTTGTTGGATCGATCAGTTAACACTGCAAATTCTCTTATCTCAATAATTCCAATCAACAATTTGATGTCTTCATTTAAACCTTCTTCAAAGCATTTAGACATTTCAGCCTTAGTTAGAACCCACTTCCTAGCATATGTACTCAGTCGAACAAATTCTCGTTCATATTCAGACACAGTCATATTTGCTTGTTTGAGCTCTAGAAATTCTTTCTTTTTCTGATCCATTAACCTCTGACTAACATACTTCTTCCTGAATTCAGCCTGGAAGAATTCCCATGTAATATTCTCTCTCAGTACCACTGAAGTTATGGTATTCCACGAATGGTAAGCTGTATCTTTCAGTAGAGATACTGCACATTTCAAACATTCAGCAGGTGTACGAGATAATTCATCAAAAACCCAAATGGTATTTTCTAGCCAAAACTCAACCTTTTTTGGATCATCATCTACGGTAGCTCTAAATTCTTCTGCCCCATGCTAGCGGATTTTATCTATCGGAGGCTTACCAAATCTAACAAGTTTGGCACCTTTTGGTACCTCAGGAATCGATTGGGGAGCAGTTAGGGGAGGTCGTTGTACAGCAGAGTTTGTTCTCAGGTACTGTGTAAACCATTCATTCATCATTTGAAAGAAGGCTTGTTTTGCCTCCTCACTTTGGCCCTTAGAAATGGGCCTTTCACTACCAGTCGCAGACACAACTCTTTGAACTAAAGCTGAAGCAATGCTCTTAACTTCCTCGGATTTAGCTCTAGCTCGGTTGATGACATTACTATATGAAAAACACATTTAAAATGATCAGGAGTCACTACACTATCACGATTTATATAATGGCATGTATAGCTAAACCTGTGTTTGCTACGTCAAATCTGAGAATCGACTAAACTGAAGCTCTGATACCACTAAATATAACACCCCTAACCTATACTCGTCACTAAAACAGGGTTTCAGAGCATTACCAAAACATTCAGAATATTTATTCCATTAATCTACATAAATTACTATTTATTTACCGAGATCATCCATAACGTCCCTTGATCGGGCCCTCGAGGCCAATATGAGCATTAAAATCAAACCGGGACTTAATTGGGACCTCTAAGAATTTTTGCAAAATTACAAAATTTTTCCAAGGTGTAAGGCTCACACGCTCGTGTGGTCCAAGGGACATGCCCGTGTTGGAGGCTGTGTTCGACCCCGTGTAACTCTCTGACTTGCACACACGGCCATGCCATACACCCGTGTGCTAGGCCGTGTGGTTAATTAATTCAATTCAAAAATAGGTGCAAGTTTCACACGGCCAAGACACACAGCCGAGACACACTCCCGTGTCTCTACCCATGTGCTCAATTTTAAGCATTCTGTTTCTCAAAATTAAGGTGCAGGAGACACACTGCCTAACCACACGCCCATGTTACCAGGCCGTGTGTTACACACGGTATAGACACATGCCTGTGTGTCTGCCCGTGTGGACAAAATGAAGCCATTCCTAGCTTCATTTCTCACCCAAAACTTCACCCAAGACCTGCACTTAAAGCAAACAATCAATACCACCAATTCAAGCATCAAATTAAACAAAATTCTTCATTCAATAAGGCGTATCACTACAAGCATACATGACCACAACCTTACCTTAGTTTAACTTAGGCATTCATAACATTGATCACATACTCCTAACATCACACATGTGTGTATATATATATATCATAATAATCTACTTAGTCACACCAAAATGAACCATTACTATCCATTCCAATGGCTAGGTTACAAAATAACATTTCAAGCCACTATTGGCCAAGTTGTCTTATACATTCCATTATACCAAAATGATTTCACTATATATACCCAAAATAGCTAGTTGATAATGTGACGATGCTTCAGTGATCTCCAACCCTCGCGGGCTTTCGAACACTATAAAACAGGGGAAAATAAAATGAAGAAAGCATTACATACTTAGTAAGTTCGTATAACGGAAACTAAACTTATGAATCTTGCTTATTAAATCTAGGCATACAATGTTATGTTTCCATCCATTTGGCTAAATTGCCTAATCACATACATTCAATCAAACATGTTAGTCACCAAAATCTTCATATCAATCAAGTAACATAGATGAGCTCATCAAGCAATATTCTTTCAAGTCATTATGATATTATCTCAAGATTTTCCTGCCATGTCTAGAGTTATATGTCCGGTGAATCATTAAATTTCGATGGATGCTCAAGTAGTACACTCGAAGTGTACAATTCAATAATCCGTCAATTCCTTATTCAAGGGTACCCCTTAGGGAACTTAACCAAGGAACACTCTCTCGAGCCACATATTGTATAACAGGATTACCAGCCCAGGCTAAATCCTTTATATAATGTATACTCAAAAGGTCTCAATTAGGATTACCAATCTAGGCTAAACCCTAATCATAACGTATGCTCGAGAGGTATTATACTGGGATTACCTGTTAGGGCTAAATCCTTTTTATAACAACGTCAATGGGATTACTCGTCTGAGCAAAATCTCATTCGCAACAAATGCACAACTTTATTAGTTTCGGAAAAGCGCATATAATCATCAGAATTCAACATTCAATCGGGAATTAACCCTTTATCACCATTTCAAATATGTATCAAATTCTCCATCTAGCATACAAGTAAAGCACATCAACATAACTCACATTACATACGAACACAACATTCAATTTACATAATTACATGCTCAATTAGGTTACACAAACTTACCTCGACACTTGTTCGTGTATAAAGTTTACTAGCTGAAACCTTTTCTTTTCCTCAATCTAAATTCAAATTAGTGTTGTCTGGATCTATATGAATGAATCTAATCATCAATTTCACAAATTTCATATTTAAAAAGACTCAATTTACGTCCTAGGCAAAATTACCATTTTGCCCTAACTTTTCCATAAATTTTGATTTTGTCCTTAGGCCCAAAAAACGAAAATTGTGCAAATTACTCCTTATTCCAAGCCTAACCAAAGCCCCATTACAAATTTTACAGCACATGTATTCATAAAATTTTAGAATTTTTCATCAAATTTTATAACTTTTCATTTTAGTCCCTAAATCATGTTCTCATCAAAAATCACTTTGTAAAAGTTGTTTATCTATCAATAATCTTTCATTTTCTGGCATAAATTTCTAATTTCCAACATATACATCCATGACCCATTTTTCATACCTTGATAACTTTTCAAATTAATCCCTCAAATAGAGAGATTAGACTATCTCGATTTTAAAAATATCAAAATTACTAAAAATGAGAAAAGGAAACTTACCCAATTAGGCCTTGAAAGTTTCTTTTCTCTCACCTAGGGTTTCCATGTGTTTTAGGTTGAACATGACATAAAATAAGATGATATCTTTTCTTTTCATCTTTTAATTAATTAGGTATTTTGCTATTTCCAATTTAGTCCTTTCCCTTTTCTATATTTCCATGGATGAGTCACCAAGAAAAATCTACATACTTTTCTTAATGGTCTAATATATAAGGACCTCTAGATTTAAATTCCATAGCTATTTAACCCTTATAGCTACTAGAATTCAACTTTTAGATTTTATGCGATTTAATCCTTCTCATAATAAAATTCTTAATCGATAAAACTTTCGTATCAACATTTTCACACGACATGCCTATTATCATAAGGACCATATAATGAAATAAAAATAAACCTTATTTTCGGGTCGAATTTGTGGTCTCAAAACCACTGTTTCGATTTCATTGAAAAATGGGTTGTTACACCATGTGTCACACACGGTTGAGACACACGCCCGTGTCTCTACCCGTGTTGACAAAAATAGGCTATTTACCAAGCTAATTTGCCACCCAACTTTGCACATACCTAAAACAATTCATTTGGCATCAAAACATGGCATATATAGGCATTCATATACTCTTAACCAAGCATAATTCATATCATTTTCAACACCAACAATTACAAGGCAAAAAATCTCACAACACAATATGGTCATTTTTCTAAACATGCATTATTTGCCTAGATTCACTAGTTTACCAATAATCAAAACTCAACCATTTGATATCCATAGTACCTATTTTCAACAAGAAATGTATATCCATCATCAAACACATAACACAAGCTATATGCACATATATATACAACCAAATTAACCAAAATAAGCCAACTCCCATGGCTGTATACAAAACCAAAACATTTATATTTACAAGCCAATTCAAATGGCTAAATTCAATATCAATCCATAACTAAAATAACCAAAGTTCCTATACATGCCATATACTCAAAATGCTTAAGTCCAAAAGTACCAAAGTGATAGTTGGATAGTGTGATGAATCCTCGATGGTACCAGAATCTGAGCTAGCTTTGAATTCGCTATAAAACACGAAAAATTAAACAATGTAAGCTATAAATAGCTTAGTAAGTTCATATAGCATTTAAATCAACTCTTCATATATGCTCAAATTAAGAAATTAAAAATATAACATAACATAGCTTATAATGAATCACCAACCTACCACATTTGCATTCACAAAGTTAGGTGTAACTTTCATAATTTTTTCCTTATTTCAATGTAATGTTAGGTTTATGTACATACATGTACCATCCCGTATCAAACTCATACTTATACACATCTTTGACGTACCCATTGAACCATTCAGAATACTATCGGATACTTAGGAATCTCGCACCCTAAGTGCCACATACATAGCCAAAGCTATCTCAATCTCGTATCACATATAATGTTCACACTTGAGCTATCAACGGGCCTACTCATACAAGCTGACGGTTGTGATGAAGCTACACAGTGCTGTTCACACAAGTTGAAGAGTATCTGCAACACATGCCGAATAACTCAGCCACTAGCAGGACGTCCGGACCAACACCCAAATCACATAACCCCTAATGACATGTCATTCGTATCCTAATCTATTCCTAAGGTTCAAAAGGGATTTCTCATTTGCCGAATCATCGTTGAACACATCTGCAAGGTTGTATACACAATTTATTCAATATTAAAGCATTTAAAACAAAATTACAATAATGCTTATTAGCATATAAACTTACTTCGAATGTAAAAAATGGTGAATTAAGTCGATTAATCCGAGACCTTATTCTTTCCACGATCTAAATCCATATTTCACCTTTCTTGATCTAAATATAATAAAAATTAATTTATATAATAATCTCTCTATTCAATTTAATCCAAAAACACAACTTAAGGCACTTTTACATTTTTTCCCTAACAGTTCAACATTTTTACAATTTAGTCCTTAATTCATAAAATTACAAATTCATGCAATTCAACCAAAACCCATGCTAGCCGAATTTCAATTAGGTCCCTAGCAATCCATATTTTTCATGTATTTCACAATTTAACCACAAAATTTACACATTTCACAATTTAATTCCTAATTGACATTTAACTAAAAATCACTTAACAAATGTTGTTTATCTAACAACAAGCATGCATTTTGTAATAGCCCGATTTAGACCCTAATTGGAACAGTGGTTTCGAGACCACGAATTTGAGTCAGAAAAATATTTAAAAATTATTTTCTGTGTTTATCTTGTGTGAATTTATGCCTGTGAAATTTTCGTAATTTAATTTTGACATTTGACTGTCTGATTAAGAAAAAGAATTTAATTGTGCAAATTGAAAACTTGATAGTTTATTTTATAAGGACCAAATTGTTAAGGGCTTTATAAATTGAAGCATTTATGCTGCAAATAACCCTTTAGACTAAGTGATGGCTAAATATACCCTTATTATGCATGTTTTTGTTATTAATTTTAAAAGGTTAAATATGTAAAAAGGTAAATAATATATATGATATAATATAACATAATTAAAAGTCATGTTCATATGTTCATATTTTGAAAATAAAAAGAAAGAAAAAAAGCTTTGCGAGATTCGGCAATTCTCAAGCTTGATTCAAGGTTAGTTTGGTTTCGATTTTTGAAAATTTTTATGTTTTTGAGATTGTTACTTCGAGTACTATTCGACCCATGCTTGAATTTTTTATTTTGATGAATATTTTGAGTTATTCCATTGAAGAATAATTGTGTTTTTGATGTTTGATGATGAATTATGAAATATATGTTTTGGATTAATATGTGTTGTATTGGAATTTTTGATGAATTTGAGTAATTAGGGCTAAATTAAAAAAATTATAAATTTAGGGACTAAAATGTGAAATAAATGAAATGCATGGATTTATATGAATAAAATGAACATTTGGCCGAAGCATGTTGTATTGAAATTTTGTGTATTTTGTGTTTTATGCATATTGGATTAATTTGTAAAAGAGTGAAATATTAGGGGTAAAATGGTAATTTGCCCATTTATGTGTTGCTGTACTAAATTGAATGAAATTGTGTTTGAATGAGCTTAATTTGAAATTGTATAGATCAAGAACAAAAGAAATCGGATTTAGATCGGGGGAAAACAAAAATAATTGAATAGTCAATTTACATCGTTCGTCGATATCTGAGGCAAGTCTGTAGGTAAGTAAACGTTGTTAATTATTACTATATGTAAAATTAACATGCTGATTTGAATTTCTATGAGTTTATAATGCAATTTTTGAATGTGAATATGCTTGGGAATAATATGTTCAAGTTCAATTCGATCGAGTTACAACGTCCAAAAGCCCCATACGAACCTTAGGAATAGCTAGGATACATATGTCATGACATAGGATTTCAATATGTGTTCTTGTGTAAGACCACATCTGGGACATTGGCATCGATATGTGATTACGTGTATGACCATGTCTAGGACATCGACATCGTATTTGATTCATGTAAGACCCTGTTTGGGACAGTGGCATCAATTTATCGATATGTGATTGCATGTAAGACCACGTCTGGGACGTTGGTATTGTATGATATATGTCATTATCCAAGTATCTTATACAATTCTGAATGGTTCAACGGGCAATGATAAGTTACGAATGAATGTGAATTCAGGTTAAAGTGAATAGGTACGTAAAATTATTTGCCTACTTGAAAGTAAGGTAAGTTGGTTATTGATATGCGATATAAGTTATAAGGATGCTAATAGTGATGTTTGTGTATGTAAAAAGCTATATGTGGTTTAATGAATAAGTATGTGATATAGAAATTTGATTTATATATATTCGGATATGTAATGATATTGTGGTTTTGAATTAAATGATTCTTGATGATGGATTTATGTATTTATATTCGGCCAAGATAAGGTTATATATGAAAGTATATAATGTTTATGAAATTGTAAGTTTGATATTAAATGGAATTAAGAAATTATGTATTAATTTAGTTACATTGAGTTCATAATGCTTTTGATTTGTTTATTTGCTTAAGGCTTACTAAGTTAAGTTATCTTACTTTGTGTGTATATTTGTCTTTGTTTTATAGATTTTGGAGATCGTTACATGCTCGGGGATCGTCAGTAAAGTCAATCGCACTATCGTTTATTTTCAGTACTTTTAAAAGTTTTAAATTCAAACTTATGGCATGTATAGGCTATATTATCCTTTGGACATATTTGATTTTGATATGTGTACATGTTAAAAAGCCATGCGAAAATGGCTTGTTTATCTTGCCAAGCATGTTTACATGGTTGACTAAATGATATGGTTGATATATTGATTGTGGTTGACATATTCGGCTAGGAAACATATTTGTAGTTGAATATAGTTTGAAGTGGTTGGTTGCAAAGTGAATGATTTATAAATAGCTCATTTAGTAAGCTTAATATATAGATTGATTTGCAACTGTGATGAGTTGTATGATTCGACTTGTAATGGATTAAATGGTGAATTTATAGGCAATTGTATAGTGATTAATTTATTTTGAAATGTATTAGTTAAATGTGCACATTTTGTACATTTGAATGAGTTAGATATTTGTATGATTCATGATAATTATGGTATGATTTCTTAAAGGCTAAAATAGTTGTATATTATTTGATGGGTTGTGGTTAAGTCGGCACATGAATATTTGTTATATTAGTTATTTATTTTTGGTTAATGTATCCATGTAAAAATTATGTCATAAAATGGAGTTGTATATTTAGTATATGTGGTTTGTGTATTCGGCTTGGTAATGAAATATTAAGAACATTCGGATATGACTTTTAAGTTTTTGTTGGGTTTGTAGTTTTGATTTGGCGTGTAAGTGAAATTGAGTTTTATGCTTTAATTTGCACTTAGCCGATTATATGGTTATTGAATTGGTTTGGAAAATTAAAGTGTTAGTTTAATTTGTGATTTACGAATGAGAAGGGTATATTATGTTTGCCTTTTGGATTTGATTCTTGAACAAAACGCCCTGAATTTTGGCCTAGAAGTATTGGGCCTTGAGTATGGGTCTGTGGGGAGGTTGTATATAAGTAGTTAATTGTGCAAGGAAATGACACAACTGTGTATCTGCTTCAGTGGTTAAGTGCTTTGTGAAGTGTCTGAGAAATCTTGGGTTCAAACCTGGGCTTTAGCAAAAATTTTGGTTTTAAGTGAATAAAACCCTGGATGCTTGGATGATGGCCTTTTAAATTATTGTGTTAAGTAAATGACACAAGGAAGCATGTGGTCTAGTGGTTGTACTGTCGTTAAGGTTGCAAGGGAGCCTGGGTTCAAGTCTTGGCTCTTGCAATTTATTTTGGTTTTTCTTTTAATGGAACCTGTACTTTGGCTTATAGACCTTATAATTAATTGAGGATATTTTGTGACACAGAAAGAGCCTGTGGTGGAGTGGCAAGGTGGGGTGTTGTGTAACTGTGAGGTTTGAGGTTCAAGTTTTGGGATACGCAATGGAGTATTTATTTTGCTGTTTGAGCTGTGTAGGAGGTGGAGTTGGATTGGAACTCTGTGGTTGAAGTGGTCATAAAAAAATATAAAGAATTTTCCTAATGGTTGAAAGTAATCCCACATCGAACATGAGCATTGGTGAGAAGCTGGCTTTAAATAGAGCGAACCAGATGAGTTGGTGAGGGGGAAAGTGATTAAGACTCAATGTAGGATGTGCCAAAGTTGGTGATTGTTGACTTCGGGGCGTTCTCATAAACAGGTGCGTATTCATGCCCTTCTTTGTTAAAATCGACAAAAGCTGAAAAGCTGAAACTTCGGCATTTGAAGCCTCACAAGCGTGTGACCGCTCGTGGGGTAAACCGAGCCCACAAACCATAGGCGATAGACTGTAGAGGCCGCCACGAGCGTTCTCGTGTACTGGGCCTTGATGGGCCTCGATGGGCCAAATGGGCCCCATGGGCTTGCTTGTGTAAATCTAACTGATAGGTGGGAAGTAGTTGGGCTTGTCATGTTATGTGCATGGCATAGGCCGTTAAGGGCTTCGTTGGGCCGAAACAGGCCGGGAGGGCCCAAAGGGCTCATGGGCCTCACACAGATTAAATCCACGATAAGTGATAAATTTTGGACTGGGCTATGTAGGTCACATAGCCATAGCTAAATTTGGGCTAAGTGGGCCACACAGCATGTAGGCCCACTTCGGCCGAATAATGGGTCTTAGGCCCATTTACACCATTAGGTCTGTTTAGGTTAGTTAAGTCGCTCGAGCTGAATGTGGACCTTTCGAGAGGTCGATTATCTGTACTGAGACCTCAAAGGATAAAATGACCAAAATACCCCTGAGGGGTAAAAATTACTATTCTACCCCTAATGGGTGGAAATGACTGTTATACCTTAGAGGTAGGTTAATTGATGAGTGTATGATATATGCATGACTGCATCTGAGTATGAAACCTTGCATACACGAAATATTATGACATGACATACTGCATTGGGGTTGGATTCTGATTTGGAGGAAGTACTGTTCTGGTGGCTTTGCCATGTATTCTGATATTAGTGGCTACGCCACGTTTACCGCTATTAGCAGCTTTGCTACATTACTATTAGTAGCTACGTTGTGATATTAGTGAGTTACCTGGGTGGGTCGATTTAATCCCCACATGGTGAGTTGATTGGTACGGGTGGTGAGCAGGATGGATTGGGTTGGGTTGCATACATGTATTGTGATTTTACTATTTTGGGCATAGGCCCACACTGTTACTGCATAGGGCTTAGGCCCAGACTGTACTATTAATGAATAGGGCTCAGGCCTAGACCATTACTGTATGCATTGTTACATTGATCGATAGGGATTACAAACTGAGTTTTCATAAACTCAGCCTTCTTTTAACTGTGCAGGTAATCCCCAGCCTTAGACGATTTGCAGCCACGAGGGACTCAGTGTGGCCACACTCCGCAGATTGGTTGTTAATAACTCAATTTATTTGACATTTCATATTTGGGTTTTAGTTATGTAATAAGGCCATTTGGGGGTTTTAAACTTTTAATGGGCTTTTGATTTCTTATATTAAACTATTAGTTTAGGAAAACTCGAGTTTTCAAACTATTCACAATTTTCTAAAGAACACGAGCTTTAAACAACAAATTTTTCAAAAGAGCGTCTGCGATTTAAGTTGAATTAATATCCCAAAGGCAAATATTTTGAACAAACATATGTGACGAGATGATTTGCTAACCCAGTACAAAAGGTTTTACTTTTAGAAATAAACTTTTACCAACAACTCGATTTTTGAACGACGCTCTGGTGCAACACACCAGATTCGACTGTAGCGTTTAGGCCGGGTTTGGGGTGTTACATTTTTTTATTTAAGTTAAAATTTGACTTTGGTTAAACCTAATATTAAAATTTAAATATTCGGCTAAAGCATTGAAATGATAAAATGAATAGTAACTTATGTTATGTTTGGAGTATGAGTAGGTTGAATGCATTCTTATATGCGGATAAATGCTAAAACATTATAGCGTTATATAGTTTAAATTTTAGTGGCATGCCATATCTTATTTTGATGCTATTAATTTATTTAAGAAAAATTTGGGTAAGTTGTGATTATATATATTTATATGTTTATATATTGATGCCAAAGATATATGTTAATTTGTTATATATTTAAGACATGAGAAATTTTTATAATTCATAATTGTTTTACTTGATGTGGATGATTGTAATGACTTTGATATGCGCATATGCTTTGTGCCAAAATGATATGTTTGACATTATTTGCTTATAATTTTATATTGGACATATCTTGATTAAATGGTTATGATATGATTTATAAAGATGTTAAATTGATTATTTATGTTACAATTGCTTGGTATTTGAGTCGTATGCATGAGTATGATTGTGATTTCCAGAAAGCTATGTCTCGTCTGGTAATACCTCGTAACCCTGTAACACCCCTATAACCCGTATCCGTCGCCGGGGTGGGTTATGAAGAGTTACTGATCCAGAATTTAATATTTAAAAAAAACATACACAATAAAAATAAAATACAAATATACATCGCCAAACTCAGTTAAAGATCAAAATTCAAACTTGTATCGACATTCAAAAGTAGCCATATTCACATGGCTTATATATAAGTACTTCTCAAAATATCATTCGCTTAAGTCTATTCCATACATGCCATACTAGCTCCAAAATATAGTAGTACCCCAAAATGATAGATAGTGTGACGAGTAGCTGACAATTCCCTTTCCGAAAGCAGTGCTGGAATCAACAATCTATAAAACAGAGAACGTAACAAAAGAAGTAAGCTTTCAAAGCTTAGTAAGTTTTAAGCATCACAAATAATTAAAACTTATCGAAAATCAAAACATTCATTTAAATAGACTTATTCTCAATTCAAATTGCTTCATGGCCGGATACACATAAACATAAACATAGATTCTCAGCACATATTTTTTCTTTTACTAAAAGTTCATATGATGCATTTAAATCAAATAATCTCATATAATAACAACATTTGACCGAATAGCTCATTGTTTTACTTGTAGATATAACAATCATTCATACTTAAGTATCATTCTTTGATACTTATAATTCACAAAATCATTGACTGAATGTACATGAGTACATAAAGAAATTTTAACATATAATTCATATACAAATATACCATGACCGATTAAATCATTCTCATATTCGCAAATATAACCATCAATCATATTTATATATATATTCTTCTTTGATGCTAATGATTCGTAACACCCTTACCTGCTTCTGTCGCGGAGCAGATACAAGGTATTACGAACATAACATATACCAAGATAGAAATATGTCATCCCATTTGATAATGCATCGTATAACATATATCTTGAACAATATTAGCCAACTTTTATGGCTTGTACAAAGTGGCTGGTCGAATCTTGTAACTAATATTTTAAACCTAGACAAATATGACACATAACAAAATAATTTTTGCCTACTATACATGCCATAATTCAAAACATTTAGTTCAAATACCCCAAAGTATGATAGTGCGGGTAGATCTTCACGATCCTTGACTCTGAGCAAGCTGGAGAACACTATAAGACAAAGAGAGAAAACAAAGTAAGCTTATAGCTTAGTAAGTAGTATGTAAATACTAATTTAAGAATCTAACATGTTTACACAACAATTCAAGTATGTCTACTTTAACTTCACTACTTATTCCACTTCGATTAAGCTGTCTCTGCTGTGTCATATTCACTAAATAAATCATAACTCGAGTTACAAAACTCAAAATTCATATCCGTAAAATTTCCTTGAATCTAGACTCATAAAGCTTCTTGCTAAATTTTTTTTTATAATTTTTGGTTCAGCAGATTAGTACAGTTTATTAGTTAAAGATTCCCCTGTTACACAGCTCGACTGGCCTGACCTCTGTCCACTACGAATTGAATTTCTCTCAGTACATAACTCAAACAACCCTGAAGTCTGTTGTATTTAAAACTAGTCTCAATAAGGAATTTAGGCATGTAAACTATATTTCTTAGTTTGCTTTGTACAATTTTTAATGATTTTTCAAAGTGGAAACAGGGGATCACGTATTCATCCAGAGCAAGTCAGTTACAATTGTAAATATCTCAAAATATAGAATTCCTTTGCTTGCCCTGCTTCTTTTATATGAAAGTAGACTCATTAAGCTTTAATTTCACATCTCATTCAACCTCTAATTATATTCCTCCTATTTTGGTGATTTTTCAAAATCACGTCACTGCTGCCATCTAAAACAGTTTTAATACTAATTTCACTCTTTCACACATTCTTTATGCTAACCTCATTTTATCGTATATATGTATATGCCACAATTCATTTTCACCACATTTCATTCACTATAAGTGTAGGTCCAAACCACAATGTCACCACAAAACCATCCCGTTGAACAATTCGGATCAATCCTCGATATTTAACGGTTTCAAAGACTGACCCCACCATCATACTTCATTTAGTTCGGCTCTCTTGTACACATGGGGAACACTTAGTACCACTCATGCGACCTAGCCGATTTGTCTCATAGCTCTCTTGTCTACATGGTGTCCTTCACTTGGAATCACGCATGCGACCTAGCTACATTTATCTTTCACGTAGCTCTCTTGTCTACATGGTGTCCTTCACTTGGAATCACGCATGCGACCTAGCTACATTTATCTTTCACGTAGCTCTCTTGTCTACATGGGATACATCTCGTATCACGCATGTGACCTAGCTACTACAGGGTGTCTCGTAGCTTTCTTGTACACATGATGTGCACTCAGCATCATACATGTGACCTAGCTACGCTCCCTCTATTTCATTCGATCTCTCCGAATGTTCAACAGGGATCTCTCTCTCTGTATTTATTTCCATTCTTCCCATAATCAATTTATATTTTAACATCAGCTAGTATATTTATATAATGGGCTGAAATATAAGAATGTACATGAAATTATTGTAATATTTACATACAACTTACCTTGGTGCAAAATATGGAAATTTTGCAATTTAGTCCAAAACTTTTTCTTTCCCAGTTCGAGGTCAGTTCCGCGCCTTTCTTGATCTATAATAACACATTTAGCTCATTTAATACTCATACTATTTATTTCAATCCAAAAATCACATTGTAGAAAAATTACATTTTGCCCCTAACTTTTACAAAATTACAATTTTGCCCCTAGGCTCGGAATTTAATTTCAGCCCTTATTCTTATGTTTTATGATATGCTGAACATTTTCTCTTCTACAATAACATCAAATTCCACTCTATCATATAGTTATGAACATTAGGTATTTTTACCGATTATGCTTGCTTTACTCGTTTTCACTTAAAACCGAGTAGCACAAATTATTTAACACAATTTAAAACCTCATATTCTATCATAAAACATCAAAATACACAAATTTCACCTATGGGTATTTTTCCAAATATGAACCCTAGGTTAAATTATTACTAGCATAAGCTTAATCGAGCTTAGGATTCCAAAAGCGTAAAGAACATTAAAAGCGGGCTTAGAATCACTTACTATGGAGCTTGAAAGTTGAAGAATCCTAGCTATGGAGAGAGTGAAGTTTGGCAGCAACTAAATGGGGAAGATGACTATTTTGTGTTATTTTTCCCATTTTATTTCATTAATATCAAAATGACTAAAATACCCTTACTACTAAACTTTCCAAAATTCCTTCCATGTCCTAAATTTGTCCATGAACTTAAAATTGGTAGAATTGCTATTTAAGACCTCCTAATAAATATTTCAAAACAATTTCATACTAAAAATTTCTAGTATGCAAATTTTGCAACTTATTCGATTTAGTCCCTACTTTCAATTTAAACACTTTAGGCATAGAATTTCATCACGAAATTTTCACACAATCATGCAATCATATCATAAACCCCAAAATATTTATAAAACAATTATTTCTATCTCGGATTTGTGGTCACGAAACCACTATTCCGATTAGGCCCTAATTCGGGTTGTCACAGATTCACTTCGAAATCAATTCACCGATGAGTAAGTAATACGTACCTGAACATATTAAATGTATAGTACTTACTCGACGATGGTTTACTACGAACATTCAATATCGTAATCTTACTTAACTTACTGGCATTAAGCCTGTCAGGTTGTAGGACTTGAAACCAATTACCAGCACAAGCCTGCGGGAATTTAAACCCGGTATAATACCAGCTCGAAGCCTGTGGGACTTTATCCCGAACATATTTCTAGCACGTAGCCTGTAGACCTTAAGTCCGGATATAATTCCAGCACATAGCCTGCGGACCCTAAGTCCAGATATAATTCCAGCACATAGCCTGTGGACCCTAAGTCCGGATATACATCACTGAATGTCATGCATACTTATTCGTAAGAAAATTCAATTCACATAACATCTCACAATCATAGTTCTTTTATTCCATTGAATAATAGCATAACATGGGCACCATTCATATAAATTTTGGCTCAATAACATACATAAGAATATATGTCCATTTTACTTTCCAAGCTTAACTTCTAATGTCTATTCGGCTTTAAGCCTTAAACATAAATTATTTGCCACTTCGTAGGACAGTTATCATACATATATCAAGACATTATCAATTACGTACTAAATGTGACTATTCAAAACTTACCTCGAATATTTTCGAACAGTCTCAGATTGGCTATTCAACTACTTTCTCTTTTCCCTTGTGATGTGATCCGGCCCGGGTAGATGAGTCAAATTCACGTAGTTGCCCGATCGTAGTTCGAGAGAGTCGTTCATGTCTCGGATTTTAGTAATAAAAGCAAAATAATGGATTAGAATAAGCGGAAGGTTTCAAGAAGGGTAAGTTTAGTAATAGGTTCGGTTATGTGTAGTAAAGATGGGTGATGGATAAATGGGTCGGTTTGGTATAACAAGAAAATAATTCGAAGGATGGGAATGGAAAATAAACTCAACGTCAGGAATGATTCAACACTAAGAAGTGTCACCCCGGTTCCTATATTGTTAAGGTGAAAGTATGGATAGATGGATAGGTGAACGCCACACCAAGATTGGTGATAAGTTCAAACAAGACGATTGACGCCACTAGCACAAGCCAGATAAGTCTTTCGAAACTTGTACGAGATATGAGAGGAAGCAACCTCACAAGAACAAATGTTCATTAACAATTTTGTCAAAAGTCCTTTACAAATGAAAGAAAACAAATATTTATAGGCACATAGATAACCATTCAAATTCGACATCTAGGTGTTCACACAATAATTAAAATGTTCACACTAATGTATTAAAATAGTTCATAAATTCGGCAGATTCATGCACTAGCTGAATGGACACTTTCTTCCCCCTTGGTTTGTGTATGGATGCTTAGTCATAAAGAAAGGCTTCAAGTGACTTGTATGTGCACCAAAAGGTTGCATTCATCTCCTTGGGACGTTCATGCACTTGTATGGAACATGTATCTTCATAATTAAACACTTTAATGGCATGTAAGTTCATAAATGGCAGCATGAACCTAATAAATTCGTTCTCCCCTTTGTGCATGCACTTAATTCAATCAATGTGTTGAATTATTGAGTTAATTCCTTCCCTTGGACGTTCTTGAACCCATCCATGAATGTGTAGTAGCCTATGGGTCAATTCAAAGTGTGAACATGTTCAAGGAGCTCTATGGTCAACATAGAATTAGTTAGCAGCTACTTCTTGGCCGAATAAGTGCCTTGGAAAGTTAATAGACAACCACCATACATGCACTTAAGCCATTCATGCATTCTATCATCCCATGCATTTGATCCATTCATGGACTAGCCTTTAATGTCCATACATGCATTCGACACATGCATGAATTTGTAGAAACATTGCATCTAGCCGTACATGCACCAGCATTTAATACTTCTTCATTCATGAGTGTGGAATGCCCAAAAGAGATGTTTCTTCATCCATACATTGTACCGTCCAAAGGAATGTACCTACATGAAATAAACAAGTCATTAAGACATCTCATGAACATTCATAAATTCGGCATGATGTGAACACATTAATGTCATGCATTAATTCGGCTATGTGAACATAATCAATTTATATAATGACAATGACATATTAATAACAAATATTAATATAAGACAAGTTTAATGCTTAAATGAATATGTGCAAATTTTTATTTAATGTATTAAAGACAAAACCGAGTTTAAAATAAAATGAGCTAAGCTTTAGCTCGTGAGCTAAAGTTGAGCTGAGGCTAAACTCCTAAACTGAAGTTGAGCTAAGGTTTAGCTCGTGAGCTGAATATGAGCTAGGAGTGAGCTCGGTTTAGCTCAGGCAAGTTGGATCGAGCTTGAATAAGGTGGATTTGAGCTGGACGGAGCTCGTGGAGCTGGAAACGAGTTGGGATCAGCTTGCCAACATGTCAATGCTCGGCTTGACAGACTTGTTCGATGAAGTTCGAGGCGTGCTCATATCATTCCCCCCCTCTTTTAGGCGACTTGTCCTCAAGTCGAGCCGTTTGTCCATGGGAGAACTTTGACTCATGCATGGTTTTCCTCGGTCAAATGGGATGGAAGATGTCACACAAACCTGAAAAATTCTTACCACAGCCAATAAAAAGAAACTCAAAGGAGTCAAATTCAAATGTGTTCGATAGTTCATAAAATATTCATTCAATCGAACATATGCCAAAAATCTCAATTGGACAAAGCAAGCATACATAAATTTATCAAAGAGTTTCGTTAGACCATCATTACAAACATGAAAACTAAGTTGGATCAAGGGATAATTGGTTGAAAATGATGGTAGGCACTTAAACACATTATTCCTCATCCAAAACATTTTAATTTCTTTAATCGAATATAGTAACTCATTTGGTCCTTTGTCTTGCTCATGCAAGGTATGCCATGGCTAAAGGTATGCTAACTCTTCCTTTCATTTTTGAACAACATGAGGGGAGTCTCCAAACTCCAACGTAATAATCACATCATCACAATGCCAAAAGGAAAAATCCATCACATTAAAGTATAAATAATTTCCAAACAACCAATTAATGGAATTTTCAACTTCAATCGAATTGTGCAAAGATATTTGAAAATTTTCAGATGACTTACCTTGACGAATATAAAGAGAAGACAATTGAGAATTGGGTTTACCTTTCTCAGTCAAAATGAATCTTCTCTCTTTGGATAGATAACGTAAGACAAACCTATTACTCCGATAAATTTGAATAGGTGGTGACGCACCATGACATGTCTTGCTCCTCGAGGGGTGGAATTCACAAAAATAAGACTGGTTAGTATTATCGAAAACTATGGACTTAAATGGAAAAGGAAAGTTACCATGGAAATTTGATTCAATTCCAAAAACATAGGTTGGCCTTACCTTCTCGAAATGAAACGAAAGTTTCAGATGTGGCCAAACAAGGTGATTAATAAATGAATCAAAATTGAAACCCAAATCATTGAATTTCACCTTCTTATCAAAAGTTCGAACTTCAAGCAAACATAATTTGAATTTAAATGATGCAAAGCGCTTAATGTTTCCATAAAATGAATTCATGTAGCAAATACCAGGCTTGAACACACGAACTTGATCATTTGATTTAGCAGGCAACATGTTAAATAAGGAAAATATAATCAACTCATCGCATGATTCAAATTTCACTCATTCAATAAGACTTGAAAAATTGGCACAACCAAGCATATTCATTTTATCACCAAAGAAACGATGCAACATGTTATCATGCAAGTAAATCAAAGGAAACTTAAACATGCAAATACTCGAACAATTTTGCATCGTAATTTCTACTCGAACAGATAGATCAAAGCATGGAAATCTTGCACAAAATTTCAGAGATTTATCTTGAAGAACAAAGTCAAATAGATCAATTACTTCATGCAAAAATCTTTTAACGCATATATCGAGCAAAGAAGTTGTGTTCATGCAACCTTTCAAAAATTCAAATCCATCACAAATCATTTGAATAGGCACGTTTAAACAGAAAGATGAATTCAAAGAATTTTTATAATCAAACAAATCAAAACGTGAAAAACTGCTATCACACACATTCACAATTTGCACAGGATGAACCAATCCAATAGAATCAACAAAATTGTCGTTATAAAACATGTCATAGGACAGAATCTTCATGACATCTTTTGAAACAACATCGTTAACATTAGTATGTGAACAGTAATTAAACAAATCAAAAGATGGAAGATTTTCAAAAATAAGGCCATAAAAATCTATTTGAGCAACTTTGTATTCAAACGGCCTCGAATCAATAAATAAAGAATCCTTACCTTTCTTACCTTCAATTGCAAGGGGGGTGGCTGTCATTCGTGAACTTACCTTTTTTGAACAACCTAAAACACCTCTCATTTGGAAGGTAATGTAGATGGAATTGGTCGCACAAACTTCAAGGAACCTGAAAAGTTAATTCACAAGAAGATCGAATAGGTGGGTTAGTAGAAATAATCCTCACTTGCTCACTTGTTTTCTCACTCGATTCTTTTGTTTTAATTTCTTTTTCATCTTCTTTTTCACTCTCAGATTTCTTTTCGTTCTCTTTTTCAATCTCATTTTCTTTTTCATTTTCTTTTTGCTTTTCAAAGGCTTTTTCAAGTTCTCTCAAGATTCGCTCATTTTCTCTCTTACTTGCCTCTTGCCTCTCTTTTCTTTTTATTTCATTTTCTTTTTCTTCTTTTGCTTTTGCTTTTTCTTTTCTTTTCTTTGCTTTCTCTTTACAAGAATGTACAAAAGACCGATGAGAATACAAATCTTGTTCGAAAGATGAAGAACTATTTGCATATGATTCACAATCAAAACTTCGTGAAGAATACTCCGAGTAAGATTTCTTTGAAGATCTAGTAGGAGTATGTCTTTCTCTTCGAATGCCATCTTGGAACGAATCAAAATCGTAATCGGCTTCTCGTCTTCTCGAATTTCTTGATGAAAAGGACTTTCGATCGAAGTCACTTCTCGAATTCGCTGATGAATATGAGTCATAGTATGAATCTCTTTGTCTCGAAGTAGATGATGAAAAGGAATCACGATTGGAACTTTTTTTCAGGTAGTTGTCGGGGGTATATCTCCGTGGGGTTCTTGGTTTCGTTTTACGACTTGAAGAAACTCGATCACTTTGGTCTCGTTTAGTCGCCATTCTTCGCATTTCTTGAACCAAGTATTGGTATTCCGATTCAGTGAACTCTTCGCGTGACATGATTTTTGTTGCTAAAAAGAAAATGTTAGATCACAAAACAAAATAAAAAAAATTAAGTACCCCACCACAAACCTCACAATTTCGCTCGGAAAGAAGAAGAAAAAAGGTGTCACTTCCGCTCGTGTTTACACTCGTTTGGCTTTTACCTCCACTCGAATGATCTCACTCGCTCTAGCCTTTTACCACTCAAGCTTACTCTCGTAACCTCGTATTTTATTTCTTTCGACTTGTCTTGGTGCCTTGGGGTTGGTTTCAAGATGGTTACAAAGGTTAGAATGTCACGGTGTACGGGTAGGCTAAAAGAAAAATAGTCTTTGGTGTAGTGTGGCGTTTTGGGGGGGTAAAAGTTGCTGGAAAGAAAGATTGAAGGTCAGAACAAAAATGTAAACAAAAGAATAGATCTTGATCACACACTTTCCTTCTTTTTTTTTTTAATTTCGTATTTTTTTTGTCTTTTTTTTAATACTTCAAATATTGCTATTACAAGAGAGAGAACAAAAATTACAACTTTAATTTTTTTTTTAATTCGAATTTTTTAACTACGAACCTATTTCGATCTTGTTACGAACATCGGCGCCTCTTGATTTACAAGCTCTGATACCAAATGATGTGATCCAGCCTGGGTAGATGAGTCGAATTCATGTAGTTGCCCGATCATAGTTCTAGAGAGTCGTTCGTGTCTCGGATTTTAGTAATAAAAGTAAATTAATGGATTAGAATAAGCGGAAGGTTTCAAGAAGGGTAAGTTTAGTAATAGGTTCGGTTATGTGTAGCAAAGATGGGTGATGGATAAATGGGTCAGTTTGGTATAACAAGAAAATAATTCGAAGGATGGGAATGGAAAACTAACTCAACGTCAGGAATGATTCAACACTAAGAAGTGTCACCCCGGTTCCTATATTGTTAAGGTGAAAGTATGGATAGATGGATAGGTGAACGCCACACCAAGATTGGTGATAAGTTCAAACAAGACGATTGACGCCACTAGCACAAGCCAGATAAGTCTTTCGAAACTTGGACGAGATATGAGAGGAAGCAACCTCACAAGAACAAATGTTCATTAACAATTTTGGAAAAAGTCCTTTACAAATGAAAGAAAACAAATATTTATAGGCACATAGATGACCATTCAAATTCGGCATCTAGGTGTTCACACAATAATAAAAACCTTCACACTAATGTATTAAAATAGTTCATAAATTCGGCAGATTCATGCACTAGCTGAATGGACACTTTCTTCCCCCTTGGTTTGTGCATGAATGCTTAGTCATAAAGAAAGGCTTCAAGTGACTTGTATGTGCACCAAAAGGTTGCATTCATCTCCTTGGGACATTCATGCACTTGTATGGAACATGTGTCTTCATAATTAAACACTTTAATAGCATGTAAGTTCATAAATGGCAGCATGAACCTAGTAAATTCGTTCTCCCCTTTGTGCATGCGCTTAATTCAATCAATGTGTTGAATTATTGAGTTAATTCCTTCCCTTGGACGTTCTTGAACCCATCCATGCATGTGTAGTAGCCTATAGGTCAATTCAAAGTGTGAACATGTTCAAGGAGCTCTATGGTCAACATAGAATTAGTTAGCGACTACTTCTTGGCGAATAAGTGCCTTGGAAAGTTAAGAGACAGCCACCATACATGCACTTAAGCCATTCATGCATTCTATCATCCCATGCATTTGATCCATTCATGGACTAGCCTTTAATGTCCATACATGCATTCGACACATGCATGAATTTGTAGAAACATTGCATCTAGCCGTACATGCACCAAACATTTAATACTTCTTCATTCATAAGTGTGGAATGCCCAAAAGAGATGTTTCTTCATCCATACATTGTACCGTCCAAAGGAATGTACCTACATGAAATAAACAAGTCATTAAGACATCTCATGAACACTCATAAATTTGGCATGATGTGAACACATTAATGTCATGCATTAATTCGGCTATGTGAACATAATCAATTTATATAATGACAATGACATATTAATAACAAATATTAATATAAGACAAGTTTAATGCTTAAATGAATATGTGCAAATTTTTATTTAATGTATTAAAGACAAAACTGAGTTTAAACTAAAATGAGCTAAGCTTTAGCTCGTGGGCTAAAGTTGAGCTGAGGCTAAACTCCTAAGCTGAAGTTGAGCTAAGGTTTAGCTCATGAGCTGAATATGAGCTAGGAGTGAGCTCGGTTTAGCTCAGGCAAGTTGGATCGAGCTTGAATAAGCTGGATTTGAGCTGGACGGAGCTCGTGGAGCTGGAAACGAGCTGGGATCAGCTTGCCAACATGTCAATGCTCGGCTTGACAGACTTGTTCGATGAAGTTCGCGAGGCGTGCTCGTATCATTCCCCCTCCAACCTTGGTTCTCTATGCTCTTGAGCTTAAATTCAACAAATTTAAACTAGTCACTATTTGACTATTTAAGCATTACTTTCAGCATATAATATATATATATATATATACGACTTTCACACATATAGATCATAGTAAGTTTATAAGAAAACATTAAGCAACTCGTTAACAAATTTTTATCAATATTTACCACATAATCACAAATTCACAATAAGCTGTCTTCCTGAGCAACATTCAGTAAATTATTTATAATTGGAGCTACGAAACTCCAAATCAATTGCCGTAAAATTTCCCTGAAAATAGACTCATATATATTTTATCCATAAAATTTTCAGAATTTTTAGCTTGGCCAATAAATACCAGGTTTTTCTTAAATTTTCCCATGTTTCACTATTTGACTAATCTGACCACTCTTCACTACGAATCAAATTTCTCATTGTACAGGATTCAAAATATATCCTCATTTATTTCATTTGAAACTAGACTCATTAAGGAGTATAATATAAACTCCATCATATAACCATTTTTTTACAATTTATCATGATTTTATTAAAATAGAACAGGGGATCTAGAAGTCATTTTGACCTTGTCCTACATCACTTCAAATATCTCATTATCGGAAATTCTTTTCTTTCATAGTTTCTTTTATAAGAAAATAGACTCATTAATATTTAATTACATAATTTATTCAGCTTCTAACCCAACTCCCACAATTTATGGTGATTTTCCAAAATCACATTACTGTTGCTGTCCCAAGCAGATTTATTACCAATTCATTTGTTTCACACATTCTTTACATGCATGTTATTTAAACATGTAAATCACCAATCAATTTCATCACATATATCTATAATTTCACTAAAGCATAATCTCAATACAATACATCTTGCTCAAATCATTATTCAAGTTCAAATTCGGCTAACACACATATAACACTAGCAACTACATATTAACATTGCATTTCACTATAATAGCCAATTGCCATTAAACAATTAAGCCACAATTATTCAATTTTACCAAGCTTTGACTTAATTTATAACTATCTAAATCATTTAAAACGTTTAACAACAAATTCTTCTTTAATTAAGCACATATTCGGTAATGACAATGGTAATTTAGCAAACCTTAATTTAACTTATAATTGTTCATATTCGGCATATTAAACTCTAGCATGCCTTTAGATATTAATTTCCAACACGCATTTAAATACTTTCCGAGCTAACAACAATTAAATTTTCAGACAATTTAGCCACCTACGTCCTTTCATCAAATACTTGTTTCTTAGTTTCAACTATTAATAATGGGACATTACTAAAATTGAAACTTTTGGACAGCAATATAAATAGCAATTTAAACAGTTTTAAGCTCCCAAATTTTTAAACTCCTCAAGCATAAACCGAATAGCAATGCATGTTGGTTCTAACCATATTTATTTTGTGCATTTTACCCACAGTACAAGATATGCAAAATTTAACAGCAACCAGAATCAGGTGACATCCTTAATCTTTTTCTCTTCAAAAATCTTCCATAGCCGATTACTCATATCACTACTAAAAAATCAACATTTTGACATGGCTAAGTTAGGGACTTAGTAACTAACTTAATATATGCTACAATTTCAAAAATGAACATAAATTTCATACCTTAATTCTAGCTCAAAAGTGATTGAATGGCTATCTCCCCTTTCTTCTTTAAGGTTCGGCTAAGCAAGGAAGAAGATGAACCAAACCTTTTGTTCTTCTTTTCTTATTTCAATTAATATTTTTATTTCAAAATAATACAAATTCTTATTATAATATTTAATTAAACATATATATTGCCCATCAACAATCATTATGGTCGGCCACCATAATCAAAAATTGGATATTTGACATGCAAGTCCAAACTTTTTGTGACATGCATTAATAGACCCCTTTTTAAAATTACCTATCACCTTCCACAATTATTTCACATAAGTCCTATTTAATAATTTCACATACAAATGACAAAATTAGAGCATGAAACTTTCACATATGCATGTACACATATAATAAGCATAGAATATAACAATTAATTATTTTTATGACTCGATTTTGTGGTCCCGAAACCACTTCTCGACTAGGGTCAAATTAGGGCTGTCACAAACCCATTCCAACGACGGATACGAGTTAGGGGTGTTACATTTGATTGGTATTAGAGCTATGGTTTAGTCGATTCTAGGACTAACGTAGCGTATGTAAGTGTAGCTATACATGCCATATTGTATACTGCGATAGTGTGATGATTTCTGACATTTGAAAATATGTTTTCTTATAGTAAATGGATCTCGACAGAGCTGTAGCTGATGATAATGAAAGTGTAGCGCTGCTCCCAAGGGACAGTGCCGGTTGATTCTTGACCGACCTCGAGTAACCAAGAGGGAGAAGCTAAGAAAGCCTTTTACCAAATGATGAACGACTGGCTTGCTTAATATATCCAGACTAATCCGGCTGCACAACAACCTCCACCCCCGACTAATTCATCTTCGATACCTGTTATACCTCAAGTGAGTGATCCGTTGAGATTTCTTAAGCCACTTGTTGATAAATTCAGAAAACACGGGGCTGAAGAGTTCAAAGCTACTAATGATGATGATGCTGAGGAAGCTGAATTCTAGCTTGATAATACTATCCGTGTGTTTGATTAGTTATATTATACCCCGGATGAGTGCTTAAAATGTGTCACATCTTTACTACGAGACATTGCATATCACTGGTGGTTTACACTAGTATCAGTGGTTCTGAAAGAATGGGTGACCTGGGACTTCTTTCAGACTGAGTTCCATAAGAAATATATCAGTAAGAGATTAATTGACCAGAAACGTAAGGAATTTCTCGAATTAAAACAGGGTCGCATGACTATAACAGAATATAAGCAGAAATTTGTGAGACTCAGTCAATATGCCTGTGAGTGCGTTTCGACCGAAGCTATCATGTTTAAAAGATTTGAAGATGGGTTGAATGAAGATATTAAACTGCTAGTTGGTATACTTGAAATAAAAGAGTTCGTAGTACTGGTTGAGTGAGCGTGTAAAGCTGAAGAGCTCAGGAAAGAGAAAAGAAATGCTGACTTTGAAGCTAGAGATTCACGGAAGATATCATCGAATAAGTCATTTCAGTCGGTAACAAAGAAGTTTCGAGATGATTTTAGCCATTCTAAGGCTACTGCAGATTATTCTAGACGAGATCGGGATAGACCACCTGTGAGCTTGAGAGCTACCTCAGTAGCTAGCATTGGTAATATTAGATCGAATCAACCCCAGTGTAAACATTGTGGTAAACGACATTCTGCCAGTTGTAGATTTCATGATCGAGTCTATTTTAAATGCAGATGATGGATCATTTTGTTCGTGAATGTCCTGAGTTAGCTAAACAAAATCCAGTACAAAATACGAGACCGGGTAGTGAGTCAGTGTGAGGTAGACCACCCAGACATACGGGTAATGCGAGTGGCAGTCAAAGAGGGACAAAAGGTACAATAGTCAGATCTGAGGCTCGTGCACCAGCCAGAGCCTATGCTATACGTGCATGAGAGGAGGCTTCATCTCCAGATTTTATTACTGGTACATTTACTCTCTATGATACTAGTGTTATTGCATTGATTGATCCTGGTTCGACTCATTCTTATGTGTGTGAAACCTTAGTATCCAGTAAGACTCTGCTTATTGAGTCTACTGAAATTGTAATTAAAGTATCATACCCTTTAGGTTGGTGTGTTATGGTTGACAAAGTGAGTAAGAATTTTCCATTGATGATTCAAGATTCATGTTTCCCAATTGATTTAATGTTGCTACCATTCAACGAGTTCGATATAATTCTGGGTATGGACTGGTCGACTTTCCATGACGTTGTGGTTAACTACAAAAGAAAGACTATTGATTTATGGTGCCAGAATGATGAAGTTATTCGGATTGAATCTAATGATCTAAATGGTTTACTAGCAGTGATATCCTCGATGTTAGCTCGAAAATATGTGAGAAAATGTTGTGAAGCTTACTTAGCATATGTGCTTGATAGTAAAGTGACCGAAAAAAGATTGAATCAGTACCAGTTGTGTGTGAGTACCCGGATGTGTTTCCTGAAGAATTGCCGGGTTTGCCACCTGTTCAAGAGGTAGAGTTTGGTATTGAATTAGTGCTTGGGATGACTCCGATTTGATAGCTCTGTACAGAATGGCACCTACTAAATTAAAAGAATTGAAAGCACAGTTGCAAGAGTTAACAGATAGAGGCTTTGGGTGACCTACTTTCTCTCCTTGGGGTGCGCCAGTTCTATTTGTGAAAAAGAAAGATGGAACTATGAGAATGTGCATCGACTACCATCAGCTTAATAAGGTGACTATAAAGAATAAATACCCGTTGCCATGTATTGATGACCTGTTTGATCAGCTGAAAGGGGCTACAGTGTTTTCGAAAATAGATTTGAGATCAGGCTACTATCAGTTGCGAGTTAAAGACTCCGATGTGCTGAAAACTGCCTTCCAAACGAGGTACAGACATTATGAGTTTTTGGTTATGCCTTTCGGACTTACTAATGCACCTGCTGTTTTCATGGATTTGATGAATTGGATCTTCAGACAGTATTTGGATCAGTTTCTGGTTGTGTTCATTGATGATATATTGATCTACTCCCGTGATGAAACCGAACATGCCGAGCATTTGAGACTTGCGTTATAGACTTTGCGAGAAAAAATAGTCGTATGCGAAGTTTAGTAAATGTGAGTTCTGGTTACACGAAGTTAGCTTCCTGAGACATGTTGTTTCAGCATAAGGTATTTGGGTTGATCCGAGTAAGATTTCAGTAATAATTGACTAGAAACCTCCGAGAAACTTTTTGAAGTCCAAAGTTTTCTGGGACTTGTTGGTTATTATAGATGATTTCTGAAAGGGTTCTCGATGATTGCAACCTCGATAACCAAGCTACTGTAAAAAGATGTTAATTTGAGTGGTCAGAAAAGTGCCAGAAAAGTTTTGATCAGTTGAAAGCCCTTTTAACAAAACCTCTAGTGCTAGTTCAGCCAAAATCTGGTAAAGAATTTGTTATTTATAGTGATGCATATTTAAATGGTTTGGGTTGTGTTTTGATGCAAGAAGGCAAAGTTATAGCTTATGCCTCGAGATAGTTAAAGTCGCATGAAAAGAACTATCCGACACACGATCTATAGTTGGCAGCTATTGTGTTTGCATTGAAAATATGATGCCACTATCTATTCAGTGAAAGTGTCATGTTTATTTCGATCACAAAAGTTTGAAGTATTTGATGACTCAGAAAGATTTGAATTAGAGACAGCGTCGATGGTTAGAGTTGCTAAAAGATTATAAACTTGTGATTGACTATCATCCAAGAAAGGATAATGTTGTTGCTGATGCTCTAAGTCAAAAATCCCTGTTTGTTTTGCGTGTAATGAATGCACATATGATTATGTCAGATGATGGTGCGATAATAGCCGAGTTAAAAGCAAGACAGTTATTTATTCAGCAAATTTGTGAAGCTCAGAAGGTCGATAATGATTTGATAGTAAAGCGGGCTCAATGTGATTCGAACGTTGATTTAGAATTTCAAATGCATACCGAGGGATGTTTGCAATTCAGAAACCAAATATGCATTCCGAGAAATACAGAGTTGATTCAGATGATTTTGAATGAAACTCATAACAGTCGGTTATCTGTTCACCTGGGTAGTACGAAGATGTATAATGATCTTAAACAGCTTTACTGGTGGCGCGATATGAAACAAGACATTTCTAACTATGTTTTGAAATGTTTAGTTTGTCAGCAAGTAAAAGCCGAGCATCAGGTACCTTCTGGATTGCTTCAGTCGATCATGATACCTGAATGGAAATGGGTTAGAGTTACAATGGATTTTGTATCCGGTTTACCATTGACACCGAGTTAAAAAGATGCAATCTGGGTTATTGTGGATAGATTGACTAAATCGACTCACTTTGTTTCAATATGTACAGATTATTCACTCGATAAACTTGCTGAGTTATATGTTTCTCAGATTGTAAGACTACACAGAGTACTTATTTCTATTGTGTCGCATAGAGATCCAAGGTTTACATCGCGATTTTGGAAGAAACTATAAGATGCATTAGGTACTAAACTGCATTTTAGCACTACTTTTCATCCCCAGTCAGATGGTCAGTCCGAGCGAATCATTCAGATACTTGAGGATATGTTGAGATGTTGCATTCTCGAGTTTGAAGGTACGCGGGAATGATACCTACCTCTGATTGAATTTACGTACAATAATAGCTTTCAATCGAGTATCAAAATGGCACCTTACGAGGCTTTATATGGCCATAAATGTTGTACACCATTATATTGGACTGAACTCAATGAAAACAAGATACACGGGGTTGATTTGATTAGAGAAACTGAACAGAAAGTGAAAGTGATCCGTGAAAGTCTAAAAGCAGCATCAGATCGTCAGAAATCATATGCGGACTTGAAACGTAAAGATATAGAGTTTTAGATCGGGGATAGAGTGTTTTTGAAAGTCTTACCTTGGAAGAAAATACTCAGATTTGATCGTAAAGGCAAATTAAGTCCGGGGTTTATTAGGCTGTATGAGGTAATAGAACGCATTGGGCCAGTTGCTTACAGACTATCGTTGCCACCTGAGCTAGAAAAGATCTATAATGTATTCCATGTTTCGATGCTATGTCGATATAGGTCTGATCCTTTACATGTGTTAAATCCGTCAGAGATTGAGATTAAGTCCGATATGACTTATGAAGAAGAACCGATTTGTATTCTGGCTCGTGAAGTGAAAGAATTGCGAAATAAGAAAATTTCATTAGTGAAAGTACTGTGGCATACACATGGTGTTGAAGAGGAAACTTGCAAACTGGAACATGCAATGAAAGAATGTTATCCGAACCTATTCACCTTTAAGATTTTCGGGGACGAAAATCCCTAAGGGGAGAGAGTTGTAACAGCTCGATTTAGACCCTAATCAAAACGGTGGTTTCGAGACCACGAATCTGAGTTAGAAAAATATTTAAAAATTATTTTTTGTGTTTATTTTGTGTGAATTTATGCCTGTGAAATTTTCGTAATTTAATTTTGACGTTTGAGTGTCTGATTACGAAAAATGATTTAATCGTGTAAATTGAAAACTTGATAGTTTATTTTATAAGGACCGAATTGTTAATGGCTTTGTAAATTAAAGCATTTATGTTGCAAATAACCCTTTAAACTAAGTGATGGACGAATGTACCCTTATTATGCATGTTTTTGTTATTAATTTTAAAAGGTTAAATATGTAAAAAAGGTAAATAATATATATGATATAATATAACATAATTAAAAGTCATGTTCATATGTTTATATTTTGACCGAAAATAAAAAGAAACAAAAGCTTTGTGATATTCGGTCGTTCTCAAGCTTGATTCAAGGTTAGTTTGGTTTCAATTTTTGAAAATTTTTTTCGAACCATGCTTGAATTTTTTATTTTGATGAATATTTTGAGTTATGCCATTGATGAATAATTGTGTTTTGTGATGTTTGATAATGTATTATGAAAGATATGTTTTGGATTAATATGTGTTGTATTGGAATTTTTGATGAATTTGAGTAATTAGGGCTAAATTGAAAAAATTTTAAATTTAGGGACTAAAATGTGAAATAAATTAAATGTATGGATTTATATGAATAAGATGAACATTCAGCCTACGCATGTTGTATTGAAATTTTGTGTATTTTGTGTTTTATGCAAGTTGGATTAATTTGTAAAAGTGTGAAATATTAAGGGTAAAATGGTAATTTACTCATTTATGTGTTGTTGTATTAAATTGAATGAAATTGCGTTTGAATGAGCTTAATTTAAAATTGTATAGATCAAGAACAAAAGAAATCAGATTTAGATTGGGGGAAAACAAAAATAATTGAATAGTCGATTTACATCGTTCGTCGATATCTAAGGTAAGTCTGTAGGCAAGTAAACGTTGTTAAATATTACTATATGTAAAATTAACATGCTGATTTGAATTTCTATGATTTTATAATGCAATTTTTGAATGTGAATATGCTTGGGAATAATATGTTCAAGTTCAATTCGATCGAGTTACAACATTCGAAAGCCTTGTACGAACCTTAGGAATAGCTAGGATACATATGTCATGACATAGGATTTCGATATGTGTTCTCGTGTAAGACCACGTCTGGGGCGTTGGCATCGATATGTGATTACGTGTAAGACCATGTCTGGGACATCGGCATCGTATTTGATTTGTGTAAGATCCTGTCTGTGACAGTGGCATCGATTCATTGATATGTGATTGTATGTAAGACCACGTCTGGGACGTTGGCATTGTACGATATATGTGATTATCCGAGTATCTTATACAATTTTGAATGGTTCAATGGGCAATGATAAGTTACGAATGAATGTGAAATCAGGTTAAAGTGAACAGGTACGTAAAATTATTTGCCTACTTGAAAGTAAGGTAAGTTGGTTATTGATATGTGATATAAGTTATAAGGATGCTAATGGTGATGTTTGTGTAATAAGAAGCTATATGTGGCTTAATGTGTAATATCCTGAATTAGGGCTTAATCGGAATAGTGGTTTCGTGACCAAAAATCCGAGATAGAAATAATTATTTAATAATTATTTTGATGATTATGATATGATTGCATGATTGTGTGAAAATTTCGTGATGAAATTCTATGCCTAAAGTGCTTAAATTGAAAGTAGGGACTAAATCGAATAAGTTGCAAAATTTGCATTCTAGAAGCTTTGAGTATGAAATTGCATTGAAATATTAATTAGGAGATCTTAAATAGCAATTTGACCAATTTTAAGTTCATGGACAAAACTAGGACATGGAAGGAATTTTGAAAGTTTAGTAAGGAGGGGCATTTTGGTCATTTGGATATTAAATGAAATAAAATGGGAAAAATAACACAAAATTGGTCATCATCCTCCTTAGTTGCTGCCGAATTCTCCCTCTCTCAATAGCTAGGGTTTCTTCAACTTTCAAGCTCCATAGTAAGTGATTCCAAGCGTCGTTTTTAATGTTCTTTACATTTTTGGAATCCCGGAAGCTCGATTAAGCTTATGCTAGCAATAATTCAACCTAGGGTTTATATTTGGAAAAATACCCATAGGTGAAATTTGTGTATTTTGATGTTTTATGATAGAATATGGGGTTTTAAATTATGTTAGACAACTTGTGCTACTCGGTTTTGAGTGAAAACGAGTAAAAGGGCTTAATCGGCAAAAATACCTAATAGTCACAAGTATATGTTAGAGTGAGAATTTGATGTTTCCATAGAAGGAAAAGTGATCAGCATGTTATAAAACATAAGAATAAGGAATAAAGTTTAATTCCGAGCCTAGGGAAAAAGTGTAATTATGCAAAAGTTTAGGGGCAAAAGTGTAATTTTTCAAAGTTAAGTATTAAATCTTGTTTTGATGAATGTATGTATTAAATAAGATTAATTTGATATTATAGATCAAGAGAAACGAGATTCAAGTCGCGATCGAGGAAAAGAAAAGATTGTGGACTAAATTGCAAAATCTTTATTTTTTGGTACCAAGGTAAGTTCATGTGTAAATAATGTAGCATAATTGTTATTTTTAAGTTATTGATGTTAATTATATGATACGTTGATTTTTAATCGTGAAATATTATGCTTTGTGGTTAATGCTGAGTAATATGCAAAATTATGTTTACTACTTGATAAATATGAATTGCTACCGAGTATCGGTTCCGATATTCCAGGGAAGACAACAAAGGTGAGATCGAGGGAAAAAGCCCGTTTGAACCTTAGGAATAGATTAGGATACAAGTGACATGTCACTAGGATGGTTGAGCATCCGAACTCGTTGAGTTGAGTCCGAGTTCACTTATGGATGCGAATGTCCGAACTCGTTGAGTTAAGTCCGAGTTCGTGAGATGTAACTAGGCATCCGAGCTCGTTGAGTTGAGTCCGAGCTCACTTATGGATACGAATGCCCAAGCTCGTTGAGTTGAGTCTGAGTTCACTTAGGGGCGGGTTACATGATTTCTTGATTACATATGAGGCACTTATGTGCAAATTATCCGTGTATCCGAGTTGTATTTCGATGTGTTTAACGAGTGAAATTTCTAGTGAAATGAAAGAACACTTAAGATGCAAGCAACATTTCGGTAAGTGTTGTGAAATGGACACTTTGGACAGGTATGTTCTTAACCCTCGGGTTGATAATAGATACAACAACGATAAGGGGGTAAGATGATGAATGATGTTTAGAAATATGATATATGTTTTGGTTATACCATGCTAAAGTTGTTTGGTATATTTGTATTGTTATGTTACTTGTTATTTACATATGAACTTACTAAGCATTTATGCTTACTCCCTCCTCTTTATTTATTGTAGTTTTGAACAAGCCAGCTCGGGAATCGGGACGGGTCGAAGGTTCGATCACACTATCCAAAGGACTTTCATCTGGGTAAATGGCTTGTAAAACTTAAGTATGGCATGTATAGCAATATACTTATTTTGTGTAAATAATTTTATGAGATAGCTATGATTGGTTGAGAAAAAGTTTGATATTGATAAGTCATGGTGATGGTTAAATTTAGATCATGTTTGATATCATGGAAGTTTAATAGGTTATCTAGCTCATAACAACTCATGAAAAGATGAAACTTGCCTTAAAACAGAATATTGTTGCAGCAATGACATGAATTTAAAAAATCACTAAAAATAGTATAAATGGAACTAAATGATGACTAAGTTATGAAATTTAAGCTTAATGAGTCTTTTTTCATGTGGATTGAATAAAATAGGCATATAAATTATATTTTATGAGATATTTAAACTTTTGTGAAACAGGACCAGAGTGATTTCTGGATCCCCTGTTTTGATTTTAAAAATTCATAATAAATTTTAAAAAAATAATTATAAGTTTTTATTTATATGTACAGATTACTTATTGAGTCTAGTTTTAATAGAAACAAACCTCATAGTCATTTAAACTCTGTATAGAGATATATCTGATTTGTAATACACATAGGTTAGAGCAGTTGAACCCTAAAAAAGGGGAGACTTTAACTAATAAACTGTACTAATTGGCCCAACCAAAAATTCTAGAAAAAAATTAGTTAATATATATATGAGTCTAGATTTAGGAAAAATTTACAGATCTTGATTTCTAGTTTCTTAACTCGAGTTATGATTTTTCTTGTAACTGTGACGCGGGTAGCTAAAAAGCTGTGAATGTAGAAACAAATGATTTGAAGTTCTTAATTTGATAAATTATGTTTGGTAACTCCTCAAGCTCGACTCCGGTGACGGTTTCGGGCGTGGGGGCGTTACATTTAGTGGTATCAGAGCAGGTTTAGTCGGTTCTCAGACTACGTGTTGTATGTACGGATTTTGCTATACATGCCAATGTATGAATTGTGATAGTGTGACGACTTCTGACCTTTTTAAATGATTTTTTATATAGTAAATGGATCCCGATCCGGTATGGCGAGATGAAGTAGAGAGTAATGCATGACTCATTTGAAGGCGTGCGTGACTGAAAACCCACCTCCTACTGTTGGTCAGGGAGGAGGAGAAAGGGATCGGGAAGCCTTTCTCCAAATGATGAGTGCATGGTACACTGAGTTCGTTCGTACGAACCCAAATGTACGACCTCCCCCACCTCCCCCAATTCCTCAACCTATGCCTCCGATGCCTCCGAGAGTGGATATGATAAAATTTCACAGAACCCCCGTTGATAGAATTCGTAAACAAGGGGCTGAAGAATTTAGAGCAAATATTGATGATGATGCAGAGAAAGCAGAGTTCTGGCTTGAAAATTCTATCCGGGTATATGATGAATTTTCTTGTACACCTGAATAATGTTTGAAATGTGCTACATCTTTGTTGAGAGATTCAGCCTATAATTGGTGGAAGACTTTGATTTTGGTGGTACCGAAAGAGAGGGTAACCTGGGAATTCTTTCAAGAAGAGTTTCGGAAGAAATATATTAGTGAAAGATTTATTGATCAGAAATGTAAAGAGTTTCTTAAGCTGAAGCAAGGTAATATGACAGTCTTAGAATATGAAAGAGAGTTTGTTCGATTGAGTAAGTATGCTAGGGAATATGTTCCTACAGAAGCCAAGATGTGCCGACGATTTGAAGACGGGCTCAACGAAGACATTAAGGTATATGTTGGGATCCTTGAACTGAAAAAAATGGTAGTACTAGTTGATCGAGCTTGTAAGGCTGAAGAGAAAGGTAGAGGCTGAGACACGAAATTGGAAGAAAAGGCCAATGAGTAAGGCACCTTCACAGCAACCCGGAAAGTCAAGAAATATGAATCCTCGTTCCCAAGTTTCAGTTGGGCAATCATATGGAAATTTTAAGAAGCAGAATGTGGGTCCTAAATCTCAGAATACTTCTACAGCCAGTGTAGGGAACTCGAGATTTGTTAAACCTGAGTGCCAGCGGTGTGGTAGAAATTATTTTGGTCCGTGCAGAGCAAATGAATGTTTTCGATGTGGTTCTCCGGATCATTTTATTAGAGACCTTGAGATAGAGTGAGAAAGAAAAATTTCAGAGTGTAAAAGCTAGTAGTGCAAACTTGAGGGGAAAGTATCCGAGAAAAGCTGGAAGTGAAACAAGCAGTAAGAATGTAGCTAGAGATGCAGCAGTTAGATCTGAAGGAAGAGCTCCAGCTAGAACTTATGCTATTAAAGCGCGTGAAGATGCTTCCTCACCCAATGTGATTACGGGTACATTTTCTCTTTATGATATTAATGTTATTGCTTTGATGGATCTGGTTCTACTCATTCATATGTATGCATGGCGGTGTCTAGTATGAATATACCTGTTGAGAACACAAAATTTATGATTAGAGTGTCGAACCCGCTAGGCAAATGCGTGATAGTTGATAAAGTAAGCAAGAAATGCCCTTTAATGATTCAGGGTCATTACTTTCCGGCCGACTTGATGTTGTTGCCATTTGATGAATTTGATGTTATTTTGGGTATGGATTGGTTGACATTGCATGATGCTATAGTAAATTGCAAAGAAAAGGTTATAGAATTAAAGTGTGAAAACGGTAAAACTCTGCGGGTTGAATCAGATAAATCAGAGGCATTGTCTAGTGTGATTTCTTTTATGTCGGCTCAGAGATATTTGAGAAAGGGTTATGAAGCTTATTTGGCGTATGTAATTAATACAAAAGAAGTTGAAAAGAAAGTTGAATCAGTGTCGGTTGTGTGTGAATTTGCGGATGTATTTCCATAAGAATTGGCGGGTTTGCCTCCAGTCAGGGAAGTAGAATTTGGTATTGATTTGATACCGGGAACAGCTCCGATCTCGATTGCTCCATATAGAATGGCACCAACAGAGTTGAAAGAATTAAAGCCACAGTTGCAAGAGTTGACTGATAAAGGCCTTGTGAGACCGAGTTTTTCACCTTGGGGTGCTCCCGTGTTATTTGTGAAAAAGAAGGATGGTTCTATGAGATTATGTGTTGATTATGGGCAGTTAAACAAGGTGACAATAAAAAACAAGTATCTATTGTCGAGAATTGATGATTTGTTTGATCAGCTAAAAGGAGCGACATGGTTTTCAAAGATTGACTTGAGATCTGGGTATTATCAGCTGTGAGTGAAAGAATCAGATGTGCCTAAAACTGCTTTTAGAATAAGGTACGGTCATTATGAATTTTTAGTTATGCCATTCGGGTTGACAAATGCTCCTGCTGTGTTTATGGACTTAATGAATCGCATATTTCGGCCATACCTGGACAGATTTGTTGTGGTGTATATAGATGATATTTTAATTTATTCAAAAGATGAGACAGAGCATGCTGAGCATTTGAGGATAGTTTTGCAAACTTTGAGAGATAAGCAGTTGTATGCTAAGTTTAGTAAAAGTGAATTTTGGCTCGGGAAGTTGGATTTTTGGGTCATATTGTTTCAGGTGATGGTATACGGGTTGATCCTAGTAAAATTTCAGCCATTGTTGATTGGAAACCACCGAAAAATGTAACCGAAGTTAGGAGTTTCTTGGGGCTAGCTAGGTATTATCGGCGGTTTGTAAATGGATTTTCTATAATTGCTACTCCTATGACTAGACTACTCCGAAAGGATGTTAAATTTGAATGGACGGAAGAATGTCAACAGAGTTTCGAAGAATTAAAAAAGTTATTAACTGAAGCACCAGTGTTGATACAACCCGAATCAAGTAAAGAATTTGTGGTGTATAGTGATGCTTCTCTAAATGGTTTGGGGTGTGTACTCATGCAAGAAGGAAACGTGGTGGCTTATGCTTCGAGACAGTTAAAACCTCATGAGAGGAATTATCCTACTCACGATTTGGAATTGGCTGCGGTGGTATTTGCTTTGAAGATTTGGCGACATTATTTGTATGGTGAAAAGTGCCGAGTATATACCGATCACAAAATTCTTAAATACTTGATGTCACAAAAAGACTTGAATTTGAGACAGCGAAGATGGTTAGAGTTATTGAAAGATTATGAGGTTGTTATTGATTATCATCCGGGAAAAGCGAATGTGGTTACCGATGCTTTAAGTAGAAAGTTGTTGTTTGCTTTGAGAGTTATGAACACTCATTTGAAAATGTCAGATGACGGTTTGATTCTAGCAAAGTTAAGAGCAAGACCGATGTTTTTACAAGAGATTTTTGAAGCTCAGAAAAATGATCAAGATTTGCTAGCCAAGAGAAAACAGTGTGAAGCTGATACAGGATCAGATTTTAGAATTGGTTCTGATGGTTGTTTGATGTTTAAAAATCAGATTTGTGTACCGAAAAATGATGAGTTGATTCAAAAGATTTTGCATGAAGTACATAATGGTTGTTTAGCAATTCATTCGGGTAGTACGAAGATGTATAATGACTTGAAGAAAATGTACTGGTGGAGTGGAATGAAAAGAGATATTTCCAAGTTTGTATCAAAGTGCTTAGTTTGTCAACAAGTGAAAGCTGAACACCAAGTACCTTCGGGTTACTTCAGCCTATTATGGTTCCTGAATGGAAATGGGATCGAATTACTATGGATTTTATATCAGGATTGCCGTGAACTCCAGGGAAGAAAAATGCCATCTGGACAATAGTTGACAAACTAACTAAATCGGCTCATTTTATTCCGGTACGTGCAGATTATTCTCTTAATAAGTTGGCTGAATTGTATATCCAAGAGATTATTAGACTTTATAGGATACCTTTGTCAATCATTTCGGATAGAGATCCGAGGTTTACCTCACGGTTTTGGCAAAAGTTGCAAGAGGCACTATGTACAAAGTTAAATTTCAACACTGCCTTTCATCCACAAACTGATGGACAATCAAAGAGAGTAATTCAGATTCTTGAAGACATGCTCAGATGTTGTGTATTGGAATTTCAAGGTAGTTGGGAAAAGTATTTACCGTTGGTAGAATTTGCTTATAAGAATAGTTATCAGACAAGTTTGAAGATGGCACCTTATGAAGCATTATATGGTCGTAAATGTCGAACGCCATCGTATTGGATTGAACTCAAGGAAAATCAGATTTATGGAGTTGATTTAATAAAAGAAACCGAAGAAAAGGTGAAAGTGATTCGAGATTGTTTGAAAGCTGCTTCAGATAGACAGAAATCTTATGCGGATTTGAAACGAAAAGAAATGGAGTTTCAAGTTGGTGATAAGGTATTTTTGAAAGTGTCTCCATGGAAGAAAGTCCTTAGATTTGGACGAAAGGGCAAGTTAAGTCCGCGTTTTATTGGACCGTATGAAATAATTGAAAAAGTTGGACCGGTAGCATATCGGCTAGCGCTACCACCTGAATTAGAGAAGATTCATGATGTGCTTCACGTTTCTATGTAACGTCGGTATCGTTCGGATCCTTCACATATAATTTCACCGATAGAAGTTGAATTACGACTGGATATGACTTATGAAGAAGAACCGATTAAGATTTTAGCTCGAGAAGTCAAACAACTAAGAAATAAAAGTGTTGCACTTGTGAAAGTGTTGTGGCAAAAGCATGGGGTAGAAGAGACTACATGGGAACCTGAAGAAACTATGAGAAACCAATATCCACACCTGTTTACTGGTAAGATTTTCGAGGACGAAAATCCTTAAAAGGGGGGGAGAGTTGTAATATCCTGAATTAGGGCTTAATCGAAATAGTGGTTTCGTGACCATAAATTCGAGATAGAAATAATTATTTTATAATTACTTTTATGATTATGATATGATTGCATGATTGTGTGAAAATTTTGTGATGAAATTCTATGCCTAAAGTGCTTAAATTGAAAGTAGGGACTAAATCGAATAAGTTGCAAAATTTGCATTCTAGAAGTTTTTAGTATGAAATTGAATTGAAATATTAATTAGGAGATCTTAAATAGCAATTTGACCAATTTTAAGTTCATGGACAAAATTAGGACATGGAAGGAATTTTGAAAGTTTAGTAAGGAGGGGCATTTTGGTCATTTGGATATTAAATGAAATAAAATGGGAAAAATAACACAAAATTGGTCATCATCCTCCTTAGTTGCTGCCAAATTCTCCCTCTCTCCATAGCTAGGGTTTCTTCAACTTTCAAGCTCCATAGTAAGTGATTCCAAGCCCCGTTTTTAATGTTCTTTACGTTTTTGGAATCCCGGAAGCTCGATTAAGCTTATGCTAGCAATAATTCAACCTAGGGTTTATATTTGGAAAAATACCCATAGGTGAAATTTGTGTATTTTGATGTTTTATGATAGAATATGGGGTTTTAAATTATGTTAGACAACTTGTGCTACTCGGTTTTGAGTGAAAACGAGTAAAAGGGCTTAATCGGCAAAACTACCTAATAGTCACAAGTATATGTTAGAGTGAGAATTTGATGTTGCCATAGAAGGGAAAAGTGATCAGCATGTTATAAAACATAATAATAAGGAATAAAGTTTAATTCCCGAGCCTAGGGGCAAAAATATAATTATGCAAAAGTTCAGGGGCAAAAGTGTAATTTTTTCAAAGTTCGTATTAAATGCTGTTTTGATGAATGTATGTATTAAATAAGATTAATTTGATATTATAGATCAAGAGAAACGATATTCAAGTCGCGATCGAGGAAAAGAAAAGATTGTGGACTAAATTACAAAATCTTTATATTTTGGTACCAAGGTAAGTTCATGTGTAAATAATGTAGCATAATTGTTATTTTTAAGTTATTGATATTAATTATATGATACGCTTATTTTTAATCGTGAAATATTATGCTTTGTGGTTAATGTTGAGTACTATGCAAAATTATGTTTACTACTTGATAAATATGAATTACTAACGAGTATCGGTTCCGATATTCCATGGAAGACAACAAAGGTGAGATCGAGGGAAAAAGCCCATTTGAACAATAGGAATAGATTAGGATACAAGTGACATGTCACTAGGATGGTTGAGCATCCGAACTCGTTGAGTTGAGTCCGAGTTCACTTATGGATGCGAATGTCTGAACTCGTTGAGTTGAGTCCGAGTTCGTGGGATGTAACTAGGCATCCAAGCTCGTTGAGTTGAGTCCGAGTTCACTTATGGATGCGAACGCCTAGCTCATTGAGTTGAGTCCGAGTTCACTTAGGGGCGGGTTACATGATTTCTTGATTACATATGAGGCACTTATGTGCAAATTATCCGTGTATCCGAGTTGTATTCCGATGTGTTCAACGGGTGAAATTTCTAGTGAAATGAAAGAACACTTAAGATGCAAGCGACGTTTTGGTAAGTGTTGTGAAATGGACACTTTGGACAGGTATGTTCTTAACCCTCGGGTTGATAATAGATACAACAACGATAAGGTGGTAAGATGATGAATGATGTTTAGAAATATGATATATGCTTTGGTGATACCATGCTAAAGTTGTTTGGTATATTTGTATTGTTATGTTACTTGTTATTTACATATGAACTTACTAAGCATCTATGCTTACTCCCTCCTCTTTATTTATTGTAGTTTTGAACAAGCCAGCTCGGGAATCGGGACGGGTCGAAGGTTCGATCACACTATCCAAAGGACTTTCATCTGGGTAAATGGCTTGTAAAACTTAAGTATGGCATGTATAGCAATATACTTATTTTGTGTAAATAATTTTATGATATAGCCATGATTGGTTGAGAAAATGTTTTATATTGATAAGTCATGGTGATGGTTAAATTTAGATCATGTTTGATATCATGGAAGTTTAATAGGTTATCTAGTTCATAACAACTCATGAAAAGATGAAACTTGCCTTAAAATAGAATATTGCTGCAGCAATGACATGAATTTAAAAAATCACTAAAAATAGTATAAATGGAACTAAATGATGACTAAGTTATGAAATTTAAGCTTAATGAGTCTATTTTCATGTGGATTGAATAAAATAGGCATATAAATTATATTTTATGAGATATTTAAACTTTTGTGAAATAGGGCCAGAGTGATTTCTGGATCCCCTGTTCTGATTTTAAAAATTCATAATAAATTTTAAAAAAATAATTATAAGTTTTTATTTATATGTACAGATTACTTATTGAGTCTAGTTTTAAGAGAAATAAACCTCATAGTCATTGAAATTCTGTATAGAGATATATCTGATTCGTAATACACATAGGTCAGAGAAGTTGAACCCTAAAATAGGGGAGACTTTAACTAATAAAATGTACTAATTGGCCCAACCAAAAATTCTAGAAAAAAATTAGTAAATAGATATATGAGTCTAGATTTAGAGAAAATTTACAGATCTTTATTTTGAGTTTCGTAACTCTAGATATGATTTTTCTTGTAATTGTGACGCGGGTAGCTAGAAAGCTGTGAATGTAGAAACAAATGATTTGAAGTTCTTAATTTGATAAATTATGTTCGGTTACTCCTCAAGCTCGACTCCGGTGACGGTTTCGGGCGTGGGGACGTTACATAATGTATAAGTATGTGATATTGAAATTTTATTTATATATAAATTCGGTTATGTAATCATATTGTGGTTTTGAATTAAATGATTCTTGATGATGGATATATGTATTTATATTCGGGCAAGATAAGGTTATATATGAAAGTATATAATGTTTATGAAATTGTAAGTTTGCTATTAAATGGAATTAAGAAATTATGTATTAATTTAGTTATATTGAGTTCAGAATGCTTTTGAGTTGTTTATTTGCTTAAGGCTTACTAAGCTAAGTTAGCTTACTTTGTGTGTATATTTGTCTTTGTTTTTTAGATTTTGGAGATCGTTACATGCTCAGGGATCGTCAGTAAAGTCAATCACACTATCGTTTATTTTCGGTACTTTTAAAAGTTTTAAATTAAAAATTATGGCATGTATAGGCTATATTATCCTTTGGACATATTTGGTTTTGATATGTGTATATGTTAAAAAGCCATGCGAAAATGGCTTGTTTATCTTGCCAAGCATGTTTACATGGTTGAGTAAATGATGTGGTTGATATATTGGTTGTGGTTGACATATTCGGCTAGGAAACATATTTGTAGTTGAATATAGTTTGAAGTGGTTGGTTGCAAAGTGAATAATTTATAAATAGCTCATTTAGTAAGCTTAATATATAGATTGATTTGCAACTGTGATGAGTTGTATGATTCGGCTTGTAATGGATTAAATGGAGAATTTATAGCCAATTGTATAATGATTAATTTATTTTGAATTGTATTGGTTAACTGTGCACATTTTTTACATTTGAATGAGTGAGATATTTGTATGATTCATGATGATTATGGTATGATTTCTTAAAGGCTAAAATAGTTGTATATTATTTGATGGGTTGTGGTTAATTTGGCATATGAATATTTGTTATATTAGTTATTTATTTTCGGTTAATGTATCCATGTAAAAATTATGTCATAAAATGGAGTTGTATATTTAGTATATGAGGTTTGTGTATTCAGATTGGTAATGAAATATTAAGGACATTCGGATATGACTTTTAAGTTTTTGTTGGGTTTGTAATTTTGATTTGGCGTGTAAGTGAAATTGAGTTTTATGCTTAAATTTGCAATTTGCTGATTATATAGTTATTGAATTGGTTTGGTAAATTAATGTGTTAGTTAAAATGGTTACTTTATATAATGCATGTAGGTTTATTTGTGATTTACAAATGAGAATGATATATTATGTTTGGCTTTTGGATTTGATTCTTGAAATGTTTTTTGTGAGTTAAGTTAAAATTTGACTTTGGTTAAACTTAATATTAAACATTCAAATATTTGGCTAAAGCATTGAAATGATCAAATGAATAGTAACTTATGTTATGTTTGGAGTATGAGTAGGTTGAATGCATGCTTATATACGGATAAATGCTAAAACATTATGAGGTTATATAGTTTAAATTTTTAGTGGCATGCCATATCTTATTTCGATGCTATTAATTTATTTAAGAAAAATTTGGGTAAGTTGTGATATATATATATATATATATATATATTTATATGTTTATATATTGATGCCAAAGATGTATCTTAATTTGTTATATATTTAAGACACGAGAAATTTTTATAATTCATAATTGTTTTACTTGATGTGGATAATTGTAATGACTTTGATATGCGCATATGCTTTGTGTCAGAATGATATGTTTGGCATTATTTGCTTATAACTTTATATTGGACATATCTTGATTAAATGGTTATGATATGATTTATAAAGATGTTAAATTGATTATTTATGTTACAATTGCTTGGTATTTGAGTCGTATGATTATTTATGTAATGCCCCTTACCCGTGTTCCACATCGAAACAGGGTACGAGGTATTACCAGATCATAATATATACCATTAAACGAAACCGAAATAGAAATATGTCATCCAAATAGATAATGTATCATTATAACATATGTCTTGAACAATATTAGCCAACTTCAATGGCTTATACAAAATAATTTGGTTAAATAATGTAACCAATATTTTTAAACCTAGGCAATTATGACACGTAACAAAATAACGAAGCCTACTATACATGCAATAATTCAAAAGAAATGTTTAGTTCAAATACCCAAAAGTATTGATAGTGTGGCAGATCTTCAACGATCCTTAACTCCCGAGCAATGCCGGACAACACTATAAGACAAAAGAGAGAAAAGAAAGTAAGCTTATATAGCTTAGTAAGTAAGTATATAAATAATAATTAAAGAATCTAATATGTTTACACATTAACTCAAGTGTATTTGCTTTTAATTTCAATATTTACTCCACTTTGATTGAGCTGTCTCTCTTGCATCATGTTCACTAAATAAATCATAACTCGAGTTACAAAACTCAAAATTCAAATCCGTAAAATTTTCCTGAAACTATACTAATATAAATTCTTACAATTTTTTTTCTAAAATTTTTGGTCCAGCCAATTAGTACATTTTATTAGTTAAAGTTTCCCCTATTATACAGCTCGACTGATCTGACCTCTGTTCACTACAAGCTGAATTTATCACAGTACACAATTCAAATAGCCGTGAAACATGTTTAATTTAAAACTATACTCAATAAGGAATCTATACATATAAACTATATTTCTTAATTATTTTTGTACAATTTTTAATGCTTTATCAAAGTCAGAACAGGGGATCACATAGTCAATCAGAATAAGTCGCACACAAATATAAATATCTCAAAATATATAGTTCCTTTGCTTTCTCTATTTCTTTTATATGAAAATAGGCTCATTTAGCTTTAATTTCATATCTCATTCAGCCTCTAATTAAATTTATACTATTTTTGGTGATTTTTCAAAGTCACGTCACTGCTACTATCCAAAACAGTATTATTGCAAATTCACTCTTTCACACTTTCCTTGTATTAACCTCACTTAGCATACATATCACAATTCATTTTCACCACATTTCATACATCACAAGTATAAGTCCATGATTACAATGCCACCGTAAAATTATCCCATTGAACAATTCAGATCAATCCTCGATACTTGATGGTTTCAGCACACTGCCCCACTATCGTATTTCATATAATTCGGCTCTCTTGTACACATGGTGAACACTTAGTACCACCCATGTGACCTAGCCAATTTATCTCGTAGCTCTCTTGTCTACATGGTGTCCTTCACTTGGAATCACTCATGCGACCTAGCTACATTTATCTCTCCCGTAGCTCTCTTGTCTACATGGGATACATACCGTATCACACATGTGACCTAGCTACTACATAGTATCTCGTAGCTTTCTTGTGCACATGATGTGCACTCAGCACTATACATGTGACCTAGCTACACTCCATCTATATTATTCAATCTTTCCGAATGTTCAACCGGGATTTCTCTCTCTATTACTTATTTCCATTCCTCCAATAGTCGATTTATGCTTCAAAATTAGCTAAAATACATATAATAGGCTGAAATATAAAAATGTAAATGAAGTTAATATATTATTTACATACAAACTTACCTCGGTGCAAAATATAGAAATTTTGCAATTTAGTCCAAAACCTTTTCCTTCCCCCGTTCGAGATCAATTCCACGCCTTTCTTGATCTATAATAACACATTTAGCTCATTTAACATTCATAATATTTATTTCAATCCAAAAATCACATTATGGAAAAATTACATTTTTGCCCCCTAACTTTTACAAAATTACGATTTTGCCCCTAGGCTCGAAAATTTAATTTCAGCCCTTATTATTATGTTTTATGACATGCTGATCATTTTTCCCTTCTATGACAACATCAAATTCTCACTCTAACACATAGTTATGAACAATAGGTATTTTTATCGATTATGCCGTTTTGCTCGTTTTCGCTAAAAATCGCTTAGAAAGGATCGTTCTCCTAACTTCAAACATTCATATTATACCATAAAACATCAAAATACATGCATATCATTCATGGGTAAAATTTTAAACATAAACCCTAACTCGAAATAATGGTAGAAATAGGTAACCGAGCTACGAGGATTTCAAAAATGTAAAGAACATTAAAAACGGGGCTTGAATGCACTTACTATTGAGCTTGAAAGCTTGGGAAAAACCCTAGCTATGGAGAACATGTAAGTTTTGGCCAAGCTTGAATGAAGATGAACACATTTTTGTGTTATTTTCCCATTTTATTTCATTTAATATGCAAATGACCAAAATGCCCTTACTACTAAACTTTCTTAAAATTCCATCCATGTCCTAATTTTTGTCCATATAAAGTATAATGGTCTAATTCCATTTAAGGATCTCTACTTAAAACCCCCATTTCAATCAAGTATTTTATGAACTAGAACACAATTTTTTTTACCTATTTCAATTTAGTCCTAAATATCAAATTAAACACCCAATCGATAAAATTTCGTAACGAAATTTTCACACAATTGTGAAATCATAATATAAACACTAAAACTTAATCAAAATAATTTCTTTCAACCTCGAATTCGTGGTTTCGAAACCACTATTCTATTTTGGCCCTAAATCGGGCTGTTACAACTCTCCCCCCGCTTTAGGGATTTTCGTCTCTGAAAATCTTACCGGTAAAGAGATTTGGGTACTGTTTTCTCATGGCTTCATCCGGTTCCCATGTAGCTTCGTCTACTCCATGTCTTTTCCATAACACTTTCACTAAAGCTATACTTTTCTTTCTCAACTGTTTTACTTCTCGAGCCAAAATCTTAATCGGTTCCTCATCATAGGTCAAGTCCGATTGAATCTCAATTTCTGTTGGAGAAATCACATGTGAAGGATCAGAACGATAACGTATCAACATTGATACATGAAACACGTTATGAATTCTTTCTAACTCTGCCGGTAAGGCCAATCGATATGCCACTAGTCCAATTCTCTCAGTAATCTCGTATGGCCCAATAAAACGGGACTCAACTTGCCTTTTTGGCTAAATCTCAGAATCTTCTTCCATGGTGACACCTTCAAGAACACTTTATGTGACAGCCCAAAATTGACCCTAGTCGGAATGTGGTTTCGGGACCACAAAACCGAGGCATAAAAATAATTTAAAATTTATTTTGATGCCTATAATATGTGTATGCTCATGTATGACATTTTTTGATGATTGATTTAGTGTTATAAAGGTGAATTCCACTAGAAAGGACTTAGTAGTGAACTTTGAAAGTACGATAGGGAAATGTGTGATGACTAATTAAAGCATGCATGCAAAATAATGGACTTGCATGTCAAATTCCCCCTTTTATAGGTGGTGGCCGGCCATGACATGGGTTATGGGCAAAGAAAACATGTTGAAACATGTTTTGTTAATGGAGCATGAAAGAAATGATTAATAATTAGATGTGGGAAGAGAAACAAAAAAAAAATGTGTGTGTGTGAGTGTAGCATTCCCCCCCCCCATTGCCGTGCAACTAAGAAGGAAAACAAAAATTTTTGTTAATCCTTATTCTCTCCTTTTTGGCCGAAAATACTAAGGGGAAGAAGAGATTTTTGCTTCATTTTATTTGTTTAGAAGAGATCTAGAAGGAGATTTGGCTAAACTTGCACCAAGATTAAGGTATGTATGAGGTTGTGTCATGAGATTCATGCATGTTTTAGTTGCCAACTTGATGTTCATGTTAGCCATGGTTCAAATCCTTGTTATGCCATGGAAGTGGTATTTGGTCAAAGTTGATATTGTGATAAAGCCATTGCATGCTAAGTGTGAAGCTTGATGATGATGCATGCAATGATGGATTGTCTACTCTTGAAATTTCTTTGTAGCCATCTTGAGTAAGACATTGAGTTTTCTTTTGTTTAACCATGATTGAAGTTGAAAGGGGCATGATTGTGATGTATTCGGCCATGATGCATTCATGAGCATGGTTCATGCTTCTTGCATGTTAGTTAAAATTTGTGTTTTGGATGGCTAGGGACACCTTGAAATTGACCATGCACATATATGTATATATATGTTTGCACATGATGTTTTGGTTATGAAGTAAGTGATGAATATGTTTGTTTAAAGAAGAAAATGTTGAAGAATGTTTGTGAAATTGCAAGTACATTCGGCCTAGTACACATATGATGTGGAAATCCTGGAATTTATTGTTGATTTGGTGCAAGTATGACTAAGTATAATCGGCCATATGAGTGCTTGATGCTATATTATAAGTATTGAGCCACAATATGTAAAACATTAACTAGTAAAATGCATGCTGTTTTGTGTGGTATTAAGTGTATAATTGGCCTCAAATTGGACAAGTATATTCGGCCTTAGGTAGCCTATTGATGGCCTTAGCTTTTCCTTGATGCTTGAATGAATTGTATTGAATTGCTTGATGTAGTATAAAATGTGCATGACCATTGTGTATTCAAGCTAAAGGGTGGCCATATGACCATTTAAACTCCTTGTCATATTCGCCATAAGCTAGCATAATGAGGTTTTAATAAATTGAATTTGTTTGAATTAGCTCAAGAGCTTAGAGGGCCACAATTGGACAAGGGAAGGAAAAAGTGATCGAATAGCCGTAAAAGCCGTTCGACAACATCCGAGGTAAGTCCTCAAGAAGTGACCCTACTTGAATTATGTGAAATGAAATATGGATGTGTAATGATTATTGATTTATGTGTGTATGAGTATTTGAATGATACGGGCTAAGTCCCGAAGGCGATTATGCTAGTGATTACATTTGTGTTTGAGCCTTAGTGTGAAAATGAAACATGAATGTCTAATGATTATTGATGTATGTGTGCATGATCAATTGAATGATATCCGGGCTAAGTCCCGACGACATTTATGCTGGAAATTATATCTGGGTTAAGACCCGAAGGCAATTGTGCTAGTGGCTACATCCGGGCTAAGACCCGAAGGCATTCGTGCGAGTCGTTCTATCCGGGCTAAGACCCGAAGGCATTCGTGCACGTGGTTATATCCGGTTGTATTCCGAAGAAGCTTGGGCTGGAGGTGAGTGTTGGCTGCTGTAATAAATTCCATTAGTACGCTCGAAAAGCCCAAAGAATGAGGTATGATTATATGTGCATTGGAAAAGTCGACATGCTTGAGCAACATTCGCTCAATCGACTAACGAATTGCAGCTATTGAATTGGTTGATACCTTGTGAAAGTATATAATGATGAAGTGTGAAGTAAGAATGATTATGTGAATGTGTATTAATGAAATGATGCATTTGGCTATGTGAATGTATTGCTTTAATTAAAGCTGATTTTATTCCTTGAGACTTACTAAGCATAAAAATGCTTACCCGTTGCTTTGGCTCTCTGTTTTATAGATTTTGCTCGATAGCAATCGGATTCGGGATCATTAAAGTCGAAGTCATCTACACTATCAAAGCCTCCATTTTGGTATAAATTTTGGTTGAACTTTGAAATGGCATGTATAGGACTACCCTTGTTGGTTCAAATATGTTGTGATGTATATGTATGCGGCCATGCGAAAATGGCTCGTAAAAGTGAAATCTGAACTTAGACTATTTGCGGTTTGTATATATATATATGGTGTCATGATGTGATTATGGATTGGAAATGGGAGTGTTGGTCACATGATCAGCCATTGGTATGGTTAAAATGATCATATGTGAACCTATGTATGGCAAGACTAGTTGGTTCATGGAGACTACAAAATAGGTAAGACCTACCTTAAAAACAGATGCTGCCAGCTGCAGTGATGTGAATGTGAAAAATCACCAAAATTTGTAAGAGTGGTATTAAATAGTGAATAAGCTATGTAAATGAACCTTGATGAGTCTACTTTCATATGGAAGAAACGAAACGGTAATAGGAGTCACATGTTAAGAGATATTAAAGCTATTGTGAGACAGGGCCAGAACGGTTTCTGGGTCCCCTGTCGTAACTTTAAAAATTTACTATAAATTATCCAGAAAGAATTACGAGTCATGACTTATATGTACAGATTCCATTTTGAGTCTAGTTTCATTAGAAACAAACGGAACCAGTATTAAAGCCCTGTACAGAGAGATATTCAAGTTGTAACGCGCGGAGGTCAGAGCAGTTGATCCCTGTAACATGGGTGAATTTAACTAATAAACTGTACCAATTGGCCGGACCAAAAATTCTAGAAATAAATCCATGGATGGATATATGAGTCTAAATTCAGGGAAAATTTACGAAACCAGTTTCCGAGTTTTGAAACTTGAGATATGATTTTTAAGGCGACAGTGACGCAGTTTTCCAGCCTGACTGGAAATGTCAATTGGTGGGCGAAATATGTGGATTTGGCTTGTTAACCCCTCGTGTCCGACACCGGCGATGGTCTCGGGTTCGGGGTGTTACAATTTTATTGGTATCAGAGCCACGGTTTAGTCGATTCTAGGACTACCGTGATGTGTTTGGGGTCTAGCTATACATGCCATTAAATGATGAATCGATAGTGTGGTGATTTCTGACAATTTGACTTTGTGTTTGTTTATAGTAATGGATCTCGACCCCAACCGGCGATAGGTGATGATGTGGAGAGTGTGGCGCTGCTCCAGCGCAAGGGCCAGGCGCCGCGGACTCTCAATCTATGGCCAGCAATCCTTTCCACTCGACTCACATTCTGTTCAAGCATCCTCGGGCAATCCTTCATAAAGTGGTGGCCGATCCACACTTATAGCAGAGCGATCACGAAACCAACAGCTCCCGAATGCCATTTGCCACAATGTTGACACTCCGCTCTCTCGGTGATCATTTCCACCACAAGCGATCGAAGACTCGTGTGGTCACGAGGGGTCGATCGCGTCCTCGTCTAGAAAAGCCCAAAGCGCCTCTAGACCGGTTCACATCATCTCGAAATCTCTTGATGCGCTTGAAGAGACTTTCAGAGGACCTCTTTCGAAATTCTCCGGTTCCCATCGACTTTTGTTTCTCCTTCCTAAGCTCTTTGGCTTTACAAGCTCGCTCAACAAGTACTCGAACTCTCGTATTTCGAGAATGTCAACGAACATCCTTATATCATCATTCAGCCCATCCTCGGCGTTTACACATAATAGCTTGGACGAAATGCATTCTCGCGTGTCGTGCTATTAAGCCTCACAAATTTTCGTTCATAGTCGTAAATGGCAGGCATAGAACCTCTTGCAGATCAAGAAATTCCCTTCGCTTTTGGTCGATGAATCTCCGATGATATACTTTTTTTTTGAACTCGGTTTGAAAGAATTCCCAAGTCACTTGCTCTCTAGGCACCAGAAATTGAGTACTCCACCAATAGTAGGCGGAATCACGTAGCAAGGAGATGGTACACTTTAAGCACTCATCGGTGTACAAGATAGCTCATCGAGCACCGGATAGTGTTGTCCAACCAAAATTCAGCTCGTCGGCATCATCATCATCCGTAGCTTTAAATTCAGTGGCCCCATGTTTTCGAACCCTATCGTGGGGCTTACTTGACCTTATTTGGTCGATCTGGGAGGTATTGTAGGTGCGGGGTTGCATTTGTCGGGAATGGAGGTTGTGGAACAGTAGTGTTAGTTCGAATGTATTGGTTAAACCATTCGTTCATCACACTATAAAAGGCTTGCCTAGCCTCATCATTCGGTTGCTTGGCTATAGGTTGAGAGTCCCACGGTATGAGGGAAGCGCCACACTCTCCCCATCATCAGCTATTGTTTCGGTTGGGATCGGGATCCATTGCTATAAACAAACTCAAAGTCAAATTGTCGAAATCACCACACTATCGATTCATCATTTAATGGCATGTATAGCTAGACCCCAAACACCTCACGGTAGTCCTAGAATCGACTAAACCGTGGCTCGATACAATAAAATTGTAACACCCCGATCCCGAGACCATCACCGGTGTCGGACACGAGGGGTTAACTGGAAGTCAAGTCCACATATTTTGCCCACTAATTTGACATTTCCAATCGGGCTGGAAAACTGCGTCACTGTCGCCTTAAAATCATATCTCGAGTTTCAAAACTCGGAAACTGGTTTCGTAAATTTTCCTGAATTTAGACTCATATATCCATCCATGGATCTATTTCTAGAATTTTGGTCAGGCCAATTGGTACAGTTTATTAGTTAAAGTCACTCCTGTTAACCAATTGGCCGGACCAAAATTCTAGAAATAAATCCATGGATGGATATATGAGTCTAAATTCAGGGAAAATTTACGTAAACCAGTTTCCGAGTTTTGAAACTTGAGATATGATTTTTAAGGCGATTAGTGACGCAGTTTTCCAGCCTGACTGGAAATGTCAATTGGTGGGCGAAATATGTGGATTTGGCTTGTTAACCCCTCGTGTCCGGACACCGGCGATGGTCTCGGGTTCGGGTGTTACAATTTTATTGGTATTAGAGCCACGGTTTAGTCGATTCTAGGACTACCGTGATGTGTTTGGGGTCTAGCTATACATGCCATTAAATGATGAATCGATAGTGTGGTGATTTCGACAATTTGACTTTGTGTTTGTTTATAGTAATGGATCTCGACCCCAACCAAAGCGATAATGATGATGTGGAGAGTGTGGCGCTGCTCCGCAAGAATAAGGGCCAGCGCCCGGACTCTCAATCTATGGCCAGCAATCCGAATGATGAGGCTAGGCAAGCCTTTTATAGTGTGATGAATGATTGGTTTAACCAATACATTCGAACTAACACGGCATTGTTCCACAACCTCCATTCCCGACAAATGCAACCCCGCACCTACAATACCTCCAAAACCGACCAAATAAGGTCAAGTAAGCCCCAATGACAGGATTCGAAAACATGGGGCCACTGAATTTAAAGCTACGGATGATGATGATGCCGAAGCGAGCTGAATTTTGGTTGGACAACACTATCCGGTGCTCGATGAGCTATCTTGTACACCGATGAGTGCTTAAAGTGTACCATCTCCTTGCTACGTGATTCCGCCTACTATTGGTGGAGTACTCGACTTCGTGGTGCCTAGAGTGCAAGTGACTTGGGAATTCTTTCAAACCGAGTTCAAAAAAGTATATTAGTCGAGATTCATCGACCAAAAGCGAAGGAATTTCTTGATCTTAAGCAAGGTTCTATGTCGCCATCGACTATGAACGAAAATTTGTGAGGCTTAGCCGACACGCGAGAATGCATTTAAATGCGAAGCTATTATGTGTAAACGCCGAGGATGGGCTGAATGATGATATAAGGATGTTCGTTGGCATTCTCAAATACGAGTTCGTAGTACTTGTTGAGCGAGCTTGTAAAGTCAAGAGCTTAGAAAAGAGAAACAAAAATTGATGTGGGAACTAGAGAATTCGAAAAGGTCCTCGGAAAGTCTCTTCAACAGTATCGAAGAGATTTCGAGATGATGTGAGCCGGTCTAGAGGCGCCACGGGCTTTTCTAGACGAGGACGCGATCGACCCCTGTGACCACACGAGTCACTTCGATCGCCGATGGTGGAAATGATCGCCGAGAGAGGGCGGAGTGTCTGCATTGTGGCAAATGGCATTCGGGGAGCTGTTGGTTCCGTGATCGCTCCTGCTATAAGTGCGGATTGGCCGACCACCTTATGAAGGATTGCCCGGGGTTGCTTGAACAAAATGTAAGTCAGAGTGGAAACCCGGGTGCTACCACTGCTCGAGGTAGGCCACCTAGAAATGTGGGCAATGTTAGTGGTGGTTAGAGAGGATCTAGAGATGCTACCATCAGATCCGAGGCTCGGGCCCCTGCTAGGACTTATGCCATATGCGCACGCGAGGATGCTGCCTCTCTAGATGTCATTACCGGTACTTTCACTCTTTTCAATACTAATGTGATTGCTTTGATTGACCCTGGTTCTACTCATTCTTATATATGTGAAACCTTAGCATCCAGTAAGACTTTGCCTATTGAGTCTACTGAGTTTGTAATTCGGGTGTCAAACCCCTTGGGTCATTACGTGCTTGTCAACAAAGTGTGCAAGAAAAGTCTCCTAGTGTTCCGAGGTTCTTGTTTTCTGGCGGACTTGATGCTTTTGCCGTTTGATGAATTCGACGTTATTCTTGGTTTGGATTGGTTGACCATGCACGATGCGGTTGTAAATTGCAAAAGCAAGACTATCGATTTGAGGTGCGCGAATAACGAGATAATTCGGGTTGAGTCTACGGACTTAAAGGGGTTGCCAGCTGTAATATCAGCAATGTTGGCCCGGAAATATGTAAGAAAAGGGTGCAAAGCGTACCTTGCGTATGTGCTCGATGACAAGGAATCAGAAAAGAAACCCGAATCATGTCCGTGGTTTGTGAATACCGGATGTTTTCCTGAAGAATTGCGGGTTTACCACCGTTCGAAATAGAATTTGGCATCGAATTGGTACCGGTACCACTCCAATTTCGATAGCTCCGCATCGTATGGCGCCAACGGAATTAAAGGAGTTGAAAGCTCAGTTGCAAGAATTGGTGGATAGAGGTTTTGCTCGCCTTGAGTTTTTCGCCTTGGGTGCGCCGGTGTTGTTTGTGAAAAGAAGGATGGAACCATGCGGTTGTAGATCGACTATCGTCGACTTAATAAAGCGACGATAAAGAACAAATATCCGTTACCACGTATCGATGACTTGTTTCGATCAACTGAAGGAGCCTCGGTGTTCTCGAAAATAGATTTGAGATCGGGCTATTATCAATTGCGAATCCGAGATTCGGACGTGCCCAAGACCGCCTTGAAGCGAGATATGGTCACTATGAGTTCCTAGTGATGCCATTTGGGCTTACTAATGCCCTGCGGTATTTATGGATTTAATGAATCGGATCTTGGACCATATTTGGATCGATTCGTAGTCGTGTTCATTGATGACATCTTGGTCTATTCAAGAAATGAGACCAACATGCTGAACACATGAGGTTAGTCTTTGCAAATTTTACGGATAAGCAATTATATGCTAAGTTCAAGCAAGTGTGAGTTCAGTTAAGAGAGGTTAGCTTCTTGGGTCATGTGGTATCTCAGACGGGTATTCGAGTCTAATTCAATAAAATTTCAGCCATACTTAATTGGAAGCCTCCAGAAATATTAATGAGGTTCGAGCTTTTAGGGCTTGCTTGTTATTACCGACGATTTGTAAAGGTTTCTCAACGATAGCCACGCCGATGACGGCTTACTCCAAAAGGATGTTAAGTTCGAATGGACGGAGAAATGTCGAAAAGTTCGATCAACTGAAAACTTATTTGACGGGAGCCCCAATTCTAGTGCAACCCGAATCTGCAAAGAGTTTGTCATCTATAGTGACGCCTCCCTCCTTGGGTTAGGTTGCGTATTGATGCAAGAAGGTCGAAGTTGTGGCCTATCGCCGAGGCAATTAAAGCCACACGAGAAAAATTATCCGACCCATGATCTCGAATTAGTCGCCATCGATTCGCCTTTAAAGATTTGGCGACATTACTTATTTGGTGAGAAGTGCCATGTGTACTCGAATCACAAAAGTCTCAAATATTTGATGACCCAAAGAGACTTAAATCTGCGACAAAGACGTTGGCTCGAATGTTAAAGGATTATGAGTGGTCATTGACTATCACCCCTGAAAGGCGAATGTGGTTGCGGATGCCTTGAGTCGTAAATCATTATTCACTTTACGAGCGATGAATATGCACTTGTCTGTTCGATCCGACAGTGTGTTAGTAGCTGAATTGAAAGCCAAACCACTATTGATGCATCAAATTCGAGAAGCTCGTAAAGTCGATTTACGAGTTGGCTGCAAAACGAGTGAGTGTGTTCCGAACAAGGACTCGGAGTTTCAAATCGATGATGACGATTGTTTGAGGTTCAAAGGTCGTGTGTGTGTTCCAAAGAATTCGGAACTCATTTCGATAATTTTGAACGAAGCTCATTGTAGCTGAATGGCAATCCACCCGGGGAGTACGAAGATGTACAACGATTTGAAACGTCGGTTTAGGTGGCATGGTATGAAACGAGACATCTCCGACTTTGTTTCGAGATGCTTAATATGTCAACAAGTGAAAGCGGAACATCAAGTGCCTTCAGGATTACTTCAGCCAATCACGATACCCGAGTGGAAATGGGATCGAGTCACAATGGACTTTGTATCCGAACTGCCCTTGTCAGCGAGTAAGAAGGATGCGGTTTGGGTCGTTGTAGATAGATTGACTAAGTCGGCTCACTTTGTCCCCGTACGTACGGACTTTTCAATGGACAAACTAGCCGAACTGTACGTTTCTCAGATTGTGAGATTGCACGGGGTGCCTATTTCCATCGTGTCGGATAGAGATCCGAGGTTTACCTCACGATTTTGGAAAAAGTTGCAAGAAGCTTTGGGTACCAAGTTGCATTTCAGCACCGCCTTTCACCCCCAAACCGATGGTCAATCCGAGCGGATAATTTAGATACTTGAGGATATGTTGAGATGTTGCGTCCTCGAGTTTAGTGGTTCATGGGAACGGTATTTGCCGATGATTGAATTCGCTTACAACAATAGCTTTCAATCAAGTATTAAGATGGCACCCTACGAGGCTTTGTACGGTCGTAAATGCCGTACACCATTGTTTTGGACTGAGCTCGGTGAAAGCAAAATTTTCGGGGTGGATTTGATTAGAGATGCTGAACAGAAAGTGAAAGTAATCCGTGAAAGTCTGAAGATAGCCTCCGATCGTCAAAAGTTGTACGCGGATCTGAAGCGTAAGGACATCGAGTATCAGGTGGGAGATAAAGTGTTTCTCAAGGTATCGCCTTGGAAAAAGATACTCGATTTGGCCGTAAGGACAAGTTGAGCCCGAGGTTCATTGGGCCATATGAGATATCCGAGCGAAGTCGGTCCAAGGGCATATCGTTTGATTTTGCCCTTGAACTCAAAAGGGTCACGATGTCTTTCATGTTTCGATGCTTCGACGCTATAGATCTCGATCCATCGCACGTGATTAGTCCATCGAAGTTGAAATTCAAGCCAATATGAGTTATGAGGAAGAACCGATTCAGATCCTATCACGGAAGTGAAAGAGTTGCGAAACAAGTGGGTTCCGCTAGTGAAGGTGTTATGGCTCAAGCACCGGATAGAAGAAGCTACTTGGGAAACCGAGAACTCTATGAAAGAGCGATACCCAACCCTATTTACTGTAAGATTTTCTGAGGACGAAAATTTCTTAAGTGGGGAGAGTTGTGACACCCAAAATTGACCCTAGTCTGAATGTGGTTTCGGGACCACAAAACCGAGGCATAAAATAATTTAAAATTTATTTTGATGCCTATAATATGTGTATGCTCATGTATGACATTTTTGATGATTGATTTAGTGTTATAAAGGTGAATTCCACTAGAAAGGACTTAGTAGTGAACTTTGAAAGTACGATAGGGAAATGTGTGATGACTAATTAAAGCATGCATGCAAAATAATGGACTTGCATGTCAAATTCCCCTTTATAGGTGGTGGCCGCCATGACATGGGTTATGGGCAAAGAAAACATGTTGAAACATGTTTTGTTAATGGAGCATGAAAGAAATGATTAATAATTAGATGTGGGAAGAGAAAAAAAAAAAAATGTGTGTGTGAGTGTAGCATTCCCCCATTGTGCAGCAACTAAGAAGGAAAACAAAATTTTTGTTCATCCTTGTTCTCTCCTTTTGGCCGAAAATACTAAGGGAAGAAGAGATTTTGCTTCATTTTATTTGTTTAGAAGAGATCTAGAAGGAGATTTGGCTAAACTTGCACCAAGATTAAGGTATGTATGAGGTTGTGTCATGAGATTCATGCATGTTTTAGTTGCCAACTTGATGTTCATGTTAGCCATGGTTCAAATCCTTGTTATGCCATGGAAGTGGTATTTGGTCAAAGTTGATATTGTGATAAAGCCATTGCATGCTAAGTGTGAAGCTTGATGATGATGCATGCAATGATGGATTGTCTACTCTTGAAATTTCTTTGTAGCCATCTTGAGTAAGACATTGAGTTTTCTTTTGTTTAACCATGATTGAAGTTGAAAGGGCATGATTGTGATGTATTCGCCATGATGCATTCATGAGCATGGTTCATGCTTCTTGCATGTTAGTTAAAATTTGTGTTTTGGATGGCTAGGGACACCTTGAAATTGACCATGCACATATATGTATATATATGTTTGCACATGATGTTTTGGTTATGAAGTAAGTGATGAATATGTTTGTTTAAAGAAGAAAATGTTGACGAATGTTTGTGAAATTGCAAGTACATTCGCCTAGTACACATATGATGTGGAAATCTTGGAATTTATTGTTGATTTGGTGCAAGTATGACTAAGTATAATCGGCCATATGAGTGCTTGATGCTATATTATAAGTATTGAGCCACAATATGTAAAACATTAACTAGTAAAATGCATGCTGTTTTTGTGTGGTATTAAGTGTATAATTGGCCTCAAATTGGACAAGTATATTCGGCCTTAGGTAGCCTATTGATGGCCTTAGCTTTTCCTTGATGCTTGAATGAATTGTATTGAATTGCTTGATGTAGTATAAAATGTGCATGACCATTGTGTATTCAAGCTAAAGGGTGGCCATATGACCATTTAAACTCCTTGTCATATTCGCCATAAGCTAGCATAATGAGGTTTTAATAAATTGAATTTGTTTGAATTAGCTCAAGAGCTTAGAGGGCCACAATTGGACAAGGGAAGGAAAAAGTGATCGAATAGCCGAAAAGCCGTTCGACAACATCCGAGGTAAGTCCTCAAGAAGTGACCCTACTTGAATTATGTGAAATGAAATATGGATGTGTAATGATTATTGATTTATGTGTGTATGAGTATTTGAATGATACCGGGCTAAGTCCCGAAGGCGATTATGCTAGTGATTACATTTGTGTTTGAGCCTTAGTAACGAAAATGAAACATGAATGTCTAATGATTATTGATGTATGTGTGCATGAGCAATTGAATGATATCCGGCTAAGTCCGGCGACATTTATGCTGGAAATTATATCCGGTTAAGACCGAAGGCAATTGTGCTAGTGGCTACATCCGGGCTAAGACCAAGGCATTCGTATGCGAGTCGTTCTATCCGGCTAAGACCAAGGCATTCGTGCACGTGGTTATATCCGGTTGTATTCAAGAAGCTTGGGCTGGAGGTGAGTGTTGGCTGCTGTAATAAATTCCATTAGTACGCTCGAAAAGCCCAAAGAATGAGGTATGATTATATGTGCATTGGAAAAGTCAACATGCTTGAGCAACATTCGCTCAATCGACTAACGAATTTCAGCTATTGAATTGGTTGATACCTTGTGAAAGTATATAATGATGAAGTGTGAAGTAAGAATGATTATGTGAATGTGTATTAATGAAATGATGCATTTGGCTATGTGAATGTATTGCTTTAATTAAAGCTGATTTTATTCCTTGAGACTTACTAAGCATAAAAATACTTACCCCGTTGCTTTGGCTCTCTGTTTTATAGATTTTGCTCGATAGCAATCGGATTCGGGATCATTAAAGTCAAGTCATCTACACTATCAAAGCCTCCATTTTGGTATAAATTTTGGTTGAACTTTGAAATGGCATGTATAGGACTACCCTTGTTGGTTCAAATATGTTGTGATGTATATGTGTACGGCCATGCGAAAATGGCTCGTAAAAGTGAAGTACTGAACTTAGACTATTTGTGGTTTGTATATATATATATGGTGTCATGATGTGATTATGGATTGAAATGGGAGTGTTGGTCACATGATCAGCCATTGGTATGGTTAAAATGATCATATGTGAACCTATGTATGGCAAGACTAGTTGGTTCATGGAGACTACAAAATAGGTAAGACCTACCTTAAAAACAGATGCTGCCAGCTGCAGTGACGTGAATGTGAAAAATCACCAAAATTTGTAAGAGTGGTATTAAATAGTGAATAAGCTATGTAAATGAACCTTGATGAGTCTACTTTCATATGGAAGAAACGAAACGGTCATAGGAGTCACATGTTAAGAGATATTAAAGCTATTGTGAGACAGGGCCAGAACGGTTTCTGGGTCCCCTGTCGCAACTTTAAAATTTTACTATAAATTATCCAGAAAGAATTAGGAGTCATTCCTTATATGTACAGATTCCATTTTGAGTCTAGTTTCATTAGAAACAAACGGTACCAGTATTAAAGCCCTGTACAGAGAGATATTCAAGTTGTAACGCGCGGAGGTCAGAGCAGTCGATCCCCGTAACATGGGTGACTTTAACTAATAAACTGTACCAATTGGCCGGACCAAAAATTCTAGAAATAAATCCATGGATGGATATATGAGTCTAAATTCAGGGAAAATTTACGAAACCAGTTTCCGAGTTTTGAAACTCGAGATATGATTTTTAAGGCGACAGTGACACAGTTTTCCAGCCTGACTGGAAATGTCAATTGGTGGGCGAAATATGTGGATTTGGCTTGTTAACCCCTCGTGTCCGACACCGGCGATGGTCTCGGGTTCGGGGTGTTACACTTTATCACCTACCTGGAATTCAATCTCTTTTCTTTTTAAATCTACATATGATTTTTGTCGATCTGAAGTAGCTTTCAAGCAATCACGAATTACTTTTACTTTCTCTTCGGTTTCTTTAACTAGATCAACTCCATGAATCTGTTTCTCACTAAGTTCGGTCCAATATAAAGGAGTCCAACACTTGCGACCATACAAGGCTTCATACGGTGCCATCTGTATACTTGACTGAAAACTATTATTGTAGGCAAATTCAACCAAAGATAGATATTTCTCCCAACTGCCTTTAAATTCTAAAACACAGCATCTAAGCATATCTTCGAGTACTTGAATTACTCTTTCCGACTGACCATCTGTTTGTGGATGAAGCGCGGTACTAAAGTTCAATTTTGTACCCAAAGCTTCTTGTAACTTTTTCTAGAATCTCGAGGTAAACCTCAGATCTCTATCTGATATATAGACATAGGTACCCCGTGCAACCTCACAATTTCAGTAATTTATAATTCAGCTAATTTATCAAGTAAGTAATTGGTACGTACCGGTATAAAGTGAGCCGACTTTGTTAACCTATCAACCACTACCCAGACAGCATCCTTCTATTTGGGAGTCAGAGGAAAACCGGTTACAAAATCCATGGTAATCCTATCCCATTTCCACTCAGGCACCATTACCGGTTAGAGTAATCCTGAAGGCACTTGATGCTTAGCTTTTACTTGTTGACAGATCAAACACTTGGTTACAAATTCAGAAATGTCCCTTTTCACGCCTGGCCACCAATATAACTTCTTTAAATCATTATACATTTTTGTGCTACCAGGGTGAACCGACAAACAACCACTGTGTGCCTCATGTAATATTTTCTAAATCAATTCATCATTTTTCGGTACACATATCCTGTCTCGAAACATCAAACAGTTATCCGGTCCAACTCAAAAATCTGAGTCGTAACTCGATTTGCACTAAGTCCTCTTGGTTCACAAATCACTATCGTTCTTTTGAGCATCACAAATTAGCTAGAGAAATAACGGTTTAGCTCTCATCTTTGCTAAGATTGACCCATCATCAGACAATGCTAACCCCGTATTCATGGCTCTCAAAGTAAAAAGAGATTTCCTGCTCAAAGCATCAGCAACTATATTCACTTTTCCCTGATGATAATCAATCATTAACTCATAATCCTTCAATAATTCAAGCCATCTCCGCTGTCCCAGATTCAAATCCTTTTGATTCATTATATACTTCAAACTTTTGTGATCAGTAAAAATTCGGCATTTTTCACCATACAAATAATGTCGCCAAATCTTCAAGGCAAAGACAATAGCGGCCGATTCCAAATCATGTGTAGGATAGTTCTTCTCATGTAGTTTTAACTATCTTGAGGCATAAGCTACCACTTTACCCTCTTGCATTAGTACACATCCAAGGCCTGTCAATGATGCATCACTATAAATTACGAACTCCTTCCCTGGCTCAGGCTGTACTAAAATTGGTGCTTCAGTCAATCGTGCTTTCAGCTTTTCAAAACTCTGCTAACATTTATCAGTCCATTCAAACTTAACATTCTTTTGCAGTAACTTAGTCATAGGAGAGGAAATCATCGAAAATCCCTCGACAAAGTGTCTATAATACCTGGCCAAGCCTAAAAAGCTTCTAAACTCGGATACATTCTTTGGCGGTTTCCAATCAATGATCGCGGAAATCTTGCTCGGATCCATCCGAATACCATCACCTGAGACTATATGTCCCAAAAATCCGACTTCACAAAGCCAGAACTCACTTTTACTAAACTTAGCAAACACTTTCTTTTCTCTCAAGATCTATAATATGGTTCTCAAGTGTTCGACGTGCTCAGACTCATCCCGAGAATAAATTAGAATGTCATCTATAAACACTACTACAAACTTATCTAAATATGGCCGAAAGATTCGGTTCATCAAGTCCATAAATATAGCTGGAGCATTTGTTAGGCCGAAAGGCATCACAGGGAACTCATAATGTCCATACCTTGTCCTAAAGGCGGTTTTCGGCACATCCGACTCCTTAACTCTCAACTGGTAGTAACCGGACCTCAAATCGATCTTTGAAAACACTGTGGCCCCCTTTAACTGATCAAATAAATCATCAATCCTCGGCAACGGATACTTGTTCTTTATAATCACCTTGTTGAGCTGACGGTAATCAATGCAAAGCCTCATTGAGCCATCTTTCTTCTTTACGAACAATACGGGAGCACCCCAGGGAGAGAAACTCGGTCTCACAAATCCCTTGTCTGTTAACTCTTGCAACTGAGCCTTTAATTTTTTTAATTCAGTCAGATCCATTCTATATGGAGCAATCGAGATCAGTGCAGTACCCGGCAACAAATCAATGGCAAACTCTATCTCCCTGTTTGGAGGCAATCCAGGCAATTCCTCTGGAAATACATCTGGAAATTCACAAACTATCGGTACTGATTCAAGCTTCAATTCAGACAGCTCAGTATTTGTAACACCCCGAACCCGAGACCATTGCCGGTGTCGGACACGAGGGGTTAACAAGCCAAGTTCACATGGTTTGCCCACCAATTTGACATTTCCAGTCAGGCTGGAAGACTGCATCACCGTCGCCTTAAAAATCATATCTCGAGTTTCAAAACTCGGAAACTGGTTTCGTAAATTTTCCCTGAATTTAGACTCATATATCCATCCATGGATTTATTTCTAGAATTTTTGGATGGGCCAATTGGTACAGTTTATTAGTTAAAGTCACCCATGTTACAGGGATCGACTGCTCTGACCTTCGTGCGGTATAACTTGAATATCTCTCTGTACAGGGCTTTAATGCTGGTGTCGTTTGTTTCTAATGAAACTAGACTCAAAATGGAATCTGTACATATAAGGTATGTCGCCTAATTCTTTCTGGATAATTTATAGCAAATTTTAAAGTTGCGACAGGGAACCCAGAAACCGTTCTGGCCCTGTCTCACAATAGCATTAATATCTCTTAACATGTAACTCCTATGACCATTTCGTTTCTTCCATATGAAAATAGACTCATCAAGGTTCATTTACATAGCTTATTCACTATTTAATTCCATTTCTACGAATTTTGGTGATTTTTCACATTCACGTCACTGCAGCTGGCAGCATCTGTTTTAAGGTAGGTCTTACCTATTTGGTAGTCTCCATGAACCAACTAGTCTTTGCCATACATAGGTTCATATATGATCATTTTAACCATGCCAATGGCTGATCATATGACCAACATTCCCATTTCAAGCCATAGCCACATCATGACACCAAATATATACATACAAACCACAATTTATTGTAAGTTCATGTTCCTTTTCGAGCCATTTTCGCATGGCCGTATATACTTACATCACCACATATTTAACAAACAAGGGTAGTCCTATACATGCCATTTCAAGTTCAACCAAGAATTTATACCAAAATGGGGGCTTGATAGTGTGGATGACTTCGACTTCAACGATCCCGAATCCGATTGCTATCGAGCGAAATCTAGAAAACCGAGAGCCAAAGCAATGAGTAAGCATTTTTATGCTTAGTAAGTCTCAAGGAATATAATCAACTCTAATTACAGCAATACATTCACATAGTTAAATGCATCATTTCATTAATGCGCATTCACATAATCATACTTACTTTACCATCCCAACTCTTATGTTCATACACAAATAACGGCTTCATTAAGGCCGATAACTCGTTCCATCATAGGAGCGGATATTCACACGCTCTACTCCTAGCGCAAAAGCACACACCGCACTTACCTTGTCATTGGGAAATTTCACAAGTGCATTAGCTGAAATTTTCCAGCAAGTTTATAATTTTCAAATCACATACCTTCGAGTTTAACCGGATGTCGCTACTCGATCAATCGCCTTGGGACATAGCCCGGTTATGGTAACCCGCACCAAGGCCTCACGGGACTTAACCCGGATATCACGATTTGCACAAATGCCTTCGGTCTTAGCCGGATAGAATGACTCACGAATGCCTTTGGTCTTAGCCGGATGTAGCCACTAGCACAATTGCCTTCGGTCTTAACCGGTTATAATTTCCAGCATAATTGTCTTGGGGCTTAGCCCGGATATCATTCAATTTCTCATGCACACATACATCAATAATCATTGGACATACATATTTATTTTTCGTTACTAAGGCTCAAACACAATTATAATCACTAACATAATCGCCTTGGGACTTAGCCGGGTATCATTCAATACTCATACACACATAAATCAATAATCAATACATCCATATTTCATTCCACATAATTCAAGTAAGGTCACTTCTTGAGGACTTACCTCGGATGTTGTCGAAGCGGCTTTTACGGCTATTCGATTACTTTTTCCTTCCCCTTGTCCAATTGTGGCCCTCTTAGCTCTTGAGCTAATTCAAACAAATTCAATTTATCAAAACCTCATTGTGCTAGCTTATGGCCGAATATGACAAGGAATTTAAATGGTCATATGGCCACTCTTTAGCTTGAATACACAATGGTCATGCACATTTTATACTACATGAAGCAATTCAATACAATTTATTTGAGCATCAAGGAAAGGCTAAGGCCTTCAATAGGCTACCCAAGGCCGAATATTCATGTACATGTTGAGGCCAATTTTGCACTTAATACCTCACAAAAACAGCATGCATTTACTAGTTAATGCTTTGCACATTGTGGCCCAAAACTTATAATATAGCATCAAGCACTTATATGTGTGCTAGGCCGAATTGTGCTTGCAATTTCACAAGCATTCTTCCACATCTTCTTCTTTAAACCAATATATTCATCACTTACTTCATAGCCAAAACATCATGTGTAAACATATATACAATATGAGCATGGTCAATTTCAAGATGTCCATAGCCATCCAAAATACAAATTTTAACTAACATGCAAGAGGCATGAACCATGTTCAAGGATGCATCATGGCGAATATGAAAATCATGCTCCATTCAACTTCAATCATGGTTAAACACAAAAGAAACTCAAAATCTTACTCAAGAGTAGACAATCCATCATTGCATGCATCATCATCAAGCTTAAAAAATTTCTAAAAAATTTTTTTTTATGGGGGAAAATGGAGGGGTTTAAATTGGGGGGTTTTTTTTTTTTCCAATTTGGGAAATTTTTAGGGGGGGAAAAAAGGAAATTGCAACCCCAAAAAGGGTTTTTTTTTTTTTTTTTTTTTTTTCTTTGGAAAAGGAAAAAAAGGGGGGGTTTTTCCGGGGGGGGTTTTTTTAATCCAAATTTAAACCCCAAAAAAAAAAATTTTTTTTTTTTTTAAAAAAAAACCCCTTTTTCCTTTCCCCCCCTTTTTTTTTTTTTAAAACCCCCCAAAATTTTTTTTAAAAAAAAATTTTTTTTTTTTTTTTGGGTTTAAAAAATTTTTTTTTTTTTTTTTAAAAAATTTTTTTTTAAAAAAAATTTTTAAAAAAATTTTTTTTTAAAAAAAAAAAAAAAATTAAAAAAATTTGGGGAAAAAAAAAAAATTTTTAAAAAAATAAAAATTTTTAAAAAAAGGGGGGGTTTTTTTTTTAAAAAAAGGGTTTTAAAAATTTTTTTCCCCCCCCCCCCAAAAAAAAATTTTAAAAATTTTAAAACCCCCAAAAAAAAATTTTAAAAATTTTCCTTTTTGGGGGGGGGTTTTTTTTGGGGTTTTTTGGGGGGGTTTTAAAAAAAGGTAAAAAAAAAAAAAAAGGGAAAAAATTTAAAAATTTAAAATTTTGGGGGGGCCCCAAAAATTTTTAAAAAAAAAGGAAATTTTTGGGGAAAATTTCCCCCCCCTTTTTGGAAATTTTAAAAAAAAAACCCCCAAAAAAAAAACCAAACCGGAAAAAAACCTTTAAGCCTTTAAAGGAAATTTAAAAAGGAAACCCAAAACCCTTTTTAAAAAAATTTTTTTAAAAAAAAATTTTTTTTAAAAAAAAAAAATTAAAAAAAAATTTTTTCAAAACCCAAAAAAGAAAAAAAATTTTTCCAAAAAAAATTTTTAAAATTAGGAAGGGTTTTTTTTAAAATTTTTTTTAAAAAAAAAGGGGGGAAGAAAAAAAAATTTTTTGGCCCTTTTAAAATTTTAAAAACCAAATTTTTTAAAAAAGGGGAAAACCCAAAAAAAATTTTAAAAAAACCAATAAATTTAAAATTTTGTTAAAAGGGAAAAAAAAAAAAAAAAAAAAAAAAATTAAAAAAAAATTTTTTTTTTTTTTCCTTTTTTTTGCCCCAAAAAAAAAAAAAAAAAAAAAAAAAAAAATTTTTTTTTTAATTTTAAAAATTAAAAATAAAAAAAAAAAAAATTTAAAAATTTTAAAGGGGGGTTTTTTTTTTTTAAAAAAATTTTAAAAAAAAAAAAAATTTTTTTTTTTTAAAAAAAAATTTTTTAATTTAAAAAATGAAAAATTTTGGGGGAAATTGGGGGAAAAATTTTTTAAAATTAATTTTTTTTTAAAATTTTTTAAAATTTTTTTTTAAAAGGAAAAAAAGGGTTTTCCTTTTAAAAAAAAAAAATTTTTGTTTTGGGGTTTTTTTTAAAAAACCCCTTTTTTTTGGGAAAATTTTTAAAAAGGGTTTTTTTTTAATTTTTTTTTTAAAAAAAAAAAAAATTTTAAAAGGAAAACCAAAAATGTTTTAAAAAAAATTTTTAATTTAAAAATTTTTCCTTTTTTTGGAAAAATTTGGGTTTTTAAAAAAAAAAAAATTTTTTAAAAAAGGGGTTTGGAAATTTAAAGGGAAAAATTTTAAAATTTTTCCCCTTTAAAAAAAAAGGGGGGAAAAAAAAAATTAAAAGGGAAAAATTTTTTTTTAAAAAATTTTTTTTAAAAGGAAAAAATTTTTTTTTTTTTAAAAAATTTTTAAAAAAAGGAAAAAAAAAATTTTTTGAAAATTTTTATAAAAAAGGGAAATTTAAAATTTTTTTTCCGGGTTTAAAAGGAACCTTTTTTCCTTAAAGGTTTAAAGGAAAACCTTTTTTTTCCCCAAGGAAATTGGTTTAAAAAAAAAAAATTAAAAAAAAAAAGGGAATTTTAAAAAAAAAAATTTTTTTTAAAAAAAATTTTAAACCCCGGGTTAAATTTTTCAAAAAAAAAAAACCAAAAAAATTTTTTTTAAAAAAATTTTTTTTTAAAAAAAAAAATTGTTTTTTAAAAAAAAAAAAATTAAATTTTTTGGGGGGAAAATTTAAAAAATTTTTTAATTTTTGGGAAAAAAGGGAAATTTTGGTTTTAAAAAAATTTAAAATTTGGGGGAAAAAACCAAAAAAAAAATTTTTGTTTTAAATTTCCAAAAAAGGAAAAAAAAAATTTCCTTAAAAAAAAAAATTTAAATTTTTAAAAAGGGGCCCCTTGGGGTTTTTAAAAAAGGGAAAAAACCAAAAAAAAATTTCCCCCCCCCCCAAAAAAAAAAAAAAAATTTAAATTTTAAAAAAAAAACCCCAAAATTTTTGGGAAAAAATTTTTAAAACCCAAAAAAAAAAAAAAAAATTTTGGGAAAATTGGAAAAAAAATTTAAAAATTTTTAGGTTTAAAAAAAATTTAAAAATTTTTTTTTTTTGGGTTGTTTTTTAAATTTTGTGAAAAAAAAAAAAAGGGGGGGTTTTTTTTTTTTTTAAAAAAAAGGATTTTTTTTAAATTTTAAAAATTTTTTTTAAAAAAAAAAAAAAAAAAATTTTTGGGGGGAAAAAAAATTTTTTTAAAATTTTTTTTTTAAAAAAAAAAAAAAAAGGGAAATTTTTTTTAAAAGGGAAAAAAAAAGGGAAAAAAGGGGGGGAAAATTTTTTAAAATTTTGTTTTTTTTAAAAAAATTTTATAAGGGTTTTTTTAAAAATTTTTTTAAAATTTAAAAAATTAAAATTTTAAATTTTGGGTTTAAATTTTTTTTTTTTTTGGAAAAAATTTTAATTGGGGAAATTTAAATGGGAAAATTGGTTAATTTAAAAGGGAAATTAAATTTTGGGGGGAAAAAAAAAAAATTTTTTTTTTTTTAAAAAAAATTTTCCCAAAAAAAAATTTTAAAATTTTTTTTTAAAAAAAGAAAAAAAAAAAAAAAATTTTTTTTTAAATTTTTTTAAATTATAATTAATTGGGTTTTTTTTGGGGGAAAATTTTAAAATTTGGGGGGTTTTTTTTGGGTTTAAAAAAAGGGGGGGGGAAAAAATTTAAATTTAAATTTAAAAAGGTTTATTTTCAAAAAATTTTTTTGGGGTTAAAAATTTTTTTTGGGGAAAAAAATTTTTTTAAATTTTTAAAAAAGGGGTTTAAAAAAAAAAAAAAAGTTTTTTTTTTTAAAATAAAAAATTTTTGATTTAAATTTTTAAAGTAAAAAAAAAAAAATTTTTTTTGGGGGGTTGGGGGTTTTTTAAAATTTTAAAAAAATAAAGGAAAAAAAGGTTAAATTTTTTTTAAAAAAAAAAAATTTTAAAAAAAAAAAAAAAAAAAGGGCGGGTTTTTTGGGGGGAAAATTTAAAACCCCAAAAAAAATTTTTAAATTAAAAAATTTTTGGAATTTTTAAAAAAACTTTTGGGTTGGGAAATTTTTTTAAAAAAAAAAAGTTTTTTTTTTTTTAAAAAAAAAATTTATGGGAAAAATTTAAATTTTTTTCCCTTTTTTTTTAAAAGGAAAATTTTTAAAAAATTTTTCCCCCCAAAAAAAAAAATTTTCAAAAAAAAAAAATTTTGGTTTTAAAAAAAAAAATAAAAATTTTTCCAAAGGGTTTTTTTTTGGGAAAAAAAAAAAAAAAAAAAAGGTTTATTGGGTTTTTAAAAAAAAAAAAATTTTTTTAAAATTTTTTAAAATTTAAAAATTTTTTTTAAAAAAATTTTAAATTTGGGTTCCCCAAAAAAATTTTTTTAAAGGAAAAATTTTTTGGGGAAATTTTAAAACCCGGGAATTCCAAAAGGGAAAAAAAAAAGGGAAAAATTTTTTTTTGGGAAATTTTTTATTTTAAAAAAATTTTTAAAAAAATTTTTTTTTTTTTTTTCCCCCCTTTTTTTAAAAAAAAATTTTAATTTGAAAAAATTTTTTAAACCCAAAATTTAATTTTAATTTTGGAAAAAGGGGAATGGAAAAAAATAAGGGAAATTTTTTTTTTAAAAAAATTTTTTTTTTGGTTTTTTTTTAAATTTTGGGAAAAAGGGGTTAAGAATTTTCCCTTTTTAAACCTTTTTTTAAAAGGGGAAAAATTTTAAAAAAAAAATTTTTTTTTTTTTTTGGGTTTTTTTAAAAAATTTAAAATTTTAAAAAAAATTTTTTTAAAAAATTAAAAAAAAAAAAATTTTTTTTTTGGGGAAAATTTTTTAAAAATTTTTAAAAAATTAAGGGGGTTTTTTTTTAAAAAGTTTTTAAAAAAAAAGTTTAAAAAGGGGGGGGTTTTTTTCCCCTTTTTTTTTTTTTTTTTTAAAAAAAAATTTTTTTTTTAAAAAAAAAAATTTTTTTTTTTAAAAAAAAAAAGGGGGGCCCGAAAATTTTTAAAAAATTTTAAAAAAACCCTAAAGGGGGCCTAATTTTTGGGGGAAAAAAATTTGGAAAAACCAAATGGGAAATGGTTTTAAAAAAAATTTTTTTTGGGGGAAAAAAATTTTTTGGGGGCCAAAGGGGGGGTTTTTGGAAAAAATTTTTTAAAAAAAAATTTTTTAAAAAAATTTTTTTTTCCCCCCCGGGGTTTTTAATTTTTTCCCCCCTTTTGGGGAAAAAAGCCCCCAAAAATTTTTGAAAATTAAAAAGGTTGGATTTTTTTTTAAAAAAATTTTTTGGTTTTTTTTGAAAAAAAAAAAACCCAATTTGGTTTGGAATAATTTTAAAAAAAATTTTCCCTTTTTTAATTTTAAATTTGGGAAATTTTTTTTTTAAAAAAAAAAGGGGGAAAAAAATTTTTTTATTACATTAAAGGGTTTTTTTTGGGGAAAGGAAAGGGAAATTAAAAAAAAAGGTTTTTTTTTTTTTAAAAAATTTTTAAAATTTTTTTTTTCTTTTTTTTTTTAAATCCCCTTTTGGGAAAGGTTCAAAAAACCCCAAAAATTCCAAATTTGGTTGGTTTTTGGAAATTTAAAAGGGTTAAATTTAATTTTTTTAAAAAAGTTGGCCCTTTTTTTTAAAACCCGGGGTTTTTTTGGGGTTTTGGGGGGGCCCCCCCTAATTTTGGGTTTTTTGGTTTTTTAAAAAAAATTTTTTAAAAAATTTTTTTTAAAATTTTTTAATAAAAATTTTTTTTGGGGGAAAAAATTTTCCTTTTTTTAAAAAAAAAATTTAAAAAAGGGGGTTTTTTAAAAATTAGGGCCCTTTTTTAAATTTTTAAAAACCCATAAGGGGAAAATTTTGGAAAAAGGGGTTTTGGGGTTTTTTTTGGGGGGGGAAAAAATTTTTAAAATTAAAAGAAAAAAAATTTTTTTTGGGAAAAAAAAACCCAAAATTTTTAAAAAAGGGGTTTTTTGGATTTTAAAAAAAAAAAAATTTTAAACGGGGGGAAAAAAAAAAATTAAATGGTTTTTGGGTTTTAAAAAATTTTTTTTTTGGGGGGAAAATTTTAATTTTTAAAAAAAAGGGTTTTAAAATTTTAAAAGGGGAAAAATTTTTTTTTTTGGAATTTTTTTTTTTTTAATTTTTTTTAAAATTTAAAAAGGGAAGATTTTAAAAAAAAATTTTTAATTTTTTTTTTTTTTTTGGGAATTAAAAAAAGGGGGGGGGGAAAAAAAAAAAAAATTTTTTTTTAAATTATTTTTTTAAAAAAAAATTTTTTTTTTTTTTTTAAAAATAATGGGGTTTTAATTTTAAAGGAATTTTTTTAAAAAAAATTTTTAAAATTTTTTTGGGGAAAAAATTTTAAATTTTTTTGGGGGTTTGGAAAAAAATTTTAAAAAATTTTAAAAAATTTAAAAAAAAATTTTTTTTGGGGTTTTTAAGTTAAAAGGGGTTTTTAAAATGTTTAATTTGGGAAGGTTTTGGAAAAGGGGTTAAAAAAAAATTTTGGGGGAAAATTGGGTTTTTGGGGGTTTTCCAAAAATTTTTTTTTAAAATTTAAAAAAAAAGTTTAAAAAATTAAATTTTTTTTTAAAATTTTTTTTAAAAAAAAAAAAAAAAAAAGGGTTTTTTAAAAAAAATTTTAAAAAAAAAAAAATTTTCCCCCCCTTTTTTAAAAAAATTTAAAAAAAAAAAAATTTTTTTTTTAAACCAATGTTAAAAAATTTAAAAAAAAAAAAGGGGTTTTTAAGGTTTAAAATTTTAAAATTTTTTTTAATTTTTTAATTTTTTAAAAAAATTTTGGTTTTTAAATTTTAATTTTTTAAAAAAATTGGGAAAATTTTGGGTTTAAAAATTTTTTTTGGGGATTTGGTTTTTTAAAAAATGGAAAAAATTTTGGGGTTAAAATTTTGGGGGTTTTTAAAATTTTTAAAAATTTTTTTTTTTAAAAAAAATTTTTTAAAAAGGGTTTTTTTTTTAAAAAAATTTTTTTTAAATTTTTTTTTTTAAAAAAAGGGAAAAAAAAAATTTTTTTAAAAATTTTTTAATTTTTTGTTTTAAAGAAAAAAAAAAAAAAGGGCCAATTTTTTTTTTTTTAAAAATTTAAAAATTTTTTAAAAAATTTTTTTTAAAAAATTGAAAAAATTTTTAAAAATTAATTTTTTTTATTGTTAAAAAAAAATTTTTTTTTTAATTTTTTGGGGAATTTGCAAAAGGTTTTTAAAAATTTAAATGTTAAAAAAAAATTTTTAAAATTTTTAAATTTTTTTAAAAAAAAAATTTAAATTTTTTTAAAAATTTTTTTTAAAGGGAAAAAAAAAAAAAAAAAAAAAGGGAAAAAAAGGTTTAATTTTAGGGGTTTGGGAAAAAAAAAAAAAAAAAAATTTTTTTTTGGGAAATTGGAAAAATTTTGGGGAAAAAAAACGGGGGGTTTTTTTTTAAAAATTTTTTTTTCCTATAAATTTTTAAATTTCCCTTTAAAATTTTTTCCTTTAAAAAAAATTTTTTTGTTTGGGTTTTTTTTTTAAAAGGGAAAAAAAGGGGGGAAAAAGGGGGTTTTTAAAAAAAAAACCCTAAATTTTTAAATTTTAAAAAATTTTTTTTAAAAATTTTTTGGGAAAATTTTAAAAAGGGGGGAAAAAAATTTTTTTTTTAAAATTTTTAATTTTAAAAAAAATTTTTAAAAAAAAAATTTAATTTTTTTTTTTAATTTTTTTTAAAAAATTTTTTTTTTAAAAAAAAATTTTTTTAAAAAATTTTTTTTTAAAAGGGGGGGAAAAAAAAAAAAAAATTTTTAAATTTTTTTCCTAATGGTTTTAAAAATTTTTTTTGGGGAAAATTTTTTTTTTAAAAATTTTAAAATAAAAAAAAAAAATTTAAAAATTTTTTTTAAAAATTCCAAAAAAAAAATTTTTTGTTTTTTTATTTTTTTTTAAAACAAAATTTTGGGGGGGGAAAAAAAAAAAAATTTTTTTTCCCCAAAAAAAAAAAATTTTAAAAATTTTTAATTTTAAAAAAAACCAAAAAAAAAAAAAAAAACCCCAAAAACCGGAAAAATTTTTTTTTTAAAAAAAAAAACCCTTTTTTGTTTTAAAAATTTTGGGTTTCCCTTTAAAAAAAATTTTGGGGTTTTAAAATTTAAAAAAGGGTTTTTGTTGGGGGTTTTTAAAAAAAAAATTTGGGGTTTTTTTTTTAAAAAAAAAAAAATCAAATTAATTTTTTTTAAAAAAATTTTAAAAAAAAAAAGTTTTTTTTGGGGGGGAAATTTTTTAAAAATTTATTTTTAAAAAATTTTTTAAAATTTAAAATTTAATTTTTGGTTTTTTTAAACCAAAAAAATTTTTTTAAAAGGAATTTTTTAAAAAAAGGGGTTTGGGGGAATTTAAAAAAAATTTTTTTGGAAACCAAAATTTGGGGGAAATTTTAAAAAAAAATTTAAAAAAATTTTTTTTTTAAAAATTTTAAATTTGGGGGGAAAATTTTTTTTAAAAGGGGTAAAATTTTTTTAAATTTATTTAAACCCAAAATTAAATTTTTGGGGGTTTTAAAAGGTTAAAAGGGGTTTTTTTAAAAATTTTTTGGGGGTTTTAAAAAAATTTTTTTTTTAAAAAAAAAATTTTTTTTTTGAAAAAACCCCCCCAAAATAATTTTTTTTAAAAAAAATTTTTGGGTTAAAATTTAAAAAGTTTTTTTGAAATTTAAAAATATAAAATTTTGGGGGTTTTAAAAATTTTTTAAGGGGGTTTTTTAAAAAAACCTTTTAATTTTGGGGGGAAAAAAAATCTTTTTAAATTTTGGGTTTTAAAAAGGGGGAAAAAATTTTAAATTTTTTTAAAAAAAATTTTTAAAAAGGGGTTTTTAAAATTTATAAATTTAAAGGAAAAAAAAAAAAAAGGGAAAAAAAAAAATGGGGGTTTTTTGGTTTTTTTTGGGGTTAAATTTTTTAAAAATTTTTGGGGTTTTTTTTTTTTTCCCCCCAAAAAAAAAAAGGGTTAATTGGTTTTTATTTTTTTTTTTTTTTTTTTTTAAAAAAAAATTTTTTTTTTTTAAAAAAAATTGGAAAGGGTTTTTTTTTTATTAAAAACCCTTTTTTTTCCTTCTATGTTCTTTTGTTTTTATTAATCTACGATTATCTTTTCTTAATCCTAGATACCTGACGGCAATTCTACTTCAAGGTCATAGCCTCATATCGTCATCTCCTTCACCACCCAAAAGCCGAAAGTACCATTGGTTTAGGGGCTTATAGTCAAAACTTCTTCAACCCCTGGATTCGGGTTTTACCATTGTTCTAAGGATAAATCTGCACCGGATTGCGTGGAAATCAAGTAGGAGTAAGGGGTAAGTACTTATCATCTCAGATCTGTTCTTATTTTACGATGTTAGGAAAAGCCGAAGTCCGTAAAAATTAGGGAGGCTGTTGATTTGAGCATAAGGCTTTAAGGGTTTGTAACTGATGTTTTCTTTCGGTGATTAGAGTCTTCTTAAGTGTTGGATCAAAAGCGTGAATCATTGGAACAATCGTATTCGGAGCTAGCTATCGATTTTGGCAAAAAGGTAAGGGTTCAAAGGCTTTTAGGATCATGGGTCGACTTTGGTTGAGCAAGTTTTGGGTTTAGTGATTACGGTTTGTAAATAAGAACTGTGCTAATCAATTGTAGGACATCGAAAGGGATCTCGATGAGCGATCGTCATGAATCGGTGTGTCTAGAACACCCTTTTTTAGTTCAATTCAGCAAAAGCCAAAATGCCGAAATTTCAGCATTTCATGGTCTTGTGAGTATGCGAATGCTCTCAAAGACGTAGAGTAATTGTTAGATCTAGCACCGCAAGGTGGTAAGTAAGTTTGTGTGACGTCTTAACGTACTTCGGAAAAAGAGGGCCTCGATGGGCAAAAGCGGGCCCAATGGGCTTACGGACCAATATGGGTAAGAGATGGGCAAAGTAGCACGTTAGTTAGATGGGGGAACCAAATTGCATAAAACTGCTAAAATTACTGAAATAGCATGTGCAGTTGCGTAAGTGACGAAATTACCCCTAAAGAGCATAATTACCAAAATACCCCTAGGTTTTTAAATGGGCTAAACTGCATGATTGATTGATATTGTATTGTACATGATATGCTTTTATTGATATCTGTTGCATGGGATTAGGGTATTGATGGAGGAAGTATTGAAAGTGGTTCATCCACGTACTAGAGGCTTTGCCTCAACTTACTGATATTTGAGCAACGTTGCTGTAACTGTGGAGTGTAGGGCTAGGTGGGTTGAGATATTCCCCACATGGAGTGTAGGGTGATGCAGGCGGTGTAGCGGTTGGTGGGTTGAGTAGTCTCCCCAGTTGGGCTTGCATTCATTACTACTATTGTTACTTATGTTACTGTACTGGGCCTAAAGGCTACACTGTTATGTAAAAAGGGGCTAAGGCCTTGCTACTGTATTCTGGAAAGGGCTTCGGTCCACTGTGTACTGTTATCTGGATAGGCTTAGGCCCAATGGGCTCGAGCTGATTTGGGCTTTGGATGGGTTTCTGTATACACTGAGTTTTCCCAAACTCACCCCTTTTTCCTTCCATCCTTGCAGGTGAGCCCTAGTTGGTGGACTTGGAGCTGGGCGGGATTCGGAGTGGCCACACGTTTTCTGCAAATTCGTTTTCTTCTGGTGAACTAGATTTTCCATATTTTTCGTTTATGGTTTTGGGTTTTTTTTTGTAATAAGGCCGCTAATTATTTTATGGTTTGGGTTGTTTCTTTATTATTTAATTCTATTATGATAAAACTGAACTATGATAAATAACGAAATGGATTAGCTCTAGGACGCGTTTTCAAAAACATTAAATGATTTCAAAATAACCCAAATACAAGTAAGACTTCCGCTAAGCAAACGTTTTCAAACTTAATGATTTTCTTAAGATGGACATAACCAAACGGTTTTCTCAAAATTATACGAGATGTTAGAGTGTGGCAATGGCGGTGTGCATGTCTAGGATTGGATTCGAAGGGAGCTTGGTACTTAAACAGTCCGACAGACTCATCTCCTCTTCTTCCTGGTTTCCTACCTGGTGCACAGCTTCCATTCACTTTAAGCTACTTTTAAAAGTGTCTTTTACAACACCAACTAAGTTTTCCAACTAAGTAATCCGGAATGTTTGGAACGCTTCGATGTGGCGCATCAGATCCGGTCATAACGTCTAGGCCGGGTTTGGGGTGTTACATAATTGCCCGATCGTCGTTCGAGAGAGTCGTTCGTGCTTCGGGTTTGAATATTAGAAGTGAATAAAAAGAAACGGATAGGCGGAAGGTTTCAAAGTAGGATGGATTTAATAATAGGTTCGGTTTGGGATAACAAGAAAATAGGTTGAAAGATGGAAATGGAAAATGAGCTTAACGTCAGGAATGATTCAACACTAGGCAGTGTCACCCCGGTTCCTATATTGTTAAGATGGAATTATGGATAGCTGGATAGGTGAACACCACGCCAAAATTGGTGATAAGTTCAAACAAGACGATTGACGACACTAGCACAAGCCAGATAAGTCTTTCGAAACTTGTACGAGATATGAGAGGAAGCAACCTCACAAGAACAAATGTTCATTAACAAATTTGGCAAAAGTCCCTTTACAATGAAATGTGCAAACTATTTATAGACTAATAAGTAGTAGCCGAATGGTCAAACTAATAACTTAAAGACTAATTAAATTTAGCTATGAATGCACTAGAATAATCTAGAACAAATCTTTAATGTGCTAGGACTAAATTCGACTGATGGGAACTCCATTGAACAGCTTCATGTGTAAGCAAAGCATCTTGGATGAATGTGTAGTCTTGGGAACTCAATAGCGTGTCTAGATTCGGCCATGGAAGGAATGAATCAATCAAAAAGTGTCTCTTGGCCGAATAGGTGCTTAGGGAAGTCATTTGGACAACAAACAATTCATGTATTTCACCCACATACATTCGGCCATGCATGAACTAGAAGGGAGCTTGAATCTGGCCGTACATGAACATGCAATAAATGCCTTCATTCATGCATGTGTACCGTCCAAAGTGAATGTATCTTCTTAATCCACATGCATGTAATTAACCTCCCATGTACATGAACTTAATTCCCTCCAAGCATTGAACCAGGCCATGCATGAATCTTCTCATTCGTTGAACTTTCCCGTTTATGTATCTCTTCATGAATGTACCTTCCACATTCGGCTAACCTACATGAATTAACACACAATTAATTAAAAGATAACTATTCATAAAAAATCATAATTTAAATTAATAACTAAACAATTTAAAAGCAATAATTAAATTTAGACATAATAATTATAAGTCAACTTATGAAGTAAATTCGGCTAGCTCAAAATTAGTCAAAACACTTAATGAGCTGAAATTGAGCTAGGGGTTTCGGCATGAGCTGTAGCAAACTTAATTATAAACTGAATTAAAACTTAATTTATTAGAATGAAAAAGAAATGAGCTGAATTGAGTGAATTCTAGCTCAAACAGTGAATCGAGCTCAAGTGAGTGATGGGAGCTGAGTGGCGCATGGGGAGCTGAAAAGGAGCTGAGATCGAATTGCACTATGGTGCATGGAGTCTTCAAGGAGTTATCCTTAGCTCCTCCAATGTCATAGGCCTTGTTGTCATTCCAAATGCGCAACACCAAAGCTGATAAGGCGTCTTGAATTCACTTGGTTCGAGCTGAGTCATCGGGCCTTTTGGAAGCTCGATTAGATCTTGAATTGCATTCGAGGATGCCCCAGTCGTGCTCACATCACATAAGGACCTCCACTTTAATATTCCATAACTATTAGACACCTTTAACCAATAGAACACAAGTTTTACATTTTACACGGTTTAGTCCTTTTTATCAAATAAATCACTAAAATGATAAAATTTCTTAACGAAATTTTCACACAATCATATTGTCATGCTATAAACATTAAAATAATAATAAAATAACTATTTCAACTTCAATTTTGTGGTCCCAAAACACTATTCTGATTTGACTAAAAATAGGTTGTCACATCGTGAGTCGTATACGTCCACTATAACAGGTTGTACTACAAAGACTGATGTTGGGTATGCCACAATCTATGTAGTGGGATATGATTGATCAAGATAGGATTTGTCCCTCCTACATAATGGGAGTAATATCTTAGGCCACTTGATGAAGTGAGACTAGAAATGCATGGCCATGCTCAAATAAGTTAATATGAGATATTACACTTATTTTTTTATTGTAGTCTACTTTAGATATCAAGAAACATGAGATTGGATTGTCCAAGTGTGACTATTCTATGACTTGTGTCCAATCGAGATATAAAGGACAAAAGGATATAAATACATGAAAATTTATCATAGAAAGGTTATGTCGAACCATGACTTCTTGTAACTTGGGTAGCGATGATGAATTGCTAGATATCACTTATTGCTTGAAACGTTAGACTTGTTCTAGTATCACTACAGATGTTACAAGAGCCTACAAGGTCACACCCTATGGTTGAAACGAACAGAATCTAAACACAGTTGGTATTAAATTTAACTGTCACGAGAATTATATTAATTATTGAATTAATTTAATTTGACAGTTAAATAATAAACACAGTATATGTATAAATTCGTTGTACAAGAATAGAGAACAAAGTTAACATAAATGTATGAATTTTATTCATAGAAAATATGTATTGTTTACCAAAATTATTAAAATAAAGTGTTATAATAATTTCAGTCAAGCATAAAATATATGAAAATTAATATCTTTTTGGAAAGGATATTACATTATGATATTTTCCATATATTTTCTGGCACCAAAAAAGGGTGATTTTGGTTTTAAGATAGATATTAAAATAAAAGGGAATCATAAAAACCCTAAGGTAAGAGAGTGTTACCAACATTAACCACAAAAAGGAAAAGAAACTTTGTGATGTAAGTGACAATTAATCACATTTGTACAAGAACGAACAAGTAGGCATCCCTATTTCGAAATTAACCAGCGGCTCGCCTTGAGGACAAGTCGCTTTGAAGATGGGGGGAATGATGTAAGCACACCCAGAGCATCCTCGAATGCAAATCAAGAACTAATCGAGCTTCCAAAAGGCCCTATGACTCAAGCTCGAACCAAGAAATTTCAAGACACTTTATCAGCCTTGGTGATGCGCATTTAGGAAGAGAACAAGGCCCTAGATGTTGGAGAAGCTACGGGCACTCTTTTGAAGACCCAATGCACTCTTTTTGTGACACCCCAAAGTGACCCCAGTCGAAAAGTGGTTTCGGGACCACAAAACCGAGTCATAAAAATAATTAACCATTATATTTGACGATTATTATATGTATATAGGCATGTGTGAAAATTTCATGTTTGAATTTTGTTAATTGTAAGTGAATTTTGCTAAATAGGATTTGTGTGAGAAAATTTAGAAATGTGCTAGGCAAATGTTAAAGTGGCCTATTGATGCATCTTAGAAAATGTTGTCCTTGCATGTCAAAATACCCAAAAGATGAACTAGTGGCCGGCCATGCTATGGGATTAACCATATTATAAACACTTTGTGATAATGGGGTATGTAGGAAACAATAAAAGAAAAAAAAGGTTAGTAATAAAGAAATGAAAAGGGAGGGGTGATGAAAACAAAGTTGTGTCATCCATGTTCCCCCCCTCCATTGCCGTGGGTTGAAGAAAGATAACAAAAAGGAAACAAAAAAATGCATGCTCATCCTTCTTCTTGATTGCCGAATGTGGGAAAGGGAATATTGAAGAGGAAAAACCAAGGTAGTCGGCCATGGCTATCCTAGTTTAAGGTATGCATTGTGATTTTCTTTTTAATTGACTATGAGATTAGATTGATAAGTGCATAGCTTATTTAACCCATGGTTTAATTTCATGCATTAATAGACAAATGTCCATTCGGCAAGTGCTAAATTGGTGTCATTTTGATAAGTTTTTTTTTTGAAAGATGCTAATTAATTGTTAAGTGGCTTAAATGATGTTTGAATGAGTAGAGTTCATGGTTGAAAAGTATAAATTGAAAGTTTCCGTGTGAGTGTATATACATTTTAGAAAGAAAGATGTTGTTGTTTAGTTGAATTTTCATTTGATAAATGTTCATTCGGTCAAATGGGAGAAGAATGAGATGAATTTAAATGTTGTGGTTTATTATATTTTAGTTGCTAAATGAAGAAAAATCGGCTAACAAGGGAGTACTAAGGCCAAATATGATTTTGAATATTAGTGGTGTAGTTCTTTAATTTGAACTATGAAGTTATTGAGTAATGTGTGTGTTTTAAGTGATAGAATTGAGTGAATGCTTGGAATGTGATATGTATGAATTATGTGTTAAATTAAGGTTTGCTAAGCTAGCTATTAAGATAAAGTGCAAATGTTAGTAATTGATTGCTAGTGTATATATGTGTACTAGCCGAGCTTTGAATTTAAATAATGGTTGGAGCACCATGTGTTGTAATGAGATTATTTGAGTGAAATCATAGATATTTATATGATGAATTGATTGTGGATATACATGCTTAAATAAGATGCACACATGAATGAATAGATAGCTTGGTGTTGCATGTATTCGGTCATAAAGGTGCACATGAGGAAATGTTAGATTAATTGTATTAAATTGCTCAATGTGATTAAAAATGCGTATGACCATTTTGTGTTTGAGCTAAAGGTGGCCATATGACCTATCAAACTCCTTGTCATATTCGCCATAAGCTAGCATAATGAGACTTTAATAAGTTAAATTTGTTTGATTTAGCTTAAGAGCAAAGAGGATCAAAGTCGGATAGGGAAAAGAGGAAGTAAGCGAATAGCCGTGGACATCTAATCGTCGACCACTTCGAGGTAAGTTTTAAGCGATTAAACGTTGAGTAAATTCAACCATAATAGGACATAATGAGTTGATTTAATAAGATATGATGTGGGCATGATATGTCTTAAACTCAAATGGTAAGTTCATATGTGTTTGGACTTGGGAATTTAAGAGCAAATTGTAATAATTTGCTTGGACAAGAAGAGTAATGTGATTTTAGAAAATCACTATAAATGGTTGGTGTGGAATTATAGGCTGAATAAAATATGTAATCAAATCTTAGTTGGTCTAGTTTCCTATAAAAGAGACCGTGGAAGCAAAGAAATTTCCTATAAAGAGATATTTAAAGTTGTGTGGGACAGGTCGAATGACTCAAAATCCCTGCTCGCATTTTAAGAAAATCAGTACAAAAATGGTTACAAGATAAAATTTATATGCTTAGACTCCTTAATGAGTCTAGTTTAAAATGAAATCAAATAGAACATACTTTGAATTCTGTACAATGATAATTTTGATTCAGTAGTGAAGACTAGTCGAGTTAGTCAAACAAAGTGAAACAGGGAAACTTTAAGAAAAATCTGGTATTGATTGGCCAAACCTAAAATTCTGAAAAATTTATGGATGGAAGATATACGAGTCTATATTCAGGGAAAATTAACGGCAAGTGATTTGGAGCCTTGTAGCTCCGGTTATAAATAATTTAGTGACCATTGCTCAGGAAAACATTCTCGTAGTGAATATGTGATTTTGTTGTAAACATGGATAAAACTTGTTTTAGTTGCTCATAAGCTATTGACTAAACCCATACTTGAATTCTAATTCGTGATATTGTAAAATGATATATGAGTGTTAGATGGATCTTTGATATTAAAATTTGGGAAATTGTAAGTTTATGAGTATTCGAATATGAAATGATAGTATGGCGTGAAATTGAATTATTCATTGGAAAATGATTGATGTAGATTCGGCCAAGACCAAGTCTGTACATGATAGTATATGTGGTATATGAAGTATATTTGAATAATTGTGATGTGAATACATGAAAATTTATATTTTGATTTAAGATTTTACGCGATGAATGTGAATGTGTATAAATATGAGATAAGGCCTAATGGCCGATGTGATGAATGTGAAAGTGTATATATATGTGATAAGGCCTAATGGCCGATGTGATGAATGTGAAAGCGTATACATATGTGATAAGGCCTAATGGCCGATGTGATGAATGTGAAAGCGTATACATATGTGATAAGGCCTAATGGCCGATGTGATGAATGTGAAAGCATATACATATGTGATAAGGCCTAATGGCCGATGTGATGAATGTGATATACATATGTGATAAGGCCTAATGGCCGATGTGATGAATGTGAAAGTGTATATATGTGATAAGGCCTAATGGCCAATGTGATGGATGTGAAAGTGTATAAATGTGAGTGTTAGATGGATCTTTGATATTAATATTTGGGAAATTGTAAGTTTATGAGTATTCGAATATGAAATGATAGTATGGCGTGAAATTGAATTATTCATTGGAAAATGATTGATGTAGATTCGGCCAAGACCAAGTCTGTACATGATAGTATATGTGGTATATGAAGTATATTTGAATAATTGTGATGTGAATACATGAAAATTTATATTTTGATTTAAGATTTTACGTAATGAATGTGAATGTGTATAAATATGAGATAAGGCCTAATGGCCGATGTGATGAATGTGAAAGTGTATATATATGTGATAAGGCCTAATGGCCGATGTGATGAATGTGAAAGCGTATACATATGTGATAAGGCCTAATGGCCGATGTGATGAATGTGAAAGCGTATACATATGTGATAAGGCCTAATGGCCGATGTGATGAATGTGATATACATATGTGATAAGGCCTAATGGCCAATGTGATGAATGTGAAAGTGTATATATGTGATAAGGCCTAATGGCCAATGTGATGAATGTGAAAGTGCATATATGTGATAGGGCCGAGTGGCCAACGTGATGGATGTGAAAGTGTATAAATGTGATAAGTCCCGAAGGGCATTTGTGTCAGTACTATATCCGGGTTAAAACCCCGCAGGCTTTATGCGAGAATATTATCACTGATTAATGACCGTGGCTTCGTGCTCGCACTATATCCGAGCTCTAATGACCCGATGACTACGTGTGGAGATTTTGTCCGGTAAGCCCCGAACTAAAGGTTTTGCTAAAGATTCAAGTAAAGCGTAAGATTATGCGACTTCACAGTGACAATTAGTAATAAATACGTTCAATGCGTTAAGTTGGTCAGGTATGTATTTGAGATTATATTTAAGTTTGATTTAGACTAAATCACAAGGTCGTTATGTGATGCACTTGTGAGTAAAGCAATAAGACTGTTCTATGATTATTGTGCATTTGATCAATGTGGAAAGTCAGGTAAAAATTTGTAATGTACCTATGATCATAAGAGGTCACCATCAAGTGAGAATTTATCTGCCTATTACATATGATGAGACGTGCATATTCGGAAAAGCGAATGGTATGCCCGAAGGAAGAGTGAAATAAAAATACGAACAACTATGTTATAATTTGATTGTTATCTGTTGACACTGCTTGAAACTTACTAAGCATTGTAATGCTTACTCCGTGTACTTTGTTTCCTCTGTTTTATAGATCTCATTTGGAAGCTACAGGCTCGGGGATCGCCAAAGAACTAGTCACATTATCACCATCCTTTGTTTGGTATCTTGCTACATTTTGGAATATCTTATGGCATGTATAGAATAGACTAGTAGTGAGAGGATATTTTGGTTAATGTATAGGACTACCCTTTTGTTGTAGGTCATGTACCTTTCGGTTTTGTGTAAATTTGGATAGCCATGCGAAAATGGCTTAAGTATACTTTGATCATAGCATTATAATCGTTTTGTATGTCGTCCGTCGAGAGGTATGGAAATGTTGGTAACGGTTAGTCATGGGAATGGTTATTCATGATCACTTTTGGTATATGTATGACAAACTCTAGTTGATCCATGGAGGATCATGAAATAGGTAAAGTTTACCTTAAAATAGATCTTTGGCAAAGAAGATGATGTGGATGTGAAAAATCTTTAAAAATAGTAGGAATGGAATTAAATAGTGAATAAATTATGTAATCTAACCTTGATGAATCTATTTTCATAGGAAAGTTCCATATGAACAGTATATTATGAGATGTTAAAGTTTTAGTGAGATAGGGGCGAATGGTTTCGGATCCCCGATCTGACTTTGGAAATTCATTATAAATTAACCAGAGACATTTAGAAGTCATGCCATATATGTATATATTCCTTTTGAGTCTAGTTTCTATAGAAACAAACGGCATCGATATTGAAGCCCATGCAGGAGATATCCAAATCGTAATGCATGAAGGTCGGTGTAGTCGCACCTCAGAATCGGGAGGCTTTAACTAATAAACTGTACTAATTGGCCTGACCAAAATTCTAGAAAAAATCTGTAGATGGATATATGAGTCTAGTTCTGAAAAAAATTTTGAAACTGATTTTCGAGTTGTGGAACTCAAGTTATGATTTTTAAAGTGACGGTGGCGTAATCGACCAATCGTCTGGAAAATTTTTAAATGGACCGTGAGAGTAAATGAATTAAGTCGGTTAGCACCTCGTGTTCGACTCGCAATGGTCTCTGCACGGGTGTTACAATTATATTGGTATCGAGCTACGGTTTAGTCGATTCTAGGACTAACGTAGCACGCGTGAGTCTATTTATACATGCCATAAAGTGATAAAATGATAGTGTGATGATTTTGACTATTAAAATGTGGTTCTTTGTATTGTAATGAATCTTGATCCCAATCGAGTGTAGCAAGCTTCGACTTTGAGAATTTGCGATATAACTTCACTTAGATATGCCTAAATTATTAAGCTGATCAGGTACGTATCATGTACTCGTATTTGAATTTTGATTTGGATTGAATTAAGGGTATAAGTGATGCAATTTTGAAAGAGTGTTATGACTATAAATGTGATTTTTGTATGTGGCTATGGAACTGGAAGTTGAATGGTCGATAAGCATGTTGTGTTTGTATACAAGTAATGTAAATGATATACTAATGTGTATTGCTATATGTGTATATGTACATGAGAATTGAGAGTGATGTATCCGGACTAAGTTCCGAAGAGCATTCGTGCTAGTGATGTATCCGGACTAAGTTCCGAAGAGCATTCGTGCTAGTGATGTATCTGGACTAAGTTCCGAAGACCATTCGTGCTAGTGATGTATCCGGACTAAGTCCCGAAGAGCATTCGTGCTAGTGATGTATCCGGCTAGGTCCCAAGAGCAATCATCTTTGGTGACGTGTATTCGGCCTTCGTGCCTAGTAGGCTTTGTGCTTGGTAATTTGAGCAAAGTTTAAGTGTTCATTACTATACGAATTCAAATTTAAATGAGATGATATGTTTAAAAGTGTACATACATGATGTTTATCGACTTGGTTAAGTCATTTTAATGTGTAATAACGAATGAATAAGAGCACCATGTGTGTGAATGATTAGAGGCACTGTGTGTGTGTAAATCCCTTTAACCGAGCACTATGAGTGCGAGATCGGTCAGTGGGCACTAAGTGTGTGAAGTGGAATTCATGTAAGACCTCGTCTGGGACGAAGGCATTGATTTGAGATAGTGTGTAAGACCATGTCTGGGACATGGCATCGGCTCGATATGTGAGAATATGTAAGACCATATCTAGGATATGGCATTGTAAGAGCTATAAGTGCTTAATGAGTATCCGTAATGATTTGAATGATTCAACGGCTATCGTTAACGGTGATTGAATGTGCTAAATGAATTCAATGTTCAGGTATGTGGAAGTTGATTTTCTGTTGGAAAGAGGTTAAGTTGAATAGTGAGATATGTTGGAATTATAAAGGATATTTATTGGGATGTTTGAGTATATGTGTACTTTCGGTCAGGTTACAGCTTATACATGAATGAAAATGTGGGTTACAAATATGTGGGATGATGATGTGAATTATACATATTAATATGTGCTTAATATGTGTTTGAAATGCATTTGTGAATTAAATTAAGTGATTATTGCTTATGAAATCAAGAGAATGAGATATATGTGCATACTTGTAGAAATGTTCATGTATTTGTTTTAAGATAAGAAAATGATTTTTTATAGATCGATCTGAAATCAATAATGAATTACAATTGCTATCAATGAGCTAATGTTTATATGAATATAATTCAATAAGAGGACGTTATCCTAAACTATGCATCGGTGGAAATTTTCGGGACGAAAATCCTTAAAGGGGGAGAGTTGTGACACCCTAAAGTGACCCTAATCGGAAAGTGGTTTCGGGACCACAAAATCGAGTCATAAATATAATTAACCATTATATTTGATGCTTATTATATGTATATAGGCATGTGTGAAAATTTCATGTTTGAATTTTGTTAATTGTAAGTGAATTTTGCTAAATAGGATTTGTGTGAGAAAATTTAGAAATGTGCTAGGCAAATGTTAAAGTGGCCTATTGATGCATCTTAGAAAATGTTGTCCTTGCATGTCAAAATACCCAAAAGATGAACTAGTGGCCGGCCATGCTATGGGATTAACCATATTATAAACACTTTGTGATAATAGGGTATGTAGGAAACAATAAAAGAAAAAAAAGGTTAGTAATAAAGAAATGAAAAGGGAGGGGTGATGAAAACAAAGTTGTCTCATCCATGTTCCCCCCCCTCCATTGCCGTGGGTTGAAGAAAGATAACAAAAAGGAAACAAAAAAATGCATGCTCATCCTTCTTCTTGATTGCCGAATGTGGGAAAGGGAATATTGAAGAGGAAAAACCAAGGTAGTCGGCCATGGCTATCCTAGTTTAAGGTATGCATTGTGATTTTCTTTTTAATTGACTATGAGATTAGATTGATAAGTGCATAGCTTATTTAACCCATGGTTTAATTTCATGCATTAATAGACAAATGTCCATTCGGCAAGTGCTAAATTGGTGTCATTTTGATAAGTTTCTTTTTGAAAGATGTTAATTAATTGTTAAGTGGCTTAAATGATGTTTGAATGAGTAGAGTTCATGGTTGAAAAGTATAAATTGAAAGTTGCCGTGTGAGTGTATATACATTTTAGAAAGAAAGATGTTGTTGTTTAGTTGAATTTTCATTTGATAAATGTTCATTCGGTCAAATGGGAGAAGAATGAGATGAATTTAAATGTTGTGGTTTATTATATTTTAGTTGCTAAATGAAGAAAAATCGGCTAACAAGGGAGTACTAAGGCGAATATGATTTTGAATATTAGTGGTGTAGTTGTTTAATTTGAACTATGAAGTTATTGAGTAATGTGTGTGTTTTAAGTGATAGAATTGAGTGAATGCTTGGAATGTGATATGTATGAATTATGTGTTAAATTAAGGTTTGCTAAGCGAGCTATTAAGATGAAGTGCAAATGTTAGTAATTGATTGCTAGTGTATATATGTGTACTAGCCGAGCTTTGAATTTAAATAATGGTTGGAGCACCATGTGTTGTAATGAGATTATTTGAGTGAAATCATAGATATTTATATGATGAATTCGATTGTGGATATACATGCTTAAATAAGATGCACACATGAATGAATAGATAGCTTGGTGTTGCATGTATTCGGTCATAAAGGTGCACATGAGGAAATGTTAGATTAATTGTATTAAATTGCTCAATGTGATTAAAAATGCGTATGACCATTTTGTGTTTGAGCTAAAGGTGGCCATATGACCTATCAAACTCCTTGTCATATTCGGCCATAAGCTAGCATAATGAGACTTTAATAAGTTAAATTTGTTTGAATTAGCTTAAGAGCAAAGAGGATCAAAGTCGGATAGGGGAAAAGAGGAAGTAAACGAATAGCCGTGGACATCTAATCGTCGACCACTTCCGAGGTAAGTTTTAAGCGATTAAACGTTGAGTAAATTCAACCATAATAGGACATAATGAGTTGATTTAATAAGATATGATGTGGGCATGATATGTCTTAAACTCAAATGGTAAGTTCATATGTGTTTGGACTTGGGAATTTAAGAGCAAATTGTAATAATTTGCTTGGACAGCAGCAGTAATGTGATTTTAGAAAATCACTATAAATGGTTGGTGTGGAATTATAGGCTGAATAAAATATGTAATCAAAGCTTAGTTGGTCTAGTTTCCTATAAAAGAGACCGTGGAAGCAAAGAAATTTCCTATAAAGAGATATTTAAAGTTGTGTGGGACAGGGTCAGAATGACTCCGAAATCCCCTGTTCTGTTTTAAGATAATCACTATAATTTGTACAAAAATGTTTACAAGATAAAATTTATATGATTAGACTCCTTAATGAGTCTAGTTTCAAATGAAATCAAATAGAACATACTTTGAATTCTGTACAATAAGAATTTTGATTCGTAGTGAAGACTGGTCAGGTTAGTCAAACAGTGAAATAGGGGAACCTTTAAGAAAAATCTGGTATTTATTGGCCAAACCTAAAATTCTGAAAAATTTATGGATGGAAGATATACGAGTCTATATTCAGGGAAAATTAACGGCAAGTGATTTGGAGCCTTGTAGCTCCGGTTATAAATAATTTAGTGACCATTGCTCAGGAAAACAGCTCGTAGTGAATATGTGATTTTGTTGTAAACATGGATAAAACTTGTTTTAGTTGCTCATAAGCTATTGACTAAACCCATACTTGAATTCTAATTCGTGATATTGTAAAATGATATATGAGTGTTAGATGGACCTTTGATATTAAAATTTGGGAAATTGTAAGTTTATGAGTATTCGAATATGAAATGATAGTATGGCGTGAAATTGAATTATTCATTGGAAAATGATTGATGTAGATTCGGCCAAGACCAAGTCTGTACATGATAGTATATGTGGTATATGAAGTATATTTGAATAATTGTGATGTGAATACATGAAAATTTATATTTTGATTTAAGATTTTACGCGATGAATGTGAATGTGTATAAATATGAGATAAGGCCTAATGGTAGATGTGATGAATGTGAAAGCGTATACATATGTGATAAGGCCTAATGATGAATGTGGCGTATACATATGTGATAAGGATGATGTGAAAAGCGTATACATATGTGATAAGGCCTAATGGCCGATGTGATGAATGTGATATACATATGTGATAAGGCCTAATGGCCGATGTGATGAATGTGAAAGTGTATATATGTGATAAGGCCTAATGGCCAATGTGATGAATGTGAAAGTGCATATATGTGATAGGGCTGAGTGGCCAACGTGATGGATGTGAAAGTGTATAAATGTGATAAGTCCCGAAGGGCATTTGTGTCGATACTATATCCGGTTAAAACCCCCGCAGCTTTATGCGAGAATATTATCATCGATTAATGATCAGAGGCTTCGTGCTCGTACTATATCCGAGCTCTAATGACCCGATGACTACGTGTGGAGATTTTGTCCGTAAGCCCGAACTAAAGGTTTTGCTGAAGATTCAAGTAAAGCGTAAGATTATGCGACTTCACAGTGACAATTAGTAATAAATACGTTCAATGCGTTAAGTTGGTTAGGTATGTATTTGAGATTATATTTAAGTTTGATTTAGACTAAATCACAAGGTCGTTATGTGATGCACTTGTGAGTAAAGCAATAAGACTGTTCTATGATTATTGTGCATTTGGTCAATGTGGAAAGTCAGGTAAAAATTTGTAATGTACCTATGATCATAAAAGGTCACCATCAAGTGAGAATTTATCTGCCTATTACATATGATGAGACGTGCATATTCGGAAAAGCGAATGGTATGCCCAAAGGAAGAGTGAAATAAAAATACGAACAACTATGTTATAATTTGATTGTTATCTGTTGACACTGCTTGAAACTTACTAAGCATTGTAATGCTTACTCCGTGTACTTTGTTTCCTCTGTTTTATAGATCTCATTTGGAAGCTACAGGGCTCGGGGATCGTCAAGAACTAGTCACATTATCACCATCCTTTGTTTGGTACTGCTACCTTTTGGAATATCTTATGGCATGTATAGAATAGACTAGTAGTGAGAGGATATTTTGGTTAATGTATAGGACTACCCTTTTGTTGTAGGTCATGTACCTTTCGGTTTTGTGTAAATTTGGATAGCTATGCGAAAATGGCTTAAGTATACTTTGATCATAGCATTATAATCGTTTTGTATGTCGTCCGTCGAGAGGTATGGAAATGTTGGTAACGGTTAGTCATGGGAATGGTTATTCATGATCACTTTTGGTATATGTATGACAAACTCTAGTTGATCCATGGAGGATCATGAAATAGGTAAAGTTTACCTTAAAAATAGATGCTGGCAGCAGCAGTGATGTGGATGTGAAAAATATTTAAAAATAGTAGGAATGGAATTAAATAGCGAATAAATTATGTAATCTAACCTTGATGAATCTATTTTCATAGGAAAGTTCCATATGAACAGTATATTATGAGATGTTAAAGTTTTCGTGAGACAGGGCCAGAATAGTTTCTGGATCCCCTGATCTGACTTTGGAAATTCATTATAAATTAACCAGAGACATTTAGAAGTCATGCCATATATGTATATATTCCTTTTTGAGTCTAGTTTCTATAGAAACAAACAGAATCAGCCCCAAAACCCAAAGGGGGGTTTGGAACGGTTTTCCCCAAAAATTTTAAAATTATTTTAAATTTAAAAGGTTTAAAAAATTTTAAATTTTGGGTTTTTGGGGAAATTTTAAAAAAAGGAAAATTTTGGAAAAATTTAGGAAATTGAAAGGGAAAAAATGGGAAAAATGGTTGGGGGGGTTTTTTTTAAAATTTGGCCCAAAACCCCCAAAAAAAAAAACATGTTAAAAATTTTTTGGGGAAAAAAAAAAAAAAAAAATTTAAAAAGGAAAAAAAAGGGGGTTTTTGGGGTTTAAAAGGGAAAAAAAAAAAAAAAAAATTTTTAACTTTTTAAAAGTTCTTGGGAAAAAAAAAAGGGGGTTTTTTTTTTTTTCAAAAAAAAAAAAAAAGGAGGGTTTTTGGGTTGGGGTTTTTTTTGGGGGAAATTTTTTGGTTTTTTTTTTTTTTTTTAAAATTTAAAAATTTAAAAATTTTTTTCGGGGGATTTTTTAAGGTTTTTTTAAAAAGGGCTTGAAAAAAGGGGGATTATTTTTTTTTTAAACCCAAAGTTTCCCCCTTTTTTTTTTAAAAAATTAAAGGAAGGGTTTAAAAAAATTTGGTTTAAAATAAAAGAAAAAATTTTTTTTAAAAGTTTAAAAAAGGAAATTGGCCGGGGGAAAAAAAAAGGTTTTTTGGGGAATTTTTTTTTAAAAGGGAAGGGATGGTTTAAAATTTTAAAGGGGGCCTTTTTTTTAAAAATTTTTTTAAACGGAAACCAAATTTGTTTAAATTAATTAAAACCAACCCAAATTAAATTTTTGGGCCCCTTTAAAGGGAAATTTTGGGGGGGGAAAAGGATTGGGTTTTGGCCAATTAGAAATTTTTTGGGGGGAAATTTAAAAATTTTTGGGGAAATTTGGTTTAATTTAAATTTTTTTTAATTAATATTGGGAAATTCCTTGGTTTTTTGGGTTTTAATTTTTTTTTAAAATTTAAAAAATTTTGTTTGTGTTTTAAAATTAAAGGTTTTTTTAAAAACCCCTTTTTTAAAAACCCCAAATTTGGCCTTTAAAAAAAATTTTTTTTTAAAAAAAATTTTTGGGGAAAAAGGGAAAGGGGGGGGATTAAAAAGGGAAAGGTTCGAAAAAAAGGGGGTTTAAAAAGGGGTTTTTGGTTTGGGAAAATTTTTTGGTTGGTTTGGTTTTTTTTGATAAAATTTTTTTTTTCTTTGGGTTTCTAATGGGAAAAATTTTTTTTGTTTTTTAATTGGTTTTTTTTCCCCCCTTTGGGGCTTTTCCAAAATTTTTGGCCCCCTTTTTTTGGTTTTTCCCCGGGGAAAAAAGGATTTGGGGGCCCCAAAAAAAAAATTTTTAAAAAAACCCCATTCCAAAAAGGGAAAATTTGGAAATTTAGGTTTAAAAAATTTTAAAATTTTTTGGAAAAATTTCCCAAAAGGGGTTTTTCCCAAAAGGGAATTTTTTTTTAAAAAATTTTCCCTTAAAATAAATATTTTTAAAAGGAATTTTTTTAAAAATTTTTGGTTTAAAAATAAGGGTTTTTAAAAATTTGGATTAAAAATTTTTTTTAAAAATTCCTTTATTTTTTCTAAATTTGGGAAAAATTAAATTAAATTTTTTTTTTCCTCCCTTTTTTTTTTTTAAAAATTTTTTTTTTAAAAGGGGGAAAAAACCCCCTTTTAAAATTTTTTTGGTTTTTTTAAAATTTAAACCCTTTTTTTCCCTTTTTTTGGTTTTTTTTTTTTAAATTTAAATGGCCCTTTAAAATGGGTTTTAAATTTTGGTTTTTTTTAAAGGTTTTAAATTTTGGGAAAGGAAAGGGGGGTTTTTTTGGGGTTTTTTTAAATTTTTTTGGGTTTTTGTTTAAGGGAAATTAAAAAGGAAAAAATTAAAAATCCCAAAAAAAAAAACAAAATTAAAAAAAAAAATAGGAAAAATTAAATTAAAAAATTTAAAAAAAAAGGTTAAAAAAATTTAAAAAATTTAAAGGAAATTTAAGTTTTGGAATTTTTGGGGGGGGGGGGGTTTTTTTTTTAAAAAAAAAAAAAAAAATTAAAACCCTTTTGGAAATTTTTTAAGGGAAAAAAAAAAAACCCCGGGAAAAAAGGGAATTAAAAAATGAGGGCCCCTTAAAAATTTAAAAAAATTTAACTAATTCGCCAAAATTTAGAAAAAATTTTAAAAAATTTAAGGTTTTTGGGTTTTTGGAAAAAATTTTAAATTTTTTGGGGTTTTTAAAAAAAAAAAACCCAAATTTTCCCGGGTTTTAAAAAACCCCGTTGGGTTAACCCGGTTCCCCCGGGTTTACCCAAAAGCCCCAAAGGGTTTTAAAAAAAAAAAGCCTTTGGGAAATAAAAAGGGGGGAAAAATTTTAAAAGGCCTTGGGGGGAAAAATTGGGGAAAAAAGGGGTTTTCCCTTAATTTCCCAAGGGGGAAAAAAAGGTTTAAAAAAAAAAAAAAGGGAAAAAATTTTTTTTGGGGGGGAAAAGGGTTAGGGGAACAAAGGTTTTTAAAAGAATTTTTTTTGGGGGTTGGGGGAAAAAGGTTTTTTTTTTTTCCAAAGGGGGGGAAAAAAAGGGGAATTGGGAAAATTTGCCCACCCCCAAAAAATTTTGATTTTTGGGGGGCCCAACCCCTTTTTCCAATTTTAATTGGGAAAATTGAAAAAGGTTTTGGGGTTTTTTCCCAAATTGGAAAAGGGGAAATGGGTTTTTGGGGGGCCCAGGGTTCGGGCCAAAAAAAAAATTTTTAAATTTTTCCCCGGGCCCAAAAAATTAAAAAAAAAAAATTTTTTGGGGTTCCCCAAACCCAAAAAGGAAACCCGGGGAAACCAAAATTTAAAAATTAAAACCCCCCCCTTTTTAATTCGGTTTTAAGTTACCCCAAAAAATTTTAAAAAAAACTTTTTTTTTAAACCAAAAAAAAATTTTTAAATTTTAAAAAAATTTTTTTTTTAAAATTTTTTTTAAAAAAATTTTTAAATTTTAAATTTTTTTTAAATTTTTCAAATTTTGGTTTAAAAATAATTTTTTAAAAGGTTTTCCCCTTTTTTTTTTTAAAAAAAAAAAAATAAAATTTAAATTTTTAAATTTTTTTAATTTTAAAAAAAAAAGGAATTCCAAAATTTTTTAAAATTTTTTTTAAATTTAAATTATAATTTTAAAAAAAAAAAAACCCCCTTTTAAAATTTTAAATTTTTAAAAAATTAATTTTATCCCTTTTTTTTTTTTAAAAAAATTTTTTTAAATTTTAAATTTTTAAAATTTAATTTTTTAATTTTTTTTTAAATTTTCCTTTTAAAAAAATTCCTTTTAAAAAATTTCCCCTTTTTATAATTTTAAAAATTTTAAAACCAATTAAAATATAAAAATTTTAAAAAATTTAAAAAAAACCCCAAAAAAACCCCCTTTAAAAAAAATTTTTTTTAAAAAAATTTTCCCCCAAACCCAAAATTTTTTTAAAAAATTTTAAAAAGGGTTTGGATAAATTTGAATTCAATTTTAAAAAAATAACCAAAAAAAAAAAAAAAGGGGGTTAACCAAAAAATTTTAAATTTCAAAAATTTTTAAAACCTTAAATTTTTAAAAATTTAACCCGGGTTAAAAAAATTTCCAAATTTTAAATTTCAAAACCCTTTAAAACCTTTTTTTTAATTTTTTTTTAAAAGAAATTTCCCTTTTCCCTTTAAAAACCTTAAAAAAACCCCCAAAAGGTTCCTTTTTTAATAAAAATTTCATTAAACCCCAAAAAAACCAAAAAAATTTTGGCCCTTTCCTAAAAAAAAATCAAACCCCCTTTTTTTTCAAAAGGGCTCAAAACCCGGTTCCAAATTCCCCAAAAAACCCCGGTTCAACCCGGTTTTTTAAAAACCCCTTCCCAAATTTTGAAATTTTTTTGGGGGTTTTTCCCCCCTTTTTTTCCTTTAAAAAAATTTTTTTAAAATTTTTAATTTTAAAGGGTTTTCCTTTTCCAATTTTTTAAAAAAAAAAAATTTCCAAAAAAAAAAAAAAAAAATTTTTTAAAATAAAATTAACCCAAAAATTTTAAATTTAATTAAAAATTAAAATTTTTTAAAAAAAATTTAAAATTTTTTTTCCTTAATTTTTTTTTCCTTTTAAAAAAAATTTTTTTTTCCCCAAATTTTTTTAAAATTTAATTTTTAAAATTTTCCTTTCCCAAATTTTTTTTAATTTTGGCCCCAAAAAATTAAACCAAACCTTTTTTTTTTAGTTTTTAAATTTTTTTATTTAAACTTTTCCCCAAAAAATTAAATTTCCCTTTTTTTTTTTTTAAAAATTTTTTTTTTTTAAAAAAAAAAAAAATTTAAAACCCTTTTTTTTTAAAAAAAATTTTTAAAATTTTCCCTTTTTTAAAAAACCCAAATTTTAAACCTTAATTTTAAAAACCCCCCAAAAAAAAAAAATTTAAAAAAAAACCCCTTGGGTTTTTGGAAGCTTAAAATTTGAAAACCCCCAAAATTTTTTAAAAAAAAAGGAAGAAAAAATTTTTTTTTTTTTAAAAAAAGGTTTTCCCTTTTAAAAAAAATTTAAAATTTTTTTTTTAATTTTAAAATTTTTTTAAAAAAAAACCCCAATTAAATTTTCCAAAAAAAAAATTTTTTAAAGGAAAAATTTAAAATTTTTATTTAAATTTCCAATTTAAATTTTAAACAAAAATTTTCTTAAAAATTTTAAAAATTTTAAAATTATTAAAAAAAATTTAAAAAAATTTTTTTAAAATTTTTTAAAAACCCCAAAATTTTAAAAAAAAAAAAAAATAAAAAAAATTTAAAAAAAAGGGGAAAAAAAAAAAAGGAAAAGGAAAAAAAAAAAAAAAAAAAAAAAAAAATGAAAGAAAAAAAAAAAAAAAAAAAAAAAAAAAAAAAAAAAAATTTTTTTTTAAAAATTTTAAGGAAAAAATTCAAAAAATTGGTTGAAAAAAAAAAGGGAAATTTTGTTTTTTTTTTTTTTTTAAACCCTTAAGGGGTTTTCCCCAAAAAAAATTTTTAAAAAAGGAAAAAAATTTTTTAAAATTAAGGTTTGGTTTTGGAAAAAATTCCTTTTTCCTTTTTTGGGAAAAGGTTTTTGTTGGAAAATTAATTTTTTTAAAAAAAAAAAATTTTTCCCTTTTTTTTGGTTTTTTGGGAATTTTTGTTTTAAATTTTAAATTAAAAAAAATTTTTTTTTTTTTTTTTAAAAATTCAAATTTTAAATTTTAAAAAATTTTTCTTTAATTTTTAATTTTTTAAAAATTTTTTTAAAAAATTCAAATTTTTTTTTTTTTTTTTAATTTAAAGGTTTTTAAATTTTTTTAAAAGGAAAAATAATTGGTTCTTTTGGTTTAAATTTTTTAAAAAAAATTTTTCCAATTTTAAAAATTTTAAAAAAAAATTTTTTGAAATTTTTGGGCCCTTTTAAAAAAGGCAATTTGGGGAAAAATAATTTGACCCAAAAAAAAAAAAAAATTTCCCCCCCAAAAAATCAATTTAAACCGGGAATTTAAAAAGGGGCCTTTAAAAATTTAAAAAAAGGCCCTTAAAAAGGGCCCCCCAAAAAAAAACCTTTTCCCCTTTTGGCCCTTTGGGGAAAAAAATTTAAAAAACCCTTGGGTTTTTTTCCCCCCTTTTTTTCGTTTTTTTTTCCCCTTTCCCAATTAAATTAAGAAACCTTTTTTAAAATTTTTTTTTCGGCCTTTTTTTTTTCCTTTTTTTTTAAATTTTTAAAAAAAATTTTTTTAATTAAATTTTTAAAATTTCCCTTTTTTTTTTTTTTTTTTTTTTAAAAAAATTTAAAATTTATTTTTTTTTTTTTTTTTTTTTTTTGGGGTTAATTTGGTTTAAATTTTTTTTTTTAATTTTTTTATGTTTTTTTTTTGGGTTTTAAAATTTTTTAAAAGGGGGGTTTTTCTTTTTTGGAATTTTTTGGGGGTTTTTTTGGGGGAATTTAAAATTTTTGGGGAAATTTTCCCCTTAATTTAAAAAACCCTTTTGGGGGAAACCTTTGGGTTTTTTTTTCCCAAGGGCCCTTTTCCCCCTTTTCCATGGGAAACCAAAAATTTTGGGGGGTTTTTTAATCCTTAAAAGGGCCCCGGGAAAACCCCCGGCCGAACCAAACCCTTTTTTTTTCCAAACTTCAAGTTTTTTTAAAAAGGCTTTTTTAACCTCCCCCCCTTTTTTTAAATTAAGTTTTAAAAATTTTTTTTTTTTAAAAGGTTTTTCCAAATTTTAAAAATTTTTTTTTTTTTATATTTTAAAATTTTTTAAATTTTTTTTGGGGTTTTCCCCTTTTTTTTTTTTTTTTTTTTCCTTTAAATTTCCAAACCTTTTAAAATTTTGGGGGGTTTTTTTTTTTTCCCTTTTTTTTTCCCCCCCCTTTTTTTCCTTTTTTTAAAAAAAAACCCCCCCCTTTTTTTTCCCTTTTTAAAAATTTAATTTTCCCCCCTTTCCCCTTTCCTTTTTTAAACCCCCAACCCTTTTCCAAAAAACCCCCCCTTTCCCCAAAAATTTTTAAAAATTTAAACCCCCCGGGAAAAAATTTTTTTTTTAAAAAAAAACCCGAAAATTTTTCCGGTTTTGGGGGCCCCCCCGGGCCCAAAAATTTTTAAAACCAAACCCTTAAAATTTTTAAAAAAATTTTTTTTTAAAAAAAATTTTTAAGGGCCCTTGGAAGTTTAAAAGGGGAAAAAGGGTTTTTCCTTTAAAAAAAGGAATTTTAAAACCCAAATTTCCTTCCAAAAAATTTTTTAAAAGGAAAAAGGGGGGGTTTAAATTTTTGGCCCTTTTTAAAAAAGGGGTTTTTTTTTTTTTTTTTAAAAAATTTTTTTTAAAAAAAATTTTAAAAAATTTTTAAAAAAATTTTAAAACTATTAATTTTATTTAAAAACCCAATTTTTTTAAAAAAAAATTTTAAAAATTTTTAAAAAACCTTTTCCCTTTTTTTTAAAAAATTTTTGGGAAAAATTTAAACCCCCCAGGAAAAAAATTTTTCCCAAAATTTCCCTTTTTCCCCAAAAAAAAAAAAATTTTAATAAAAAACCCAAAATTTTTTAAAAAATTTTTTTTCCCTTAAACCGGGGAATTCATTCTAACCCCCCCAAAAAAAAAATAAAAAAACCCCTTTTTAAAAACCCAAAAATTTTTAAAAATTTTAAAAATTTTTTCCTTTTTTTTTTTTTTTAAATTTTTGGGTTTAAATTTTTTTAAAAAAAAAAAAAATTTCAATTAATTTTAAAAACCAAAATTTTTTTTTCCTTTAAAATTTAAATTTTTAAAAGCCAATAATTTCATTTTTATTTAAATTTACCCTTTTTTTAAAAAACCTTTTCACCCCTTTAAATTTTTTAGGGAAAAATAATAATTTTTTTTTGGGAAAAGATTCAAAATTTCCTTTTTTTTTTTTTTTTTTAAAATTTTTGGTTTCCCAATTTCCCCAAAAAAATATTTTTTAAAAAAAAAATTCTTAAAAATTCCTTTTTGGCCCCCAAAAAAACCCAAAATTTTTTTAAATTTAAATTCCCAAAACCCTTTCCCTTTTTTTTTTTAAGGGGTTTTTTAAAATTTTTTACCCTTTGGGTAAATTTAAAAGCCAATTTTTTTTACCCAAAACCCCCCCTTTTTTTCCAAATTTTAAAAAAAAACCCTTTTAAAATTTTTTCCCAAAATTTCCAAGGTTAAATAATTTTCCCAAATTTTCCAATTTTTTTTCCTTTAAAAAATTTTTTAATCTTTTTCCAAATTTTGGAATTTTTTCCCCTTTTTAAAACCCCCTTTTTAAAAATTTGGAAAAATTTTTAAATTAAAATTAAATTTTTCCCCAAAGGTTTCTTACCAAAAAACCCTTTTAAAAAATTTAAAATTCAAATTTGGGAAAAATTTTTTAAAAATTTCCCCAAAAAAAAAACCCAATTTTTTTAAAAAACCCCCTCCTTTTAAAATTTAAAAAAATTTTTAAAAAAAATTCAAAAATTTTGGGGCCAATTATTAAAAAACCCTTCCCAATTTTTAAAAATTTAATTTAAATTAACCCTTTTTTTTTTCCCAAACCCGGGCCTTAAAAACCAAATTTTTTTTTTCCCTTTATTTAAGGGCCTTTAAATTCCAATTTTATTAAAAAATTTTTTAATTTTTTCCCAAATTTTAACCTTTTCCCAAATTTAAAAATTTTTTAAATTTTTTTTAAAAAAAAATTTAATTTTTCCCCAATTTCCCAAAAACCCTTTAAAATTTTTAAATTTTTAAAAATTTTTTTAAAATTTTAAAATTCCTTTAAAAAAAAAAACCCCAATTTTAACCCCCCAAAAAAAACCCTTAAAATTTAAATTTAAAATTTTTAAAAAAAAATTAAATTAAAGGGAAATTTTAAAAATTTTCCCGGAATTAAATTGGAAAAAAAAAACCAAAACCTTAATTTGGTTTTTTGGCCAAACCCTTTTTTCCTTTTCAAAAGGGGAAAAAAAAAATTTTTTTAAAAATTTTTTTTTTAAATTTTCCCTTTTCCCCAAAATTTTTTATTTTTTTTTTAAAACCCCAAAAATTTTTTTAAAAATTTTTCAATTTTTCCAAATTTAAATTTTTTAAAACCCAAAAAAAACCCCTTTTTTTTTTTTTTAAAAATTTAACTTTTACCAAAATTTTAAAAAAAATTTTTAAAATTAAATTTTAAAAAAAAAATTTAAAACCATAAAATTTAAAAAATTTAAATTTTTTTTTTTTAAAAAAAAAAAGGCCCTTTTGGGAATTCAAAATTGGAAAAAAGGGGGGGAAACCAACCTTTGGGTTGGGAACCCCAAACCCTTTTTCTTTCCCAAAAAAAAAAAACCCCTTTTTTTAAAATTTTTTTAAATTTTTAAAACCCAAAAAAAAACCCCCCCTTTTTAAATTTTCCCCCAACCCCCCCGGTTTTTTTTTTTAAAAATTTTTAAATTTTAAAAAAGGGAACCCAAAAAACCCCAAAATTTTTTTAAAAATTTTTCCAAAAGGGCCTTCCCCAAAAAATTTTTAAATTTTTCCAAAACCAATTTTAAAAAAAAAAAATATAAAAAAATTTTTTTTTTTTTTAAAACCCCCCCCAAAAAAAAATGGGTTAAAACCCCTTTTGGGTTTTTCCCCCCCGGAAAAAAAACCAAAAAAAAATTCAAAAACCCCCACAAACCCAAAAATTTAAATTTTTTTCCCCCCAAAAAAAAATTTATTTTGGGAAAAGGAAACAAAATTTTTCCCGGTTTAAAAAATTTTTTCCTTAAAAAAAAGGGAAAATCCAACCCCAAGGGCCAAGCCCTTTTCCCCCTCCCCCTTTTTTCCCCCAAAATTGGGTATTTTAAAAAACCCCCTTTTTTTAAAAAAAAATTAAAATTTAAAAAACTTTAAGGGAATTTGCTTTTCCCTTTTTTAAAAATTTTTTTTAAAACCAACCAAAACCAATTTTAATACTTAAAAAATTTAACCTAATTTTAAAAAAAAACCAAAAAAAATAAGGGCCTTTTTTAAAACCCAAAAATTAAACAAAATAAAAAGGCCCCAATTTTAAAAAACCCCCCCAAATTCATTTTTCCCCCCCCCCAAAAATTTAAAATTTCCCAAAAAAAAATTTTTTAAAAAATTTAAATTTAAAAATTTAAAACCCAAACCCAAAAAAAAAGGGTTTTTTAAACCCCCCTTAAAAAAAAAAAATTAAACCCCCCCTTTTTTTCCCTTTTCCCCTTAAATTTTGGGGAAAAAAAAAAAAAAGTTTTTTTTTTTTAAATTTTTTTAAAAAAGGTTTTCCCCAATTTAAATTAAAATTTTCCCCTTTTAATTTTTAAAAACCCCAAAATTTTTTAACCCATTTAAAACCCAAAATTAAAATTAAAAAAATTTAAAAAAAAAATTTTTTTAAAAATTTTTTTAACGGGCCCCCCTAATTTTTAAAAAAAAAATTTTTTTTTTGGGGGTTTTAACCCAACCTAACCTTTTCGGAAACCCAAAATTAAAATTTTTTTTCCCCCCAAATAAACCCCCCAAAAACCCAAAAAAAATGTTTAAAACCCCCCTTTTAAATTTAAACCCCTAAAAAAACCTTTGGGGAAATTCGCCCCCAAAACCCCAAAAAATTTTTTAAAAATTTCCCCGGGAAATTAATTTGGAGGGGTTTTAAAAAAAAATTTTTTTTAAAAAAACCAAATAAATTTTTCAAACCCCCCTTTTTTCCAAAAAAATTTGGCCCCAAAAGGAAAATTTTAAGGGTTTAAATTAAACCCAAATTTTTCCAAAATTAAATTTGGTTTGGAAATTTTTAAAAGGGGAAAAAAATTTTTTTTTTTTAAAATTTTTAAAATTTTTTTTGGGAAAATTTAAAATTTTTTAAAATGGGGCCTTTTAAAACATTTTAAAAGGGCCTTGGGAAAAAACCCCTTTTTAAGGGAAAAAAAGGGGGAAAAAAAATTTTTAAATTTTTGTTTTATTAAAAAATAAATTTAAAACCCCAAAAAAAAAAAAAAGGGTTTCCCCATTTGGCCGGGAAAAGGAAAAAAAAAATTTTTTTTTTTTTATTTTGGGGTTTTTAAAAAAAAAAAAAATTTTCCTAAACCTTTTAAAAATTTTTCCTTTTGGGTTTTTGAATTTTTTTTTAAAAAGGGGGCCCTTTGTAAAATGAGAGGGCCCCTCAGATCAAGATCAAAATAGGTTCAAAAAAAAATTTTTAAAAAAAAAAATTTTTTTTTCCTTTTTTTTCCTTTTTTTAAAAAAAAAAAAAAATTAAAAAAAAAAAAAAAATTAAGTTTTTTTTTTTTTTTTCCAATTTTCCAAATTTCTTTTTCCTTTTTAACCCCTTTTTCCCCCCCCAAAACCAAAAATTTTTTTTTCCTTTTAAACCCAACACCCCCTTTTCCCTTTTTTAAAAAAACCCCAAACCCAAAAAAAAAAAAAATTACAAGGTTAAAAGGGGGGGAAAAGGTTTTTAAGTTTAAATTTAAAATTAAAAAAAAAAAATTTTTTTTTTTTTTGGGAAAAATTTTTAAAAAAATTGGAAAAAAAGGGGAAAGGAAATTTAAAAGGTTAAATTTAATTTAAATTTTTAAATTTTTTTGAGGGGTTGGACCAAAATTGGAAAATTAAAAAAAAGGGGGGGGGAAAAGGCCCCTGGGCCCCAAAGGGGGAAGTTGGTTTTAAAATTTTGAACCAAAAGGGGGTTTAAAAAAAAAGGAACCAAGGGCCCCAAAAAAAAAGGCCGGAAACCAAAACTTTTAAACAATTTTAAATTTTCCCCCCAAACCCCAAAAGGGGGAAAAAAAAAATTTTAATTTTTTTCCCTAAAAAAAAAATTTTTCCCAAAATTCCCGATTTGGGGGTTTTTTAAAAAAATGGGGCCGAATTAACCCCCAAAAAAAGGGGGGGGGGGTTTAACCCCAACGAAAACCCAAAAAACCCAAAACCCCCTTTTCCCAAGGGGGGGTTTAAAAAAAAAAAGTTTGAGGGAAGGGGGGGGGGAAAAAAGGGTTTTTCCCCAACCAAACCAACCCCTTTTAAACCAAAAATTTTTTTGGCCAAAGGGGAAAAAAAAAAAAAGGGGGGGGGAAAAAAAAAAAAGGGCCAAGGAAAAAAGGGGGGCCCGGGAAAAAAACCCGGGGCCCCAAAACCCAAAGGGGGGTTTGGAACGGTTTTCCCCAAAAATTTTAAAATTATTTTAAATTTAAAAGGTTTAAAAAATTTTAAATTTTGGGTTTTTGGGGAAATTTTAAAAAAAGGAAAATTTTGGAAAAATTTAGGAAATTGAAAGGGAAAAAATGGGAAAAATGGTTGGGGGGGTTTTTTTTAAAATTTGGCCCAAAACCCCCAAAAAAAAAAACATGTTAAAAATTTTTTGGGGAAAAAAAAAAAAAAAAAATTTAAAAAGGAAAAAAAAGGGGGTTTTTGGGGTTTAAAAGGGAAAAAAAAAAAAAAAAAATTTTTAACTTTTTAAAAGTTCTTGGGAAAAAAAAAAGGGGGTTTTTTTTTTTTTCAAAAAAAAAAAAAAAGGAGGGTTTTTGGGTTGGGGTTTTTTTTGGGGGAAATTTTTTGGTTTTTTTTTTTTTTTTTAAAATTTAAAAATTTAAAAATTTTTTTCGGGGGATTTTTTAAGGTTTTTTTAAAAAGGGCTTGAAAAAAGGGGGATTATTTTTTTTTTAAACCCAAAGTTTCCCCCTTTTTTTTTTAAAAAATTAAAGGAAGGGTTTAAAAAAATTTGGTTTAAAATAAAAGAAAAAATTTTTTTTAAAAGTTTAAAAAAGGAAATTGGCCGGGGGAAAAAAAAAGGTTTTTTGGGGAATTTTTTTTTAAAAGGGAAGGGATGGTTTAAAATTTTAAAGGGGGCCTTTTTTTTAAAAATTTTTTTAAACGGAAACCAAATTTGTTTAAATTAATTAAAACCAACCCAAATTAAATTTTTGGGCCCCTTTAAAGGGAAATTTTGGGGGGGGAAAAGGATTGGGTTTTGGCCAATTAGAAATTTTTTGGGGGGAAATTTAAAAATTTTTGGGGAAATTTGGTTTAATTTAAATTTTTTTTAATTAATATTGGGAAATTCCTTGGTTTTTTGGGTTTTAATTTTTTTTTAAAATTTAAAAAATTTTGTTTGTGTTTTAAAATTAAAGGTTTTTTTAAAAACCCCTTTTTTAAAAACCCCAAATTTGGCCTTTAAAAAAAATTTTTTTTTAAAAAAAATTTTTGGGGAAAAAGGGAAAGGGGGGGGATTAAAAAGGGAAAGGTTCGAAAAAAAGGGGGTTTAAAAAGGGGTTTTTGGTTTGGGAAAATTTTTTGGTTGGTTTGGTTTTTTTTGATAAAATTTTTTTTTTCTTTGGGTTTCTAATGGGAAAAATTTTTTTTGTTTTTTAATTGGTTTTTTTTCCCCCCTTTGGGGCTTTTCCAAAATTTTTGGCCCCCTTTTTTTGGTTTTTCCCCGGGGAAAAAAGGATTTGGGGGCCCCAAAAAAAAAATTTTTAAAAAAACCCCATTCCAAAAAGGGAAAATTTGGAAATTTAGGTTTAAAAAATTTTAAAAAAAAAAGGTTTTGTTCATTCATTGTTCATTCTTTTGGTTGTTCTTGAAAAAAAAGTGAAAGGAAGGAAGATTTACCTAGGTCAATTCGGCAAGTATCTTTGGCTACTAGGAGGTAAGCATTGAATTTGTTGATTTGGTTTTGTAATATGCTAAGTTGAAGTGTGGGTGCACTCTTGGTAAGGTCAAGGAAGATGAGATTTCTCATGTGTATTTAGACAATATGCCGAATGATTAAGTGTTGGAGATAGGAGTTTATTTGCATGTTAAATGATTCCTACTTAGCCCATGCTAAAATTTGTAATTTTTATGGATGATAGGAGCATTCGGCTAGGGTATAAACGGAGGGATTTTGGTTGTTCATCTAAGTATTGATGAGGAATGTACTATGGAAATAAATCGGCCTTCCTAAGAATACGAGTTGTGAATGTTTATACATTTTGATTTAAGTAAAATAATTCATGTTTGAACACACAAGGATTCGGCATTGTTCATGACTATTGTATTTAGAACGTGATTTTTGAATATTCCGAATATTGGAATGTAAGTATAGGTGTGATCGGTCATGGGAATTTGAGATGAAATTAGGTGATTAAAAGATGTTATAGTTGACATTGTATATATATATATACATACATTCGGCCATATGGGGTAAAAATGGGTCATATGCTCATGAGATAAAATTTTGTGAATTGATGTATTAATGATGATAGTATAGTTGATGTCATGTATATATGTATAAATATTTGGCAAGACGGTTAAACTAGTTTATTTATTGACTAAGCTCAAGAAGCTCGAGGTGGAGAAACAAGCAAAGGCAAAGGAAAGAACATCGAGTAGCCGAGTTGGAACCATTTTGCCCAACACAAGGTAAGTCATTAAGCACATATGTTTGATATTGCTTAAATGATTGGAAAATCTATGCAATTGTGTTTAATGGAATGCTATATATGTATAAATGAAATTTTATGTGTATGGAGTGATGATAATTGTTGAATGTAAAAGAAATAGTGAAATGTGTAGAAAGTTTGCTTTCGGCACTATGTGTGGGCAATACGTGTGTATGGTGACGAGATAGGCACTAAGTGTGCGTGCTGGAAATATATGGCACTAAGTATGCATGCTGGAAATATATGGCACTAAGTGTGCATGCTGGAAAAAAAAATAATATCTGACCTTTGGGTGTGCGAGCTCGAAGGTATGGCACTATGTGTGCGGGCTTAAATCGCGTGGCACTAAGTGTGCGAAATCGAATATTAAGCACTGTGTGTGCGTACTCTATATATATATGGAGGGTGTGTCTCCATCGAGTTGAGTATGGACAGCGGATCGGGTAAGTATCTCGAGCTCATGACGAATAGAAAATACGTTCATGCTCGGGGTTGAATTTGGTAAGCCTTAAATCTATGTGATGATTGAAATTGTATGATTGTGGTGGAAATGAGTTAGTGTGTGAAAATGCTTCAAATATCTTGTTGTGTAGAATATGAAATGTGGATGTATGACTTGGTATGAGATTGGACCAAAAGGTCCGAGGAATTATGGTATAGATTCGATATGGATGAGTACCTAACCTCGTTTATTGTTCATGTTGTAGTAAGTTTATCGGTGGATTGATGAATGCTTATGACTTCTGAGTTATAAACTCACTCGGTGTTTTCTTGTCACCCATTTTAGGTCTCTCGGACTCGTATTATTTGCGTGATCGGAACCGTCGTTGAAGTCATCACACGGCTGAAATATTTTGGTATTGTCTTCGTTGTTGAAGAACATTTGGCATGTATAGGCTATTATATTTTGTTGAACTGTGGGTTGTAAACTTTAAGCCATGTGAAAATGGCCTATGTGGTCGTCGAGTGGGATGCTAGAACCTATAGCCACGAGTCTTAGAAACTTTAATTTTGATAAGGTGGCCATAATTTGTGTCATGTATGATGGATGATTAAGGCCAAGGAAAGATTCATGAAATTGGCATAGTCTACTGCAGTAACTGTTGCGGACAGCAGCAGTGAGGTGAGATTGAAAAATCACTAAAAATAGTAGAAGTAGAATTAAATAGTGAATAAATTATGCAATTTAACCTTGATGAATCTAGTTTAATATGGATGGAACGAAACAACCATATGAGCAGTATACTGGGAGATATTAAAGTTCTCGTGAGACAGGGCCAGAACGGTTTCTGGGTCCCCTGTCGTGACTTTGAAAATTTACTATAAATTATCCAGAAAGAATTAGAAGTCATGCCTTATATCTTCAGATTTCATTTTGAGTCTAGTTTCATTAGAAACAAACGGCACCAGTATTAAAGCCCTGTACAGAGAGATATTCAAGTTTTAATGTGCGAAGGTCAGTGTAGTCGACTCCTGTAACATTGGTGACTTTAACTAATAAACTGTACCAATTGGCCTAACCAAAAATTCTAGAAATAAATCCATGGATAGATATATGAGTCTAAATTCAGGGAAAATTTACGGAATCAGTTTTCAAGTTTTGAAACTCGAGATATGATTTTTAAGGCGACAGTGACGCAGTTAGCTAGCCTGCCTAGAACAGCAATCAGATTTTACAAAGAGAGAAATAAGGAAGTAAGCCGGTAACACCACGTGTTCAAATCCGGTGACGGTCACGGGTTTGGGGTGTTACAATTTTATTGGTATCAGAGCTATGGTTTAGTCGGTTCTAGGACTACCATAGAGCGTGTGAGTCTAGCTATACATGCCAAATTGTTAGTGCTTAATAATGTGATGACTTCTGACGGTTGAAATTTTTGTTTTGATTAGCGATGGAACCCGGGATAGAGAGACCCTTGGCGGATGACGTTGAAAGTGTAGCGGCTGCTCTGCGCAAGGGACACCGCTGTTGAGCCTCGGTCATCCGCGAATAATCAAAATGAAGGCGAAACAAGCCTTCTTCACCATGATGAATGAGTGGGTCGCGAAGATGCCCGAACTAATCCTCTGTCCAACCATTCCCGAATTTAAATACTCCACCCCAAGAGCCCTTAATGCCTTGATTCTCGATCCTGTGAGGCTGAGTAAACCACCAGACCTGATTAGGAAGCGGGGCTGAAGAGTTCAAGGCCATAGTTCCGATGATGCCGAAAAGGCCGAAGTTCGCTCGATAACACCATTCGAGTGTTAGATGAACTGTCATGCACACCGATGAATGTCTTAAGTGTGCTATATCCTTGTTGCGAGACTCACTTACTATTGGTGGAGGACTTTAATTTCCATAGTCCCAAATGAACGAGTTACTTGGGATTTCTTTCAATCCAATTTGAAAGAAATACATCATCAACGGTTCATCGATCGAAGCGTAAGGAGTTCTTGGAACTCAAGCAAGGCGGATGTCCAGATCTCGAATCTGAACATGAGTTCGTAAGACTTAGTCGGTATGCCCGGAGTGTGTGGCTGATGAGGTTGCTATGTGCAAAAGATTTGAAGAAGGATTGAATGAAGATTTGAAGTCGCTAGTGGGTATTTTGGAGATAAAGGAGTTTGTAACACTAGTCGAACGAGCACGCAAGGCGGAAGAACTGGAAAGGAAAAGAAGAAGGCTGAATTTGAAGCAAGAGATTATCGTAAAAGATCGTGAGTAAAGCTCCATTCTCGGTAAAGAAGTTCGTGGAGGACACCAAGAAGTCGAGGGCGATCGGGAATTTCCATTAGAGCCCGACTGTCGACGGACTCCGAGCTACTTCGGTAGCTAGTGTGGGCAATAATCATCGAGAGAGACTGAATGCCCCCAATGTGGAAGACGACACCTAGGTGAATGTTGGGGTAAGTCATTAATAGGGCTGTTATGGATGCGGTTCAAGGACCACTTCATTAGAGATTGCACGGAGCTAGATGAGAAGAATAAGATGCAAGGTGCAAGACCTAGTGGAACAATGGCTAGAGGTAGGCCCCAGAATTTCGGAGGTAGGGGTGGCAATCGAGAGGAGCCTCGACACGGCTGTTCGATCCGAGGGCCGCGCTCTGCTAGAGCATATGCCATCCGCACACGAGAGGAGGCATCCTCCCCGATGTTATCACCGGTACTTTCACTCTTTTCGATACTAATGTGATTGCTTTGATTGACCCCGGTTCTACTCATTCTTATATATGCGAAACCTTAGCATCCAAAGAAGACTTTGCCTATTGAGTCTCTCGAGTTTGTAATTCGGTGTCAAACCCTTGGGTCATTACGTGCTTGTCAACAAAGTGTGTAAGAAAAGTCCCCTAGTATTTCGAGGTTCTTGTTTCCGCGGACTTGATGCTTTTGCCGTTCGATTTAATTCGACGTTATTCTTGGTTTGGATTGGTTGACCATGCACGATGCGGTTGTAAATTGCAAAAGCAAGACTATCGATCCGAGGTGCGAATAACGAGATAATTCGAGTTGAGTCTACGGACTTAAAGGGTTGCCGGTGTAATATCGCAATGTTGGCCCGAAATATGTAAGAAAAGGGTGCGGCGTACCTTGCGTATGTGCTCGATGACAAGGAGTCGAAAAGAAACCCGAATCTGTGCTGGTTTGTGAATACCGGATGTTTTCCACAAGAATTGCCGAGTTTGCCACTGTTCGGAAATAGAGTTTGGCATCGAATTGGTACTGGTACCACTCCAATTTCGATAGCTCCGTATCGTATGGCACCAACGGAATTAAAGGAGTTGAAAGCTCGGTTGCAAGAATTGGTGGATAGAGGTTTTGCTCGCCGAGTTTTTCGCCTTGGGTGCGCCGGTGTTGTTTGTGAAAAGAAAGATGGAACCATGAGGTCGTGCATCGACTATCGTCGACTTAATAAAGCGACGATAAAGAACAAATATCCGTTATCACAGATCGATGATTTGTTCGATCAACTGAAGGAACCTCGGTGTTTTCGAAAATAGATCGAGATCGGGCTATTATCGATTCTTGAATTCGAGATTCGGACGCACTCCAAGACCGCCTTGAGCGAGATATGGTCACTACGAGTTCCTAGTGATGCCGTTTGGGCTTACTAATGCCCTGCGGTATTTATGGATTTGATGAATCGGATCTTCGACCATATTTGGATCGGTTCGTAGTTGTCTTCATTGATGACATTTTGGTCTATTCGCAAAATGAGACCGAACACGCCGAACACCGAGGATAGTGTTGCGAATTTTACGGATAAGCGGCTTTATGCTAAGTTCAGCAAGTGTGAGTTCGGTTGAGGAGGTTAGCTTCTTGGGTCATGTGGTATCGCATCGGTATTCGAGTCGACCGAATAAAATTTCAGCCATACTTAATTGGAAGCCTCCGAGAAATATTATTGAGGTTCGGAGCCTTTTGGGGCTTGCCGGTTATTACCGACGATTTGTAAAAGGTTTCTCAACGATAGCCACGCCAATGACGGCTACTCCAAAAGGATGTTAAGTTGAATGGACGGAGAAATGTCGAAGAGTTTCAATCAATGAAAACTTATTTGACTGAAGCCCCAATCCTAGTGCAACCCGAATCGGGCAAAGAGTTTGTCATTTATAGTGACGCATCCCTACTTGGGTTGGGTTGCGTATTGATGCAAGAAGGGCGAGTTGTGGCCTATGCGTCAAGACAATTAAAGCCACATGAGAAAAATTATCCGACCCATGATCTCGAATTGGCGCCATCGTATTCGCTTTAAAGATATGGCGACACTACTTATTTGGTGAGAAGTGCCGTGTGTATTCGGATCACAAAAGTCTCAAATATTTGATGACCCAAAGAGACTTAAATCTGCGACAAAGACGATGGCTCGAGTTGTTAAAAGATTATGAGCTCGTCATTGATTATCACCGGAAAGGCTAATGTGGTTGCGGATGCCTTAAGCGGAAATCACCGCTTGTTTTCTGAGCGATGAATGTACACTTGTCTATCCTACCCGACAATGTGTTAGTAGCGAATTAAAGGCCAAACCATTGTTGGCTCATCAAATTCGGGAAGCTCAGAAAGTTGATGAGGAGTTGCTTGCAAAACGGGCTGAGTGTGTTCTGAACAAGGAATCAGAGTTTCAAATCGATGATGACGATTGTTTGAGGTTCAGAAGTCGTCTGTGTGTTCCAAAGAATTCTGAGCTTATTTCGATAATTCGAATGAAGCCCATTGTAGCCGAATGGCAATCCACCCGGAGTACGAAGATGTACAACGATTTGAAACGTCGGTTTGGTGGCATGGTATGAAACGAGACATCTCGATTTTGTTTGAGATGTTTAATATGTCAACAAGTGAAAGCGGAACATCAAGTGCCTTCAGATTACTTCATCGATCACGATACCCGAGTGGAAATGGGATCGAGTCACAATGGACTTTGTATCCGGACTGCCATTGTCAGCTAGTAAGAAGGATGCGATTTGGGTCGTTGTAGATAGATTGACTAAGTCGGCTCACTTTGTCCCCGTACGTACGGATTTTTCAATGGACAAACTAGCCGAATTGTACGTTCTCAGTTGTGAGACTACACGGGTGCCTATTTCCATCGTGTGGGATAGAGATCCGAGATTTACCTCGCGATTTTGGAAGAAGTTGCAAGAAGCTTTGGGTACCAAGTTGCATTTCAGCACCGCCTTTCACCCCCAAACCGATGGTCAATCCGAACGGATAATTCAAATACTCGAGGATATGTTGAGATGTTGCATCCTTGAGTTTAGTGGTTCATGGGAACGGTATTTGCCTTTGATTAAATTCGCTTACAACAATAGCTTTCAGTCAAGTATTAAGATGGCGCCTTACGAGGCTTTATACGGTCGTAAATGCCGTACCCCATTATTCTGGACTGAACTTAGTGAAGGTAAATTCTTCGGGGTTGATTTGGTTAAGGATGCCGAGCAAAAAGTTCGAGTAATTCGTGAAAGTTTGAGGGCTGCTTCGGATCGCCAAAAGTCGTATGCGGATTTGAAAAGGAAAGACATTGAATATCAGGTTGGAGACAAGGTATTTCTCAAAGTCTCACCCTGGAAGAAGGTGCTTAGATTTGGCCGTAAGGGCAAATTGAGTCCGAGGTTCATCGGTCCGTATGAAGTATCTGAACGAGTTGGACCAGTAGCGTACCGATTAATTTTACCCCCAGAGCTCGAAAAGATTCACAACGTTTTCCATGTTTCAATGCTTCGACGATATAGGTCTGACCATCTAAGTATTGATGAGGAATGTACTATGGAAATAAATCGGCCTTCCTAAGAATACGAGTTGTGAATGTTTATACGTTTTGATTTAAGTAAAATAATTCATGTTTGAACACACAAGGATTCGGCATTGTTCATGACTATTGTATTTAGAACGTGATTTTTGAATATTCCGAATATTGGAATGTAAGTATAGGTGTGATCGGTCATGGGAATTTGAGATGAAATTAGGTGATTAAAAGATGTTATAGTTGACATTGTATATATATATACATACATTCGGCCATATGGGGTAAAAATGGGTCATATGCTCATGAGATAAAATTTTGTGAATTGATGTATTAATGATGATAGTATAGTTGATGTCATGTATATATGTATAAATATTTGGCAAGACGGTTAAACTAGTTTATTTATTGACTAAGCTCAAGAAGCTCGAGGTGGAGCAACAAGCAAAGGCAAAGGAAAGAACATCGAGTAGCCGAGTTGGAACCATTTTGCCCAACACAAGGTAAGTCATTAAGCACATATGTTTGATATTGCTTAAATGATTGGAAAATCTATGCAATTGTGTTTAATGGAATGCTATATATGTATAAATGAAATTGTATGTGTATGGAGTGATGATAATTGTTGAATGTAAAAGAAATAGTGAAATGTGTAGAAAGTTTGCTTTCGGCACTATGTGTCTTGCAATACGTGTGTATGGTGATGAGATAGGCACTAAGTGTGCGTGCTGGAAATATATGGCACTAAGTGTGCATGCTGGAAATATATGGCACTAAGTGTGCATGCTGGAAAAAAAATAATACTGACCTGGGTGTGCGAGCTCGAAGGGTATGGCACTATGTGTGGGCTTAAATCGCGTGGCACTAAGTGTGCGAAATCGAATATTAAGCACTCGTGTGTGCGTACTCTATATATATATGGAGGTGTGTCTCCATCGAGTTGAGTATGGACAGCGGATCGGGTAAGTATCTCGAGCTCATGACGAATAGAAAATACGTTCATGCTCGGGGTTGAATTTGGTAAGCCTTAAATCTATGTGATGATTGAAATTGTATGATTGTGGTGGAAATGAGTTAGTGTGTGAAAATGATTCAAATATCTTGTTGTGTAGAATATGAAATATGGATGTATGACTTGGTATGAGATTGGACCAAAAGGTCCGAGGAATTATGGTATAGATTCGATTGGATGAGTACCTAACCTCGTTTATTGTTCATGTTGTAGTAACTTTATCAGTGGATTGATGAATGCTTATGACTTACTGAGTTATAAACTCACTCGGTGTTTTCTTGTCACCCATTTTAAGTCTCTCGGACTCGTATTGTTTGCGTGATCGGAACCGTCGTTGAAGTCATCACACCGGCTGAAATATTTTGGTATTGTCTTCGTTGTTGAAGAACATTTGGCATGTATAGGCTATTATATTTTGTTGAACTGTGGGTTGTAAACTTTAAGCCATGTGAAAATGGCCTATGTGGTCGTCGAGTGGGATGCTAGAACCTATAGCCACGAGTCTTAGAAACTTTAATTTTGATAAGGTGGCCATAATTTGTGTCATGTATGATGGATGATTAAGGCCAAGGAAAGATTCATGAAATTGGCATAGTCTACTGCAGTAACTGTTGCGGACAGCAGCAGTGAGGTGAGATTGAAAAATCACTAAAAATAGTAGAAGTAGAATTAAATAGTGAATAAATTATGCAATTGAACCTTGATGAATCTAGTTTAATATGGATGGAACGAAACAACCATATGAGCAGTATACTGGGAGATATTAAAGTTCTCGTGAGACAGGGCCAGAACGGTTTCTGGGTCCCCTGTCATGACTTTGAAAATTTACTATAAATTATCCAGAAAGAATTAGAAGTCATGCCTTATATCTGCAGATTCCATTTTGAGTCTAGTTTCATTAGAAACAAACATCACCAGTATTAAAGCCCTGTACAGAGAGATATTGAAGTTTTAACGCGGAAGGTCAGTGTAGTCGACTCCTGTAACATTGGTGACTTTAACTAATAAACTGTACCAATTGGCCTAACCAAAAATTCTAGAAATAAATCCATGGATAGATATATGAGTCTAAATTCTGGGAAAATTTACGGAATCAGTTTCTGAGTTTTGAAACTCGAGATATGATTTTTAAGGCGACAGTGACGCAGTTAGCTAGCCTGCCTAGAACAGCAATCAGATTTTACAAAGAGAGAAATAAGGGAAGTAAGCCCGGTAACACCACGTGTTCAAATCCGGTGACGGTCACGGGTTTGGGGTGTTACAAACTACGTATTAACCCCTTACAATATTCAGTCAACCGCACCTACAGATCATAGTAAGCTTATAAGAAATCAATAAGCAACTCATTAACAAATTTTTGTCAATGTTTACCATATAATCATAATTTCACTGCAAGCTGTCTTTCTGAGCAACAGTCACTAAATCATTTATAACTGGAGCTACGAAACTCCAAATCAAGTGTCTTTAATTTTCCCTGAAAATAGACTCATATATCTTCTATCCATAAAATTTTCAGAATTTTTGGTTTGGCCAATCAATACCAGATTTTTCTTAAAGTTTCCCATGTTTCACTGTTTGACTAATCTGACCACTCTTAATTTCGAATCAAATTTCTCATTGTACATAATTCAAAATATGTTCTCGTTTATTTCATTTGAAACTAGACTCAACAAGATTTAATTACATAATTTATTCACCTTCTAACTCATCTCCCACAATTTATGGTGATTTTCCAAAGTCACATTACTGCTGCTATCCCAAGCAGATTTATTACCAAATCACTCTTTCACACATAACTTGCATGCATGTTATTTAAACATGTATATCACCAATCAATCATCACATATCTATGATTTTACTTAAGTATAATCTCCATTTCATCATTTTAAAGCACAACATGTTAGCTGATTTTCCCTTTAACATCTAAGGCACATGCATGCTCATTTGTTTGGCTCAACTTCACCTATCTTCCATTTTTCATCAAAAGAACATGAAACAACAACCATTTCCTTCATTTTAATTCATGACTAAATGCTCACAACACAACTAAAAATCAAAATATACTTCAAGAGTTAAGGTAGAATCAAGAAGAACTCATGAACCTCAAAAAAGAAGCAAGGTACCAAGAACTTACCTTCAATTTTCCTCCTCCTAATGACCGAAAACTCAAGAGCTTTCTCCTCTCCTTTCTCTTCTCTAACTTTCAGCTATGATGAACAAAGATGGACAAAACTTTGTTCTTTTCACCCCTTTTTCTTTTAATAAAACTTCATATTTCATCCATTTAATTCTTTAATACAAAAGACATGAAATTCTTATCATGAAACATTTACCTAACCCATTATCATGAAACATTTACCTAACCCATTATCATGGAATATTTACCTAACCTATTATCATGGAACATTTACCTAACCTATTATCAATTTGTATCAATTTGTCTACAACAACATGATGGTTGGCCACTTCATGTAAAATGGGAGGTTTGTAATGCAAATCCTCCTATTTTGCACTCCTATTTATTTGGCCACTTCAATTTAGCCTATAGCATTTTCAAACATTTTCACATAGGTCCTATTTCATAATTTCACTCCCTTTTTCTTATGGAACAAAAATTAACTATAATTACAGGGTTCTATCTTAAGCTTGGGCCTTCTAGAGGCCCACTAACATAATTAAACCTATGCCAACATTCACAGGATTCCCGAAAATTGGGGCGTTACATTTGGCTAGACCAATATAACATATAACAAAAAAACCATGTTCCTATACATGCCATACTCAAAATATTGAGACTAACTATACCCAAAAGATCCAGTCGATAGTGTGAACAAGCCTCCGATGTCCCTTGATCCCTGAGCTAGCTTAACGATACTAAAAGGAAATGGAAAAAGAGAGAGGGTAAGCATAAAGCTTAGTAAGCTTGCATGTAATTAATAAGCAATAAAAATGTGCATTTTCATACACATACATAACAAACTTCAATCATCTTGTTTTCAACAATCATAGTAGTCAAATCCTATCTCATTCAATTTACATAAGGTTCAATAGAACATCAAGATCGTAATACCTTCATTCTCATCTCACTGCAGCCTTATCATTTCATAATCTAAATAACTACAAGCTTGGTGTACATACCTATACCCTTTCAACATGATTTTTCATTGTCATTTCTTTGACATATCCTCTGCTACCCGTTGAACCACTTAGAATACTAAGGATACTCAGGATTATCATACACACAATAAGATGCCAACGCCATGTCCCAGACCTGGTCTTACATGGGATCTCACATTGATGCCATATCCCAGATATAGTCTTACACGAATTCTCATTTCGATGCCATGTCCCATACATGGTCTGTAACACCCCTAACCCGTATTTGTTGCCGGACTAGGGTTAAAGGCATTACCGGAAAAATCAGAATAATTCACAAATAATTCACAAACATCATTTACTCATAATCATAAATCATTATAAAGTCCCTTACATAGGTCAACAAGACCTTAAACATACATTAGAAATGTTTCGGGACTAAACCAAGCCCATACAAAATTTTTCTAAAACTTAAACATTTTTCAAAGTTGTACAGGCAACACGCCCGTGCGCCTCACACGGCTTTAGACACGCCCGTGTGCCTAGGCCGTGTCAAAATAGTGCATACATACTGACTTATCCACAAGGCCACAAGACACACCCGTGTGCCAGGCCATGTGAAAATTAGGGAGGCTACTGACTTGGGTCACACGGCCGGTCACACGCCCATGTGTCTAGCCTATGGTCAAAGCTGATTTGGCCACACGACCTAACACACGCCCGTATGTGCGACTGTGTGGTCTGCCCAGGCTCATTTTGAAATGGCCCTCAAGCAACACATCTGAGACACACGCCCATGTCTCTACCCGTGTGGGCAAAAATAGGCATTTACAAGGCCAATTTGCCACCCATTAAGGGTCCTCCTTACAAGCATCAAAACCACAACATTTTATACCAAATTCTCAACCATTTCCCAACAAAATCATACACCATGTTAGCAATAACATTATCAACCATTTTTACACTTAATATCCATAATAATTTATGCCAAAACATAAAACAAAATCATATCTAAACATTTGTTTCATAACCTTATTTTACATCATTCAATCACATGTTATAAACTTACCAATTTCTCAAATTTGCACATACCAAAACTTACCAAAATTGACCATTTCATTTGGTCATTCAAAACACATCATATTGATCATATTCATCACATATTTCACACCAAGAACTCATTCATATACACAACCATAATCAAGCCAAATCACATGGCTAGATATAAACATCACAAAACATAATCAAAGTACTTCTAGCCTATACATGCCATACTTCAATATATACATTTTCAAAAGGTAGCAAAATATAATTGAGGTTGAATCTCGGAGGCTTACAATCCAGAATAGCCAAAATTTTGATTGGATCAACTCAGATACCTGATGCTGATACAATATGGCCCAAAAAACTGACTTCTCGTAACCAAAATTCATATTTGCTAAACTTCGCATACAGTTGCTTGCCTCTCAAAGTCTGTAGCACTAATCTCAAATGTTCAACATGTTCAATTTCATCACGCGAATAAATCAATATGTCATCAATGAATACAACAACAAATCGATCTAAATACGGTTTGAAAATTCTATTCATCAAATCCATAAAGATAGTAGGTGCATTAGTTAATCCGAAAGGCATAACTAAGAACTCATAGTGGTTATACCTCATTCTGAATGCAGTTTTCAGAATGTCTGAGACTTTCACTCATATCTGATAATAGCCTAATCTCAAATCTATTTTCGAAAATACAATATCTCCTTCCAATTGATAAAATAAATCATCAATTCGGGGCAAATGGTATTCTTGATAGTCACTTTGTTCAACTGATGATAATCAATGCACATTTTCATCGTGTTATCTTTCTTTTTCACAAACAAAATAGGTGCACCCCAAGGTGAGAAACTCGAACTAACAAACCCTCTATCGGTCAACTGTTGCAACTGAGACTTTAATTCTTTTAGTTCAATCAGAGCCATTCTATACGGAGCTATCGAAATCAGAGTAGTTCCAGGTACTAGAGTAGTTTGTGGTATTAAATCAATATCAAATTCCACTTCTCGTATCGGAGGTAATTCCGAAAGTTCTTTAGGAAACACATCAGGGAATTCACAGACAATAGGCACTGATTCAATTTTCTTTCCTGACACTTTCAAATCAATCACATAGGCAAAGTAAGCTTCTTAACATTTTTTCACAATACTCAGAGCTTTCATTGATGAAATCACAGCTGGTAACCCATTTAAATCACTGGATTCAATTCGAACTATTTCATCATTCTTGCATTTCAAATAAATAGTTTTTCATTTGCAATTCACAATAGCATCATGCAAAGTTAACCAATCAATACCTAGAATTATATCAAACTCATCAAAAGGTAATAACATCAGATCGGCCGAAAAAAAAATGTCTCAAAACATTAACAAACAATTCTTGTAGACTTTATCAACCAAAACACATCTGCCTAAGGGGTTCGATACTTTAATTACGAACTCAGTAGACTCTACAGACAAAGTCTTACTATTCACTAAATTCATGCATATATAAGAATGCGTTGATCCAAGATCTATCAAAGCAATCATAGAAGTATCACAAAGTGTGAAAGTACCAGTTATAACATCTGGAGATGAAGCTTCTTTACGAGCTCGGATAGTGTAGGCTCTGGCAGGTGCACGAGCCTCAAATCTAACAGCAGTATCTTTTGTTCCCCTCTGACTTCCACTCACATTACTCATATTTCTGGGAGGTCTACCACGAGATGCATTGCCACTTGGCCTCAGATTTTGCATAATCTCTTGCTCGACAGACTCGAGGCAATCACGGATAAAATGGTCTAAAGATCCACATTTGAAGCAAGCTCGGTCATATAATCTACAATTGTTGGGATGTTTTTTACAAGAGTGTCTGCACTTAGGGCAATCAGATCAAACATTTCCAACATTGGCAACAGGTGTAGCTAGAGCTCTGAAGCTCGAATACGATCTTACATAATCTCTACTCGAATGTCCCACATTAGCCTTTGAACGACTATAATCATCTCGAAATTTCTTTGATGCATATTGAAATGACTTTCTCGATGATCTCTTTCGCACTTCTCTAACTTCTGAATCAGCTTTTCTTTTTTATTTTCTGAGTTCTTTGGCTTTACATGCTCGTTCAACAAGCACAACGAATTTTTTGATCCCAAGAATCCTGACTAACAAATGGATATCCTCGTTCAAGCAATCCTCGAATTTCTTGTACATTATAGCTTCAGTCGAAACACATTCTTTAGCATACTGACTCAATCTCACAAATTCTCACTCGTATTCTATAACAGACATATGGCCTTGTTTAAGCTCAAGAAACTCTTTAAGTTTCTGGTCGATAAATCTCTAACTGATATATTTCTTTTAGAATTCAGTTTGAAAGAAATCCCAATGACTCCCTCTCTCAGAACCACGGATATCAAGGTCTTCCACCAGTGATACGCTGTATCTCTTAGAAGTGAAACGACACATTTTATGCATTCATCCAGAGTTAAAGACAATTCATCAAACACTTGTTTAAACCTCTGTGGATGAGTACTTTGGTGCAGTCAAAGAGATACTCGTGCCTTCTCATTTGTTACCTTGAAAGGCTTTAAACTCGTGGTTTGCTTTACTCTGATCGAATTCCACATCAAATAGGAATCACGACATTGATCTCTTCTCAAGAAATCATTGGACGTTTGTCTCTTTGGCGATCTTGCTTCCATCCTTTGATTTTGAGGAGTTTGTTCTCGTTGGGTTCTTTCCTTCAATTGGTTTAATTTTCTTGCATTGGCTCCAACTGACATTGTAACATGTGATCCATCTCTTGAATGAGGGTTTGGTATGCTAAGTCGGGCAGACCATCACCAACAATGTCCCTTTTGGGACTTCATGACATGATGTTTTCTCACTGTAAACCTCACTAATTCTCTCAAAAGGAAAAAAGTGTTCACTCCACTCGTGTTTACACACGTGCTACCTTTTATCCTCTCTAATGCTCTCAGACACTCTCACCTTTTACCACTCTTGCTCGTTTCTCTAAGTTCTTTGGTAACTACCTTAAAGTTAAATAGCAAATCTTTGTAGAGTCAGCTTCAAAAGTGATGTAGGGGTGGGATTTTATGTTACGCTTAGGATAGGCTATAAAAAAATTAAAAATACTTGAAGTGTGGCTGAAACATTTGGTGAAAGAAAATTTTGGGGTCGGGAAAACAAACACCTTCAAGCTAGCTTCTCTCTTCTCCTTTTTTTTTATATCTATATTATTTCAAATTCTTTCTTTTTCTTGTATTTTCATGCTTGTATTGTAAATATGATATATTCTCTCTCTTTTTTATCACAAACTTTTTTGAATTTTTTTAAATCTCTACCCTGAGAATACTAGAATATCAATACTTACTCAATTTAACCAGCTCTGATACCAAATGATGCGATCTTGTACTCATTGGACGAATTGAGCTGCTTGTGCTCCAGATCGTAAAATTAAGTAGTATTTGGACTAGTATGTTGATAGGCTGATTATGAAAGTAGTTGGTTTAAAATAACAAAATGGGTGTTTTGTAGATGGGATATGGATGGAATAAGTTCAGCTTAAGGTTGAAGAGTGAACCAATATTATAAATAAATATTGACCTAAATATTATGTCAACACTTAAGGCGAAAAAGATAGATAAGCCATGGCTTGCTATCTATGTGAGATAGAAACCAAACGGTATAGATTGAACACCACACTCTTTAAAGTGACAAGTTCACAAAGGAATCAGATTGACGCCAATAGACTAGCTAGATAAGTCAATTTGAGTCACAAAAGAACAATGAGAGCTGAACAATTCACAAATAGATTAAAATTCATCAAAGGTTCAAAAATCATTTTCAAAAGTTTACAAAACAATTACTTATAGGAAAATATAAAAGAAGATGAATGGCCAACATTCAACCATTAATGTAGCTCATGTACACAAATCATACAATAAACTGAATGATTCATGAACTCGCTTAAATGCATATAAATGGTTGTTCTCACCCCTTTGATGGTTCATGGACATTTATCCCTTGCATTGGCATGTATTTGGACATTCATGCACCTCATTGAATGATATTCATGCATGAACTTTAACTTGAAGAGTCATATTCTTCCTCCCTTTGTTGTGCATGAATTCTTAGCATAGAAGAAAGCTTCAAGTGCCTTGTATGACCACCAAAAGTCTCATTCATGTCCTTGGATTGCTCATGCACTTGTATGAAACATGCATTCTTATAAATAGATGCTTTAATGGCATGTTTGTTCATGAACTAGTTATATGCATCTTGCAAATTCATCCTCCAAGATGTGCATGCATGTTACCATTCATTGTGTCACATTAATAGCTAAATTCTTTCCCCTTGGACGTTCATGCATATAGCTCATACATGAACATGAACCAAATGGCCACATTAAGCTCATTTTGCTCCTACTGTCTATGCACATGAATTGGTACATTAAATTTAGCAACTCTAAGTGCATTTATTTAGCTTGAGAAGAAGTTTCCTAGCAGCAGCCAATGAGAACAACATGGACAACATTAAGACAACATTTAAATGCACATTAACACAAGGTTTAAACACACTTTAATTTGGGGGAATCTTAGACACACAATTATGATGTCTGAATCAAGACACCCTTGAAAACAAGTATTAAAGATGTTTAAACTATGACATAATTAAAGACCCATATTAATGATGTTCAGATTATGACATAATTAAAACTCATATTAATGGTGTTGAAATTATGACATGATTATATACTCAAACTATAATAACTAAAATAAAAAAAATGGATAAATATCCTTATTTTCCAGCAACCAAATTAACAAACTGAAACTAAAACTTCATTTTGCACTTGGGCGCCACGTGCTTGGGCCAATTCTAATGTCGTCAAATTGCATCATAACATGATGTGGTTGTGCTCACATCATAGTGTGACATTTCTTGACAATTTAAAATCATATTTTTCATATAGTAATGAATCCCAATCAAGCAGACTCCGATGATGTTGAAAGGAACGCACCGGCCTCAATTCGAGGGGCAGCGTCGTCTGCATCTAGACCCGTGTCTGATAGTCGAGGAGGAGAGGCTAAGGAAGCCTTCTTCCAGGTGATGAATGAATGCTTCACAAAGTTCGTACGGATAAACATGACTGTTCAACAACCTCCACCCCTTCCTATTTGTAACGCCCCCGTACCCGAGACCGTCACCGGAGTCGAGCATGAGGTTTTGACAGACTTAATTCATTAATTAAACAGCTCAAACAATTTATTTTAGAATTTCCAGACAAGCTGGCTAACTACATCACAATCGCTAAAAAATCCATATCTCGAGTTACGCAACTCGAAATCCAATTCCATAAATTTTCCTTGAAACTAGACTCATATATCTACTTATAATTTTTTTCTATAATTTTTGGTCGGGCCAATTAGTACAGTTTATTAGTTAAAATCTCCCCTGTTTCAAGGTTCGACTACTCTGACCCTTGTGTATTATGAATTAGATATCTCCCTATACAGAGTTTCAATGACTATGCTGTTTGTTTCTCATAAAACTAGACTCAACAAGAATTTCATACATGTAATGTAAAACTCCTAATTGTTTTTGTACAATTTATGGTGAATTTTTAAAGTTAGAACAGGGGATTCAGAGATCGCTCTGACCCTATTCTACCAAAAATTAAATATCTCACAAAACATAACTCATTTACCTGTTTCGTTTCTTCCATATGAAAATAGACTCATCAAGATTCGATTCCATAACTTATTCATCATTTGATTCAATTTCTAATATTTTTAGTGATTTTTCAAATTCATGTTACTGCTGCTGTCTGATTCTGTTTTGTGGCAAATTTTACCTTTCCAAGGATTTTCATGGTTTTGTTAAGACATAAAGCATACATGTTATCATATATAAACTTGATTAGCCATTTCAATAGCTAATCATTCTCAAACATTTCTATTCCATCCATGTCCATATCGTAAGATTATACATACAAAATGATTGGAATGCTATACATGCCATATTTCCAAAAATTTCAAGTCATTATACCGCGATTGTCCAGTGATAGTGTGAGCGTGCCTCCGACCGTCCCGATCTCCAAACTGACTTGTTAAAACTACAAAGAATGAAAAGGAGGGAGTAAGCATAGATGCTTACTAAGTCCACATGCAAATAACAAATAACTTAACAAAGCAATTATACCAACCAACATTAGCATAATATCACCAAAACATGTATCACATTTCTATTCATCATTCATCATCTTACCATATTATTGTTGTCGTATCAAGTCTCAACCCGAGGGTTGAGTACATACCTGTACAAAGTGCCCATTCCATAACACTTACCAATAAGTCACTTACATCTTGAGTATTCTTCCATTTCATTAGAATTTTACCCGTTCAACACATCAGAATATAACTCGAACACATGGAAAGCTTGCACATAAGTGCCACATATGTAGCCAAGCTACCATGTAACCCGCCCATAAGTGAACTCGGACTCAACTCAACGAGCTTGGGCATTCACATTCATAAGTGAACTCAGACTCAACTCAATGAGTTCGGATGCCTAGTTACATTTCACGAACTCGGACTCAACTCAACGAGTTCGGACGTTCGCATCCATAAGTGAACTCGAACTTAACTCAACGAGTTCAGATGTTCGTATCCATAAGTGAACTCGGACTCAACTCAACGAGTTCGGATGTTCGCATCCATAAGTGAACTCGGACTCAACTCAACGAGTTCGGATGCCCAAATATCCGAATCTATTCCTAAGGTTCAACGGGACTTTCCTCATTCGTACTTCTTTGCCATTCTCCTTGGAATACCAATGACGATACTTCGTTAGTCTTTCACATTTTTCACATAATTCATAAAATTTTTGCATGTTGTCCAACAATGACCACAAAGCATAGAATTGCATGATAACAATCATAATATCGTATAAATAGCATTAAATGATTTAAAATAATTAAATGATTTAAAATAACGATTATATTACAATATTTACATATGAACTTACCTCGATACAAAATGAGAATAGTCGAACCTATTCCTCGTAAACTTTATTTTTCCCCTAATCTCGACTCGAATCTCTTTTCTCTTGACCTATAATACCAAATTAATTTATTTAATACACACATTCATCAAAACAGCCCCCAGTACGAACTTTGGAAAAATTACCATTTTGCCCCTAAACTTTCACATATTTACACTTTTCCCCCAAGGCTCGTAAATTAAACCTCATCCTATTTTCTTATGTTTTATGACATGCTGATCATTTTTCCCTTCTATAGCAACATCAAATTCACACTCTAACATGTACTTATGAATATTAGGTATTTTTACCGATTATGTTATTTTACTCGTTTTTACGAAAAATCACTTAGCAAAAGTTGTTTAACACAATCTCAAACTTCATATTCTACCATAAAACATCAAAATTCATACATATCATCCATGGGTAAAATTTTAAATATAAACCCTAGCTCAAAATATTGGTAGAAATAGGTAAACCGAGCTACGAGGATTTCAAAAATGTAATGAACATTAAAAACGGGTATAGAAATCACTTACAATCAAGGCTTAAAAGTGTTGAAACCCTAGCTATGGTGGAGAGCAAAATTCAGCAGCAACTTATGGAGAAGATGATCATTTTTATGTTATTTTTCCCATTTTATTTCATTTAATATCCAAATGACCAAAATGCCCTTCCTTACTAAACTTTCAAAAATTCCATCCATGTCCAATTTTTGTCCATAAACTTAGAAATTGGTCAAATTGCTATTTAAGACCTCCTAATTAATATTTCAAAGCAATTTCATAATAGAAACTTCTAGAATGCAAGTTTTGCAACTTATTCAATTTAGTCCCTAACTTTAAATTAAGCACTTTATGCATAAAATTTCTTCACGAAATTTTCACACAATCATGCAATCATATCATAGACCTCAAAATAATCATAAAATAATTATTTCTATCTCAAATTTTGTGGTCCTGAAACCACTATTCTGATTAGGCCCTAATTTGGGTTATCACACTATTCCTTAATCAATTCTCATTATTCCTCATTATACTGAACCAATCCAAAGTAGTAAGCCTCCTATTGATAAAATCTACAAATACAAGGCTGAGGAGTTTAGGGTTACAGTTCATTATGATCTAGAGATAGCTGAGTTTTGGCTAGAGAATACGATTCGGGTATTTGATGAGTTGTCATGTATGCCATTAGAATGTGTTAAATTTGCTGTGTCTCTTTTGAAAGATGACGTATATCAATGGTGGAACACATTAATATCTGTAGTGCTGAGAGAACGGGTCACGTTGGAATTCTTTCAGACTGAGTTCAAGAAAAAGTACATAAGGCAGCGATTTCTTGATAAAAAATGCAAGGAAATTCTAGAGTTGAAACAAGGTCATATGACCGTGACCGAGTATGAAAGAGAATTCATAAGATTGAGTAAGTATGCCCGAGAGTGCATCTCCACTGAAGAAATTATGTGCAAACGGTTTGAGGATGGGTTGAATGAAGACATCAAGCTCTTAGTCGGGATACTTGAACTGAAAGAATTTGTAGTTTTAGTCGATAGAGCTCACAAAACTGAGGAGCTTAGTAAAGAAAAGAAAAAGGCCAAATTTAAAGCTAGGGATTCGAGGAAAAGATTTACAGGAAAGTCTCCTCAATCAACATCAAAGAAAGCAAAAGAACATCACTACCGTCCTACTATTTCTTTGGGGCATTCTAGTCGAGATAGAGATGTGAGACACTCAACTCCTTTACCCTAGGCTACATTTGTAGTTAGCGTGGGTAGTGTCAGAAATGCTAGACCCGAGTGCAAACACTGTAACAGGCTACATTATGGTGAGTTTCAGGTAAAGAGTGGAGCATGTTTCAAGTGTGGTTCCTCCGACCACTACCTTAGAGATTGCCCTAAAAAGTCTGAGAAAGAAAAAGCTCAAACTGTAAGGCTGAGCAATACAGCTACTAGAGGGAGACCACCCTGAAACATCAAAAATATGAGTGGTAGTCGAGGTGTTATGAGAATTCTACAGAGAGATCTGAAGCACGGGCACCATCCATAGCTTATGCCATTCACGCTCGCAAATATGTGTCAGCGCCAGATGTTATCATTGGTACATTTTCTCTTTATAACACTAATGTAACTGCTTTGATAGATACCGGATCAACCCATTCATATGTATGTACAATCTTAGTGTCTGGTAATAGTTTTGTAACGCCCGGAATTTTGGGCCTAGAAGTTTTAAGTTTTGAGTGGGTGCAGTTAAGAGACTGCACATAAATATTTAGTTGTGCAAGAAAGTGACACAACTCTGTATCTGTTTAAGTGTTGGGTTCAAGCCTTGACTTGTCCAAAGTTTTTGTTTTTAATTGAATAAAACCCTTGGTTCTGGACAGTAGATTTATAAATAATTATGAGGAAAACTTGTCATAAAATGCTTGCTAGTCTAGGGGATATATGGCGTGTGGTGTTTGCCTGAGGACTGAGGTTCAAGTCCTGTGGGGCGGAAAGGAGTATTTATTTTTTTGTTGTGTCCTGCAAGAGGTTGTATGTCAGTGGTTTCTGATGCTTATGGGTGGTTGGAGTGTTTGAGGGGTGTGGGGAAGTGTGGAGCCGAATTCTAGGTGGATATTGTGGAAAAAATTATGGAAAGTGAGGGGAGAGGGAGAAGTGTGCCGAATTTGAATTGTGGCACTCTAGACTTTCGGCTTAGGTAAGTAGAAGTACTCTATTTTGGGTTTTGAGAGCATTTTAGCTCTTTTTCTTTTGTTCTCTAGAAACTAATTAGTGTTAGGTGATTAGGTTTAGTTTTCTTCTCTGCATTTTCGATTTGGGTGATTACTCCTTCTCTTCTTTGGGCCGGACTTAGCAAAAGACCATACGGGTATCTCCACTTCCGTTTTTTCAATCTTATTCTTCCTTTTTATTCTGTGGCCGAATGTTCTCTGTCTCTCCTCCTCTCAAACTTTAACCTATTACTTCTTCTTGTCCTACCCCCTCTTCATCTTAGTTTGTTGTAGCCGAATACCCCTTTCCCTTCTCCCTCTATTCCTTCTACTTTTATTGAGTGTCCCTTTTGCATTGTTTAACCGAATACTTTCTTCTCATTCCCTCTTCTGCTTTTGATTTCTCTTAAAAAGGGAAGGGGAATCGGCTTTGGTGTTCCTCTGTTCCATTGGCCGAATATTTGGTTTTCCTATTCTTCCTCTTCTGTCAACTTTCCTTCTCCTAAGCAGTGGGTTTGGTCTAGCACAAGTTGCTATTGGTTGGTAAGTATTTTGGTAAGGGCAGAAGTTATGTCTCTAGCGTTGTAAATAGTGTTGTTATTTAGTAATCTACTTAGGTTCATAACACGTGATCATGTTGCATTATTTTTGTAGCATCCAATCATATTGAACTTGGTTTATCTACAGTTTTGTAAGACTACATTGGTTGAAGCAGTGGAAGTAAGTTACAGTAACAAGTTCGTTGGGAACTATTTTTGTATTAAACATGACTAACGCTGGTCATGAATTTGTCAATTGTTTTAGGTGCAGTCCATCTCAAGAGGGGTTGCGTACCTAGAATACTAAAAGGTGTGTAACCACATTGCTATAAACGTAGATCGCAAAAGCCAGAAAAGTATGATTATTGACGCTACATGAGCATACGCTCACTGGTGTGGTAATCTAAACGCACAAAACATGGGCGTTGGATTGTAGAGGCCACCATGAGCGATTTCATGGGCTTAGGCCATTTTGGGCTGAAATGGGCAGTGTGGGTTACTAAAATGGGCTCAAGCCCACACTGTTTCTGATTCTGAAATGGGCTAAGGCCCTAACTGAATATGAAAGGGCTTAGGGCCAAATTGTATTTACTCTGATTGTTTGCATATATTGGATTACACACTGAGTTTTTGTAAACTCACCCTTCTGTTCATCTGCGCAAGTAATCCTTAGGCGGATCAGTGCTGCGAAGGACTCGAAGGTGGCCACACATCAGCTTACACTTTTGAATTTATCTTTTCAATTATAAATAGTTTAATTTGGGTATTTTTATGTTACAAGGCCTCTCTGGGTTTTATTTTTAATTTAGGGATTTATATATTTTTTTTGCTTTAGTACTGCCAGCAGTAGGAAAAATAGGCGAGTTTTCGAAAACACAAATGTTTTCAAAAATACCATGAATACGTAAACGGTTTTAAGAGCTACCACAAGAAAACAATGTTTTACAAGTAAACGCTAGTACGCAGCTGTTTTAAAAAGCTTCCGCTACAAACGAGATTTTGAAATTAATAACATTTTAAAGTAAATACTTTTGATAGTGACACGAGTTTTAAAATCATCTTTTAGATCATACAAAGAGGCTTAATAAAGATTAGGCTTTTCAAACGATATTACACTTTATGAAAAACACTTCAATGTGACTTCTCCAGATTCCTCTATAATGTCCAGGCAGGGTTTGGGGTGTTACAAGTTTACTTGTTGAGTCCATTAAATTTGTGGTTAAGGTATTGAACCCTTTTGGCCAGTATGTCCTAATTGATAAAGTTTACAAGAACTATCCTTTGATGACTTAGGGTTATACTTTTTTGGTCTATTTGATGCTTTTACTGTTTGATGAGTTTGATGTAATTTTGGGCATGGATTGGATGGCTCTGCATGATGTGGTTGTAAACTGTAGACGAAAGATTATTGTCTTAAAATGTAAGAATGGTGAAACTCTTTGTATGAGTCCAATGACTCGAGTGGGTTACCTGTTGTGATATCATATCAATGATGCTAGTACAGAAATATGTGAGAAAGGGTTGCAATGCCTACCTTGTGACAGCCCTAAATTGACCCTAGTCGGAAAGTGGTTTCGGGACCGCTAAACCGAGTCACCGAAGTATTTGAATATGATATTTATTGTCTAAAATATGTGAATATGAATGTGTGAAAGTTTTAAGCTTCGATTTAGTCGATTGCATGTGAATTTAGTTAATAGGACTTATGTGTGACACTTTTAAAATGTGATAGGTTAATCTATAAGGATCTATTAATGCATGTTTTAAAAATGATGGGTTTGCATGTCAAATTTCCATTTATAATAAGTAGTGGCGGCCATGGTATGGGCTATTAATGATAATATGTATTTTTTTATTGACATTTTTAGTTACAAAATAAAATAATGGATTAAGAATAATAAAACATGAGGTGAGTGGGAGGAGAAACCAAAGTTGTTTCATCCTTGCTCCTCATTGCCGTAACTAGAAGAGAAAAAGCTTGGAGAAATTCAGCTATGGTGGTTAGCTAAATCAAGGTAAGTTCTAGGATGATTCTTGGATTTTTAGCATTTTTGTTGAGTTAGTCATTAAGTTCTTTGCTTAACCCATGACCAAATTTGAAATGGTGTGGTGTCTTGAGCATTCGGCCATGGTAGGAAATGGAAGAGATATATGGTTGTTTTCATGTTTAATGAATAAGTTACAAATGGTTGTTAATTAAGATAGTTTAAGGTATTTGTAAGTAGTTTGAATAAATGAACAATAATAATAATAAATCATCTAGTGAATTGGTGTAATTGCCGAATTTGAACTAAGAAGTTATTGAGTAATGTTTGTATTTTAAGTGATAGAATAGAGTGAATGCTTGGAATGTGATATGTATGAATCATAAGTTGGATTAAAGGCTGTTATATTGCCTTATCATTTTCAGAAATGTGCTTTGTCAAAGAAATTGAGGGTTGATGTTTAAGTGAGGTAAGTATAGGTATATTCGGCTTGTAGTTTTATAAATGTGATACGAGTATTTTGTTTTGTAAATGAGTAGTAAGTATGTTAAGAATGGTTCTTGTACGTATACATATATGCAATGATGTTAAAGTACGAATGTATTTGGATGGATGTGCTTATAAGTATAACTTGAGACAAAATGGTATTTAGTCAATGCAAATAACCATATTTGTAGAATGTATTAAATATATAATCGGCCTTAACATATATATGCATTATAATATCCCGAATTAGGGCCTAATCGAAATAGTGGTTTCGTGACCATAAATCTGAGATAGAAATAATTATTTTATAATTATTTTGAGGTTTATGATATGATTGCATGATTGTGTGAAAATTTTGTGATGAAATTCTATGCCTAAAGTGCTTAAATTGAAAGTAGGGACTAAATCGAATAAGTTGCAAAACTTGCATTCTAGAAGTTTTTAGTATGAAATTGTTTTGGAATATTAATGAGGAGGTCTTAAATAGCAATTTGACCAATTTTAAGTTCATGGACAAAATTAGGACATGGAAGGAATTTTGGAAAGTTTAGTAGTAAGGGTATTTTGGTCATTTAGTTATTAAAATGAATTAAAAACAAAATTAAAAGCCAATTTTGTCCATCTTCTTCATTAGGCCGAAATTTCAAGGGTTCTCCATAGCTAGGGTTTGTTTCAAGCTTCCAAGCTCCATAGTAAGTGATTCCAAGCCCCGTTTTTAATGTTCTTTACGTTTTTGGAATCCCGGTAACTCGATAAAGCTTATGTTAGCAATAATTTAACCTAGGGTTTATATTTGGAAAAATACCCATAGGTGAAATTTGTGTATTTTGATGCTTTATGATAGAATATGAAGTTTTAAATTATGTTAGACAACTTGTGCTACTCGGTTTTGAGCGAAAACGAGTAAAAGGGCTTAATCGGTAAAAATACCTAATAGTCATAAGTACATGTTAGAGTGAGAATTTGATGTTGCCATAGAAGAGAAAAGTGATCAGCATGTTGTAAAACATAAGAATAAGGAATAAAGTTTAATCCCGAGCTTAGGGGCAAAAATGTAAATATGCAAAAGTTTAGGGGCAAAATTGTAATTTTGCCAAAATTTGAGTTAAGGATTAATTTGATAATGTGAGTATTAAATGAGCTAAATGTGTTATTTTAGATCAAGAAAGACGTGGAATCGACCTCAATCGAGGAAAAGAAAAGATTGTGGACTAAATTGCAAAATCCTTGTATTTTGGTACCAAGGTAAGTTCATGTGTAAATAATGTAGCATAATTGTTATTTTTAAGTTATTGATATTAATTATGTGTTATGCTGAATTTCATTATGAAATGTATGCTTTGTGGTTAATTTCAAATAATATGTAAATTATGTGAGCTACTTGTTAAATATAATTGTTACTAGAGTATTGATTTCGGCATTCTACGGAAGGCGGCAAGGATAAGTGTTCGAGAAAAATCCCGTTTGAACCTTAGGAATAGATTAGGATACAAGTGACATGTCACTAGGATGGTTGAGCATCCGAACTCGTTGAGTTGAGTCCGAGTTCACTTATGGATGCGAATGTCCGAACTCGTTGAGTTGAGTCCGAGTTCGTGAGATGTAACTAGGCATCCGAACTCGTTGAGTTGAGTCCGAGTTCACTTATGGATCTGACGCCGAGCTCGTTGAGTTGAGTTCGAGTTCGCTATGGGCGGGTTACATGATTGCTTGATTGAATATGTGGCACTTATGTGCAATTTATCCGTGTATCCGAATTATATTCCAATGTGTTCAACGGGTAAAGTTCTACTCAATGGAGGAATATTCGAGATGTAAAGAGACGTATTAGTGAGTGATGTGAAATGGATATTTTGGACAGATATGTATTTAACCCTCGGGTTGAGTATTGATACAACCACTATAAGGTAAAAAGATGATGAAAAATGATCAGAAATGTGATATGTGTTTTAGTGATGTATGCTAATGTTGATTGGTATAACTGTTTGTTATGTTACTTATTATTTGCATATGAACTTACTAAGCATTTATGCTTACTCCCTCCTTCTTACTCATTGTAGTTTTGGACAAGCCACTCGAGAGTCGGGATAGGTCGAAGGCTCAGTCACACTATCTGGAAGACTTTTGGTAAATGGCTTGTAAATTTAAGTATGGCATGTATAGCAATATACCTATTTTGTGTAAATGATCTTATGGTATGGTTGTGGAATGGTTGAGGAAATGCTTGATCATGATAAATTATGAAAATGGTTAGTGTAGATTATGTTTGATGTTAAGGAAAACTATTAAGATACTTAGTGCATAAAAACTCATAAAAAGGATGAAATTTGCCATAAACAGAATACTGCAGCAACACTAATGCGAGTTTGAAAATTTACTAAAAATCATAGAAATTTAATTTGGTGATGGACTACATATAAAATTGAAGCTTATTATGTCTAGTTTCACATGAAACAAATGAAACAGGTAAAGGAATTATATGTTAGAAGATATTTGAATTTTATTGAAACAGGGTCATAGCAGTTTTTGAATCCCCTGTTCCAACTTTATAAATTCATCATAAATTATAAAGATATAATTAGGTGGTATATTTTATATCCTCAGAATCCTTATTGAGTCTAGTTTTAGTAGAAACAAATCTCATAGTCATATGAATTTTGTACAGAGAGAAATGTGGTTCGTAGTAAACAGAGGTCAGACCAATCGAGTCCCAAAACAGGGGTAACTTTAACTAATAAAATGTACTAATTGCTCCAACCAAAAATTCTAGAAAAAAATTAGTAGATAGGTATATGAGTTTAGATTCAGATAAAATTTACGGATCTTGATTTCAAGTTTCTTAACTCGAGATATGATTTTTCTTGTGACTGTGACGCAAGTAGCTTAAAAGCTGTGAATGTAGAAACAATAATCCAAAGTTCTAAAAATGTTAAACTAAGCTTAGTAACACCTCATACTCGACTCCGGCGATGGTCTCGGACGTGGGGGCGTTACATTTAGTGGTATCAGAGCAGGTTTAGTCAGTTCTCGGACTACGTGTTGTATGTACGGATTTTGCTATACATGCCATATGTATGAATTGTGATAGTGTGACAACCGACCTTTTAAATGAATTTTTTATATATAGTAAATGGATCCCGATCCGGTGTGGTAGATGAAGTAGAGAGTAATGCGCCACTCTGGTGAAGGAGCGGCCGACCGAAAACCCACCCCTCTTGTTGGTCGGGGAGGAGGAGAAAGGGATCAGGAAGCCTTTCTCCAAATGATGAGTGCATGGTACACTGAGTTCGTTCGTGCAAACCCAAATGTACAACCTCCCCCACCTCCCCCAATTCCTCAACCTGTACCCCCGATGCCTTAGGGTGTAGACCTGATGAAATTTCATAGAACTCCAGTTGATAGAATTCGCAAGCAAGGCAAGAAGAATTTAAAGCAAATATTGATGATGATGCCGAGAAGCGAGTTACGGCTTGAAAATTCAATCCGGTATTTGTGAATTATCTTGTACACGAAGAATGTTTGAAATCGCTATATCTTTGTTGAGGATTCACTTATAATTGGTGGAAGACTTTGATTTGGTGGTACCGAAGAGAAAATAACACAGGAATTCTTTCAAGAAGAGTTTGGAAGAAATATATTAGTGAAAGATTTATTGATCGAAATGTAAAGAGTTTCTTGAGTGAAGCAAGGTAATATGACAGATCTCGAATATGAAAGAGAGTTTGTTCGATTGAGTAAGTATGCGGGAATATGTTCCTACAGAAGCCAAGATGTGCCGACGATTTGAAGACGGGTTCAACGAAGACGTTAAAGTATTTGTCGGGATCCTTGAACTAAAAGAAATGGTAGTACTAGTTGATCGAGCTTGCAAGGCTGAAGAACTACTTAAAGAAAAGAAAAAGGTAGAGGCTGAGACTAGAAATTGGAAGAAAAGACCAATGAGTAGTTCATTTTCACAACAACCTAGAAAGTCAAGGAATATGAATCCTCGTTCCCAAGCTTCAGCTGGACAATCATATGGGAATTATAAGAAGCAAAATGTGGGTCCTAAATCTCAGAATACTTCTGCAGCCAGTGTAGGGAACTCGAGATTTGTTAAACCTGAGTACCAGCGGTGTGGTAGAAATCATTTTGGTCCGTGCAGAGCAAATGAATGTTTTCGATGTGGTTCTCCGGATCATTTTATTAGAGACTGCCCAAAGAGAGCTGAAAAAGAAAAATTTCAGAATACAAAAACAAGTGGGGCGGATTTGAGAGGAAGATATCCAAGAAAAGCTGGGAGCGAAGCAAGCAGTAAGAATGAAGCCAGGGATGCACCAGTTAGACCTGAAGGAAGGGCTTCGGCTAGAACTTATGCTATTAAAGCACGTGAAGATGCTTCCTCACCTGATGTGATTACCGGTACATTTTCCCTCTATAATGTTAATATTATTACTTTGATTGATCCCGGTTCTACTCATTCATATGTATGTATGAAACTGGTGTCTAGTATGAATATACCTGTTGAGAACACAGAATTTATGATTAGAGTGTTGGACCCGTTAGGCAAATGCGTAATAGTTGATAAAGTAAGCAAGAAATGCCCTTTAATGATTCGGGGTCATTACTTTCCGGCCGACTTGATGTTGTTACCGTTTGATGAATTTGATGTTATTTTGGGTATGGATTGGTTGACATTGCATGATGCTATAGTAAATTGCAAAGAAAAGGTTATAGAATTAAAGTGTGGAAATGGTGAAACTCTGCGGGTTGAATCAGATAAATCAGAGGCATTGCCTAGTGTGATTTCTTCAATGTCGGCTCAAAGATATCTGAGAAAGGGTTATGAAGCTTATTTGGAGTATGTAATTAATACAAAAGAAGTTGAAAAGAAAGTTGAATCGGTGCCGGTTGTGTGTGAATTTGCGGACGTATTTCTAGAAGAATTGCCGGGTTTGCCTTGATCGGGGAAGTAGAATTTGGTATTGATTTGATACAGGGAACACTCGATTTCGATTGCTCCGTATAGAATGGCACCAGCAGAGTTGAAGGAATTAAAGTCGCAGATTGCAAGAGTTGGTGATAAAGGTTTTGTGAGACCTAGTTTTTCACCTTGGGGTGCTCCGTGTTATTTGTGAAAAGAAGGATGGTTCTATGAGGTTGTGTGTTGATTATCGGCGGTTAAACAAGGTGACAATCAAAAACAAGTATCCGTTGCCAAGAATTGATGATTTGTTTGATCGGCTAAAAGGAGCGACTGGTTTTCAAAGATTGACTTGAGATCTGGGTATTACCAAGCTGCGGGTAAAAGAGTCGGATGTGCCTAAAAGCGCTTTTAGAACAAGGTATGGTCATTATGAATTTTTAGTTATGCCATTCGGATTGACAAATGCTCCTGCTATGTTTATGGATTTAATGAATCGTATATTTCGGCCATACTTGGACAAATTTGTTGTGGTGTTTATAGATGATATTTTAATTTATTCAAAAGATGAGACAAAGCATGCTGAGCATTTGAGGATAGTTATGCAAACTTTGAGAAATAAGCATTGTATGCTAAGCTTAGTAAAAGTGAATTTTGGCTCGGGAAGTTGGATTTTTGGGTCATATTGTTTGGTGATGGTATCTGGGTTGATCCTAGTAAAATTTCAGCCATTGTTGATTGGAAACCACCGAAAAATGTAGCGAAGTTAGAAGTTTCTTGGGGCTAGCTGGGTATTATCGGCGGTTTGTAAATGGATTTTCTATAATTGCTGCTCCTATAACTAGATTACTCGAAAGGATGTTAAATTTGAATGGACGGAAGAATGTCAACGAGTTTTGAAGAATTGAAAAAGTTATTAACAGAGGCACCGGTGTTAGTACAGCCGAATCGGGTAAAGAATTTGTGGTGTATAGTGATGCTTCTCTAAATGGTTTGGGGTGTGTGCTCATGCAAGAAGGAAAAGTGGTGGCTTATGCTTCAAGGCAGTTAAAACCTCATGAGAGGAATTATCCTACTCACGATTTGGAATTGGCTGCAGTGGTGTTTGCTTTGAAGATTTGGCGACATTATTTGTATGGTGAAAAGTGCCGAGTATATACCGATCACAAAAGTCTTAAATACTTGATGTCACAAAAAGACTTAAATTTGAGACAGCGAAAATGGTTGGAGTTATTGAAAGATTATGAGCTTGTTATTGATTATCATCCGGGAAAAGCGAATGTGGTTGCTGATGCTTTGAGCAGAAAGTTGTTGTTTGCTTTGAGAGTTATGAACACTTAGTTGAAAGTGTCAGATGATGGTTTGATTCTAGCAGAGTTAAGAGCAAAACCAATGTTTTTACAAGAGATTTCTGAAACTCAGAAAAATGATCAAGATTTGCTAGCCAAAAGAAAGCGATGTGAAGTCGTCACGGGATCGATTTGAATTGGTTCGATGGGTGCTTAATGTTTAAATATCGGATTTGTGTACTGAAGAATGAGGAATTGATTCAAAAGATCCTACAGGAAGCACATAGTGGTTATTTCTCGATTCATCCGGGTAGTACGAAAATGTATAATGACTTGAAGAAAATGTATTGGTGGAATGGAATGAAAAGAGATATATCAGAGTTTGTGTCCAAATGCTTAATTTGTCAACAGGTGAAAGCTGAACACCAAGTACCTTCAGGATTACTCCAGCCTATTATGGTTCCTGAATGGAAATGGGATCGGATTACTATGGATTTTGTTTTAGGATTGCCATTGACTCTGGGAAAGAAAGATGCCATCTGGGTAATAGTTGACAGATTAACTAAGTCGGCTCATTTTATCCCGGTACGTACGGATTATTCTCTTAACAAGTTGGCTGAACTATATATTAGAGAAATTGTTAGATTACACGGAATACCATTGTCGATTATTTCAGATAGAGATCCAAGGTTTACCTCGCGGTTTTGGCAAAAGTTGCAAGACGCGTTAGGTACAAAGTTAAATTTCGATCTTGCTTTTCATCCACAAAGCGATGGACAATCAAAAGAATAATTGATTCTTGAAGATATGCATAGATGTTGTGTATTGGAATTTCAAGGAAGTTGGGAAAGATACTTACCGTTGGTGGAATTTGCTTACAATAATAGTTATCGACGAGCTTGAAAATGGCACCTTATGAAGCATTGTATGGTCGTAAGTGTCGAACGCCTTTGTATTGGACTGAACTCAAGGAAAATCAGATTTATGGAGTTGATCTAATAAAAGAAATCAAGAAAAGTGAAGGTAATTCGAGATTGTTTGAAAGTCGCTTCGGATAGATGTAAATCTTATGCGATTTAAAACGAAAGGACATTGAATTTCAAGTTGGTGATAAAGTATTTTTAAAGGTGTCTCCGTGGAAGAAAGTCCTTAGATTTGGACGGAAGGGCAAATTAAGTCCGCGTTTTATTGGGCGTATGAAGTAATTGAAAAAGTTGGACCGATAGCATATCGGTTAGCATTACCACGAATTAGAGAAGATTCATGATGTGTTCCACGTATCGTATTACGTCGGTATCGTTCGGATCCTTCACATGTAGTTTCACCGCGAAATTGAACTACAACCAGATATGACCTACGAAGAAGAACCGATTAAGATTTTAGCTCGAGAGGTCAAACAACTAAGGAATACAAATGTTGCACTTGTGAAGGTGTTGTGGCAAAGGCATGGAGTAGAAGAAGCTATATGGGAATCCGAAGAAACTATGAGAAATCAATACCCACATCTATTTACAGGTAAGATTTTCGAGGACGAAAATCCTTAAAGGGGGGAGAGTTGTAATATCCCGAATTAGGGCCTAATTGGAATAGTGGTTTCGTGACCATAAATCCGAGATAGAAATAATTATTTTATAATTATTTTGAGGTTTATGATATGATTGCATGATTGTGTGAAAATTTCGTGATGAAATTCTATGCCTAAAGTGCTTAAATTGAAAGTAGGGACTAAATCGAATAAGTTGCAAAACTTGCATTCTAGAAGTTTTAGTATGAAATTGTTTTGGAAAATTAATGAGGAGGTCTTAAATAGCAATTTGACCAATTTTAAGTTCATGGACAAAATTAGGACATGGAAGGAATTTTGGAAAGTTTAGTAGTAAGGGTATTTTGGTCATTTAGTTATTAAAATAAATTAAAAACAAAATTAAAAGCCAATTTTGTCCATCTTCTTCATTAGGCCGAAATTTCAAGGGTTCTCCATAGCTAGGGTTTGTTTCAAGCTTCCAAGCTCCATAGTAAGTGATTCCAAGCCCCGTTTTTAATGTTCTTTACGTTTTTGGAATCCCGGTAACTCGATAAAGCTTATGTTAGCAATAATTTAACCTAGGGTTTATATTTGGAAAAATACCCATAGGTGAAATTTGTGTATTTTGATGTTTTATGATAGAATATGAAGTTTTAAATTATGTTAGACAACTTGTGCTACTCGGTTTTGAGCGAAAACGAGTAAAAGGGCTTAATCGGTAAAAATACCTAATAGTCATAAGTACATGTTAGAGTGAGAATTTGATGTTGCCATAGAAGAGAAAAGTGATCAGCATGTTGTAAAACATAAGAATAAGGAATAAAGTTTAATCCAGAGCTTAGGGGCAAAAATGTAAATATGCAAAAGTTTAGGGCAAAATTGTAATTTTGCCAAAATTTGAGTTAAGGATTAATTTGATAATGTGAGTATTAAATGAGCTAAATGTGTTATTTTAGATCAAGAAAGACGTGGAATCGACCTCAATCGAGGAAAAGAAAAGATTGTGGACTAAATTGCAAAATCCTTGTATTTTGGTACCAAGGTAAGTTCATGTGTAAATAATGTAGCATAATTGTTATTTTTAAGTTATTGATATTAATTATGTGTTATGCTGAATTTCATTATGAAATGTATGCTTTGTGGTTAATTTCAAATAATATGTAAATTATGTGAGCTACTTGTTAAATATAATTGTTCTGAGTATTGATTTGGCATTCTACGGAAGGCGGCAAGGATAAGTGTTAGAGAAAAATCCCGTTTGAACCTTAGGAATAGATTAGGATACAAGTGACATGTCACTAGGATGGTTGAGCATCCGAACTCGTTGAGTTGAGTCCGAGTTCACTTATGGATGCGAATGTCCGAACTCGTTGAATTGAGTCCGAGTTCGTGAGATGTAACTAGGCATCCGAACTCGTTGAGTTGAGTCCGAGTTCACTTATGGATCTGAACGCCCGAGCTCGTTGAGTTGAGTCCGAGTTAAACTATGGGCGGGTTACATGATTGCTTGATTGAATATGTGGCACTTATGTGCAATTTATCCGTGTATCCAATTATATTCCAATGTGTTCAACGGGTAAAGTTCTACTCAATGGAGGAATATTCGAGATGTAAAGAGAGCGTATTGGTGAGTGATGTGAAATGGATATTTTGGACGGTATGTATTTAACCCTCGGGTTGAGTATTGATACAACCACTATAAGGTAAAAGATGATGAAAATGATCAGAAATGTGATATGTGTTTTAGTGATGTATGCTAATGTTGATTGGTATAACTGTTTGTTATGTTACTTATTATTTGCATATGAACTTACTAAGCATTTATGCTTACTCCCTCCTTCTTACTCATTGTAGTTTTGGACAAGCCATTTCGAGAGTCGGGATAGGTCAAGGCTCATCACACTATCCAGGAAGACTTTTGGTAAATGGCTTGTAAATTTAAGTATGGCATGTATAGCAATATACCTATTTTGTGTAAATGATCTTATGGTATGGTTGTGGAATGGTTGAGGAAATGCTTGATCATGATAAATTATGAAAATGGTTAGTGTAGATTATGTTTGATGTTAAGGAAAACTATTAAGATACTTAGTGCATAAAAACTCATAAAAAGGATGAAATTTGCCATAAACAGAATACTGCAGCAACACTGACGCGAGTTTGAAAATTTACTAAAAATCATAGAAATTGAATTTGGTGATGGACTACATATAAAGTTGAAGCTTATTATGTCTAGTTTCACATGAAACAAATGAAACAGGTAAAGGAATTATATGTTAGAATATATTTGAATTTTATTGAAACAGGGTCATAGCAGTTTTTGAATCCCCTGTTCCAACTTTAGAAATTCATCATAAATTATAAAGATATAATTAGGTGGTATATTTTATATCCTCAGAATCCTTATTGAGTCTAGTTTTAGTAGAAACAAATCTCATAGTCATATGAATTTTGTACAGAGAGAAATGTGGTTCGTAGTAAACAGAGGTCAGACCAGTCGAGTCCCGAAATAGGGGTAACTTTAACTAATATACTGTACTAATTGTCCCAACCAAAAATTCTATAAAAAAATTAGTAGATAGGTATATGAGTCTAGATTCAGGGAAAATTTACGGATCTTGATTTCGAGTTTCTTAACTCGAGATATGATTTTTCTTGTGACTGTGATGCAAGTAGCTTAAAAGCTGTGAATGTAGAAACAATAATCCAAAGTTCTAAAAATGTTAAACTAAGCTTAGTAACACCTCATACTCGACTCCGGCGATGGTCTCGGGCGTGGGGGCGTTACATGCATATATCTATAAAAATTGTTAATGCCTAAGTAAGATGTTGGGTTGTACATGACTAGAGAAAATATATATATATATGCGTATGGTGTTTGATAGTTAACCATTAAGTCATATGTACCTCAACCTTATAATATACATGTATTATATTAAATCGCCTATTTGATTTGAAATTAGATGAATTCAATTGTTTTAAATTAAGCTCAAGAGCAAAGAGGATCTAGATCTGATAAGGGAAAGGAAAAAGCAATCGAATAGCCGTTGAAGTCGTTCGACAACATCCGAGGTAAGTCTTCGAGTAATGGAACTTAGTTTATGATTTGATTAAGTCATGACATATAAGCATAACAAATAAACGGTGATATGATGATTCTAATTGAATTATATATTGAGGTAATTGGTTCATACTTATGACGGGCATCCGAATGCGTATAGAGATCATGTTATAAAGCAAATCAAAATCATGCCCTTTGTATGTGGCTATTGAGCCGAAAATGGTAATGGTTGATAAGTGTCTTGTGTTTGAGTTCTAGTAATGAAAATGAAATATAGATGTGTTATGATTTATTGATATATGTGCATGATTATTCAGATGATAACAGGACTAAGATCCGAAGGCATTTGTGTGTGTTACTATATCCGGGCTAAGTTCCAAAGGCATTTGTGCGAGTTACTATATCCGGGCTAAGTCCCGAAGGCATTTGTGCGAGTTACTATATCCGGGCTAAGTCCCGAAGGCATTTGTGCGAGTTGCTATATCCGGCTAAATCCCGAAGGTACTTGGGTTTGGAAATGAGTGATCTTGCTGTAATAATTTCAATTAATACGCTCATAAAATCCAAACGATAAGGTATGTTTCGTATATGCATAGGAAAGTTGATTCCTTTTAAATAGTATTCGCTCAATTGATTAACAAACTTCCGGCCTTAGATAGGTTTGATCCCCTGTGTATGAATATACTGGTTGAAGCATGAAGTAAGTATGATTTTGGGAATATGCGTATATGCAATTATTCATTTAGTCATATGAACACTATACTTTAGTCGTAAATAATTTCATTACCTAAACTTACTAAGCATTAAAATGCTTATTCTGTTGCTTTGATTCTCTATTTTATAGATTTTGTTCGTCAGCTATCGGACTCGGGAGTGTCAAAGTCGAAGTCGTCCACACTATCAAAGCCCTTTTGGTACTCTTTTAGTTGAACTTTGATAATGGCATGTATAGGACTGACCTTTGTTGTTAATTAAGTACCTTTTGGTAATGTATATATATTCGGATAGCCATGCGAAAATGGCTTATATATATTTTGAACATAGCATTATAATCATTTTGTATATATGGTTATTGAGTGGTGTGGAAATGCTTGGTAATGATTAGCCATTGGAATGGTTAATCATGACCATATTTGGTGCTAAGTATGTCAAATTGCTAGTTGATTCAGGGAAAACTATGAAATAGGTGAAATTTACCTTAAAATAGATGCTGACAGCAGCAGTGATGTGAGTTTGAAAAATCACTAAAAATAGTAGAAATGGAATTAAATAATGAATAAATTATGTAATAGAATCTTGATGAGTCTATTTTCATATGAAAGAAACGAAATGACCATATGAGCCATATTTTATGAGATGTTTAAGTTTTCGTGAAATAGGGCCAGAGCGATTCTAGATCCCCTGATCTAACTTTGGAAATTCACCATAAATTAACCAGAGATAATTAGAGGTCATTATTTATATGTACAGATTCCTTTTTGAGTCTAGTTTCATTATAAATAAACGGCATAAGTATTGAAGCCCTGTACAGGGAGATATCAAAATCGTAATGTATGAAGGTCAGAGTAGTCAAACCCTGAAATAGGGGAGAATTTAACTAATAAACTGTACTAATTGGCCTGACCAAAAATTATAAAAACAACATTGTAGATGGATATATGAGTCTAGTTTCAGGAAAAATTTATGGAATCGGGTTTTGAATTCTGGAACTCGAGATATGATTTTTAAAGTGACTGTGATGCAGTTAGCCAGCTTGTCTGAAAATTTTAAAATGAACTGTGTAAGTAAATGAATTAAGTTAGTTAACACCTTGTGTTCAACTCCAGAAATGGTCTCAGGTACGGGGTGTTACATACCTTGTGTACATAATTGATACAAAAGCGTCTGAATCGAAGATTGAATTAGTACTAGTGGTTAGTGATTATTCAAATGTGTTTCCAGAAGAATTACCTTAATTGCCACCGATTAAAAAAATCGAATTTGCTATTAAGTTAGTATTGAGAACATCACTGATGTCGATAGCTCCGTATAGAATGGCTTCGACTGAGTTGAAGGAGTTGAAAACTCAATTGCAAGAATTAATAGATAGAGGTTTTGCACAATCGAGTTTTTCACCTTAGGGTGCACCTTTGTTTGTAAAGAAGAAAGATAGATCAATGAGACTGTGTATCAACTATTGACAGCTTAACAAGGTTACGATTAAGAATAAGTATCCTTTGCCAAGAATTGATTATTTGTTAGATTAGTTGAAAGGAGCAACAATATTTTCAAAGATTGATTTGCGATTTGGTTATTATCAATTGCAGGTTAAAGATTTGGATGTACCAAAAACTGCATTCAGGACCGGTACAGGCATTAATATCATCCAAATGATGCTCATCTATGTCCACTTATAAGTCAAGCAGTTACACAGCATAGCACACGGCTTAGCACACGGACATGTGAGGCCATTTCGAGAGTTACACAACCTGGCACATGGGCATGTTGCTTGGCCGTGTGACCTAAGTTAAAGTGTTACACAGCTACGGACACGGGCTAAGACACGGTCGTTTGTTCCTACTTCGAATGTCCATATGACCTAAGACACGGTCGTGTGTCCCAACCGTGCGATCACACAGCCTAGCCATATGGCTGTGTGATTGACACGAGCTCGCCTCTACTTGAGTTGAGTCATATGTAGATTGCCCGATCGTCTACGAGAAGGTGTTGATTAGGATGGATTAGAGAAGTGATTTCAGGTTTGAGTGAGACTTGGATGTCAAAGTTGAGGTTCAAGAAGGGTGATTAGGCTTAGGAAAGAAGGAAGTTAGGATAGTTGGTGGGTTGTTTATGGTTCAGGAAAGAAAATGAAATTCAGTTGATTTGGAATATTTGGGAAATGGACGAATTATGGTATGGTAGGTCTTAAGAACAAGTTGAATCGATATTAGCAAATATCGACCCGAGACTTATGGGTTCTTAAGAAAGGATGGTTGAAACGAAATGGACCTCGACCCACTATCTAGGCAGATAGGAACCTCGGTATAAAGGGGTTTTGAACGCCACACTAAAATTAGTGATAAGTTCGGTTTCGTGAAAGAATTAGGTTGACGCCACTACTAGGTAGATAAGCCAACAAAAATCTTAAACGAGACTTAGAGAAGAAATTCTTACAAAAACAAAAGTTCGGCTACATAAAATTTGGCCAAAAGTTCCTTTCAAAATGTTTTAAACAACTATTTATAGGCAAAATGATAAGCAAGCCGAATGGTCACTCTTGGCAGCTCATTGGACATTTAGAATTGGCTAGAACATGCTAGTATAGGCCTTGGAAATTTCCTTGGAGCTTCCTTAACAGCTGAAGGGATAGATGTGCTCAAATGGCCCTTGGTATGTTGGGCCAAGTGCATGCTTGCAGCTGGACGGTCAAAGGGGCTTTTAAGTCAGCTTGGAAGACTTCAAAGGCCAGCTCCATTCAGCTGAATACTTAGTGAAGAAGCTGTCCATTGCAATGCTCAAGGCGTCACCTAGAATAGAGGAAAAGGCTACTACTGAATTTAATCCTCCTTAACTATTGCTATTCATGAAAAGTCAGCTAGAAAGTGAAGTTAATTCAGCCTTTCCCTAGGCCGATCCATGCATGTGTTCTGCTGCAAATTTAAACCACACTAGAACACATTAAATTCAGCCACCAGCAGCTTCATTTAATCCGTCAACTAGCAGCCAATGACTCATTAAATTAAATCAACCACATGCTCTCCTTGTTATTTCGTCCCATGCTTTACATTTACTACAAAATAAGACAACAATTTAATAAGTTAAGACACATTAAAATTGATAGCAACTAAAACCAATGTAATTTATGTCATGCGGTGGACAAATTAAATTAGCGACAACTAATTTTTCCAAATCGATATATTAAAATTATGTCCTAAACCGGACATATTAAACACCTATATTAATGCTAAACATATGTAATACATTAAATTAAAATGTCCAAATTTAAGTAGTTATTTATTTGAAACAAAATTAACTAATTAACTAACAAGATACTAAATGAATTTATTTGACATAAAAGATGCATAAAATAAATAAATTAAAATCAGCTCAACGAGCTAGCTTTGTATCAAATTGAACTCCTTTGAGCTGAAACGAGCCAAGTCAGCTTGTAGGACGTTGCAACATGAGCTTGTTAAGTTGTTCACTTGCTGCTCGAATTGAGCTGGACGGAGCTCATGGCTGGAAACAAGCTAGGATCAGCTTGCCAACAATGCAATGCTCGGCTCGGTAAGCATTTGTGGGACGGGTTCATATCAGTGATCCTGCAGTGTGAAAAATTCTATCTTTTTCCATGAAATTCTAAATGTTTTTGGTTTAGTCCCGAATTGTTTCTAAAGTGTTTTTAAGGCCTCGAGGGCTCAAATAAGGAACATTATGCATGAGTTTGATTGAATTATCTCATGATTTATGAAATGTTGAAATTGAATGTTATAAGTTACGATTTTATGGTAATGCTCTCAAACCCTATTCTAGTGATGAATACGGGTTAGGGTGTTACATTTAGTGGTATCAGTGCTATAGTTTAGTCGATTCTCGGACTGGACGTAGTGTGTACAAGTCTAGAAATACATGCCATTATATAACCTGTGATAGTGTGATAACTCCTGACTTGTTTGAATATTATGCTTTCATATAGAAATGACATCCAACTGAGTCGACTACAATGAAGTTGAAAGTAACGAGAAAGCCCCTATTCACAGAGGAGTGACGAGTGGCACTAGGCCCTTATCTGAAGGCCAAGGATGAGAGGGTAAGGGAGTTTTTTTTCCATATGATGAATGACTGGTATACCGTGTTTGTACGAACAAACTCGGTGGCTTAACAACCTTCACCCTCACCTATTCCCCAACCAACTCCTGTAGTTCCTCAGAGTTTGGAACCAATGAGAATTAGTAAGCTGCTAGTTGAAAAAAATCGTAAATATGGGGCTGAAGAATTTAAAGCTACAGTTGAAGATGATCCAGGGAGAGCTAAGTTATTGTTAGAGAACACGATTAGGGTTTTTGACGAATTGTCTTGTACACCGGTAGAATATGTAAAATATGTCATTTCTCTATTGAAGGATTCAGTTCACCAGTGGTGGAGCACTTTGGTATCAGTGGTACCGAGAGAGCGAGTTGACCGGGGATTTTTCCAAACTGAGTTTTGAAAGAAGTACATAAGTCAGAGATTCCTTGATAAGAAACACAAAGAGTTTTTTTAGCCTAAACAGGGCCGAATGACAGTGTCTGAGTATGAGAGCGAATTTGTTTGACTGAGTAAGTATGCCGGGGAATGTATACCAACTGAAGTTGATATGTACAAACGGTTTGAAGACGAGTTAAATGAAGACATAAAGTTATTAGTCAGGATACTTGAATTGAAAGAATTTGTTGTTATAGTTGATCGAGCGCATAAAGCCGAAGAGCTTACCAAAGAAAAGAGAAAAGCTAATTATGAAATGAGAGATTTGACAAATATATCAAGGGAAAATCATAGTAGTATCATAACCGTTCATTAGCTTCAGTTTTCTATTCCAGTAGGGATAGAGGTAAACAACATGAGAGTTCAAAAGCTTAAGCTATGTCCATAGAGAGTGTAGGTAGCTTTAAAGTCAATCAATTCAATTATCAACAATGTGGACGTCGACATTTCGGTGCGTGTAAGATGAAAGACGGGGCGTGTTTCAGGTGTGGTTCATATGAACATTTTATTTGAGATTGCCCAGAAAAACCCAAAAAAGAAAAAGCTTAGACTATTCGACCGAGTAACATAGCTGTGAGAGGGAGACCGCCAAGAAACCCTGGAAATATGGGTAATAGCTGTAGTGGGACTAAGGACTCTATTGTGAGATCTGAGGCACGAGAACCAGCTAGAGCATATGCGATCATGCATATGAGATCTGTTGAGTCCATTGAATTTGTGGTTAAAGTAATGAACCCCCTAGGTCAGTATGAACTAGCTGATAAAGTTTGTAAGAACTGTCCTCTTATGATTTGGGGTTGTAACTTTTCGGTCAATTTGATGAGTTTTACATCATTTTGGGTATGGATTGGTTGACTTTGCATGATGCTATTGTGAACTGTGGATGAAAGCTTATTATGTTAAAGTGTCAGAACAGTGAAAAGCTTCAGATTAAGTCAAATAGACTAGATAGTATGTCGAATGTTATTTCAGCTAAGGTTGTAATGCATATCTTGCATACATATTTGATTCTAGAGTTTTTGAATTGAAGCTAGAATTGGTTCCAGTGGTATGTGAGTATCTAGATGTGTTTCTAGAGGAGTTACCCAGGTTACCACTGATCAGAGAGGTTGAGTTTGCTATTGAGTTAGTACCGGGAAGATCTCCGATATCGATAGCTTCTTACAGAATGGCACCTACATAGTTGAAAATACAGTTGCAAGAGTTGACAGATAGGGGTTTTGCTCAACCCAGTTTCTCAGCTTGAGGTGCACCAGGTCTATTTGTTAAGAAAAAGGACAAATCTATGTGATTATGTATTAACTACTGTCAACTCAATGAAGTTACGATAAAAAAACAAGTATCTATTGTCATGTATTGATGATATGTTTGACCAATTGAAGGGTGCAACAGTGTTCTTGAAGATTGATCTTCACTCTGGTTATTATCAGTTTTGAGTTAAAGACTCAGATGTGCTGAAAACTGCGTTCAAGACCAAGTACAGAAATTGTGAGTTTCTTGTGATGCCATTTGGTTTAACTGATGCTCTTGCAGCATTTATGGGTTTGATGAATAGAATTTTCAAACTGTATTTAGACCATTTTATTGTGGTATTCATTAATGATATCTTGATATATTCACGAGATGCGTCAGAGCATGCCGAGCACTTGAGAATTATTTTGCAAACCTTGCATGAAAAGTAATTGTTTGCTAAGTTTAGCAAATATGAATTCTAGCTTTGAAAAGTTAGATTTTTGGGACGTTGTATTAGCCGAGGGCATCAGAGTTGATTTGAGTAAAATTCCAGTTGTTATTGACGGGAAACCTCCTAGAAATGTGTTTAAGGTTAGAAGTTTTTTGGGATTAGCTAGATATTACAGAAGGTTCGTTAAGGGATTCTCGATGATTGTTACACCGTTGATGAGACTATTACAAAAATATGTGACATTTGAGTGGTCTGACAAATGTCAGCAAAGCTTTAATCAATTAAAGGCATTGTTAACTAGGGCACCGGTGTTAGTTCAACCTAAATCGGGTAAAGAGTTTGTAATTTATAGTGATGCATCTTGGAATGGTTTAGTCTGTGTTTTGATGCTAGAAGGCAAGGTGATAGCTTATGCTTCTAGACAATTAAAACTGCTATCTAACACATGATTTAGAGGTTGTGGCAAAATTTTTTTTTTTTGCTTTGAAGATTTGGCGACATCATTTGTACGGTGAAAAGTGCCATATCTTTATAGATCACAAAAGCTTGAAGTATTTGATGTCACTGAAAGATTTGAATCTGAGACAGCGTTGGTGGCTCAAGTTATTGAAAGACTGTAATGCCCCCACGCCCGATACCATCGCCGGAGTCGAGCTTGAGGTGTTACCGAACATAATTTATCAAATTAAGAACTTCGAATCATTTGTTTCTACATTCACAGCTTTCTAGCTACCTACGTCACAGTTACAAGAAAAATCATATCTCGAGTTACAAAACTCCAAATCAAGATCTGTAAATTTTCCCTAAATCTAGACTCATATATCTATTTAATAATTTTTTTGTAGAATTTTTGATTGGGCCAATTAGTACAGTTTATTAGTTAAAGTTACCCCTGTTTCAGGACTTGACTGGACTAACCTCTGTTTACTCCAAACAATATTTCTCTCTATGAAAAATTCATATGACTATGCTGTTTGTTTATCCTGAAACTAGACTCAATAAGGATTCCAATAATATAAAATAAACCACCTAATTATTTTTTTACAATTTATGGTGAATTTCTAAATTTGGAACAGGGGATCCAGAAATCACTCTAGCCCTGTTTCACTAAAATTAAAATATCTTCTAACATATAATTCCTTTACCTATTTCGTTTGTTTTATGTGAAGCTAGAATGTTAGGCTTCAATTTCATATTTAATCCATCACCAAATTAGATTTCTATGATTTTTAGTAAATTTTCAAACTCACGTCAGTGTTGCTGCAATGTTCTGTTTATGGTAAATTTCATCTTTTCATGAGTTTTTATGGACTAGATAACCTATTAACCTTCCATGACATCAAACATGATCTAAATTAGCCATTTCCATGACTTACCATTATCAAGCATTTTCTCAACCAAATAACCACCATATCAGAAAATTATTTACACAAAATAAGTATATTGCTATACATGCCATACTTAAGTTTTACAAGTCATTTACCAAAAAAAAAAGTCCTTCGGATAGTATGATCGAACCTTCGACCTGTCCCGATTCCTAAGTCGGCTTGTTCAAAATACAGTGAATGAAAAGAAGGGAGTAAGCATAAATGCTTAGTAGGTTCATATGCAAATAACAAGTAACATAACAATACAATTATACCAAACAACCTTAGCATGGTATCACCAAAACGTATATCACATTTTTAAACATCATTCATCATCTTACCACCTTATCGTTGTTGTATCTATTTTCAACCTGAGGGCTAAGTACATACCTGTCCAAAGTGTCCATTTCACAACATTTACCAAAACGTCACTTGCATCTTAAGTGTTCTTCCATTTCACTAGAAATTTTACCCGTTGAACACATCGGAATATAACTCGGATACATGGATAATTTGCACATAAGTGCCACATATGTAATCAAGCAATCATGTAACCCGGCCCTAAGTGAACTCGGACTCAACTCAACGAGCTCGGGCATTCGCATCCATAAGTGAACTCGGACTCAACTCAACAAGTTCGGATGCCTAGTTACATCTCACGAACTCGGACTCAACTCAACGAGTTCGGACATTCGCATCCATAAGTGAACTCGGACTCAACTCAACGAGTTCGGATGCTCAACCATCCTAGTGACATGTCACTTGAATCCTAATCTATTCCTAAGGTTCAAACGGGATTTTCCTCAAACACATATCCTTGCCATCTTCCGTAAAATACCGAAACCAATACTCGGTAGCACTTTATATTTAACAAATAATACACATAATTTGCATTTTATTTGAAAATAACCACAAAGCATATATTTCATGATAAAAATCAGCATATCATATAATTAACATCAATAACTTAAAAATAACAATTATGCTACATTATTCACACATGAACTTACCTTGGTACCAAAATATAAAGATTTTGCAATTTAGTCCACAATCTTTTCTTTTCCTCGATTGGGGTCGATTCCACGTCTTTCTTGATTATGGAGCTTGGAAGCTTGAAACAAACCCTAGCTATGGAGAACCCTTGAAATTTCGGCCTAATGAAGAAGATGGAAAAAAATTGGCTTTTAATTTTGTTTTTAATTCATTTTAATAACTAAATAACCAAAATGCCCTTACTACTAAACTTTCCAAAAATTCCATCCATGTCCAATTTTTGTCCATAGACTTAGAAATTGGTCAAATTGCTATTTAAGACCTCCTCATTAATATTCCAAAGCAATTTCATACTAAAAACTCCTAGAATGCAAGTTTTGCAAATTATTCGATTTAGTCCCTAATTTCAATTTAAGCACTTTAGACATAGGATTTCATCACGAAATTTTCACACAATCATGCAATCTTATCATAAACAACAAAATAATTATAAAATAATTATTTCTATCTCAGATTTTTGGTCATGAAACCACTATTCCAATTAGGCCCTAATTCGGGATATTACAACTCTCCCCCCTTTAAGGATTTTCCTCCTCGAAAATCTTACCGGTAAACAGGTGTGGGTATTGGTTTCTCATAGTTTCTTCAGGTTCCCATGTAGTCTCTTCTACCCTGTGCTTTTGCCACAATACTTTCACGAGAGTGACACTTTTATTTCTTAGTTGTTTGACTTCTCGAGCTAAAATCTTAATCGGTTCTTCTTCGTAAGTCATGTCCAGTCGTAGTTCAATTTCTGTCGGTGAAATTATATGTGAAGGATCTGAACGATACCGACGTAACATAGATACGTGGAACACATCATGAATCTTCTCTAATTCAGGTGGTAATGCTAGCCGATATGCTACCGGTCCAACTTTTTCAATTATTTCATACGGTCCAATAAAACGCGGACTTAACTTGCCCTTCCGTCCAAATCTAAGGACTTTCTTCCATGGAGACACTTTCAAAAATACCTTATCACCAACTTGAAACGTGATTTCCTTCGTTTCAAATCGCATAAGATTTCATCTATCCAAGCGACTTTCAAACAATCTCGAATCACTTTCACCTTTTCTTGGTTTCTTTTATTAGATCAACTCCATAAATCTGATTTTCCTTGAGTTCATCCAATACAATGGCGTCCACATTTACGACCATACAATGCTTCATAAGGTGCCATCTTCAAACTCGTCTGATAACTATTATTATAAGCAAATTCTACCAACGGTAAGTACCTTTCCCAACTACCTTGAAATTCCAATACGCAACATCTGAGCATGTCTTCAAGAATCTAAATTACTCTCTCTGATTGTCCATCAAGTTGTGGATGAAAGGCAGTGCTGAAATTTAACTTTGTACCTAATGCCTCTTGCAACTTTTGCCAAAACCGTGAAGTAAATCTCAGATCTCTATCTGAAAGGATTGACAAAGGTATTACATAAAGTCTAACAATCTCACGGATATACAATTTAGCCAACTTATTAAGAGAATAATCCATACGTACCAGAATAAAATGAGCCGATTTAGTCAATCTATCAACTATTACCCAGATGGCATTTTTCTTCCCCGGAGTTAACGGCAACTCTGATATAAAATCCATGTAATCCGATCCCATTTCCATTCAGGAACCATGATAGGCTAGAGTAACCCCGAAGGTACTTGGTGTTCTGCTTTCACTTGTTGACAAACTAAGCACTTTGATACAAACTCGGAAATATCTCTTTTCATTCCACTCCACCAGTACATTTTCTTCAAGTCATTATACATTTTCATACTGCCTGGATGAACCACCAAACAGCCATTATGTGCTTCATGCAAAATCTTTTGAATCAACTCATCATTTTTCGGTACACAAATTTGATTTTTAAACATCAAACAACCATCAGAACCGATTCTGAAATCTGATCCCGTATCAGCTTCACACTGCTTTCTCTTGGCTTGCAAATCTTGATCATTTTTCTGAGCTTCAGAAATCTCTTGTAAAAACATCGGTCTAGCTCTTAACTCTGCTAGAATCGAACCATCATCTGACATTTTCAACTGAGTGTTCATAACTCTCAAAGCAAACAACAACTTTCTGTTTAAAGCACTGGCAACCACATTCACTTTTCCCGGATGATAATCAATAACAAGCTCGTAATCTTTCAATAACTCCAACTATCTTTGCTGTCTCAAATTCAAGTCTTTTTGTGACATCAAGTACTTAAGACTTTTGTGGTCGATATATACCCGGCACTTTTCACCATACAAATAATGTCGCCAAATCTTCAAAGCAAACACCACCGCAGCTAATTCCAAATCGTGAGTAGGATAATTCCTCTCATGAGGTTTTAACTGCCTCAAAGCATAAGCCACCACTTTTCCTTCTTGCATGAGTACACACCCCAAACCATTTAGAGAAGCATCACTATACACCACAAATTCTTTACGATTAATTTGTACTAACACTGGTGCCTCTGTTAATAACTTTTTCAATTCTTCAAAACTCAGTTGACATTCTTCCGTCCATTCAAATTTAACATTCTTTCGGGGTAGTCTAGTCATAGGAGCAGCAATTATAGAAAATCCATTTACAAACCACCGATAATACCCAGCTAGCCCCAAGAAACTTCTAACCGGTTACATTTTTCGATGATTTCCAATCAACAATGGCTGAAATTTTACTAGGATCAACCCGTATACCATCACCGAAACAATATGACCCAAAAATCCAACTTCCCGGAGCCAAAATTCACTTTTACTAAACTTAGCATACAGCTACTTATTTCTCAAAGTTTGCAAAACTATCCTCAAATGCTCAGCATGCTCTGTCTCATCTTTTGAATAAATTAAAATATCATCTATAAACACCACAACAAATTTGTCCAAGTATGGCCGAAATATGCGATTCATTAAATCCATAAACACAAAGAGAGCATTTGTCAACCCGAATGGCATAACTAAAATTCATAATGACCGTACCTTGTTCTAAAAGCGCTTTTAGGCACATCCGACTCTTTTACCCACAGCTGGTTATACCCAGATCTCAAGTCAATCTTTGAAAACCATGTCGCTCCTTTTAGCTGATCAAACAAATCATCAATTCTTGGCAACGGATACTTGTTTTTGATTGTCACCTTGTTTAACTATCGATAGTCAACACACAACCTCATAGAACTATCCTTCTTTTTCACAAATAACACGGGAGCACCCCAAGGTGAAAAACTCAGTCTCACAAAGCCTTTATCAGTCAACTCTTGCAACTGCGACTTTAACTCTTTGAACTCTGTTGGTGCCATTCTATATGGAGCAATCGAGATTGGAGTTGTTCCCGATATCAAATCAATACCAAATTCTACTTCCCTGACTGGAGGCAAACCCGGCAATTCTTCTGGAAATACATTCGCAAATTCACACACAACCGGCACTGATTCAACTTTCTTTTCAACTTTCGTTTCAACTTCTTTTGTATTAATTACATATGCCAAATAAGCTTCATAACCCTTTCTCAAATATCTTTGAGCAGACATTGAAGAAATCACACTAGACAATGCCTCTGATTTATCTGATTCAACTCGCAGAGTTTCACCATTTTCACACTTTAATTTTATAACCTTCTCTTTGAAATTTATTATAGCATCATGTAATGTCAACCAATCCATACCCAAAATAACATCAAACTCATCAAACGGCAACAACATCAAGCCAGCCGGAAAGTAATGACCCCGAATCATTAAAGGACATTTCTTGCATACTTTATCAACTATCACACATTTGCCTAACGGATTCGACACTCTAATCATAAATTTTGTGTTCTCAATAGGTATATTCATACTAGACACCAGTTTCATGCATACATATGAATAAGTAGAACCGGGATCAATCAAAGCAATAACATTAACATCATAAAGAGAAAATATACCGGTAATCACATCGGGTGAGGAAGCATCTTCACGCGCTTTAATAGCATAAGTTCTAGCCGGAGCCCTTCCTTCAGGTCTAACTGCTGTATCTCTGGCTACATTCTTACTGCTTGCTTCACTCCCAGCTTTTCTTGGATACTTTCCCCTCGAATCTGTACCACTTGCTTTTGTATACTGAAATTTTTCTTTCTCAGCTCTCTCTGGGCAGTCTCTAATAAAATGATCTGGAGAACCACATTGAAAACATTCATTTACTTTGCACGGACCAAAATGATTTCTACCACACCGCTGGCACTCGGGTTTAACAAATCTCGAGTTCCCTACACTGGCTGCATAAGTAGTCTGGGACTTAGGACCCACATTTTGCTTCTTAGAATTCCCATATGATTGCCCAGCTGAAACTTGGGAACGAGGATTCATATTTCTTGACTTTTCGGGTTGCTATGAGGGTGCATTACTCATTGGTCTTTTCTTCCAATTTCGTGTCTCAGATTCTACCTTTTTCTTTTCCTTAAGTAGTTCTTCAGCCTTGCAAGCTTGATTGACAAGTACCACCATTTCTTTTAGTTCAAGGATCCCAACAAATACCTTGATGTCTTTGTTGAGCCTGTCTTCAAATCGTCGGCACATCTTGGCCTCTATAGGAACATATTCTCTGGCATTCTGTAGGAACATATTCTCTGGCATACTTACTCAATCAAACAAACTCTCTTTCATATGCTGTAACTGTCATATTACCTTGCTTCACTCAAGAAACTCTTTACATTTCGATCAATAAATCTTTCACTAATATATTTCTTCCAAACTCTTCTTGAAAGAATTCTGTGTTACCCTCTCTTCGGTACCACCAAATCAAAGTCTTCCACCAATTATAGGTGAATCCCTCAACAAAGATATAGCACATTTCAAACATTCTTCAGGTGTACAAGACAATTCATCAAATACTCGGATAGAATTTTCAAGCCAAAACTCTGCTTTCTCGGCATCATCATCAATATTTGCCCTAAATTCTTTGGCCCCTTGTTTACGAATTCTGTCAACTGGAGTTCTGTGAAATTTTATCATATCCACACCCTGAGGCATCGGGGGTATAGGTTGAGGAATTGGGGGAGGTGGGGGAGGTCGTACATTTGGGTTCGTACAAACGAACTCAGTGTACCATGCACTCATCATTTGGAGAAAGGCTTCCCGATCCCTTTCTCCTTCTCCCGACCAACAAGAGGAGGTGGATTTTCAGTCGGTCTGTCTGCCTTCACTGGAGTGGCATTACTCTCTACTTCATCTGCCACACTGGATCGAGATCCATTTACTATATAAAAATCATTTAAAAAGGTTAAAAGTCGTCACGCTATCACAATTTATACATATGGCATGTATAGCAAAATCCGTACATACAACACGTAGTCCAAGAACTAACTAAACCTGCTCTGATACCACTAAATGTAATGCCCCCACGCCTGAGACCGTCGCTGGAGTCAAGCTTGAGGTGTTACCGAACATAATTTATCAAATTAAAAACTTCGAATCATTTGTTTCTACATTCACAGCTTTCTAGCTACCTGCATCACAGTTACAAGAAAAATCATATCTCGAGTTACAAAACTCAAAATCAATATCCATAAATTTTCCCTAAATATATACTCATATATCTATTTACTAATTTGTTTCTAGAATTTTTGATTAGGCCAATTAGTACAGTTTATTAGTTAAATTTACCCCTGTTTCAGGATTTGACTGGACTAACCTCTGTTTGCTTCGAACCATATTTCTCCCTGTGAAAACTTTATATGACTATTCCATTTATTTATCCTAAAACTAGACTCAATAAGGATTCCAAGAATATAAAATACACCACCTAATTATTTTTGTACAATTTATGGTGAATTTCTAAAGTTAGAATAGGGGATCCAGAAATTGCTCTGGCCTTGTTTCACTAAAATTAAAATATCTTCTAACATATAATTCCTTTACCTGTTTCGTTTGTTTTATGTGAAACTAGACATGTTTGGCTTCAATTTTATATTTAATCCATCCCAAATTCGATTTCTATGATTTTTAGTAAATTTTCAAACTCACGTCAGTGTTGCTGCAATGTTCTATTTATGGCAAATTTCATCTTTTCATGAGTTTTTATAGACTAGATAATCTATTAACCTTCCATGACATCAAACATGATCTAAATTAGCCATTTCCATGACTTACCATTATCAAGCATTTTCTCAACCAAATCACCACCATATCACAAAATTATTTACACAAAATAAGTATATTGCTATACATGCCATACTTAAGTTTTACAAGTCATTTACCAAAAAAAAAAGTCCTTAGGATAGTATGATCGAACCTTCGACCTGTCCCGATTCTTGAGCCGGCTTGTTCAAAACTACAGTGAATGAAAAGAAGGGAGTAAGCATAAATGCTTAGTAGGTTCATATGCAAATAAAAAGTAACATAACAATACAATTATACCAAACAACCTTAGCATGGTATCACCAAAACATATATCACATTTCTAAACATCATTCATCATCTTACCACCTTATCGTTGTTGTATCTATTTTCAACCTGAGGGCTAAGTTCATACCTGTCCAAAGTGTCCATTTCACAACATTTACCAAAACGTCACTTGCATCTTAAGTTTTCTTCCATTTCACTAGAAATTTTACCCGTTGAACACATCGGAATATAACTCGGATACATGGATAATTTGCACATAAGTGCCACATATGTAATCAAGCAATCATGTAACCCGCCCCTAAGTGAACTCAGACTCAACTCAACGAGTTCAGGCATTCGCATCCATAAGTGAACTCGAACTCAACTCAACGAGTTCGGATGCCTAGTTACATCTCACGAACTCGGACTCAACTCAACGAGTTCGGACATTCGCACCCATAAGTGAACTCGCACTCAACTCAACGAGTTCGGATGCTCAACCATCCTAGTGACATGTCACTTATATCCTAATCTATTCCTAAGGTTCAAACGAGATTTTCCTCGAACACATATCCTTGCCATCTTCCGTAAAATACCGAAACCAATACTCGGTAGCACTTTATATTTAACAAATAATACACATAATTTGCATTTTATTCGAAAATAACCACAAAGCATATATTTCATGATAAAAATAGCATATCATATAATTAACATCAATAACTTAAAAATAACAATTATGCTACATTATTTACACATGAACTTACCTTGGGACCAAAATATAAAGATTTTGCAATTTACTCCACAATCTTTTCTTTTCCTCGATTGGGGTCGATTCCACGTCTTTCTTGATTATGGAGCTTGGAAGCTTGAAACAAACCCTAGCTATGGAGAACCCTTGAAATTTCAGCCTAATGAAGAATATAGACAAAAATTGGCTTTTAATTTTGTTTTTAATTCATTTTAATAACTAAATGACCAAAATGCCCTTACTACTAAACTTTCCAAAAATTTCATCCATGTCCAAATTTTGTCCATAGACTTAGAAATTGGTCAAATTGCTATTTAAGACCTCCTCATTAATATTCCAAAATAATTTCATACTAAAAACTCCTAGAATGCAAGTTTTGCAAATTACTCGATTTAGTCCCTAATTTCAATTTAAGCACTTTAGACATAGGATTTCATCACAAAATTTTCACACAATCATGCAATCTTATCATAAACATCAAAATAATTATAAAATAATTATTTCTATCTCGAATTTGTGGTCACGAAACCACTATTCCGATTAGGCCCTAATTCGGGATATTACAAAGACTATGATTTGATTATTGACTATTATACAGGTAAGGCAGATGTAGTTGTTGATGCTTTGAGTAGAAAGTCTTTGTTTATTGCAATACTATATTATTGCAATATTCATACTATGGGCGTTACTACATTCAGAAGTAGTCATTTACTATCACAGCAGACTTAATTTCGTGTTTATTGTCCAGGAGGACTTACCCTATTCCGTGTTTACTTTTCCAGTGGACTTTATATATGTTTTGTGTTTACTGTCCCAGCGAACTTACTCTATTTCGTGTTTACTATCCTGGTGAACTTTATCACTGTTTCGTGTTTACTGTCTTGATGGACTTTATCTTTGTGGATGCCATGGAGATTTTTATCCTTGGTCTTACCCATCATAATTGGCTACCATAGTGTCATTCATTTATGGTCTTACATCGTATGCCTTATACCTTTCTACCATGGTGTCTTTCATCCATGGTCTTTCACTATGTACCACATACCAGACTATCATAGTCGTTTTCATCTATGGTCTTATGCCATTTAACTTATACTAGACTGCCATAGCCTCTTTCACCTAAGGTCTTACCCTATATTCCATCATCATGGTGTCACCCTGAAGGACTAGTCAATATTGTCGTTGTTGTAAATGCCATTCCATTGTTTAATTTCCCAAATCCTCCTCCCATTACCTCTTTAACACCACCTAACCTTGATGCTCGAACACCATAATGTTCCCTCCGCAAGATCTAGAGCTTTGCCCAACATGGTAACTAATAGGTTCACTCTCTATTTCCCTTCCAAACTTCGTCTAACCCCTTGAGGTTTCCAACAATTATACTGTGCATACTCATATCATCATGGTTCATGCCTATGCAAACATGACATGCTTAACAACATAGACCTTCATAACAGGTCCAAAGTCTAAAACTCACCTTAAAATTTATCATCTCCATAGCTTATTTCTTCTCTCGAACATGAGAGCTTGCATTCTCCAGACAATAGCTTACAACAAAAATTCTACTAGTTAAACTTCCACTACATCTTAAAAATTTAAGCTTTCATAGCATGCAAAACCCTTGAAATGGCTCTAATGTCTATAACTTAATCCTACGTACACAGAAGGGATAAGAACCTTACTCGCTTAATGGTTTTCCTACATTTTTAGCTTCATCCTCATGAAGTTTGCTCCATGCAGAACCTTTCATGGCTACTATTTCTTTGAGCTACCGAAGAAGATGAAGAACAGGAGAAATTGGAACATGTTCGAGATGAAAATCATCCATGGGAGCCATCTTCCAAGTATTTCTAGCCTTTCTTACACTATTACCGACCTCATGTGTACCTCCCATTACTAATTATGTTGTCTCCCACTAAGGAACTAGCTTGTTCCATCCTAACCAAACCAGAATTGGATCCCAACATGTCCAATTCAGTTTCCAGCTTTCCTATTTCTCCCAATATATGCTGCCAGGTTGCAATCTCTTTCAAATTTATCCCTTAATTATTCTAAATTTTAGGTTATCAGAAATCAGAGTGTTACATTTGTCCTAGTTCAATCTCGAGTTAGCAAAAGAGCTTTTGTAAGCTCATATAAGATTGAAAATGATTATGAATCATATTATGAGCGTGTAATGTAGCACCCTGAAATAAGGCCTAGGATTTTAGGGTATTTTAGGGATTTTAGACTTAGAGTGTTCGAAATTTTACGACATGGTTTATCAGTAATTTTTTTACTATGGTTTTTGGGAAATTAAATCAATTTCTGAAAATGAGTTTTAAAGACCTTTAATTTTGAAAAATTTTACTGATTTGTAAAAGAGTGGAAACCTAGAGTTTTTAAAAGGCCATTAGACTAGATTTTAAAATTCAACCTAAAAACCCACATTTATAGTTTTATTCTCACATTAGTCTTATTCTCCTCTCGTACTTGAGCCGTCCATAGTTCTCCCAACTCTCCCAATCAATTTTGAATTCCAAATTCTAGTTTCTTTCGATTTCTATCATCTCTTAAGTTATAAATCTCCAAAGAAGTTAAGAAAAAACCTAAAACACTATAGATTTTTCCATTTCCAAGCTTTTGGGGTTTTTAAATTTTCACTCAAACTCTTCGATTTTCATCAACGAAAGTAACGGTTCATCTTTCCATTAGTTTTAAATGTTATTTAGTCTTTAAAACCAAGTTTTTAGCGATTAAATCACATGTTTTGAAAAAAAAGTAAATAATTAGCTTGTTAGTGGTGGATTTCAGGATTTTCGAGTAAAAACATGGTTGCAAAGTGTTTTTCAATTAGTTTTGACATGATTAAGAGATTCCTCAACTTACTTTGAAGTTTTGTTAAAGATTTCTTGAGTGTTAGTGAAATTTTGAAAAATAGCCATAAAACATATCGAAAAAGTCAATACTATAATTGAGTATTTTATTGTTGTTTAAAGGTTGGAAATTAGTCGTAGGTGAATAATTAGATGAATGAAATGTATTTTAGGTGAACCAATTAAGTTTAGATCGAGATATTTGGATTTCAATTTGGTTATGTTAAAGGTTTCGGCTACATGAGAACATAGCTTAGGCTTATGTTTTTGATTGCTTGTGGTAAGTCCTTAGCTAATTCTTGAATGTATTATTGTGTGAATTATTTTCTTGAATCTCTAGATTCATTAGGACCTTCAACGAGTAGAGATAACTGCAACGAAAAGCTAATTTAAGCTTTCGAATTTTTGGCGAAAGCGTGTTGGTGAGATTTTGGAATAATTGCTTGTGGACATGACTCAATGCGTTATTTGGAAATTTAGTATTAGCCTAAACCCCTACTCTAAATTTTGAGTGTAAGGTTTCTCATATCTATTGTAACACTCCAAACCCGGCCTGGACGTTATGATCAAATCTGGTGATGTCACATTGAAGTATTTTTTGCAAAGCGTGATATCGTTTGAAAAGCCCAATCTTTACTAAGCCTCTTTGTGTGATCTAAAATATGGTTTTAAACCTTGCGTCACTATCAAAATTATTTACTTTAAAACGTTATTAATTTCAAAATGCCGTTTGTAGCAGAAGCTTTATAAAACAGTTGCGTACTAGTGTTTACTTGCAAAACGTTGTTTTCTTGCTGTAGCTCTTAAAACCGTTTATGTATTCATGGTATTTTTGAAAAACATTTATCTTTCAAAAACCCGTGTCCTACTGCTAGCAGATATAAATAAAACCCCAAATTAAAATAAAAACTTAAAGAGGCCTTATTACAGAAAATACCCAAATTAAACTACTTATAATTTAAAAATCAAAAATAGAAGCATGCGTGGTTGTGTGGCCACCTTCAAGTCCATTGCAGATTACCTGCACAGATAATCAGAAGGGTGAGTTTATGAAAACTCAGTGTGTAATCCCTTAATAAACAAACAGTCAAACATATAGTGAGCAAATACAGTCTGGGCCTAAGCCTTTTTTAGTAACAATGGCAATATCAGTTTAGGCTTTAGCCCATCTCAATACAGAAATAGTCATATGTTCGGGCCTTTGCCCTTTACAGTAACAGTAAATAGTGCAGTAACAGTAAATAATGTAACAACCCAATTTAGACCCTATTTGGAATGGTGGTTTCGAGACCATGAATTCGAGTCAGAAAAATATTTTAAAATTATTTTCTGCGTTTATTATGTGTGAATATATATATCTGTGAAATTTTTGTGATTTAATTTTGTCGTTTGAGTGCCGATTTAATAAAAAGGGCTTAATCGCATAAAATGAAAATTTGAAGGTTAAATGTGAAAGTGCTTAATTGATGTTGTCTTTGTAATGTGAAGCACTTATAATGCAATTAAGCCATTGACAATTTGAGTGGACAGTAACGACCATGAATTATACTGGTTTTATATATTATTATAAAGGTTAATTTAGTAAAACAAGTAATAATATATGTTATAATAAAACATGAAAATTAAATAAGCATGCAAATTTTCTTTGTTCATGACCGAAACAATAAAAGAAAAGAAAGAAACAAAGCCTAGGTTATTCGACTTTTGTCAAGCTTAATTCAAGGTGAGTTCTAGCTCGGTTTTTGATAATTTTTACATTTTTGAGATCGTTGCTATATTATCTACAAAGCCCATGCTTGAATTTTTTATTTTGATGAAATTTTGATGAATATTTTTACATTTTTGTGATGTTAGTTAATGAAATATGAAAGATGTGTTTTGGATTTATATGTTTTGTATTGGAATTTTTGATGATCTTGAGTAAATAGGACTAAATTGAAAAAATAATAAATTGAGGGACTAAAATGTGAAAGAAATGAAATGTATGGACTTGTATGAACACAAGGAACATTCAGCCTAAGCATGGTATGTGCAAATTTTTCATGTTTTGTGTTTTATACAATTTGGACTAAATTGTAAAAAGTGTGAAATGTTAGGGGTAAAATGGTAATTTTCTATTTATGTGTTTTCGGACTAAATTGAGTGAAAATATGTTTGAATGAGTTTAATTTGAATATGTTTAGATCAAGAACCAAAGAAATCGGATTTGGATCGAGGGAAAACTAAAGTTGTTGATTAGCTATCCCGTTCTGTTTTTCATCGTCCGAGGTAAGTTTATAAGCAAATAGATATTGTTAATTTTAATTATGTACAAGTTTATATGCTGAAATTAAATTATGTGAAATTACATAAGTGAAAGCCGAATATACATATGCATGAGAACTAAGTCTACGTGTAATGCCCCGAATTTGGGCCTAGAAGGAATGAGCCTTGAGCGTGGGAACACATAAAAGTTTATGTGTGCGGGAAATATCACAAATTGCATGTTGGCTTTAGTGTCTAAGTATTTGGGCATATTTGGGAGTGTTGGAGAAGTCCTGGGTTCAAACCCGGGCTTTAGCTGAATTTTTTATTTAAGTGAATAAAACCCTTGGTAGTTGGAGGTAAGCCTTTTAAATAATTAAGATTAAAATATGACACAAGATGAGCTTGTAGTTTAGTGGTTATGGCATCATTAAGGTGGGAAGGGAGCTTGAGTTCGAGTCACTCTATGCACAAAGGAGTATTTATTTTACTCCTTTGTTGTGCGAGTGGTGGAGTTTGAATAAAACACTACAAAGGTGGTTGGAATTTGAACTGGTCAAGGAATGGATTATGGAGGAAATCATGGAGGGATTTTAGGAGGAAAAAGGGGAGTTTGAAATGAGGTAAGACTGTACTGAATTTGCTTCAGAAGTACTCAGAAATTTGGCTGGGGAGGGTGCCTTTCATTTTCAGCTTTTGGTGATCATTATTTTTTTTGGTTTTTTTTCCTCTGCAACATCTTAGCCGTATACTTTCCTTAAGTGACCGAATACATTTTGACTTGTTTTCATAACTCCTTCATCTATTCTTTTAAGTACTACGATCAATTCTATTCTGCTTCTTTTTCTATTTTTCACTTCGGCATTCGTTCACCCATACTTTCCCTTTCGGTTAGCCCTCTAGTTGTATTTTCTTTTATTTTGAGTTCTTGCCAAATACCTTTTTCTTCTTTCTTTTTTTCATTTCCTTCGATTTTTGTCAAACAACTATTCTTTTTCCCTCTCTTAATTCCGACTTCTGCAATTGATTCTGAGCAATCGACTAAACATCTACCATCTTGTCTCTATGCACTTCTCTACCTTCACCTCCAATTGTTTCATTGGTCGAATACTCATAGGTGAATATCTGAATTACACTTTCTTTCCGCTTTCAGGCTTTTCCATTCTCTGGTTATTGTCTTTTGGTTCTGTTTTTCACACCAACTATATTATTTTAGTATACTTTTCAGATTAAACTGATTCTCGACTCGTGTACGCTACTCCTTTTATCAATATTTGGTTCTGCGGTCTGGTAAGTGGTGGAGAATGGGGTATAAGGTTCTTGTTGTAATGATATCGTATGTCTAGTGTGAATCTAAAGAAGAAGGGGGTTCTTGTGTAGGTTGTGGCCAAGGGTGATTGGTGCATTGCTTGTGAACTAAAGAGGTGATCGTTTCTGTTGTTGGTAAGGGCATCGCATTTTGGAATTCCATTAGATTTCATTAGTGTTATGAGTTAAGTTTCTAACCAGATATTTAATTTAGTACAAGGTTACTTTGAGCACAATTCGCTTTCATAATCAGGTGTGTTACCGTATGCTATGTTTGATGATTGGTTGAAAAGCCTAAAGCTTGTGTATCTGTATGCGGTATTCGATAATCGTTTGAAAGCCGAAAGTATATGTTGTTTACATTGCTATGATTGTAGATCGAAAAAATGCCGAAAAGCCAGAAATATGGCTTATGATGCACATGGGCGTGCGATTGCACGTGTGGTGAATCGAGCCCACAGACATGGGCATTAGACTATAGAGGCCACCACGAATGCTATTGTGGTCTTGGGCTATTCTGGGCCTCGTTGGGCCGAAATGGGCCGTGTGGGCCCAGTGGGCTTGTGGACCCACACGGATAATGTATGTGATGTGGTAAGTGTTGTTTGGACTATGACGTTTGCATAGCTATGGCTGTTTCTAGGCTAAATGGGCCACACGAGTGTGTGGGCCCACTTGGGCCGAGTATGGGCCTTAGGCCCATCTACACCATTAGGTTTGTTTAGGTTACTTAAGTCGCTCGAGGAGACGATGGACCATCTGTTGGGTCGTTAAGACCCCAGTTTATAAAATTATCGAAATACCCTTGTAGTGTAAAATTGCCGAAATACCTTTGTAGTGTAAAATTATCGAAATATCCCTATAGGGTAAAATGACTGTTTTGCCCTTATGGGTAAATGACTAACTTGGACTATGAATTTGACTGATTTGACTATGATTGTATGACTGTGTTTTAACTGACTTGACTGTGGTTGTATGACTGACATGCTTTTAATATATGTTTAAATGCCTATTACTGAGCATGGCCATTATGCATACACGTGTGAAGATTGAGCATGACATACATGCCATATTGCATGGGGTTGGGACATTGATACGAAGGAAGTTCTGATAGGATCGCACTGGTCGCACGAGATGACTGTGGATCCAGTATTGATCTGTTAAGGCCGCACGGGTCGCATGAGACGACTGTGGACCGATGAACGGCTTAGTGCTGCTTAATCTGTTTATGGCTCTGTGCCAGCCTAAATATGTCTCAGTGCTATCTTGATTATGGCTTTGTGCCAATCATATTTACCTATGGCTATGTGCCTATCATATTTATCGATGACTCTGTGTCGATCATATTTACCCATGGCTGTGTGCCGATTATATTACCATCGCTGATGGCTATATGCTGAATTTATTACAGTTACCGATGGCTTTGTGTCAATTATAATACCGCTACTGAAGGCTTAAAGCCGTATATATATATAGCAGCTTTGTTGCGATTTCGGTTAGTGCTGCAATCAGTGCTGACATTGTAAGTGTAGGGATGGTGTGGGTGAGTTATTCCCCACAGGTAGTGCAGGGTTGGACGGAGGCAAGTGCAGGGTTGGATGGGATAGCATGCATCCATGCATTCACACATTCTATTTTGTTACTGTAACACCCCAAACCCGGCCTAGACGTTATGGCCGAATCTGACATGCCACATTGGAGTTGAAAACCCATGTTCCATTTTAGTGTTTTAAAAACCATATATTTTGTTGAGTTAACAAAGTGAATGGAAGCTGGGCACCAGGTAGGTATCCGAGACAGAGGAGGTGAGCCATGAAGGCTGCTTAAGTACCAAGCTCTTCGATTGGATCCAATCCTAGACATGCCCACGACCATTGCCCCACTTTGTTATATCGAGTTTAAATTTTTTTAAGTGGACGTCTTTGATAAATCGAATAATCATGGTGTTGTGATATTTTGAAATCAAGTATCGTTTGGAAAACACGTTCTAAGTTTAGCCCATTTGTATAATTATCAACCAGTTTTTAAGTTATTAAAAATAAAATAATCCCGAAAAGAAGCAAAAGAAAAGTTAAAATGGCCTTATTACAACCCAAGAATAAATAATAATTAAAGGAAATTTAAAGAAAACCAATGCTTATTTAAAATCCCAAAGGCGATCACCGTGGCCACTCTGAATCCCCTTCGGCTCCAAGTCCCCACATCAAGGCTCACCTACAAGGTTAAGGAAAGAGGGTGAGCTTGGAAACTCAGTGTGCAACAAGCCCCTTTCAAAGCCCAAAACAATATCAGCCTGCTAGGCCTCAGCCCAAGTCCAATCCCAATATGTATATACTGGGCCGTAGCATTTTCATAAATCAAATAACTGGGCCGAAACCTTTTACTGTAAACGGTATGGCTCATAGGCCCATTTCAATATCACATGTATCATCAATGAAAAAAAACAAATGAATGCAAGCCCATTTGGGGAGACTACTCGACCCACCATCCGCTACTCTCCACCCGTACCAACCAACACACCATGTGGGGAATAACTCAACCCACCCAACCAACACACCACTGGCAGCATAGCTGCTTTATCATATATCTGGAGGCCTAGCCTCTTTAATAACTGGGGCAAAGCCCTTTTAATAACTGGGGCATAAGCCCTTTTTAATAACTGGGGCATAAGCCCTTTTGCACTTCCTCCATCCATATAAAAATCCAACCCAATGCATTTATGAATACATCATGTGCATATCATACATATCATGTGCATATCATACATGTCATGTGCATATCATACATACCATGTTTATCAAAATCCCATGCATTAAATTCATTTTTAAACCCTAGGGGTATAATGGTCATTTTTACCTAGGGGCAAAACAGTCATTTTCATATTATTAGAGTAATTCTGTAATTTTACCAAAAATTAGGGTTTCCATGTTCATTAACGGTTACTAACAATTCATGGGTGCAAACAGTGATTCTGGCCCATTTTTAGCGAAATCGAGTTATTGGGCCTAAAAACCCCTAATAGGCCCTACTTAGCCAATTTCGTCATCTAGGCCCATTTAGCCTATATTCCATAACGGTTTTATTAGTCTCGATGCACAATTTAACAGGTTCCCCTTTTCTACCAATTTTTTTACAAATGGGCCCGAAAGCCCATTGGGCCCCACTTTGGCCCCTCGAGGCCCAACTTACTGTGAACGCCAAAAATCACGCTCTTACCGTTTCCAATGTTCCCAATCATCATCTCAACGAATCTAACTAACTAATGAGCGTTCGCTTGCTCACAAGTCCTCGAAATGCCAGAATTTCGGCATTTCGGCTTTTCGGCATTTATCGCTTTAAGCTATGAAGAGGGTTCGTTACACACCTGTTTTGCGATATTCCTCGATGAGATCTCCTACACGATTTCTCCTATAATCAAACGTTAATTAGATCAGCTCACAATAATTCAACCAAATCAAGAACCATCCAATATTAACACTTACACATTCGGCCACCATCCATAATGGCCTTAGGCACCTTACCTTTGCCGAGATTTATGACGAGATCTAGCCACTCCGGTGATCCAAGCTAATCCAAATCGACACTACGCCTTGCTGCTCCTCCACTACAGAAACCATAAAAATATTAAAAGAAGAACCCCATAAGGCCTATACCCATATTCAGCCACCTCTGTGACAGCCTTAAATTGACCCTAGTCGGAAAGTGGTTTCGGGACCACTAAACCGAGACATAAAAATAATTGACCGTTATAGTTGATGCTCAATATATGTACATATACATGTGTGAAAATTTCACGTTTGGATTTTGTTAATTGTAAGTGAATTTTATCAAATAGGACTTATGTGAGAAAATCTAGAAATGTGCTAGGCAATTGTAAAGTGGGCTATTAATGCATAATGTGAAAATGATGGGTTTGCATGTCAATTTACCCAAAAGTTAAGCATGATGGCCGGCCATGTTAAGAGTGGAAACATGTTGCAAACATGTTTAGTTAGTGGTTATGTTAGAAAGAATAAAATAATGAAAAGGAATAGGATGAAAACAAATAAAAGAAAAAAAAGTGTCCATCCTTTCATTTCTTTGCTTGGCCGAATGTCCTAAGAAGAAGGGGAGAGCTTGAGAAAATCAGCCATGGTAGTTGCTAGACCAAGGTATGTTTGATGTTGTCCATGAGATTCATGCATGTTTTAGTTGTTAGTTTGAATTCTATCTATCCCATGGTTGGATTTGGGGTTGTTGGAGAATTGGGATTTGACAAAGAAGCTTAAAATTTTAGTTGATACCTTGAAGCTATTAACATGTTAGTTATATGGATGTGTTAAGTTGCTTGGGATGTTAGCATGAAAGTTGGAATTGTTAAGCTAATTTGTTGGAAGTGCCGAATTTAGGACTAAGAAGAGAATGAGTATTCGGCAAACATAGTGAAAAGGTAGGTGTTGCCGATTGTTAGATTTAGACCATGGGAGTGGCTATAATGGGCATTAAGATGTAGAACTTAAGAAATGTAGTTATATGTGAATTTACATAATGATACAAATAGATGTGAAAATATATGCTAGATTAGGAAAATTTGATTAAGTGTTCATGAGATGAAATTAGGTGTTTAAAAGATGTTATAGTTGACATTGTATATATATACATACATTCGGCCATCTCATTGAGTTTGAAGGTGGTGTTAAATCTAATTGTGATGCCCATTTGGAAGTGTATATATATATGTATAAATATACATAAGTATGCCTGTTCGTGATGTTACCTTTAATTATGTGTATAATCGACTAAATGGGTAATTAGTGAGGATGGTTGCGAATATACAAACATACATATGCATGTGTAATTGAATTATGAATGTTTAGCAAGATGGTTAAACTAGTTGATTTATTGATTAAGCTCAAGGAGTTAAAGAAGGAGAATCAAGCAAGGGAAAGACGAAGGTCATCGAGTAGCCGACTTGGAACTATTTTACCCAACACAAGGTAGGTCACTAAGCATATATTTTGTATTGATTTAAATAGACATAATGTCTATGTAATTATGCCGAAAGGAATGATAAATTTATATACATGTATGTATGTGGTGATGAAAGTATTGAATGAAAAGAAAAGAGGTGAGATGTATTGAGTTGTTGATTTCGGCACTAAGTGTGCGGGTATAAACATTTGTGATCATGAGAATGGCACTAAGTGTGCGGGTTTAAAATTTGTACAGCACTAAGTGTGCGAGTTGGATCATATAGCACTAAGTGTGCGAGTTGATTATATAGCACTGAGTGTGCGGACTCACTATATGCTTTTGAATCACTATTGACACTGAGTGTGTGACATTATTGAGTTGACCACGGACAGTGGGTCGGGTAAGTACCTTGAGTTCATGGCTAATAGGCGCTATGTTTATATTTGGAATTGAGCTTGGTAAGTTTTGAACCTATGTGACAATTTAATTGAAGTCACGTACATAAGAATTATCGTGGAATAAGTGAAAGGTCATGTAGTTGTATGATTGTAACGAAAACAAAATGGTGTATAAAAATGCCTCAAATATCCTATTGATTTGTATATGGAATGTGAATGTGTAACTTGGTATGAGATTGAATCGAAAGGTCTAAGGAACTATGGTATAGTTCGGTTTGAATGGAGTAATTAGCCTCGTTCCATTTTGTTTCCTCTTGTGATAATGTTATTAATGGTTGGTAGTGCATTGCTTATGACTTCATCGAGTTATATACTCATTCGGTGTTTGCTTGTCACCTATTTTAGGTTTCTTGGACTCAACTTTTTGCGTATTCGGGACCGTCATCGAAGTCATCACATCGACTAGCAACTTTTTGGTATCTTCTTCTTAGATGGTCTAAGAGAACATTTTGGCATGTATAGGCTATTATGTTTGTTTGAACTTTGGTATGTAAAACTTTGGATAGCCATGCGAAAATGGCTTATATACATTTTTAGCATAGCACTATAATCATTTGTATGTTGATCACTAAGAGGTATGGAAATGTTGGAAACGATTAGCCATTGGAATGGTTAATCATGATTATACCTTGTGCTATGTATGCAAAAAGGGCTAATTGAATCATGGAAACTATGAAATAGGTAAAGTCTACCTTAAAGGCAGATGCTGACAGCAGCAGCGATGTGGATGTGAAAAATCACTAAAAATAGTAGGAATGGAATTAAATAGTGAATAAATTATGTAAATTAACCTTGATGAATCTATTTTCATATGGAAGAAACGAAACGGTCATATGAGTTGTATGTTAAGAGGTATTTGGGTTTTCGTGAAATAGGGCCAGAACGGTTTCTGGATTCCCTGTTCCGACTTTGAAAATTCATTATAAATTAACCCGAGACATTTAGAAGTCATGCCATATATTTATAGATTCCTTTTTGAGTCTAGTTTCTATAGAAATAAACGGAATCAGTATTGAAGCCCTGTATAGGGAGATATCTAGGTCGTAATGCAGGAAGGTCAGTGTAGTCGCACCCTGGAATAGGGGAGAATTTAACTAATAAACTGTACTAATTGGCCCAACCAAAAATTATAGAAAACAATTTGTAGATGGATATATGAGTCTAGTCTTAGGTAAAAATCACGAAACTGATTTTCGAGTTGTAGAACTCAAGATATGATTTTTAAGGTGACAGTGACACAGTTAGCCAGCTGTCTGGAAATTTTTTTTTTTTATGAACGGTGAAATTAAGTGAACGAAGTCTGTTAACCCCTCGTGTCCGACCCCGGCGACGGTCTCGGGTACGGGGTGTTACAACCTCCCTAAACTAGAGGGGTTTCAGCTTTTGGCCAATAGTTACTCTAGGAATCGTTTAGAGTTCAAGCACTTACCATAGTCTTTCTCCTTTTGAATTCGTTATGCCTAAAAGATATGGGGATTGAACACCAACAATGAGAAGGAAAAGAGAGTTGTTGGTCAACAAAGATTCGGCACCCCCTAACTTCACTGATTACGGCTTTGCGGTATTTCGGCAAAAGTAGAGATAAAAGAAAGAAACAATGGATGAATGGAGGGAAATAGTGGGCTGGTTTGAAAGAAGGGGAAGGAAGAAAAGGTGAATGGAGAGATAGTAGATTCGGCTGCAAAAAGAAAAAAAAAGAGAGAAAAGACTAACCTAAAGGGAGAAAACGGCACACAAGTACCCAAGTGCTGAAAATCCCTAACAAAACCCCTCTGCCGAAAATCCCTTCTTCAAGCTCCCTTATTTGGCCAACTCTATCTCCATATCAAATCCCTAAAATCTCTCCCCTTATCCCTCCTTAATCCATGCACTTGACTAATTCAAACTCCTCCAACAAAATCCACCTGGGTTCCATCACTTACCCTTCCTGCTCATAAAAATAAATAACCTCATTTGCCAACACAGGGAATCGATCCCATGTCTTCCCTTAAGCTCCACACGCCACCTTTTTAGGAGCTTAGTGGCATCACCCTTGGCACTTTACTACAGCTCTTTTTGTGATACATTTCTCCCACAACTTTACATAAGGTCACCTAGCCAGAACCCCTCACTATTAAGTCCAAAATTTGAAAATTCTACCACGTTTTGACCAACACATGGGCCTTCCATAAGCCCATTTACATACTCATATGAATTTCCTAATCACATACCAAATTTTAGAAACTTACTTAAAATATCAAGAATCGCGAAAAACCCGAAAATCAGGATGTTACAACTCTACCCTCCTTAAAGAAATTTCGGCCTCGAAATTTACCTGATCCAAACAGTTGAGGGTATTGTTGACGCATTGCCTCTTCGGTCTCCCAAGTAGCTTCTTTCTTGCCATGGTTCCTCTAAAGTACCTTTACTAATAGGACTGACCTCCTTCTCAACACCTTGACATCGCGATCAAGTATTTGCACAGGTTCCTCTTTGAAAGTCAAATTCGACCGTACTTCGATTTCTGCTACTGGCACGATATGAGTTGGGTCAGAATGATATCGCCTTAGCATGGACACATGGAAAATGTCGTGAATACGATCCAGCTCTGGAGGTAACTCAACTGATAAGCCACCGGCCCTATCTGCTTAATAACTCAGTAAGGCCCAATAAACCGTGGGCTCAACTTACCATTCTTACCAAATCTCAATATCTTCTTCCAAGGCAAAACTTTGAAAAAGACCATGTCCCCTACAGCATATTCAATATCCTTACGTTTCAGATCGGCATAAGACTTTTGTTGATCCACTGCCTCCTTTAACCGATTCCGGATCACCTTAATCTTGTCTTCAATATCTGCTACCAACTCTGGCCCAAGTATTTGCCTTTCCCCCACTTCTGCCCAACAAGTGGGCGAACGACACCTTCGCCCATACAGTGCCTCATAAGGAGCCATCTGAATACTTGCTTGGTAACTGTTGTTATATGCGAACTCCGCCAATGGCAAATGGTCCTCACAGCTACCCCTAAACTCAATAGTATAACCCCTCAACATATCCTCTAAAATCTGAATAACCCTCTCTGACTGCCCATCCAACTGAGGGTGAAAAGCTGTACTGAAATCCAATCGCGTTCCCAATGCCTCATGCAATTTTTGCCAAAACCGAGATGTAAACCTTGGGTCTCGGTCTGAAATTATCGATACTGGCACACCATGCAACCACACTATCTCCGCCACATACAACTTGGCCAACTTCTGAAGTGAGTAATCGGTTCAGACAGGTATGAAATGAGCAGATTTCGTGAGCCTATCCACAATCACCCAAACCGAATCCTTCTTAGAAGGTGTCAACGGCAACCCACTTACAAAGTCCATAGTTACCCTTTCCCACTTCCAAAGTGGTATCTTTACCGGCTGCAACAATCTCGAAGGTAGTTGATGCTCGGCCTTCACTTGTTGACATGTCAGACATCTCCCTACAAATTCGGTCACTTCTCGCTTAAGCCCAGGCCACCAATATAACTCTCGCAAGTCTCGATACAACTTAATCCCTCCTGGATGCATAGCACAAGGTCCATTATGTGCCTCTTTCAAAATCATCAATCTCAAATTGGAGTTCTTCGGCATACAAATTCTCCCTCAAAAACAAAGAACTCCCTCACTATTTAACCCAAAGTCTGGATTCTCCCCCTTCTCAACTTGCTGAAACCGAGGAACCAATGACTCGTCTTCCAACTATTGCTTCTTAATCTATTCTACCCAAGTCGGTCTCACTTGTAACTCAGCCAATAAACTTCCGTCGTCATACAAACTTAGACAAGCAAATATCGCCTTCAACTCCACTATAGCCCTTCGACTTAGCGCATCAACCACGACATTTGCCTTACTTGGATGGTACTAAATCGAACAGTCATAGTCCTTTAACAACTCTATCCACCTTCGTTGCCTAAGATTCAGCTCCTTTTGAGTCAGTAAGTACTTAAGACTCTTGTGATCAGTATAGATGATGAATTTCTCCCCATACAGGTAATGCCTCCATATTTTAAGTGCAAAGATTACCGCTGCCAATTCCAAGTCATGCGTAGGGTAGTTCACCTCGTGCGGCTTAAGCTGTCGTGAAGCATAAGCGACCACTTTACCCTCTTGCATCAACACGTAGCCCAAACCTACATGGAACGCATCGCTGTACACAGTGAAATCCTTACCAAACTCTGGCTGAATCAACACTGGCACTTCTGTCAAAACCTTCTTCAACTTCTCAAAAGCCTTCTACTTCTTATTTGTCCAAACAAAAGGTTCTCCCTTCCTTATAAGTTTCGTTAACGGTGCTACCAACACAGAAAATCCTTCCACGAATCTCTGATAATAACCTGCCAACCCCAGAAAACTTTGGATCTCTGTTACTGACTTCGATGGCTTCCATTCCAAAATTGCCTCAATCTTTCGAGGGTCCACCTTGATCCCCTCAGCAGACACAACATGCCCCAAGAAGGTAACTTCTTTTAGCCAAAACTCGCACTTACTAAATTTTGCATAAAGTTGTTTTTCCCTTAACACTTGCAGCACTACGCGAAGATGCTCATCATGCTTCTCTTCCGTTTCCGAATACACTAAGATGTCGTCAATAAAAATGACTACGAACCGATCCAAGTATGGCTGGAACACCCGATTCATCAAATCCATGAATGCTGCCGGTGCATTAGTCAAACCAAAAGGCATCACCAGAAACTCATAATGATCGTATCGAGTCCTGAACGCCATCTTATAAATATCCACTTCTTTAACTCTTAATTGATGATACCCTAACCGAAGGTCGACCTTAGAAAATACTGAGGCTCCCTTTAATTGGTCGAACAGATCATTGATTCTTGGTAACGGATACTTGTTCTCGATAGTCAGTTTATTCAACTGCCGATAGTCAATACACATACGCATAGTCCCATCTTTCTTCTTTACGAATAGTACCTGAGAGCTTCTACTGGGAAACACTTGGTCTTATAAACCCTCTATCCAACAGCCTCAGATTCGAAGCTTTCAATTCTACCAACTCCTTTGGTGCCATCCTATAAGGTGCAATGGACACAGAGTCGTTCCTGTAATAAGTCGATTCCAAACTCGACTTCTCTGTTCGGGGGTAATCCAGGAAGTTCATCTGGGAATACATCCTGAAATTCCTTAATGGTCCTAACCGACTCCACCGTTATCTCCTCAAGTCCGGTTTGATTTACAAAGGCCAAGTACGCCTCTCAACATTTCTGAATCAACTTCTCGGCTCTTAAAGCCGAAATAACATTGGAAAAATAATCCCTTCGTTCCCCTATGACCATTATCTCCTCATCTTCTGCAGTTCTTAGTACCATCCTCTTTGCAGCACAATCCAACGTCGCCTTGTGTTTAGTTAACCAGTCCATTCCCAAGATAATATCAAAATCCCCAAATGGCAGCTCCATCAAATCTCCTTCAAAAGTTTTATCTTGTGTCATTAAAGGCACTGGCCTAAAAAGTTTATCTACCTTAACCAAATGTCCCAAAGGGCTTATCACCGATACCCCACTCACAATCTCCTCAGAAAGCATATCCAAAGCCCCAGATACATTACACCCAACATACGAGTGAGTGGAACCCACATCAATCAAAGCAGTGAAAGGCGTGCTATGAATGAAGAACGTACCAGTTATAACATCAGGAGCGTCACCCTCCTCACGACGTCGTGCAGCATAAACCAACGTTGGTTATCGAGCTTCAGTGTGTCTAGCACCCCTGCAAGGTGCCCCACGTCCTCGTCCATTACCATTGCCACCTCTACCTTGCCTACGACCCCTATGTGGTGGTGGTCCTCCTCGCCGTGGTTGGACATCCCTTTGCTCTGAAGCTAGCTCCTGAGCTGTCCTCCGAGGACACTCCCTGAACTTATGCTCCTTCGACCTATATCGAAAACATGCTCCAGTTCGTTTCCAGCACTCCCCCATATGTACCTTACCACAGTCCCTGCGAGCCTACGATCTATAAGTATTTACTAGAATTGCTCGAACCGGTTCCTCCATCCTTGCTCTTTTAACATTTCGATTCGTGGCACTTAAGGGTCTAAAATCCCTCTTAAACCTGGGTCGATCCTTCTCACGATTCTGCCGCTCAGTCAGCTTCACCTCCTCGGCTATCTTATCCTTCTCTACCAATGTAGCAAAACCACTTTCCCTCTATGGAGCTATCAATATCCAAAGCTCATCGCGGAGGCCATCCTCAAATCGAACACTGCGCTCATATTCAGTTGCCACTATCCCACTGGCATATCGACTCAACCTCAAAAATTCTGCCTCATACTCTACTGCAGTCTTATTACCCTATGTTAGATTCAAAAATTCCTTCCGACGAGCATCCACATAACTAGTTCCAACATACCTCCCCTTAAAAGCAGTTTTGAACAATTCCCAGGTTACTTGCTCAATTGGGGTACTCTCCCTTACGGTGATCCACCATCGGTATGCCTCATCACGTAGCAGTGACATGGCTCCTTTCAGCTTCTGCTCCACTGAGCAGTCTAGATCGTCCATGATCCATTCTGTTACCTCTAGCCAATATTCTGCCATATTTGGGGCTACTCCAGATACACCCCTAAATACTTCTGCTCCGTTGGCCCTAAGTCACTCCGATATGGACCCCCTATTCACTGTCCCAGTGCTAGCTCCAGCAACCCTTTCCAAAACCCTTAACATGGCTTGAGACAAAGTGTCATCCCCCGCAGCCCGATCATAAGACCCAGTCTCCGTTGTTGGCCTATGCCCTGAGGATGAAGATTCAACTTGCACCCTTCCGCGACCACGTCTGCGACCTCATCCACGAGCTTCTCTTGTACTCATATCGAATTATCTGATTACGAGTTTTATGATATTAGTATAATGTTCCTCTGTTTATTACGAAAATGTCTTATGGAAACATAGCAGTTCAAGGATTGTTTTCGTATCATCGTGGCCTAGTTACAGTCTTATTCCTATCGTTTTACAACTCTACCCTATCTAAAGTATCATAGTAGGGTCTCAATTCTATACATAGCATCATATCATTACCATATACCGTAAGGAAAAATATACTTACAGACTTGGTGCCGGGGATTCAGTGCGCCACTTCTTTCTCCAATCCATTTAAAACTCAAACAGCCATATTTTTGCTTATAGAAGGTAAAAATTTAAAAATTTTGATTTGAAAGCACCCTTATTTTGACACTCTTATTTAAAATAGAAAAACTTGTACCATTTTAACATGTATACTTTGTAAAACATCTTTGAAAAGAATTTTCAAAAACTATTTCCAAAAATACCCTTCTTAGGCCTAAGTTTTTGAAAAATTTTAGGACCCGATCCACAGCCAAGTTGTTGCAACCTAGGCTTTGATACCACTAAAAGTAACACCCAAACCCGGCCCAGACGTTATGGTCGAATCTGACGTGCCACATTGGAGTTGAAAACCCATGTTCCATTTTAATGTTTTAAAAACCATATATTTTGTTGAGTTAACAAAGTGAATGGAAGCTGGGCACCAGGTAGGTATCCGAGACAGAGGAGGTGAGCCATGAAGGCTGCTTAAGTACCAAGCTCTTCGATTGGATCCAATCCTAGACATGCCCACGACCATTGCCCTACTTTGTTATATCGAGTTTAAATTTGTTTAAGTGGACGTCTTTGATAAATCGAATAATCGTGGTGTTGTGATATTTTGAAATCAAGTATTGTTTGGAAAACACGTTCTAAGTCTAGCCCATTTGTATAATTATCAACCAGTTTTTAAGTTATTAAAAATAAAATAATCCCGAAAAGAAGCAAAAGAAAAGTTAAAATGGCCTTATTACAACCCAAGAACAAATAATAATTAAAGGAAATTTAAAGAAAACCAATGCTTATTTAAAAGCGCAAAGGAAATCACCGTGGCCACTCTGAATCCCCTCCGGCTCCAAGTCCCCACATCAAGGCTCACCTGCAAGGTTAAGGAAAGAGGGTGAGTTTGGAAACTCAGTGTGCAACAAGCCCCTTTCAGAGCCCAAAACAATATCAGCCTGCTGGGCCTTAGCCTAAGTCCAATCCCAATATGTATATACCGGGCCGTAGCCTTTTCATAAATCAAATAACTGGGTCGAAGCCTTTTACTGTAAACGGTATGGCCCATAGGCCCATTTCAATATCACATGTATCATCAATGAAAAAAAAATGAATGCAAGCCTATTTGGGGAGACTACTCGACCCACCATCCCTACTCTCCACCCGTACCAACCAACACACCATGTGGGGAATAACTCAACCCACCCAACCAACACACCACTGCAGCATAGCTGCTTTATCATATATCTGGAGGCCTAGCTTCTTTAATAACTGGGGCAAAGCCCTTTTAATAACTGGGGCATAAGCCCTTTTAATAACCGGGGCATAAGCCCTTTTTAATAACTGGGGCATAAGCCCTTTTAATAACTGGGGCATAAGCCCTTTTAATAACTGGGGCATAAGCCCTTTTGCACTTCCTCCATCCATATAAAAACCCAACCCAATGCAATTATGAATACATCATGTGCATATCATACATATCATGTGCATATCATACATGTCATGTGCATATCATACATACCATGTTTATCAAAATCCCATGTATTAAATTCATTTTTAAACCCTAGGGGTATAATGGTCATTTTTACCTAGGGGCAAAACTGTCATTTTCATATTATTAGGGTAATTCTGTAATTTTACCAAAAATTAGGTTTTCCATGTTCATTAACGGTTACTAACAATTCATGGTTGCAAACAGTGATTCTGGCCCATTTTTGGCGAAATCGAGTTATTGGGCCTAAAAACCCCTAATGGGCCCTACTTAGCCAATTTCGTCATCTAGGCCCATTTGGCATATATTCCATAACGGTTTTATTAGTCTCGATGCGCAATTTAATAGGTTCTCCTTTTCTACCAATTTTTTTACAAATGGGCCCGAAAGCCCATTGGGCCCCACTTTAGCCCCTCGAGGCCCAACTTACCGTGAACGCCAAAAATCGCGCTCTTACAGTTTCCAATGTTCCCAATCATCATCTCAAACGAATCTAACTAACTAATGAGCGTTCGCTTGCTCACAAGTCCTGGAAATGCCAGAATTTCGGCATTTCAGCTTTTCGGTATTTATCGCTTTAAGCTATGAAGAGGGTTCGTTACACACCTATTTTGTGATATTCCTCGATGAGATCTCCTACACGATTTCTCCTATAATCAACCGTTAATTAGATCAGCTCGCAATAATTGAACCAAATCAAGAACCATCCAATATTAACACTTACACATTCGGCCACCATCCATAATGGCCTTAGGCACCTTTCCTTTGCCGAGATTTATGACGAGATCTAGCCACTCCGGTGATCCAAGCTAATCCAAATCGACACTACGCCTTGATACTCCTCCACTATAGAAACCATAAAAATATTAAAAGAAGAACCCCATAAGGCCTATACCCATATTCGACCACCTCCCTAAACTAGAGGGGTTTCGGCTTTTGGCCAATAGTTACTCTAGGAATCGTTTAGAGTTCAAGCACTTACCACAGTCTTTCTCCTCTTGAATTAATTATGCCTAAAAGATAAGGGGATGGAACACCAACAATGAAAAGGAAAAGAGAGTTGCTGGTCAACAAAGATTCGGCACCCCCTAACTTCACTGATTACGACTTTGCGGTATTTCGGTAGAAGTAGAGATAAAAGAAAGAAACAATGGATGAATGGAGGGAAATAGTGGGCTGGTTTGAAAGAAGGGGAGGGAAGAAAAGGTGAATGGAGAGATAGTAGATTCGGCTGCAAAAAGAAAAAAAAAGAGAGAAAAGACTAACCTAAAGGGAGAAAACGGCACACAAGTACCCAAGTGCCGAAAATCCCTAACAAAACCCCTCTGTTGAAAATCCCTTCTCCAATCTCCCTTATTCGGCCAACTCTATCTCCATATCCAATCCCTAAAATCTCTCCCCTTATCCCTCCTTAATCCATGCACTTGACTAATTCAAACTCCTCCAACAGAATCCACCTGGGTTCCATCACTTACCCTTCCTGCTCATAAAAATAAATAACCTTATTTGCCAACACAGGGAATCGATCCCATGTCTTCCCTTAAGCTCCACACGCCACCTTTTTAGGAGCTTAGTGGCGTCACCCTTGCCACTTTACTACAGCTCTTTTTGTGATACATTTCTCCCAGAACTTTACATAAGGTCACCTAGCCAGAACCCCTCACTATTAAATCCAAAATTTGAAAATTCTACCGGGTTTTGACCAACACATGGGCCTTCCATAAGCCCATTTACATACTTAAATTATGAATTTCCTAATCACATACCAAATTTTAGAAACTTACTTAAAATATCAAGAATCGCGAAAAACCCCAAAATCAGGATGTTACAGTTACTGAGATGGGCTAGGCCCAATTGATTCTATTATCGGCTGTGACCCAAATGATATTGTAATGGGCTTTGGCCAACTTATGCTCTGAACTAGACTGTACTGTTACTATTATAGGGCTCTGGCCCAGACTATTTCTGTTTCTGTATACTGACTGTTACTCTAGTAAAAGGATTACACACTGAGTTTCCGTAAACTCACCCCGTTTATTAACCGTGCAGGTAATCCCCAGCTATAGGTGGATTGGTGTTGGGAGGACTCGGAGGTGGCCACACTACGAATAGCTTTAAATTTTCGTATTACTTTTACATTACTTAAATTACTCTGTCTTTGGGTTTTTGATGTAAGAGCTTTTAATTTGGGGGTTTTTAACTATTATGATTTATTTTTGTTAAAAGTAGAGCACGATTTTCCAAAATGATATCAGTTTTCATAACATCACGTTTTTGCAACATTGTTGAAATGCTTCCGCAACAAACATGTTTTTCAAAGTAAGGCTAGTTTAAAATGGTTAACAAATAATTAAGTTGACTTTAGAATTAAACAAATGGGCTTTTATCTTTCAAGCAAGATTTCTTAATAAGACAAAGTTTTTTGAAAAAGTTCTTTAATGTGACACGCCAGATTCGACCATAACGTTTAGGCCAAGTTTGGGGTGTTACACTACGAGTTCAATTCGATCGAGTTACGACGTCTGAAAGCCCCGTACGGTTAGGAATAGCTAGGATACATATGTCATGACATAGGATCCAATATGTGTTCTTACGTAAGACCACATTTGGGACGTTGGCATCGATATATGTGGTTACGTGTAAGACTATGTCTGGGACATCAGCATTGTATTTGATTCGTGTAAGACCCTGTCTAGGACAGTGGCATTGATATAAGATAGTATGTAAGACCACGTCTGGGATGTTGCCATTATTCAATATATGTTATCCGAGTAGCCTATTCAATTCTGAATGGTTCAACGGGCAATATCAAGTTTAGATCAAATGTGAAATCAAGCTAAAATGTCAAGTATGTGCTAAGTTAAATGTTTAAAAGATAAGGTGAGTATATATTTGAGATGAACAAATGAAATATGCATTATGGAATTGAGAATTATATATATGCTTATAAACTTATGTGTATTCGGCCAAGTTAATATAATTACATATCGTTCATGTGATGGTATATGAGTTTCAAGCTTGAAAAATGTGTATTTGATTATAGATTGTTTGATTCGATTTAGTTGACTCAATACTAGTCTTCATTTAATGATTTATTTGCTTATGACAACTTATTGTATGTGTGTTTATGTTTGCCTCTGTTTTATAGATTTTGGAGATTAGTTACGAGCTCAGGGATCATCAGCAAAGTCCATCACACTATCGATTGTTTTGGGTACATTATAAGTTTAAACTTGGATCTATGGCATGTATAAGCTAGATTATATTTGGATAAGTATGAAGTGGTGTATATATTAAGCCATGCAAATGATAAGTGATTATATAGACTTAGTCATGTTTATATATGTTATATGCATGGAATATGGTTGACGATTTTGGATGTGATTTGGTTGAATCGATTTTGGTATATACATGTATATGAAATATGTTTGTTAGGTTACTCATGGTAAAAATGATGCGCGTATGTTTTGCATTGGATATTATTAGTTATTTTGGGTTGATGAGTGAATTTCGCTAAATGCTAGATTTGGATAAGGAATACGTTTAATTGATGATTTAGCACTTGCATATATATGTATTTAGGCATATATATATATATATATATATAAGTATGTGTGAGGTGTTTGATATATTTGTTAACAGTTAAGTAATATGTTTAATGAATGACTTTAGTTGATCATGTCCAATGGTAATGTGTATTTTATTGACATAAGACATGTGTATGAAATGTATGATATCATGGATGGATGTATTTGACAACTAAGATTGAAAATGGATTAATATTTGATATTCAGTACATGTTTTGATAAGCTATGTGATGACTTTGCTATAGAGTGAAATTGGTTATTTGGTGTGTTTTAGTATTGACACAATCTTTGATATATCATTTGACTTGTAAAATTTGCTTGGAATTGGTAAATGACATGTATGCATATTCGACTAATGATATATATATTAAATACGTATGCATATAAAATGTATGTTGGTGATTTGGTTAGAAATAATGAATTATGAGTATAAATATTTTTGGCTTGTTTAATATGTGGTATGGTATATGGTATAATTACACTTATAATGTATTGAAGATATTATAGATGACCAAATAATTATATAACTTATTGGTTATGTATATGTGTTTTAAGCTTGGTTATTTGGCATGAAATGGATGTTAGTAAAGTTATTAATTGTGCACAAGAGAGTTTAAATTACTATGGTTTTGTGCGCATAGCTTTATAATGAATTTTATAACTAGGTATATGGTATGAATTGATTTTAAATATCTGATTGGATGTTATGAAATGTTTTATGCGTGTATAGTATTAGAAAAAATAAAGTTGACATGGAAAGTAGCATATATAATTAGTATGTTTTAAATATTCAATTTTGTATTGAAAATTTACCATATGAATAGTAATTTTGTTATAACATAATAAAATGGTTATATGTGAGTTTAATAAAATTGAATTGTGTTTTGTGTATTATTGATTCAAGAATTGATAAACTAAAGTTAAATGTATATTTCTGAACATGGCTTGATAGACTGTGTGAATGTGAGGGAGTTTTATTTTTTTCGGGTAATGCCTCGTAAACCCAGTCCGGCGACGGATATGGGTTAGGGGTGTTACAAATAGTATGCAAGTCCTACCCATCCAACCTCTTCACTCCATCTCCGTCCAGACCATGTATGGATAAAATCAACCCACCCATCCCTACACACCAAAAATATAGCACCGATTGCGGCACTAAACAGTATTTGCAGCAGAGTTGCCAGTATAATAGGCTTAGAACCATCAGTGATTTGCAGCAGAGCTACCAATTCAGTACACTTCCTCCAATTATATATAAACCCATCCCCATGCAATGCATCATGCGACGTGTCATGTCATATCATAATATTATACATGTACTCAATATAGTTACAAATAACATGCTAAAATATAAACACACATCACATAGGGACAAAATAGTCATCTTACCATATAAGGGCAAAATAGTCATTTTACCTCATAACGGCAAAACAGTCATTTCATCAAACTGGGGTCTAGGTATACTTACCGACCCTACAGTAGGTCCACAGTCGTCTCGGGCGACCCGTGCAACCCTAGCAGTCAAACAGTGAAAATGGGGCCAAGCCCTATAATGAGGCCCGTGTGGCCCACAAAGCCCAAAAATAGCCTTGGCCGAGTAAACTACATAGCCTAGCCCAATAATCTCAACACATCCGTGTGGTTTACTCGTGTAGGGCCCACAAGTCTGTGGGGCCCACATAGCCCATTTCTGCCCAACATGGCCCAAAATAACCTAAGCCCATGAAATCGCTCATGGTGGCCTCTACGATCAAATGCCCACGTCGATGCATTCGATTTACCACACAAGCGAGTGCACGCGCATGTGACATCAAAGACTACATTTTTTGGCTTTTTGCCGATCTATAGTTTGGGCAATGTTTTACACACCTTATAGGATTCTTGGTACGTAATGCTCCTGAATAATCACCTACAACATAAGACAAATCCATGACCAACATTAGTCATGCTTAGCACTAATAATACAAAAACAGTCCCCAACGAAACCATTACTATCACTTACTTCTACTGCTTCAATCGATATGGTCCCATGGCTCCGCAGGTAAACCAAGTTTGATACAATTTGTTGCTGCCCAACACAAGTTGACATAACCAAAAGTTAGAACTTACTCCATAATAAACTACAACTTCTCTTAAAAATGATTGAAGCATACTTTTTCCCCTACCAAAAGACTTACCGAACCAACGGGATTTAGGAGTTGAGTGTAGGAGAAAGAATAGATTCGGTAAAGAACCAAAGAGGAGGATTGATCAACATTCGGCCAACGAAAAGCAATAGGGAGAAAAGGAGAGGAGAATCGTGCGCCCTAACCCAAATGATCATAAAACCCTTGCCAAACCAATAACAAGAATAGAGAGGGAGGAATGAATATGGAGTAATCGATCAAGTATGGTCACAAAAAGAACAAGAAATCGAGAGAGCCCTTTGTCAAAACCGAAAGTGTTAAGAGGGAAAGAGAGTGAGAGTATGTCCAAACAATATCATGCAAAAGAGGAGGTTTGATAGACTCAATGGAATTGAGGGAGAGGGAAGGAGAGCATTTGGTTAAAGAGAGGAGTGTAAATCTGAAATCAGCAAAAATAAAAGGTATTACCTAATCTTTCTTAGCACTACTCAGCCTCTAGAGAACAAAAGAAACAAAACCCAAAATGCTTACATATAACACCCCTTACCCGAGTCTGAGGCCGGGACTGGACACGAGGCATTACCATACTTAACTACATGCATACATTCATTTCTAAGTCACCAAGACTTGATCAAATTTAAAACTCTTTCGAACTCTGCTTAAACTCCATAAAGTGGGCCTACGAGGTCTCAAACTTTCCTTGGAAACCATTTGGAACCAACTTGGGTCCTTAAACAGACTAAATAAGAATGACTCTTGAAATAGGGAACATGCCCATGTGGAAGGGCAACACGCTCGTGTGGTCATTATAACTTGGCCGTTCTGATGGCCCGTGTGACACACACGGCCTAAACATCTAGGGATACGCCCGTGTCCCATACCCGTGTGAATTAAATAATAAAAATGAACTTATAAGGGTTTTTACACGACTTGTCACACGCCGTGTTTGTGGCCCGTGTCCCTCACACGGCCATGACACACCCGTGTCCTAGCCCGTGTCTAAAAACCTTGACATTCTATTTCTGATGTCAACATTCAATTAGGGGCATACGGCCAAGGCACACGCCCGTGTGCTAGGCCGTGCCCTTCATACGGTTGAGACACACGACCATCTCTCTACCCCTGTATTTACTACCATGCTTATTTACTTGCAAAATTTATGTACAGGGGACATATGGCCAGACACCACGCCCATGGGGCTAGTCATGTGTCCCACACAGCCTAGACACACACCCATGTGTCTACCCGTATGGATAATATAAGGCTATTTACAAAGCCTTATGCCACCCTGAAACAAAATTTAATACCAACCAACATGTCAAAGTCTAATTTAATATGAATTCTCAACCAACAACCATAGTTAAGGCCTATATACATTTCATAAATTTAACCATGTCAACAATTTCACATTCACAAAAGACTATCCTCCATTCATATAATGACTTACAATATTAGCCATTTTCATGGCCTTATACAGAATGAGTCAAATGTTAAAACAAGCCAACACCTTTGGCCCCAAAATAATGTGACACAAAAATAAAATCGAAGGTTCCTATACATGCCATAATCAAAATGATAAAACTAGCTATACCAAGTGCTTTAAGGATAGTGTGATTAGCTTCAACGACATAGGCGACGATCCTCGAACTACTTTGGCGGCACTATAAGAAAAAGGGAAAGGAAAGAGGGTAAGCATGGGAGCTTAGTAAGTACATATATGCAAATAAGTGTAACTAGAAACACATTCATCAAACAATGGTTTATCATACTTAAATGATATATCATTTTAACCTAACTGTCTTACTCTTCCTTCTTTTACGCATACTTACTACATCTCATCATATACTAAGGTCTTCATTTGAGAGTTTAGTATGCATACCTGTAATTACCGTAAAATAACTCAAGTTCATTCTCTCTATTGACATACCTCATTGGAAGTATCGCTAATCCATTCATCAAGTTACCCCTTTGAACACTCAAAAATACCAATGAATGCACAGATAGTTTACTCTTAAGTATTATACAAGTAGCCAAAGCTACCTCGTACTTTGTAATACTTGCATATTTGAGCTACTCACGGGCCTTTTCACCAAGTCAGTACCCAGATCCTGTAGCTCTATCATGTAATGCTAGCTCATTGAGCTACTCACGGGTCTGCACACAAAGTCAGTACCCGGACCCACATTACATAATTCACTTATCTCATGAACTCAGACTCAACTCATTAGTTCAGACCACTCAATTTCTCATGACTCAAGTTTTATACCCTATACTATTTTTGAGGTTCGACGGGATCTCGTGTCTAACCTGATGCTGTCGCACTTTTTCATAATGTGGATTACTCTTATTTCGCACTACTTATACTTTCATGGTATCAAGTAAGATTATGATACATAAAAAAATGTAAACATTTAAAAGTAAGATACGATAACACATTATTTACATATGTACTTACCTCGGCACAAAATGATGGAAACGAGCCTAATCCTCGTAAATTTTGTTCTTCCCTCGATCAAGACCCGAATCACATTTCTCTTGATCTAAAATGTCAAAAATTAGCTTATTTAATACACAAATCATTCAATTCAACTTAAGACTCATACTTTAGTAAAATAACCATTTTGCCCTTGAACTTCCCAAAAATTATGATTTTACCCCTAGGCCTGAAAATCGATTTTTATCAAATTTCCTTATTAGCCAAGTCAATTAACCATTTATTTCTCTAATGACCACCCCAAATTCTCAATATTTCACAACATTACTATCTATTTTACAAACTTTACAAAATGGTCCTATTAGGGTTTTCATGAGAAGTCGTTTCACAAAAGTTGTTCACTCAACAACCAAGACTCATTTTCTTCCATAAAAACTCAGCAAACATACAAATCCTTTCATGGTAAGTCCCTAGATTATCAATCATTTCACAAAATATTCCCCTCAATAGCTAGATTAAGCTTTAGGAGTCCCAAAAGTTCAAAAATTATCAAGAATAACCCTCAAATTGACTTACTTGCAAGAGGTTAGCTTGGCTAAAATTTCAAGGCTTCAAAATTTTTATTTTTATTAAGAATTTCAATGAAGAAGAAGATATGAAATGGGTGATATCAACTTTTGTTTATTTTATATCTTTTTTAGTCAAACAAGTAACCAAATTTTGACCTAACATTGACTAGCTAATTCTTTGTCCCTATGGCCGGCCATGCTACATTTTAAGGTCTATTTTCCATTTAAAGACCTTAAATTTTGGCTCTCTAGCTTTTTGGTATGTCTATCAAGTGAAATTGAACTTTTACCCTTTATGTGATTTAGTCCTTTTTCGCGATTAAGCTCACAAACGCTAAAATTAATTCGCCAAAATTTTCATGCACCTTTATAAACATGCTGTCACACATAAAATAATATTAAAATAATTTCTCCATCTTTAGAATACTAATTTTGAAACCACTGTTCCGACTAGGCCCAAAATCAGGCTATTACATCACAATAGTCAAAATGGAGAATAATCCTCCCAAGGCCTAATCTGAGTGGCTTAGCTTACCATTTCGGCATCAACTCGTCCACATTTCAAATTCCATATTTTCCTCCCTTAATTCTCTCCTGAAATCCCTCTTCAAATCCCTCCAAGACCAATTTAAACTCCACTCCACTTAACAGTGTTTCAGTCACCTTCTACTACCCTCACACCCAGTGCAGCAAAATAAAACACTCCACTACTCAAAGTACGATTCGAACCTCAAACCTCAGAAAACCATAGCATGCCACTTATCCCCTAGGCCAGAAGTCTCTTTTCTGTCATGTTCTTCCCCAATTTACTTTAAAAGCCTACTGCCCAGAGGTAGTGCTTATTCCTTAAAAAAACAAAACTTTTTGCACTTGCTCAGGCTTGAACCCAAGACGTCTTAGACACTTCCCAGAACACTTAGCCTCTGAAGCAAATACACATTTGTGTCACTTCCTTGCACAACTAAATATTTATGTGTAGCCTCCTAACTGTTCCCATGCTTAAGACCTAATACTTCTAGTCCCAAATTTAGGGCGTTACAATTCACCCCTCCTTAAAGAAATTTCATCCCTGAAATTTCCAACTATCAGATCAATTGCATAACACAGTCTTCACCATTTTGCGCCCGCTGCGCACTTTACTTCCAAAACACTACCACACATATCTTGAATGTTTTCAATACAGTCTATAGATAGACTAGAATAGTGTGTCAATCTCAATCCTTGGCCACATTTGATCCGAAACTGACCCTCGGCCCCCAGATCCAGTATTGGGCCCAACGACCCTCTCTAAAATCCACAACATAGCTTGGAACAATGCGTCGTCCCCAGCCGCAGATCATGAGACCCAGTACCTCTGGTGCTCATTATAGAAATTGTGTTTTATCTTTATTAACAAATTTATGCATCAGTTTAAAATTCTAGTTGTTTATTAATAGATATTTTATGGAGACAGTAACAAAAATATAGAGTATTATTTTTGCACAACGTAGTGTCTATCGGTGTCTACCGGTTTTACTACAATTTTAATATGCACTACTACAGAGTTTGCAATACGGTATACTACCTACAATAGTCTCAGTAATCCTACCTCTGGCAATTCAGTCAAAATCAAAATATAGGTTTCAGAGAGAACTTATAGGATCGGCGTGGAGACTCGGTGTACCACAAATTTAGTGAAACATTTTAAAATACCTCAAATCATTTGAAACAGTTCTTTTAGAAATTCCAAGTCTAAAAAGTAACCCAAATCCACAGTCGAGTTTTGTAATCTGGCTCTGATACGACTAAATGTAACACCTCAATCCCGTCTTGGATGTTATGATCGAATCTGGTGATGTCACATTGAAGTGTTTTTTGTAAAGCGTGATATCGTTTGAAAAGCCCAATCTTTACTAAGCCTCTTTGTGTGATCTAAAAAATGGTTTTAAACCTTCCGTCACTATCAAAAGTATTTACTTTAAAATGTTATTAATTTCAAAATCTCGTTTGTAGCCGAAGCTTTATAAAATAATTGCGTACTAGCGTTTACTTTCAAAACGTTATTTTCTTGCGGTAGCTCTTAAAACCGTTTACGTATTCATGGTATTTTTGAACAACATTTATCTTTCAAAAACTCGTGTCCTACTGCTAGTAGAGATAAATAAAACCCCAAATTAAATTAAAAACTTAAAGAGGCCTTATTACAGAAAATACCTAAATTAAAATACTTATTAAAAGTCAAAAATAAAAGCATGCGCGGTTGTGTGGCCACCTTCGAGTCCCTCGCAGTACTGATCCACCTAAGGATTACCTGTGCAGATAAACGAATGGGTGAGTTTATGAAAAATCAGTGTGTAATCCCTTAATGAACAAATAGTCAAACATACAGTGAGCAAATACAGTCTGGGCCTAAGCCCTTTTTAGTAAAAGTGGCAACATCAGTTTGGGCTTTAGCCCATCTCAGTACAGAAACAATCATATGTTCAGGCCTTGGCCCTTTGCAGTAACAGTAAATAGTGTAGTAACAGTAAACAGTATGCAAGTCCTACCCATCTAGCCTCTACACTCTATCTTCGTCCAACCCTACACACCATGTGGGGATCAAATCAACCTACCCTATAACACCCCTCACCCGTATCCAACGTTGGGACAGGGTTCGAGGCGTTAACGGACTTAAACATTCACAACAACACATAACATATTAACAACCATGCATGGAAAACAAGCATATGCACATCACCAATATCAAACATAATATAAATAGCTAGATTTATAAGTCAGAATCATTAGCTCACTAAAGACCAATATATTTGGCCAAATTATAATAACACATGCTATAAAACTAGGTCCCTATACATGCCACTCACTTGATAATTCTAGCATATGTGTTTATACTGTCAAGGTGTTGGATTGATAGTGTGATGCTGCCTTCGATGATCTCCAACCCTGAGCTAACTTGACAACACTGAAAGAAATGGAAAGGAGGGGGTAAGCTTTACGCTTAGTAAGCTCGCATGAAATAATAATAAGCAATTTACTAACATGATTTCCATAGTAAAACTAACCAAATTGTATATTTACACATGTTCTGGTTAAGCTGCTTTCTTGAGTCACAGTCACTACATCATTTATATTTGGAGCTACGGAACTCAAAATTAAGATCCATAAATTTTCCCAGAAACTAGACTCGTATATATTTCCACCATAAAATTTTAAGAATTTTTGGTCCAGCCAATAAGTACATTTTATTATTAAAGTATCCCCTATTTTATTATTAAAAGTATCCCCTATTTTAATTAAGCTTTAATTAAATAATTTATTTGAAATTTAACTCAACTTACACAATTTTTGGTGAATTTTCAAAGTTACACAACTATTGCTGTCCAGCACTATTTTACTACTAAAATTCACTCTTACATAATTTCACTTAATCCATTTTGTCTTATCGAAGTTCACTCAAATATCGAGCATATTGCCCAAAATTTTCTTAAACATATACCTGCACTTATTCATCATATAATCATGTTTTACTTAATTGATTTTCCCGTTGAACTCTTTGGAATAATAACTGATACTCAATTGCCTGCACATATTTTCACACTTGTAGCCAAAGGTATCTGGTACGCATAGTAGCCTGCACTTAGTACTACACATGCGCCAATTATCTGGTACATGTAGTAGCCTACAATTAGTACTACACACGTGACCTAACCATCTGATACACGTAGTAGCCTGCACTTAGTACTACACACGTGATCAAAGTTATCGGGTACGCATAGTAGCCTGCACTTAGTACTGCACATGCGACCAATTATCCGATACACGTAGTAGCCTGCACTTAGTACTACACACGTGACCTCACAATAGATCATTCGTATCGTTTCTATTCCGAAGGCTCAACCGGGAAATTCCTCACTTTCCAACATGTTACAATTTATTCAGTCCTTTTTCAATTTGCAATTTACAACAAATAATCATTCTATAGGCAGCCACATTTCATATGATAACAAAATATAATAAAATGAAAATAATCGATAACTTATTTACGTACAAACTTACCTCGAATCCAGAAATGGCAATTTACCATTCTAGTTCATAACCTTGTATTTTCCCAATTTAAGCCCAAATCTCGATTTCCTTGATCTATAAATATCACATTTAGCATACTAATTAGTCATACTATTCATATGGGTCTAAAAATCATATTTTTACAAATTTTCATTTTGACCCCTAAACTTTTGCATATTTGCACTTTTACCCCAAAGTTCAAAAATTAAATTTCTTCCTATTTTCTTATGTTTTATGACATGCTGATAATTTTTCCCTTCTATAGCAACATCAAATTCTCACTCTAACATATACTTCTGAACATTAGGTATTTTTACCGATTATACTGTTTTACTCGTTTTCACATAAAATCGCTTAGCAAAAGTTGTTTAACACAATTTTAAGCTTCAGATTTTACCATTAAACTTCAAAATACATGCATATCATTCATGGGTAAATTTTTAAACATAAATCATAGCTCAAAATAGTGGTAGAAATGAGCAGATCATGTTACCGGGATTTCAAATATACATAGAACATTAAAAATGGAGCTCGAAATCACTTACTATTAAGCTTGGAAGCTTGGCCAAACCCTAACCATGGCTGCTCTTGGTACATTCTGCTATAGCAAGAAGAAAGGGACACATTTGGAGTTTAAAATTTGTCTTTTAATTCATTTTACCCATAAATGACCAAAATGCCCTTTTTACTATTCTTTCAAATTTTATCCAATCAAGGCCATTTTTGTCCAACAAGTTATACAATGGTTTAATTATCATTTACAAACCTCCCATTTAAAATTTCATAACAATTTAATACCTCTAACATGTAGAACTCAACTTTTGCATTTTTTACAATTTAGTCCTTTTTACTAAATTGAGTGCCCAAATGTAGAAATTTTCCAACGAAATTTTCACGAAATATTTCGTGAAATAGTAGACCATAAAAATATAATAAAAATGAAATTTTCCTCATCAGATTTGTGGTCCCGAAACCACTATTCCAACTAAGCCCAAAATCAGGATCTTACACACCCATCCCTACACACCAGAAATATAGCATCGATTGCGACACTAAACAGTATTTGTATCAGAGCTGCCAGTATAATAGGCTTAGATCCATCAGTGATTTACAGCAGAGCTACCAATGCAGTACACTTCCTCCAATAATATATAAACCCATCCCCAATGCATCATGCGACGTGTCATGCCATATCATAATATTATACATGTACTCAATATAGTTACAAATAACATGCTAAAATATAAACACACATCACATAGAGGCAAAACAGTCATCTTACTGTATAAGGGCAAAATAGTCATTTTACCTCATAAGGGCAAAATAGTCATTTCATCAAATTGGGGTCTAGGTATACTTACCGACCCTACAGTAAATCCACAGTCGTCTCGGGCGACCCGTGCAACCCTAACAGTCAAACAGTGAAAATGGGCCCAAGGCCCATAATACGGCCCATGTGGGCCTACACGCTCGTGTGGCCAACAAAGCCCAAAAATGGCCTTAGCCGAGTAAACTACATAGCCTAGCCCAATAATCTCCATACATCCGTGTGGTTTACCCGTGTAGAGCCCACATGGCCCATTTCGGCCCAATATGGCCCAAAACGGCCTAAGCCTATGAAATCGCTCATGGTGGCCTCTACGATCAAACGCCCACGTCCATGCGTTTGATTTACCACACAAGCGAGTAACATCAAAGACTACGTTTTTCGTGTAACACCCCGAACCCGAGACCATCGCCGGTGTCGGACACGAGGGGTTAACAAGCCAAGTTCACTTGTTTTGCCCATCCATTTGACATTTCCAGTCAGGCTGGAAAACTGCGTCACTGTCACCTTAAAAATCATATCTCGAGTTTCAAAACTCGGAAACTGGTTTCGTAAATTTTCCCTGAATTTAGACTCATATATCCATCCATGGATTTATTTCTAGAATTTTTGGTCGGGCCAATTGGTACAGTTTATTAGTTAAAGTCACCCATGTTACAGGGATCGACTGCTCTGACCTTCGCGTGGTATAACTTGAATATCTCTCTGTACAGGGCTTTAATGCTGGTGCCGTTTGTTTCTAATGAAACTAGACTCAAAATCGAATCTGTAAATATAAGGTATGTCTCCTAATTCTTTTTGGATAATTTATAGTAAATTTTTAAAGTTACGACAGAGAACCCAGAAACCGTTCTGGCCCTGTCTCACAATAGCTTTAATATCTCTTAACATGTAACTCCTATGACCATTTCGTTTCTTCCATATGAAAATAGACTCATCAAGGTTCATTTACATAGCTTATTCACTATTTAATTCCATTCCTACGAATTTTGGTGATTTTTCACATTCACGTCACTGCAGCTGGCAGCATCTGTTTTTAAGGTAGGTCTTACCTATTTGGTAGTCTCCATGAACCAACTAGTCTTGCCATACATAGGTTCATATATGATCATTTTAACCATGCCAATGGCTGATCATATGACCAACATTCCCATTTCCAAGCCATAGCCACATCATGACACCAAATATATACATACAAACCACAATTAGTCTAAGTCGATACTTCACTTTTACGAGCCATTTTCGCATGGCCGTACATATATACATCACAACATATTCAACCAACAAGGGGTAGTCCTATACATGCCATTTCAAAGTTCAACTAAAATTTATACCAAAATAGAGGCGTGGATAGTGTGGATGACTTCGACTTTATTGATCCCGAATCCGATTGCTATCGAGCGAAATCTATAAAACAGAGAGCCAAAGTAACGGGTAAGCATTTTTTATGCTTAGTAAGTCTCAAGGAATATAATCAACTCTAATTACAGCAATACATTCACATAGCCAAATGCATCATTTCATTAATACACATTCTTACTTCACACTTCATCATTATATACTTTCACAAAGTATCAATCAATTCAATAACTGAAATTCATTAGTCGATTGAGCGAATGTTGCTCAAACATGTCGACTTTCCAATGCACATATAACGTACCTTATCCTTTGGGCTTTTCGAGTGTACTAATTGAATTCATTACAGCAACCAACACTCACCGCCAGCCCAAGATTCTTGAATATAACCGGATATAATCACATGCACAAATGCCTTGGTCTTAGCCGGATAGAATAACTTCGCATACGAATGCCTTGGTCTTAGCCGGATATAGCCACTAGCACAATTGCCTTGGTCTTAACCCGGATATAATTTCCAGCATAATTGTCTTCGGGGCTTAGCCCGGATATCATTCAATTTCTCATGTACACATACATCAATAACATTGGACATACATATTTCATTTTCAGTTACTAAGGCTCAAACGCACATATATTCACAAGCATATTCGCCTTCGGGACTTAGCCCGGGTATCATTCAATTTCTCATACACACATAAATCAATAATCATACACATCCATACTTCATCTCACATAATTCAAGTAAGGTCACTTCTTGAGGACTTACCTCGGATGTTGTCGAACGGCTTTTTCGGCTATTCGATCACCTTTTCCTTCCCTTTGTCCAATTGTGGCCCTCTTAGCTCTTGAGCTAATTCAAACAAATTCAATTTATTAAAACCTCATTGTGCTTGCTTATGACCGAATATGACAAGGAGTTTAAATGGTCATATGGCCACTCTTTAGCTTGAATACACAATGGTCATGCACATTTTATACTACATCAAGCAATTCAATACAATTTATTTGAGCATCAAGGAAAAGCTAAGGCCTTCAATAGGCTACCCAAGGCCGAATATTCATGTACATGTTGAGGCCAATTTTGCACTTAATACCTCACAAAAACAGCATGCATTTTACTAGTTAATGCTTTGCACATTGTGGCCCAAAACTTATAATATAGCATCAAGCACTTTTATGTGTGCTAGGTCAATTGTGCTTGCAATTTCACAAGCATTCTTCCACATCTTCTTCTTTAAACCAATATATTCATCACTTACTTCATAGCCAAAACATCATGTGCAAACAATATATACAATATGAGCATGGCGAATTTCAAGGTGTCCATAGCCATCCAAAATACAAATTTTAACTAACATGCAAGAAGCATGAACCATGCTCATGAATGCATCATGGCGAATATGACAATCATGCTCCATTCAACTTCAATCATGGTTAAACACAAAAGAAAACTCAAAATCTTACTCAAGAGTAGACAATCCATCATTGCATGCATCATCATCAAGCTTCACACTTAGCATGCAATGGCTTTATCACCATAACAACTTTGGCCAAATACCATTTCCATGGCATAACAAGGATTTGAGCCATGGCTAACATGCACATCAAATTAGCAACCAAACCATGCATGAAACTCCCAACACAACCTTATACATACCTTAATCTTGATGCAAACTTAGCCAAATCTCCTTCTAGGTCTCTTCCAACCCAAGCATGAAGCAAAAATCCTCCCCCTTTTCCCTTAGTATTTTCGGCCAAGAAGATGAGAAAGGATGAACAAATTTTCTTTTCTTTCTTTAGGACATTCGCCAAAGTGTTTAGAATGGATGAACAATTTTTTTTTTAATGCTAGTCTTTATTTTATGACTTCCTACATACACCACTAGCAAAACATGTTGGAAACATGTTCCTTGCCCATAACCTTGTCATGGCCGGCCACTCCTCCTTAGGAAGGGATTATTTGACATGCAACTCCACCTTTTTGTTAACATGTACTAACAAGCCATTTAAAATTAGCCTATCATATTTCACCATGTTTCACTTTGATCCCTATTTAATACTTTCTCATACAAATGGGTAAAATTAGAGAATGAAATTTCCACATATGCATGCACACACATAGTAAGCATAGAATATAACAATTAATTATTTTTATGACTCGGTTTAGTGGTCCCGAAACCACATTCCGGCTAGGGTCTATTTTGGGCTGTCACATTTCGGCTTTTTGTCGATCTATAGTTTGGGTAGTGTTTCATACACCTTTTAGGATTCTTGGTATGTAATGCTCCTGAAATAATCACCTACAACATAAGACAAATCCATAACCAACATTAGTCATGCTTACCACTAATAATACAAAAACAGTCCTCAACGAAACCATTACTATCACTTACTTCCACTACTTCAATCGATATGGCCCCATAGCTCTGTAGGTAAACCAAGTTTGATACAATTTGTTGTTGCCCAACATAAGTCAACATAACTGAAAGTTATAACTTACTCTATAATAAACGACAACTTCTCTTAAAAACAATTGAAGCATACTTTTCCCCTACCAAAATACTTACCGAACCAACGGGATTCAAGAGTTGAGTGCAAGAGAAAGAACCGATTCGATAAAGAACCAAAGAGGAGGATTGATCAACATTCAGCCAAGAAAAAGCAATAGGGAGAGAGTGAGAGGAGAACCGTGTGCCCTAACCCAAATGATCAAAGAACCCTTGCCGAACCAACAACAAGAATAGAGAGGGAGGAATGAAGATGGAGTAATCGATCAAGTAAGGTCACAAAAAGAACAAGAAATCGAGAGAGCCCTTTGTCAAAATTGAAAGTGTTAAGAGGGAAAGAGAGTGAGAGTACAGACAAAACAATATGATGCAAAAGAGGAGGTTTGATAGACTCAAAGGAATTAAGGGATAGGGAAGAAGAGCATTCGGTTAAAGAGAGGAGTGTAAATCTAAAATCAGAAAAAATAAAAGGTATTACCTAATCTTTCTTAGCACTACTCCGCCTCTAAAGAACAAAAGAAACAGAACCTGAAATGCTCACAATAGTCGAAATGGAGAATAATCCTCCCAAGGCCGAATTTTGAGTCTTTTAGCTTACCATTTCGGCACCAACTCTTCCACATTTCAAATTCCACATTTTCCTTCCTTAATTCTCTTTTAAAATCCCTCCTCAAATCCCTCCAAGACCAATTCAAACTCCACTCTACTCAGTAGTGTTTCAGTCACCCTCTACTACCCATACACCTAGTGTAGTAAAATAAAACACTCCACTGCTCAAAGTAGGATTCGAACCTTAGACCTCAAACAACCATAACACGCCACTTATCCCCTAGGCCAGCAGGCTCTTTTCTGTCATGTTCTTCCCCTATTTATTTAAAAGCCTGCTGCCTAGAGGTAGTGTTTATTCCTTAAAAAACAAAACTTTTTACACTTGCTCAGGCTTAAACCCAAGACTTCTCAAACACTCCCCAGAACACTTAGCCACTGAAGCAAATACACATTTGCATCACTTCCTTGCACAACTAAATATTTATGTGCAGCTTCCTAACTATTCCCATGCTTAAGATCTAATACTTCTAGTCCTAAATTTAGGGTTTTAGGATTTAGGGTTTAGGGTTTTAAGGTTTAGGGTTTATGAATATGTGAATTGAGATGAGATGTTATAATATGTGATATATTCTTATGATAATCATTGTGAAAGTGCAAATGTGTACATGTTATGAATATGTTAAATGTTAGTGACAGTGTTTTCTAAATATGCAAATATGCAGTGATAGTGCACAAATAATCGATAAATGATATATGTTTGATTTCAGATATTTTGGCCTTGTGATCTTGAAACCGTTGGATATTGTTTGCATGCCATAGGATTTTGAGTACTCACATATATGTACAGTGCTTTCAAGCATTGAGGGCCTATGATATGTTGGAGGGATAAGGGAATGTGAGCTAAGCTCAATTCAGCGGGACATGTGAGGGGAAATAAGGGGAGTGTTAGCATTATGCTTCACTTTTGGGACATGTTTGACTCTATAAGTCTATATGGTGTGTTGGGGATATGTGTATCCGATGAGTGATGATAGAGCTCACTTTTATGTTTCATAGCTCAAGTGTCAAATTATCTTAAATTATGAATATGTGTGTATTTTGATATGTGTTTATATGATATATGACCATTATACAATTTATCTATAAACATGTTTTTAGTATTGTGATATATGTTTGAATGTTATGTTATTATATGAGTATTGTGATATATGCTTAAATGTTGTATGATTATATGTGTAATGTGATATATGCTTAAAAGTGAAAATGTTTACCTTGTAAAAGAACTAGTAATAATTCACAAGTAAGTATATTATGACATTAAAGTTGGAATTGTTGATGCTATGCTATATGGTTGTTTCATTAATTCTTGATGAATTGTTTGCGTGGTAGTTGTTCTAGGCATTCACTGAGCTTGTTAAGCTCACCCACTCCCTTCTTAAACCATTACAGATTAGTAGTGTGCCGGTGTAAGCGATGCGGTTCCAAGGGGTGTTCTAAGAAGGACTATTTTCGTGTTTCCATAGGTGTTATCATTATTTGTGTTCATTTTGGGAATAAGGAAATGTGGTAGACTTTTTTTTATGGTTTTTTTCATGGTATTTAGAATAATTTTATGACTTTATTACTTTAGATTTTATGGACCTTGATATGTTGATTATTGCTTGGACATATTTATGATGTTGTGAACTACTACTATGGTCATTTTGATGATCGTTTGATGAGGTATTTGTTCCATGTTGAATAGATGCATGCTAGGATGAATTGACTGCTTAAGGATGCTATGTTTTTATTGTCTAGAGTAGAGGTACCAATATTTGTGTTTTAAAAATAATACCTCTGTGATTTTGAATTGTGTAGGGAGACAAGAATGTAATTTGGTATCGATACCCTATCACGAGTTGTGACAGCCCAAAATTGACCCTAGTCAGAATGTGGTTTCGGGACCACAAAATCGAGGCATAAAAATAATTTAAAATTTATTTTGATGCCTATAATATGTGTATGCTCATGTATGACATTTTTTGATGATTGATTTAGTGTTATAAAGGTGAATTTCACTAGAAAGGACTTAGTAGTGAACTTTGAAAGTACGATAGGGAAATGTGTGATGACTAATTAAAGCATGCATGCAAAACAATGGACTTGCATGTCAAATTCCCCTTTTATAGGTGGTGGCGGCCATGACCAAGAATATGGGCTAAACATGTCATGAAACATGTTTTGTTGGGCATTAGGGAGAAATAATAAACAAATAAGCATGGGTAAGAAAAGAATGAAAAAAAATGTGTGTGTGAGTGTGGTATCTCCCCATTGCCGTGAGTTGTAAAGGAAGAAAGAAAAAATTTGTTCATCCTTTCTTTGAGCCAAAACTAAGGGGAAGAAGAGATTTTGCTTCATTTTATTTGTTTAGAAGAGATCTAGAAGGAGATTTGGCTAAACTTGCACCAAGATTAAGGTATGTATGAGGTTGTGTCATGAGATTCATGCATGTTTTAGTTGCCAACTTGATGTTCATGTTAGCCATGGTTCAAATCCTTGTTATGCCATGGAAGTGGTATTTGGTCAAAGTTGATATTGTGATAAAGCCATTGCATGCTAAGTGTGAAGCTTGATGATGATGCATGCAATGATGGATTGTCTACTCTTGAAATTTCTTTGTAGCCATCTTGAGTAAGACATTGAGTTTTCTTTTGTTTAACCATGATTGAAGTTGAAAAGGGCATGATTGTGATGTATTCGCCATGATGCATTCATGAGCATGGTTCATGCTTCTTGCATGTTAGTTAAAATTTGTGTTTTGGATGGCTAGGGACACCTTGAAATTGCCATGCACATATATGTATATATATGTTTGCACATGATGTTTTGGTTATGAAGTAAGTGATGAATATGTTTGTTTAAAGAAGAAAATGTTGAAGAATGCTTGTGAAATTGCAAGTACATTCGCCTAGTACACATATGATGTGGAAATCTTGGAATTTATTGTTGAATTGGTGCAAGTATGACTAAGTATATTCGGCCTTAGGTAGCCTAACGATGGCCTTAGCTTTTCCTTGATGCTTGAATGAATTGTATTGAATTGCTTGATGTAGTATAAAATGTGCATGACCATTGTGTATTCAAGCTAAAGGGTGGCCATATGACCATTTAAACTCCTTGTCATATTCGCCATAAGCTAGCATAATGAGGTTTTAATAAATTGAATTTGTTTGAATTAGCTCAAGAGCTTAGAGGGCCACAATTGGACAAGGGAAGGAAAAGTGATCGAATAGCCGTAAAAGCCGTTCGACAACATCCGAGGTAAGTCCTCAAGAAGTGACCCTACTTGAATTATGTGAAATGAAATATGGATGTGTAATGATTATCGATTTATGTGTGTATGAGTATTTGAATGATACCGGGCTAAGTCCCGAAGGCGATTATGCTAGTGATTACCTTTGTGTTTGAGCCTTAGTAACGAAAATGAAACATGAATGTCTAATGATTATTGATGTATGTGTGCATGAGCAATTGAATGATATCCGGCTAAGTCCCAAGACATTTATGCTGAAATTATATCCGGTTAAGACCGAAGGAAATTGTGCTAGTGGCTACATCCGGCTAAGACCAAGGCATTCGTATGAAGTCGTTCTATCCGGCTAAGACCAAGGCATTCGTGCGCGTGGTTATATCCGGTTGTATTCAAGAAGCTTGGGCTGGAGGTGAGTGTTGGCTGCTGTAATAAATTCCATTAGTACGCTCGAAAAGCCCAAAGAATAAGGTATGATTATATGTGCATTGGAAAAGTCGACATGCTTGAGCAACATTCGCTCAATCGACTAAGGAATTTCAGCTATTGAATTGGTTGATACCCTGTGAAAGTATATAATGATGAAGTGTGAAGTAAGAATGATTATGTGAATGTGTATTAATGAAATGATGCATTTGGCTATGTGAATGTATTGCTTTAATTAAAGCTGATTTTATTCCTTGAGACTTACTAAGCATAAAATGCTTACCCCGTTGCTTTGGCTCTCTGTTTTATAGATTTTGCTCGATAGCAATCGGATTCGGGATCATTAAAGTCGAAGTCATCTACACTATCAAAGCCTCCATTTTGGTATAATTTTGGTTGAACTTTGAAATGGCATGTATAGGACTACCCCTTGTCGGTTCAATTGTGTTGTGATGTATATGTGTACGGCCATGCGAAAATGGCTCGTAGAAGTCAAGTACTGAACTTAGACCATTTGTGATTTGTATATATATATATGGTTTCATGATGTAATTATGGATTGGAAATGGGAGTGTTGGTCACATGATCAGCCATTGGAATGGCTAAAATGGTCATAGGTGAACCTATGTATGGCAAGACTAGTTGGTTCATGGAGACTACAAAATAGGTAAGACCTACCTTAAAACAGATGCTGCCAGCTGCAGTGACGTGAATGTGAAAAATCACCAAAATTTGTAGGAATGGTATTAAATAGTGAATAAGCTATGTAAATGAACCTTGATGAGTCTACTTTCATATGGAAGAAACGAAACGGTCATAGGAGTCACATGTTAAGAGATATTAAAGCTTTGTGAGACAGGGCCAGAACGGTTTCTGGGTCCCCTGTCACAACTTTAAAATTTACTATAAATTATCCAGAAAGAATTAGGAGTCATGCCTTATATGTACAGATTCAATTTTTAGTCTAGTTTCATTAGAAACAAACGGCACCAGTATTAAAGCCCTGTACAGAGAGATATTCAAGTTGTAACGCGCGGAGGTCAGAGCAGTCGATCCCTGTAACATGGGTGACTTTAACTAATAAACTGTACCAATTGGCCCGACCAAAAATTCTAGAAATAAATCCATGGATGGATATATGAGTCTAAATTCAGGGAAAATTTACAAAACCAGTTTCCGAGTTTTGAAACTCGAGATATGATTTTTAAGGCGACGGTGACGCAGTTTTCCAGCCTGACTGGAAATGTCAATTGGTGGGCGAAATATGTGGATTTGGCTTGTTAACCCCTCGTGTCCGACACCGGCGATGGTCTCGGGTTCGGGGTGTTACAATTTTATTGGTGGGTGATAAAGTGTTTCTCAAGGTATCGCCTTGGAAAAAGATACTCAGATTCGGCCGTAAGGGCAAGTTGAGCCCGAGGTTCATTGGGCCATATGAGATATCCGAGCGAGTCGGTCCAGTGGCATATCGTTTGATTTTGCCCCCTGAACTCGAAAAGGTTCACGATGTCTTTCATGTTTCGATGCTTCAACGCTATAGATCCGATCCATCGCACGTGATTAGTCCATCAGAAATTGAAATTCAAGCTAATATGAGTTATGAGGAAGAACCGATTCGTATCCTATCACGGGAAGTGAAAGAGTTGCGAAACAAGCGGGTTCCGCTAGTGAAGGTGTTATGGCTCAAGCACGGGATAGAAGAAGCTACTTGGGAAACCGAGAAATTTATGAAAGAGCGATACCCAACCCTATTTACGGTAAGATTTTCGGGACGAAAATTTCTTAAGTGGGGAGAGTTGTGACACCCAAAATTGACCCTAGTCGGAATGTGGTTTCGGGACCACAAAACCGAGGCATAAAAATAATTTAAAATTTATTTTGATGCCTATAATGTGTATGCTCATGTATGACATTTTTGATGATTGATTTAGTGTTATAAAGGTGGATTTCACTAGAAAGGACTTAGTAGTGAACTTTGAAAGTACGATAGGGAAATGTGTGATGACTAATTAAAGCATGCATGCAAAACAATGGACTTGCATGTCAAATTCCCTTTTATAGGTGGTGGCGGCCATGACCAAGAAATATGGGCTAAACATGTCATGAAACATGTTTTGTTGGGCATTAGGGAGAAATAATAAACAAATAAGCATGGGTAAGAAAAGAATGAAAAAAAATGTGTGTGTGAGTGTGGTATCTCCCCATTGCCGTGAGTTGTAAAGGAAGAAAGAAAAAATTTGTTCATCCTTTCTTTGAGCCAAAACTAAGGGGAAGAAGAGATTTTGCTTCATTTTATTTGTTTAGAAGAGATCTAGAAGGAGATTTGGCTAAACTTGCACCAAGATTAAGGTATGTATGAGGTTGTGTCATGAGATTCATGCATGTTTTAGTTGCCAACTTGATGTTCATGTTAGCCATGGTTCAAATCCTTGTTATGCCATGGAAGTGGTATTTGGTCAAAGTTGATATTGTGATAAAGCCATTGCATGCTAAGTGTGAAGCTTGATGATGATGCATGCAATGATGGATTGTCTACTCTTGAAATTTCTTTGTAGCCATCTTGAGTAAGACATTGAGTTTTCTTTTGTTTAACCATGATTGAAGTTGAAAAGGGCATGATTGTGATGTATTCGCCATGATGCATTCATGAGCATGGTTCATGCTTCTTGCATGTTAGTTAAAATTTGTGTTTTGGATGGCTAGGGACACCTTGAAATTGGCCATGCACATATATGTATATATATGTTTGCACATGATGTTTTGGTTATGAAGTAAGTGATGAATATGTTTGTTTAAAGAAGAAAATGTTGAAGAATGCTTGTGAAATTGCAAGTACATTCGCCTAGTACACATATGATGTGGAAATCTTGGAATTTATTGTTGAATTGGTGCAAGTATGACTAAGTATATTCGGCCTTAGGTAGCCTCTTGATGGCCTTAGCTTTTCCTTGATGCTTGAATGAATTGTATTGAATTGCTTGATGTAGTATAAAATGTGCATGACCATTGTGTATTCAAGCTAAAGGGTGGCCATATGACCATTTAAACTCCTTGTCATATTCGGCCATAAGCTAGCATAATGAGGTTTTAATAAATTGAATTTGTTTGAATTAGCTCAAGAGCTTAGAGGGCCACAATTGGACAAGGGGAAGGAAAAAGTGATCGAATAGCCGTAAAAGCCGTTCGACAACATCCGAGGTAAGTCCTCAAGAAGTGACCCTACTTGAATTATGTGAAATGAAATATGGATGTGTAATGATTATCGATTTATGTGTGTATGAGTATTTGAATGATACCGGGCTAAGTCCCGGCGATTATGCTAGTGATTACCTTTGTGTTTGAGCCTTAGTAACGAAAATGAAACATGAATGTCTAATGATTATTGATGTATGTGTGCATGAGCAATTGAATGATATCCGGGCTAAGTCCCGAAGACATTTATGCTGGAAATTATATCCGGTTAAGACCAAGGAAATTGTGCTAGTGGCTACATCCGGCTAAGACCAAGGCATTCGTGCGAAGTCGTTCTATCCGGCTAAGACCCAAGGCATTCGTGCACGTGGTTATATCCGGTTGTATTCAAGAAGCTTGGGCTGGAGGTGAGTGTTGGCTGCTGTAATAAATTCCATTAGTACGCTCGAAAAGCCCAAAGAATAAGGTATGATTATATGTGCATTGGAAAAGTCGACATGCTTGAGCAACATTCGCTCAATCGACTAACGAATTTCAGCTATTGAATTGGTTGATACCCTGTGAAAGTATATAATGATGAAGTGTGAAGTAAGAATGATTATGTGAATGTGTATTAATGAAATGATGCATTTGGCTATGTGAATGTATTGCTTTAATTAAAGCTGATTTTATTCCTTGAGACTTACTAAGCATAAAAATGCTTACCCCGTTGCTTTGGCTCTCTGTTTTATAGATTTTGCTCGATAGCAATCGGATTCGGGATCATTAAAGTCGAAGTCATCTACACTATCAAAGCCTCCATTTTGGTATAATTTTTGGTTGAACTTTGAAATGGCATGTATAGGACTACCCCTTGTCGGTTCAATTGTGTTGTGATGTATATGTGTACGGCCATGCGAAAATGGCTCGTAGAAGTCAAGTACGAACTTAGACCATTTGTGATTTGTATATATATATATATGGTTTCATGATGTAATTATGGATTGGAAATGGGAGTGTTGGTCACATGATCAGCCATTGGAATGGCTAAAATGGTCATAGGTGAACCTATGTATGGCAAGACTAGTTGGTTCATGGAGACTACAAAATAGGTAAGACCTACCTTAAAAACAGATGCTGCCAGCTGCAGTGACGTGAATGTGAAAAATCACCAAAATTTGTAGGAATGGTATTAAATAGTGAATAAGCTATGTAAATGAACCTTGATGAGTCTACTTTCATATGGAAGAAACGAAACGGTCATAGGAGTCACATGTTAAGAGATATTAAAGCTTTCGTGAGACAGGGCCAGAACGGTTTCTGGGTCCCCTGTCACAACTTTAAAAATTTACTATAAATTATCCAGAAAGAATTAGGAGTCATGCCTTATATGTACAGATTCCATTTTTAGTCTAGTTTCATTAGAAACAAACGGCACCAGTATTAAAGCCCTGTACAGAGAGATATTCAAGTTGTAACGCGCGGAGGTCAGAGCAGTCGATCCCTGTAACATGGGTGACTTTAACTAATAAACTGTACCAATTGGCCCGACCAAAAATTCTAGAAATAAATCCATGGATGGATATATGAGTCTAAATTCAGGGAAAATTTACAAAACCAGTTTCCGAGTTTTGAAACTCGAGATATGATTTTTAAGGCGACGGTGACGCAGTTTTCCAGCCTGACTGGAAATGTCAATTGGTGGGCGAAATATGTGGATTTGGCTTGTTAACCCCTCGTGTCCGACACCGGCGATGGTCTCGGGTTCGGGGTGTTACAATTTTATTGGTGGGTGATAAAGTGTTTCTCAAGGTATCGCCTTGGAAAAAGATACTCAGATTCGGCCGTAAGGGCAAGTTGAGCCCGAGGTTCATTGGGCCATATGAGATATCCGAGCGAGTCGGTCCAGTGGCATATCGTTTGATTTTGCCCCCTGAACTCGAAAAGGTTCACGATGTCTTTCATGTTTCGATGCTTCAACGCTATAGATCCGATCCATCGCACGTGATTAGTCCATCAGAAATTGAAATTCAAGCTAATATGAGTTATGAGGAAGAACCGATTCGTATCCTATCACGGAAGTGAAAGAGTTATGAAACAAGCGGGTTCCGCTAGTGAAGGTGTTATGGCTCAAGCACGGGATAGAAGAAGCTACTTGGGAAACCGAGAAATTTATGAAAGAGCGATACCCAACCCTATTTACGGTAAGATTTTCGGGACGAAAATTTCTTAAGTGGGGAGAGTTGTGACACCCAAAATTGACCCTAGTCGGAATGTGGTTTCGGGACCACAAAACCGAGGCATAAAAATAATTTAAAATTTATTTTGATGCCTATAATATGTGTATGATCATGTATGACATTTTTGATGATTGATTTAGTGTTATAAAGGTGGATTTCACTAGAAAGGACTTAGTAGTGAACTTTGAAAGTACGATAGGGAAATGTGTGATGACTAATTAAAGCATGCATGCAAAACAATGGACTTGCATGTCAAATTCCCCTTTATAGGTGGTGGCGGCCATGACCAAGAATATGGGCTAAACATGTCATGAAACATGTTTTGTTGGGCATTAGGGAGAAATAATAAACAAATAAGCATGGGTAAGAAAAGAATGAAAAAAAATGTGTGTGTGAGTGTGGTATCTCCCCATTGCCGTGAGTTGTAAAGGAAGAAAGAAAAAATTTGTTCATCCTTTCTTTGAGCCAAAACTAAGGGGAAGAAGAGATTTTGCTTCATTTTATTTGTTTAGAAGAGATCTAGAAGGAGATTTGGCTAAACTTGCACCAAGATTAAGGTATGTATGAGGTTGTGTCATGAGATTCATGCATGTTTTAGTTGCCAACTTGATGTTCATGTTAGCCATGGTTCAAATCCTTGTTATGCCATGGAAGTGGTATTTGGTCAAAGTTGATATTGTGATAAAGCCATTGCATGCTAAGTGTGAAGCTTGATGATGATGCATGCAATGATGGATTGTCTACTCTTGAAATTTCTTTGTAGCCATCTTGAGTAAGACATTGAGTTTTCTTTTGTTTAACCATAATTGAAGTTGAAAAGGGCATGATTGTGATGTATTCGCCATGATGCATTCATGAGCATGGTTCATGCTTCTTGTATGTTAGTTAAAATTTGTGTTTTGGATGGCTAGGGACACCTTGAAATTGACCATGCACATATATGTATATATATGTTTGCACATGATGTTTTGGTTATGAAGTAAGTGATGAATATGTTTGTTTAAAGAAGAAAATGTTGAAGAATGCTTGTGAAATTGCAAGTACATTCGGCCTAGTACACATATGATGTGGAAATCTTGGAATTTATTGTTGAATTGGTGCAAGTATGACTAAGTATATTCGCCTTAGGTAGCCTCTTGATGGCCTTAGCTTTTCCTTGATGCTTGAATGAATTGTATTGAATTGCTTGATGTAGTATAAAATGTGCATGACCATTGTGTATTCAAGCTAAAGGGTGGCCATATGACCATTTAAACTCCTTGTCATATTCGCCATAAGCTAGCATAATGAGGTTTTAATAAATTGAATTTGTTTGAATTAGCTCAAGAGCTTAGAGGGCCACAATTGGACAAGGGAAGGAAAATGTGATCGAATAGCCGTAAAAGCCGCTCGACAACATCCGAGGTAAGTCCTCAAGAAGTGACCCTACTTGAATTATGTGAAATGAAATATGGATGTGTAATGATTATCGATTTATGTGTGTATGAGTATTTGAATGATACCCGGGCTAAGTCCCAAGGCGATTATGCTAGTGATTACCTTTGTGTTTGAGCCTTAGTAACGAAAATGAAACATGAATGTCTAATGATTATTGATGTATGTGTGCATGAGCAATTGAATGATATCCGGCTAAGTCCCAAGACATTTATGCTGGAAATTATATCCGGGTTAAGACCCAAAGGAAATTGTGCTAGTGGCTACATCCGGGCTAAGACCCGAAGGCATTCGTGCGAGTCGTTCTATCCGGGCTGTTAGAATTAAGTGACCCAAATTCTTATTTAAATAAAATACGATGGAAAATAAAATAAAAGTAAAATCCATATTTTACTAGACTTCTTTTATTTTATTTTAGAATAAGGTTTTTAAACCTTATTAAACTCCATCTATTTTATATTGATTAGGATAAGGTGTTTCAATCCTACTAGAATATGGCTTTGCAAGCCTATAAATAGACATAGTCTATTCCTCTTGTATTTGAGTAAAAATTTTTCGACATAGTGAATTTTCTTCTCCTCCGCCCGTGGTTTTTTTCGAAAGGGTTTCCACGTAAAATTTATGTGTTCTTTATTTTATTTATTTTATTCTATTTTATTTTTCACAAATTGGTATCGAGCTTAGGGTTATTCATCTCGATCACGGTAATGGCGTCTTTGAAGTATGAAATTCATTGTTGGATCGCAACACCGATTTGCGTTGTGGCAAATTAAGATGCAAGCGGTTCTTGCACAGATGGATCTAGAGGATGCCCCGCTAGGGATAGATAAGATGCCTTCGACATTAACAGATGAAGAGAAGAAGCGTAAGGATCGAAAGGCATTAACACAATTACATCTCGCATTTGTCCAACGAAATTTTGCGGGATGTGATGAAAGAGAAAAGCGCATTGCATTATGGAAGAGGCTAGAACAAATATGTATGTCGAAAACTCTAACAAGCAAGTTGCATATGAAGCGGCGTCTTTATGCTCATCGTTTGGAGGAAGGTGCGTCAGACACGAACACTTAATGGTGTTTAAAGAAATTCTCTCAAACTTGGAGGCCATGGAGGTTCAAGATGATAAGGAAGATCTAGGGTTGATTCTTCTTTGTTCGTTGCCCGTCTTATTCAACCTTTAGAGACACGATTTTATATAGCCATGAGTCTCTCACAGTTGATGAGGTTTATGATTCTTTAACCTCGTATGATAAGATGAAGCATCTTGTGGTTAAACCCAACTCTCGTGGAGAGGGTCTCATTGTTCGTGGGAGACAAGACCGGAATGTTGATGATGATCGTGGTAGAACACGAACGGAATCCTCGTGGTAAATCTAAGGGTAGATCGAAATCTTCAAACAGAGGTAAAACTTGCAACTTCGCAAGAAGAAAGGGCACATTAAATCTGAGTGCTATAAGCTACAAAATAAGATTAAAGGGAGGCTGCGAATCAAAAGGAAAACAACCGAAAATTCGGTAAAGTCGATGTTGTAGAAGACTACAATGATGGTGAACTTCTAGTTGCTTCATCAATGATTCTAAAGTGGCGAGAGTGGATACTTGATTGTTTGCACCTTCCACATGAGTCCCAATCGGGATTGGTTTACAACTTATGAAACGATGTCTGAAGGTGTTGTTTTGATGGGAAATAATGCTTCATGTAAAATCGCGGTGTTGGAACAATTAAAGTTAAGATGTTTGATGGAGTTGTCGAACACTTAGTGACGTCGCGGCATGTTCCGAATTGAAAAGAAATTTAATTTCGTTGAGTACTCTTGATTCAAAAGAATGCAGATACACACGGTGAAAGTGGGGTTTTAAAGATTTCAAAGGGTCCCTTGTTGTGATGAAAGGGCAAAGAAAGATTGCCAAGTTATATGTTTCTGAGGTTCTATCATATGGTGATGCAATTGTCGCTTCCTCTTCCTTGTCGATGATGATATTACTAAACTTTGGCATATGCGCCTAGGGCATATGAGTGAGAATGGCATGGCGTAATTAAGCAAAGAGGACTTCTTAATGGGAAAGGAATTTGCAAACCGAATTTCGTGAGCACCTTGTGTTTTGGGAAGCAAAGAGAGTTCGATTCACTAGAGGAATCCATAACACGAAGGAAACGTTGGAGTATATCCATTCGATCGTGGGGGCCGTCGAGTGCCTTCGAGAGGTGGAGCTAATTATATGCTAACCTTTATTGATGATTTTTCCGAAAAGTTTGGGCGTTCTTCACAAGCGTAAAAGCGATGTGTTTTCCACATTTAAGTCTTGGAAAATTATGATTGAAAAGCAGACGGAAAAGCAGATAAAATACCTCCGCATGCACAATGGCTTAGAGTTACATTACGATGAGTTTAATAGATTGTGCAAGTCGAAGAAGGATCATGAGACACTTGACGATTCGTCATACTCCATGACAAAAGCGGCGTTGCGAGCGAATGAACAGAGCGATCATGGAGAAGGTTCGATGTATGTTGTCAAATGCCAACTTACCGAAGTCATTTTGGGCGAAGCGACCTCTCATGCATGTTTTTGATCAACCGATCTCCATCCGTTGCCATTGAGAAAAGACTCCACAAGAGGTATGGTGCCGTAATCCCGCTAATTATTACGATTTGAAGATTTTTGGGTGTCTGCGTATGCTCATGTTGATAATGGAAAATTGGAACCAAGATCCATTAAATGCGTTTTCTTGGTTATAAAGTGGTGTAAAAGGCTATAAGTTATGGTGTCTGAAAATAGAAAAGTTGTGATTAGCAGAGATGTTGTTTTTGATGAAAGCGCTATGCTACCTAACTTATCTCTTAAAGACTCTTCCAATAAAGAAAACCAAAAGCGGTGGAGCATCGTTAATACTGAATCAACTCCTCAAGCCAATTACAAAATTGAGAATAGAGTTGCTTCTTCACCGCAATACTCTATCGCCAAAAACAGGACAAGAAGAGAAATTAAACCTCCAAAGAAGTATGCCGAGGTTGATCTAGTTGCTTATGCTTTAAATGTGGTGAAGATATAGATGCGAATCAAGAGCCATTTAATTATTCGAGGCGATTAATTTGTGAAGACTCGAGAAAAGTGGATGTTTGCTATGCAAGAGGAGATGGAATCACTCCACAAAAGCAGAACATGGGATCTTGTAAAACTTCCTAAAGGTAAAAAGGCATTCGTTGTAAATGGGTGTTTAAAAGAAAGAAGGGACTCAGGAGTTGAAGAACCCGGATATAAAGCAAGGCTTGTTGCAAAGGGTTCTGATCAAATTCGAGTGGACTTCACAGATGTGTTCTCTCCGGTTGTTAAGCATAGTTCGATTCGAGCTTTGCTTGGTATTGTGGCCATGCATGATTTGGAGCTTGAGCGGTTAGATGTAAAAGCGCATTTTGCATGGAGAACTTGAGGAAGATATTTACATGCAACAACCGAAGGTTTTATAGTCTCGAAAAAGAGGACTATGTTTGCTTGTGAAAAAGTCCCTTTACGGTTTGAAACAGATCACCAAGACAAGGGTACAAGAGGTTTGATTCCTTTATGACTTCTCATGATTTCAAAAGAAGTAGTTTTGACAGTTGTGTCTACTTTAAGAAAAAGCAGTGATGGTTCTTTTGTGTATCTACTTCTTTATGTTGATGACATGTTGATAGCAAGAAAAGATAAAAGAGAGATAAGAAAGGTTAAAGCCCAACTAAGTGAAGAATTTGAGATGAAAGATTTAGGACCAGCAAAGAAGATACTTGGTATGGAGATTCTCGAGATAGAAAAGCAAGTAAATTGTACCTAAGTCGGAAGGGGTACATTGAGAAAGTTCTTTGCGAGTTCAATATGCAGAGTGCTAAGCTCGTTAGTACTCCTTTAGCGACCATTTCAGACTTTCATCGGCCTTATCTCCTCAATCGATAATGAGATTGAGTACATGTCACATGTTCCATACTCTAGTGCAATAGGATCTCTCATGTATGCTATGGTTTGTTCACGCCCGATTTATCATATGCGGTCGGTCGGTTAGCGAGATACATGGCGAATCACGGTAAAGAACACTGGAAAGCGATTCGATGGATTTTAAGATACTTACGAGGCACTACTAATGTTTGCTTACAGTTTGGAAGAACTAAAGATGGAGTTATAGGGTATGTTGATGCTGATTTTGCTGGAGACCTTGATAGAAGAAGATCTCTCACGAGTTACGTCTTTACAATCGGAGGTTGTGCAATTAGTTGGAAAGCCACTTTGCAAACTACGATCGCTTTGTCTACCTGAAGCTGAGTACATGGCGATTCTTGAGGCTTGTAAAGAAGCTATTTGGTTGAAGGGACTATTTAGTGAACTCAATGAAGACCTTCAAATCAGCACGATATTTTGTGATAGTCGAGTGCCATCTTTCTTACAAAAGATCAAATGTTTCATGAGAGAACAAAACACATTGATATTCGGTATCATTTTGTTCGTGATATTATTGCTCGTGGTGATATTGTTGTGAGCAAAATTAGCACTCATGAAAATCCTGCAGATATGATGACTAAGTCACTTCCTATAACCAAGTTTGAGCATTGCTTAGACTTGGTTGGTGTTCATTGTTGAAGTTAAACCCTTAAGGGGTTTTTGGAAGAGGTGAAGAACTTGTTTATTGAAAGTTCGCGATGAAGAACTTGTTCATTGAGAATTTGTGTCAAGGTGGAGATTGTTAGAATTAAGTGACCCAAATTCTTATTTAAATAAAATACGATGGAAAATAAAATAAAAGTAAAATCCATATTTTACTAGACTTCTTTTATTTTATTTTAGAATAAGGTTTTAAACCTTATTAAACTCCATCTATTTTATATTGATTAGGATAAGGTGTTTCAATCCTACTAGAATATGGCTTTGCAAGCCTATAAATAGACATAGTCTATTCCTCTTGTATTTGAGTAAAAATTTTTCGACATAGTGAATTTTCTTCTCCTCTGCCCGTGGTTTTTTTCCCGAAAGGGTTTCACGTAAAATTTATGTGTTCTTTATTTTTATTTATTTTATTCTATTTTATTTTTCACACGGGCTAAGACCGAAGGCATTCGATGCGTGGTTATATCCGTTGTATTCAAGAAGCTTGGGCTGGAGGTGAGTGTTGGCTGCTGTAATAAATTCCATTAATGCGCTCGAAAAGCCCAAAGAATAAGGTATGATTATATGTGCATTGGAAAAGTCGACATGCTTGAGCAACATTCGCTCAATCGACTAAGGAATTTCAGCTATTGAATTGGTTGATACCACGTGAAAGTATATAATGATGAAGTGTGAAGTAAGAATGATTATGTGAATGTGTATTAATGAAATGATGCATTTGGCTATGTGAATGTATTGCTTTAATTAAAGCTGATTTTATTCCTTGAGACTTACTAAGCATAAAAATGCTTACCCGTTGCTTTGGCTCTGTTTTATAGATTTTGCTCGATAGCAATCGGATTCGGGATCATTAAAGTCAAGTCATCTACACTATCAAAGCCTCCATTTTGGTATAATTTTGGTTGAACTTTGAAATGGCATGTATAGGACTACCCTTGTCGGTTCAATTGTGTTGTGATGTATATGTGTATGCGGCCATGCGAAAATGGCTCGTAGAAGTCAAATCGAACTTAGACCATTTGTGATTTGTATATATATATATATGGTTTCATGATGTAATTATGGATTGGAAATGGGAGTGTTGGTCACATGATCAGCCATTGGAATGGCTAAAATGGTCATAGGTGAACCTATGTATGGCAAGACTAGTTGGTTCATGGAGACTACAAAATAGGTAAGACCTACCTTAAAACAGATGCTGCCAGCTGCAGTGACGTGAATGTGAAAAATCACCAAAATTTGTAGGAATGGTATTAAATAGTGAATAAGCTATGTAAATGAACCTTGATGAGTCTACTTTCATATGGAAGAAACGAAACGGTCATAGGAGTCACATGTTAAGAGATATTAAAGCTTTAGTGAGACAGGGCCAGAACGGTTTCTGGGTCCCCTGTCACAACTTTAAAATTTACTATAAATTATCCAGAAAGAATTAGGAGTCATGCCTTATATGTACAGATTCCATTTTTAGTCTAGTTTCATTAGAAACAAACGGCACCAGTATTAAAGCCCTGTACAGAGAGATATTCAAGTTGTAACGCGCGGAGGTCAGAGCAGTCGATCCCTGTAACATGGGTGACTTTAACTAATAAACTGTACCAATTGGCCCGACCAAAATTCTAAAAATAAATCCATGGATGGATATATGAGTCTAAATTCAGGAAAATTTACAAAACCAGTTTCCGAGTTTTGAAACTCGAGATATGATTTTAAGGCGACGGTGACGCAGTTTTCCAGCCTGACTGGAAATGTCAATTGGTGGGCGAAATATGTGGATTTGGCTTGTTAACCCTCGTGTCCGACACGGCGATGGTCTCGGGTTCGGGTGTTACAATTTTATTGGTGGGTGATAAAGTGTTTCTCAAGGTATCGCCTTGGAAAAAGATACTCAGATTCGGCCGTAAGGGCAAGTTGAGCCGAGGTTCATTGGGCCATATGAGATATCCGAAGCGAGTCGGTCCGGTGGCATATCGTTTGATTTTGCCCCCTGAACTCGAAAAGGTTCACGATGTCTTTCATGTTTCGATGCTTCAACGCTATAGATCCGATCCATCGCACGTGATTAGTCCATCAGAAATTGAAATTCAAGCTAATATGAGTTATGAGGAAGAACCGATTCGTATCCTATCACGGGAAGTGAAAGAGTTGCGAAACAAGCGGGTTCCGCTAGTGAAGGTGTTATGGCTCAAGCACGGGATAGAAGAAGCTACTTGGGAAACCGAGAAATTTATGAAAGAGCGATACCCAACCCTATTTACCGGTAAGATTTTCGGGGACGAAAATTTCTTAAGTGGGGGAGAGTTGTGACAGCCCAAAATTGACCCTAGTCGGAATGTGGTTTCGGGACCACAAAACCGAGGCATAAAAATAATTTAAAATTTATTTTGATGCCTATAATATGTGTATGCTCATGTATGACATTTTTTGATGATTGATTTAGTGTTATAAAGGTGGATTTCACTAGAAAGGACTTAGTAGTGAACTTTGAAAGTACGATAGGGAAATGTGTGATGACTAATTAAAGCATGCATGCAAAACAATGGACTTGCATGTCAAATTCCCCTTTTTATAGGTGGTGGCCGGCCATGACCAAGAAATATGGGCTAAACATGTCATGAAACATGTTTTGTTGGGCATTAGGGAGAAATAATAAACAAATAAGCATGGGTAAGAAAAGAATGAAAAAAATGTGTGTGTGAGTGTGGTATCTCCCCATTGCCGTGAGTTGTAAAGGAAGAAAGAAAAAATTTGTTCATCCTTTCTTTGAGCCAAAACTAAGGGGAAGAAGAGATTTTTGCTTCATTTTATTTGTTTAGAAGAGATCTAGAAGGAGATTTGGCTAAACTTGCACCAAGATTAAGGTATGTATGAGGTTGTGTCATGAGATTCATGCATGTTTTAGTTGCCAACTTGATGTTCATGTTAGCCATGGTTCAAATCCTTGTTATGCCATGGAAGTGGTATTTGGTCAAAGTTGATATTGTGATAAAGCCATTGCATGCTAAGTGTGAAGCTTGATGATGATGCATGCAATGATGGATTGTCTACTCTTGAAATTTCTTTGTAGCCATCTTGAGTAAGACATTGAGTTTTCTTTTGTTTAACCATGATTGAAGTTGAAAAGGGCATGATTGTGATGTATTCGCCATGATGCATTCATGAGCATGGTTCATGCTTCTTGCATGTTAGTTAAAATTTGTGTTTTGGATGGCTAGGGACACCTTGAAATTGACCATGCACATATATGTATATATATGTTTGCACATGATGTTTTGGTTATGAAGTAAGTGATGAATATGTTTGTTTAAAGAAGAAAATGTTGAAGAATGCTTGTGAAATTGCAAGTACATTCGGCCTAGTACACATATGATGTGGAAATCTTGGAATTTATTGTTGAATTGGTGCAAGTATGACTAAGTATATTCGGCCTTAGGTAGCCTCTTGATGGCCTTAGCTTTTCCTTGATGCTTGAATGAATTGTATTGAATTGCTTGATGTAGTATAAAATGTGCATGACCATTGTGTATTCAAGCTAAAGGGTGGCCATATGACCATTTAAACTCCTTGTCATATTCGCCATAAGCTAGCATAATGAGGTTTTAATAAATTGAATTTGTTTGAATTAGCTCAAGAGCTTAGAGGGCCACAATTGGACAAGGGGAAGGAAAAAGTGATCGAATAGCCGTAAAAGCCGTTCGACAACATCCGAGGTAAGTCCTCAAGAAGTGACCCTACTTGAATTATGTGAAATGAAATATGGATGTGTAATGATTATCGATTTATGTGTGTATGAGTATTTGAATGATACCCGGGCTAAGTCCCGAAGGCGATTATGCTAGTGATTACCTTTGTGTTTGAGCCTTAGTAACGAAAATGAAACATGAATGTCTAATGATTATTGATGTATGTGTGCATGAGCAATTGAATGATATCCGGCTAAGTCCGAAGACATTTATGCTGGAAATTATATCCGGGTTAAGACCCGAAGGAAATTGTGCTAGTGGCTACATCCGGGCTAAGACCCGAAGGCATTCGTGCGAGTCGTTCTATCCGGGCTAAGACCCGAAGGCATTCGTGCACGTGGTTATATCCGGTTGTATTCCGAAGAAGCTTGGGCTGGAGGTGAGTGTTGGCTGCTGTAATAAATTCCATTAGTACGCTCGAAAAGCCCAAAGAATAAGGTATGATTATATGTGCATTGGAAAAGTCGACATGCTTGAGCAACATTCGCTCAATCGACTAAGGAATTTCAGCTATTGAATTGGTTGATACCCTGTGAAAGTATATAATGATGAAGTGTGAAGTAAGAATGATTATGTGAATGTGTATTAATGAAATGATGCATTTGGCTATGTGAATGTATTGCTTTAATTAAAGCTGATTTTATTCCTTGAGACTTACTAAGCATAAAAATGCTTACCCGTTGCTTTGGCTCTCTTTTATAGATTTTGCTCGATAGCAATCGGATTCGGGATCATTAAAGTCAAGTCATCTACACTATCAAAGCCTCCATTTTGGTATAATTTTTGGTTGAACTTTGAAATGGCATGTATAGGACTACCCCTTGTCGGTTCAATTGTGTTGTGATGTATATGTGTACGGCCATGCGAAAATGGCTCGTAGAAGTCAAATCTGAACTTAGACCATTTGTGATTTGTATATATATATATATGGTTTCATGATGTAATTATGGATTGGAAATGGGAGTGTTGGTCACATGATCAGCCATTGGAATGGCTAAAATGGTCATAGGTGAACCTATGTATGGCAAGACTAGTTGGTTCATGGAGACTACAAAATAGGTAAGACCTACCTTAAAACAGATGCTGCCAGCTGCAGTGACGTGAATGTGAAAAATCACCAAAATTTGTAGGAATGGTATTAAATAGTGAATAAGCTATGTAAATGAACATTGATGAGTCTACTTTCATATGGAAGAAACGAAACGGTCATAGGAGTCACATGTTAAGAGATATTAAAGCTTTCGTGAGACAGGGCCAGAACGGTTTCTGGGTCCCCTGTCACAACTTTAAAAATTTACTATAAATTATCCAGAAAGAATTAGGAGTCATGCCTTATATGTACAGATTCCATTTTTAGTCTAGTTTCATTAGAAACAAACGGCACCAGTATTAAAGCCCTGTACAGAGAGATATTCAAGTTGTAACGCGTGGAGGTCAGAGCAGTCGATCCCTGTAACATGGGTGACTTTAACTAATAAACTGTACCAATTGGCCCGACCAAAAATTCTAGAAATAAATCCATGGATGGATATATGAGTCTAAATTCAGGGAAAATTTACAAAACCAGTTTCCGAGTTTTGAAACTCGAGATATGATTTTTAAGGCGACGGTGACGCAGTTTTCCAGCCTGACTGGAAATGTCAATTGGTGGGCGAAATATGTGGATTTGGCTTGTTAACCCCTCGTGTCCGACACCGGCGATGGTCTCGGGTTCGGGTTGTTACACGAGTATCGATACTTGGGGAAGAAATACCGATACTTTGGTAAAGGTACTAATAATTTTTGACAATATGATTTTTGTGCTAGAAACAAAATACAAGTTTGGTATCGATTTCCCGGGTGGTATCGATACCGGTTAAAGAAATTATCGATACACTTGTCCTAGTACCGATACCTACGTGATTGTCTTGGAAATTTTGCTAAGTGGTCCTAATTCTTGTTTAATTATTATTATAAGTTTATTTAAAGTATGTTTGGCATGTTCTAATGATGACTGATAAATGTTTGACTAAAAATTTATAAGATCATTGATAAAGAGGATGATTTCTTAATATGTGACAATTTAATATGAGTATAACATGAGACGATGGTGTGACATCTTGATATTCGGGCTTAGCGATCAGGCCGGGTATAGGGGGTTACATAAAATATATTTATATGCATGCAAAATGGTTGTTTTATGTATATAATTAATCGTAGTTGCTTCGGCAATGGATGTGGCATCTTGTAGCTTTGACTTGGTGACCGAGTCAAGTATGGGGTGTTATATTATTTTTCAAATAGGTAAAATTATATAGAAAAAACCAAGATTTTGACTTAACTTTTATATATCACTAATACTGGTTACCTATATGGGACCAATTTAGGTTTACTGTTGTATATAAAAACAATTATATAAATAAAAACTTTTTAATTTATTGAACTACTTAAGTTTAATCATTCTAATTTTAGGTGTATAGTTGAAGAAAATTTTGATTTTTACTTATTAAATTTCATCAAATTGAAATTTTAGAGTTATATGGTAGTAAATAAAAATTCATATGTAATTTTTGACTTATTGTTTTATACTTGCAAATAATATCTAAAGTTGGGGAACATTGGATACTATTTGTGCAAGAGAATTATACTTAATGTTTTAGGTTGTTCATATATTTGAAGGATTGTAACATAATAACATTCAAACATGTGTTAGACACAAGTACTTCAAAAAAGTAAAAGTATATATAATATAGCTAATAGTAACATTAATCATCCATATGAAAACTTGAAAAAAATTTAGAAAACCAACTTGTGGTTGTTTTCCATTTCTCATGTTTATTGTAGCTGTAGATGTAAAATTAATGTATTGTTCAACTGCAATGAATACAACAGTAAGGAAAGTTAAAATAATTAGATAACAATAGTATACTCATGTTGTGATTGTTATTTAAATACTTGAAAAAAGAAATACTTTTTTTCCTGTCCATTTAAACAAATCATATATAAGTTTGCACTAAGAATGAAGAGAAAAGATAACACACATTAGAAGAAGGATGGGAATGAGGTATTGGAGACAAATAATATCAATCCTAAACCAATCTTACAAGCATGGAAATCATAACATAATGAAAATTCCAATAACAAAATTCGTACTACTATTTTCATAGTTGGTGATAGAAAATGTTCCCACCTTCCACATCGCATTATCTTTCACTCTCCTATCTTCAAGTTAGTCATACCATTGATTTCGGTGTTGTGATGATGTTTTTCACAATTGGCAGCAAGACATTAGTCATAATTGTGACATTTACGTGCATGCATACTAGGTTTAACCAAAACAATGCAACCATAAGGTGAAGCCAAAGATCATATTGTTTTATCCGAGACCATCAAGAAACCCTAAATTAGCACTTTTCCTTTCAAGTCAACTGAAAGCACTAAAACCACCCCTTTTCATCATTTTCTTGAATTCCAAAAAATTAACCCTACCATCACCATCCACATCGACTTTCATTATCATCTTCTTACAATCTTCAACAGTTTTCCCTTGTTTAAGCCCAAGTGAAACCAAAACAGACATTAGCTCATCGACAGAAATGTAACCATCTCCATTTTGATCAAAAACCTTGAATGCCTCTAAAATATCTTCCTCTTCATCCTTATCATTCATAAAGGATTGATACAACTCACGAAACTCCTCAATATCGACGTAGTTATCACCATTGACATCAATTTTTTCAATCATTTGTGTTAACTAGTCATTGAGGATAAAGATACCTAATTTTTTCAATGAGTCATTCAATTCCTCCTTTGAAATTCTCCCATCTCCATTCTTGTCAAACATTTGAAAAACCTTCTTGAACTCTACATCATCCATTATTCTTTTTGTGGAAAGGAGAATATGTCGATGCTAATGGAGTAATTGGCTTCACTGCTTATAAAACAAAGGTGTTGTAGGTAGGATTAATCTAAGTCTAAGAGGGGGAAGGGCTGAAAGGATTTAAGTTCTTTATGAAACAAATAATTTAAAACAATATTGACAGTTTTAGAAAATAGCTTGTAGTAAAAAAATAGATGAGAACAAAACAAAAATTTTTTTACATATGGTAGACAGAAATTTTGGGAGAAAAGTTTGGAGGATAATTAGTTTTGAAGTTTGAATGGAAAGCCAAATCCTTTCTTAACAAGATGGGAGACTATTTTTAATAATCATAATAACAAAAACAATAATATTATGATACAAGGATCTATAATTTTTACATTAAATTCAAGGGCCAAACTAGGGGTTGGTTGGGGTTTTAACCTCTTGGGCTAAATGGAAAATTTTATTTTAGGACCCCTGTAATAGCCCGGTTTTAGCTAAATTAGAACAGTGGTTTCAGAACCACAAATCTGAGGTTAAAAAATTATTTTAATATTATTTTTGGAGTTTATAGCATGTGAATATGTATGTGTGAAATTTTTGTGTGTTAATTTTATCGTTTAGGTGGTTAATTTGACTAAAGGACTAAATCGCGTAAAATGCAAACATTGCATTCTATTTTTTAAAGTGCTTAAATGACATGACTTATTAAATGAAAGGTTCTTATGTTGTAATTAGACCATTGATAGTGGAATTTGTCATAAATGGGCATATATTAGTTGATTTTGTAATGTTTTCATTAAGGGTAAATTTGGTATTTTATTATTAAAGCCTAAATAATTAAAAAAAGCTAAATTAAGCTTCATTTTCATTCATCTTTGGCTGAATATGGTGGAAGAAGAAAGTATAAAATTCATTTTAGGGTTTAGCACTTCTCTAGCTTGATTGAGGTATGTTTTGAGCTCAGTTTTTGATGATTTCTATGTTTTTGTGATCGTTGCTTCGAGTACTAGCTAGCCCGTGCTTTAATTTTTGAATTTTTTGATAATTTTGTGAAGTTCCATTGATGAATTCTTGAGTTATTGAATGTTTGATGATGGAAAATGAGTATTTGATAATAGATTATTATGTTTAATTAAGTGATTTTTGATCAAAATGCTTATTGTGGATTAAATTGTGAAGTTGGAAAATTTAGGGGTCTAAATGTGAAATAAATCAAATTAATGGGCTGCTAGGGACCTAAGGAAAATTTGGCCTAACATGAGCATATTGAAATTTGGTGTATTTTGAGTTGTTTTGAAATAGGGACTAAATTGAGAAAATGTGAAATTATAGGGGTTAATGTGTAAAATGCCCCAAATTGTGTGCTTTGGATGAAATTGAATGAATTGAGGAATAAAAGAGTTAATTTTTAATGAATATAGATCAAGAATGAAAGAAACCAGATTTAGATCGAGGGAAAATAAAAGTTATCGAATAGTCGGCCCATCTGTTTATTTTGACTATGAGGTAAGTTCATATACAAATGAATGCTTTTAAATTGAATTATATGTGTTTACTTGCGATTGAATTGTTATAAATGTTGAATGAGCACTTATGAGCAAGAATCGATAGAGTTTCGACATCCGAAAGTCTCAAACGAACCTTAGGAATAATATAGGATACAGATGTCATGACATTAGGTTATCGATATTTGATTACATCTAAGACCATGTCTGGGACATTGGCATTATATTGAGATTATGTGTAAGACCATGTCTGGGACATTGGCATCGTTAATCGATTTCGTGTAACACCCTATCTGGGATAGTGGCATCGATATGTGATAACATGTAAGGCCATATCTGGGATATAGCATTGTACTAGTTTATGTGATTTTAGAGTATCCTTATTGATTCCGAACGGTCTAGCGGGCAAAGTTAAATCGAGAAAGAATATGTGAATGAGCTAAGTGATTCAAATATGTACAAAATTCATATGATCTTTGAGAAGAGAAGGTAATTCAAGTATGTACAAAATTCATGTGTTTCATAAGTTAATTATAGGATGTATATAATGCCTTGTATGTTGGCTTATTTGGTGTGATTATGTGTTGGTTATTTTGATTAGATGCTAATTGATGTGATTAGGCTTGGAAACTAGCATGTTTGAGTTGACCATATGGTATATGTTAAAGTATGAAATAAGTAATAATTTGGTGGATAAATGCATTTAGTAGTTATATATGTTTGATGCTTTTAGCATAGTTGCAACACCTCAAACCCGGCCTAGAAGTTAGGCCTGAATCTGGCGTGTCACATTGAAGTGTTTTTCGAAAACCATGTTCTCATTGAAAACCCTTCTTACTACTCAAAACCTCTGGCCATTTTAAAACTTGTGAAACGTTAATTCCCTTAAAACCTTACTTGCTGCGGAAGCTTACTTTTAACGATTCTTGAAGCGAGATATTTTGAAAACCGGTTGTTGTTTTGGAAAAACCGTGCCTACTTCTAACAGATATTAAGCATACTAAATAAATTTCCCAATAAAAGGTTAAGAAAATAAAGAGGCCTTAATACAACCCAAATCAAAAACCAAAGTGCTTAACTAAATAAACAAAATAGTAAAACATGTGCAATTGTGTGGTCGTCTCGAGTCCTCTCATGACACCGATCCACCTAACTGGGATTACTGCACAATTAATAAGCGGGGTGAGTTTACGAAAACTCAGTGTGTAATCCCTTACTAGAGTAATGATCGAAGAAATGTATGAATTTAGAATCGATGCAGGTGGAGCCCCATTACGATAAGATGCAGTCCGATTCAGAGCATCGTGGGCCAAAGCCGTTACAATATCATTTGGGTCTGACCATACAGAATCAATTGGGCCTAGCCCATCTTAACCTCGATTGGGACGAAGCCCACATCGCAATAATATCACAATAATATCATACATACAATGCTGTGCTACCCACCCCAATAATCCAACCGCTACGCACCAACTCCGTCCCCCGATACACATCATGTGGGGATATAAATATTGACCCACCCATCTGATACACATCAATGGTAGCCCGGTTGAGGTACTACCTTCATTGCAGCAAGCTGCTAATCAAATATTAGGCTTAATAGCCATCGGTGGATCCACGGTCGTCAAGCAACCATGCGATCCTCGTATACTTCCTCCGTTCCATAATTCCCAACCCATGCAATATATCGTGTATGTCATGCTCAATCATCACACGTGTATGCAGAATGGCCATACTCAGTAACAGTCTTTTAAACATATATTAAGAGCATATCAGTCATACAACCACAGTCAAGTAAATTAAAACGCAGTCATACATTCATAATCAAATCAGTCAAATTTGAAGACTAAGTCGGTCATTTACCCTCAAGGGCAAAATAGTCATTTTACCCTCCAGGGGTATGTCAGTCATTTTACACTACAAGGGTATTTTAGTAATTTTACACTATAAGGGTATTTCGATAATTTTACAAATCGGGGGTGTTTCGGTAATATTACAAATCGAGGGTATTTCGGTAATTTTACAAATCGAGGGCATTTTGGTAATTTTACAAATCGAGGGTGTTTCGATAATTTTACAAATTGAGGGTGTTTCGGTAATTTTACAAATCAAGGGTGTTCCGATAATTTCACAAATCAGGGGTATTTTGATAATTTTACAGGTCGAGGGTATTTTAGTAATTTCACAATTGAGGGTATTTTGATAATTTTACAAATTGGGCGTGTTTTGGTAATTTCACAAATCGAGGGTATTTCAATAATTTTACAAATCGAGGGTATTTTAGTATTTTCAAAATCGAGGGTATTTCGATAATTTTACAAATCGAGGGTATTTCGGTAATTTTACAAATCGAGGGTATTTTAGTAATTTCTCTTTATTATGGGTTTATTACTTACTTGGCCCCTTAACAAGTCTTCGTTGGCTAAAGTGAACAGATACTATGCACCAGGTAGGATTCCAGAGAAGAGAAGGTGAGTCATTAAGACTGCTTAAGTACCAAGCTCTCCCTAAATTCAATCCTAGACATGCATATACCTATTGCCACACCTTAACCTTATGACTCGTCCACAGTCACGATTAATTAATTATTTAAGTTTTATGTTTGCTTGAGTAGTTACCAAAAACTAATCCCCAACCCCTTTACCAAACACTAACAGATCCACACTTATTCATTTGGCCCCTTTAGGCCCAATCTCGTTCACATGGCCCATCAAGCCCAATCACATTCATATGGCCCATCAGGCCTAATCACATTCATATGGCCTATCAGGCCCAACTACTTCCCACTTAACAGTTAGATTTACACAAGTGAGCCCACGGGCCCATCGAGGCCCAGAACAACCCCAGCACACGAGAACGCTCGTAGCGGCTTACAATTTTTGCCGATTTCTAACAAAGAAGGGCGTGAATACACACCTGTTTATGAGAACGCGTCGAAGTCCACAATCACCAACCTTGGCACATCCTGCACTGGGTCTTAATCACCCTTTCCCATGTTAGCTTCCCGATGTGGGATTACTTTTAACCATTAGGAAAATTCCTTGTTTTCTTATGACCACCTCAACCACAGAGTTCCAGTCCAACTCCACCTCCTATATAGCTCAAACAGAAACATAAATACTCCATTGCGTATCCCAAGACTTGAACCTTATACCTCATAGTTACACAACACGCCACCTTGCCACTCCACCATAGGCTCTTTCTGTGTCATATTTTATCCTTAATTAAATTTAAGGTCTATAGGCCAAAGTCCAGGTTCCTTTAAAAGAAAAACCAAAATAAATTGCAAGAGCCAAGACTTGAACCCAGGCTCCCTTGCAACCTTAATGATGCCACAACCACTAGACTACAAGCTTCCTTGTGTCATTTATTTACCACAATAATTTAAAAGGCCTTCATCCAAGCACCTGTGGTTTTATTCACTTATTACCAAAATTTTGCTAAAGCCTGTGTTTGAACTCAAGATTTCTCCAACACTTCTCAGGGCCATTAACCACTAAAGCAGACATTTAATTGTGTCATTTCCTTGTACAATTAAATGCTTATATACAACCTCCTTACGGACCCATACTAAAGGCCCAATACTTCTAGGCCCAAATTCGGGGCGTTACAATAGTGAAATGGTATGTTTAGGTTGTGGAATTGAATAGTGGAAATGGTTGAGATTAGATGGCATTATATGTGTATGAATTGGTAGGTTTTTGGTCACATAAAGACGTATTGAAATGGTGCTATTTGGTTTCTATGTATGATTGTGGTTAGGGTGGCAAATTGGCTTTGCAAATAGCCTATTTTTGTCTACACGGACAGAGACACGGGTGTGTGTCTCAGCTGTGTGTGACACATGGTCATGTTAGACAACCATATGTCCCCTGGGGTACCCTTCGATATAAATTCATTCTACCTTATAGTTTTGACATGGCCTAGACACACCGGTGTGTCTATTGGCTGTGTGTAGCACACGGGCTGGCACATGGGCATGTGGTCGGCCGTGTTGTAACATCCCGGTTTAGACCCTAGTCAGAATAGTGGTTTCAAACCAAAAATCTGAGTCAAAATAATATTTCAATATTATTTTCTATGCTTATAATATGTGAATTGATATCTGTGAAAGTTTCATGGGAAAATTTGATCGTTTGTGTGCTTAATTTAGAAAAAGGACCTAATCGCGTAAAATGTAAAAGTGGCTAGCTATGTTAAAAGTACTTAAGTGGTATGTCTTATTAAAGGAGAGGTTCTTATGTTGTACTTAGTCCATTGATAGTGGGAATGGACATAAATGGGCATTAAAATGATGGTTTTTAAATGGTTTATTAAAGGGGTAAAATAGTAAAATGTGCATTAATGTTAATTAAATTAAAACAAAAGAAAAATTCATCCATTATCATTCATTCTTTTTCAAAAATACAAGGAAAAAGAAAAGAAAAAGAGTTAAGGAAATTGATGATTTAGGTGTGTTTTGATTCGTTTTCGATAATTTCTACGTTTTTGTGATCGTTGCTTTGTGTTTTATCAAGCCATGCCTCAATTTCTTAATTTTATTATAATTGTAACACTCCGTACCCGAGTCCGTTACCGGAGTCGAACACAAGGTGCACACAAACCTGACTTGATCATTTTCACAGTCCATTTAAAATTTTCCAGGTAGGCTGGCTAACTGCGTCACTGTCATCTTAAAAATCATATCTTGAGTTCCACAACTCGAAAATCAGTTTTGTGATTTTTCCATGAAACTAGACTCATATATGCATCTACAAATTTTTTTCTGGAATTTTTGGTCGGGCCAATTAGTACAGTTTATTAGTTAAAGTCTCCCATGTTACAGGGATCGACTACACTGACCTTTGCGCATTACGACCTGGATATCTCTCTGTACAGGGCTTCAGTATTGATGTCGTTTGTTTCTATAGAAACTAGACTCAAATAGGATTCTATAAATATATGGAATGACTTCTAATTATCTCTGGTTAATTTATAATGAATTTCCAAAGTTGGAACAAAGACTTCAGAAACCGTTCTGGCCCAGTCTCACAAAAACTTAAATATCTCTTAACATACAACTCATATGACCGTTTCGTTTCTTCCATATGAAATTAGATTCATCAAGGTTTATTTAAATATTTTATTCACTATTTAATTCGATTTCTAATATTTTTAGTGATTTTTCACATCCACATTACTGCTGCTGACAGCATCTGCCTTTAAGGTAGACTTTACCTATTTCATAGTTTCCATAATTCAATTGGCCCTTTTTGCATACATAGCACAAAGTGTGATCATGATTAACCATTCCAATGGCTAATCGTTTCAAAACAATTCCATACCTCATAATGATCAACATACAAAACGATTATAGTACTATGCTAAAAACGTATATAAGCCATTTTCGCATGGCTATCCAAGTTTACACAAAACCGAAAGGTACATGATCTACAACAAAAGGGTAGTCCTATACATGCCATATCCAGAGTTCAACTAAAAGAATACCAAAAGGGCTTTGATAGTGTGGATGACTTCGACTTCGATGATCCCGAATCCGATAGCTAACGAGCAAAATCTATAAAACAGAGAGCCAAAGCAACGGGGTAAGCATTTTAATGCTTAGTAAGTCTCAAGTAAAGAAATCAGCTTTGACTAAAGTATTACATTCACATAGCTAAATGAATCACTTTATTAATACACATTCTCATAATCATACTTACTTCACACTTCATCAACATATACACACAAGGTATCAACCTATCTAAGAGCCGAAAGTTCGTTAGTCGATTGAACGAATACTATTTCAAACGGATCGACTTTTCCGATGCACATGTAAACATACCTTATCGTATGGGTTTTTCGAGCGTATTAATTGAATTTATTACAGCACCAAAATGCTCACCTTCAACCGAGCTTCTTGAATTTAACCGGATATAACCACAAGCACAATTGCCTTGGTCTTAACCGGATTTGGTAACTTGCACAAATGCCTTGGTCTTAGCCGGATATAACAACTTCATACGAATGCCTTGGTCTTAGCCCGGATATAATCACTAGCATAAATGCCTTGGGACTTAGCCGGATATAATCACTAGCATAAATGCCTTGGGACTTAGCCGGGTATCATTCAAATGCTCATGTACACATATCAATAATCACGACACATCCATATTTCATTCTCGTTACTAAGGCTCAAACACAAAACATTTATCAAACCTTTCCAATTTCGGCTCAATAGCCACACACAAAGAGCATGATTTCAATTGACTTTATAACTTAGTCCCTACGCACATTCGGCTGTCCGCCATAATATGACAAATCATTTCAATATAATTCAAGTAGGGTCATTACTCGAAGACTTACCTCGGATGTTGTCGAACGATTTCGATGGCTATTCGACCACTTTTTCCTTCCCTTTATCGAATTTAGATCCCCTTTGCTCTTGAGCTTAATTAAACAAACAAATTGACTTAATCGTTTGAGCATCGAAAAGAGGAATACAAGGCACTTAGCCCATATTTATACATTAGACATTAAAGTCACATACATGTGAAATCATGCATCAACTCAACATATTAACCCACATCCCTTTTAGCCGATTGTCCTAACCAAGATAAAGGCATCATTATGCTTGCCTCTAACCGAAAGCATGCAACACTAATCTTCTCATGTGGCCGAGTATGCATGTACATGTTGAGGCCAATTATGCTCAATACTTCCTACAAGTATGGTTACTTGTATTGATTATATCTCGTTTCGTTTCAAATTCAAGACTAAGCTAATACGCATTTATACACTAGTAATCAAATACTAACATTTTGCATTTCATCTTACTACCATGGCGAATGCTCCTTCCTCTAATTTACCTTCACAAAGCATGAATTTCATCATTCAAATTACAAGCTTACAATCTCATGAAGTTTAACCTCATAGTATCTACCAAACTCTCACTCATTAGCTTCTATCATAATCTCCAATAACACCAAATAAACATATACTTGTGGGTCTATGGTAGAACCAAGAAAGGAACTCATAGATATCAAGATGTAAGCAACTACCATTATTTATCTAAGTTTAGCATAAAACACAACCATCACCCTTATTAATCTTTTATAGCCGAAAACCATACTCACCCCACAAATTAAATTTCAACATGGTTTACAAAATCACTTAATATCTCATCAACACAACATCAAACTTACCTTAATAGTGACCTAGGGTACCGAATGCTTCACTCCTTCTTCCCTTTTTCCTTCAATTTTTGGCCAAAAGATGTTCAAGGATGAACACACACATTTTTTTTTTCTTCTTTGTTTTCTTTCTCTCATTCACGGCAAAAGGGGGGGGCATGGATGAGACCATTTTTTTTTTCTTTCTTTGCCCACGCTCTTTATTTTATTATTTCTAACATCAAGCATTCACCCAACATGTTTTTTTTGACATGTTTTGCCCATGATTCTTTGTCATGGCCGGCCATTAGCAAATAAAAGGGGAAATTGACATGCAAACCCCTCATTTTTGCATGCATGATCAACTAGTCATCACACATTTCCCCATCATACTTTCAAAGTTTTCTACTAGGTCCTTTCTAGTGAAATTCACATTTATAACTCTAAATCAAAACATCAAAAATATCACACATGAGTTAACACATATTGTAGGCAATAAAATAAATATGAAATCATTTTTATGCCTCGGTTTTGTGGTCCCGAAACCACATTCCGACTAGGGTCGTTTTAAGGCTGTCACAATAATTTCAAGCCCATGCCTCAATTTCTTAATTTTATTATAATTTTAAGATGTTTCATTGTTGATAATGTGAGTTTTATGAAGTTTGATGATAGAAAATGAAAGATATGTGTTAGATTACTATGTTTTATATTAGGATTTTTGATGAATTTGAGTATTTTGGACTAAATTGTGAAAATGAGAAATTGAGGGGCTAAAATATGAAATAAATGAAATATGTGGGTTTATATGAGCTAAAGGAAAATTTGGTTAGGCATGTGTGAAAAGAAATTATGTGTATTTTTGTGATTTTATGAATTAGGGACTAAAGTGTTAAAATGTGAGGGCTAATTTGTAAAATACCCTAAATATGTGTTTATGGATTGATTTGAATAAATGTGAGATTGAATAAGTCAAATTTGAATGTGTCTAGATCAAGAACCAAAGAAAATGGAATTAGATCGAGGAAAGTTGAAAGTCGTTGAATAGCCGTTTGTTTCCGTTCATTTCCGTATGAGAAAAGTCTATATACAAATAAATGTGTTTGAATTGATTTATTCATGTTTATATGATATTGAACTGTGATGAATTGTTATAGAAGTTGAATATGTGAAACTGAGAAAGTATCGATAACGTAACAATGTCCGAAAGTCCCGTACAAACCATAGGAATAGTTAGGATACAATGTCATGACATAGGATTTTTGATATGTGATTTTGTGTAAGACCACGTTAGGGACGTTGGCATTGATTTGAGATTTACATGTAAGACCATGTCTGGGACATTCGCATCATATTTGATTTCGTGTAAGACCCTATCTGGGATAGTGGCATCGATATTTGATTACATGTAAGACCATATCTGGACATTGGCATTGTATGAGCTTTTCAAGCTATCTGCTTATCCTATTTAATTCCGTACGGTTCAACAGGCATTCTGAGAAATACATGATTGAATGAATGAATAACCAATTCAAGTATGTATTGAATGAATGAATAACCGATTCAAGTATGTGGAGATGTGTTCAACATTTGTTAATGTGAAGTAAGTATATCTGCAAGTGATGATATGTGATATAAGTATGAGAAAATATGCTATATGTGCAAATGAATTGGGAATATGTGAAATGTATATGAACTATGTGATTTGTGATAGTATTTGGCTATGAAGTATATGTATTTTATGATGCTTATATGCTTAAAATGATAAGTTTATTTGTATATGACTTATTAAGCTTTTGAAAGCTTACTTTGTATGTGTTTCTATTGTATTATAGCTATTGAAGCTACTGGAAGCTCGGGGATCATCGAGGATCATCACCACACTATCAAATATTATTTTGGTACCTTTTGAAAATGTATATATCATTTTATGGCATGTATAGGCTAGAATTAATGTGATATGTTTTGAGATGGGTACATCATGCCATGAGATATGGCTTGATTATGGTTGAACTTATGGTTTAATTTTGGTATATGATATGTGATGCAAAAATGGTAAATTTGGTGTATATATATGGCCTAGTGAAATGGTTATAAATGTGATATGAAACATGTATTCAAGGTATGAATTAATTACATGGAATTAGTATGTTTGAGTTGGAATTATGTATGGAAATGATTAATTATATTGAAGTATGAGTGATGCTTGTTTTGGAAATGTTTTGGTTGCATATTGGGTTATGAAATGTGGTCTGAAAAGCTTATGTATATAGGGTGGCAAAATGGCTTTTCAAGTACCTTATTTTTGTCCACACGGGTAGAGACACGGGTTTGTGTCTCAGTCGTGTGTAATACACAATAATGTTACACGGCCATGTGTCCCTTGGGGTAGTCCTACAATTTAAAGTCAGTCTCGAGCACGGCCTAGACACATGAGTGTGTGCACATGGGCGTGTGTGGCCATTTCAAAGGGTACACGGGCTAGACACATGGGCGTGTGGTCAACCGTGTGATCCAAGTTAGTTTCGACCACGGCCAAGATACACGGGCATGTTTCCGACCGTGTGGTATAGGTTAGTATGTATACCCTATTTTCACATGGCTTGTGACACGAGTGTGTCTAGTAGTCGTGTGAGGCACACGGCCCGTTCACACGGGCATGTGATACTAAAAAGTTTGAAAATTTTATAAGCTTCTCAAAGTTTGTGAATGTTATCGTTTTATTTTTGAACCACCTCTAAGCATGTTTTAAGGTCTCGTAGGACCTTACAAGGGACAATGTGATTTATATGAATAGATTTTGATTATGAATGTATGAATGAATGTGAATTGTGTGTGATTTTCGATAATGCCTCGTAACCCTATTTTGGCGACGGATACGGGTTAAGGGTGTTGCATTTAATTTGTATCAGAGCTACGGTTTAGTTGATTCTTGGACTAATGTAGCGTGTGTGAGTCTAGCTATACATGCCATATATATAAATTACAACAGTGTGATGATTCCTGACACTTAAAATGTGTTTATCGTATAATAAATGGACCCCGATCGAGCCATAGCTGATGATGTGGAAAGTAATGCGCCCGCTCCTGCTCAAGGGACAGCGTCGGATGATTCTAGGCCGATTACGAGTAGCCATGAGGGAGAGGCTACCCAAGCCTTCTTCTAGATGATGAATTAGTGGTTCACCCAGTATATTAGAGCTAATCCAGCTGCTCCACAACCTTCACCCCCGTCTAATCCTCCACAAGTCCCTATCTTGCCACAAGTTATGAATCTGATTCATTTGAATAAACCTTCGGTTGATAAAATTAGAAAATATGAGGTTGAAGAGTTTTGTGCTACTATTGATGATGATGCTGAGAGAGCTGAGTTTTGGCTCGAGAATTCGATACAAGTGTTTGATGAAATGTCATGTACTCCTGATGAATGTCTTAAATGTGCTGTTTCACTTTTGAGACATACGGCGTATCATTGGTGGAAAATGTTGATATCTGTGGTTTCGAAAGAACGAGTCAATTGGTAGATCTTTCAGACTAATTTTAGAAAGAAGCACATCAGTCAGAGATTCATAGATCAGAAACGGAAAGAGTTTTTTGAGCTGAAATAGGGCCTTATGTTTGTTACAGAATATGAACAAGAATTTGTAAGATTAAGTCAATATGCACGAGAATGTGTTTTGACTGAAGCTATAATGTGTAAAAGATTTGAAGACGGTTTAAATGAAGACATCAAGCTGTTAGTCGGGATTGTAGAAATCAAAGAGTTTGTGGTGCTCGTCGAGTGAGCATGCAAAGCTAAAGAACTCAGGAAAGAGAAAAGAAAAGTTGATTTTGAAGCTAGAGATTCGCAAAAAAGATCATCGAGTAAGTCATTCCAATCAGCATCAAAGAAGTTCTGAGATGACTTCATCCGCGAGTTATTCTAGACATGATCGAGACAGACCACTTGTGAGTTTGAAAGCTACTTTAGTAGCTAGTGTTGGTAACATCAGGCCTAACCGATCCGAGTGCAAATATTGTGGTAAACGACACCCCGATGACTGTAGATTGAATGATCGGGCTTGTTTCAAATGTGAATCATTAGATCATTTTATTCGTCAATGTCTAGAGTTGGTTAAGCAAGAGATAATGCAGAGTACTAGGCCGAGTAACATGACAGCTCGAGGTAGACCACCCAGAAACACGGGTAATGTGAGTGGTAGCCAGAAGGGAATTAAAAACACTACTATCGTGGTTGAACTTTGAAATGGCATGTATAGGACTACCCCTTGTCGGTTCAATTGTGTTGTGATGTATATGTGTACGGCCATAAATGGCTCGTAGAAGTCAAATCTGAACTTAGACCATTTGTGATTTGTATATATATATATATGGTTTCATGATGTAATTATGGATTGGAAATGGGAGTGTTGGTCACATGATCAGCCATTGGAATGGCTAAAATGGTCATAGGTGAACCTATGTATGGCAAGACTAGTTGGTTCATGGAGACTACAAAATAGGTAAGACCTACCTTAAAAACAGATGCTGCCAGCTGCAGTGACGTGAATGTGAAAAATCACCAAAATTTGTAGGAATGGTATTAAATAGTGAATAAGCTATGTAAATGAACATTGATGAGTCTACTTTCATATGGAAGAAACGAAACGGTCATAGGAGTCACATGTTAAGAGATATTAAAGCTTTCGTGAGACAGGGCCAGAACGGTTTCTGGGTCCCCTGTCACAACTTTAAAAATTTACTATAAATTATCCAGAAAGAATTAGGAGTCATGCCTTATATGTACAGATTCCATTTTAGTCTAGTTTCATTAGAAACAAACGGCACCAGTATTAAAGCCCTGTACAGAGAGATATTCAAGTTGTAACGCGTGGAGGTCAGAGCAGTCGATCCCTGTAACATGGGTGACTTTAACTAATAAACTGTACCAATTGGCCCGACCAAAATTCTAGAAATAAATCCATGGATGGATATATGAGTCTAAATTCAGGAAAATTTACAAAACCAGTTTCCGAGTTTTGAAACTCGAGATATGATTTTAAAGGCGACGGTGACGCAGTTTTCCAGCCTGACTGGAAATGTCAATTGGTGGGCGAAATATGTGGATTTGGCTTGTTAACCCCTCGTTATAAGAACCGCGATGGTCTCGGGTTCGGGTTGTTACCGAGTATCGATACTTGGGAAGAAATACCGATACTTTGGTAAAGGTACTAATAATTTTTGACAATATGATTTTGTGCTAGAAACAAAATACAAGTTTGGTATCGATTTCCGGTGGTATCGATCTGGGTTAAAAGAATTATCGATACACTTGTCCTAGTGCCGATACCTACGTGATTGTCTTGGAAATTTTGCTAAGTGGTCCTAATTCTTGTTTAATTATTATTATAAGTTTATTTAAAGTATGTTTGGCATGTTCTAATGATGGTGATAAATGTTTGACTAAAATTTATAAGATCATTGATAAAGAGGATGATTTCTTAATATGTGACAATTTAATATGAGTATAACATGAGGCGATGGTGTGACATCTTGATATTAGGGCTTAGCGATCAGGCGGGTATAGGGGTTACATAAAATATATTTATATGCATGCAAAATGGTTGTTTTATGTATATAATTAATCGTAGTTGCTTGACAATGGATGTGGCATCTTGTAGCTTTGACTTGGTGACGAGAGTCAAGTATGGGGTGTTATATTATTTTTCAAATAGGTAAAATTATATAGAAAAAACAAGATTTTGACTTAACTTTTATATATCACTAATCTTGGTTACCTATATGGGACCAATTTAGGTTTACTGTTGTATATAAAAACAATTATATAAATAAAACTTTTTAATTTATTGAACTACTTAAGTTTAATCATTCTAATTTTAGGTGTATAGTTGAAGAAAATTTTGATTTTACTTATTAAATTTCATCAAATTGAAATTTTAGAGTTATATAGTAGTAAATAAAAATTCATATGTAATTTTTGACTTATTGTTTTATACTTGCAAATAATATCTAAAGTTGGGGAACATTGGATACTATTTGTGCAAGAGAATTATACTTAATGTTTTAGGTTGTTCATATATTTGAAGGATTGTAACATAATAACATTCAAACATGTGTTGAACACAAGTACTTCAAAAAAGTAAAAGTATATATAATATAGCTAATAGTAACATTAATCATCCATATGAAAACTTGAAAAAATTTAGAAAACCAACTTGTGGTTGTTTTCCATTTCTCATATGTTTATTGTAGTTGTAGATGTAAAATTAATGTATTGTTCAAGCAAATGAATACAACAGATAAGGAAAGTTAAAATAATTAGATAACAATAGTATACTCATGTTGTGATTGTTATTTAAATACTTGAAAAAATACTTTTTTCTGTCCATTTAAACAAATCATATATAAGTTTGCACTAAGAATGAAGAAAAAGATAACACACATTAGAAGAAGGATGGGAATGAGGTATTGGAGACAAATAATATCAATCCTAAACCAATCTTACAAGCATGGAAATCATAACATAATGAAAATTCCAATAACAAAATTCGTACTACTATTTTCATAGTTGGTGATAGAAAATGTTCCCACCTTCCACATCGCATTATCTTTCACTCTCCTATCTTCAAGTTAGTCATACCATTGATTTCGATTGTTGTGATGATGTTTTCACAATTGGCGCAAGACATTAGTCATAATTGTGACATTTACGTGCATGCATACTAGGTTTAACAAAACAATGCAACCATAAGTGAAGCCAAAGATCATATTGTTTTATCCGAGACCATCAAGAAACCCTAAATTAGCACTTTTCCTTTCAAGTCAAGTCGAAAGCACTAAAACCACCCTTTTCATCATTTTCTTGAATTCCAAAAATTAACCCTACCATCACCATCCACATCGACTTTCATTATCATCTTCTTACAATCTTCAACAGTTTTCCCTTGTTTAAGCCCAAGTGAAACCAAAACAGACATTAGCTCATCGACAGAAATGTAACCATCTCCATTTTGATCAAAAACCTTGAATGCCTCTAAAATATCTTCCTCTTCATCCTTATCATTCATAAAGGATTGATACAACTCACGAAACTCCTCAATATCGACGTAGTTATCACCATTGACATCAATTTTTTCAATCATTTGTGTTAACTAGTCATTGAGGATAAAGATACCTAATTTTTTCAATGAGTCATTCAATTCCTCCTTTGAAATTCTCCCATCTCCATTCTTGTCAAACATTTGAAAAACCTTCTTGAACTCTACATCATCCATTATTCTTTTTGTGGAAAGGAGAATATGTCGATGCTAATGGAGTAATTGGCTTCACTTCTTTATAAAACAAAGGTGTTGTAGGTAGGATTAATCTAAGTCTAAGAGGGAAGGGTGAAAGGATTTAAGTTCTTTATGAAACAAATAATTTAAAACAATATTTGAGTTTTAGAAAATAGCTTGTAGTAAAAAAATAGATGAGAACAAAACAAAAATTTTTTTACATATGGTAGACAGAAATTTTGGGAGAAAAGTTTGGAGGATAATTAGTTTTGAAGTTTGAATGGAAAGCCAAATCCTTTCTTAACAAGATGGGAGACTATTTTTAATAATCATAATAACAAAACAATAATATTATGATACAAGGATCTATAATTTTACATTAAATTCAAGCCAAACTAGGGGTTGGTTGGGGTTTTAACCTCTTGGGCTAAATGGAAAATTTTATTTTAGGACCCTATAATAGCTTGGTTTAGCTAAATTAAACAGTGGTTTGAACCACAAATGAGAGTTAAAAATTATTTTAATATTATTTTGGAGTTTATAGCATGTGAATATGTATGTGTGAAATTTTTGTGTGTTAATTTTATCGTTTAGGTGGTTAATTTGACTAAAGGACTAAATCGTAAAATGCAAACATTGCATTCTATTTTTAAAGTGCTTAAATGACATGACTTATTAAATGAAAGGTTCTTATGTTGTAATTAGACCATTGATAGTGGAATTTGTCATAAATGGGCATATATTAGTTGATTTTGTAATGTTTTCATTAAGGGTAAATTTGGTATTTTATTATTAAAGCCTAAATAATTAAAAAAAGCTAAATTAAGCTTCATTTTCATTCATCTTTGGCTGAATATGGTGGAAGAAAATATAAAATTCATTTTGGGTTTAGCACTTCTCTAGCTTGATTGAGGTATGTTTTGAGCTCGTTTTGATGATTTCTATGTTTTGTGATCGTTTGCAGTACTAGCTAGCCGTGCTTTAATTTTTGAATTTTTGATAATTTTGTGAAGTTCCATTGATGAATTCTTGAGTTATTGAATGTTTGATGATGGAAAATGAGTATTTGATAATAGATTATTATGTTTAATTAAGTGATTTTTGATCAAAATGCTTATTGTGGATTAAATTGTGAAGTTGGAAAATTTAGGGTCTAAATGTGAAATAAATCAAATTAATGGGCTGCTAGGGACCTAAGGAAAATTTGGCCTAACATGAGCATATTGAAATTTGGTGTATTTTGAGTTGTTTTGAAATAGGGACTAAATTGAGAAAATGTGAAATTATAGGGGTTAATGTGTAAATGCCCCAAATTGTGTGCTTTGGATGAAATTGAATGAATTGAGGAATAAAAGAGTTAATTTTTAATGAATATAGATCAAGAATGAAAAACGATTTAGATGGGGAAAATAAAAGTTATCGAATAGTCGGCCCATCATTTATTTTGACTAGAGGTAAGTTCATATACAAATGAATGCTTTTAAATTGAATTATATGTGTTTACTTGCGATTGAATTGTTATAAATGTTGAATGAGCACTTATGAGCAAGAATCGATAGAGTTTCGACATCCGAAAGTCTCAAACGAACCTTAGGAATAATATAGGATACAGATGTCATGACATTAGGTTATCGATATTTGATTACATCTAAGACCATATGCAGGACATTGGCATTATATTGAGATTATGTGTAAGACCATATGCAGGACATTGGCATCGATAATCGATTTAGTGTAACACCCTATCAGGGATAGTGGCATCGATATGTGATAACATGTAAGGCCATATCTGGGATATAGCATTGTACTAGTTTATGTGATTTTAGAGTATCCTTATTGATTAGAGACGGTCTAGCGGGCAAAGTTAAATCGAGAAAGAATATGTGAATGAGCTAAGTGATTCAAATATGTACAAAATTCATATGATCTTTGAGAAGAGAAGGTAATTCAAGTATGTACAAAATTCATGTGTTTCATAAGTTAATTATAGGATGTATATAATGCCTTGTATGTTGGCTTATTTGGTGTGATTATGTGTTGGTTATTTTGATTAGATGCTAATTGATGTGATTAGGCTTGGAAACTAGCATGTTTGAGTTGACCATATGGTATATGTTAAAGTATGAAATAAGTAATAATTTGGTGGATAAATGCATTTAGTAGTTATATATGTTTGATGCTTTTAGCATAGTTGCAACACCTCAAACCCGGCCTAGAAGTTAGGCACGAATCAGCGTGTCACATTGAAGTGTTTTAAAACCATGTTCTCATTGAAAACCCTTCTTACTACTCAAAACCTCTGGCCATTTTAAAACTTGTGAAACGTTAATTCCTTAAAACCTTACTTCTGCGAAGCTTACTTTTAACGATTCTTGGAAGCGAGATATTTTGAAAACCGGTTGTTGTTTTGGAAAAACCGTGCCTACTTCTAACGGATATTAAGCATACTAAATAAATTTCCCAATAAAAGGTTAAGAAAATAAAAGAGGCCTTAATACAACCCAAATCAAAAACCAAAGTGCTTAACTAAATAAACAAAATAGTAAAACATGTGCAATTGTGTGAGTGGAGTCTCAGGAGTCCTGCGACAGATCCACCTATTGGGATTACTGCACAATTAATAAGCAGGGTGAGTTCTAAAACTAGGTGTGTAATCCCTTACTAGAGTAATAGTCGATGCAGAGCGAAATTTAGAATCGATGCAGGTGGAGCCCATTCACGATATGATCAGATCCGATTCGAGAGCATCGTGGGCCAAAACTGTTACAATATCATTTGGGTCTGACCCGCCTTGAGAATCAATGGGCCTAGCCCATCTTAACCTCGATTGGGACGAAGCCCACACGCAATAATAATATCACAATAATATCATACATACAATCTTGTGCTACCCACCCCAATAATCCAGCATTACTCACCTAGTCCCCGATACATCATGTGGGGATATAAATATTGACCCACCCATCGATACACATCAATGGTAGCGGTTGAGGTACTACCTTCATTGCGACAGTGCTAATCAAATATTAGGCTTAATAGCCATCGGTGGATCCATGCGTCAAGCAACCATGCGATCCTCGTATACTTCCTCCGTTCCATAATTCCCACCCATTACGGTGTATGTCATGCTCAATCATCAGCGTGTATGCGAATGGCCATACTTCGATATGATCTTTTAAACATATATTAAGAGCATATCGGTCCTTACAACCACAGTCAAGTAAATTAAAAGCAGGTCATACATTCATAATCAAATCAGTCAAATTTGAAGACTAAGTCGGTCATTTACCCTCAAGGGCAAAATAGTCATTTTACCTCGAGGGGGTATCAGTCATTTTACACTACAAGGGTATTTTAGTAATTTTACACTATAAAGGTATTTCGATAATTTTACAAATCGGGGTGTTTGGTAATATTACAAATCGAGGGTATTTGGTAATTTTACAAATCGAGGCATTTTGGTAATTTTACAAATCGAGGTGTTTGATAATTTTACAAATTGAGGGTGTTTGGTAATTTTACAAATCAAGGGTGTTAGATAATTTCACAAATCGAGAATTTTGATAATTTTACGTCGAGGTATTTTAGTAATTTCACAATTGAGGTATTTTGATAATTTTACAAATTAGGCGTGTTTTGGTAATTTCACAAATCGAGGTATTTCAATAATTTTACAAATCGAGGGTATTTTAGTATTTTCAAAATCGAGGGTATTTCGATAATTTTACAAATCGAGGTTATTCGGTAATTTTACAAATCGAGGTATTTTAGTAATTTCTCTTTATTATGGGTTTATTACTTGGCCTTAACAAGTCTTAGTTGGCTAAAGTGAGCAGATACTATGCAGGGTAGGATTCGGAGAAGAGGTGAGTCATTAAGGCGCTTAAGTACCAAGCTCTCCCTAAATTCAATCGAACATGCATATACCTATTGCCACACCTTAACCTTATGACTGGTCCACAGTCCACGATTAATTAATTATTTAAGTTTTATGTTTGCTTGAGTAGTTACAAAAACTAATCCCCAACCCTTTACCAAACACTATGAGATCCACACTTATTCATTTGGCCCCTTTAGGCCCAATCTGTTCACATGGCCCATCAAGCCCAATCACATTCATATGGCCCATCGGGCTAATCACATTCATATGGCCTATCGAGGCCAACTACTTCCCTTAGCAGTTAGATTTACAGTGAGCCCAGGCCCATCGAGGCCGAACAACCCACCTGCACGCAGCTACGTGGCGGCTTACAATTTTGCCGATTTCTAACAAAGAAGGCGTGAATACACACTGTTTATGAGCGTCAAAGTCCACAATCACCAACCTTGGCACATCCTGTGGGGGTCTTAATCACCCTTTCCCATGTTAGCTTCCGATGTGGGATTACTTTTAACCATTAGGAAAATTCCTTGTTTTCTTATGACCACCTCAACCCACGAGTTCCGGTCCAACTCCACCTCCTATATAGCTCAAGCGAAACATAAATACTCCATTGCGTATCCCAAGACTTGAACCTTATACCTCATAGTTACAACCGCCACCTTGCCACTCCACCATAGGCTCTTTACGTGTCATATTTTATCCTTAATTAAATTTAAGGTCTATAGGCCAAAGTCCGGGTTCCTTTAAAGAAAAACCAAATAAATTGCAAGAGCCAAGACTTGAACCGAGCTCCTTGCAACCTTAATGATGCCACAACCACTAGACTACAAGCTTCCTTGTGTCATTTATTTACCACAATAATTTAAAAGGCCTTCATCCAAGCACCGGGGGTTTTATTCACTTATTACCAAAATTTTGCTAAAGCCGGAGTTTGAACTCAAGATTTCTCCAACTTCTCGGGGCCATTAACCACTAAAGCAGACATTTAATTGTGTCATTTCCTACAATTAAATGCTTATATAACCTCCTACGGACCCATACTAAAGGCCCAATACTTAGGCCCAAATTAGGCGTTACAATAGTGAAATGGTATGTTTAGGTTGTGGAATTGAATAGTGGAAATGGTTGAGATTAGATGGCATTATATGTGTATGAATTGGTAGGTTTTGGTCACATAAAGACGTATTGAAATGGTGCTATTTGGTTTCTATGTATGATTGTGGTTAGGGTGTAAATTGGCTTTACAAATAGCCTATTTTTGTCTACAGAGACGAGACACGGGTGTGTCTCAATTTGGGTGTGACACATGGTCATGTTAGACAACCATATGTCCCACAGGGTACCCTTCGATATAAATTCATTCTACCTTATAGTTTTGACATGGCCTAGACACACGGGTGTGTCTATTGGTATGTGTAACACTGGTGGCACATGGGCATGTGGTCGTAGTGTTGTAACATCGGTTTAGACCCTAGTCGAATAGTGGTTTCAAACCAAAATCGAGTCAAAATAATATTTCAATATTATTTTCTATGCTTATAATATGTGAATTGATATCGTGAAAGTTTCATGGGAAAATTTGATCGTTGTGTGCTTAATTTAGAAAAAAGGACCTAATCGTAAAAAATGTAAAAGTGGCTAGCTATGTTAAAAGTACTTAAGTGGTATGTCTTATTAAAGGAGAGGTTCTTATGTTGTACTTAGTCCATTGATAGTGGGAATGGACATAAATGGGCATTAAAATGATGGTTTTAAATGGTTTATTAAAGGTAAAATAGTAAAATGTGCATTAATGTTAATTAAATTAAAACAAAAGAAAAATTCATCCATTATCATTCATTCTTTTCAAAATACAAGGAAAAAGAAAAGAAAAAAGTTAAGGAAATTGATGATTTAGGTGTGTTTTGATTAGTTTCGATAATTTCTACGTTTTGTGATCGTTGCTTTGTGTTTATCAAGCCATGCCTCAATTTCTTAATTTTATTATAATTGTAACACTCCGTGCAAATTAGATTCTTAGAATCAACACAAAGTGCACACAAACTGACTTGATCATTTTCACGGATCCATTTAAAATTTTCCAGGTAGGCTGGCTAACTGCGTCACTGTCATCTTAAAATCATATCTTGAGTTCCACAACTCGAAAATCAGTTTTGTGATTTTTCCATGAAACTAGACTCATATATGCATCTACAAATTTTTTCTGGAATTTTTGGTCGGGCCAATTAGTACAGTTTATTAGTTAAAGTCTCCCATGTTACAGGGATCGACTACACTGACCTTTGCGCATTACGACCTGGATATCTCTCTGTACAGGGCTTCAGTATTGATGTCGTTTGTTTCTATAGAAACTAGACTCAAATAGGATTCTATAAATATATGGAATGACTTCTAATTATCTCTGGTTAATTTATAATGAATTTCCAAAGTTGGAACAAAGACTTCAAAACCGTTCTGGCCCAGTCTCACAAAACTTAAATATCTCTTAACAACTCCTCATATGACCGTTTCGTTTCTTCCATATGAAATTAGATTCATCAAGGTTTATTTAAATATTTTATTCACTATTTAATTCGATTTCTAATATTTTAGTGATTTTTCACATCCACATTACTGCTGCTGACAGCATCTGCCTTTAAGGTAGACTTTACCTATTTCATAGTTTCCATAATTCAATTGGCCTTTTTGCATACATAGCACAAAGTGTGATCATGATTAACCATTCCAATGGCTAATCGTTTCAAAACAATTCCATACCTCATAATGATCAACATACAAAAGATTATAGTACTATGCTAAGCATTATAAGCCATTTTCATGGCTATCCAAGTTTACACAAAGCAAGAAGGTACATGATCTACAACAAAAGGGTAGTCTATACATGCCATATCAGAGTTCAACTAAAAGAATACCAAAAGGGCTTTGATAGTGTGGATGACTTGACTTGATGATCCCGAATCCGATAGCTAACGAGCAAAATCTATAAAGCAGAGCCAAAGCAACGGGGTAAGCATTTTAATGCTTAGTAAGTCTCAAGTAAAGAAATCAGCTTTGACTAAAGTATTACATTCACATAGCTAAATGAATCACTTTATTAATACACATTCTCATAATCATACTTACTTCACACTTCATCAACATATACACACAAGGTATCAACCTATCTAAGATAGAAGTTCGTTAGTCGATTGAGCGAATACTATTTCAAACGGATCGACTTTTCAGATGCACATGTAAACATACCTTATCGTATGGGTTTTAGTATTAATTGAATTTATTACAGCACCAAAATGCTCACCTTCAACCGAGCTTCTTGAATTTAACGGATAACCACAAGCACAATTGCCTTGGGTCTTAACCGGTTGGTAACTTACACAAATGCCTTGGTCTTAGCGGATATAACAACTTCATACGAATGCCTTGGTCTTAGCCGGATATAATCACTAGCATAAATGCCTTGGGACTTAGCCGGATATAATCACTAGCATAAATGCCTTGGGACTTAGCAGGGTATCATTCAAATGCTCATGTACATATCAATAATCACGACACATCCATATTTCATTCTCGTTACTCATGGTTCAAATCCTTGTTATGCCATGGAAGTGGTATTTGGTCAAGGTTGGTATTGTGATAAAGCCATTGCATGTTAAGTGTGAAGCTTGATGATGATGCATGCAATGATGGATTGTCTACTCTTGAAATTTCTTTGTAGCCATCTTGAGTAAGACTTTGAGTTTTCTTTTTGTTTAACCATGATTGAAGCCATGATGCATTCATGAGCATGGTTCATGCTTCTTGCATGTTAGTTAAAATTTGTGTTTTAGATGGCTATGGACACCTTGAAATTCGGCCATGCTCATATATGTATATATATGTTTGCACATGATGTTTTGGCTATGAAGTAAGTGATGAATATGTTTGTTTAAAGAAGAAGATGTTGAAGAATGCTTGTGAAATTGCAAGCACATTCGGCCTAGCACACATATGAGTGCTTGATGCTATATTATAAGTTTTGAGCTACAACATGCAAAGCATTAACTAGTAAAATGCATGCTGTTTTTGTGTGGTATTAAGTGCATAATTGGCCTCAACATGGACATGTATATTCGGCCTTAGGTAGCCTATTGAAGGCCTTAGCTTTTCCTTGATGCCCGAATGAATTGTATTGAATTGCTTGATGTAGTATAAAATGTGCATGACCATTGTGTATTCAAGCTAAAGGGTGGCCATTTGACCATTTAAACTCCTTGTCATATTCGCCATAAGCTAGCACAATGAGGTTTTAATAAATTGAATTTGTTTGAATTAGCTCAAGAGCTTAGAGGGCCACAATTGGACAAGGGAAGGAAAAAGTGATCGAATAGCCGTAAAAGCCGCTCGACAACATCCGAGGTAAGTCCTCAAGAAGTGACCTTAATTGAATTATGTGGAATGAAATATGGATGTATTGATTATTGATTTATGTGTGTATGAGTATTCGAATTATACCCGGCTAAGTCCCAAGGCGATTATGCTAGTGATTATAATTGTGTTTGAGCCTTAGTAACGAAAATGAAACATGTATGTCCAATGATTATTGATGTATGTGTGCATGAGAAATTGAATGATACCGGGCTAAGCCCCAAGACAATTATGCTGAAATTATATCCGGTTAAGACCAAGGCAATTGTGCTAGTGGCTACATCCTGCTAAGACCAAGGCATTCGTATGCGAGTCATTCTATCGGGCTAAGACCAAGGCATTCGTGCACGTGGTTATATCCGGTTGTATTCAAGAAGCTTGGGCTGGAGGTGAGTGTTGGTTGCTGTAATAAATTCAATTAGTACGCCGAAAAGCCCAAAGAATAAGGTACGTTTATATGTGCATTGGAAAGTCGACATATTTGAGCAACATTCGCTCAATCGACTAACTAATTTCAGCTATTGGAATGGTTGATACTTTGTGAAAGTATATAATGATGAAGTGTGAAGTAAGAATGATTATGAGAATGTGTATTAATGAAATGATGCATTTGGTTATGTGAATGTATTGCTTAAATTAAAGCTGATTTTATTCCTTGAGACTTACTAAGCATAAAAATGCTTACCCGTTGCTTTGGCTCTCTGTTTTATAGATTACGCCGATAGCAATCGGATTCGGGATCATTAAAGTCGAAGTCATCCACACTATCAACGCCTCTATTTTGGTATAAATTTTTGGTTGAACTTTGAAATGGCATGTATAGGACTACCCTTTGTTGGTTCAAATATGCTGTGATGTATATGTGTACGGCCATGCGAAAATGGCTCGTAAAAGTGAAGTACGAACTTAGACTATTTGCGGTTTGTATATATATATGGTGTCATGATGTGATTATGGATTGGAGATGGGAATGTTGGTCACATGATCAGCCATTGGTATGGTTAAAATGATCATATATGAACCTATGTATGGCAAGACTAGTTGGTTCATGGAGACTACAAAATAGGTAAGACCTACCTTAAAAACAGATGCTGCCAGCTGCAGTGACGTGAATGTGAAAAATCACCAAAATTTGTAGGAATGGTATTAAATAGTGAATAAGCTATGTAAATGAACCTTGATGAGTCTATTTTCATATGGAAGAAACGAAATGGTCATAGGAGTTACATGTTAAGAGATATTAAAGCTATTGTGAGACAGGGCCAGAACGGTTTCTGGGTCCCCTGTTGCAACTTTAAAAATTTACTATAAATTATCCAGAAAGAATTAGGAGTCATGCCTTATATGTACAGTTTCATTTCGAGTCTAGTTTCATTAGAAACAAACAGCACCAGTATTAAATCCCTGTACAGAGAGAAATTCAAGTTATAATGCGCAAAGGTCAGAGCAGTCGATCCCTGTAACATGGGTGACTTTAACTAATAAACTGTACCAATTGGCCCGACCAAAAATTCTAGAAATAAATCCATGTATGGATATATGAGTCTAAATTCAGGGAAAATTTACGAAACCAGTTTCCGAGCTTTGAAACTCGAGATATGATTTTTAAGGCGACGGTGACGCAGTTTTCCAGCCTGACTGGAAATGTCAAATTGGGGGGCAAAATATGTGAACTTGGCTTGTTAACCCTCGTGTCCGACACGGCGATGGTCTCGGGTTCGGGTGTTACAATTTTATTGGTATCGAGCCACGGTTTAGTCGATTCTAGGACTACCGTGATGTGTTTGGGGTCTAGCTATACATGCCATTAAATGATGAATCGATAGTGTGGTGATTTCGACAATTTGACTTTGTGTTTGTTTATAGCAATGGATCCCGATCCCAGCCGAGCAATAGCTGATGATGTGGAGAGTGTGGCGGCTTCTCCCAAGAAGGGACAGCCGCCCGGACTCTCAACCTATGGCCAGCAATCCGAATGATGAGGCTAGGCAAGCCTTTTATAGTGTGATGAACGAATGGTTTAATCAATACATTCAAACTAACACTACTGTTCCACAACCTCCATTCCCGACAAATGCAACCCCAAGACCTACAATACCTCCTGGATCGACCAAATAGGTCAAGTAAGCCCCAATGATAGGATTCAAAACATGGGGCCACTGAATTTAAGGCTACGGATGATGATGATGCCGAAGCGAGCTGAATTTTGGTTGGATAACACTATCCGGTGCTCGATGAGCTATCCTGTACACCCAATGAGTGCTTAAAGTGTACCATCTCCTTGCTACGCGAGTCCGCCTACTATTGGTGGAGTACTCGACTGTGGTGCCTAGAGAGCAAGTGACTTGGGAATTCTTTCAAACCGAGTTCAAAAAAGTATATTAGTCGAGATTCATCGACCAAAAGCGAAGGGAATTCCTTGATCTTAAGCAAGGTTCTATGTCGGCCATCGATCACGAACGAAAATTTGTGAGGCTTAGCCAGACGCGAGAATGTATTTCGTCCAAGCCATTATGTGTAAACGCTTCGAGGATGGGCTGAATGATGATATAAGGATGTTCGTTGGCATTCTCGAAATACGAGAGTTCGTAGTACTTGTTGAGCGAGCTTGTAAAGTCAAGAGCTTAGAAAGGAGAAACAAAAGTTGATGTGGGAACCGGAGAATTCGAAGAGGTCCTCGAAACTCTCTTCAACAAGCATCGAAGAGATTTCGAGATGATGTGAGCCGGTCTAGAGGCGTTTCAGCTTTTCTAGACGAGGACGCGATCGACCTCGTGACCACACGAGTCACTTCGATCGCTGATGGTGGAAATGATCACGAGAGAGGGCGGAGTGTCTACATTGTGGCAAATGGCATTCGGGGAGTGTTGGTTTCGTGATCGCTCCCGCTATAAGTGTGGATCGGCCGACCACTTTATGAAGGATTGCCCGAGGATGCTTGAATGCAGAATGTAAGTCGAGTGGAAACCCGGTGCTACCTTCGCCGAGATAGGCCGCCTAGAAATATGGGCAATGTCGGTGGGGCAGAGAGGATCTAGAGATGCTACCATCGATCGAGGCTCGTGCCCTTGCTAGGACTTATGCCATACGCGCACGCCGAGGATCTTGCCTCTCCGGATGTCATTACCGGTACTTTCACTCTTTTCAATACTAATGTGATTGCTTTGATTGACCCCGGTTCTACTCATTCTTATATATGTGAAACCTTAGCATCCAAAGAAGACTTTGCCTATTGAGTCTATCGAGTTTGTAATTCGGTGTCAAACCCTTGGGTCATTACGTGCTTGTCAACAAAGTGTGCAAGAAAAGTCCCTAGTGTTCCGAGGTTCTTGTTTTCCCACAGACTTGATGCTTTTGCCGCTCGATGAATTCGACGTTATTCTTGGTTTGGATTGGTTGACCATGCACGATGCGGTTGTAAATTGCAAAAGCAAGACTATCGATTTGAGGTGCGCGAATAGTGAGATAATTCGGGTTGAGTCTACGGACTTAAAGGGTTGCGACTATAATATCGCAATGTTGGCCCGAAAATATGTAAGAAAAGGGTGCGGCGCACCTTGTGTACGTGCTTTCGATGACAAGGAATCGTAAAAGAAACCCGAATCTGTGCTCGTGGTTTGTGAATACCGGATGTTTTCCCAAGAATTGCCGGGTTTACCATTGCTCGGAAATAGAATTTGGCATCGAATTGGTACCGGTACCACTCAATTTCGATAGCTCCGCATCGTATGGCACCAACGGAATTAAAGGAGTTGAAAGCTCGATTGCAAGAATTGGTGGATAGAGGTTTTGTCGCCTTGAGTTGTTCGCCTTTGGGTGCGCCAGTGTTGTTTGTGAAAAAGAAGGATGGAACTATGCGGCTGTGCATCGACTATCATCAGCTTAATAAAGCGACGATAAAGAACAAATATCTGTTACCACGTATCGATGACTTGTTCGATCAACTGAAGGGAGCCTCAGTGTTCTCGAAAATAGATTTGAGATTGGGCTATTATCAATTGCGAATCCGAGATTCGGACGCACCCAAGACCGCCTTCGAAGCGAGATATGGTCACTATGAGTTCCTAGTGATGCCGTTTGGGCTCACTAATGCCCTCGCGGTATTTATGGATTTAATGAATCGGATCTTCGGACCATATTTGGATCGATTCGTAGTCGTGTTCATTGATGACATCTTGGTCTATTCAAGAAATGAGACCGAACATCTTGAACACCTGCGATTAGTTACGCAAATTTTACGGATAAGCAATTATATGCTAAGTTCAAGAAGTGTGAGTTCGGTTAAGAGAGGTTAGCTTCTTGGGTCATGTGGTATCTCAGACGGTATTCGAGTCGACCGAATAAAATTTCAGCCATACTTAATTGGAAGCCTCGAGAAATATTCGAGGTTCGAGCTTTTTGGGGCTTGCTTGGTTATTACCGACGATTTGTAAAGGTTTCTCAACGATAGCCACGCCGATGACGCTACTCCAAAAGGATGTTAAGTTCGAATGGACGGAGAAATGCCAAAAAGTTTCGATCAATCGAAAACTTATTTGACTGAAGCCCCAATTCTAGTGCAACCCGAGTCCCAAGAAAGAGTTTGTCATCTATAGCGACGCCTCCCTACTTGGGTTAGGTTGTGTATTGATGCAAGAAGGTCGAGTTGTGGCCTGCGCGTCGAGGCAATTAAAGCCACATGAGAAAAATTATCCGACTCATGATCTCGAATTGGCCGCCATCGTGTTCGCCTTAAAGATTTGGCGACATTACTTATTTGGTGAAAGGTGCCATGTGTACTCGGATCACAAAAGTCTCAAATATTTGATGACCCAAAGAGACTTAAATCTGCGACAAAGACGTTGGCTCGAGTGTTAAAGGATTACGAGCTGGTCATTGACTATCACCGGGAAAGGCGAATGTGGTTGCGGATGCCTTGAGTCGTAAATCATTATTCGCTTTTACGAGCGATGAGCGTGCACTTGTCTGCTCGATCCGATAGTGTGTTAGTAGCTAAATTGAAAGCCAAACCACTATTGATACATCAAATTCGAGAAGCTCGAGAAAGTCGACGACGAGTTGGGCGCAAAACGGCCGAGTGTGTTCGAACAAGGACTCGAAATTTCAAATCGATGATGACGATTGTTTGAGGTTCGAAGTCGTCATGTGTTCCAAAGAATTGAACTCATTTCGATAATTGAATGAAGCCCATTGTAGCCGAATGGCAATCCACCGGAGTACTGAAGACGTACAATGATTTGAAACGCCGGTTTTGGTGGCATGGTATGAAGCGAGACATCTCCGACTTTGTTTGAGATGTTTAATATGTCAACAAGTGAAAGCGGAACATCGGTGCCTTCAGATTACTTCACCAATCACGATACCCGAGTGGAAATGGGATCGAGTCACAATGGACTTTGTATCCGGACCGCCATTGTCGCAAGTAAGAAGGATGCGGTTTGGGTCGTGGTAGATAGATTGACTAAGTCGGCCCACTTTGTCCCGTCGACGCACGGATTTTTCAATGGACAAATTAGCGAATTGTGCGCTTTCGATTGTGAGATTACACGGGTGCCTATTTCCATCGTGTCGGATAGAGATCCGAGATTTACCTCGTGATTTTGGAAAAAGTTGCAAGAAGCTTTGGGTACCAAGTTGCATTTAGCACCGCCTTTCACCCCCAAACCGATGGTCAATCCGAGCAGATAATTCAGATACTTGAGGATATGTTAAGATGTTGCGTCCTCGAGTTTAGTGGTTCATGGGAACGGTATTTGCCGTTGATTGAATTCGCTTACAACAACAGCTTTCAATCGAGTATTAAGATGGCACCCTACGAGGCTTTGTACGGTCGTAAATGCCGTACACCATTGTTTTGGACCGAGCTTGGTGAAAGCAAGATTTTGGGTGGATTTGATTAGAGATCTTGAATGAAAGTGAAAGTAATCCGTGAAAGTCTCAAGATAGCCTCCGATCGTCGTAAGTCGACGCGGATCTGAAGCGTAAGGATATCGAGTATCGTGGGTGATAAAGTGTTTCTCAAGGTATCGCCTTGGAAAAGATACTCGATTCGATTCGTAAGGGCAAGGCCGAGCCCGAGGTTCATTGGGCCATATGAGATATCCGAGCGAGTCGGTCCAGTGGCATATCGTTTGATTTTGCCCCCTGAACTCAAAAAGGTTCACGATGTCTTTCATGTTTCGATGCTTCGACGCTATAGATCCGATCCATCGCACGTGATTAGTCCATCAGAAATTGAAATTCAAGCTAATATGAGTTATGAGGAAGAACCGATTCGTATCCTATCACGAGAAGTGAAAGAGTTGCGAAACAAGCGGGTTCCGCTAGTGAAAGTGTTATGGCTCAAGCACGGGATAGAAGAAGCTACTTGGGAGACCGAGAACTCTATGAAAGAGCGATATCCAAACCTATTTACGGTAAGATTTTGGGACGAAAATTTCTTAAGTGGGGAGAGTTGTGACACCCAAAATTGACCCTAGTCGGAATGTGGTTTCGGGACCACAAAACCGAGGCATAAAATAATTAAAATTTATTTTGATGCCTATAATATGTGTGTGCTCATGTATGACATTTTATGATGATTGATTTAGTGTTATAAAGGTGAATTCCACAAGAAAGGACTTAGTAGTGAACTTTGAAAGTACGATAGGGAAATGTGTGATGACTAATTAAAGCATGCATGCAAAATAATGGACTTGCATGTCAAATTCCCTTTTACAAGTAATGGCCGGCCATGACAAAGAGATATGGGCTAAACATGTCATGAAACATGTTTTGTTGGGCATTAGGAGAAATAATAAACAAATAAGCATGGGTAAGAAAAGAATGAAAAAAAATGTGTGTGAGAGAGTAGCATTCCCCATTGCAGTGCAACCAAGAAGAGAAAACAAAAAAATTTGTTCATCCTTGTTCTCTCCTTTTGGCCAAAAATACTAAGAGGAAGAAGAGATTTTGCTTCATTTCCTTTGTTTAGAAGAGATCTAGAAGGATATTTGGCTAAACTTGCATCAAGATTGAGGTATGTATGAGGTTGTGTCATGAGATTCATGCATGTTTTAGTTGCCAACTTGATGTTCATGTTAGCCATGGTTCAAATCCTTGTTATGCCATGGAAGTGGTATTTGGTCAAGGTTGGTATTGTGATAAAGCCATTGCATGTTAAGTGTGAAGCTTGATGATGATGCATGCAATGATGGATTGTCTACTCTTGAAATTTCTTTGTAGCCATCTTGAGTAAGACTTTGAGTTTTCTTTTTGTTTAACCATGATTGAAGCCATGATGCATTCATGAGCATGGTTCATGCTTCTTGCATGTTAGTTAAAATTTGTGTTTTAGATGGCTATGGACACCTTGAAATTCGGCCATGCTCATATATGTATATATATGTTTGCACATGATGTTTTGGCTATGAAGTAAGTGATGAATATGTTTGTTTAAAGAAGAAGATGTTGAAGAATGCTTGTGAAATTGCAAGCACATTCGCCTAGCACACATATGAGTGCTTGATGCTATATTATAAGTTTTGAGCTACAACATGCAAAGCATTAACTAGTAAAATGCATGCTGTTTTGTGTGGTATTAAGTGCATAATTGGCCTCAACATGGACATGTATATTCGGCCTTAGGTAGCCTATTGAAGGCCTTAGCTTTTCCTTGATGCCCGAATGAATTGTATTGAATTGCTTGATGTAGTATAAAATGTGCATGACCATTGTGTATTCAAGCTAAAGGGTGGCCATTTGACCATTTAAACTCCTTGTCATATTCGCCATAAGCTAGCACAATGAGGTTTTAATAAATTGAATTTGTTTGAATTAGCTCAAGAGCTTAGAGGGCCACAATTGGACAAGGGAAGGAAAAGTGATCGAATAGCCGTAAAAGCCGTTCGACAACATCCGAGGTAAGTCCTCAAGAAGTGACCTTAATTGAATTATGTGGAATGAAATATGGATGTATTGATTATTGATTTATGTGTGTATGAGTATTCGAATTATACCGGGCTAAGTCCCAAGGCGATTATGCTAGTGATTATAATTGTGTTTGAGCCTTAGTAACGAAAATGAAACATGTATGTCCAATGATTATTGATGTATGTGTGCATGAGAAATTGAATGATACCGGGCTAAGCCTCAAGACAATTATGCTGGAAATTATATCCGGTTAAGACCAAGGCAATTGTGCTAGTGGCTACATCCGGCTAAGACCAAGGCATTCGTGCGAGTCATTCTATCTGGGCTAAGACCAAGGCATTCGTGCACGTGGTTATATCCGGTTGTATTCGAAGAAGCTTGGGCTGGAGGTGAGTGTTGGTTGCTGTAATAAATTCAATTAGTGCGCTCGAAAAGCCCAAAGAATAAGGTACGTTTATATGTGCATTGGAAAGTCGACATATTTGAGCAACATTCGCTCAATCGACTAACAATTTCAGCTATTGGAATGGTTGATACTTTGTGAAAGTATATAATGATGAAGTGTGAAGTAAGAATGATTATGAGAATGTGTATTAATGAAATGATGCATTTGGTTATGTGAATGTATTGCTTAAATTAAAGCTGATTTTATTCCTTGAGACTTACTAAGCATAAAAATGCTTACCCGTTGCTTTGGCTCTCTGTTTTATAGATTACGCTCGATAGCAATCGGATTCGGGATCATTAAAGTCGAAGTCATCCACACTATCAACGCCTCTATTTTGGTATAAATTTTGGTTGAAATTTGAAATGGCATGTATAGGACTACCCTTTGTTGGTTTAAATATCTTTGTGATGTATATGTGTACGGCCATGCGAAAATGGCTCGTAAAAGTGAAGTACTGAACTTAGACTATTTGCGGTTTGTATATATATATGGTGTCATGATGTGATTATGGATTGGAGATGGGAATGTTGGTCACATGATCAGCCATTGGTATGGTTAAAATGATCATATATGAACCTATGTATGGCAAGACTAGTTGGTTCATGGAGACTACAAAATAGGTAAGACCTACCTTAAAACAGATGCTGCCAGCTGCAGTGACGTGAATGTGAAAAATCACCAAAATTTGTAGGAATGGTATTAAATAGTGAATAAGCTATGTAAATGAACCTTGATGAGTCTATTTTCATATGGAAGAAACGAAATGGTCATAGGAGTTACATGTTAAGAGATATTAAAGCTATTGTGAGACAGGGCCAGAACGGTTTCTGGGTCCCCTGTTGCAACTTTAAAAATTTACTATAAATTATCCAGAAAGAATTAGGAGTCATGCCTTATATGTACAGATTCATTTCGAGTCTAGTTTCATTAGAAACAAACAGCACCAGTATTAAATCCCTGTACAGAGAGAAATTCAAGTTATAATGCGCAAAGGTCAGAGCAGTCGATCCCTGTAACATGGGTGACTTTAACTAATAAACTGTACCAATTGGCCCGACCAAAAATTCTAGAAATAAATCCATGTATGGATATATGAGTCTAAATTCAGGGAAAATTTACGAAACCAGTTTCCGAGTTTTGAAACTCGAGATATGATTTTTAGGGCGACGGTGACGCAGTTTTCCAGCCTGACTGGAAATGTCAAATTGGGGGGCAAAATATGTGAACTTGGCTTGTTAACCCCTCGTGTCCGACACGGCGATGGTCTCGGGTTCGGGGTGTTACAGTACCTTGCTTCTATTTTGAGGTTCATGAGTTCTTCTTGATTCTACCTTAACTCTTGAAGTATATTTTGATTTTTAGTTGTGTTGTGAGCATTTGGTCATGAATTAAAATGAAGGAAATGATTGTTGTTTCATGTTCTTTTGATGAAAAATGGAAGATATGTGAAGTTGAGCCAAACAAATGAGCATGCATGTGCCTTAGATGCTAAAGGGAAAAATCGGCTAACATGTTGTGCTTTAAAATGATGAAATGGAGATTATGCTTAAGTAAAAATCATAGATATGTGATGATTGATTGGTGATATACATGTTTAAATAACAAGCATGCAAGTTAGGTGTGAAAGAGTGATTTGGTAATAAATCTGCTTGGGATAGCAGCAGTAACGTGAATTTGGAAAATCACCATAAATTGTGGGAGATGAATTAGAAGCTGAATAAATTATGTAATTAAAGCTTATTGAGTCTAGTTTCTAATGAAATAAACAAGAACATATTTTGAATTCTGTACAAGGATAAATTTGATTCATAATGAAGAGTGGTCAGATTAGTCAAACAGTGAAACATGGGAAAATTTGAGAAAAATATAGTATTGATTGGCTAAACCAAAAATTCTGAAAATTTTATGGATAGAAGATATATGAGTCTATTTTCAGAGAAAATTAACAGAACTTGATTTGGAGTTTCGTAGCTCCAGTTATAAATAATTTAGTAACTGTTGCTCAGGAAGATAGCTTGCAGTGAAATTATGATTATGTGGTAAACATTGACAAAAATTTGTTAATGAGTTGCTTATTGATTTCTTAAAGCTTACTATGATCTGTAGGTGTGGTTGGCCGAATATTGTAAGGGGTTAATACGTAGTTCGTATTTGAATAGTTAAATTAACGTGTTAGTAATCCAATTGTAGGCGTTCGTGTGTGGATCTAAATCAAGATATCGTCGCAAAGCAGTGTGTAATCGACACCCTCTCATAGACTAGATTGGCAAAAGCCGAAAAGCCGAAATGCCGAAAAGTCAGTATTTTGGGAATTTTCGAGTGTGCGAATGCTCGTAAGATAGTTGGGTTTATATATTTGGTAATCTAAAGTAATAAACTGTAGTACGCGCGATTTCGTACATTTTGATAATTTGGGCTTAATGGGCCAAAGATCGGGTTCATGGGCCAACGGGCCCAATTCGATAAGTATGCACGGTAAGTGTTCTGATAGTACGTAAATAGTTAGGATATGCATGAAAACCTTAAAAGTAGCTAAATTACTATAATACCCCTATGTATGGAAAATTACTGTTATACCCCTAGGTGCACAATTACCGTTATACCCCTAGGGTTAATTTTGACTGAAAAGCATGACGATCTGATTCTGTATGATGTATGCCATGATTATATATCTGTTGCATGGGGACATGGGTTATATTATGGAGGAAGCGCCCGGTGGCTATGCCACAATTATCTCGATCCGTGGTTACGCCACATATATCTGCTTCCGTGGCTATGCCACAAATATTCGATCTGGTGGCTCGCCACATATATCTGCTCGTGGCTCGCCATGATTATCGATGATCTGGTGACTCTGTCACATTATTCGCTCGCGCACCATGCTGCAAATTCGTGGTGTGTAGCGGTTGGGTGGGTTGAGTTGTCTCCCCACGGTGTAAGGTTGGTACGGGGTGTATACGGTTGGATATGGTTGGGTTTCTACATAAACATGTAATATCTGCTCGTTACGCTCGTTATGGGCCTATGGGCTTTATTCAGAATACATTGCTCGGCTAAGGCCAACTTATTCTATTTCGTGGTTTGAGTGATATAGGCTATGGTTGGGTTAATTTACACCGAGTTTCCCCAAACTCACCCCTTTTATTTTCATCCACGCAGTAATCCCCAACCATAGTGGGCTTGGAGTCATGAGGGAATTTTGAGTGGCCACCCGCTCAAAGTTTGATTTTCTTTCGTGAATGGACATCCTTTTACTTACATTTGAAGTTTTGGGTTTTTAAATGTAATAAGGCCGCTTAATTATTTTTGATGGTTTTAATATGTATTACTAAGATAAGTATTACTTATTTTAACTGTTGAAATTGGATAGCTTTAGGGCGCGTTTTCAAAAACAACAATTGATTTCAAAATAACACGACAACAAGCAAAGCTTCCGCAGTGAAAGTATTTTCCAAAATTAATCACTTTTCCTAAAAATGACTTAATCAAATCGGTTTCCTAGAAATATCCATGACGTTAAGGTGTGGCAATGGCGGTATGCATGTCTAGGATTGGATCCGAAGGGAGCTTGGTACTTAAGCAGTCCGATGGACTCACCACCTCTTTTTCGGTTTCCTACCTAGTGCACAGCTTCTATTCACTTTAACCTATAATGAAATTATCTTTTAAAACACTAAGTAAGTTTTTCTGGATCAACAATATAAAATGTTTTGAACGCTTCGATGTGGCATGTCGGATCCGGTCATAACATCTGGGTTGGGTTTGGGGTGCTACATTTAGTGGTATCAGAGCCTAGGTTGCAACAACTCGGCTGTGGAATGGGTTTACAAAAACAAAGATTTTCAAAAACAAAAATTTTATAAAGATTGCGAAAAACTCGATTTTTAAAATTTAGATCTTTTAAAGGTGGCACCCGAATCTCCGGCTCAAGCCTGTAAGTATTACTCTGAACTTTTCTGAATATTTTCCTGAATTATCTGTCTGTACTGAAACCCTATTAGGATACTCTAGATAGGATGATACTGAAACCATAGGAAAATCTGATAAGAGACTGAAACTGTAGCTAGACTTCGATTCTGCGAAAACAAACTCTGAACTACTGTCTGATTCATAAAACATCTGTAATAAACACTAGAATATTAATTGATGCATAAAAATTCGTAATCAAGATAATACGATATGAGTACAAGAGCTACTCGTGGAAGAGGCCATGGACGTGGCCGAGGAAGGGCTCGAGCGGTATCTTCGTCTTCGGGACATATGCCGGTGGCAGATGCACCAGTACCACCGGCAACAAAGGTAGAGTCTCATGACCGCAGTGCCGAGGATGATGCCCTATCACAGGCAATGCTTCGTGTTCTGGAAAGGGTTACCGGGGCAAGTACGGGTAATGGAGTTCGGGGATCTATTTCTGAACGACTTTGGGCTAACGGAGCGGAGATCTTTAGGGGCGTGTCTAGTATAGCCCCGAATGTGGCGGAGTATTGGTTGGAGGCCACAAAACGGATTATGGACAACTTGGACTGCTCTGAGGAGATTGTGAGTGGGGTATCTGTACTAAGTCCCTTGGGTCACTCGGTTAGGGTAGACAAACTGTATAGGAATGTACCCTTAGAAACTCAAGGCAAGGTTTTTCTGGAGATCGATGGAGTTACTGCTCGAGAGTTTGACCTCATTCTGGGAATGGATTGGCTTGTTAAGCATAAGGCGACTCTGGATTGTGCTGCTAAACGAATGGTGTTAAGAACTACAAAGGATGAGGAGGTTATGGTGATAGGTGAGAGAAAGGATTATTTGTCCAATGTGGTGTCGGCATTAAGAGCCGAAAAGTGGATTCGGAAAGGTTGTGAGGCCTAATTGGTATTTGTAAGTCAGTCGGAAGAGAAAGGACTGATAGTGGATAAGGTTAGGACCGTAAAGGAGTTCCAAGATGTTTTTCCGGAGGAGCTTCTAAGATTGCCTCCGAATCGAGAAGTTGAGTTTGGAATAGACTTGTTGCCTGGAATGGCGTCTGTGTCTATCGCACCGTATAGGATGGCACCGAAGGAATTAGTAGAGTTAAATGCTCAAATTCAAGAGTTGTTGGATAGGGGCTTCATTAGGCCAAGCATGTCTCCATGGGGAGCACCGATGCTATTCGTGAAGAAGAAGGATGGTACAATACGGATGTGCATTGATTATCGCCAGTTGAACAAACTGACGATTAAAAATAAGTATCCATTGCCAAGGATTGATGATTTATTTGACCAACTTAGAGGAGCTTCGGTATTTTCCAAGATTGACCTTCAATCTGGATACCATCAGTTAAGGGTAAAGGAAGTGGATATCCATAAGACAAGATTCGTGACTCGGTATGGTCATTACGAAGTTTCGGTTATGCCATTTGATCGACGAACGCTCTTGCAAGCATTTATGGATCTGATGAATCGCGTATTCCAACCATTTTTAGATCAGTTCGTAGTCGTCTTTATTGACGATATCCTGGTATATTCTGAAACTGAAGCGAAACATGATGAGCATCTCCGTATAGTGCTACAAGTGTTAAGGGAGAAGGAACTCTTTGTGAAGTTCAGCAAGTCTGAACTTTGGTTGAGGGAGGTAACCTTCTTAGGATATGCGGTCTCTGCCGAAGGGATTAAGGTGGACCCTCGAAAGATTGAAGCAATTTTGGAGTGGAAGCCACCTAGGACGGTGTCAGAAATACGAAGTTTCCTAGGACTGGCAGGATACTATAGAAGGTTTGTGGAAGGTTTTTCTATGATGGAAGCACCTCTGACAAAACTCATAAGAAAAGGAGTACCGTTTGTATAGACTGAGAAGCAGCAGGAAGCTTTTGAGAAGTTGAAGAAAGTTCTGACTAAAGCACCTGTGTTGATTCAGCCGGAGTCTGGGAAGGATTTTAGTGTGTACAGTGACGCATCACACGTGGGTTTGGGCTACGTGTTAATGCAAGAGGGTAAGGTGGTTGCATATGCATCACGACAGCTTAAGCCTCATGAAGGAAACTATTTGACTCATGATTTAGAGTTGGCAGCAATGATATTTGCACTTAAGATTTGGAGACATTACTTGTGCGGAGAAAGGTGTATTATATACACTGACCATAAGAGTCTCAAGTATTTGTTGACTCAGAAGGAGCTGAACTTTAGCCAAATGAGATGGATTGAGTTGCTTAAGGATTATGACTGTTCGATCGAGTATCACCTGTGCAAGGCTAATGTGGTAGCTGATGCTCTAAGTCGAGAATCAGATTTGATCCGAGAGCAATGTTTGCTCGTCTCGAGTCAGATGATGATGGAAGTCTGCTATCGAGTTGCAAGTGAGGCCAACTGGTGGATCGATTAAGGAAAACAGTTGAACGATGAGTCTTTGGTCGCTCGTTTTCAATAAGTTAAGGAAGGGAAACTTCGAGTTTGGGAGCCGAAGAGACGATGCAACAAAGAATACCTCATCTGTTTGGATTAGGTAAATTTCGAGGATGAAATTTTTTAAGGAGGGTAGAGTTGTAACACCCCAATTTTCGGGAATCTCGTGAATGTTGGCATAGGTTTAATTATGTTATCGGGCCTCTAGAAAGCCCAAGCTTAAGATAGAACTCGGCAATTTTAGTTAATTTTGTAACACCCTTACCTGCTACTGTCGTAGGAACAGATACAAGGTATTACCGAATATAACACATACCATTAAACATAACCGAGATATAAATATGTCATCCAATTTGATAGTGCATCGTATAACATATGTCTTGAACAATATTAGCCAACTTTAATGGCTTGTACAAAGTAGCTAGTCGAGTATTGTAACTAATATTTTAAACCTAGACAAATATGACACGTAACAAAATAATTAAGCCTACTATACATGCCATAATTCAAAACGTTTAGTTCAAATACCCTAAAGTATGATAGTGCGGGTAGATCTTCACGATCCTTAACTCCGAGCAAGCCGAAGGACACTATAAGACAAAAGAGAGAAACAAAGTAAGCTTATAGCTTAGTAAGTAAGTATGTAAATACTAATTAAAGAATCTAACATGTTTACACAACAATTCAAGTATATCTACTTTAACTTCACTATTCATTCCACTTTGATTAAAATTTGTCTCGCAAGCGTCATATTCACTAAATAAATCATAACTCGAGTTACAAAACTCGAAATTTAAATCCATAAAATTTCCCTGAATCTAGACTCATAAATATTTTTGCTAATTTTTTCTATAATTTTGGTTCAGCCGATTAGTACAGTTTATTAGTTAAAGTTTCCCCTGTTACACAGCTCGACTGATCTGATCTCTGTTCACTACGAATTGAATTTCTCTCAGTACACAATTCAAACAACCCTGAAGTCTGTTTCATTTAAAACTAGTCTCAATAAGGAATTTAGGCATGTAAACTATATTTCTTAATTTGCTTTGTACAATTTTTAATGATTTTTCAAAGTTGGAACAGGGGATCACGCATTCATCCTGAGCAAGTCACATACAATTGTAAATATCTCAAAATATAGAATTCCTTTGCTTGCTCTGTTTCTTTTATATGAAAGTAGACTCATTAAACTTTAATTTCACATCTCATTCAACCTCTAATTATATTCCTCCTATTTTTGGTGATTTTTCAAAATCACGTCACTGCTACCATCTAAAAACAGTTTTAATGCTAATTTCACTCTTTCACACATTCTTTATGCTAACCTCATTTTATCTTATATATGTATATACCACAAATCATTTTCACCACCTTTCATTCACCATAAGTGTAGGTCCAAACCATAATATCACCACAAAACCATCCCGTTGAACAATTCGGATCAATCCTCGATATTTAATGGTTTCAAAGACACACCCCACCATCATACTTCGTTTAGTTTGGCTCTCTTGTACACATGGTGAACACTTAGTACCACTCATGCGACCTAACCGATTTGTCTCGTAGCTCTCTTGTCTACATGGTGTCCTTCACTTGGAATCACGCATGCGACCTAGCTACATTTATCTTTCACGTAGCTCTCTTGTCTACATGGGATACATCTCGTATCACACATGTGACCTAGCTACTACTGTGGTGTCTCGTAGCTTTCTTGTACACATGATGTGCACTCAAGATCATACATGTGACCTAGCTACGCCCCTCTATTTCATTCGATCTCTCCAGAATGTTCAACCGGATCTCTCTCTATATTTATTTCCATTCTTCCAATAGTCAATTTATATTTTAACATCAGCTAGTATATTTATATAATAGGCTGAAATATAAGAATGTACATGAAATTATTGTAATATTTACATACAAACTTACCTTGGTACAAAATGTGGAAATTTTGCAATTTAGTCCAAAACTTTTCCTTCCCTGCTCGAGATCAATTCGCGTCTTTCTTGATCTATAATAACACATTTAGCTCATTTAATACTCATACTATTTATTTCAATCCAAAAATCACATCATGGAAAAATTACATTTTGCCCCTAACTTTACAAAATTACAATTTTGCCCTAGGCTCGGAATTTAATTTCAGCCCTTATTTTTATATTTTATGATATGCTGAACATTTTCTCTTCTACAACAACATCAAATTCTCACTCTATCATATAGTTATGAACAATAGGTATTTTTACCGATTATCTGCTTTTACTCGTTTTCACTTAAAACCGAGTAGCACAAGTTATTTAACATAATTTAAAACCTCATATTCTATCATAAAACATCAAAATACACAAATTTCACCTATGGGTATTTTTCCAAATATGAACCCTAGGTTAAATTATTACTAGCATAAGCTTAATCGAGCTTCCGGATTCCAAAAACGTAAAGAACATTAAAAGCAGTGGCTTGGAATCACTTACTATGGAGCTTGAAAATTGAAGAAACCCTAGCTATGGAGAGAGGAGAATTCGGCAGCAACTAAGGAGGATGATGATCAATTTTGTGTTATTTTTCCCATTTTATTTCATTTAATATCCAAATGACCAAAATGCCCTCCTTACTAAACTTTCAAAAATTCCTTCCATGTCCTAATTTTTTCCATGAACTTAAAATTGGTCAAATTGCTATTTAAGACCTCCTAATTAATATTCCAAAACAATTTCATACTAAAACTTAGGGATGCAAATTTTGCAACTTATTCGATTTAGTCCCTACTTTCAATTTAAGCACTTTAGGCATAGAATTTCATCACGAAATTTTCACACAATCATGCAATCATATCATAAACCCCAAAATAATTATAAAACAATTATTTCTATCTCGGATTTGTGGTCACGAAACCACTATTCCGATTAGGCCCTAATTCGGGTTGTCACAATTCTCCCCCTTTTGAGATTTTCGTCCCAGAAAATCTTACCCATAAAGAGGTTTGATTTATTGTTTCCTCATAGCTTCCTCGGGTTCCCACGTAGCCTCTTCTATCCCATGTCCGTGCTACAATACTTTCACTAAAGCTATACTTTTATTTCTTAAGCTGTTTAACCTCTCGAGCCAAAATCTTTATTGGTTTCTCCTCATAGGTCATATCCGATCGAATCTCAATTTACATTGTGGAAATCACATGTGAAGGATCGAACGATAACGTCGCATAACATTGATACATGAAACACGTTATGAATTCTTTCTAACTCTACCGGTAAGGCCAACCGATATGCCATGGTCCAATTCTCTCAAGAATCTCGTGACGCCCAATAAAACGCGGACTCAACTTGCCTTTTGGACTAAATCCGAATCTTTTCCATGGTGACACCTTCAAGAACACTTTATCACCCACTTGAAATTCAATCTCTTTTCTTTTTAAATCTGCATATGACTTTTGTCGATCCAAGCGACTTTCAAGCAATCCCGAATTACTTTTATTTTCTCTTGGTTTCTTTAACTAGATCAACTCCATGAATCTGTTTCTCACTAAGCTCGGTCCAATATAAAGGAGTCCGACACTTACGACCATACAAGGCTTCGACGGTGCCATTTGTATACTTGATTGATAACTCGTTATTGTAGGCAAACTCAATCAAAGATAGATATTTCTCCCAACTACCTCCAAATTCTAAAACACAAGATCTAAGCATATCTTCGAGTACCGGATTACTCTTTCCGTTTGACCATCTGTTTGTGGATGAAATGCGGTACTAAAGTTCAATTTTGTACCCAAAGCTTCTTGTAACTTTTTCCAAAATCTCGAGGTAAATCTTGGATCTCTATCGATATTATAGACATAGGTACTCCGTGCAACTTCACAATTTCAGCAATATATAATTCGCTAATTTATCAAGTGGGTAATCAGTGCATTGGTATAAAGTGGGCTGACTTTGTTAATCTATCAACCACTACCCAAACAGCATCCTTCTTTTTAGGAGTTAAAGGCAAACCGGTTACAAAATCCATGGTAATCTTGTCCCATTTCCACTCGGGCACCATTACGGTTGAAGTAATCCTGAAGGCACTTGATGTTCACTTTTACTTGTTGACAGATCAAACACTTGGTTACAAATTGAAATGTCCTTTTCATACCGCCTGTCTGACTTCTTTAAATCATTATACATTTTGTGCTACGGGATGAGCGATAAATGACCATTGTGCGCCTCATGTAATATTTTCGAATCAATTTATCGTTTTTAAGACACATATCCTGTCTCGAAACATCAAGCATCATCTGGTCCAACTCAAAAATCGAGTCGTAACTTTGATTTGCATTGAGTTCTCTTTATCCGCAACTCACTATCATTCTTTTGAGCATCACAAATCAAGCTGGAGAAATAACGGTTTAGCTCTCATCTCGCTAAGATTGACCCATCATCGACAATGCTAACCCGTGTTCATGGCTCTCAAAGTAAAAAGAAATTTTTCGCTCAAGGCGCCAACAACTACATTTGCTTTTCCGGATGGTAATCAATCACTAGATCATAATCCTTTAATAATTCAAGCCATCTTCATTGTCGCAGATTCAGATCCTTTTGATTCATCAAGTATTTCAAACTTTTGTGATCGGTAAAAATTCGGCATTTTCACCGTACAAATAATGTCGCCAAATCTTCAAGGCAAAAACAACAATGACGGCCCAAATCATGTGTAGGATAGTTCTTCTCATGCGGTTTTAACTGTCTCAAGCATAAGCTACCATTTACCCTCTTGCATCAACACACATCCAAGGCATCAATGATGCATCACTATAAATTACTGAACTCCTTTCGACTCGACTTGTACAGTACTAAAATTGGTGCTTGATCAATCGTGCTTTCAACTTTTCAAAGCTTTGTTGACATTTATCATCCATTCGAACTTAACATTCTTTTGCAACAACTTAGTCATAGGAGAGGCAATCATCGAAAATCCTTCAACAAAACGTCTATAATACCGGCTAAGCCTAAAAAGCTTCTAACCTCGGATACATTCTTGGCGGTTTCCAATCAACGATCGCAGAAATTTTGCTTGGATCCACCGAATACCATCACCGAGACTATATGCCCCAAAATCCAACTTCACGAAGCCGAACTCACTTTTACTAAACTTGGCAAGCAGTTTCTTTTCTCTCAAGATCGCAATATAGTTCTCAAGTGTTCGGCATGTTCAGACTCATCTCGAGAATAAATTAAAATGTCATCTATAAACACTACAAACTTATCCAAATATGGCCGGAAGATCCGATTCATTAAGTCCATAAATATAGCAGGAGCATTTGTTAAGCCGAAAGGCATCACAAGAAACTCATAATGTCCATACCTTGTCCTAAAGGCGGTTTTCGCACATCGACTCCTTAACTTTCAATTTGGTAGTAACCAAACCTCAAATCAATCTTTGAAAACACTGTGGCCCCTTTAAGCGATCGAATAAATCATCAATCCTCGGCAATGGGTACTTGTTCTTTATAGTCACCTTTATTGTCGACGGTAATCAATGCAAAGTCTCATTGAACCATCCTTCTTCTTCTGAATAATACTGAAGCACCCAGGAGAGAAACTCGGTCTCACAAATCCCTTTGTCATTAACTCTTGCAATTGAGCCTTCAATTCTTTTAATTCGATCGGAGCCATTCTATATGGAGCAATCGAGATCGGTGCGATGCGGCAACAAATCAATGGCAAAATCTATCTCTGTTCGGAGGCAACCTGCAATTAATCCGGAAATACATCCGAAACTCACGGACTATCAGATCGATTTAAATTTCAGTTGAGGCAACTCAATATTCATTACATAAGCGGATAAGCTTCACACCCTTTTCTCATGTATTTACATGTGCAGACATGTGCGAAATCACCATAGGCAATTTATTTGATTCATCTGTTTCAACCCACGAATTTCTCCATTTTCACATTTCAACTCTAGTGTCTTTTGTTTACAATCTACCTTAGCATCATACAATGTTAACGGTCCATTCCCAAGATAACGTCAAACTCACCAAATGGTAATGACATCAAGTTGGTAGGAAAAGCAGTGACCTTGAATCATTAATGGGCAATTCTTGCAAACCTTGTCAACTAGCACATATTGGCCTAAGGGGTTCGACACTTTAATCGTAAACTCATAAATTCAACAGCAACTTTTATTGGATACTAAATTCATGCAAATATAGGAATGAGTGGACCGGGATCAATCAATGCAATAACAATAGTATCATAGAGAAAATGTACCAAGAATGACATCGGAGATGATGCATCTTCTCGCACGTATAGCATAAGCTCTAGCAGTGCTCTAGCTTCGATCTTGCCGTTAAATCTTTCATCACAGTTTACTACTAGTCCCACCTCCTGTATTTCTCGGTGGTCTACCTCTACTAGCGGTGGTATTACATCTAGCACTCTGAAATCTTTCTTCTTTAACTTTCTCCGGACAATCTCTAATAAAATGCTCACGAGAATCAACTTTGAAACAAGCTCGCTCGGTCCCCAACACTCACCATAATGTTGCTCGCCACATTGTCGACACTCGGGCTTTCTAGGTCGCACATTACCCACACTTGCCACCAAGTACCTTGAGCTTTAGACCCGAATATGCTCTACCACGATCTCTGTGTGAATCCCCAATTGAAACTGTCATTCGAGGGTTTGTCTCTTTGGACCTCTTTGGTTGAGATTGAAATGGCTTGCTTATCTGTCTTTTTTCGACATCTCGGGCCTCAATAGCGACTTTTCTTCTTTCTTTGTTCAATTCTTGACTTTAAGAGCTCGATCAACCAATACTACAAATTCTTTCAACTCCAAAATTCCTACAAGCACTTTAATGTCCTCATTCAGCCCATCTTCAAATCTTCTACACATAATGGCCTCGGTGGACACACATTCTCAGGCATACTTGCTTGAGTCTTACAAATTTGCGCTCATACTCTACTACGACATTTTCCCCGCTTCAATTCAAGGAACTCCTTCCGTTTTTGATCAATAAATCGTTGACTTATGTATTTCTTTCTAAATTCTTCTGGAAGAAATCCCAAGTAACTTTTCTTTTGGCACCATCGCAACCAAAGTCTTCCACCGGTGGTAAGTCGAATCTCTCAAAAGTGATCAAAGACACTTTAAGCATTCCTCGGGTGTACATGAGAGCTCATCAAATACACGGGTAGAATTTTCAAGCCGAATTCCGCTTTCTCGGGATCATCATCGACCTTTGCTCTAAACTCTTCTACCCCTTGTTTTGAATCTTGTCAACCGGAGGCTTGTTCATTCTTACCAAATCTATACCTTGAGCACTCTGAGAATCGCCCGAGGTATAGGAGGGGTGGAGGAGGTTGAGCATTTGGATTTGCTCGAATAAATTCAAGATACCAATTGTTCATCATTTGGAGAAAGGCATCCCGAGCCTCATCTCCTTGTCTCAATGTCTCAGTCTACTTTCCACAGTAGCGGTCCCTTGTGCGGGAGCGGCGCATTACTAGCAAAGATCATCGGTAGTAGTTCCTTCGGGATCCATTACTATATTAAAACAAAACACAGCTTTAGAATAATCAGAGTCACCACACTATCACAATATTTTTATGGCATGTATAGCTAGACTTTTACACACACTTTATTAGTCCGAGAACCGACTAAACCATAGCTCGATACCACTAAATGTAACACCCTTACCCGTTACTGTCATAGGAACAGATACAAGGTATTACCGTAATATAACACATACCATTAAACATAACCGAGATATAAATATGTCATCCAATTTGATAGTGCATCGTATAACATATGTCTTGAACAATATTAGCCAACTTTAATGGCTTGTACAAAGTAGCTAGTCGAGTCTTGTAACTAATATTTTAAACCTAGACAAATATGACACGTAACAAAATAATTAAGCCTACTATACATGCCATAATTCAAAACGTTTAGTTCAAATACCCTAAAGTATGATAGTGCGGGTAGATCTTCACGATCCTTAACTCTGAGCAAGCGAAGGACACTATAAGACAAAAGAGAGAAACAAAGTAAGCTTATAGCTTAGTAAGTAAGCATGTAAATACTAATTAAAGAATCTAACATGTTTACACAACAATTCAAGTATATCTACTTTAACTTCACTATTCATTCCACTTTGATTAAGCTGTCTCTGCTGCGTCATATTCACTAAATAAATCATAACTCGAGTTACAAAACTTGAAATTTAAATCCGTAAAATTTCCCTGAATCTAGACTCATAAATCTTTTTGCTAATTTTTTTCTATAATTTTTGGTTCAGCCGATTAGTACAGTTTATTAGTTAAAGTTTCCCCTGTTACACAGCTCGACTGATCTGATCTCTGTTCACTACGAATTGAATTTCTCTCAGTACACAATTCAAACAACCCTGAAGTATGTTTCATTTAAAACTAGTCTCAATAAGGAATTTAGGCATGTAAACTATATTTCTTAATTTGTTTTGTACAATTTTTAATGATTTTTCAAAGTTGGAACAGGGGATCACGCATTCATCCTGAGCAAGTCACATACAATTGTAAATATCTCAAAATATAGATTTCCTTTGCTTTCTCTGTTTCTTTTATATGAAAGTAGACTCATTAAACTTTAATTTCACATCTCATTCAACCTCTAATTATATTCCTCCCATTTTTGGTGATTTTTCAAAATCACGTCACTGCTACCATCTAAAAACAGTTTTAATGCTAATTTCACTCTTTCACACATTCTTTATGCTAACCTCATTTTATCTTATATATGTATATACCACAAATCATTTTCACCACCTTTCATTCACCATAAGTGTAGGTCCAAACCATAATATCACCACAAAACCATCCCGTTGAACAATTCGGATCAATCCTCGATATTTAATGGTTTCAGCACACAGCCCCACCATCATACTTCGTTTAGTTTGGCTCTCTTGTACACATGGTGAACACTTAGTACCACTCATGCGACCTAACCGATTTGTCTCGTAGCTCTCTTGTCTACATGGTGTCCTTCACTTGGAATCACGCATGCGACCTAGCTACATTTATCTTTCACGTAGCTCTCTTGTCTACATGGGATACATCTCGTATCACACATGTGACCTAGCTACTCTGAGGGTGTCTCGTAGCTTTCTTGTACACATGATGTGCACTCGGCATCATACATGTGACCTAGCTACGCCCTCTATTTCATTCGATCTCTCAGAATGTTCAACCAGGATCTCTCTCTATATTTATTTCCATTCTTCCAATAGTCAATTTATATTTTAACATCAGCTAGTATATTTATATAATAGGCTGAAATATAAGAATGTACATGAAATTATTGTAATATTTACATACAAACTTACCTTGGTACAAAATGTGGAAATTTTGCAATTTAGTCTAAAACTTTTCCTTCCCCGTTCGAGATCAATTCGCGTCTTTCTTAATCTATAATAACACATTTAGCTCATTTAATACTCATACTATTTATTTCAATCCAAAAATCACATCATGGAAAAATTACATTTTGCCCCTAACTTTACAAAATTACAATTTTGCCCCTAGGCTCGGAATTTAATTTCAGCCCTTATTCTTATATTTTATGATATGCTGAACATTTTCTCTTCTACAACAACATCAAATTCTCACTCTATCATATAGTTATGAACAATAGGTATTTTACCGATTATCTGCTTTTACTCGTTTTCACTTAAAACCGAGTAGCACAAGTTATTTAACATAATTTAAAACCTCATATTCTATCATAAAACATCAAAATACACAAATTTCACCTATGGGTATTTTTCCAAATATGAACCCTAGGTTAAATTATTACTAGCATAAGCTTAATCGAGCTTCCGGGATTCCAAAAACGTAAAGAACATTAAAAACAGGGCTTGGAATCACTTACTATGGAGCTTGAAAATTGAAGAAACCCTAGCTATGGAGAGAGGGAGAATTCGGCAGCAACTAAGGAGGATGATGATCAATTTTGTGTTATTTTTCCCATTTTATTTCATTTAATATCCAAATGACCAAAATGCCCCTCCTTACTAAACTTTCAAAAATTTCTTCCATGTCCTAATTTTGTCCATGAACTTAAAATTGGTCAAATTGCTATTTAAGACCTCCTAATTAATATTCCAAAACAATTTCATACTAAAAACTTTCGGGATGTAAATTTTGCAACTTATTCAATTTAGTCCCTACTTTCAATTTAAGCACTTTAGGCATAGAATTTCATCACGAAATTTTCACACAATCATGCAATCATATCATAAACCCCAAAATAATTATAAAACAATTATTTTTATCTCGGATTTATGGTCACGAAACCACTATTCCGATTAGGCCCTAATTCGGGTTGTCACAATTTTTGTTCCATAAGAAAAAGAGGGTGAAATTATGAAATAGGACCTATGTGAAAATGTTTGAAAATGCTATAGGCTAAATTGAAGTGGCCAAATAAATAGGAGTGAAAAATAGGAGGATTTGCATGACAAACCTCCCATTTTACATGAAGTGACCAGCCATCATGTTGTTGTAGACAAAATGTACACTTGATATCCATAATTTATGGTACAAATTGATACAAATTGATAATAGGTTAGGTAAATGTTCCATGATAATGGGTTAGGTAAATGTTTCATGATAATAGGTTAGGTAAATGTTCCATGATAATGGGTTAGGTAAATGTTTCATGATAATGGGTTAGGTAAATGTTTCATGATAAGAATATCATGTTTTTTGTATTAAAGAATTAAATGGATGAAATATGAAGTTTTATTAAAAGAAAAAAAAGGGTGAAAAGAACAAAGTTTTGTCCATCTTTGTTCATCATAGCTGAAAGTTAGAGAAGAGAAAGGAGAGGAGAAAGCTCTTGAGTATTCGGTCATTAGGAGGAGGAAAATTGAAGGTAAGTTCTTGGTACCTTGCTTCTATTTTGAGGTTCATGAGTTCTTCTTGATTCTATATTAACTCTTGAAGTATATTTTGATTTTTAGTTGTGTTGTGAGCATTTGGTCATGAATTAAAATGAAGGAAATGGTTGTTGTTTCATGTTCTTTTGATGAAAAATGGAAGATATGTGAAGTTGAGCCAAACAAATGAGCATGCATGTGCCTTAGATGCTAAAGGGAAAAATCGGCTAACATGTTGTGCTTTAAAATGATGAAATGGAGATTATGCTTAAGTAAAAATCATAGATATGTGATGATTGATTGGTGATATACATGTTTAAATAACAAGCATGCAAGTTAGGTGTGAAAGAGTGATTTGGTAATAAATCTGCTTGGGACAGTGAGCAGATAACGTGACTTTGGAAAATCACCATAAATTGTGGGAGATGAATTAGAAGCTGAATAAATTATGTAATTAAAGCTTATTGAGTCTAGTTTCTAATGAAATAAACAAGAACATATTTTGAATTTGTACAATGAGAAATTTGATTCATAATGAAGAGTGGTCAGATTAGTCAAACAGTGAAACATGGGAAACTTTGAGAAAAATTTGGTATTGATTGGCTAAACCAAAAATTCTAAAAATTTTATGGATAGAAGATATATGAGTCTATTTTTAGGGAAAATTAATGGAACTTGATTTGGAGTTTCGTAGCTCCAGTTATAAATAATTTAGTGACTGTTGCTCAGGAAGACAACTTGCAGTGAAATTATGATTATGTGGTAAACATTGACAAAAATTTGTTAATGAGTTGCTTATTGATTCTTATAAGCTTACTATGATCTGTAGGTGTGGTTGGCCGAATATTGTAAGGGGTTAATACGTAGTTCGTAGCCGAATATTGTAAGGGGAAAGCCAGTATTTTGGGAATTTGCAAGTGTGCGAATGCTCGTAAGATAGTTGGGTTTGTATATTTGGTAATCTAAAGTAATAAACTGCAGTACGCGCGATTTCGTACATTTTGATAATTTGGGCTTAATGGGCCAAAGATCGGGTTCATGGGCCAACGGGCCCAATTCGATAAGTATCTTGTGATAAGTGTTACGATAGTACGTAAATAGTTAGGATATGCATGAAAACCCTAAAAGTAGCTAAATTACTATAATACCCCTATGTATGGAAAATTTATGTTATACCCCTAGGTGCACAATTACCGTTATACCCCTAGGGTTAATTTTGGTGAAAAGCATGACGATCGATTACGTATGATGTATGCCATGATTATATATCATTGCATGGGGACATGGGTTATATTATGGAGGAAGCGTCCGGTGGCTATGCCATAATTATTCGATCTGGTGGCTCGCCACATATATCTGATTCAGTGGCTATGCCACAAATATCTGATCTGGTGGCTCTGCCACATATATCTGTTCTGGTGGCTCTACCATGATTATCAGTATCTGGTGACTCTGTCACATTATACATTCGTGGCTCGCCATGATTATCGATATCTGGTGACTCTGTCACATTATTCATTCTGGCGACCATCTGCAAATTCGTGGTGTGTAGCGGTTGGGTGGGTTGAGTTGTCTCCCACACGGTGTAAGGTTGGTACGGGGTGTATACGGTTGGATATGGTTGGGTTTCTGCATAAACATGTAATATCTGCTCGCTCTATTATGGGCCTATGGGCTTTATTCAGATTACATTGCAGGCTAAGGCCAACTTATTCTATTTCGTGGTTTGAGTGATATAGGCTATGGTTGGGTTAATTTACACTGAGTTTCCCAAACTCACCCTTTTATTTTCATCCACGCAGTAATCCCCAACCATAGTGGGCTTGGAGTCGTGAGGGAATTTGGAGTGGCCACCGTTCGAAAGTTTGATTTTCTTCGGTGAACTGGACATCCTTTTATTTACGTTTGAAGTTTTGGGTTTTAAATGTAATAAGGCCGCTTAATTATTTTTGATGGTTTTAATATGTATTACTAAGATAGGTATTACTTATTTTAACTGTTGAAATTGGATAGTTTTAGGCGCGTTTTCAAAAACAACAATTGATTTCAAAATAACACGACAACAAGCAAAGCTTAGTAATGAAAGTATTTTCCAAAATTAATCACTTTTCCTAAAATGACTTAATCAAATCGGTTTCCTAGAAATATCCATGACGTTAAGGTGTGGCAATGGCGGTATGCATGTCTAGGATTGGATCCGAAGGAGCTTGGTACTTAGCGATCCGATGGATTCACCACCTCTTTCCGATTTCCTACGGTGGATGACTTCCATTCACTTTAACCTATAATGAAATTATCTTTTAAAACACTAAGTAAGTTTTTCTGGATCAACAATATAAAATGTTTTGAACGCTTCGATGTGGCATGTCGGATCCGGTCATAACGTCTGGGCCGGGTTTGGGGTGCTACAGAAAAAGATGGAAAAATGTGCCCATCTTCTTCATTAGGCCAAAATTTAAAGGGTTCTTCATAGCTAGGGTTTTGTCAAGCTTCCAAGCTTCATAGTAAGTGATTCCAAGCCTCATTTTTAATGTTCTTTACGTTTTTGAAGTCCCGGTAACTTGATTTAGTTTATTCTAACAATAATTTAACCTATGGTTCATATTTGAAAAAATACCCATAGGTGAAATATGTTTATTTTGATGTTTTATGGTAGAATATGAAGCTTGAAATTTTGTTAAACGACTTGAGTTAAGCGATTTTAAGCGAAAACAAGTAAAACGACATAATCGGTAAAAATACCTAATGGTCATAAGTACATGTTAGAGTGGGAATTTGATGTTTCTATAGGTAAGTAAATGATCAGCATGTCATAAAACATAAGAATTAGGGATAAAGTTTCATTTCCGAGCCTTGGGGCAAAAGTGTAAATATGCAAAAGTTTAGGGGCAAAATTATAATTTTTCCAAAGTTAGAGTTAAGGATTGTTTTGATAAATGTGAATATTAAATAAGTTAAATTTGCTATTATAGATCAAGAAGAACGAAATTAGGGGTTAGACCGAGGAAAGAAAAAGGTTGAGGACTAAATCAAAATATTTGATCGTATTTTGTATCGAGGTAAGTTTGTGGTAAATAAATGCAATGTTTTATTATTTATAATTAATGATGTTATTTTTTAGCATCTATATATTTATTTTGTAAATTTATTCCTTGATGATTCAAGCAAGAATTGACGGAGAAATGATACTTAAAAGTCCCAGTTGAACCTTAAGAATGTGTACTATACAAATGTCATGACATTAGGGTTTAAGGATACCAAGTAAGACCATGCCAAGGCATGGAATTGGTAAGTTATACAAGGCAAGGAAATCATGTAAGACCATGTCAAGACATGGCATTGATAAAACTACTATAAGGTAAAGATCCCATGTAAGACTATGCAAAGGCATGGCAATGGTGAGTTCATAAGGCAAGGATACCACATAAGACCATGTCAAGACATGGCAATGGTAAGTTTAAAAAGGAAAGGTACCAATGTATCCTTAGTATTCCAAATGGTTCAATGGAAAATTCAAAGAGTGTGCCAAAGGGAAGGTATGATAAGTCCATGTTCGAAAGGTTTAGGTTATCTTGATAATTCATTTAGAATGTTGTTATTTATTTTACATGCAAACTTACTAAGCTTTATGCTTACTCCCTTCCTTTTCTCCCTTTTTTATAGTATCGCAAAGCCAATTAGGAAAATCGTAAGGACGTCAGATATCGCCTCACACTATTAATGAGTTATCTCGGTATTTTGTGACTAGAAATACTTTAAGTTATGGCATGTATAGGGACTTGGCTATTTTGTGTGTATGTCCTTATGATATGATTAAAAAATGGCATGTGAATACTCAGTAATGATTAGCTTATGATATAACTAAAATAAGAACATGTTTTGGTATTATGTATGCCTAAATGAGGTTTGATGCAAAGAAACTATGAAACAGTAAGAGTTGGCCATGGAACAGTTAGGAAACAGCAGCAGTGATGTGGTTTTGAAAAATCAGTAAAACTTGTAGAAATGGAATTAAATAGTGAATGAAATATAGAATTAAAGCTTATTGAGCCTATTTTCATAGGAAAGAAACAAAGCAAGCAAAGGAAGTCTATATTCTGAGATATTTAAATTTCTGTAAGACTAGTTCAGAGTGACTTCGTGATCCCCTATTCTAACTTTAGAAAATCACTAGAAATTGTAAAAATAATTATAACTAAAAGTTTATATGTATATTAGAATCAAACAGAAACATTATGCAATTTCTATATAATGAGATAATCAATTTTTAGTGAAGAGAGGTCAGGTCAGCTGAACTGCGAAATAGGGGAATTTTAATGAATAAACTATACTAATTGGACAAACCAAAAATTCTAGAAAAATTATGGTAAGAATATATATGAGTCTAGTTTTAGGAAAAATTTACGGATTTAAATTTTGAGTTTTGTAACTTGAGTTATAATTAATTTAGTGACTGTTACGCAGATGGACAGTTTTATTATGAATAGTGAAATAAATTGTTTTGATTTGTGTAAGTAATCGAAAAATTTTTAATGTTCCCGATTTGGTCCCGAACTATTCCAATTGCACGTTTTAGGGTGTTGAAGGCCCTTTTTAGGGATTTATTGGATGAATGTGAGCGAATTAATATTTTTTTAAAAAAGTAAAATTTTTTTTATTCCCCGAACAGGTAAGATAAGTCTGGTAACGCCTCGTGCTCGACTCCGACGACGGTCTTGGGTAAGGGGCGTTACATACCTATTTCTATTGTTTCAGATAGAGATCCAAGGTTCACAACGCATTTCTAGAAGAAATTGCAAGATGCATTGGGTACAAAGCTACACTTTAGTACTACTTTTCATCCGCAAACAGATGGTCAATCAGAGCGGATTATTCAGATACTCAAGGATATGTTGAGATGTTGCATTCTTGAGTTTAAAGGTACATGGGAACGATATTTTCCATTGATTGAATTTGTGTATAATAATAGCTTTCAATCGAGTATAAAAATGGCACCTTACGAATTTGTACGGTCGCAAATGCCGAACACCTTTGTATTGGACTGACTCAGTGAGAATAAGATACACGGGGTCGATTTGATCAAAGAGACTGAACAGAAAGTAAAAGTGATTCGTGAAAGTCTGAAAGCAGCGTCAGATCGTCAAAAATCATATGCAGACTTGAAAAGAAAAGATATTGAGTTTCAGATCGGGAATAAAGTGTTTTTGAAAGTATCTCCAGGAAGAAAATATTTGGTTCGGTCGTAAAGGAAAATTAAGTCCCCGATTCATTGGACCGTACGAGATTATCGAGCATGTCAGGCCAGTTGCTTATAGATTGTCATTGCCACCTGAGTTAGAAAGAATTCATAATGTATTTCATGTATCAATGCTTCAATGATACCGATCCGATCCTTCACATGTTATTTTCCCGACCGAAGTTGAGATTCAGTCAGATTTATCGTATAATGAAGAACTGGTCCGAATTTTAGCTTGTGTGATCAAAGAGCTGAGAAACAAAAGAATAGCGTTAATAAAAGTGTTATCCCATCGACATGGGGTAGAAAAAGCTACATGGGATCCCGAGGATGCTATGAGAAAGCAATATCAAAACTTATTTGCTGGTAAGATTTTCGGGGGCAAAAAGCCCTAAGGGGGAGTTGTAACAGCCCGATTTTAGCTAAATCAGAACAGTGATTTTGGAACCACAAATCTGAGGCCAAAAAATTATTTTAATACTATTTTTGGAGTTTATAGCATGTGAATATGTATGTGTGAAAGTTTTGTGTGTTAATTTTATCGTTTAGGTGGTTAATTTGACTAAAGGACTAAATTGCGTAAAATGCAAAAGTTGCATTCTATTTTTTAAAGTGCTTAAATGCCATGGCTTATTAAATGAAAGGTCCTTATGTTGTAATTAGACCATTGATAGTGGAATTTGTCATAAATGGGCATATATTAGTTGATTTAGTAATGTTTTCGTTAAGGGTAAATTTGGTATTTGATTATTAAAGCCTAAATAATTAAAACAAAAGCTAAATTAAGCTTCACTTTCATTCATCTTTGGCCAAATATGGTGGAAGAAGTGATACGAACTGCCTCAGGGAGAGTCGAGTCGTATGCGAGTTTGCCCGATCATCTACGAGAAAGTATCATTCGGTTTGTTCAAAAAAGATGTTTCTAAATAAATTATGCGGAAGCTATTCAAGGGGTTCAAATGAAGGGTTTAAAATATGAATATTAAGGTTCGGTTTAAAGTAAATGAAAGAATGGAAAGAAGGAACTCAAAAGCAAGCACGAACCAATATTAGAAAATATCGACCCAAATGCTTATAGGCTTTCAAGGCAAAAATGAAAATGATAGAACCTCGACCCACTACTTAACAAAGTAGGAACCTCGGTATATGGGTGAACAAAACAGGGTTGACGCCACTACTAGGTAGATAAGTCAACAAAGTCTCAAACAAAGTTTAGAGAAGAAAATTCTCACAAGATTAAATTCAATAAAAATTTTGGCAAAAAGTCCCTTACAATTGAAAGAAAACAAATATTTATAGGCACATATGATACGATCGCGACCTGGAGTGCATCAAGTTCGAGCAAGGACTCAATGGTGCTGCCTCAAGGACCAATTACATGAGCTCGAGCTAAGCAATTCAAGGAGGCCATTTCGGCCTTAGTTAACCAAGTGTAGGGCGAGGCTTTGGTTGGAGAAATAGATCGAGTTGGGACCAGCTTAATAAAGTGTCCTTGCAACATTTTGCAAACTAATTTCAACTCAATTTCTGCTCCTTGAACCCGTTCCAACTAAATTGAACTTTTATTTATTTCTTTTAGCTTTGCATTTAGTTTGCATTTTAATACTTGCATTTAAGCCTCTTAGTTTAATAAATGAGTTGCTGGTCATTAATACAACTCATCTTAGTTTAATTGAATGAGTTTATTTGATGAATTTAATATAATGAGTTGCTTCTTTAATTAATCTAGTTACTAGGTTAATTTATTGGTGCATGAGTTAAAGTTCATTAAATACTTCTTTTAATTAACTAGTTGTTGGAATAAATGATGCATAAGTGTGTGTTCATTTATTTACGTAGTTGTTAATTTGTTTAAAGCTTAATAATTGAATAAATGTGACGAGTTACATATGTTTTAATTGCAGGTGACTTTTCAATTCACAAAGGCATTACGCATTCAATAAAGGAGACTTTTCAAGTATTTTGGTTACAAAAGAGGGGCTGTTATAAAGGAAGCATTAAGCATCATTAAAGAGAGTTTAAAGGAGCATTTCATGTCCTTTAAAATCTGTAGCAACTTGTTCAAATACCCCAACGTTTTTTTACCACTTAATGGACAATTTATGCATTGCAAATTTCATTAAAGTGACTGGAGTCTATTCAACTAGCCAAAGGGAAAATCAAGAGTCATTTTCAAGCCTTTAAGGACATTAATTCAGCTAGTTAAAGAGAGGAGTTATTGACTCTAGAATTTCAAAAGTCTTTGATTTATAATTAGCCTTTTTAATAGCACTTTACTATGTGACCATTTGGCTAGCTCATTTTAGCCTTATAAATTCTTGTAACCAAGCCTTTTGACACTACTTTTGGAATATTTTGTTAATGATATTCGCCAAATTTGTAAGGCAAACTTTTCTCTGTTTTCGTTCAAAGATTTGTTGGCTACCTAGTGTTCTAGTTGTGTCATCCATTTTCTTTGTTGAAAACCGAACTTATCACTACTCGTAGTGTGGCGTTCAAACATACCAAGGTTCCTACTTTGCTAAGTAGCGGGTCGAGGTTCTCATATTATCCATCCGACCACCTTGAAAACTTATAAACATTTGGGTCAATATTTTCTAATATTGGTTCGTGTTTGTTTTTTAGATCATTTTCATTTCCATTCCATTCCATCTTTTCGTTTCATTATAACCAAACCTACAAAAACTTTATATCCATAAACCCATCTACATAAACTTCATATCCATAAACCCATCTTTGAATCCTTTTACATAGCTTCCGCCATTATTTACGTTAAAACATCCTTTTGAACAAATCGAACGCTACTTCTTCGTAGACGATCGGGCAAACTCACATACGACTCGACTCACCCCGAGGCGGATCGTATCAACATAGATGACCATTCAAATTCGGCGTTGATACAAGCACGGCCCGCGAACTTTATCGAGCAAGTCTGTCAAGCCGATCAATAACATGTTGGCAAGCTGATCCAAGCTCGTTTCCAGCTCCACGAGCTCCGTCCAGCTCAAATCCAGCTTATTCGAGCTCAATCCATATTGCCTGAGCTAAACCGAGCTCACTCCTAACTCACTTTCAACTCACAAGCTAAACCTTAGCTCAACTTCAGCTTAGGAGTTTAGCCTCAGCTCAACTTTAGCTCACGAGCTAAAGCTTAGCCCATTTTAGTTTAAACTCGATTTTGTCTTTAATGCATTAAATAAAAATTTGCACATATTTATTTAAAACTTGTCTTATATTAATATTTGTTATTAATATGCCATAGTCATTACATAAATTGATTATGTTCCACATAGCTGAATTAATGCATGACATTAATGTGTTCACATCATGCCGAATTTATGAGTGTCCATGAGATATCTTAATGACTTGTTTATTTCATGTAGGTACATCCCTTTGGACGGTACAATGTATGGATGAAGAAACATCTCTTTGGGCATTCCACACTCATGAATGAAGAAGTATTAAATCTTTGGTGCATGTACGGCTAGATGCAATGTTTCTACAAATTCATGCATGTGTTGAATGCATGTATGGACATTAAAGGCTAGTCCATGAATGGATCAAATACATGGGATGATAGAATGCATGAATGGCTTAAGTGCATGTATGGTGGCTGTCTCTTAACTTTCCAAGGCACTTATTTGGCCAAGAAGTAGCTGCTAACTAATTCTATGTTGACCATAGAGCTCCTTGAACATGTTCACACTTTGAATTGACCTATAGGCTACTACACATGCATGGATGGGTTCAAGAACGTCCAAGGGAAGGAATTAACTCAATAATTCAACACATTGATTGAATTAAGTGCATGCACAAAGGGGAGAACGAATTTACTAGGTTCATGCTGCGATTTATGAACTTACATGCCATTAAAGTGTTTAATTATGAAGATACATGTTCCATACAAGTGCATGAATGTCCCAAGGAGATGAATGCAACCTTTTGGTGCACATACAAGTCACTTGAAGCCTTTCTTTATGACTAAGCATTCATGCACAAACCAAGGGGAAGAAAGTGTCCATTCACTAGTGCATGAATCTGCAATTTATGAACTATTTTAATACATTAGTGTGAACGTTTTATTATTGTGTGAACACCTAGATGCCGAATTTGAATGGTCATCTATGTGCCTATAAATATTTGTTTTCTTTCATTTGTAAAGGACTTTTGCCAAAATTGTTAATGAACATTTGTTCTTGTGAGGTTGCTTCCTCTCATATCTCGTACAAGTTTCGAAAGACTTATCTGGCTTGTGCTAGTGGCATCAATCGTCTTGTTTGAACTTATCACCAATCTTGGTGTGGCGTTCACCTATCCATCTATCCATGCTTTCACCTTAACAATATAGGAACCGGGGTGACACTTCTTAGTGTTGAATCATTCCTGACGTTGAGTTCGTTTTCCATTCCCATCCTTCGAATTATTTTCTTGTTATACCAAACCGACCCATTTATCCATCACCCATCTTTGCTACACATAACCGAACCTACTACTAAACTTACCCTTCTTGAAACCTTCCGCTTATTCTAATCCATTATTTTACTTTTATTACTAAAATCTGAGACACGAACGACTCTCTTGAACTACGATTGGGCAACTACGTGAATTCGACTCATCTACCCGGGCCGGATCATATCATTTGGTATCAGAGCTACTAAAATGAGAAGATCTTGCGATGAAATTAATCCCGGGCTAGTCCAAATGAACGCAAGTAAGTAGGATCCGAAAAAAAAGAGTATAGAAAAAAAATTTCGTATACCGAAGTTTTCTTATTTTGATTAGTTAGCTGCTATTGCTATAAAAACAAAAATCTATGCAGCCGAAGAAAAAAAATCGTGTACAAAAAGTGTTTTATTGTATTTAGTTTGTCAATATAGTACAAAAAAAAGTTATACAAGTCAAACAAAAAATTCGAAAAAAAATTCAAAAAAAAATTTCGAAAAGAAAAAAAATCTGAAAAAAAAAGTGTTTAATGCAATTCGATTATTGTTCGAATGTCAAAGCCCTTGGTTTGATATCGTTTCGAATTCATCTTCTATTCTAATCTTTCCACGCCACACTTTTTTTTTACCCAATTTCCTTTTCTTTTAGCCAACCTGTAACCCCTCATATGTTATCCTTTGTAAAACCATTTGAAACCGACCCACAAAACTAGAGATCAAGTCATACTAAGTCTGTTACAAGGTTATAAGAGGAGAAAGGAGCGAAAAAAGGAATGAGCGAGTGAGATCATTCGAGTGGAGGTAAAAGCCAAACGAGTGTAAACACGAGCGGGAGTGACACCTTTTTTCTTCTTCTTTCCGAGTGAAATTGTAAGGTTTGTGGTAAGGTACTTAATTTTTTTTATTTTGTTTTGTGATCTAACATTTTCTTTTTAGCAACAAAAATCATGTCACGCGAAGAGTTCACCGAATCGGAATACCAATACTTGATTCAAGAAATGCGAAGAATGGCGACTAAACGAGACCAAAGTGATTGAATTTCTTCAAGTCGTAAAACGGAACCAAGAACCCCACGGAGATATACCCCCGACTACTACCTGAAAAAAAGTTCCAATCGTGAATCCTTTTTGTCATCTACTTTGAGACAAAGAGATCCATACTATGACTCATATTCATCAGTGAATTCGAGAAGTGACTTCGATCGAAAGTCCTTTTCATCAAGAAATTCGAGAAGACGAGAAGCGATTACGATTTTGATTCGTTCCAAGATGGCGTTTGAAGAGAAAGACATACTCCTACTAGATCTTCAAAGAACTCTTACTCGGAGTATTCTTCACGAAGTTTTGATTGTGAATCATACGCAAATAGTTCTTTATCTTTTGAACAAGATTTGTATTCTCATCGTTCTTTTGTACATTCTTGTAAAGAGAAAATAAAGAAAAGAAAAGAAAAAGCAAAAGAAGAAAAAGAAAATGAAATAAAAAGAAAAGAGAGGCAAGAGGCAAGTAGGAGAGAAAATGAGCGAATCTTGAGAGAACTTGAAAAAGCCTTTGAAAAGCAAAAAGAAAATGAAAAAGAAAATGAGATTGAAAAAGAGAACGAAAAGAAATTTGAGAGTGAAAAAGAAGATGAAAAAGAAATTGAAACAAAAGAAACGAGTGATTCAGAAGAAAAAGAATCGAGTGAGAAAACAAGTTAGCAAGTGAGGATTATTTCTACTAGCCCACCTGTTCGATCTTCTTGTGAATTAACTTTTCAGGTTCCTAGAAGTTTGTGCGACCAATTCCATCTACATTACCTTCCAAACGAGAGGTGTTTTAGGTTGTTCGAAAAAGGTAAGTTCACGAATGACTACCACCCACTTGCGATCGAAGGTAAGGAAGGTAAGGATTCTTTGTTTATCGAATCAAAGTCACTTGATTTGGATAATTTTGTTCACTTCTGTTGTTAACGAATTTGTTTTAAAAGGTGCCATATCTGACTTTTCTTATGACGATTACTACATTGGCAAATTTGTTGACAACATTGGATTAGTTTTCTCTAAGCGAATTTTGAACATGTTTGATCAAAGTCATCACGTAAAATTCTCATGTGTTTGACCCCGCAAACTTTTTGAACTCATGTGTTAAATCTTTATGTTTAAATATGCTGCTCAATTGATTTGTGATAAATCACTGTTTGAAAAGTTGCATGTTCGTTAAAAATTCTTTGTTTGGCATCCATGTTAAAAGATCTTCACATGATATGTGCAATTGTGTTCTTCATGAACAATCTTTGAGTTTTTGTGTGAAATTTCCATGTAGTGATTTGCATTCCCAATTAATACTCTTGAAGTATGAACCTTTGCATTTTGGTATGCTCGGTTTTGTCAAATCAACATGTGTGTTTAAACTAGTGAAATATAATTCGTGTGGTGAGTTGATTTTATCTTTTTCTAATATGTTTCTTGTTGGAATTCCTAAACAAGTTCGTGTGTTCAAGCCTGGTATCTGCTACATGAATTCATTTTATTGAAACATTAAGCACTTTGCATCATTTGCAATCAAAATATGTTTGCTTGATGTTCAAACTTTTGATAAGAAGGTGAAATTCAATGATTTGGGTTTCAATTTTGATTCATTTATTAATCACCTTGTTTGGCCACATCTGAAATTTTCGTTTCATTTTGAGAAGGTAAGGCCAACCTATGTTTTTGGAATTGAATCAAATTTCCATGGTAACTTTCCTTTTCCATTTAAGTCCATAGTTTTTGATAATACTAACCAGTCTTATTTTTGTGAATTCCACCCATCGAGGAGCAAGACATGTCATGGTGCGTCACCACCTATTCAAATTTATCGGAGTAATAGGTTTGTCTTACGTTATCTATCCAAAGAGAGAAGATTCATTTTGACCGAGAAAGGTAAACCCAACCCTCAATTGTCTTCTCTTCATATTCGTCAAGGTAAGTCATCTGAAAATTTTCAAATATCTTTGCTCAATTCGATTGAAGTTGAAAATTCCATTGATTGGTTGTTTGGAAATTATTTATACTTTGATGTGATGGATTTTTCCTTTTGGCATTGTGATGATGTGATTATTACGTTGGAATTTGGAGACTCCCTTCATGTTGTTCAAAAACGAAAGGAAGAGTTAACATACCTTTGGCCATGGCATACCTTGCATGAGCAAGACAAGGGACCAAATGAGTTACTATATTCGATTAAAGAAATTAAAATGTTTTGGATGAGGAATAATGTGTTTAAGTGCCTACCATCATTTTCAACCAATTATCCCTTGATCCAACTTAGTTTTCATGTTTGTAACGATGGTCTAACGAAACTCTTTGATAAATTTACGTATACTAGGGACCTAAGGAAAATTCAGCCTAACATGATAATATTGAAATTTGGTGTATTTTGAGTTGTTTTGAATAGGGACTAAATTGAGAAAATGTGAAATTATAGGGTTAATGTGTAAAATGCCCCAAACTGTGTGCTTTGGATGAAATTGAATGAATTAAGGAATAAAAGAGTTAATTTTGAATGTATATAGATCAAAAACGAAAGAAATTGGATTTAGATCGAGGGAAAACAAAAGTTATCAAATAATCGACCCATCCGTTTATTCCGACTACGAGGTAAGTTCATATACAAATGGATGCTTTTAAATTGAATTATATGTGTTTACTTGCCATTGAATTGTTATAAATGTTGAATAAGCACTTACGAGCATGAATCGATTGAGTTTTGACATTCAAAAGTCTCGTACGAAGCTTAGGAATAATATAGGATACAAATGTCATGACATTAGGTTATCGATATGTGATTACATGTAAGACCATGTCTGGGATATTGACATTGTATTGAGATTATGTGTAAGACCATGTCTGGGATGTTGGCATCATTAATCGATTTCGCATAAGACCCTGTCTGGGACAGTGGCATCGATATGTGATAACATGTAAGACCATATCTAGGATATGGCATTGTACGAGTTTATGTGATTTCTAAGTATCCTTATTGATTCAAACGGTTCAACGGGCAAAGTTAAATCGTGAAAGAATATGTGAATGAGCTAAGTGATTCAGGTATGTACAAAATTCATATGATCTTTGAGAAGAGAAAGTAATTGAGGAATTGGTATGTTTGAGAAGTATAAATTGATTAATAGAAAGGATTGTGATCTTGAATGTGTATTTAATTGTGCTCATTCATATCTTGCTTAGTTGATGGTAAAGATATTGATTCATAAGATAATTTATTTGTGTATGGCTTACTAAGCTTTTAAAGCTTACTTTGTGTGTTCTTTCCATGTTTTTTTAGATCATCGAAGCTAGCTCAGACTTTGGGATCATCGGGAAAAGTCATCGCACTATCGATCAACTCGTTGGTATTTTTGGAAGCTTTATATATGTAACAGCCCGATTTAGACCCTAATTGGAATTGTGGTTTTAGGACCACGAATCCTAGTCAGAAAAATATTTAAAAAATATTTTTTGTGTTTATTTTGTGTGAATTTATATTTATGAAATTTTCGTAATTTAATTTTATCGTTTAGGTGTTCGATTAAATAAAAGGACTTAATCGCGTAAAATGAAAATTTGGTGGTTAGTTGTATAAAGTACCGAATTGCTATTGGCTTTTAAAGTTGAAGTCTTAAAGTTGTAAATAGACCATTTGATTAGGTAATGGCCGATTGTACCCATGAATTATGTGTTTAAGTTATTTAATTATAAAGGTTATATCAGTAATTAATTAAAATGTTAACATATATCATAATAAAACATAAGTAAAATACATGTTATATTTTTTTTCACCGCTGAAATAACAAATAAGAAAGAAAAAAAAGAAAAGAACTAGGTTCGGCCATTCTCTCAAGGTCAATCAAGGTTCCTTTTTTGTTCGATTTTTTATAATTTTTACATTTTTGAGATTGTTGCTTCGAGTACTACAAAACCCATGCTTAAATTTTTTATTTTGGTGAATATTTTGAGTTATGCCATTGTTGAGAGCTTGTGATTTTTGTTGTTTGATGATGAAATATGAGGGTATGTTTTAGATTAACATGTTTTGTATTAGAGTTTTTGATGATTTTGAGATTTAGGACTAAATTCAAAAATAATAATTTGAAGGACTAAAATATGAAATAAATGAAATATATGGATTCGTATGAGAGTGGGTAAAATTCGGCCTAACATGGGTATCTTGAAATTTTGTATATTTTGTGTTTTGTGCAATAGGGACTAAATTGTAAAAAATGAAAATGCCAGGGGTAAAATGGTAATTTGCTCATTGATGTTTTTTTGGATTAAATTGAATGAAAATATGTTTGAATGAGCTTAATTTGAATATGTTTAGATCAAGAACTAAAGAAATCGGATTTGGATCGGGGAAAAACGAAAGTCGTCGACTAGCTGCCCTCTTTCGTTTTACATCGTCCAAGGTAAGTTTATAAGCAAATAGACGTGTTTAATGGTAGTTAAATGTTAATATTACATGCTGGTATGAAATGTGTGAATATATATAAGCTATGGCCGAATATGATTAAGCTTGGCTATTATATCTCCGGATGGGTTTCGACCGAGTTGCGACGTCCGGAGTCCCCGTATGAACCTTAGGAATAGTTAGTTCCGATATATGTGTACGAGTAAGACCATGGCATCGATATGTGATTCCGATATGTGTTTACGAGTATGACCGTGTTTGGGACAGTGGCATCAATATGTGACTACATGTAAGACCACGTCTGGGATGTTGGCATTGTAAAACTTGTGTGTTTATCCAAGTTTCCTAACCAATTTCGAATGGTTCATCAGGCTACGATAAGGTGTGAATGCACATGTTGAATAAGCTAAATGACCAGGTATGAAATAGGTTAATATAACTTGTGATATGGTAAGTAAGTACTTAATGTTTGATACAAATGATTTATGAGGTAAATGTAGAATGTGTATAATTATAAAATTGTGTTCGATCTTGATAGATATATTGTGATTGTATTCAAAATGATATGTGATATGTGTATAGATGTAGCCATGTGTATTCGTCCATTTAGGTAATGTGTACATGATGATATATTATGATGCTTGAGTTGTGTTTATAAGTATAAGTATATTTGATTATCTAATGATATATTGGCCTTGTAAGTGAAATATGAATAACTTATATTGGTTATATGTGTATTCGGCCAAGGTGGGAATTTTGTATAAAGACAAAAATATCATTTATGAAATTGGCAAGTTGAGACTAAGCATAATTATGCTAGTATAATTCGGTTTAGTTTAAAATGAGTTGGTTATATTACTAGATTGTTTACTTGCTTATGGCTTACTAAGCTATAGTAGCTTACTGTGTGTGTATTAGTTTCTGTTTTATAGATTTTAGATTCAAGTTTCAAGCTCAGGGATCATCAACAAAGTCTATCACACTATCAACCGCTTTTGGTATTTATAAAGTTACATTTTGGAACTATGGCATGTATAGGCTGGAACATATTTTTGGAAATGTTGAATTTGGTTATGTAATTAAAGCCATGCGAATATGGCTTCCTATTTATGTTTGGATTTAGTTTTATGGGTGCTTAGTTATAAGATTTAGTAAGTTTGGTTTGGTAATTTGGTTATGCTTGATAGTGGTTTAAATTTGTTTAGTTAAAGTGAGTAGTACAATGAATGGATGATGTTTGTGGTAAGTATTTCATGAATTAAAAATGGCTTTGATCTTAGGTTCAAATTCAGTTTTGGTTGAGTCATGGTCTAAGTTTATTTGATTATTATGCCGTATGTCATGGTTGATCATTTTTATGTTATTTTGGAAATGTATGCAAGTATATAAAGCTTGTGAAGGTACTTTGTGTTTGGCTATATGTTTCAATTGGGTGTTAATTAAGCTAAGGTAGGTTATGTGATGTAGGTAAAAAAATCAAGATATATGCATGGTTTAAATTGAGTGGTCATTGATGGACTATATTAATGATGTGAATGACACTTGAATTATGGTTTTAGTAAGTAAGACACATTGGGATTTAGATTTATATAAGCATTTGGGTTAATGATAAAGGACATATGTATACTTGGTAGACGGTCATGTAATGTTAGTTGAGTTTTAAAATGGTTTACATGTATAAGTATATGTGCTTATAATATGGTTGTTATGTATATGTGCATGGCAATATAAATTCGTTAGATATTTATAAGTTATTGAATATGTATAAATGAATTGAGTTAGCCAAGTAGACATAGAACTGAAATGGGTTATTTATAACCGAATGCTTGTTATTAAATTGTGTTAAAATGCAAACATATGGATCTCACATAGATAAAAGCACTAATACCGCATATATGAATGAAAAGGTTAGTAATGAAACTTAGTTAAATTGATATATATCTTGTGTATATGTATGACTTAATTAAGAATAGAAATATAGGTTTAATATTCAATAATAAATTTATTGATATGTTATATATATTCTGTATATGGATTAAATAATTTTAAATATATATATTTTGGATTATGTTTTATTTAAGCTTTGAGGTGAATGATAGTAAACTTATGATTATACATTGGATTAAGTCATAAGCATTGATGTGATGTAAATCTTGAATTGCATTGAACGTATGATTCGTATTTGTAATACGGCTGTTAAATATAGATGATTGTGACGAATTAATACGAAAATGTTTAGAACTGTGCTTTCATTTGTAATGCCTCGTAACCTTATTTCGACGACAGATACGAGTTAGGGGTGTTACATTTGATTGGTATCAGAGCTATGGTTTAGTCGGTTCTAGGACTAACGTAGCGTGTGTGAGTCTAGCTATACATGCCATATTATATACTGTGATAGTGTGATGACTTCTGACATTTGAAATGTGTTTTTATATAGTAAATGGATCCCGACAGAGTTGTAGCTGATGATGTCGAGAGTGTAACGCCTGCTCCCACGCAAGGGACAGCACCGGTTGATTCTCGACCAATTTCGAGTAACCAGGAAGGAGAGGCTAGACAAGCCTTTAACCAAATGATGAACGATTGGTTTACTTAGTATATCTGGACTAACCCAGCTGCACAACAACCTCCACCCCCTACTAATCCGTCTTCGATGCCTGTTGTACCTCAAGTAAGTGATCCATTGAGATTGTATAAGCTACCTCTTAATAAAATCAAAAAATATGGGGCCGAAGAGTTTAAAGCTACTGATGATGATGATGCTGAGCGGGCTGAGTTTTGGCTTGATAATACTATCCGTGTGTTTGATGAGCTGTCTTGTACCCCAAATGTATGTTTGAAGTGTGTTATATCTTTGCTTCGAGACATAGCATATCACTGGTGGAATAGCCTAGTATCAATGGTTCTGAGAGAGCGACTGACCTGGGAATTCTTCCAGATTGAGTTCTGTAAGAAGTATATCAGTCAGAGGTTTATTGATCAGAAGCAAAAAGAATTTCTAGAGCTGGAACAGGGTCAGATGACCGTGACAGAGTATGAACAGAAATTTGTGCGACTCAGTCGGTATGCCCGAGAGTGTGTTTCCATTTAAGCCATAATGTGTAAAAGATTTGAAGATAGGTTGAATGAAGACATTAAATTGTTAGCTGGAGTACTTGAGATAAAAGAGTTTGTGGTACTGGTTGAACAAGCCTACAAAGCTGAAGAGCTCGGGAAAGAGAAAAGAAGAGCTGATTTTGAAGCTAGAGACTCGCATAAGAGATATTTTAGTAAGTCAGTCCAGTCAACACCAAAGAAGTTTTGAGATGATTTCAACCATTCTAGAGCCACTTTGGGTTACTCTAAACGGGATCAGAATAGACCACCTGCGAGCTCGAGAGCTACCTCAGTAGCTAGTATGGGGAATGTCAGATCAAATCAACTCGAGTGTAAACACTATGGTAAACAACATCCCGATAGTTACAGATTGCATGATCGAGCCTGTTTTAAACGTGGATCGACAGATCATTACATTGGAGATTTCCCAGGGTTAGCTGAAGAAAATCTAATACAGCACACAAGATCGGGTAATACTGTGGCTCGAGGTAGACCACCTAGAAATACGGGTAATGCGAGTGGCAGTCAGAGAGGAAATAAAGATACAACAGTCAGATCTGAGGCTCGTGTACGTACTAGAGCCTATGCTATTAGAGCATAAGAGGAGGCTTCATCCCTAGATGTTATTACTGGTACATCCACTCTTTATGATACTAATGTAATTGCAGTAACTGATCCTGGTTTTACTCTTTCTTATGTGTGTGAGACATTAGTATTCAGTAAAACTCTGCCTGTTGAGTCTATTGAGTTTGTGATTAGAGTGTCAAACCCCCTAGGTCGGTGTGTTATGGTTGACAAAGTATGTAAGAATTTCCCCTTGATCGTTCGAGATTTGTGCTTTTCGGCTGATTTGATGTTGCTGCCATTTGATAAGTTCGACATAATTCTAGGAATGGACTGGTTGACTTTGCATGATGCTGTTGTAAACTGCAAGGAAAATATTATTGATTTACGGAGCCAGAATGATGAGATTGTTCAGATTGAATCTAGTGATTTGAAAGGGTTACCAGTAGTGATTTCTTCGATGTTAGCTCAGAAATATGTAAGAAAGGGATGCAAAGCTTACTTTGTATATGTGCTTGATTTAAAGTGGCCGAAAGAAACATTGAATCAGTACCTGTGGTGTGCGAGTATCTGGATGTGTTTCCTGAAGAATTACCAGGTTTGCCACCTATTCGAGAAGTAGAGTTTGGTATTGAGTTAATGCATGGGACGACTCCGATATCCATAGCTCCATACAAAATGGCACCTACTAAATTAAAAGAATTGAAAGCTTAGTTGCAAGAATTGATAGATAGAGGTTTCGCGCAACTGAGTTTCTTTCTATGGGCACCTTGTGTTGTTTGTGAAAAAGAAAGATGGAACTATGAGAACGTGCATCGATTATAGATAGCTTAATAAGGTGACTATAAAGAATAAGTATCCGTTGCCACGGATTGATGATCTGTTTGATCAACTGAAAGGGGCTACAGTGTTTTCGAAGATAGATTTAAGATTAGGCTACTATCAGTTGCAAGTTAAAGATTCTAACATACCAAAGACTACTTTCCGAATGAGGTACAGACACTATGAGTTTTCGGTTATGCCTTTCGGACTCACTAATGCACCTACTGTTTTCATGGATTTGATGAATCAAATCTTTAGACCGTATCTGGACCGGTTTGTGGTGTGTTTATAGATGATATTTTGATCTATTCTCATGATGAAACCTTGAACATGCCAAACATTTGAGACTTGTGTTACAGACTTTGCGAGATAAGTAGTTGTATGTGAAATTCAGTAAATGTGAGTCCTGGTTAAGTGAAGTCAGTTTTCTAGGCCATGTAGTGTTAGCATCGGGTATCGGGTTGATCCGAGTAAAATTTTAGCTATACTTGATTGGAAAACTCTGAGGAATGTATCTAAAGTCTGAAGTTTTCTGGGACTTGCTGGTTATTATAGATGGTTCGTGAAAGGTTTCTCTATGATTACAGCCCCGATGACAAAGCTATTACAGAAAGATGTTAAGTTCGAGTGGTCAGAGAAGTGCCAGAAAAGCTTTGATCAGTTGAAAGCCCTTTTGACCGAAGCTCCAGTGCTAGTTCAGCCAGAATTTGTTATTTATAGTGATGCATCTTTAAATGGTTTGGGTTGTGTATTGATGCTGGAAGGCAGAGTTATAGCTTATGCCTCAAGACAGTTAAAGCCACATGAAAGAAACTATCCGACACATGACTTAGAATTAGTAGCTATTGTGTTTGCAATAAAGCTATGGCGCCACTATTTGTTCGGTGAGAAATGTCATGTTTATTCTGATCATAAAAGCCTGAAATACTTGATGACTCAAAAAGATCTGAATTTGAGACAATGCCGATGCTTAGAATTGCTAAAAGACTATGAGCTTGTGATTGATTATCACCCGGGAAAGGCTAATGTTGCTGTTGATGCTTTAATCTGAAAATCACTGTTTGCTTTGCGTGCAATGAATACGCATGTGGCCATGTCTAATGATGGTTTGATAGTAGCTGAATTGAAAGCTAGACCGTTATTTGTTCAACAAATATGTGAGCCCAGAAGGTTGATAATGAATTATTAGCAAAACGAGCTCAGTGTGAGACAGATGGTGATTCAGAGTTTAGAAATTGAATATGCGTTCCGAGGAATTCAGAATTGGTTCAAATAATTTTGATTGAAGCTCACAGTAGTCGGTTGTCTATTCACCCTGGTAGTACAAAGATGTATAATGATCTGAAACAACTTTACTGGTGGCATGGTATGAAACGAGATATATCTGACTTTGTTGCAAGATGTTTAATCTGTCAAACAAGTAAAAGCTGAACATCAGGTGCCTTCAGGATTACTTCAGTCGATTATGATACCTGAGTGGAAGTGGGACAGAGTCACGATGGATTTTGTATCTGGATTACCATTGACACTGAGCAAGAAAGATGTAATCTGGGTTGTTGTAGATAGATTGACTAAATCGACTCATTTTGTTCCGATACGTACAGACTACTCGTTGGATAAGCTGGCTGAATTGTATGTTTCTCAAATTGTGAGATTACATGGTGTGCCTATATCTATTGTTTCGGATAGAGATCCGAGTTTACATCGCAGTTTTGGAAGAAACTTCAAGATGCACTAGGTACAAAATTACATTTCAATATTGAGGCAAGAACCGAGTCTTACGTGCGTAATGCTAACAAGGGACGAAAGTGAGTGGTCTTCGAACCCGGAGAGTGGGTTTGGGTTCACATGCGCAAGGAGCGTTTTCCAGCTCAACGAAAATCAAAATTATTACCTAGAGGAGACGGTCCTTTCCAAATTCTTGAATGCATAAATGAAAACTCTTACAAACTCGATTTGCCTGGTGAATTTAACGTTAGTGCAACTTTTAATGTGTCAGATTTAACCCCTTTTGATACAGATTTTGACTTGAGGACAAGTCATTTCAAAGAGGGGGAATGATCGATCGCGACTGGAGTGCATCAAGTTTGAGCAAAGACTCAATGGTGCTGCCTCAAGGACCAATTCGCGAGCTCGAGCTAAGCAATTCAAGAAGGCCGTTTGACCTTAGTTAATCAAGTGTGGGCGAGGCTTTGGTTGGAGAAATAGATCGAGTTGGGACCACAATAAAGTGTCCTTGCAACATTTTGCAAACTAATTTCAGCTCAATTTCCACTCCTTGAACCCGTTCCAACTAAATTGAACTTTTATTTATTTCTTTTAGCTTTGCATTTAGTTTGCATTTTAATACTTGCATTTAAGCCTCTTAGTTTAATAAATGAGTTCTGGTCATTAATACAACTCATCTTAGTTTAATAAATGAGTTGCTGGTCATTAATACAACTCATCTTAGTTTAATTAAATGAGTTTATTTAATGAATTTAATTTAATGAGTTGCTTCTTTAATTAATCTAGTTACTAGGTTAATTTATTGGTGCATGAGTTAAAGTTCATTAAATACTTCTTTTAATTAACTAGTTGTTGGAATAAATGATGCATAAGTGTGTGTTCATTTATTTACGTAGTTGTTAATTTATTTAAAGTTTAATATGTTTTAATTGCAGGTGACTTTTCAATTCACAAAGGCTGTTACACATTCAATAAAAGAGACTTTTCAAGTTATTTTGGTTACAAAAGAGGGGGCTGTTATAAAGGAAGCATTAAGCATCATTAAAAGAGAGTTTAAAGGAGCATTTCATGTCCTTTAAAATCTGGTAGCAGCTTGTTCAAATACCCCAACATTTTTTTTGCTACTTCTTTTTGGACATTTTTGAATGATATTCTGCCAAATTTGTGAGGCAAACTTTTCTCTGTTTTCGTTCAAAGATTTGTTGGCTACCTAGTGTTCTAGTTGTGTCATCCATTTTCTTTGTTGAAAACTGAACTTATCACTACTCGTAGTGTGGCGTTCAAACATACCAAGGTTCCTACTTTTCTAAGTAGCGGGTCGAGGTTCTCATATTCTCCATCTGACCACCTTGAAAACTTATAAACATTTGGGTCAATATTTTCTAATATTGGTTTGTGTTTGTTTTTTAGATCATTTTCATTTCCATTCCATTCCATCTTTTCGTTTCATTATAACCAAACCTACAAAAACTTTATATCCATAAATCCATCTACATAAACTTCATATCCATAAACCCATCTTTGAATCCTTTTACATAGCTTTCGCCATTATTTACGTTAAAACATCCTTTTGAACAAATCGAACGCTACTTCTTCGTAGACGATCGGGCAAACTCACATACGACTCGACTCACCCCGAGGCGGATCGTATCAGCTTTCCTTTTCCATTTAAGTCCATAGTTTTCGATAATACTAACCAGTCTTATTTTTGTGAATTCCACCCCTCGAGGAGCAAGACATGTCATAGAGCGTCACCACCTATTCAAATTTATCGGAGTAATAGGTTTGTCTTACGTTATCTATCCAAAGAGAGAAGATTCATTTTGACCGAGAAAGGTAAACCCAGTCCTCAATTGTCTTCTCTTCATATTCGTCAAGGTAAGTCATCTGAAAATTTTCAAATATCTTTGCTCAATTCGATTGAAGTTGAAAATTCCATTGATTGGTTGTTTGGAAATTATTTATTCTTTGATGTGATGGATTTTTCCTTTTGGCATTGTGATGATGTGATTATTACGTTGGAATTTGGAGACTCTCCTCATGTTGTTCAAAAATGAAAGGAAGAGTTAGCATACCTTTGGCCATGGCATACCTTGCATGAGCAAGACATGGGACCAAATGAGTTACTATATTTGATTAAAGAAATTAAAATGTTTTGGATGAGGAATAATGTGTTTAAGTGCCTACCATCATTTTCAACCAATTATCCCTTGATCCAACTTAGTTTTCATGTTTGTAACGATGGTCTAACGAAACTCTTTGATAAATTTACGTATGCTTGCTTTTTCCAATTTAGATTTTTGGCATATGTTCGATTGAATGAATATTTTATGAACTATCGAACACATTTGAATTTGACTCCTTTGAGTTTCTTTTTACTGGCTGTGGTAAGAATTTTTCAGGTTTGTGTGACATCTTCCATCCCATTTGATCGAGGAAAACCATGCACGAGTCAAAGTTCTCCCATGGACAAACAGCTCGACTTGAGGACAAGTCGCCTAAAAGAGGGGGGAATGATACGAGCACGCCCCATGAACTTTATCGAACAAGTCTGTCAAGCCGAGCAATGACATGTTGGCAAGCTGATCCAAGCTCGTTTCCAGCTCCACGAGCTCCGTCTAGCTCAAATCCAGCTTATTCAAGCTCAATCCATCTTGCCTGAGCTAAACCGAGCTCACTCCTAGCTCACTTTCAACTCACGAGCTAAACCTTAGCTCAACTTCAGCTTAGGAGTTTAGCCTCAGCTCAACTTTAGCTCACGAGCTAAAGCTTAGCTCATTTTAGTTTAAACTCGGTTTTGTCTTTAATACATTAAATAAAAATTTGCACATATTCATTTAAGCATTAAACTTGTCTTATATTAATATTTGTTATTAATATGTCATTGTCATTATATAAATTGATTATGTTCACATAGCCGAATTAATGCATGACATTAATGTGTTCACATCATTCCGAATTTATGAGTGTTCATGAGATGTCTTAATGACTTGTTTATTTCATGTAGGTACATTCCTTTGGACGGTACAATGTATGGATAAAGAAACATCTCTTTTGGGCATTCCACATGCATGAATGAAGAAGTATTAAATGCTGGTGCATGTACGGCTAGATGCAAGGTTTCTACAAATTCATGCATGTGTCGAATGCATGTATGGACATTAAAGGCTGGTCCATGAATGGATCAAATGCATGGGATGATAGAATGCATGAATGGCTTAAGTGCATGTATGGTGGCTGTCTCCTAACTTTCCAAGGCACTTATTCAGCCAAGAAGTAGCTGTTCACACTTTGAATTGACCTATAAGTACTACACATGCATGGATGGGTTCAAGAATGTCCAAAGGAAGGAATTAACTCAATAATTCAACACATTGATTGAATTAAGTGTATGCACAAAGGGGAGAACAAATTTACTAGGTCCATGCTGCCATTTATGAACCTACATGCTATTAAAGAGTTTAATTATGAGGATACATGTTCCATACAAGTGCATGAACGTCCCAAGGAGATGAATGCAACCTTTGGTGCACATACAAGTCACTTGAAGCCGTTCTTTATGATTAAGCATTCATGCACACACTTAGGGGGAAGAAAGTGTCCATTCAACTAGTTCATGAATCTGCCGAATTTATGAACTATTTTAATACATCAGTGTGAACGTTTTTATTATTGTGTGAACACCTAGATGCCGAATTTGAATGGTCATCTATGTGCCTATAAGTATTTGTTTTCTTTCAATTGTAAGGGACTTTTGCCAAAATTGTTAATGAACTTTTGTTCTTGTGAGGTTGCTTCCTCTCATATCTCGTACAAGTTTCGAAAGACTTATCTGGCTTGTGCTAGTGGCGTCAATCGTCTTGTTTGAACTTATCACCAATCTTGGTGTGGCGTTCACCTATCCATCTATCCATCTTTTCACCTTAACAATATAGGAACCGGGGTGACACTTCTTAGTGTTGAATCATTCCTGACGTTAAGTTCGTTTTCCATTCGCATCCTTCGAATTATTTTCTTGTTATTCCAAACCGAGCCATTTAACCATCATCCATCTTTGCTACTAAATCGAACCTATTACTAAATTCACCCTACTTTGAAACCTTCCGCTTACCCGTATCTTTTCATTCACTTCTAGTTCTAAAACCCGAAGCACGAACGACTCTCTCGAACTACGATCGGGCAACTACGTGAATTTGACTCATCTACCTGGGCCGGATCACATCAATTATGTAGGTTCAGCCGAATGTGGAGGTTCATTAATGACAAGGTGCATGTATGGGAAAGTTCATTGAAGAGGAAGATTCATTCATGGTTCGGTTCAATGTTTGGAGGTCTTACATTCATGTACGTGGAAGATTAATTGCATGCAATGGATATTGAAGAATACATCCCCTTTGGACGGTACACATGCATGAATGGAGGATAATTAATGCAAGTTCATGTACGGCTAGGTTCAAGCTTCCTTCCAAGTTCCATGTACAGCCGAATGCATGTGGGAGGACCCTTGGAGTTTCTAAGCACCTATTCGGCCAAGAGACACCTCTTGGAAGCTTCATGCACCTCATGGCCGAATCTAGACACCCATTGAGCTTCCAAAGGTTCACATTCATTCAAGTGATTAAAGCTCATACATGAAGCTGTCCAAACACATTCCCATTAGCTGAATCAAGACTAGTTAATTAATGTTTTCATTCTAGAACATTCTAGTTAGTTCATGACTGAATTTGATTAGTCTTTAAGCTAGCTAGTTTGTCCATTCGGCTACTACATGATAGTCTATAAATAGTTTGTTCATTTCATTGTAAAAGGACTTTTTCCAATTTGTTTAATGAACATTGTTCTTGTGAGGTTGCTTCCTCTCATATCTCGTACAAGTTTCGAAAGACTTATCTAGCTTGTGCTAGTGGCGTCAATCATCCTTGTTTGAACTTATCACCAATCTTAGTGTGGCGTTCACCTATCCATCTATTCATCCTTTTCACCTTAACAATATAGGAATCGGGGTGACACTATCTAGTGTTTAATCATTCCTGACGTTAAGCTCGTTTTCCATCCCCACTTTTCGAATTTCTTTCTTGTTATCACCAAACCGAGCCAACTATCCTACAATACCTTTACTACCCATAGCCAAACCTATTACTAATCTTACCCTTCTTTGAAACCTTCCGCTTATCCCAACTTACCCATTCACTTCCATTTTTCGAATACGAGGCACGAACGACTCTCTCGTCTACGATCGGGCAATCAAGTGAATTCGACTCAACCACCCGGGCTGGATCACATCACTTACCATATTATTGTTTTCTTATCAAGTCTCAACCCGAGGGTTAAGTACATACCTATCCAAAGTGCCCATTCCACAACACTTACCAATACGTCACTTGCATCTTGAGTATTCTTCCATTTCACTAGAATTTTACCCGTTGAACACATCGGAATATAACTCGGATACATGGAAAGTTTGCACATAAGTGCCACATATGTAGCCAAGCTACCATGTAACCCGTCCATTAGCGAACACGGACTCAACTCAACGAGCTCGGGCGTTTGCATCCATAAGTGAACTTGGACTCAACTCAACGAGTTTGGATGCCTAGTTACATTTCACGAACTCGAACTCAACTTAACGAGTTCGGACGTTCGCATCCATAAGTGAACTCGGACTCAACTCAACAAGTTCGGATGCCCAAATATCTGAACCTATTCCTAAGGTTCAACGGGACTTTCCTCATTCATACTCTTTTACCATTCTCTTTGGAATACCAATGACGATACTTCGGTAGTCTTTCACATTTTTCATATAATTCATAAAATTTTTGCATGTTGTCCAACAATGACCACAAAGTAATTGCATGATAACAATTATAATATCGTATAAATATCATTAAATGATTTAAAATAACGGTTATATTACAATGTTTACATATGGACTTACCTCGATACAAAATGAGAATAGTCGAGCCTATTCCTCGTAAATTTTATTTTTCCCCCGATCTCGACTCGAATCTCTTTTCTCTTGATCTATAATACCAAATTAATTTATTTAATACACACATTCATTAAAACGGCCCCTAGTACGAACTTTGGCAAAATTACCATTTTATCACTAAACTTTTACATATTTACACTTTTACCCCAATGCTCGTAAATTAAACCTCATCCTATTTTCTTATGTTTTATGACATGCTGATCATTTTTCCCTTCTATAGCAACATCAAATTCACACTCTAACATGTACTTATGAATATTAGGTATTTTTATCGATTATGTCATTTTACTCTTTTTTACTAAAAATCACTTAGCAAAAGTTGTTAAACACAATCTCAAACTTCATATTCTACCATAAAACATCAAAATTCATACATATCATCCATGGGTAAAATTTTAAATATAAACCCTAGCTCAAAATATTGGTAGAAATAGGTAAACCGAGCTACAAGGATTTCAAAAATGTAAAGAACATTAAAAATGGGCATAGAAATCACTTAGAATCAAGGTTTAAAAGTTTTGAAACCCTAGCTATGGTGGAGAGAAAAATTCAGCAGCAACTTATGGAGAAGATGATCATTTTTGTGTTATTTTTCCTATTTTATTTCATTTAATATCCAAATAACCAAAATTCCCTTCCTTACTAAACTTTCAAAAATTCCATCCATGTCCAATTTTTGTCCATAAACTTAGGAATTGGTCAAATTGCTATTTAAGACCTCCTAATTAATTTTTCAAAGAAATTTCATACTAGAAACTTCTAGAATTCAAGTTTTGCAACTTATTCAATTTAGTCCCTAACTTCAAATTAAGCACTTTATGCATAAAATTTTTTCACGAAATTTTCACATAATCATGCAATCATATCATAGATCTCAAAATAATCATAAAATAATTATTTCCATTTCGGATTTTGTGGTCCCAAAACCACTATTTTGATTAGGCCCTAATTCGGGTTATCACAACTCTTCCCCCTTTAAGGATTTTCGTCCCCGAAAATCTTACTAGTAAACAAGTGTGGGTATTGATTCCTCATAGTTTCCTCGGGCTCCCATGTAGCCTCTTCTACCCCATGTTTTTGCCACAATACCTTCACGAGAGCGATACTTTTATTTCTCAGTTGCTTGACCTCCTGAGCTAAAATTTTAATCGGTTCTTCATTGTAAGTCATATACGGTTGTAACTCAATTTCTGTAGGTGAATTCATATGTGAAGGATCTGAACGATATCGACGTAACATAGATACATGGAATACATCATGGATCTTCTCTAATTCCAGCGGTAATGCTAATCGATACGCTACCGGGCCAATTCTTTTAATTACCTCATACGGTCCGATGAAATGTGGACTCAACTTGCCTTTCTGACCGAATCTAAGAACTTTCTTCCATGAAGACACTTTTAAAAACACTTTATCACCAACTTGAAACTCGATCTCTTTTTGCTTCAAATCTGTGTAAGATTTTTGCCTATCCGAAGCAGCTTTCAAACAGTCTCAAATCACTTTCACTTTTTCTTTAGTTTCCTTGATTAAATCAACTCCGTAAATCTGGTTTTCTTTGAGTTCGATCCAATACAGCGGTGTCTGGCACTTGTGACCATACAACGCTTCATAAGGTGCCATTTTCAAACTCGTCTGATAACTGTTATTGTAAGCAAATTCCACCAACGGTAAGTACCTTTCCTAACTTCCTTGGAACTCCAACACGCAACATCTGAGCATGTCTTCAAGAATCTGAATTACTCTCTCTAATTGTCCATCAGTCTGTGGATGGAAGGCAATGCTGAAATTTAACTTCGTACCTAATGCTTCTTGCAACTTTTGCCAAAATCGCGAAGTAAACCTCGGATCTCTATCCAAAATAATCGACAAGGGTACTCCGTGAAGTCTAACAATCTCACTAATATATAATTCAACTAACTTATCAAGAGAATAATCAGTGCTACCAGAATAAAATGGGCTGATTTAGTCAATCTGTCGACTATCACCCAGACGGCATCTTTTTTCTTCGGAGTTAACGGAAATCCTGATACAAAATCTATAGTAATTCGATCCCATTTCCATTTGGGAATCATGATAGGCTAAAGTAGACCCGAAGGCACCTGATGTTCAGCTTTTACTTGCTGACAAACCAAGCATCGCGATACAAACTCAAAAATATCTCTTTTCATTTCGTTCCACCACTACATTTTCTTCAAGTCAGTGTACATCTTTGTACTACCAGGATGCATAGATAAACAACCATTGTGTGCTTCGTGCAAGATCCTCTGAATCAACTCATTATTTTTCGGTACACAAATCTGATCTTAAACATTAGACAACCATCAGAGCTGATTTTGAAGTCTGATCCTGTATCTGCTTCACATTGTTTTCTTTTAGCTTGTAATTCTTTATCACTTCTCTGAGCTTCATAAATCTCTTATAAAAACATCGGTCTTTTCTTCCAATTTCTTGTCTCAGCCTCTGTCTTTTTCTTCTCTTTAATTAGTTCTTCAGCCTTGGAAGCCCGATCAACAAGTACCACAAATTCTTTCAACTCAAGAATACCCACAAATACCTTGATGTCTTCATTAAGTCCATCTTCAAATCGTTTGCACATTTTAACCTCTGAAGGAATATATTCTCGAGCATACTTGCTCAATTGAACGAACTCTCTTTCATACTCGGTAATTGTCACGTTACCTTACTTCAACTCGAGAAACTCTTTACGCTTCTGGTCTACAAATCTTTCGCTGATATATTTCTTCCGAAATTCTTCTTGAAAGAATTCCCAAGTCACCTTCTCTTTCGGCACCATTGAAATTAATGTCTTCCACCAAATGATAAGCCGAATCCCTCAGCAATGATATAGCACACTTCAAGCATTCTTCAGGTGTACAAGATAACTCATCAAATACCCGAATAGAATTTTCGAGCCAAAATTCTACTTTTTTAGCGTCATCATCAACATTTTCCCTGAATTCTTTGGCCCCTTGCTTGCGGATTCGGTCAACCGGAGATTTATAGAATTTCATTAGATCCATACCTAAAGGCATCTAGGGTATAGATTGAGAAATCGGGGGTGGTGGGGGAGGTTGTTAAGCAAGTAGGGTTCGTACGAACGAACTCTGTATACCAAGCATTCATCATTTGGAGAAAGGCTTCCCGACCCCTTTCTCCTCCTCCTTGGACAATAGTAGGAGGTCAATTTTTAGTCGGCACCGCCCCTTCAGCAAGAGCTAGTGCATTTCTCTCTACATCATCAGCCACAGTTGGATCGGGATCCATTTACAATAAAAAAAATCATTTAAAAAGGTCAGGAGTCGTCACACTATCACAATATATAAATATGGCATGTATAGCAAAATCTGTACTTACACCACGTTAGTCTAAGAACTGACTAAACCTGCTCTGATACCACCAAATGTAACGCCCCTACACTCGAGACCGTCGCCGGAGTCGAGCACGAGATGTTAAGGGACTTAATTCATTAATTAAACAGCTCAAACAATTTATTTTAGAATTTCCAGACAAGCTGGCTAACTGCATCACAGTCGCTAAAAAATTCATATCTCGAGTTATGAAACTCTAAATCCAATTCCGTAAATTTTCCTTGAAACTAGACTAATATCTCTACTTACTAATTTTTTTCTATAATTTTTGGTCAGGCCAATTAGTACAGTTTATTAGTTAAAGTCTCCCCTATTTCAAGGTTCGGCTACTCTGGCCCCTGTGTATTACGAATCAGATATCTCCCTGTACAGAGTTTCAATCACTATGACGTTTGTTTCTCATAAAACTAGACTCAATAAGGATTTCATACATGTAATGTAAAACTCCATTGTTTTTGTATAATTTATGGTGAATTTTTAAAGTTAGAACAGGGGATTCAGAGATGGCTCTAACCCTGTTCCACCAAAACTTAAATATCTCATAAAATATAACTCATTTACCTATTTTGTTTCTTCCATATGAAAATAGACTCATCAAGCTTCGATTCCATAACTTATTCATTATTTAATTCCATTTCTACTATTTATATTTGAAAGTTAAATTTAGTGAATTAATTGAATTATATTAAATTAAATGATTATGGTGCCAAGTTTATGAATTGATTTAAAAATATGTCTATGGTACATGAAGTGCATTGAATTATCATACATAAATGTGATTTCTATGATTATGGATGTTATGGAAATTGTAAGTTCATATGATTTTTACTAAGGCAATGTGTAATTTAATGTTATTGCCTTGATATTAAATGAGATGTAAGTTTATAAGTAAGTAATACATCAATATTACTTGTATTATGATATTTTATAATAATATTGGAAATATGTTTGTGGATAATTACTTGATTGGTGAAATTGTTGGAAAAGAGAGAGAAATCTCGGTTGAACCTTCGGAAAGATTGGATGATACAGTTAGTATGTAGCTAGGTCACATGTATGGTGCTGAGTGCACATCATGTGTACAAGAGAGCTACAAGACATTATGATATAGCTAGGTTGCATGGGTGATACTATGTGTACACTATGTAGACAAGAGAGCTACGGGATATATGTAGCTAGGTCGCATGCGTGCTTCCAGGTGAAGGACACCATGTAGACAAGAGAGCTACGAGATAAATTGGCTAGGTCACATGGGTGGTACTGAGTGTTCACCATGTGTACAAGAGAGCCGAACAATATGATGGGTGGAGCTATGTGCTGAAACCACCAAGTATCGAGGATTGATCCGAAGTGTTCAACGGGAGACTCTCTATGTATTTCTTTGTGAGTTTTGTGATGAATAAGTGCAGGAACTTGATTATGTGAATGATGTGTTCATTAAGTGACCAGGATGTGGTGAGGTTATAAACAAGTAAGTTATACATGAGGATGATTTTATAGTGACCTTGTGATCATGGGCCTATACTTGTGATGTATGAAATGTGGTGAAAATGATTTGTGATATGTATGTTAAAATGAGGTTAATACAAAGAAAGTGTGAAAGAGTGAATTAGCAATAAAACTGTTTTGGACATTAGCAGTGATGTGATTTTGAAAAATCACCAAAAATAGTAGAAATTGAATCAGAGATTTAATGAGATATCAAACTAAAGGTTAGTGAGTCTATTTTCATATAAAGAAACAGAGCAAGAAAAGGAGTTCTATATTTTGAGATATTTATGTTTTTGTGAGACTGGTTCAGAATGATTAAGTGATCCCCTGTTCTGACTTCGGAAAATCACAAAATTTTGGATAAAAATAATTAGAGGCTTAAACTTATATTTTTAAAATCCCCAATGAGTCTATTTTCAAGATAAATCAACAAGAACATTATCCGAGTTCTGTACTGTGAGATAATTAATATTTAGTGAAGAGATGTCAAAACTGTTAGAAAGTAAAACAGGGGAAATTTTAATGAATAAACTGTACTAATTGGCTAAACCAAAAATTATGAAAATTTTATGCTGGAAAGATATGTGAGTCTAGTTTTAGCTGAAATTTACAGATCTTAATTTGGAGCTCTGTAGCTCGAATTATAAATAAGTAAGCGACTATGACTCATGTGGACAGTTTGATGTGAGCATTTATTAGTAAATTGTGAAATCATACTTACAAGAATGCTATATACATTAAGGATGTGGAATGGAGAGGAGGAGGAGGAAAATAAATATATATGGAATACATGGAAACTAAGGTATATGAAATATGATATAATGAAATAAATGATATGTGTTTATAAGAAAACAGAAAGAGAATGATATGTATCATGACATGTATATATATATATATATATGACTAGTCTCAATGTAATGCTTGTTGGGTATGGAGTTGAATTGAAATGTTTCAGGCAAACATGTTATTTTGTGTATCTGAATTGTGGTATTTTATAAAGATATGATCTAGTTTTAAATATGAATGCTTGATGATTAAGCTGAAGATATTTTGTAAGATGATAATCTTGGTATAAATGTATAAGTGGTACTATAATAAACAAGGTAAAATGAGTATGAGAGACACATGTATGATGACATACAAATGCTATGTTTGTGGTTTAATTAAGAATATTTAATCATTAAATGAATACCATGTTATATGCTTTTGATTTTGTATAAGTGTGTAAGAGATTAAGGTTGACCAAAGCTTAGAAAATAGCCTAGGTATATTCCACACAGGCAGAGACACGACCATGTGTCTCAGCTGTGAATGGAACACGACTTTGGGACACGGGCGTGTGGAGCCTTAAAGCAGGAAATTTCCAAGATTTTCATAAGTTCTCGATTTAGTCCCGAACCCTTTTTAAAGTGTGTTTTGGGCTTCGTAGACTCAAATAAGGGACTATGTGTAAGTGAATGAACGTTTTGAAATATGAATGAAATTTTATGGCCCGTATTTTAGTTTAATGTTTGTATGTTTGTCCGGTAACACCTCGTACCTTATCCCGGCCTCGGGTACGGGTAAGGGTTGTTACACCTCGTTCATACTCTTTTACCATTCTCCTTGGAATTACCAATGACGATACTTCGGTAGTCTTTCACATTTTTCACATAATTCATAAAATTTTTGCATGTTGTCCAACAATGACCACAAAGCATATAATTGCATGATAACAATCATAATATCTTATAAATAGCATTAAATGATTTAAAATAACAGTTATATTACAATATTTACATATGAACTTACCTCGATACAAAATGAGAATAGTCGAGCCTATTCCTCGTAAACTTTATTTTTCCCTCGATCTCGACTCGAATCTCTTTTCTCTTGATATATAATACCAAATTAATTTATTTAATACACATATTCATCAAAACAGCCCCTAGTACGAACTTTGGAAAAATTACCATTTTGCCGCTAAACTTTCACATATTTACACTTTTACCCCAACGCTCGTAAATTAAACCTCATCCTATTTTCTTATGTTTTATGACATGCTGATCATTTTTCCCTTCTATAGCAACATCAAATTCACACTCTAACATGTACTTATGAATATTAGGTATTTTTACCTATTATGTCATTTTACTCGTTTTTACGAAAAATCACTTAGCAAAAGTTGTTAAACACAATCTCAAACTTCATATTCTACCATAAAACATCAAAATTCATACATATCATCCATGGGTAAAATTTTAAATATAAACCCTAGCTCAAAATATTGGTAGAAATAGGTAAATCGAGCTACGAGGATTTCAAAAATGTAAAGAACATTAAAAACGGGCATAGAAATCACTTACAATCAAGGCTTAAAAGTGTTGAAACCCTAGCTATGGTGGAGAGCAAAATTCAGCAGCAACTTATGGAGAAGATGATCATTTTTGTGTTATTTTTCCTATTTTATTTCATTTAATATCCAAATGACCAAAATGCCCTTCCTTACTAAACTTTCAAAAATTCCATCCATGTCCAATTTTTGTCCATAAACTTAGAAATTGGTCAAATTGCTATTTAAGACCTCCTAATTAATATTTCAAAGCAATTTCATACTAGAAACTTCTAGAATGCAAGTTTTGCAACTTATTCAATTTAGTCCCTAACTTCAAATTAAGCATTTTATGCATAAAATTTCTTCATGAAATTTTCACACAATCATGCAATCATATCATAGACCTCAAAATAATCATAAAATAATTATTTCTATCTCAGATTTTTTGGTCCCAAAACCACTATTCTGATTAGGCCCTAATTCGGGTTATCACAAAGTGACACGCCCGTGTAACCAGGCCGTGTGCCTCACACGGGCACCAGACACACCCATGTGAACCAGCCGTGCCAAACAAGGCATACATACTGACTTTTACCCATGGCCAATGGACACGTCCGTGTGCTATGGCTGTGTGGATCTTAAGAGGTTACAGATTTACATATATGGCCACAAGGCACGCCCGTGGTACCTGATCGTGTAGCAAAATGCAGGCTTGATTTAAGCAACTTGCCACCCCTATTTGGGCCATTCATACAAGCAACATTAAACAACATTCATGCCACAATTTTTAGCCAATTCCATGCTTAAAATGACCAAATCATATTAGATCATAAAACATCACCAATATAAACCATTAGGCATTACCAACCAAATATCAAAACTATGCACAAACATATCATTTGCTAGCCAACTCTCGTGGCATAACATATATACATATCAAAGCTTTAAATACCTAGACATTCTAACCTATACATGCCATACTTAGACATATTTACACTTTCAAAAGTACCAAAATGATTTCGATAGTGTGGTGATGATCCTTGACTATCCTCGAGCCTTCAGTAGCTATGATAACTGTAAAACAGACAAAAATCACACAGAGTAAGGTACAAAGAGCTTAGTAAGCCAAATACAATTGGTCTAACTACTAAAGCATATAAAGTACAATTCAACAGCAAAAGTTCATAATCATTTGTTTGCATACATGTCAAGCTTCAATTCCAAATTCCAGACATACTTCACAGAAATAGAGTCTTTCATATTTAGAAATTTAGCGCGATATAAATGTACCTGTATAGATTATACATTTCATATATTCATTTCCATAACTTGCACTCTATCATCAGATGGTTCAGAAACGATTCAGATACTCATAACCGGGTACAATGCTGATGTCCCGGACGTGGTCTTACATGTAATTCAGTGTCGATGCCTCTGTCCCAGACATGGTCTTACACGTAATTCTCAAATCGAGGCCTGTGTCCCAAACACGGTCTTACACGATATCTCGTATCAATGTCAACATTCTTTTAAAATCATACAGATCTTTTCAGATACTAGCATATCATAGGAATTTACTCGGAATTCATACATCAGGCTCTCAAGGCCATCCAATACATATTATAACTAGTATATACAACATTCAATCAATTTAGTCCGTAATTGTAATTTGACTTACCTTGTACAGATTTCGGACGGAACGAGTCGGCTATTCAACTATTTTAAACTTCCCCCGATCTAAGTCCGATTTTCTTTATTCTTGATCTAACACAATACAATTTCAACCATTCAATCATTCATTTCATTCAATTTAATCCATATACACATATTTGGGGCACTTTGCAATTTAGCCCTTACATTTTCACACTTTGACAATTTAGTCTATTTTTCACAAAATCACAAATATGCAAAATTCACCAAAACCATAGCTTGGCCGAATATACACAGCTTCCATACAAGCCCAATTAACGTATTTAATTCACAATTTAGTCCTTCAAAACCTCATTTTCACAAATTAGTCCAAATAACTCTATTCCATCAAAATTCAAGAACAAAGTATAATAATCTCACATATATCTTTCATAATCCATATAGAAACATTACAAAGCTCATATAATCATCAATGGCACATTTCATAATCTTCAAAAAAAACTGAAATTTAGACATGGGTTTTGAAGAACACGAAGCAACGATCACAGAAATGTTGAAATTATCAAAATCCGAGAAAAACTCATACCTTAATCAAGTTCTTCAATAGCTGAATGTTAAAACATGAAAACCTAGCTTTTCTTTCTTCAATTTCGGTATGAACAAAGTGAAAATGGCCATTTGCATGCTTTGTTTTACTATATTAAGCATTATATTCACCTTTTACCATTTTGCCCTTAATGAAATAACATTAAATTTACCAACTACATGACCATATTTGTCCATCATTAAAACAAATGGAAATTTTGACATGCAAGGACCCTCACTTAAGTAAGCCAAATCAAATAGGTGCTATAACATCTAGCACTCAGCTTTTAAACTTTGCGCGATTTAATTCTTTTTCATAATTAAGCACAGATACAGACAAATTAACTCACAGAAAGTTCGCATATGTAAATTCACATATCACAGACACAAAAAATAATATTAAAATATTTTTCAGAATCGGTTATGTGATCTCGAAACCACTCTTCTGACTAGAGTCGAAACTGGACTGTTACACCTGCCCAATTCTGAACGATTCATCGGGCTACGATAAGGTGTGAACATACATGTTGAATAAGCTAAATGACCAGGTATGAAATAGGTTAATATCACTTGTGATAAGGTAAGTAAGTACTTAATGTTTGATACAAATGATTTATGAGGTAAATGTAGAATGTGTATAATTATAAAAGTGTGTTCGATCTTGATAGATATATTGTGATTGTCTTCAAAATGATATGTAATATGTGTATAGATGTAACCATGTGTATTCGACCATTTAGATAATGTGTACATGATGATATATTATGATGCTTGAGTTGTGTTTATGAGTATAAGTATATTTGATTATCTAATGATATATTGGCCTTGTAAGTGAAATATGAATTACTTATATTGGTTATGTGTGCATTCGACCAAGGTGGGAATTTTGTATGAAGACAAAAATATCATTTATGAAATTGGCAGGCTGAGACTAAGCATAATTATGCTAGTATAATTCAGTTTAGTTTAAAATGAGTTGGTTATATTACTAGATTGTTTGCTTGCTTATGGCTTACTAAGCTATAATAGCTTACTGTGTGTGTATTTATTTCTATTTTATAGATTTTAGATTCAAGTTTCAAGCTCGGAGATCGACAGCAAAGTCTATCATACTATCGACCACTTTTGGTATTTATAAAGTTGTATTTTGGAACTATGGCATATATAGGCTGGAACAATTTTTGGAAATGTTGAATTTGGTTATGTAATTAAAGCCATGCGAATATGGCTTCCTATTTATGTTTGGATTTAGTTTTATGGGTGCTTAGTTATAAGGTTTAGTAAGTTTGGTTTGGTAATTTGGTTATGCTTGATAGTGGTTTAGATTCGTTTAGTTAAAGTGAGTAGTACTATGAATGGATGATGTTTGTGGTAAGTATTTCATGAAATGAAAATGGCTTTGATCTTAGGTTTGAATTCGGTTTTGGTTGAGTCATGGTCTAAGTCTATTTGATTATTATGCCGTATGTCATGGTTGATCATTTTTGTGTTATTTTGGAAATGTATCCAAGTATATAAAGCTTGTGAAGGTACTTTGTGTTCGGCTATATGTTTCCATTGGGTGTTAATTAAGCTAAGGTAGGTTATGTGATGTTAGGTAAAAAAATCAAAATATATGCATGGTTTAAATTGAGTGGTCATTGATGGACTATATTAATGATGTGAATGACACTTGAATTGCGGTTTTAGTAAGTAAGACACATTGGGATTTAGATTTATATAAGCATTTGGGGTAATGATAAAGGACATATGTGTACTTGGTAGACGGTCATGTTATGTTAGTAGAGTTTTAAAATGTTTTACATGTATAAGTATATGTGCTTATAATATGGTTGATATGTATATGTGCATGGCATTATAAATTCGTTAGATATTTATAAGTTATTAAATATATATATAAATGAATCGAGTTAGCCAAGTAGACATAGAATTGAAATAGGTTATTTATAACCGAATGCTTGTTATTAAATTGTGTTAAAATGAAAACATATGGATCTCACATAGATTAAGGCACTAATGCCGCATATATGAATGAAAGGGTTAGTAATGAAACTTAGTTAAATTGATATATATCTTGTGTATATGTATGACTTAATTAAGAATAGAAATATAGGTTTAATATTCAATAATAAATTTATTGATATGTTATATATATTCGTATATGGATTAAATGATTTTAAATATATATATATATTGGATTATGTTTTATTTAAGCTTTGAGGTGAATGATAGTAAACTTATGATTATATATTGGATTAATTCATAAGCATTGATGTCATGTAAATCTTGAATTACATTGAACGTATAATTCACATTTGTAATACGGTTGTTAAATATAGATGATTGTCACTTGAATTAATATGAAAATATTTAGAATTGTGCTTTCATTTAGTAATTCCTCGTAACCCCATTCCGACGACGGATACGGATTAGGGGTGTTACAGTTTATTTGTTATATGGCATGTATAGGCTAGAGTTATCTTGATATGTTTTGAGTTGTGATTTTAGCCATGTGATTTGGCTTATAAATATTGGTGTGGATTTGGCCATTTAAGTTGGCTTAAGTTATGTGTTTGATAATTTAAGTATAGGATGTATATAATGCCTTATATGTTGGCTTAGTTGGTGTGATTATGTGTTTGTTATTTTGATTAGATGCTAATTGATGTGATTAGGCTTGGAAGCTAGCATATTGTGGTTATATTTGAGATGACCATATGGTATATGTTGAAGTATGAAATAGGTAATAATTTGATGGATAAATGCATTTAGTAGTTATATATGTTTGATGTTTTTAGTATAGTGAAATGGTATGTTTAGGTTGTGGAATTGAATAGTGGAAATGGTTGAGATTAGATGGCATTATATGTGTATGAATTGGTAGGTTTTTGGTCACTTAAAGATGTATTGAAATGGTGCTATTTGGTTGCTATGTATGATTGTGGTTAGGGTGGCAAATTGGCTTTGCAAATAGCCTATTTTTGTCCACACAAATAGAGAACTGAGCATGTGTCTCAGCCGTGTGCGACACAGGTCATGTTACACAGCCTTGTGTCCCCTGGGGTACTCTTTGATTTCGATTTAAAGTCAGTCTACCCTACAGTTTCGACACGGCCTAGCACACGGGCATGTCCTCAGCCGTGTGGTGAAAGTCAGCATGTATGCCCTGTTTTCACACGGCTTGTAACACAGGCATGTCTGGTAGCTGTGTAAGGCACACAGCCTATTCACACAAGTGTGTGACCCTGAAAAGTTTGAAAATTTTATAAGTTTTTCAAAGTTTGTGAATGTTATCGGTTTAGTCCCGAACCACTTCTAAGCATGTTTTAAGGTCTCGTAGGACCTTTACAAAGGACAATGTGATTGATATGAATAGATTTGATTATGAATGTATGAATGAATGTGAATTGTGTGTGATTTCTTGTAACATCCCTTACCCAAAACTGGCCATAAAATTTCATTCAAATTTAAAACTTTTCAATTTAATGCAAATTGTCCCTTATAAGGGCTTACGAGGCCCAAAACATACATTAAAGGTGATTCAAGATTAACCAAGGACTTTAGAAAACTTTAGGGCAACTTACAAAAATTTTCCTACTTTGGGAGTCACATGCTCGTGTGGGTAGGCGGTGTGATTACACACGCCTGTGTCCTCAGCCCGTGTAACTCTCTAACTATGACAGGGTCACACGACCAAGTCACATGCCAATATGCTTAGGCCGTATGGCAAATTAAATTCTCAAAATTAAGTGCAGACTTCACACGGCCTGGGAGCACGCCCATGTCCTAAGGTCATGCCTGTCATACGGCTGAGACACACTGCCGTGTCTCTCCTCGTGTGTTTACTATTTGGCATTTTTTTTTTGCAATAATCAGGGTGCAGGGGACACATGGTTTGACCACACGCCCCTCGAGTAGACCGTGTGTCACACACGACCTAGACACATGCCCGTGTGGACAATTTTGAGGCTATTTTCCAAGCCATTTGTCACCCTTAAATGCTCATCTACTCATTCATCTAAGATGGCATGCAACCTAGTACATTTAGTCACTTAAAGACTCAAAAATCTAATTATACCATGCCTTTGTAATGGAAACATGTCGCTTATCCAAGACATCATACTTTCATATGGCATTCCACACCAATTTCATATTCATTCATTATGCTAAACCTACTTTTAATTTACCTAATTATATCATAGATTGAGCATACTTATTAACCATGATTTATTCACTTAGCACATGTGCCATTCATCACACATCTCATCCACAAACAAGCACATCAAACATAAAAACATTGCATGCATGTATAATTGATTAGGGTTACAACCCAAATGATCAACATGGACCATATCACATGGCCATATACAAAATAAATCAAATATTTCTATAAGCCAACACATTTGACTAGACCAATATGACCTATAACAAAAATACCAAGTCCCTATACATGTCATACTCAAAATATTGAGACTAACTATACCCCAAATGTCCAGTTGATAGTGTGATCGAGCCTTGGACTTTCTTCGACCCCTAAGTTGGCTTAGCAATACTATAAGAAAACGGGAAAAGAGAGGGGAGTAAGCATGAAGCTTAGTAAGTTCACATGCAAAGAAATAGCAACAATAATCATAAATATGTATATATATATAAACATTAGTGACATAGCATAGGTTTACTTATGTGTTATTCTGAACTCATAGATATAACTCAAATTTGTAAACATAACTTACACATTTTCAATCTTACCAAAAATTCATCACATATTGAGCTCATACATGTGAGTTTATCATACATACTTGTACCAACTCAAATCACAATGTCGTATTCCCCTTCATTGATTTACTTGTCGATTGACTCACAAGTTTACTCTTTGAACACTCGAAATATGATTGGATACATGGAAGACTTACACATAGTGCTTCAAACGTAGCCATATGCTACCTCATATCACAATCACATATTGCTCACTCACGAGCTAATCACGGGCCCGCTCACACAAGTTGATAGTCAGGATGTAACTACTCGGTCTGCTCACACAAGCTGACAGGTACCCGCAACACATGTTGGGCTACCCAACCACCAGTAGGACGTACAAGACCAGCACCTGGATTTACATATCACATTTACACATATGTTCATGAGCTCATATCCATATAGTTCCTAGTGACATGTCACATTATATCCTAAATTATTCCTAAGGTTCAAACGGGGATTTCTCGATATCTCATGTTCGTCGAATTCATTCACAATCTCGTGCTCATAGATTACAACATCATTCACACACTTGACATAATAAGTAATCATATAAACTCATAAATTAACAAAATATTAAAAACATTATATAACATTGCAACATTTACACATGAACTTACCTCGGTACAAAATGATGGTAATTGAGCCTAATCGTCGTATACTTTATTTTTCCCTCGATCAAGACCCATATCATGTTTTTCTTGATCTATAATGTCAAATTTAACTTGTTTATTAATCTCAATATTCAAATCAATCCATAATTCATGCTTTGGTAAAATTACCTTTTTACCCTTAACTTTTCATTTATTTACAATTTAGTCCCTAGGCTCGTAAAAAGAAAATGCATGCATTTTCTTTGTTACCCAAGCCTAGCCGAACCTATACCATGCTCATTTCAGCCCACAATTTCCTTTATTTCACATTTTTTACTACCCACTTTTACACTTTTACAAACAAGTCCCCTTTTTAGGTGTTTTCACTAAAAATCACCTAGTAAAAGATGTTTATCATGCATCAAACATTCATATTGCTCCATTAATAAACAAAATACATGCATGTTACACATGGGTCAAATTTCATGCATGAACCCTAGCTCAAAATATAGCTAGAAATGGTTAGATCATGCTTCAAAGACTTCGAAAATACAAAGAACATTAAAAACGGGGCTAGGGAGCACTTACAATCAAGCTTGGAAATGTTGAACAAAACCCTAGCTACGGCTATTGATAAATTTGGCTAGCGCTTGGAGAAGATGGACACATTTTTGCTTTCATTTTCCCCTTTTATTCTTTAAGTTACCAAATGACCAAAATGCCCTTAGGGTCTTTCTTTCAAACTTTTCCTATGCATGTCCATATTTGTCCAAAATTATAGAAATTGGTCAAATTTCTAATTAGGACCCTTTAATTCATAATCTAAAGCAACTTCATGCTTAAAGCTTCTAGAATACAAGTTTTGCATCTTATTCAATTTGGTCCCTAAAATTCAATTGGACATTTTATGCATAGAATATCTTCATGAAACTTTCACACAATGCAATCATATCATAGACCTCATGTGAATCATAAAATAATTATTTCTATTTCGAATTTGTGGTCTCGAAACCACTATTCTGAGGCCCTAATTCGGGATGATACATTTCTGGTAATGCCTCGTAACCCTATTCCAGCGACAGATACGAGTTAAGGGTGTTACAACCCCAAAATTAAAACACTCAATTTAAACACTTTTTAGTTTTGGTTAAATGAAATTTTTTTATTTCTAGCCATTCAAAAAAACAATAATTTAATTTAAGCCTTTCTTAGCTTTAATCCCCAAATTTTTTTTAATTTTATATTATTCCTCAACAATCAAAATTCTCACGTTCCTCATAATTAAATTAATTTATGTTTATTCTAATGTAAGGTTTTGTTGTTGTAACACCCCTTACCCGTATCCAAGGCCGAAATAGAGTACAAGGCATTACCAGACTTAACAATACACATAGACGAAAACTGGGCCATAAAATTTCATTTAATTCAAAACTTTTCAAACACATGCATAACAAACAAAGCTAACTATACCATTACATCAAAACATAGGACATGGCACGATTAATTAAACTTATAAACCATAATGGATAAGGACCACATCTCATGATCATATACGATAACTCAATGCAGATTGATACGTATGGTCAAAATCATAATAAAAATACATATCACAAACCAACTTCCTATACATGCCACTCACTTGATGTTTCTAATATTTGAATTAATTCTCCCAAAAATGATAGTTTAATAGTGTGATTTTGCCTCCGACGATCTCCAAACCCGAGCCGACCTGCCAATACTAAATAAATGGAGAGGATGGGTAAGCTTTACGCTTAGTAAGTTCATATGAAAATAATAAGCAATTACTACCACGCTTTTCAAGATAAAACACTATAATTGTACAATTACACATGTTCAGGTTAAGCTGTGTTATCGAGTTATAGTTACTAAATCATTCATATCTAAAGCTACAAAACTCAAAATTTAGTTTTGTTAATTTTCCTTGAAACTAGATTATTATATCTTTCTCCCATAAAATTTCCAGAATTTTTGGTTTAGCCAATTAGCACAGTTTATTCATTAAAGTTTCCTCTGTTTTGAGGTCCAACAGTTCTGACCTATCTTCACTAAAAATTATTTATCTCATATTTCGGGACTCGGATGATGTTCCCGTCCATTCCTACTGAAAGTAGAATCATTTAATATTCTATTCATGTAAATTATAACTCATAATTATTTTTTTATAATTTTTAACAATTTTTCCAAGTCAGAATAGGGGTTCTCGAATTCATTCTGACACTGCCTCATAAAAATTATAATATCACATACTATATAACTCTTTTGCTCCCCTTGTTTCTTTTATATAAAAATAGACTCATTATTCTTTAATTCCATAATTTTTTTGAAATTTAATTCAACTTACACAATTTTTGGTGAATTTTCAAAGTCACGTAACTGCTGCTGTCCAACACTATTTTACTACTAAAATTCAGTCTTACATAATTTCACTTAATCCATTTTGTCTTATCGAAGTTCACTCAAATATCAAGCACATTGCTCAAAATTTTCATAAACATATACCTGCACTTATTCATCGGAATAATAACTGATACTTAGTTGTCTACACATATTTTCACACTTGTAGACAAGGTTATCTGGTACGCATAGTAGCCTGCACATAGTACTACATGTGCGACCAATTATCCGGTACACGTAGTAGCCTGCACTTAGTACTACACACGTGACCTAACCATCTGATACATGTAGTAGCCTGCACTTAGTACTACACACGTGATCGAAGTTATCGGGTACGCATAGTAGCCTGCACTTAGTACTACACATGCGACCTCACAATAGATCATTCGTATCGTTTTTATTTCGAAGGCTCAACCGGGAAATTCCTCACTTTCCAACATGTTACAAATTTATTCATAGTCTTTTTTTTTTCAATTTTCAATTTACAACAATAGTCAATCTATAGGTAGCCACATTACATATGATAGCAAAATATAATAAAATAAAAAGAATCGATAAATTATTTAAGTACAAACTTGTCGAAATCTCATCAAGACAACCGCATGCAAACAATTCATACAACCCGGTAATAGTAATTTAACACTCAATTCATGTAACAAAAATTTTCCATTCAATTTCACATGACACAACAAGCATTACATTTTTTTTTCATATCAAATCCATCAACTTCTCTTAAACATATTAAATCATACAATTTATGCATGGTATTACATTATTATTAACATACGAACTTACTTCGATCTAGAAACAGTAATTTACCATTTTAGTCCATAACCTTGTATTTTCCCGATTTAAGCCCGAATCTCGATTTCCTTCATCTATAATATCACATTTAGCCTAATAATTAGTCACACTATTCATACGGGTCCAAAAATCATATTTTTACAAACTTTCATTTTGACCCCTAAACTTTTGCATATTTGCACTTTTGCCCCAAGGTTCAGAAATTAAAATTCATCCTATTTTCTTATGTTTTATGACATGCTGATCATTTTTCCTTTCTATGGCAACATCAAATTCTCACTCTAACATGTACTTATGACTATTAGGTATTTTTACCGATTAAGCCCTTTTTCTCGTTTTCACTTAAAACCAAGTAGCACAAGTTGTCTAACATAATTTAAAACCTCATATTCTATCATAAAACACCAAAATACACAAATTTCACCTATGGATATTTTTCCAATTATGAACCCTAGGTTGAATTATTGCTATCATAAGCTAAATCAAGCTACCGGGATTTCAAAAACATAAAACTCATTAAAAACGGGGCTTGAAATAACTTACTCTGAAGCTTAAAAGTTGAAGAAATCCTAGCTATGGAGAGAGAAAAATTCGGCAGCAACATATGGAGGAGATGACCACTTTTGTGTTATTTTTCTCATTTTATTTCATTTAATATCAAAATGACCAAAATACCCTTCCTTACTAAACTTTCAAAAATTCCATCCATGTCCAAATTTTTGTCCATAAACATATAAATTGGTCAAATTTCTATTTAAGACCTCCTAATTAATATTTCAAAGCAATTTCATACTAGAAACTTCTAGAATACAAGTTTTACAACTTATTCAATTTAGTCCCTAACTTCAAATTAAGCACTTTATGCATAGAATTTCTTCACGAAATTTTCACACAATCATGCAATCATATCATAGACCTCAAAATAATTATAAAATAATTATTTCTATCTTAAATTTGTGGTCACAAAACTACTATTCCGATTAGGCCCTAATTCGGGATATTTCAGTTGTTTTCTTAGATGGTTGGATACCCATCAAGATGGATTAGAATGAACCATGATGGTGTTATATAGAATTTATCATTAATAATAGAGTTAGTAAAAAAGTTTTATATGAAACGATATATTAACCAACTTTGAAATTATCGAAAAATAAATCCTTAACTAAACTTTACTTAAAAAATATCAATAAACCATACTAAGTAAATTACTAAAAGGTATACGAGGATCAACTATAAAATAGTGCAAGATGTCATTCATTTGCGGAATAGGTTTTTCCTTAAAAATAGTTTATTTGTTGTTTAGGTTTCATCTATAAATTCTGAATAGAAATTAAAATTAATGTTTTAATATATAAAGATAGATTATGTAAGCTAGCACTACATTAAAAAATATATTATTTGTATAAATATTTATGTGGCTTCATTGTTGTTAGAAACAAGAGTGTTGTAAGTAAGATTTGTTTTGGTCCAAGAAGGAAAAATAGTCAAAACAGTTTAAGTTAGTGCCTTAGATAAATTTCAATTGAATAATACAAAAATAAAAAATATGAAAATAATTTTCTTTATTATAAAGGGTTTTATATCTTTCAAAATTTTATATACTTTTAAAATTAGATAACTTAAACTACAACTCTAAAAACTTAAAATGGATGAGTTGTTAACTTGATAGATTTAAGCGTCCCTAGGTGTTGGTTTATTCTTTAATGTTGCTTATGTGTGTTATATAATTTTTCGATACCCACAATATGAATGCCACATAGTCTATTATGTAATTAAGTATTTCTAAATAAAAACAAAGTAAATAATATTTTTTTGGAAGAAATAAAAATTTTAACTTTCCTCTTGTTTCATTGATTGGTGGGAAAAACTAGATTTTTTAATAACCCAACATTGAGTCTTAGGCACTTTGTTGGAATCCAGTGTTACATCTAATAATAATGTTTTCATTAAAACATACGTACACGGTGCAGTAGAAAAATAAAACATGTATATACTTGGGGTTCCACTCAAGATCAGTTAGATAACTCTTTGCTTACCTACAAGAATTTTGTATGACTCAAACGAGGTCAGACCCCATCCTCATGAAATAATTCCTCCACTTTCATATGTATTCTAAGCTTTAGAAATCTACACAGAAGAACTAAAAAAACCATTGTAAGATTAAAAGTCACTTTACGGAGACAATGTTATCTATTTAATCACATGGATTCAATTCTCTAGTTTCTACCACAATATTTGATACACCAAAATATTGATGGGAAATCTGTAATGATGGAAGGTTAAACTTTTGGAAAAAATATGTCAAAGTACACAGTAGAATTTCAATTTTTTTATACAATCAATAATTATCTTGATTAATTGAAGAACAATAAATCATCAATACTTTAGTACCTAGATGTGTTTATTTCCAAATTCATAAGAAGAAGATGCCCTTTCTTTATTTGAGTCACAATGTGCATTAGTGATTTGTACACTTTTTGTAAAAATAATCATATATTGGGTAACTAATTTATGATGTGGGAATTCAAAGTCCACTAGAAAGTGGACTAAAATATATATGAGACATTAGTTTACCACTTTAAGTGGACCTGATTAGAAGACCTCCAAAAGTCAAATAAAATTATACATTATGAAACATTGGAAATATTTTAGATTTCTTAGGACACTTGCAATCTTGACTTTCAACCATTTCATCAACCCTAGTATACTTGAACTCTAGAACTTGTATGATGGGTTGGCACCATACTGAACATACAAAAAAAAAAGCACTCACTCAAAATTATAAAGAAAAATGGTATAGAACTACTTCTCTCGATTTAGTTAAATGTGTAAATCAAAACTTGGGTTTTATAGTTTCACCAATTTTAAACCTTCAGCATATAATATGTATTTATATGGTCTAGTAATATTGTAATGCCTCAAAAATTTTTATACAACATCTAGTATTATTTTAAGATTGCATTTAGTAAATTACAAGGAAATTCGAAAATGAGTCAAATAAGGAGAATTCATAAAGTATTAAATTGATTTTGGAGATGGAAACCAATGTAGAAAAATGTGAATGTGAAAATATGGAAAAGAGACAAAATCATAAATTTTGTAAAGTTAAAAAAAATGCAAATTGACCAAATTGAGAAATTATGTGTTAATAATGATTATTTTCGCATAAGAATGACTTGGAATGTGACATCCCTAATTTGACTCTAGTCGGGAAGTGGTTTCAAGACCCCAAAACCGAGTCACACAAGAAATTGATTGTTAAATTTCATGTCTATATTATGTTACAATTTGTGTGTGAAATTTTGATGCTTTGATTTTGTCAATTGAATGCAAATTTAATCAAAAAGGGCTTATGTGAGAAACATTGAAAATGTGTTGGTTAATTTTTAAAATGGCCAAATTGTTGCATGGATTAAATATGGGGACTTGCATGTCAAAGTCCCCATTTTTCATGATAGTGGCCGGCCATGTTGATGTTTATGACAATATATATGTATTATTTACTAGTTTTAAGGCAACTAAATGGTTTTATAATTTTTATAATATTATTGAATGAAGAAATAAGTGAGAATTTGGGTGAAGAAAAAAAAAGCTTCATCTTTGTTATTCATGACCGAATTGTAAGAGGGAAAGGGGGAAGCTCCATTCGGTCACTTTAGGCTTGAATCAAGGTAAGACTTCTAATCAATTCTTAAAATTCTTGTTAATTTTAAGTTAGCTACCAAGCTCTTTATTCAACCCATATTAAAATTTTGATTTTTGGAAAGGATTTGAGCATTCGACCATGGGAGAAATTGAAGAGGATAGATTGTTGTTCTCATGTTTTAATGAAGTTTGAGTTAGTTAATACTTAGTTGTTAGTAATTATATTTACTTGAACAAATGCTTGGTATTTAAATGTTAAAATGTAAGCTATTGCCGTTTGGGTTATAGAAGTGAATGAATTAGAGGTTTGGCATTGTATATGAATTTTAAGGGTATAATTTGAATAATGTGAGTAGGGTTATGCATAGGTTTCGCTTTGATAATATTGTGTAAAGTGATAAGTAGAAATACTATGATGACAAAAGTTTAATAACATTTGGCTAAGGACTATAAGTGTTAGTTAATTCGGTATAAAAGTATGGGTGTTAATTACTTCGTATTTAAAGTTGTGAAGAGTAGGTAATGGTCAATTAAAGTGATGAAGGTTAAATTTTGAAGTTTGGTTAAATTGGACATTCGGCATTACGTATGACATTAGATAAGAGTGTAGGAAAGTTTAAGCTTGAATGGTTAGGGCTAAATGGGGCATATAATGATCTTAAATGGATTGTATGCATATGAGAGTGTAAGTATTCGTGTGTACAACATTGAAGATAAATGGAAATTGGTATTGTGGTAAATGTTGATAAGATGACAATGGAATTAGCTATATGTTTTGGAACTATGCTGTAATTTGAAAATAAAAGTATATAATATTAAGGCATGTATTATACATATATGCATGTGTGTATGCGGTTGTGCATAATTAGGAGTAAATGGTTAAATGATGATAGTCATATATAGGTACAAACATATATATATATGCCTTATGTATGTACCATGTACACACGAGGACATTCGCGATATGATTAGATTCATGTATAAGAAGCATGATAAATTAAGTGACTCTTTGCTTGTGAATGTGAATTAGATATAAATTAAATAAGCATGAAATTGAGTCATGGCATGTTTTATTAAATATGATACATATTGAAATCTATTGTTTTAGATATAGATTAAATGATAAGTTATTTCCAAATGTGATTGTTGAGTGAATAATATTAGTTAAGTACTTAAGCAAATCTATTGTTTTACTTAAGCTTAAGAGCAAAGAGGATCAAAGTCGGATAGGAGAAAGAGAAAGTAAGCGAATAGCCGTGGATATCTAGTCGTCGACCACTTCCGAGGTAAGTTTTAAGCGATTAAACGTTGAGTAAATTCAACCATAATAGGACATAATGATTTGATTTAATAAGATATGATGTGGCCATGATATGTCTTAAACTCAAATGGTAAGTTCATATGTGTTTGGACTTGGAAATTTAAGAGCAAATTGTAATAATTTGCTTGGACAGCAGCAGTAATGTGATTTTAGAAAATCACTATAAATTGTTGGTGTGGAATTATAGGCTGAATAATATATGTAATCAAATCTTAGTTGGTCTAGTTTCGTATAAAAGAGACCGTGGAAGCAAAGAAATTTCCTATAAAGAGATATTTAAAGTTGTGTGGGACAGGGTCAGAATGACTCCGAAATCCCTATTCTGTTTTAAGAAAATCACTATAATTTGTACAAAAATGGTTACAAGATAAAATTTATATGCTTAGACTCCTTAATGAGTCTAGTTTCAAATGAAATCAAATAGAACATACTTTGAATTCTGTACAATGAGAATTTTGATTCGTAGTGAAGACTGGTCAGGTTAGTCAAACAGTGAAACAGGGAAACTTTAAGAAAAATCTGGTATTGATTGGCCAAACCTAAAATTCTGAAAATTTTATGGATGGAAGATATACGAGTCTATATTCAGGGAAAATTAACGGCAAGTGATTTGGAGCCTTGTAGCTCCGGTTATAAATAATTTAGTGACCATTGGTCAGGAAAACAGCTTGTAGTGAATATGTGATTTTGTTGTAAACATGGATAAAACTTGTTTTAGTTGCTCATAAGCTATTGATTAAACCCATACTTGAATTCTAATTCGTGATATTGTAAAATGATATATGAGTGTTAGATGGATCTTTGATATTAAAATTTGTGAAATTGTAAGTTTATGAGTATTGAATATGAAATGATAGTATGGCGTGAAATTGAATTATTCATTGGAAAAGTGATTGATGTAGATTCGACCAAGCCCAAGTATGTACATGATAGTATATGTGGTATGTGAAGCATATTTGAATAATTGTGATGTGAATACATGAAAAATTTATATTTTGGTTTAAGATTTTACGCGATGAATGTGAATGTGTATATATGTGATAAGGCCTAATGGTAGATGTGATGAATGTGAAGGTGTATATATGTGATAAGGCTGAATGGCCAATGTGATGAATGTGAAAGTGTGTATATATGTGATAAGGCCTAATGGCCGATGTGATGAATGTGAAAGTGTATATATATGTGATAAGGCCTAATGGCGAGATGTGATGAATGTGAAGGTGTATATATGTGATAATTTGAATAGCCAATGTGATGAATGTGAAGGTGTATATATGTGACAGTAGAGTGGCCAACGTGATGGATGTGAAAGTGTATAAATGTGATAAGTCCCGAAGGGCATTTGTGTCGAGACTATATCCGGGTTAAAACCCGCAGCCTTATGCGAGAATATTATCTTGATTAACGTCCATAGGCTTCGTGCTTGTACTATATCCGAGCTTTAAAGACCCGACGGCTAAATGCTAGGATTCAAGTAAGACTTTGATATTGAGTATTTGCAATAAGTTACCATCAAATAAGTGTTATGTATTTAAGATGTTGGGACATTACTTACTCATCGGTGGAGTGATTTCGAGGTGAATTATCGATGATCGAAGAGGTAAGTAAATGTGATTAATATTATGACTCCAAATATGTGAATGATCTAATTGGTAATGGTATGCCGTATAATGAAGTATGTGATGAAATGTTCTTATGTATTAGAGCATATTCTGCCCAAAAGCCTTATGATTTGAGTATGGGTTGGGCTAAATGTACCAGTACAAGGTAAGAATTATGTTTTTCACATTTACGTATATGTGATAAGAAATATGTTTGTTTCTTTATGTGCCTACGGTAATTCAGTATTTGTCATGTTGAAATACTTAAAAATAAGGGTGTGATTATGAATAAGTGGAAAGGAACATGGAAAGTTGAAAATTGACGAAGAATGTGCTTTGGAAATATTCACCATCTAGGTCACTATTATTCAAGGTATATATATATAAGACAGACCAAGTAATTAGTCTATTGATATTATGGTTCGAGATGAAGCTCTAGATTAACTTCATCGAACAGTTGAAATGAATGACCAATGATAGTGAATGAGAACACTTTGTGTTGCTTAAAACTTACTAAGCTCGCAAAAGCTTACTCTGTTCAATCATGTTTTGGTTATAGGTTGTGGATTCGACTACCATTTCGGGGATCATCAAGACTTCGTCACACTATCTACCATTGCGGCAACTATGTAATTAGACTTAGCTTATGGCATGTATAGGATAGACAATACAGTAGAATGATATTATGACTATTGTATATAAGCCATACGAAAATGGCATCTGTTGGACGTTTACTTATAGAAGTTTAGATTTTATCCTGGTCGTGTTTAGTACTTATCTAAATGAATGTTCGTTATTTCAAAAAAAAAAACAACATTAAAGAAGGAGTTTAAAATTTTATTCTTCCGATCTTATTCCTAATTTACAGTAACGCCTCATCCTATTCTCGCGTGATTTACAGGATAGGGTGTTACATTTAGTGGTATCGAGCTACGGTTTAGTCGATTCTAGGACTAACGTAGCACATGTCGATCTAGTTATACATGCCATAGAGTGATAATAAGATAGTGTGATGATTTACGACAGCTTAAAAGTGTTTCTCATATTGTAATGAATTCGATCCCAATCGAAACAGTAGCAGATGGTATTGAAAGTCTTGAGACATGCTTATGATGCGTCAATATTGAGAAAGGTATGATATGAGTAAGTTTTGAGAAAGTGAATTTGGTATTTAATTTAAAATGCCATGATATACATGTATGATAGATGAATGATATCCTATTGTCCTTACCATAATAAGGTTATTGAGAAAGAAATCATAAACATGTTGTTTGTGTAGCCGAATGGCTATTAGAGAATTTAACAAAGAACAAAATTGGGGATATGTATATATTCTTATGTGTGTTTGCTCATTGAGCTGGAAGTTTGGTAAAAGAGGTATACATGTATTAGATTTGAATGATGTTCACAACACAAAGTCAATGAGCATGTTATATATGCCTATGTGCGAATTAGTGGACTTGAATTTCAAATGTGATTTTGCTATGTGAATCGTGGTAACATGTGAATAAATATGTACGAGACTCAACGATGTGAATCCGGGCTTAAAGACCCGATGACTATATGTGTGGAGATTATGTCTGGATTAAGATCCGCTGGCTTTATATGGAGATTTCATTCGAGCTAAAGGTCTCGACGATGATCCGGGCTAAGTCCCGAAGAGCATTCGTGCTGGCGATATATATCCGGGTTAAGTCCCGTAGAGCATTCGTGCTGGTGTTACATCCGGGCTAAATCCCGAAGAGCATTCATGCTAGTGATATATCCGGGCTAAATCGAAGAGCATTCATGCTAGTGATGTATCCGGACGAGTTCGAAGAGCGATCATCTTTGGTGATATGTATTCGGGCCTTCGTGCCTAGCAGGCTTTGTGCCGGTGATATGTATTGGGGCCTTCGTGCCTAGCAGGCTTTGTGCCGGTGATATGTATTCGGGTCTTCGAGCCTAGCAGGCTTTGTGCCGGTGATATGTATTCGGGCCTTCGAGCCTAGCAGGCTTTGTGCCGGTGATATGTATTCGGTCTTCGTGCTTAGCAGGCTTAATGCGGTGATTCGAGCAAGGTTTAAGTGTTCATTACCGTATGAATTCAAAGTTAAATGAAAGAATACGTTTAAAGTGTACATATATGATGTTTTATAGACTTGGTTAAGTTTGTTTTCAATGTGTAATAACGAATGAATAAGAGCACTATGTGTGTGAATGATTAGAGGCCTGTGTGTGTGCGAATTCCTTTAACCGAGCACTACGAGTGCGAGATCGGTCGATGGGCACTAAGTGTGTGAAGTGGAATTCATGTAAGACCTCGTCAGGGACGAAGGCATTGATTTGAGATAGTGTGTAAGACCATGTCCGGGACACGGCATCGGCTCGATATGTGAGAATATGTAAGACCATATCTAGGATATGGCATTGTAAGAGCTATATGTGCTTAATGAGTATCCGTAATGATTTGAATGATTCAACGGGTATATTTAAGATGATAAATTAAGTAAGATTAGAATAAGCGATACCGGTATGTGGAAGTTGATTTTACTGTTGGAAATAAGTTAAGTTGAATAGTGAGAGATGATGGAGTTATAAAGGATATTTATTGGGATGTTTGAATATATGTATGCGTTCGATTAGAGTTACGACTTATACATGAATGAAAATGTGGGTTACAAATATGTGGGTTGATGATGTGAATTATACATGTTAATATGTGCTTAATATGTGTTTGAAACGCATTTGTGAATTAAATTAAGTGATTATTGCTTATGAAATCAAGAAAATGAGATATATGTGCCTACTTGTAGAAATGTTTATGTATTTGTTTTAAGATAAGAAAATGATTTTATAGATCGATCTGAAATCAATAATGAATTACAATTGCTATCGATGAGTTAATGTTTATATGGACATGATGTAATAAGAGGACATTATCCTAACCTAGCCGCTAGTAAGATTTTCAGGATGAAAATCCCTAAAGAGGGGAGAGTTGTGACATCCCTAATTTGACTCTAGTCGGAAGTGGTGTCAAGACCCCAAAACCGAGTCACACAAGAAATTGATTGTTAAATTTCATGTCTATATTATGTTACAATTTGTGTGTGAAATTTTGATGCTTTGATTTTGTCAATTGAATGCAAATTTAATCAAAAAGGGCTTATGTGAGAAACATTGAAAATGTGTTGGTTAATTTTTAAAATGGCCAAATTGTTGCATGGATTAAATATGGGGACTTGCATGTCAAAGTCCCCATTTTTCATGATAGTGGCTGACCATGTTGATGTTTATGACAATATATATGTATTATTTACTAGTTTTAAGGCAACTAAATGGTTTTATAATTTTTATAATATTATTGAATGAAGAAATAAGTGAGAATTTGGGTGAAGAAAAAAAAAAAGCTTCATCTTTGTTATTCATGACCGAATTGTAAGAGGGGAAAGGGGGGGGAAGCTCCATTCGGTCACTTTAGGCTTGAATCAAGGTAAGACTTCTAATCAATTCTTAAAATTCTTGTTAATTTTAAGTTAGCTACCAAGCTCTTTATTCAACCCATATTAAAATTTTGATTTTTGGAAAGGATTTGAGCATTCGACCATGGGAGAAATTGAAGAGGATAGATTGTTGTTCTCATGTTTTAATGAAGTTTGAGTTAGTTAATACTTAGTTGTTAGTAATTATATTTACTTGAACAAATGCTTGGTATTTAAATGTTAAAATGTAAGCTATTGCCGTTTGGGTTATAGAAGTGAATGAATTAGAGGTTTGGCATTGTATATGAATTTTAAGGGTATAATTTGAATAATGTGAGTAGGGTTATGCATAGGTTTCGGCTTTGATAATATTGTGTAAAGTGATAAGTAGAAATACTATGATGACAAAAGTTTAATAACATTTGGCTAAGGACTATAAGTGTTAGTTAATTCGGTATAAAAGTATGGGTGTTAATTACTATGATGACAAAAGTTTAATAACATTTGGCTAAGGACTATAAGGTTTGGAACCAATGCTAGTAAGCAAGACTCCAGTTGATAAAATCTAAAAATATGGGGCTGAAGAGTTTCACGTTATAGTCAAAGACGATCCAGAGAAAGCCAAATTTTGGTTAGAAAACATGGTGAGGGTTTTTGATGAGTTATCTTGTACACCAATTGAATGTTTGAAATATGTTGTATCATTACTAAAAGACTCGGCATATCAATGTAGGAATACATTGATTGTAGTTGTACCGAGGGATCGTGTAAATTGGGAATTCTTCAAGATAAAGTTTGGTAAGAAATATGCAAGTCAGGGATTTCTTAATAAGAAATGCAAAGAGTTCCTTGAATTAAAATTGAACTGAATGACAGTGGTCGAATATGAGAAGGAATTTGTGCAACTCAGCAAATATGCTCGAGAGTGTATACCATCAGTAGCGGTTATGTGTACATGGTTTGAAGATGGTTTCAGTGAAGATATTAACTTGTTAGTCAGGATACTTGAGCTTAGAGAATTTGTGGTTTTAGTTTATAGAGAACACAAGGCCGAGGAACTAATACGAACCGCCTCGGGGAGAGTCGAGTCGTATGCAAGTTTGCCCGATCGTCTACGAGAAAGTATTGTTCGGTTTGTTCAAAAAGGATGTTTCTAAATAAATTATGCGGAAGCTATTCAAGGGGTTCAAAGGAAGAGTTTAAAATATGAATATTAAGGTTCGGTTTTAAGTAAATGAAAGAATGGAAAGAAGGAACTCAAAAGCAAGCACGAACCAATACAAGAGAGTATTGACCCAATTGCTTATAGGCTTTCAAGGTGGAGAATGAAAGTGATAAAACCTTGACCCGCTACTTAGCAAAGTAGGAACCTCGGTATAAGGGTGAAAGAAACAAGGTTGATGCCACTACTAGGTAGATAAGTCAACAAAGTCTCAAACAAAGTTTAGAGAAGAAAATTCTCACAAGATTAAATTCAATAAAAATTTTGGCAAAAAGTCCCTTACAATTGAAAGAAAAACAAATATTTATAGGCACATAGATGACCATTCAAATTCGGCATCTAGGTGTTCACACAATAATAAAAACGTTCACACTAATGTATTAAAATAGTTCATAAATTCGGCAGATTTATGAACTAGTTGAATGGACACTTTCTTCCCCCTAAGTGTGTGCATGAATGCTTAATCATAAAGAAAGGCTTCAAGTGACTTGTATGTGCACCAAAGGTTGCATTCATCTCCTTGGGACGTTCATGCACTTGTATGGAACATGTATCCTCATAATTAAACTCTTTAATAGCATGTAGGTTCATAAATGGCAGCATGAACCTAGTAAATTCGTTCTCCCCTTTGTGCATATACTTAATTCAATCAATGTGTTGAATTATTGAGTTAATTCCTTCCTTTGGACGTTCTTGAACCCATCCATGCATGTGTAGTAGCTTATAGGTCAATTCAAAGTGTGAATAGCTACTTCTTGGCTGAATAAGTGCCTTGGAAAGTTAGGAGACAGCCACCATACATGCACTTAAGCCATTCATGCATTCTATCATCCCATGCATTTGATCCATTCATGGACTAGCCTTTAATGTCCATACATGCATTCGACACATGCATGAATTTGTAGAAACCTTGCATCTAGCTGTACATGCACCAGCATTTAATACTTCTTCATTCATGAGTGTGGAATGCCCAAAAGAGATGTTTCTTCATCCATACATTGTACCGTCCAAAGGGATGTACCTACATGAAATAAACAAGTCATTAAGATATCTCATGAACACTCATAAATTCGGCATGATGTGAACACATTAATGTCATGCATTAATTCAGCTATGTAAACATAATCAATTTATGTAATGACTATGACATATAATATAAGACAAGTTTAGTGCTTAAATAAATATGTGCAAATTTTTATTTAATGCATTAAAGACAAAACTGAGTTTAAACTAAAATTAGCTAAACTTTAGCTCGTGAGCTAAAGTTGAGCTGAGGCTAAACTCCTAAGCTGAAGTTGAGCTAAGGTTTAGCTCGTGAGTTGAAAGTGAGCTAGGAGTGAGCTCGATTTAGCTCAGGCAAGATGGATTGAGCTCGAATAAGCTGGATTTGAGCTGGACGGAGCTCGTGAAGCTGGAAACGAGCTAGGATTAGCTTGCCAACATGTCATTGCTCGGCTTGACAGACTTGCTCGATAAAGTTCGCGGGGCGTGCTCGTATCAGGAACTCAGTAAAGTAAAAAAGAAAAGTAGATTTTGAAGCACGTGATATAAGAAAATGACCTATGGGAAAATCATTCTTGTCTCCATTGAAAAAATCAAAGGAATTTCATAGTCGTTCATCAGCTTCAATGGGTTATTCTGGGAGAGACAAAGGAAAACAACATTCGAGCTCGAAACCTTAGGCTACATCTATAGCAAGTAAGGTAGTGTTAATAACAACAAGCTTGAATGTTAGCAATGTAATAGACGCCACTTCAGTGAATGTAGATTGAAAGACAGGTCATGTTTTAAATGTGGTTCTTACGATCACTTTCTTAAAGAGTGCCTAGAAAGGTCTTATAAAGAAAAGGCTCAAAATACTCATTCAAGTAATACAATTGTGAGAGGGAGAGCACCCTGGAACACTGGAATTACGGGTAACAGTTGAGGTCGAATGAAAGATTCTGCTGTTAGATTTGAGGCACTAGCACTAGCTAGGGCTTACACGATGCGTGTTTGAGAGGAAGCTTCAGCACCTGATGTGATCATTGGTATATTTTCCATCTTTGATACTAGTGTTAATGCTTTGATTAACCCGGGGTCAATGTACTTATATGTATGCACAACTTTAGTGTCGGATAATAAAATACCTTTTGAGTCTACTAAATTTGTGGTCAAAGTAATGAATCCTTTAGCTTAGCATGTATTAATTGATAAAATCTGTAAACTATCCTTTAATGATTTGGGGTTACAACTTTCCAATTGATTTGACGTTATTACCTTTTGATGAGTTTGATGTGATTCTGGATATGGACTGGTTAACTCTACATGATACTGTTGTGAATTATAGATGAAAGCATATCGTGTTTAAATGTCAGAATGGTGAAAGGATCCGAATTGAATCAAATAGACTAGATGGTACATCTAATATTATCTCAGCTATAATGGCACAAAAATATGTTAGAAAGGATTGTGAAGCATATCTCACTTTATATATTTGATTCTAGGGTTTCAAAATTGAAATTAGAATTGGGTTCGATTGTATGCGAGTTCACCGATGTATTCCTAGAAGAGTTACCAGGGTTACCACCAGTCAGAGAGGTTGAGCTTTCAATTGAGTTAATGTCAGGAACATCTCCGATATCGATAACTCTATATAGAATGACACTTACAGAGTTAAAAGAATTAAAAGCATAGTAGCAAGAGTTGAAAGATAGAGGATTTGCTCGACCCAAGTTTTCTCCTTAGGGTGCTCCTGTTTTGTTTTTTAAGAAAAAAGATGAGTCTATGCGATTATGTATTGACTACCGACAACTCAACAAAGTGATGATCAAGAACAAATATCATTTACCATGTATTGATGATTTGTTTTATCAGCTGAAAGGTGCGACAGTGTTTTCAAATATCGACCTTCGTTCTAGATATTATCAGTTTCAAGTTAAAAACTCTGATGTGCCAAAGGCTGCTTTTAGAACCATGCACAGACATTATGAATTTCTTGTTATGCCATTTGGTTTGACCAAATGCACCTAGTGTGTTTATGGATTTGATGAACAGAATATTCAAACAGTACTTAGATAGATTTGTTGTTGTGTTCATTGATGTTATTCTGATCCATTCCCAAGAAGAGATAGAGCATGCCCAACATTTGAGAATTGTTTTGCAAACTTTACATGAAAAATAGTTGTTTGCTAAGCTTAACAAATGTGAGTTTTGACTTCAAGAAGTCGGATTTTTGGGATATGTGGTATTAGCAGATGGTATTAGATTTGATCCGAGTAAAATCTCAACTATAGTGGATTGGAAACCTCTGAGAAATGTGTTAGAAGTTAGAATTTTTTTTGGGTTTAGTTATATATTATAGAAGATTTTTCAAGAGATTTTCAATGATTGCCACACCGTTGACAAAACTACTTTAAAAAGATGTCAAGTTTGAATGGTCTGAAAAGTGTCAGCTAGAATTCTGTAAAGAATTTGTAATTTACAGTGATGCTTCATTAAATGGTTTAGGTTGTGTGTTGATGCAAGAAGGCAAAGTGATAGCGTATGCTTCTCGACAGTTGCAACCACAAGAAAAGAATTACCCGAGTCATGATTTAGAACTACACCTTTGGTTTCATTAATTAGTCCTTTGCTTTAAAGAACTTGCAAGAATTACCAGAATCGTTTCCAAGGTATTTGTAGGGCCTCGAGGGCTCAATTTAGGGACAATATGTATGTTTATGATTGATATATGATATGTTTATGTTATTGAATGTAATTAAATTTAAATGTTTCGATTGTACGTGTAACAGCCCCATTTCGGTGAAATCAAAATAGTTGTTCGAGACCACAAATTCGAGCCAAAAATAAAATTTATTTTTATTTTATTATATGGTTCATAATACAATAGAAATGTCATGTGAAAATTTTGATAAGAAAATTTTATCGATTATGTGTTTAATTATGAGAAGGACCAAATCACATAAAATGCAAAAGTTGAATTATAGTAGCTATAAGGATTAAATAGCTATGGAATTCAAAACTTGAGGTACTTATATGGTAATTAGATCGTTAAAGAAAGTATGTAGATATTTTGGTGACTCATCCATGGAAATTTAGAAAAAGGGCAAGGACTAAATTGGAAAGTGAAATAATTTAATTAATTAAAAGATGATAAAAAGAAATATCATCTTATTTTATCATCTTCTTCCCCAAAAATATATAGAAACCCTAGGAGAGAGAGAAGAAACTTTCATGGCCAAATTGGGTAAGTTTCCTTGGCCCGTTTTTAGTAATTTTGATATTTTTCAAACCGGGATAGTTGGATCTATCTATTTGGGTGATCAATTTCAGAAGTTATCAAAGTATGGAAAATGGGTCAGGGATGTATATGTTGAAAATTAGAAATTTATGGTAGAAAATGAAAGGTTGTTGATAGATAAACAACTTTTACAAAGTGGTTTTTGATGAAAATATGATTTAGGGACTAAAATGTAAAGTTGTGAAATTGAAGAAAAATGCTGAATTTTTATGAATACATTTGCTGTAAATTTTGTAATGGGATTTTAGTTAGGCTTGGAATAGGGAGTAAATTGCACAAATTTTATTTTTCGAGCCTAGGGACAAAACAGGAATTTATGGAAAAGTTAGGGGCAAAATGGTAATTTTGCCTAGGATAAAAATTAAGTCCACTTGAATTTGAAATATGGTAAATTGATGTTAAATTTATTCGTATAGATCCTGATAGACCAAATTCGAAGCTAGAACGAGGAAAGAGGAAAATGTCAAATTAGTAGATTTTGCGTACACAAAAATTGTTGAGGTAAGTTCGTGTAACTAAATTGTATACGTTTTTATGCTTGAATTAAATGTTGTGTTTTTAAATTGTATAAATGTTATAAATATTTGAAATGATCACACACTCGTTAAAGCCTGATAAATGAAAGTTCTCGATCAATTATAATGCCCGACAAATGATAAATGATAAAAATGTTATTTTATGCTTGAGTTGAATGTGAACATTTGAATTGCATAAATGTATAAATATAAGAGATTGAACACATGCTTTATAATGATTGAAAGATGCTAAATTCAATTTGAATAAATGGAAAAATTTGATGGATATGTGATTTCCCGAAATGAATGAGGTCCTGCATACTTAATTAAGACTTTAAATGAGCTAAAAATTCCAGAATTTTTTAAGAAACTTCCAGGATGCTTCTCCACCTATTTGGAACGCCATTGGAAAGCTTCTAGTTGAAGTTGGTTCAGCTAGAATGTATTTGAAGCAATTGGTACTGGGTGGTCTTGTTTAGGTTCGGCCTAGGTAATGCATAAGGTGCCTTGGGTTGCCGAAAGGTTACTTGCTTAAATGGGCTACCTAGATTACTCCAAAAGACTTGTAGTGTGAATGGAGCAAGTGAGTAGCCACTTTGAGTATGAACACTCAAAACCGATAAGCTTTTAGCTGTGAAAAGGATTTTTGGCAATATGAACTCATTTAAGCAAGCTTAGGGAAGAGGAACCAGCTACTTTGAAGAAGAATGGTCAGCTCACTCTTAGCTCTTGCACTCATCGAATAGCTGCTTGGGAGATAGCAATCATCAGCACAACATTTTTATGGCTGGCCATGCATGTATCTTCAGCAATTAAATTCGGCCAAAGTCAATGTTAAGACAAATTAAATTAGGTAGCCATAGACACATTTAAATCATGTAATAAACTAAGACAAATTGAAAACATGCTGGAACTAAGACATATTAAATTCGGCTGCACTAAGTAACAAGAAATAAATTTGTCCTAAATTAGACAACTTAAATAGTTAATTAGACACATTAATTTCCTGTAGCATGACACATTAAATTCATGTTCTGAAGTTGGACAAATTAAATACTTTAATATTTATTTGAGCTAAAAAAATAATATGCAATTTATTTAATTAATTAAATGCAAAGCTGGAAAAATAAAAAAGGAGCTCAATTGAGCTGGAACGAGCTGGCCTAAATTCATGGAGCTGGAATTGAGCTAAAATCGGTTTGCAATATGTTGCAAAGACACTTTGTTGAGCTGGTCCAAGCTCGTTCTGTTTCACCAGCCAAAGCCTTGTCCCACACTTGGTTGACTAAGGCCAAAATAGCCTCCTTGAATTGCTTAGCTTGAGCCCGTGTAATTGGTCCTTAGGGCAGCACCATTGGTGTAATATCCCGAATTAGGGCCTAATCAGAATAGTGATTTTGTGACCACAAATCCGAGATAGAAATAATATTTTATGATTATTTTTAGGTCTATGATATGATTTCATGATTGTGTGAAAATTTCGTGAAGAAATTCTATGCATAAAGTGCTTAATTTGAAGTTAGGGACTAAATTGAATAAGTTGCAAAACTTGCATTCTAGAAGTTTCTAGTATGAAATTGCTTTGAAATATTAATTTGGAGGTCTTAAATAGAAATTTGACCAATTTCTAAGTTTATGGACAAAATTTGAACATGGATGGAATTTTTGGAAAGTTTAGTAAAAAGGGCATTTTGGTCATTTAGGGGTAAAATGAATTAAAATACAAAATTAAAAGCCAATTTTGTTCATCTTCTTCACCATGGACGTGTATACCAAGGGAGACTCCATGGCTAGGGTTTCCAAGCTTCCAAGCTCGATTGTAAGTCCATTCTAGCCTCGTTTTTAATGATTTTTACGTTTTTGGAGTCCCGGTAACTTGATTTAGCTTATGCTAGCAATAATTCAACCTAGGGTTCATAATTGGAAAAATACCCATAGGTGAAATTTGTGTATTTTTGTGTTTTATGATAGAATATGAGGTTTTAAATTATGTTAGACAACTTGTGCTACTCAGTTTTAAGTGAAAACGAGTAAAAGGGCTTAATCGGTAAAAATACCTAATAGTCATAAGTACATGTTAGAGTGAGAATTTGATGTTTCCATAGAAGGGAAAAATGATCAGCATGTCATAAAACATAAGAAAATAAGATGAAGTTTAATTTCCGAACCTTGGGGCAAAAGTGAAAATATGCAAAAGTTTAGGGGTCAAAATGAAAATTTGTAAAAATATGATTTTTGGACCCGTATGAATAGTGTGACTAATTATTAGGCTAAATGTGATATTATAGATGAAGGAAATCGAGATTCGAGCTTAAATCGGGAAAATACAAGGTTATGGACTAAAATGGTAAATCACCGTTTCTGGATCGAGGTAAGTTCGTATGATAATAATAATGCAATGTTATGTTTGAATTATATTTCTTACTATTATTGCATATATTGTATGATTTAATATATTGGAAAAGTTGATGGAATGGTGTTTATGATGTGGAAATATGACATGAAAGAATGTTACATAAAATGCAAGAAAATAATGATACATGACAAGTGATATATGAAATATGTGATATATGTTATGTAAATTCTTAAAAGATGATTTGATATTTGAGTTGTGTCTTATTATACTATGAGTGAACAATTGGTACTATGGATAGTGAGATCGACACTTCGAGTAAGTTCGTACATAAATAATCTATTGATTCTTTTTATGTTATTATATTTTGATATCATATGAAATGTGGTTGCCTATCAAATGGTTATTTGATGTAAGTTATGAATTTAAATTGATTATGGACAATTTAGTAAAATGTTGAAAAGTGAGGAATTTCCCGGTTGAACCTTCGGAATAGAAACGATACAAATGAACTATTGTGAGGTCACGTGTGTAGTACTAAGTGTAGGCTACTACGTGTACCAGATAATTGGTCGCATGTGTAGTACTAAGTGCAGGCTACTATGCGTACTCGAAAACTGTGATCACGTGTATAGTACTAAGTTCAAGCTACTACATGTACCAGATTATTGGTCGCATGTGTAGTGCTAAGTACAGGCTACTATGCGTACCAGATAGCTTCGGCTACAAGTGTGGAAATGGGAAAATGTGAAGGCAATTGTGTATCTGTTATTATTCTGATGAGTTCAACGGGAAATCGATTAAATGAAAATACATGTGAAAGTGATTATGTGATGAACAAGTGCAAGTATATGTTTATTTGAATTTATGAGCAATATACTCGATATTTGAGCGAACCTCAGTAAAATGGAATGGATTAAGTGAATTGTGTAAAAGTGAACTTTAGTAGTAAAACAGTGTTGAACAGCAGCAGTGCATGAATTTGAAAATTTACCAAAAATTGTGTAAGTTGAATTAAATTTCAAACAAATTATGTAATTAAATATTAATGAGTCTATTTTCATATAAAAGAAACAGGAGAAGCAAAAGAGTTATATATTATGTGATATTATAATTTTTGTGAGACAGTGTCAGAATAAATTTGAGATCCCATGATCTAAATTTAGAAAATAACCATAAATTGTAAAAAAAATTATTAAGAGTCATACCTTACATTCATGGATTACTTATTAAGTCTATTTTTAAGGGAAACAAACGGCATGGACTTTGAAATTCTGTACAGGGAGAAATTTGGTTCGTAGTGCACAGGGGTTAGAGTAGTTGTACCCTGAAATAGGGGAAACTTTAATGAATAAACTGTAATAATTGGATAAACCAAAAATTCTGGAAATTTTATGGGAGAAAGATATATGAATCTAGTTTCAAGGAAAATTAACAAAACTAAATTTGGAGTTTTTTATCTTCACATATGAATGATTTAGTAACTGTAACTTGATAACACAGCTTAACCTGAACATGTATAATTGTACAATTATAGTGTTTTATCTTGAAAAGCGTGGTAGTAATTGCTTATTATTTTCATATAAACTTACTAAGCGTAAAGCTTACCCATCCTCTCCATTTCTTTAGTATTGGCAGGTCGGCTCGGGGTTGGAGATCGTCGGAGGCAAAATCACACTATCAAACTATCATTTTGGGAGAATTAATTCAAATATTAGAAATATCAAGTGAGTTGATACGATCGCGACCTGGAGTGCATCAAGTTCGAGCAAGGACTCAATGGTGCTGCCTCAAGGACCAATTACGCGAGCTCGAGCTAAGCAATTCAAGGAGGCCATTTCGGCCTTAGTTAATCAAGTGTGGGGCGAGGTTTTGGTTGGAGAAATAGATCGAGTTGGGACCAGCTTAATAAAGTGTCCTTGCAACATTTTGCAAACTAATTTCAGCTCAATTTCCACTCCTTGAACCCGTTCCAACTAAATTGAACTTTTATTTATTTCTTTTAGCTTAGCATTTAGTTTGCCTTTTAATACTTGCATTTAAGCCTCTTAGTTTAATAAATGAGTTGCTGGTCATTAATACAACTCATCTTAGTTTAATTAAATGAGTTTATTTGATGAATTTAATTTAATGAGTTGCTTCTTTAATTAATCTAGTTACTAGGTTAATTTATTGGTGCATGAGTTAACGTTCATTAAATACTTTTTTAATTAACTAGTTGTTGGAATAAATGATGCATGAGTGTTTGTTCATTTATTTACGTAGTTGTTAATTTGTTTAAAGCTTAATAATTAATAAATGTGTGATTACATATGTTTTAATTGCGGTGACTTTTCAATTCACAAAGGTCATTACGCATTCAATAAAGGAGACTTTTCAAGTTATTTTGGTTACAAAAGAGGGGCTGTTATAAAGGAAGCATTAAGCATCATTAAAGAGAGTTTAAAGGAGCATTTCATGTCCTTTAAAATCTGGTAGCAGCTTGTTCAAATACCCCAACGTTTTTTTGCTACTTAATGGACAATTTATGCATTGCAAATTTCATTAAAGTGGTGGAGTCTATTCAACTAGCCAAAGGGAAAATCAAGAGTCATTTTTCAAGCCTTTAAGGACATTAATTCAGCTAGTTAAAGAGAGGAGTTATTGACTCTAGAATTTCAAAAGTCTTTGATTTATAATTAGCCTTTTAATAGCACTTTACTATGTGACCATTCACTAGCTCATTTTAGCCTTATAAATTCTTGTAACCAAGCCTTTTGGAAACACTTTTGGAATATTTTGTTAATGATATTCGCCAAATTTGTGAGGCAAACTTTTCTCTGTTTTGCTCAAAGATTTGTTGGCTACCTAGTGTTCTAGTTGTGTCATCCATTTTCTTTGTTGAAAACCAAACTTATCACTACTCGTAGTGTGGTATGCTCAAACATGCCAAGGTTCCTACTTTGCTAAGTAGTGGGTCGAGGTTCTCATATTCTCCATCCGACCACCTTGAAAACTTATAAACATTTGGGTCAATATTTTATAATATTGGTTCATGTTTATTTTTGAGATCATTTTCATTTCCATTCCATTCCATCTTTTCGTTTCATTATAACCAAACCTACAAAAACTTTATATCCATAAACCCATCTACATAAACTTCATATCCATAAACCCATCTTTGAATCCTTTTACATAGCTTCTGCCATTATTTACGTTAAAACATCCTTTTGAACAAATCGAACGCTACTTCTTTATAGACGATCGGGCAAACTCACATACGACTCGACTCACCCCGAGGCGGATCGTATCATTTGGTATCAGAGCTACAAAAACAGGAGTACGAGCATTCAAAATTACTTCAGGAATAGTCTGTGACTCATCAAGTAAGTTTAAAAAAAAATCGAAAAAAAATTCAAAAAAAAATTGAAAAAAAAACAAAATCTGAAAATTTGAACATAGTTTTACTCCTTCTCCATTTTTCAATCCTGAAACTTTTACCCTCTCATCCACTTCCATCCTTGACCTTTTCGCCACACTATACCCGAATTAATTTCTTTCTTGTAAGCCTACCCAGTTTTAAATCACATTATCCTTTGTTACCCATTTGAAACCGACCACCTAGACTAAGGTTAAGCCTTGGCGAATCTGCTTACGAAATCACGAGAAAGGTAAAGAAAGGTAAAAGGCACGAGAGTTGTGAGCGCAATAGAGTGGAGATAAAAGCCTATTCTCGAGCGTAAAACACGAGTGTGAGTGCCAATAAAATTTTCTTGTGAGTGACTAGTGAGGTTTTTGTTGTGAGGTTCTTTACTAAACTCAATGTCACAAGAATCTGATCCTAACATGGAAGATCATCCTGTACGACAACCTGTTCGCAACGTCCCAGATTTGAACATGCAAGCATTATTACGAGAGATGGAAAGACTTTTAGATAGAAGATTAAATCCCCTTGAAGATCGTCTATTCCAAGTCAAAGCAAGAGAGCAACGCGAAAGAACTCCTGAAGTTGTCCGACCTAGATGGGAGAGGCCAAATCAACAACGAGAAAGACGAAGAGATCAAGATGATGCTGTAAATGATCATAGTGATCTTGAAAGTGGTCAAGATTCAAATGCAAGTAATCGCCGGAGGGAACCATGACACTGAGATCGGAGACGTGAAGATGATGATCTTAAGAACATCAAACTTTCTATACCACCGTTCCAAGGTAGCTCAGATCCGGAGGCCTATCTTGAGTGGGAAAAGAAGATCGAGTTGGTGTTTGATTGTCATAACTATTCTGAAAACAAAAAGGTGAAGTTAGCAGCAATTGAATTTTCGGATTATGCCATGATTTGGTGGGATCAACTAACTACTAGCCGGAGATGTAATGGAGAACAACCGATCTCTACATGGACCGAGATGAAGGCAGTCCTGAGGCGACGATTTATCCCTTCTTACTACCACCGGGAGTTGCACCAAAAACTTCACAATCTTACACAAGGGACCAAAAGCGTCGAAGACTACTACAAGGAGATAGAAATTGCAATGATTTGGGCAGATGTTCAAGAGGATTCTGAAGCAACGATGGCACGATTTTTGGCCGGATTAAACCGAGACATTGCGAATGCCGTCGAGCTTCAACACTATCTTGAAGTGGTGGACATGGTTCATATGGCTATCAAGGTAGAAAAGCAACTTAAGCGTAAAGGCTCAAATCGAGGTTTTTCCACTTCTAACACATCCAAGTGGGGCCAAAGTTCAAGTAGAGGTTTTTCAACATCTCAAGGAAAGGATTCTATGGCACTTTTGAAACCAAACAAGCCTAATATCGAAACAAACAAAGGTAAGGCACCCGAGGTTTCTATCAATCGTAATCGTGACGTTAAATGTTTCAAATGTCTAGGAAGGGGACACATAGCCAGTCAGTGCCCAAATCGAAGAACTATGGTGATTCGTGCTGATGGTGAAATCGAGACGGAGGATGAAGAAGAAAAGGAGTCTGAATCGATTTCTGAAACTGAGGAGGACTTAGAACAACCTGTGGAAGGTGAACTACTCATTGTCAAAAGGAGTCTTAGTCTCCAAGGCATGGATAATGAGCTACAACGGGAGAACATATTTCATACCCGATGCTTGGTTGGAGGAAAAGTCTGTTGTGTCATCATCGACGGTGGTAGTTGTACAAACGTAGCAAGTACGATGATGGTTGAAAAACTCAGTTTGCCAACTACTAAGCATCCGAGCCCCTACAAACTTCAGTGGCTCAATGACGGTGGAGAGCTTAAAGTGACCAAGCAAGTACTAGTTTCTTTCACCATTGGAAAGTACTCGGACAAACTGTTATGTGACGTTGTTCCAATGCATGCGGGCCATCTACTCCTTGGACGTCTGTGGCGCTTTGATCGGTGAAAGTGCTACACGACGGGTATACCAATCGGTATATTTTCAAGTTTATGGGAAAGAATGTTACATTGGCACCGTTAACTCCCAAACAAGTTTACGATGATCAATTGAAGTTGAAAGCATCCATCGAACAAATGAGAGAGAAAGAAAAAGAAGATTGTAAAAAAATAAAAGAGGAAAAAAATAAGAAAAAGAAAACAAAAGAGAGTGAAAAGAAAATCAGTAAAGAAAAAGGAAAAAAAGAGAAGGAAATTGAAAAAATGAGTGTCTTTGCAAAAGTTAGTGATATTCGAAAAGCGTTAGTAATGAATCATCCCGTTCTTGTACTCATGTACAAAGAAACCTTGTTTTCTACTAACGAATTACCCGACACTCTACCTTCTTTTGTTTTGTCTTTGTTGCAGGATTTTAAAGATGTTTTCCCGGAGGAAGTCCCAAATGGTTTACCATCGCTTCGTGGAATTGAACATCAAATAGATTTTATACCGGGAGCTGCTATCCCAAACCGTCCCGCTTATCGAGCCAATCCAGAAGAGACTAAAGAATTGCAACGGCAAGTCAATGATCTGTTGCAAAAGGTTACGTTAGAGAGTCTTAGTCCTCAGGTTGCACTGTTTTACTAGTACCAAAAAAGATGGAACATAGCGAATGTACGTAGATTGTCGAGCCGTAAATAAGATCACCATCAAATACTGTCATCCAATTCCTTGCCTTGATGATATGCTTGATGAACTCAGTGGAGCTAAGGTATTTTCGAAAATTGACCTAAAAAGTGGCTACCACCAGATTCGGATGCGAGAAGGTGATGAGTGGAAAACGGCATTTAAGACCAAGCATGGGCTGTACAAATGGTTGGTCATGCCTTTTGGACTAACCAATGCCCCTAGCACATTTATGAGGCTAATAAATTACGTGTTAAGGTCTTTTATCGGTAAGTTTTGTGTTGTGTATTTTGACGACATATTGATATATAGCAAATCCATCAAGATCATGTAAGGCATCTTAAATCTGCTTTTAGAAGTTTTACGTAAAGAAACATTATATGCTAACCTTAAAAGTGTTCTTTCTGCTCGATAAAGTTGTCTTTTTAGGCTTTGTGGTTAGCGCGGAAGGTCTCGAAGTAGACCAAGAAAAGATCAAGGCCATTCAAGATTGGCCAAGGCCAACTAGTATTACGCAAGTCTGGAGTTTTCATGGCCTAGCAAGTTTCTACAGATGATTTGTTCCTAATTTCAGCACCATTCTTTGCTCCTTTTACTTAACGTCATTAAGAAGAACTCTACTTTCTTTTGGAATGATGAGCAAGAAAAGTTGTTTGTCAAAATTAAGAATTTTCTTACTAACGCTCCTTTACTTGCTCTTCCGATTTTTCAAGATTTTCGAGATTGAGTGTGATGCCTCAGCGTTGGAATAGGTCTTTGTTTTAACACAAGAAGGACGACTGTGGCTTATTTTAGCGAAAAGATTAGTGGAGCCTACTCAACTATCCTGTATATGATAAAGAGATGTACGCGCTCATACGAGCTCTTGAGACATGGCAACATTATTTATGGCCAAAGAAGTTTGTTATACACTCCGATCATGAAGCTTTAAAGCACATCAAAGGCCAGCACAAATTAAATCGACGTCATGCAAAATGGGTGGAGTTTCTTGAATCATTTCCTTATGTTATAAAATACAAAAAGGTAAAGATAACATAGTGGTGATACACTTTCGAGAAGGTATACTCTTTTGACATATTTGGACTCCAAAATTCTTGGTTTTGCTTTGATAAAAGACTCTTATGCTAACGATTCTGATTTTGGTGAGATCTTTGTAGCGTGCGAGAATGGTGTGTTTGGAAACTTTTATAGGTATGAAGGCTTTCTTTTCAAAGAAAGTAAACTCTGTGTTCCTTGTGGCTCTGTTCGAGATTTATTAGTGCATGAAGCCCATAGTGGCGGACTTATGGGACACTTTGGAGTCAACAAGACGCTTGCAACACTTCAAGAACACTTCTATTGGCCGCGAATGCACAAATATGTGGAATAAGTTTGCAAGAGATGTATAGCTTGTAAAAAGGCTAAATCAAAGGTTCAACCCCATGGTTTATATACGCCATTACCTATTCCTGAAGCCCCGTGGGTTGATATCTCCATGGACTTTGTTCTTGGACTATCGCACACAAAAACGGGGAAGGATTCTATCTTTGTGGTTGTTGATCGTTTTTCAAAAATGTCTCATTTTATTGCTTGTACTAAAACTGATGACGCTGTTCATGTTGCAAATTTGTTTTTCAGAGACATTGTACGACTTCATGGTATTCCTCGTACTATTGTGTCGGATCGTGATGCAAAATTTTTGAGCCACTTTTGGAGGTCTTTGTGGGGAAAATTAGGAACCAAATTATTATTCTCTACCACCAGCCACCCCCCAGACCGATGGTCAAACGGAAGTCATCAATAGAGTATTGTCTACATTACTACGGGCCATCATCTGTAAAAATTTGAAGTCTTGGGAAGATTGCTTACCACATATCGAGTTTGCTTACAACCACTTCGTCCATTCTGCTACGAAATATTCGCCTTTTGAAATTGTATATGGTTTCAATCCATTGACACCTTTAGATTTATTACCTTTGCCTACTGATCGATTGGTTCATGCAGATGCAAAGAAAAAGGTTGATTTTGTCAAGGAATTACATCAAAAGGTACGAGCTAATATTGAGGCAAGAATCGAGTCTTACGTGCGTAACGCTAACAAGGGACGAAAGCGAGTGGTCTTCGAACCCGGAGAGTGGGTTTGGGTTCACATGCGCAAGGAGCGTTTTCCAGCTCAACGAAAATCAAAATTATTACCTAGAGGAGACGGTCCTTTCCAAATTCTTGAGCGCATAAATGAAAACTCTTACAAACTCGATTTGTTCGGTGAATTTAACGTTAGTGCAACTTTTAATGTGTCGATTTAACCCTTTTGATCTGATTTTGACTTGAGGACAAGTCATTTCAAAGAGGGGGGAATGATACGAACGCGACCTGGAGTGCATCAAGTCCGAGCAAGGACTCAATGGTGCTGCCTCAAGGACCAATTATGCGAGCTCGAGCTAAGCAATTCAAGGAGGCCATGTCGGCCTTAGTTAATCAAGTGTGGGGCGAGGTTTTGGTTGGAGAAATAGATCGAGTTGGGACCAGCTTAATAAAGTGTCCTTGCAACATTTTGCAAACTAATTTCAGCTCAATTTTCGCTCCTTGAACCCGTTCCAACTAAATTGAACTTTTATTTATTTCTTTTAGCTTTGCATTTAGTTTGCCTTTTAATACTTGCATTTAAGCCTCTTAGTTTAATAAATGAGTTGCTGGTCATTAATACAACTCATCTTAGTTTAATTAAATGAGTTTATTTGATGAATTTAATTTAATGAGTTGCTTCTTTAATTAATCTAGTTACTAGGTTAATTTATTGGTGCATGAGTTAAAGTTCATTAAATACTTTTTTTTAATTAACTAGTTGTTGGAATAAATGATGCATAAGTGTGTGTTCATTTATTTACGTAGTTGTTAATTTGTTTAAAGCTTAATAATTGAATAAATGTGACGGTTACATATGTTTTAATTGCAGGTGACTTTTCAATTCACAAAGGCTGTTACGCATTCAATAAAGGAGACTTTTCAAGTTATTTTGGTTACAAAAGAGGGGGCTGTTATAAAGGAAGCATTAAGCATCATTAAAAGAGAGTTTAAAGGAGCATTTCATGTCCTTTAAAATTTGGTAGCAGCTTGTTCAAATACCCAACGTTTTTTTTTGCTACTTAATGGACAATTTATGCATTGCAAATTTCATTAAAGTGGCTGGAGTCTATTCAACTAGCCAAAGGGAAAATCAAGAGTCATTTTTCAAGCCTTTAAGGACATTAATTCAGCTAGTTAAAGAGAGGAGTTATTGACTCTAGAATTTCAAAAGTCTTTGATTTATAATTAGCCTTTTAATAGCACTTTACTCTGTGACCATTCAGTTAGCTCATTTTAGCCTTATAAATTCTTGTAACCAAGCCTTTTGGAAACACTTTTTGGAATATTTTTGTTAATGATATTCTGCCAAATTTGTGAGGCAAACTTTTCTCTGTTTTCATTCAAAGATTTGTTGGCTACCTAGTGTTCTAGTTGTGTCATCCATTTTCTTTGTTGAAAATCGAACTCATCACTACTCGTAGTGTGGCGTTCAAACATGCCAAGGTTCCTACTTTGCTAAGTAGTGGGTCGAGGTTCTCATATTCTCCATCCGACCACCTTGAAAACTTATAAACATTTGGGTCAATATTTTCTAATATTGGTTCATGTTTGTTTTTGAGATCATTTTCATTTCCATTCCATTCCATCTTTTCATTTCATTATAACCAAACCTACAAAAACTTTATATCCATAAACCCATCTACATAAACTTCATATCCATAAACCCATCTTTGAATCCTTTTACATAGCTTCTGCCATTATTTACGTTAAAACATCCTTTTGAACAAATCGAACACTATGTCTTTATAGACGATCGGGCAAACTCACATACGACTCGACTCACCCTGAGGCGGATGGTATCATGAGTGGCATGTATAGGAAGTTGGTTTGTGATATGTATTTTTATTATGATTTTGACCATACGTATCAGTCTGCATTGAGTTATCGTATATGATCATGAGATGTAGTCCTTATCCATTATGGTTTATAAGTTTAATTAATCGTGCCATGTCCTATGTTTTGATGTAATGATATAGTTAGCTTTGTTTCTTATGCATGTGTTCAAAAAGTTTTGAATTAAATGAAATTTTATGGCCTGATTTTCGTCTATGTGTATTGTTAAGTCTGGTAATGCCTCGAACTCTGTTCCAGCCTTGGATACGGGTAAGGGGTGTTACAATTGGGTCCTTGCTCAAGCTTGATGCACTCTAGGGCGTGATCGTATCATCCCCCTCTTCAAAGCGACTTGTTCTCAAGTCGAAATCTGTGTCAAAGGGAGATAAGTCAGAAACATTAAAGCTCGCACTTATGTTATACTCACCCGGCAAGTCAAGTTAGTAGGAATTTTTGTTAATTCGTTCTAGGACTTGAAGTTCTTCCGGATGTAGTGTAGATAGAATGCGGTTGACCACCTCCGTTTGACCATCCATTTGGCGGTGACGAGTTGTCGAGAACAGTAACTTGGTTCTGAGTTTAGCCTACAATGATCGCCAAAAATGACTTAGGAACTTCGCGTCATGATCGGATACTATGGTTCACGGAATGCCATGCAAACGAACAATGTCCTTAAAGAAAAGATTAGCAACATGAACAGCATCGTCAGTTTTTGTACAAGCAATAAAGTGAGACATTTTCAAAAAGCGATCAACAACAACAAAGATAGAGTCCTTCCCCGTTTTTGTCTTAGGCAATCCAAGGACAAAGTCCATGGATATGTCCATCCAAGGGCCTTCGGGAATAGGTAGTGGTGTGTAAAGGCCGTGTGGTTGAATCTTGGATTTGGCCTTTTTGCATGTTATGCAACATTCGCAAACTCGTTCAACATCCCTCCTTATTTTAGGCCAATAGAAATTTTCTTGGAGTGTTGATAGAGTTTTTCCGATTCCAAAATGACCCATAAGGCCCCTGTTGTGCGCGTCGTGCACAAGTAATTCCCAAATGGAGCTTTGAGGAATGCACAACTTTCCTTCCTTAAAAAGGAAGCCCTCGTACCTATAAAACTTTTCAATAGAAGAATGCTCGCAAGCAGCAAAGATTTCACCAAAATCCTCGTCATTGGCATACAAATCTTTTAAGTAAGAAAATCCAAGTAATTTAGATTCAAAAGATGATAATAGAGCATACCTTCTTGAAAGTCCATCAGCCACACTATTTTCTTTACCTTTCTTATATTTGATGACATATGGAAATGACTCAAGATATTCAACCCACTTCACATGGCGTTTGTTTAACATATGTTGGCCCTTGATGTGTTTCAATGCTTGTGACCAAAATGAATCACGAACTCTTTTGGCCATGGTAGTGGTGCCACGTTTCGAGAGCTCGAATGAGTGCATACATTTCTTTGTCGTAAATGGGGTAATTAAGTGCTACCCAATTTAACTTCTCAGTGAAGTATGCTACAGGTCTTCCATCTTGAGTTAGCACGGCCCTGATTCCAACACCTGATGCATCACATTCAATATCAAAAGTTTTAGCAAAATCAGGTAAGGCTAATAAAAGGGCTTTAGTAAGACAATGTTTAATTTCATTGAAGGACTTCTCTTGCTCATCAGTCCAATAAAAGGCCGAATTCTTCTTAATCACGCTCGTTAGAGGTGCGGCAATAGTGCTGAAGTTAAGCAAAAATCTTCGATAAAGCCAAACCATGGAAGCTTCGAACTTGGCTAATGCTTGTAGGTCTCGGCCACTCTTGAATAGCCTTGATCTTTTCTTGGTCCACTTCCAAACCCTTCGAGCTAACTACAAAACCTAGAAAAATGACTTGGTCAGAATAAAAAGTACATTTCCTGATGTTAGTATAAAGAATTTCTTTCCGTAAAACTTCCAAAATAGATATAAGATGAATAACATGGTCTTCCAATGAATTAATATATATGATAATCTCATCGAAATACACAACACAGAACTTACCAATGAAGGATCTTAACACGTAATTCATAAGTCCCATGAATGTGCTGAAGCGTTGGTTAGGCCAAACGGCATGACCAACCACTCATACAAATTGTGTTTTGTTTTGAAGGCCATCTTCCATTCGTCGCCTTCACACATGTGAATCTAGTGGTATCCACTTTTCAAATCAATCTTCGAAAATAACTTGGCACCACTCAATTCATCAAGCATATCGTCTAAGTGAGGTATTGGATGCTGGTACTTAATAGTAATCTTGTTTACGGCTCAGCAATCCATACACATTCACCATGTTTCGTCCTTTTTCGGCACCAACAAGACAAGAACAACACAAGGACTAAGACTCTCGCGAATGTAGCCCTTCTCCATCAACTCGTTAATTTGTCGTTGGAGTTCCTTAGTCTCTTTGAGAATCGATCTATACGCTAGTCAGTTCGGAATAATAGCATCGGGCACGAAGTCTATTTAATGCTCGATTCCGCGAAGGGGTGGCAACCCACTCGGAGTTTCTTCCAGAAAGACATCTTGAAAATCCTACACATCGATTCTTACTCCAAATTCTCTACTCTGATACCAATTTGATACAAACTCACCTCGGGATTATTCGAGTTGTAATTTTGCCCAATCATGAATTTGAGTAAAAGTTGAACGTTTCAAAACAAACAAGGTTTAAACAAATAAAAGGCTTGAAGAAAGAAAGGAAAAGGTTTTAAAACAAACAGCAAAGAGGTTAACAAAAAAATGATGGGAAAATTTACTAAGGCCGAAAATGAACCAACAATACTTGATTGTTGACCCGAATCTTAAATGGCTCTTAGATGATTTCGGTTTTAAGGAAAATAGCAAAGAAAAGACCTCGACCCACTATCAAGAATGATAGGAACCTTGGTATATGATGAACCTCGACCCACTATCAAGGATGATAGGAACCTCGGTATAAATGAACACCACACTTTGAAAGTGATAAGTTCAATAACAAGGAAAAGATAGACGCCACAAGCTAAGCTTGATAAGTCAAATCAATTCCGTAAGAACAAGGAGAATTGGATAACTCACAATTCAAATATTTCAATATATTCAGCTAAATTCTCTTTACAAAGGCTAATTTCACCTATTTATAGTGCTAGAATAGGCTAGCCGAATGGTCACAAACATTCAACTTAATGTGCCAATTAAAAGCTGAAATTAAACTCAAGTATTTTCACATTCTTGATCCAAATAACTCCATCCTTGAATTCACTTCAATTCAGCTAAATGAATGACTTTAATTGCTTGAAAAATGACTCTTGAGTTAGCCCTTGGTCAGCCAAATGGACACCAATTTCTTAATCTGCTTTTTAATGGTGTTTGATGCTTGAAATAACCTTTTAAATGGAAAAAACGACTTGTAGTGGAAAAGGTTGCTGTCGAAATTAAATTGGATGATATAATGCTCCTTAAAGCTCTTTTAAATGATGTATAAACCTTCTTTGTAACAACCCCCTTGCTTTGTAACCGAAAATGACTTGAAAAGCCACTTTATTTAATTTGTAACAGCCATTAATTGTAATGGTTATGACTTGAAAAGACTCCTGCAATAAATACATTAAAATGAGCTTATTAAACACATGTAAACACTTATTAAACATAACACACATTAATACTTAACTTAGGTAAAAGAACTATGCATCAATTATTCTAGCAACTAGTTAATTAAAGAAGCATAAATAAATATACTTAAACTCATGCATCAATACATAATCCTAGTAACTAGATTAATTAAGAGCAACACTTATTAAATAAACTAAGATGAGTTGAATATGTAATATCCCGAATTAGGGCCTAATCGGAATAGTGGTTTCATGACCATAAATCCGAGATAGAAATAATTATTTTATAATTATTTTGAGGTTTATGATATGATTGCATGATTGTGTGAAAATTTCGTGATGAAATTCTATGCCTAAAGTGCTTAAATTGAAAGTAGGGACTAAATCGAATAAGTTGCAAAACTTGCATTCTAGAAGTTTTTAGTATGAAATTGTTTTGGAATATTAATGAGGAGGTCTTAAATAGAAATTTGACCAATTTTAAGTTCATGGACAAAATTAGGACATGGAAGGAATTTTGGAAAGTTTAGTAGTAAGGGTATTTTGGTCATTTAGTTATTAAAATGAATTAAAAACAAAATTAAAAGCCAATTTTTGTCCATCTTCTTCATTAGGCCGAAATTTCAAGGGTTCTCCATAGCTAGGGTTTGTTTCAAGCTTCCAAGCTCCATAGTAAGTGATTCCAAGCCCGCTTTTAATGATTTTTACGTTTTGAGATCCATTAACTCGATAAAGCTTATGTTAGCAATAATTTATCCTAGGGTTTATATTTGGAAAAATACCCATAGGTGAAATTTGTGTATTTTGATGTTTTATGATAGAATATGAAGTTTTAAATTATGTTAGACAACTTGTACTACTCGATTTTAAGTAAAAACGAGTAAAAGGGCTTAATCGGTAAAAATACCTAATAGTCACAAGTACATGTTAGAGTGAGAATTTGATGTTGCCATAGAAGACAAAAGTGATCAGCATGTTGTAAAACATAAGAATAAGGAATAAAGTTTAATCTCGAGCCTAGGGGCAAAAATGTAAATATGCAAAAGTTTAGGGGTAAAATTGTAATTTTGCCAAAATTTGAGTTAAGGATTAATTTGATAATGTGAGTATTAAATAAGCTAAATGTGTTATTTTAGATCAAGAAAGACGTGGAATCGACCTCAATCGAGGAAAAGAAAAGATTGTGGACTAAATTGCAAAATCTTTGTATTTTGGTACCAAGGTAAGTTCATGTGTAAATAATGTAGCATAATGGTTATTTTAAGTTATTGATGTTAATTATATGTTATGCTGAATTTTATTATGAAATGTATGTTTGTGGTTAATTTCAAATAATATGTAAATTATGTGAACTACTTGTTAAATATAATTGTTCTGAGAGTATTGATTTGGCATTCTACGGAAGACGGCAAGGATAAGTGTTCGAGGAAAAGCCCGTTTGAACCTTAGGAATAGATTAGGATACAAGTGACATGTCACTAGGATGGTTGAGCATCCGAACTCGTTGAGTTGAGTTCGAGTTCACTTATGGATGCGAATGTCCGAACTCGTTGAGTTGAGTCCGAGTTCGTGAGATGTAATCGGGCATCCGAACTCGTTGAGTTGAGTCCGAGTTCACTTATGGATGCGACGCCCGAGCTCGTTGAGTTGAGTCCGAGTTCGCTTATGGGCGGGTTATATGATTGCTTGATTGAATATGTGGCACTTATGTGCAATTTATCCGTATCCGAATTATATTAGATGTGTTCAAGCGGGTAAAGTTCTACTCAAATGGAGGAATATTCGAGATGTAAAGAGGCGTATTGGTAAGTGATGTGAAATGGATATTTTGGACAGGTATGTATTTAACCCTCGGGTTGAGTATTGATACAACCACGATAAGGTAATAAGATGATGAAAATGATTAAAAATGCGATATGTGTTTTAGTGATACATGCTAATGTTGATTGGTATGACTGTTTGTTAAGTTACTTATTATTTGCATATGAACTTACTAAGCATTTATGCTTACTCCCTCTTTCTTATTCATTGTAGTTTTGGACAAGCCATTTCGAGAGTCGGGATAGGTCAAGGCTCGACCACACTATCAGGAAGACTTTTGGTAAATGGCTTGTAAATTTAAGTATGGCATGTATAGCAATATACCTATTTTGTGTAAATGATCTTATGGTATGGTTGTGGAATGGTTGAGGAAATGCTTGATAATGATAAATTATGAAAATGGTTAGTGTAGATTATGCTTGATGCTAAGGAAAACTATTAAGATATTTAGTGCATAAAACTCATAAAAGGGATGAAATTTGCCATAAGCAGAATACTACTGAACAACGACGCGAGTTTAAAATTTACTAAAATCATAGAAATTGAACTTGGTGATGGACTACATATCAAATTGAAGCTTATTATGTCTAGTTTCACATGAAATAAATGAATCGGGTAAGGGAATTATATGTTACAAGATATTTGAATTTTAGTGAAACAGGTCATAGCAGTTCTGAATCCCTGTTCCAACTTTATAATTCACCATAAATTGTAGATATAATTAGGTAGTGTATTTTATATTATCAGAATTCTTATTGAGTCTAGTTTCAGGATAAATAAACCTCATAGTCATATGGATTTTGTACGAGAGAGAAATGTGGTTCAGTAGTAAATGAGGTCGAGACCGGTCAAGTCTGAAACAAGGGTAAATTTAACTAATAAACTGTACTAATTGGCCTAACCAAAAATTCTAGAAAAAATTAGTAGATAGGTATATGAGTCTAGATTCAGGGAAAATTTGAGATCTTAATTTCGAGTTTAAGTAACTTGAGATATGATTTTTCTTGTGATTTGTGATGCAAGTAGCTTTAAAGCTGTGAATGTAGAAACAAATAATCCAAAGTTCTAAAATGTTAAACTAAGCTTAGTAACACCTCATACTCGACTCGTGACGGTCTCGGGTGTGGGGCGTTACATTTAGTGGTATTAGAGCAGGTTTAGTCGGTTCTCGGACTCTTTGTTGTATGTACGGATTTTGCTATACATGCCATATGTATAAATTGTGATAGTGTGACGACTTGACCTTTTAAATGATTTTTTATAGTAAATGGATCCCGATCCAGTGTGGCAGATGAAGTAGAGTAATGTCGCCACTCTGCTGAAGGAGCGAGGTCGATTGAAAATCCACCTCCTCTTGTTGGTCGGGGAGGAGGAGAAAGGGTCGGAAGCCTTTCTCCAAATGATGAGTGCATGGTACATCGAGTTCGTTCGTCACGAACCCGAATGTACAACCTCCCCACCTCCCCAATTCCTCAACCTGCACCCCGATACCTCAAGGTATGGATATGATAAAATTTCATAGAACCCCCATTGTGTAATTAAGTAAACAAGGGGTGAAGAATTTAGAGCAAATATTGATGATGATGCGAGAAAGCGAGTTACGGCTTGAAAATTCTATCCGGTATTTGATTAATTATCTTGTACACGAAGAATGTTTGAAATGTGCTACATCTTTGTTGAGAGATTCACCTATAATTGGTGGAAGACTTTGATTTGGTGGTGCGAAAGAGAGGGTAAACAGGAATTCTTTCAAGAAGAGTTTGGAAGAAATATATTAGTGAAAGGTTTATTGATCGAAATGTAAAGAGTTTCTTGAGTGAAGCAAGGTAATATGATGATCTCGAATATGAAAGAGAGTTTGTTCGATTGAGTAAGTATGCCGGGAATATGTTCCTCTGAAGCCAAGATGTGCCGACGATTTGAAGGCGGGCTCAACGAAGACATTAAAGTATTTGTCGGGATCCTTGAACTAAAAGAAATGGTAATCTTGGTTGATTGAGCTTGCAAGGTGAAGAACTACTTAAAGAAAAGAAAAGGTAGAGGTGAGACTAGAAATTGGAAGAAAAGATCGATGAGTAGTTCATTTTCACAAAGAACCTAGAAAGTCAAGGAATATGAATCCTTGTTCCCAAGCTTCATTTGGACAATCATATAGAATTATAAGAAGCAAAATGTGGGTCCTAAATCTCGAATACTGCAGCCGGTGTAGGGAACTCGAGATTTGTTAAACCCGAGTGCCGGTGTGTGGTAGAAATCATTTTGGTCCGTGCGAGCAAATGAATGTTTTTGATGTGGTTCTCGGATCATTTTATTAGAGACGCCTTGAGAGAGTGAGAAAGAAAAATTTCAGAATGTAAAAGCTAGTGGTGCGAGACTCGAGGGAAGGTATCCAAGAAAAGTGGAAGTGAAACAAGCGGTAAGAATGTAGCGAGGATGCAGGTTAGACTGAAGGAAGGGCTCGGCTAGAACTTATGCTATTAAAGCGCGTGAAGATGCTTCCTCACGATGTGATTACGGTACATTTCTCTCTATAATGTTAATGTTATTACTTTGATTGATCCGGTTCTACTCATTCATATGTGTGCATGAAATTGGTGTCTAGTATGAATATACCTATTGAGAACACGAATTTATGATCGAGTGTCGAATCAGTTAGGCAAATGTGTATTTGTCGATAAAGTATGTAAGAAATGTCCTTTAATGATTCGGGATCATTACTTTCCGGTGACTTGATGTTGTTGCCGTTTGATGAGTTTGATGTTATTTTGGGTATGGATTGGTTGACAATGCATGATGCTAAAATAAATTGCAAAGAAAAGGTTATAGAATTAAAGTGTGGAAATGGTGAAACTCTGCGGGTTGAATCAGATAAATCAGAGGCATTGCCTAGAGTGATTTCTTCAATGTCGGCTCAAAGATATCTCGAAAGGGTTATGAAGCTTATTTGGCGTATGTAATTAATACAAAAGAAGTTGAAAAGAAAGTTGAATCGGTCTTGGGTTGTGTGTGAATTTGCGACGTATTTCGGAAGAATTGTCGGGTTTGCCTCGGTCGAGGAAGTAGAATTTGGTATTGATTTGATCTGGGAACAACTCCGATTTCGATTGCTCCATATAGAATGGCACCAGCAGAGTTGAAGGAATTAAAGTCGCAGATTGCAAGAGTTGGTGATAAAGGTTTTGTGAGACCGAAGTTTTTCACCTTGGGGTGCTCCGTGTTATTTGTGAAAAGAAGGATGGTTCTATGAGGTTGTGTGTCGATTATCGGCGGTTAAACAAGTTGACAATCAAAAACAAGTATCCGTTGCCAAGAATTGATGATTTGTTTGATCGGCTAAAAGGAGCGACATGGTTTTCAAAGATTGACTTGAGATCTGGGTATTACCAAGCTGCGGGTAAAAGAGTCGGATGTGCCTAAAGCGCTTTTAGAACAAGGTATGGTCATTATGAATTTTTAGTTATGCCATTCGGATTGACAAATGCTCCTGCTTTGTGTTTATGGATTTAATGAATCGCATATTTTACCATACTTGGACAAATTTGTTATGGTGTTTATAGATGATATTTTAATTTATTCAAAAGATGAGACAGAGCATCTTGAGCATTTGAGGATAGTTTTGCAAACTTTGAGAGATAAGCATTTGTATCTTTGAGTTTTGTAAAAGTGAATTTTGGCTCCGGAAGTTGGATTTTTGGGTCATATTGTTTGGTGATGGTATCTGAGTTGATCCTAGTAAAATTTCAGCCATTGTTGATTGGAAACCACCAAAACGTGAATCGAAGTTAGAAGTTTCTTGGGGCTAGCTGGGTATTATCGGCGGTTTGTAAATGGATTTTCTATAATTTCTGCTCCTATGACTAGACTACTCGAAAGGATGTTAAATTTGAATGGACGGAAGAATGTCAATGAGTTTTGAAGAATTGAAAAGTTATTAAGCTGAAGCACCGGTGTTGGTACAACCCGAATTAGGTAAAGAATTTGTGGTGTATAGTGATGCTTTTCTAAATGGTTTGGGGTGTGTACTCATGCAAGAAGGAAAAGTGGTGGCTTATGCTTCGAGGCAGTTAAAACCTCATGAGAGGAATTATCCTACTCACGATTTGGAATTGGCTGCAGTGGTGTTTGCTTTGAAGATTTGGCGACATTATTTGTATGGTGAAAAGTGCCGAGTATATACCGATCACAAAAATCTTAAAGACTTGATGTCACAAAAAGACTTGAATTTGAGACAGCGAAGATGGTTGGAGTTATTGAAAGATTATGAGCTTGTTATTGATTATCATCCGGGGAAAGCGAATGTGGTTGCTGATGCTTTAAGTAGAAAGTTGTTGTTTGCTTTGAGAGTTATGAACACTCAGTTGAAAATGTCAGATGACGGTTTGATTCTAGTAGAGTTAAGAGCAAGACCGATGTTTTTACAAGAGATTTCTGAAACTCAGAAAAATGATCAAGATTTGCTAGCCAAAAGAAGCGAGTGTGAAGTCGACACGGGATCGATTTTGAATTGGTTCGATGGGTGCTTAATGTTTAAAGATCGATTTGTGTCAGAAGAATGAGGAATTGATTCAAAAGATCCTCAGGAAGCACATAGTGGTTATTTCTCGATTCATCCGGGTAGTACGAAAATGTATAATGACTTGAAGAAAATGTATTGGTGGAATGGAATGAAAAGAGATATATCGAGTTTGTGTCCAAATGCTTAATTTGTCAACGGTGAAAGTTGAACACCAAGTGCCTTGGGATTACTTCACCTATAATGGTTCTGAATGGAAATGGGATCGGATTACTATGGATTTTGTTTGAGATTGTCATTGACTCCGGAAAGAAAGATGCCATCTGGGTAATAGTTGATGATTAACTAAGTCGGCTCATTTTATCCGATGCGTCGGATTATTCTCTTAACAAGTTGGCTGAAGCGTATATTAGAGAAATTGTTAGATTACGGAATACCATTATCGATTATTTGAGATAGAGATCCAAGGTTTACCTCGCGGTTTTGGAAAAAGTTGCAAGATCGTTAAGTCTGAAGTTAAATTTCAAGATTGCTTTTCATCCACAAACCGATGGACAATCGGAAAGAATAATTGATTCTTGAAGATATGCTTAGATGTTGTGTATTGGAATTTCAAGGAAGTTGGGAAAGATACTTACAGTTGGTGGAATTTGCTTACAATAATAGTTATCGACGAGCTTGAAAATGGCACCTTATGAAGCATTATATGGTCGTAAGTGTCGAACGCCATTGTATTGGACTGAACTCAAGGAAAATCAGATTTATGGAGTTGATCTAATAAAAGAAAGCGAAGAAAAGTGAAGATAATTGAGATTGTTTGAAAGTCGCTTCAGATAGAGTAAATCTTATGAGACCTAAAGCGAAAGGACATTGAATTTCAAGTTGGTGATAAAGTATTTTTAAAGGTGACTCGTGGAAGAAAGTCCTTAGATTTGGATGGAAGGGCAAATTAAGTCCGCGTTTTGTTGGGCCGTATGAAGTAATTGAAAAAGTTGGACCGGTAGCATATCGGCTAGCATTACCACATGAATTAGAGAAGATTCATGATGTGTTCCACGTATCTATGTTACGTCGAGATCGTTCGGATCCTTCACATGTAGTTTCATAAGCGAAATTGAACTACAACCGGATATGACCCTACGAAGAAGAACCGATTAAGATTTTAGCTCGAGAGGTCAAACAACTAAGGAATAAAAATGTTGCACTTGTGAAGGTGTTGTGGCAAAGGCATGGAGTAGAAGAAGCTACATGGGAGTCCGAAGAAACTATGAGAAATCAATACCCACATCTTTTAGGTAAGATTTTCGAGGACGAAAATCCTTAAAGGGGAGAGTTGTAATATCCCGAATTAGGGCCTAATCGGAATAGTGGTTTCATGACCATAAATCTGAGATAGAAATAATTATTTTATAATTATTTTGAGGTTTATGATATGATTGCATAATTGTGTGAAAATTTCGTGATGAAATTCTATGCCTAAAGTGCTTAAATTGAAAGTAGGGACTAAATCGAATAAGTTGCAAAACTTGCATTCTAGAAGTTTTTTAGTATGAAATTGTTTTGGAATATTAATGAGGAGGTCTTAAATAGCAATTTGACCAATTTTAAGTTCATGAACAAAATTAGGACATGGAAGGAATTTTGGAAAGTTTAGTAGTAAGGGTATTTTGGTCATTTAATTATTAAAATGAATTAAAACAAAATTAAAAGCCAATTTTGTCCATCTTCTTCATTAGGCCGAAATTTCAAGGGTTCTCCATAGCTAAGGTTTGTTTCAAGCTTCCAAGCTCCATAGTAAGTGATTCCAAGCCCGCTTTTAATGATTTTTACGTTTTGAGATCCAGTAACTCGATAAAGCTTATGTTAGCAATAATTTAACCTAGGGTTTATATTTGGAAAAATACCCATAGGTGAAATTTATGTATTTTGATGTTTTATGATAGAATATGAAGTTTTAAATTATGTTAGACAACTTGTACTACTCGATTTTAAGTAAAAACGAGTAAAAGGGCTTAATCGGTAAAAATACCTAATAGTCACAAGTACATGTTAGAGTGAGAATTTGATGTTTCCATAGAAGACAAAAGTGATCAGCATGTTGTAAAACATAAGAATAAGGAATAAAGTTTAATCCAGAGCCTAGGGGCAAAATGTAAATATGCAAAAGTTTAGGGTAAAATTGTAATTTTGCCAAAATTTGAGTTAAGGATTAATTTGATAATGTGAGTATTAAAAGCTAAATGTGTTATTTTAGATCAAGAAAGACGTGGAATCGACCTCAATCGAGGAAAAGAAAAGATTGAGGACTAAATTGCAAAATCTTTATATTTTGGTACCAAGGTAAGTTCATGTGTAAATAATGTAGCATAATGGTTATTTTTAAGTTATTGATGTTAATTATATGTTATGCTGAATTTTATTATGAAATGTATGCTTTGTGGTTAATTTCAAATAATATGTAAATTATGTGAACTACTTGTTAAATATAATTGTTACCGAGTATTGATTTCGGCATTCTACGGAAGACGGCAAGGATAAGTGTTCGAGGAAAAAGCCCGTTTGAACCTTAGGAATAGATTAGGATACAAGTGACATGTCACTAGGATGGTTGAGCATCCAAACTCGTTGAGTTGAGTCCGAGTTCACTTATGGATGCGAATGTCCGAACTCGTTGAGTTGAGTCCGAGTTCGTGAGATGTAACTGGGCATCCGAACTCGTTGAGTTGAGTCCGAGTTCACTTATGGATGCGAACGCCCGAGCTCGTTGAGTTGAGTCCGAGTTCGCTTATGGGCGGGTTACATGATTGCTTGATTGAATATGTGGCACTTATGTGTAATTTATCCGTGTATCCAAATTATATTCCGATGTGTTCAACGGGTAAAGTTCTACTCAAATGGAGGAATATTCGAGATGTAAAGAGACGTATTGGTAAGTGATGTGAAATGGATATTTTGGACAGGTATGTATTTAACCCTCGGGTTGAGTATTGATACAACCACGATAAGGTAATAAGATGATGAAAATGATTAAAATGTGATATGTGTTTTAGTGATACATGCTAATGTTGATTGGTATGACTGTTTGTTAAGTTACTTATTATTTGCATATGAACTTACTAAGCATTTATGCTTACTCCTCCTTCTTATTCATTGTAGTTTTGGACAAGCCAGCTCAGAGTCGGGATAGGTCAAGGCTCGACCACACTATCCAGGAAGACTTTTGGTAAATGGCTTGTAAATTTAAGTATGGCATGTATAGCAATATACCTATTTTGTGTAAATGATCTTATGGTATGGTTGTGGAATGGTTGAGGAAATGCTTAATAATGATAAATTATGAAAATGGTTAGTGTAGATTATGCTTGATGCTAAGGAAAACTATTAAGATATTTAGTGAATAAAAACTCATAAAAGGGATGAAATTTGCCATAAACAGAATACTGCAGCAACACTGACGCGAGTTTAAAAATTTACTAAAAATCATAGAAATTAAACTTGGTGATGGACTACATATCAAATTGAAGCTTATTATGTCTAGTTTCACATGAAATAAATGAATCAGGTAAGGGAATTATATGTTACAAGATATTTGACTTTTAGTGAAACAGGGTCATAACAGTTTCTGAATCCCCTGTTCCAAATTTATAAATTCACCATAAATTGTAAAGATATAATTAGGTAGTGTATTTTATATTATCAGAATTCTTATTGAGTCTAGTTTCAGGAGAAATAAACCTCATAGTCATATGGATTTTGTACAGAGAGAAATGTGGTTCGTAGTAAACAGAGGTCAGACCAGTCAAGTCCTGAAATAGGGGTAAATTTAACTAATAAACTGTACTAATTGGCCTAACCAAAAATTCTAGAAAAAAATTAGTAGATAGGTATATGAGTCTAGATTGAGGGAAAATTTACAGATCTTAATTTTGAGTTTCGTAACTCGAGATATGATTTTTCTTGTGATTGTGACGCAAGTAGCTTAAAAGCTGTGAATGTAGAAACAAATAATCCAAAGTTCTAAAAATGTTAAACTAAGCTTAGTAACACCTCATACTCGACTCCGGCGACGGTCTCGGGCGTGGGGGCGTTACAGAATAAATGTCCAGCAACTCATTTATTAAATTAAGATGCTTAAATGCATGGTTTGAAATGCAAACTAAATGAACAAATGAGTACTTAATGCAAGACTTAATTTAATGATGCAGACTTAAACTAACATGGTCGTTACATAATGCATGTCATTATTTATGATGCATACTTAACTATCATGGAAGTTACATAATGCATAACTTTATTAAATGCAGAACACACAAAGTGCAAGTCTAAAATTAAAAATATACAAACTTATTAATTTAAATAAAACTATATTAAATTAAAAAAAATCCTTGAAACATTGGCCCAATAATCAATCAGGCCTATGAGATGTTTCGTCTTGCACTTGGGCCCTTCAAGTTTAGGCCAATTTTGAGGTCGGCGAGTTTTGTCAAAATATGATGCAACCAGATTCGCATCACAAGCTATGTGGATCGAGGTTGGGGAGAGCAAGAAGCTGAATCCAATAGCCATGCACGGAATAGCTCAATTGGCTCACTTGCAATTTATTGCAAGTTGAACTTGAATTTTAAAAACCTCATCTAATTTTAATAAATGAGTTGCTGGACTTTATGCAACTCATCTTAGTTTATTTTAGTTTAATTAATAGAATTTTTGTTGAACTTTAATAAGTGTTGCTCATAATTAATCTAGTTACTAGGATTATTTATGGATGCATGGTTTAAGTTTAATTAATTATGTTTCTATTAATTTAACTAGTTGCTGGAATAATTGTTTCATAGATTTTAGCCATTTATCTAAGTTAAGTGTTTAAATGTGTTTAATAAGTTCAATTTAATGTGTTTAAGTGCAGGTAACCCTTCAGCTCATAACCGTTACAATTCAAGGCTGTTACACATTAAATAAAGTGGCTTTTCAAGTCATTTTTGGTTACAAACGAGGAGGCTATTACAAATGAGGTTTTATACATCATTTAATGAGCTTTAAGGAGCATTATATCATCCTTTTATTTCAGCAACAACCTCTTCATCTACTAGTGATGGGCGTCGAATCCACCAAAAATAATTCCTACAAAATAGCTCTAATTAGTAGTAGAGTGGTAGTAGGGTCGAGTCCACAGGGATTGGATGAGATAATCAACTTTCGAGTCTGACTTATGAATAGGATGTCATGTCAAGGGTCATGGCTAGAGTCGTGCCCACGACTCAAACGTACCAGCTGAAAAAAGAAGCAAATAAATAAGTAAAGTGGGGGATTTTGAAATTGATTAGAAATTAAATAATTAAAACTGCTAAGATAAATAATTAAATAAATCAGAAATTAAATTGGGATTTGCAGTCAAATGTAATGAGCCTTAGCCTTAGACTCGGTCAATTCCGTGTTGAGAATTGATCCTCAAAAATTAATCTTCTCCTCTGATTGATAAGATGGTTATAGCAGTTAAGAACGTCCTAACCACCAATTCTTCCTCTAGTAGCTGGTTCCAGTACGACCTGCAAACCAACCCTTATCGATTATCTAACCGAGATACACGTGTTCCCGATTCAAGATTCTGACAGCCTTGCGTCTAAAGAAACCAACTCGAATCAACGGCCTCAACCGCGTGGGTCGTTTAAACCCGATCACCTCTTCCTCGATTTGTTCTCGAAAATTCAAATACAGCACGGCCGACTCGAATTTCCAACTGCAAGCAAACACGACTCCAACCCAATGTGCACTTTTACTTGAAATCGAATTCAACCTTAAGGGATGATTGGTCTATCCCGATACTTAGAAAATAGGTGAATACCGATTGGAAGAATTTTAGGCGCAAGTACGAATCTCACAATTCTCGACCGGAAAGAGCACCGGCCTAAAGCTAAGATGAAATTTAGTGGAGCATGAATTTATTCATGCTTGAAAGTGATGATGGATTTATGTGAAAGGTGATGGAAATTGGAAAGGAAAAGTACTTGGAAGGCAATTAGCCCAATTTGAGAAAAGAAACAAAACCAAATGAAAATTGACAGAATGCTAAACTCCAATTTGAAAAGGGAAAATGAGAGTATTTCTATTCCAAGTAGAAGTAGGAATACAAAGACAAGAGATGATTTTTCTAATAACTAAAAGCCCCTATTTATATTCATAGGGTTTACTAAAAATAGGCTAAAGTTAGAATTAATAAAATAAAAATAAAAATAAATAATAAATAATAAAACTAAATAAAATAAAATAATATCTTCTATTTTTAGCTTTTTACAAAGTCAAAATTGATGTTAAATCCTTGGCCTTCCCATCTTTATGATTTAGCCCCAACTCAACGATTTGTCTTTCAATTTGGCCTCTTTTTGCTTATTTTTGACCAATTGCATCCCTAACAAAATTAAATCATAAAAACACCAATTAAGCAGGGATTAATTTAGAAATAAACCAAATTAGACACAAGAATTATGTAAATTAATGTGTTTATCAACTCCCCCCTACTTAGCTCATGTAAATTAAATTTGTTCTATAATTTATTAAAAATCGAGCCTCTTTTCGTATACATAATTAAAGTAAACAACTTAGGTAAAAATAAATAAATGCTCAAGATATAAAGTTTGATCAACAAGTGTCATAAGGTTGAAATATGTGAACTAAATAATTTCATCAAATTGAGTTTGAATCCAATAATCTGCAAGGCATTTATTAATTAACTACCATTTAGAAAAATAAAATTATTAACTTGGTCAAACCTTTTTACGCGAACTAGGATGACAACCCAAGCACCCTAGCTTGGTTACTCAGTTCAAACAGTCTTAAGTTTTTATTTATTTATTTTGAAGGCTCAGTTAGCGGAATGTTTATAAGTTATCGACTTGTCACTCGAACCTTTTTACGCAAGATAAGATGACAACCCAAGCACCTTACCCCGGTTACTCAATCCGGTCACGTTTTTGAAACTTCACTCATAACTTGAACCTCTATCAATTTATTCATGCACAAGTAAATATATTTTCCAAACAATCAATTTATATGAAAAATCTAGCTACATATATCAACTTTAAAACACAAATATCGACTAATCTATATACTTGTACATTTTAATTCAAAATTTTCCCAATTGTCCAAATTAACTAAGTATGAGATTAAAGGCTCAATGTTTAAATAAACTATCGAATGGATTTAACGTAAGCTTGAACACATGCAAAAGAGAGACATGCAACAAAAATCATGCATATTTACCATCCATCCCCCCTACTTAATCAATACTTGTCCTCAAGCATATATTATATAAAATAAAAGTCAGCAGCCCAAATAAAAAGAAAAAGTTAAGAGTACTCCCCATATATGTTAATGACATGGTTGGTGTTGGGGGTAACGACTCTGTAGGATTTCGAGGATTGAGGAGACTTAGGTTTCCATCGTTCCAAGTCGAGCTTCGATTTGGCTTAAACTGGCCTCCATAATTAGAGTCTGTTCCTCTTGTTCTCGAGTAGTAAAATGTGGGCATTGGCAAAAAATCATATTCCCACGAGCAGTCCGTGTACCTGGAGGAACAAAATAACACGCAGTAGGGGTACCGGCAAGCAAACCCATAGAATCCAAACAATATTTATCTAGGCTGTCCATATGATATGCACATGTCAAGGACAAGAAATTATTTTCAGAAGGAAAAAGTGTAGAGGTTAAGTTCGTAATATACGACCCAAGTATTAGTGGACGATTACAACGCAAAACAGCATGAAAATTTCATGCAAACCAATATCCTAAATTAACTTTATAATCGGAATGTATACACCACAAGAAAAATAATTCAGTTCTCGTTAGAACAGTGGATGAATCATTTCGTCCCAAAAAACTAAATGCCAAAATCGTGAATATATCTCAAAGCAGGTTCATGCATCAATAAGTCTTTTGTGGTCTTCGGATTATAAATTTGATTAGAATGGGTTAAAACATGATAGGCATCTTGAGCATTAAAGTCGCTCGGAATGTCTAACAGAGCAGTATGATAGGAATCGGACTGAATATTGTCAGGGTCAACGAAACCCATGGCAACATTAAAATCGGATATCGACATTCGAAAGTCCTTCCCAAGCAGACGAAAGCAGACAATGCTTTGTGTTTCAACTGTCTATAATGCATTAACATTAAAGCTAAATGTGGTGTAAAACTCATAGATTAACTCATAATATGCATGACAAGAAATATTTGCAAATGAGCTCCAACCAATAGAATCAAAATAATTAATTACAGCATCATGAATATCTAACATATCAAGAGTGGTGGAATTGATTTGCTTACAGACCGGGATTGGACGTTGTCGAATGTCATTATATCGTGTGCGATGCTCTGGGGCTGAAAAATCCAAAAAACCTCGCAATCGACCTTCAGTTGGAATGGTGTAGGCACAACCTCGTCTATTATGTTGATCATTCCGTGTTGGTCGAACATATTCATCGGGCGAGGGGGTGGACTTGAATTTTCAGCAGCATCAGTACTACTGCTCGGTGGTGTCGGTGGCTCACGTCTCGACTGTCAACGGCTTCGAGTAGACCGTGTTTGGCATGGACTGACACGTTCATTCGTGGTCGAAGGAGCCTCGACATGGTCGTTAGAGTTTTGAGCCTCGTCCGAATTACCTGTATAATATGTTAGTAAAGGCAAAGGAGGTTGAGGTTTAGGAATTGACCTTTCGGTAGGAACGGGGTTGTTGTCCGAGTGTTCTATATTGATCAGAGTCGGGTTTTGTCAGCGACGAGTTCTCGTTGGTGGGGCCATTTGTCTAGGAGGAGGTGGAGAAGGTTCATCATCGGTGATATCGACAACTTGAGGTGCGGAGAACTGGTGCCGACTTCGATTGAGTGAGACCAGAAAGTTGTCGGCCGTTTGGTTCCAGGTTCAGACCATGGTTCCTGTCGTAGATACAGATGTTTTAGATAGTTTTGGCAGTGTTGGATAGCAACGACACACGGTGGCGGTGGTGGTGGCGGTGACGGTAGATGGTGCTATTTTGGCTAATTTTTGAAGGGTGAAGGTGGGGGTGTCGATGTTGGCATCGGTTAATGTGGTGGATGGGGGTTTTGGTGTTTCAAAGAAGAAAAAGAAAGGAAAAAATAGGGGTTGGAGGGAGAGGAGCGGCGGCGCACAGTGGAAGTCTCCGTTTGGCAATGATGGTGCGTCGCAAGTGGGAAGAGCATCAGACAGTGGTGGCAAGAGTAAGAGGGAGGGAAAAAGAAAAGAAAAGAAAATGGAGGTGAGGCGTGGGCGCTGGGTCGACGGTGGCGCGGTGCGAGGTGGGGTGGCGAGGTACGACGACGGTGGTGGATGGCCAGCGAAGGAGGTGACGGCAATGGTCGACGGTGGCTAGATTGTTTGGGTGTTGGGTTTTATTTATGGAGAAGATGGAGAAGAAATTGGGAAATTGTTTAAATTTTTATTTTTGTTATTATTTTTTTATTTGGGTTTTTTAGGTTGGGTTAGGTATTGGTGATTGGGCCAATCTTGGGTATTGGGTTAAAGTGGGTATTGTTTATGGTAGGTTGTTTGGGTGGGTAGGTTAATTGGTTTGGGTTGATGGATATTGGGCTGATGGATGGGTAGTTTTGTATTTGGGTTTGGGTTAAGTGGGAATGGTAAGTTAATTGAGTTGGTTGGGAATTTTATGGATGGGTATTTTAGTATGTGGGTGAATGGTGTGTTGGGTATTTATTGGATTTGGGGTTTGGATATAGTTTTTGGGATTTCATGAAAGTTAAGAAATTTGGGTTTTTTTTTTGCTGTCACCAAATTAGCAAGTCGTGCCCACGCCATCCAAGAAAATTCGTATCCTCCCTTACGTTCCTGAAAACATCAAAATGAACTAAAATAAAAATTTATTTATTTACACCCTAAATTCTACTTAAACTAAAAATAAAAGAGAATAAATGAAAATAAATTTGGGTTGCCTCCCAAAAAGCGCTTTTTTTTAACGTCGTTAGCTCGACGACCTGGAAATTTATTTAGCTGGCTCTTCAAGGACTAATTCCTCAACCAACTGGACTTGAAAGTTTTCGTAAAAAGGCTTTAAGCGCTGCCCGTTGACTTTGAAAATTTTTTCGAATTCCGCGCTTTTGACCTCGACTGCACCGTGTGGAAATACGTGAGTAACAATAAAAGGCCTAACCACTTAGTCCGAAGCTTACCTACAAAAATTCTCAATGTAGGGTCATAAAGTAGTACTTTCTGGCCTACCATAAATTGTTTGCGGTTTATCTTTTGGTCATGATATGCTTTGACCTTATCTTTGTAGATTTGGGCACTTTCATACGCTTCTCGTTGAATTTCCTCAAGTTCCTGGATATTTAATTTACGATGCTTACTGTAGCTTCCAATTCCATGTTGCATAGTTTGACCGACCAAAACACCTTGTGTTCCAGCTCAACAGGAAGATGGCATGGTTTACTAAAAATTAGTCGATAAGGAGACATACCTATGGGTCCTTTATAAGTTGTTCGGTATGCCCACAATGCATCGTTAAGTCGCAAACTCCAGTCTTTTCTGATACAAGCACGCCCCGCGAACTTTATCGAGCAAGTCTGTCAAGCCAAGCAATGACATGTTGGCAAGCTAATCCCAGCTCGTTTCCAGCTTCACGAGCTCCGTCCAGCTCAAATCCAACTTATTCGAGCTCAATCCATCTTGCCTGAGCTAAACCGAGCTTACTCCTAGCTCACTTTCAACTCACGAGCTAAACCTTAGCTCAACTTCAGCTTAGGAGTTTAATCTCAGCTCAACTTTAGCTCACGAGCTAAAGCTTAGCTCATTTTAGTTTAACTCGGTTTTGTCTTTAATGCATTAAATAAAATTTGCACATATTTATTTAAGCATTAAACTTGTCTTATATTAATATTTGTTATTAATATGTCATAGTCATTATATAAATTGATTATGTTCACATAGCTGAATTAATGCATGACATTAATGTGTTCACATCATGCCGAATTTATGAGTGTTCATGAGATATCTTAATGACTTGTTTATTTCATGTAGGTACATCCCTTTGGACGGTACAATGTATAGATGAAGAAACATCTCTTTTGGGCATTCCACACTCATGAATGAAGAAGTATTAAATGCTGGTGCATGTACGGCTAGATGCAAGGTTTCTACAAATTCATGCATGTGTCGAATGCATGCATGTATGGACATTAAAGGCTAGATGAATGGATCAAATGCATGGGATGATAGAATGCATGAATGGCTTAAGTGCATGTATGGTGGCTGTCTCCTAACTTTCCAAGGCACTTATTCGGCCAAGAAGTAGCTGTTCACACTTTGAATTGACCTATAAGCTACTACACATGCATGGATGGGTTCAAGAACGTCCAAAGGAAGGAATTAACTCAATAATTCAACACATTGATTGAATTAAGTGTATGCACAAAGGGGAGAACGAATTTACTAGGTTCATGCTGCCATTTATGAACCTACATGCTATTAAAGAGTTTAATTATGAGGATACATGCTCCATACAAGTGCATGAATGTCCCAAGGAGATGAATGCAACCTTTGGTGCACATACAAGTCACTTAAAGCCTTTCTTTATGATTAAGTATTCATGCACACACTTAGGGGGAAGAAAGTGTCCATTCAACTAGTTCATGAATCTGCCGAATTTATGAACTATTTTAATACATTAGTGTGAACGTTTTTATTATTGTGTGAACACCTAGATGCCGAATTTGAATGGTCATCTATGTGCCTATAAATATTTGTTTTCTTTCAATTGTAAGGGACTTTTTGCCAAATTTTTTATTGAATTTAATCTTGTGAGAATTTTCTTCTCTAAACTTTGTTTGAGACTTTGTTGACTTATCTACCTAGTAGTGGCGTCAACCCTATTTCTTTCACCCTTATACCGAGGTTCCTACTTTGTTAAGTAGTGGGTCGAGGTTCTATCATTTTCATTTTCGCCTTGAAAGCCTATAAGCATTTGGGTCGATATTTTCTAATATTGGTTCGTGCTTGCTTTTGAGTTCTTTCTTTCCATTCTTTCATTTACTTTAAACCGAACCTTAATATTCATATTTTAAACCCTTCATTTGAACCCCTTGAATAGCTTCCACATAATTTATTTAGAAACATCTTTTTTGAACAAACCGAACGATACTTTCTCGTAGACGATCGGGCAAACTCGCATACGACTCGACTCTCCCCGAGGCGATTCGTATCATTTTCTATCAGAGCTACTAAAACGAGAAGTTCATGTGACGAAATCATTCACGAGCTAGTCCAAGTGTACGCAAGTAAGTAGGATCCGGAAAAAAAATTCATATACCGAAGTTTTCTCATTTTGATTGGTTTGTTGCTGTTATTATAAAAGCAAAAATCAATGCAGCCGAAGAAAAAAAATCTGTACAAAAGTGCTTCTATTGTATTTAGTTTGCTGATATAGTACAAAAAAAAAGTTATACAAGTTTGAAAAAAAACCCGAAAAAATTAAAAAAAAAGTGATTTATGCAATTTTTTTTTTGCTAGTTGAACGTCAAGTCTTGATCTGATATAGTTTCGATCCATCTTACATTCTAAACCCCTAATCATATGCACGCCACACTTTCTTACCCAATTCCTGTTCTTTCAGCCAACCTTAAACCTATACGCGTCTCCCTTGTTACCCTATTGAAACCGACCCCTAAGCCTACGATAAAGCCTTGGCAAGTCCAACTACGAAGTTGCGAGAGAGTAGATTGAGAGGTAAAAGGCACGAGCGAGTGAGATCATTCGAGCGGAGGTAAAAGCCAAACGAGTGTAAACACGAGCGGGAGTGACACCTTTTCCTTCTTCTTTCTGAGCGAAATTGTGAGGTTTGTGGTGAGGTACTTAATTTTTTTTATTTTGTTTTATGATCTAACATTTTCTTTTTAGCAACAAAAATCATGTCACGCGAAGAGTTCACCGAATCGGAATACCAATACTTGGTTCAAGAAATGCGAAGAATGGCGACTAAATGAGACCAAAGTGATCGAGTTTCTTCAAGTCGTAAAACGGAACCAAGAACCCCACGAAGATATACCCCCGACTACTACCTGAAAAAAGTCCCAATCGTGATTCCTTTTCGCCATCTACGTCGAGACAAAGAGATTCATACTATGACTCATATTCATCAGCGAATTCGAGAAGTGACTTTGATCGAAAGTCCTTTTCATCAAGAAATTCGAGAAGACGAGAAGCCGATTATGATTTTGATTCGTTCCAAGATGTCGTTCGGAGAGAAAGACATACTCCTAGTATATCTTCAAAGAAATCATTCAAGGAGTATTCTTCACGAAGTTTTGATTGTGAATCATACGCAAATAGTTCTTCATCTTTCGAACAAGATTTGTATTCTCGTCATTCTTTTGTACATTCTTGTAAAGAGAAAACAAAGAAAAGAAAAGAAAAAGAAAAAGAAAAAGAAGAAAAAGAAAATGAAATAACAAGAAAAGAGAGGCAAGAGGCAGGTAAGAGAGAAAATGAGTGAATCTTGAGAGAACTTGAAAAAGCCTTTGAAAAGCAAAAAGAAAATGAAAAAGAAAATGAGATTGAAAAAGAGAACGAAAAGAAATTTGAGAGTGAAAAAGAAGATGAAAAAGAAATTGAAACAAAAGAATCGAGTGAGAAAACAAGTGAGCAAGTGAGGATTATTTCTACTAACCCACTTGTTCGATCTTCTTGTGAATTAATTTTTCAGGTTCCTAGAAGTTTGTGCGACCAATTCCATCTACATTACCTTCCAAACGAGAGGTGTTTTAGGTTGTTCGAAAAAGGTAAGTTCACGAATGACAGCCACCCACTTCCAATTGAAGGTAAGAAAGGTAAGGATTCCTTATTTATTGATTCGAGGCCGTTTGAATACAAAGTTGCTCATATAGATTTTTATGGCCTTATTTTTGAAAATCTTCCATCTTTTGATTTGGTTAATTACTGTTCACATACTAATGTTAACGATGTTGTTTCAAAAGATGTCATGAAGATTCCGTCCTATGACATGTTTTATAACGACAATTCTGTTGATTCTGTTGGATTGGTTTATCCTGTGCAAATTGTGAATGTGTGTAATAGTAGTTTTTCACGTTTTGATTTGTTTGATTATAAAAATTCTTTGAATTCATCTTTCTGTTTAAATGTGCCTATTCAAATGATTTGTGATGGATTTGAATTTCTGAAAGGTCGCATGATCACAACTTCTTTGCTCGATATATGCGTTAAAAGATTTTTGCATGAAGTAATTGATCTGTTTGACTTTGTTCTTCAAGATAAATCTCTGAAATTTTGTGTGAGATTTCCATGCGTTGATCTATCTGTTCGAGTAGAAATTATGATGCAAGATTGTTCGAGTATTTGCATGTTTAAGTTTCCTTTGATTTACTTGCATGATAACATGTTGCATCGTTTCTTTGGTGAAAAAATGAATATGCTTGGTTGTGCCAATTTTTCAAGTCTGATTGAACGAGTGAAATTTGAATCATGCGATGAGTTGATTATATTTTCCTTATTTAACATGTTGCCTGCTAAATCAAATGATTAAGTTCGTGTGTTCAAGCCTGGTATTTGCTACATGAATTCATTTTATGGAAACATTAAGCGCTTTGCATCATTTACATTCAAATTATGTTTGTGATACGAACCGTCTCGGGAAGAGTCGAGTCGTATGTAGATTGCCTGATCGTCTACGAGAAGTTACGTTAGGATTAGTTGAGTTGAAGGTATAGTCAGAGTAGAAAGAGGGGTACGAATGGAATGGTAGGAACGAAAGGGTAGGAACAAAATGGTATGAACAAATTGGTCGGTTTAGGTTCGATTAGGTGAAGAAGAAAGAACGGGTTTGAACTACTAAAGGTACTTTCAAGAACCAAATACCGAAATGGTATCGACCCGTTGATTTAGCCTTTTGAGTTCGGTTATAGGTTTGGTAAGGGAAACCTCGACCCACTATCTAACAAGATAGGAACCTTGGTATGATGAACGCCACACTACGAATAGTGATAAGTTCGGGTATGACAAAGAACACGATTGACACAACTAGAATGCTAGGAACGCCAAACGAATCTTTGAACGAAATATAAGAAAAGTATGCCTCACAATTTCGGCAGCATAACATTAACTGAAGTTTCAAAAAGTCCTCTACATGGAAATTGAACAAGTATTTATAAGCCTAAGTCTAGGTAGCCGAATGGCCTTTCATACTTACACATTAATTAAAAAAAATTCTAGAAAAATAACTCTTAATATGCATGACCAGATTCAGTTTTGGGAATGGTGGATGAATGCATCTTCATGCTTAAGAAAACTCAAAGTGAATGCATGATATCCAATGGTCACTTGTAGATTCGGCCAACCTTGTTAAATGAAGCAATGTTTGGCCAAAAAGTATGAATTAATTGTGGACAGTCCAAGGGCCATCATGTGTGTGAAACCGAATGTTGAAGAGTCTTCTAGTGTGAACAAGGTGAATCGAATGGTCTTGCCATGTGAACATAGGTGTGAACGAAAGGAGAGTCATGGGGAAGCTAATTGGCCAAGCTATCTTCATGCATGTGTGAGTGCCCTTTGGCCGAATGGTCACCTTGGAGAATGAAGAGATAGCACACCATACATGAATAGAAACATTCATGAACCTTAAAGACATTGAATATGGTCATACATGCACTTGGCCGAACATGAACCTAAGAGATTCAAGCCCCCCAACCGTCCATGCACCTTCAAAATTCATGCTTGCTTTTAATCTCCATATGTCCATTGCGTTCCTACAAGAAATGTGAACATAATTAATTCAAACTAATGTGAACACAAATATCAACATTAAATTCGGTTATGACAAATTTAATTATCATCAATAAACACTTTTAAGACATACTTAATATAACTAATGTGAACTAAATTTAATATGTAGGATATTAATTAACTAATTATTGAACTTATTAATTAAAAAGTCAATAGTAGTCAAATGAATTCAAAGTGAACTCCATGAGTGATGGTTAATTCATGAGTTAAACCCAGTGGGCCTAAACTCGTGAGTGATAATGAGTGGTCCCGAGCTAATGAGCTGGTGTGGAGCTACATGGGAGCTAACTTGAATCGAAGGTGAGCTCGGTGAGTGAATCGAACTCGTAGAAAAGTTTGGCATGAATTTCCAAAATGGCCACTAACTGGTTCGATAGGTCTAGCATTGACATCATCCCACACATGCTGAACTAAAGCTATAACGGCTTCTTTAAATTGTTTTACACGAGCCCTTGTATCGGCCCTTGAGGTAGCACCATCGGATCTCGGCTTGGACTTGACTTATGGGAAGCCGTGATCATATCAATTTGCTTGATGTTCGAACTTTTGATAAGAAGGTGAAATTCAATGATTTGGGATTCAATTTTGATTCATTTATTAATCACCTTGTTTGGCCATATCTGAAATTTTTGTTTCATTTCGAGAAGGTAAGGCCAACCTATGTTTTTGGAATTGAATCAAATTTCCATGGTAACTTTCCTGTTCCATTTAAGTCCATAGTTTTCAATAATACTAACCAGTCTTATTTTTGTGAATTCCACCCCTCGAGGAGCAAGACATGTCATGGTGCGTCACCACCTATTCAAATTTATCGGAGTAATAGGTTTGTCTTACATTATCTATCCAAAGAGAGAAGATTCATTTTGACCGAGAAAGGTAAATCCAATCCTCAATTGTCTTCTCTTCATATTCGTCAAGTTAAGTCATCTGAAAATTTTCAAATATCTTTGCTCAATTCGATTGAAGTTGAAAATTCCATTGATTGGTTGTTTGGAAATTATTTATACTTTGATGTGATGGATTTTTCCTTTTGGCATTGTAATGATGTGATTATTATGTTGGAATTTGGAGACACTCCTCATGTTGTTCAAAAATGAAAGAAAGAGTTAGCATACCTGTGGCCATGGCATACCTTGCATGAGCAAGACAAGGGATCAAATGAGTTGCTATATTCAATTAAAGAAATTAAAATGTTTTGGATGAGGAATAATGTGTTTAAGTGCCTGCCATCATTTTCAACCAATTATCCCTTGATCCAACTTAGTTTTCATGTTTGTAACGATGGTCTAACGAAACTCTTTGATAAATTTACGTATGCTTGCTTTGTCCAATTGAGATTTTTGACATATGTTCGATTGAATGAATATTTTATGAACTATCGAACACATTTGAATTTGACTCCTTTGAGTTTCTTTTTACCAGCTGTGGTAAGAATTTTTCAGGTTTGTGTGACATCTTCCATCCCATTTGATCGAGGAAAACCATGCACGAGTTAAAGTTCTCCAATGGATAAACGGCTCGACTTGAGGACAAGTCGCCTAAAAGATGGGGGGAATGATACAAGCACAGCCCGCTAACTTTATCGAGCAAGTCTGTCAAGCCAAGCAATGACATGTTGGCAAGCTAATCCCAGCTCGTTTCCAGCTTCACGAGCTCCGTCCAGCTCAAATCCAACTTATTCGAGCTCAATCCATCTTGCCTGAGCTAAACCGAGCTTACTCCTAGCTCACTTTCAACTCACGAGCTAAACCTTAGCTCAACTTCAGCTTAGGAGTTTAATCTCAGCTCAACTTTAGCTCACGAGCTAAAGCTTAGCTCATTTTAGTTTAACTTCGGTTTTGTCTTTAATGCATTAAATAAAATTTGCACATATTTATTTAAGCATTAAACTTGTCTTATATTAATATTTGTTATTAATATGTCATAGTCATTATATAAATTGATTATGTTCACATAGTGAATTAATGCATGACATTAATGTGTTCACATCATGCCAAATTTATGAGTGTTCATGAGATATCTTAATGACTTGTTTATTTCATGTAGGTACATCCCTTTGGACGGTACAATGTATGGATGAAGAAACATCTCTTTTGGGCATTCCACACTCATGAATGAAGAAGTATTAAATGCTGGTGCATGTACGGCTAGATGCAAGGTTTCTACAAATTCATGCATGTGTCGAATGCATGCATGTATGGACATTAAAGGCTAGTCCATGAATGGATCAAATGCATGGGATGATAGAATGCATGAATGGCTTAAGTGCATGTATGGTGGCTGTCTCCTAACTTTCCAAGGCACTTATTCGGCCAAGAAGAAGCTGTTCACACTTTGAATTGACCTATAAGCTACTACACATGCATGGATGGGTTCAAGAACGTCCAAAGGAAGGAAATAACTCAATAATTCAACACATTGATTGAATTAAGTGTATGCACAAAGGGGAGAACGAATTTACTAGGTTCATGCTGCCATTTATGAACCTACATGCTATTAAAGAGTTTAATTATGAGGATACATGCTCCATACAAGTGCATGAATGTCCCAAGGAGATGAATGCAACCTTTGGTGCACATACAAGTCACTTGAAGCCTTTCTTTATGATTAAGTATTCATGCACACACTTAGGGGGAAGAAAGTGTCCATTCAACTAGTTCATGAATCTGCCGAATTTATGAACTATTTTAATACATTAGTGTGAACGTTTTTATTATTGTGTGAACACCTAGATGTCAAATTTGAATGGTCATCTATGTGCCTATAAATATTTGTTTTCTTTCAATTGTAAGGGACTTTTTGCCAAATTTTTTATTGAATTTAATCTTGTGAGAATTTTCTTCTCTAAACTTTGTTTGAGACTTTGTTGACTTATCTACCTAGTAGTGGCGTCAACCCTGTTTCTTTCACCCTTATACTGAGGTTCCTACTTTGTTAAGTAGTGGGTCGAGGTTCTATCATTTTCATTTTCGCCTTGAAAGCCTATAAGCATTTGGGTCGATATTTTCTAATATTGGTTCGTGCTTGCTTTTGAGTTCTTTCTTTCCATTCTTTCATTTACTTTAAACCGAACCTTAATATTCATATTTTAAACCCTTCATTTGAACCCTTTGAATAGCTTCCGCATAATTTATTTAGAAACATCTTTTTTCAATAAACCGAACGATACTTTCTCGTAGACGATCGGGCAAACTCGCATACGACTCGACTCTCCCTGAGGCGATTCGTATCATTTTCTATCTGGCTTAATGGTCTTCTCTAAAATCAACTTGATTTCTCGATTCGACACTTCCACCTGACCGTTTGATTGTGGGTGATAAGTTGTAGTGGCTCGTTGGACCACATCGTATTTTTTCAAGAGCGTATAAATTACTTTGTTGCAAAAATGCATCCCTCGATCGCTGATTAAGGCCCGTGGCGTGCCAAACCTGGAAAAAATACAACTTTTCAAAAAATCGATTACTGTTTTGGCATCAGCACAACGAGTGGCTTTTGTTTCCACACAGTTTGACACATAGTCAACAGCAAGTAAAATATAAATGTTCTCGAATGATGAGACAAAAGGGCCCATAAAATCAATGCCCCATATATCAAAAATTTCACAAACATGTATAGGGTTTAGAGGCATTTCATTTTTTCGGCTCAAGTTTCCTACCCTTTGACATTTTTTGCAAGTTTTACAAAACAGATACGCGTCACAAAAAATATTTGGCCAATATAGTCCACATTCGAGGACTTTATGCGCAGTTCGTTTAGGGCCAAAGTGTCCACCACATGCATAAGAATGACAAAAGGATAGAATTGATTTTACCTCAGTTTCAAGATACGTCGACGAATTACCTGGTCGGAACATTACTTCCAATGATAGGGGTCGTCCCAAATATAGTATCGAGACTCATATCTGATCTTATCTTTTTCAGATCGCGAAAGGTTAGGAGAGACCATACCTGTAGCAAGATAATTCACCATGTCTGCATACTAAGGAAAAATCGTCTGGGCAGCAAGCAAGTTTTCATCCGAAAAATCATCTTTAAGTGGCATTACGTCCTTTGATGGAGGAATTCGGCTCAGATGGTTAGCCACCAAATTTTTACGTCCCTTTTTATCTTTTATTTCGAGATCGAATTCTTACAGAAGTAGTATCCACCTTATAAGTCTCGATTTTGCTTCTTTTTTCCCGATCAGATATTTGAGGGTTGCATGATCAGAAAAAACCACAATCTTAGTTCCTAATAAATATGAACGAAATTTTTCTAAGGCAAAGACTATAACTAGAAACTCCTTTTCAGTGGTTGAATAATTGATTTGGGCAGTGTCCAAAGTTTTAGAGGCATAGGAGATGACGTGTGGTTCCTTCTCGATCCTTTGTCCAAAGACTGCTCCCACTCTATGTCACTAGCATCACACATTATCTCGAAAGGATAACTCCAATTTGGTGGTTGAACAATTGGTGCCGAAATGAGCTTATGTTTGAGTATGTCAAATGCTTCTCTGCACGATTGGTCAAACTCGAATTCCTTGTCTTTCTGTAATAAGTGCAGAGAGGTTGTGCAATCTTTGAAAAATCCTTAATGAACCATCTGTAGAAACCTGCATGACCAAGGAAAGATCGAATCTCCCTCACAGTTGTAGGGTATGGTTGTGAGTTAATGATGTCGATTTTTACCTTATCGACAGAAATTCCCTCAGCAGAAATAATATGACCTAGAACTAATCCCTTGTCTACCATAAAATGGCATTTCTCATAATTTAGAAAAAGATTAAATTATAAACATCTTTTTAAATTTTTTGCAAGATTAGTTAGACATACCTCGAAGGACTCACCATATACAGTAAATTCGTCCATGAACACCTCGATAATTTTCTTTACGTAGTCTAAACATATACTTACCATGCACCTCTGAAAAGTGGCTGGTGCGTTACAGAGTCCAAACGGCATCCATCTGTAAGCGAATGTGCCAAATGGACACGTAAACGTCGTCTTTTCCTGATCCTCCGGTGCCACTAGAATCTAGAAAAACCCTGAGTAACCATCAAGACAACAATAGTGAGACTTTCCAACTAAATGTTCTAACATCTGGTCAATAAAAGGAAGTGAAAAGTGATCTTTCTGAGTTAAGGAATTCAACTTCCTGTAATCAATGCAGACTCTCCACCAGTTTTGAACCCGAGTGGGAACCATCTCACCTGTCAAATTCTTAATTACGGTCACACCGATCTGTTTTAGGACTACGTGGACTGGGCTAACCCAATTGCTATCAGAAATGGGATAGATTATCTCGGCATCAAGTAGCTTTTGGACCTCTTTTCTCACCACTTCCATCATAGGCGGGTTGAGACGCCTTTGAGCCTCTCTTTTAAGAACAACATTATCAACAACCTAAATTTTGTGCATGCAAGTCAATGGACTCAATCCCTTAATGTCGGCTATTGTCCACCCAATTACCTCTTTATAGTCCCTAAGGACTCGTACCAAATTTTCTTCTTCTACCCCAGAGAGTTTACTTGAGATTATCACCGGTAGTGTATTTCTTTCTCCAAGAAAAGCGTACTTCAAGTGGTCTGGGAGTGGTTTGGGTTCCAACCCCGGAGCCTGCAAAACAGATGGTACGAGCTTAGTCTGTGAAGGACTTAATTCAAGAAAGTTACCAGGGTTTCTCCATTGCTGTGCCCCCATATGAACCACCGTTTCGTGAACTAAATCTTCAAAGTTTATCCATTCCCTCAGTTCCTTAATGGCATCAAAGTCCAAACTTCTACAAATGATAGTTTGTAATTCATCCTTATCATGATATTCCAAATGTAACTCAGTTAAAGGATCAATAATATCAATGTTAGAAACATTAGAAATCATGCTAGGAAGGTTCATGGGCTCGTAGACATTGAATTTTACTACTTCCCCATCGAACTCCATAGTGAGTATCCCACTTCTTACATCAATCTTCGTTTGTACGGTACTCAATAATGGCCTTCCAAGAAGTATGTATGATGCATTGGCCGAACTGTTATCCTCCATATCGATAATGTAGAAGTATGCAAGAAATATTAGCTCATTTACCTTGACAAGAACGTCTTCTAATACTCCCTTCGGATGTACCACAGATCTATCTGCAAGCTGGATTATCACACCTATTTCCTTTAAAGGACCCACGTTAAGTAGTTTATAAATTGACAAAGGCATAACATTAATTGATGCGCCTAAGTCACACATTGCTTTTTTAATACCAACACTACCTATTTTACAGGATATGAAAAACATACCTTGGTCCTTACATTTGGGCGGTATTTTTCGTTGCAGAACAGCGGAGACATTCTCTCCGGCACTTACCTTTTCATTTCCCAAAAGTTTCCTTTTACTCGTATATAACTCTTTCAAGAACTTCGCGTATCGTGCGATCTGCTTAATTGCATCGAGAAGAGGTATGTTGATTTCCACCTTTCGGAAGGTGTCGAGGATCTCCTTTTTGTCTCACTCCTTCTTACATTGGACAAGTCGTCTGGGAAATGGAGGTGGTACTGCAAATGACTTTTGTGGTGCCGACTCTACTGGAGCCTCTGTGTCAAGGTTCTCCCTATCTTGACTTGTGTCGTAGGCACGACTAGTGTCGTGGCCGTACTTGTGTCAGGTACGGGCTCCAAAACCTTCCCATTCCTTAGCGTCATAGAGCTTGCATTGTGTCATGGATTTGGCTCAGTTTGGGATGGCAGCTTACCTTGGAACTCCAAACGGCTAACTGTGAGTGCGAGTTTGCTTACTTGCTTGTCCAACTCCTGCAAATGCATGTCAGTTTTTTGTTGGAATTTCTCAGTACTGTTGGCTAACCTTTCCACTATGGCTTCCAAGGATGACTTCAGGGGTGGCATCTGTTGATTCTACAATGGCTCTGTTGAACTGGTTGATTGAATCATGGATTCGTCCCATAACTAAGATTTGGGTGATCTTTCCACCCCACATTATACGAGTTCGAGTAGGGGTCATATCGTCTTTGGAGAGGTCCTGGAAAGTTCCCGACAGCATTCGCTTGTTCTGCTGAATCCTCCTGTAAAATTAGACATGAGTCCGTCGGGTGGTCTGGCTTGGCGCAAATTTCGCATAACTGTGCTGGGCCTGTTTTATCTGAATGCAAAGTTTGAACAACATTAGTCAGCTTATAAATCTTATCTTCCAGAGACAAAGAACTTAACCCATGAACCCGTCTCGTGGGTTCTGTAACCGGTCGGAATTGTTGAGAGTTGGCAACCATGGTTGAAATCAACTGTCTCGCTCTCTGAGGCGTCATGTTAACAAGCGCCCCCCCACTTGCAGCATCTATCATTTTCATTTCCATCAGGAGTAAACCCTCATAAAAATACTGCAATAGTGACTGCTCAGTCAGTCCATGTTGTGGGCAGCTTGCACACAACTTTTTATATTGCTCCCAGTAATCGTAGAGCGACTCAGTGTCTTTCTGATGGATTCCTACAATGACCCTCCTTAGTTCGGCTGCTCGGGCTGCAGGGAAAAACCTGTCAAGAAACAAACAAGACATGTCAGACCATGTATTGACAGATCCTAGAGGCAAATAAAATAGCCACTCTCTAGCAGAGTCAGCAAGTGAGAAAGGAAAAGCACGAAGTTTGATTTGGTCTTCACTTACTCCCTGAGGCTTCATGCTTGTGCACACCATATGGAATTCTTTAAGGTGAGTGTACGGATTTTCATTTTGTAGTCCATGAAAAGTGGGCAGTAGGTGGATCAAACCCGACTTTAGCTCGAACTGCGTTCCTCCTGCTGGATAGGTTATGCATAAGGGTTGTTTTTCATCCGGTGCCGCTGCGAGCTAGTGTATAGTTTGTTCAGCCATCTCGTCTAGTTCGTCAAAATATTCTTCGGTGTAAGATATAGTTTCAAATCTGAGATTTGGCTGTTTACCACGTCGTATGGCTTCTTTTCGTAGTTGTCAGGCCAATTTCTCAATTTCTGGCTCAAACTCTAGATTTCCCAGTTCTGATCTGGTCATAAGGTAGACAAACAAAAGTTAGAAAATATATCCAATCCTCGGCAACGGCGCCAAAATTTGATGGGCGTCGAATCCACCAAAAATAATTCCTACAAAATAGTTCTAATTACTAGTAGAGTGGTAGTAGGGTCAAGTCCACAGGGATTGGATGCGATAATCAACTTTTGAGTCTGGCTTATGAATAGGATGTCGTGTCAAGGGTCGTGGCTAGAGTCGTGCCCACGACTCAAAACGTACCAGCTGAAAAAAGAAGCAAATAAATAAGTAAAGTGGGGGATTTTGAAATTGATTAGAAATTAAATAATTAAATAAATCAGAAATTAAATTGGGATTTGCAGTCAAATGTAGTGAGCCTTAGCTTTAGACTCGGTCATGTAACACCCCTTACCCGTATCCAAGGCCGGAACAGAGTATGAGGCATTACCAGACTTAACAATACACATTGACGAAAACCGGGCCATAAAATTTCATTTAATTCAAAACTTTTCGAACACATGCATAACAAACAAAGCTAACTATATCATCACATCAAAACATAGGACATGGCACGATTAATTAAACTTATAAACCATAATAGATAAGGACTACATCTCATGATCATATACGATAACTCAATGCAGACTGATACGTATGGTCAAAATCATAATGAAAATTACATATCACAAACCAACTTCCTATACATGCCACTCACTTGATATTTCTAATATTTAAATTAATTCTCACAAAAATGATAGTTTGATAGTGTGATTTTGCCTCCGACGGTCTCCAACCCCGAGTGACGCCAATACTAAAGAAATGGAGAGGATGGGTAAGCTTTACGCTTAGTAAGTTCATATGAAAATAATAAGCAATTACTACCATGCTTTTCAAGATAAAACACTATAATTATACAATTACACATGTTCAGGACAGGCTGTTTTCTGGAGTCCCAGTGTAAAAAAAATCATATCTCGAGGTACAAAACTTGAAATCCAATTCCGTAAATTTTTCCTAAATCTATACTCATATTTCTACTTACTAATTTTTTTCTAGAACTATTGGTTTGGCCATTTAGTACAGTTTATTAGTTAAAGTCTCCCTTGTTTCAGGGTATGAATAATCTAACCCCTGTATGCTACGAACCAAATTTCTCCCTGTAAAGAATTCCAACAACCATGTCATTTATTTCCCTTAAAAATAGACTCAATAAGGAATCCATGAATGTAAGGTACGGCTCTTAATAATTTTTTTACAATTTATGGTGAATTTCTAAAGTCAGAATAGGGGATCTCGAATTCATTCAGACTCTGTTTCACAAGAATTCAAATATCACACAATATAGAATTCTTTTGCTTCCCCTGTTTATTTTATGTGAAAATAGACTCATTAAGCTTTATTTTCATATATCATTCGCATTTTTATTCAACTTTCACGATTTTTGGTAAATTTTTAAAATCACGCAACTGCTGCTGTCCAACACTGTTTTACTACTAAAGTTCACTTTTACACAATTCACTTAATCCATTCCATTTTACAGAGGTTCGCTCAAATATCGAGCATATTGCTCATAAATTCAAATAAACATATACTTGCACTTGTTCATCACATAATCACTTTCACATGTATTTTCATTTAATCGATTTCCCGTTGAACTCATTGAAATAATAATAGATACACAATTTGCCTGCACATTTTCTCATTTCCACACTTGTAGCCGAAGCTATCCGGTACACGTAGTAGCCTGCACTTAGTACTACACATGCGACCAATTATCCGATACACGTAGTAGCCTGCTCTTAGTACTACACACGTGACCTAACCATCTGATACACGTAGTAGCCTGTACTTAGTACTACACACGTGATCGAAGTTATCAGGTACGCATAGTAGCTCGCACTTAGTACTACACATGCGACCAACAATCGGTACACGTAGTAGTAGCGCACTTAGTACTACACACGTGAGCTCACAATAGCTCATTTGTATCGTTTCTATTCCGAAGGTTCAACCGGGAAATTCCTCACTTTTCAACATTTTATTAAATTGTACGTAATCAATTTAAATTCATAATTTACATCAAATAACTATTTGATAGGCAGCCACATTTCATATGATATCAAAATATATTAACATAAAAAGAATCGATAGATTATTTATATACAAACTTACTCGAAGTGTCGATCTCACTATCCATAGTACCAATTGTCCATTCATAGTATAATAAGACACAACTCAAATAGCAAATCAGCTTTTAAGAATTTACATAACATTAATCACATATTTCATATATCACTTGTCATGTATCATCATTTTCTTGCATTTCATGTAACATTCTTTCATGTCATATTTCCACATCATAAACACCATTCCATCAACTTTTCCAATATATTAAATCATACAATATATGCAATAATAGTAAGAAATATAATTCAAACATAACATTGCATTATTATTATCATACGAACTTACCTCGATACAAAATATTAGCAATCGAGCCTATTCCTTGTAAACTTTGTTTTTCCCTCGATCACGACTTGAATATCATTTCTCTTGATCTATAATACCAAATTAATTTATTTAATACATACATTCATCAAAACAGCCTTTAATACAAACTTTGGCAAAATTACCATTTTGCCCCTAAACTTTTGCATAATTACACTTTTGCTCCTAGGCTCGGGAATTAAACTTCATCCCTTATTCTTATGTTTTATGACATGCTGATCATTTTTCCCTTCTATGACAACATCTAATTCTCACTCTAACATGCACTTATGACTATTAGGTATTTTTACCGATTAAGCCCTTTCACTTGTTTTCACTTAAAACCGAATAGCACAAGTTGTCTAACATAATTTAAAACCTCATATTCTATCATAAAACACCAAAATACACAAATTTCACCTATGGGTATTTTTCCAAATACGAACCTAGGTTGAATTATTGCTAGCATAAGCTTAATCAAGTTACCGAGATTCCAAAAACGTAAAGAACTTGAAAAACGGGGCTAGAACGGACTTACTATTGATCTTAGAAAGCTTGAAAACCCTAGCCATGGAGTCTCCCTTGGTATACACGTCCATGGTGAAGAAGATGAGCAAAATTGGCTTTTAATTTTGTATTTTAATTCATTTACCCCTAAATGACCAAAATGCCCTTTTTACTAAACTTTCCAAAAATTCCATCCATGTCCAATTTTGTCCATAAGCTTAGAAATGGCTCAAATTTCTATTTAAGACCTTCTAATTAATATTTCAAAGCAATTTCATACTAGAAACTTCTAGAATGCAAGTTTTGCAACTTATTCAATTTAGTCCTTAACTTCAAATTAAGCACTTTATGCATAGAATTTCTTCACGAAATTTTCACACAATCATGCAATCATATCATAGACCTCAAAATAATCATAAAATAATTATTTATATCTCAGATTTTTGGTCACAAAACCACTATCCCGATTAGGCCCTAATTTGGGATATTATAGGTCAATTCCGTGTTGAGAATCGATCCTCAAAAATTAATCTTCTCCTCCGATCGATAAGCTAGTTATAGCAGTTAAGAATGTCCTAACCACCAATTCTTCCTCTAGTAGCTGGTTCCGGTACGACCTACAAACCAACCCTTATCGATTATCTAACCGAGATACACGTTTTCCCGATTCAAGATTCCGACAGCCTTGCGTTCTAAAGAACCCAACTCAAATTAACAGCCTCAACCGCGTGGGTCGTTTAAACCTGATCACCTCTTCCTCGATTTATTCTCGAAAATCCGAATACAGCACGACCAACTTGAATTTCCAATTGCAAGCAAACACGACTCCAACCCAACGTGCACTTTGACTTGAAATCGAATTCAACCTTAAGGGATGATTGGTCTATCCCGATACTTAGAAAAAAGGTGAATATTGATTGGAATGATTTTAGGCGGGAGTACGAATCTCACAATTCTCGACCAGAAAGAACACTGGCCTAAAGCTAAGATGAAATTTAGTGGAGCATGAATTTATTCATGCTTGAAAGTGATGATGATGGATTTATGTGAAAAGTGATGGAAATTGGAAAGGAAAAGTACTTGGAAGGCAATTAGCCCAATTTGAGAAAAGAAACAAAACCAAATGAAAATTGACAGAATGCTAAACTCCAATTTGAAAAGGGAAAAGGAGAGTATTTCTATTCCAAGTAGAAGTAGGAATACAAAGACAAGAGATGATTTTTCTAAGAACTAAAAGCCCCTATTTATATTCATAGGGTTTACTAAGAATAGGCTAAAGCTAAATTAATAAAATAAAAATAAAAATAAAAATAAATAATAAAACTAAATAAAATAAAATAATATCTTCTATTTTTAGCTTTTTACAAAGTCAAAATTGATGTTAAATCCTTGGCCTTCCCATCTTTATGATTTGGCCCCAACTCAACGATTTGTCTTTCAATTTGACCCCTTTTTGCTTGTTTTTGACCAATTGCATCACTGACAAGATTAAATCATAAAAACACCAATTAAGCAAGGATTAATTCAGAAATAAACCAAATTAGACACAAGAATTATGCAAATTAATGTGTTTATCAACCAGCCATTTTTTGCTACTTCAAAAATTAATTCAAAGCATTCAAAATGCCTTTAAGGAGCTGGTGTCTATTCGGCTAGCCAAGGGACAATTTAAGAGTCATTTTTCAAGCATTTACGGTCATTCATTCAGCTGAATTGAAGAGAATTCAAGAGTGGAGTTACTTGATTCAAGAATGTCAAAAGACTTGAACTTTATTTTAGTCTTTAATTAGCACATTAATATGAATTCTTGTGACTATTCATCTAGCATATTCTAGCACTATAAATAGGAGAAATTAGTCTTTGTAAAAGAACCTTTGATTAATTTGATGATATCTTCTTACTTTGTGAGTGTTCAACTCCAATTGTTCTCCAAAGACTGAGTTGGCTTATCAAGCAACCCTTGTGGCTACAATTCTATTTTTTTTTAGAACTTATCACTTGTATCCAAGTGTGGCGTTCACCATATCGAGGTTCTTATCTTTGTAGATAGTAGGTTGAGGTTTACTATTAAACGATCCTTACCATTTTTCCATCACCCTTTCAGCCTAATTGCTTTCTAAGTTTCGGGTCAGCATGAATCTATTGTGTTGGTTCACTCTTAAGCTTTAGCCTACCACCTATCATTGTTTTCCTAACCTTTTGAAACCTTTTCTTTTTAGCTTATTCTTCAACCATTTGTAAGCCTATTTTTACAAACTGTTCATCTTACCCAATTTAAACGATCGGGCAACAACACTACTCGTGACATCCATATCTGAGTTCGTATCAACAAGGAGTGATTTTTTTCAAAGTCAATGCCTTCCGCACATCACTCGCTTTTGCAAATACGCTCATTTTTTCACAATATTTTTCTTTTTCTTCTTTCTCTTTTCTTGTCTTTTTCTCATTTTCTTTTATCATTTTTCCCTCTTTTTCTCATTTTTCTTTTCTTTTGTATTTTCATTCTTTTCTTTCTCTCTCATTTGATCTACCAAAATTTTCAACTTCTTTTGGTCTTCTTAAACTTACTTCGGAGTCAACGGGGCTAGCGTCACGTTTTTTCCCAAATGCTTAAAGGTGTACCTATTAGTGTAACCATCGTGGATAACTCTTCGATCAAATTGCCATGGTCTCCCGAGCAATAAGTGACCCGCGTGCATAGGAACAACATCGCAAAGTACTTCATCCGCATATTTTCCAATGGTAAAGGATACAAGTACTTGCTTTGTTACATTTAATTCGTCGCCGTCATTGAGCCATTGGAGTTTATACGGGCTCGGGTGCTTGGTGGTCGGCAAGCCAAGTTTCTCCACCATGAGAGTGCTTGCTAAGTTGGTGCAACTCCCACCATCGATGATGACGCTATAGATTTTTTGTAATAGCCCAAAATTGGATCTAGTTGGAACAGAGGTTTTGAGACCACAAAATCCGAGATAGAAATAATTATTTTATGATTATTTTGAGATTTATGATATGATTACATGATTGTGTGAAAATTTCATGAAGAAATTCTATGCATAAAGTGCTCAATTTGAAGTTAGGGACTAAATTGAATAAGTTGCAAAACTTGCATTCTAGAAGTTTATAGTATGAAATTGCTTTGAAATATTAATTAGGAGGTCTTAAATAGTAATTTGACCAATTTCTAAGTGATGGACAAAAATTGGACATGGATGGAATTTTTGAAAGTTTAGTAAGGAAGGGCATTTTGGTCATTTGGTAATTAAAAGAAATAAAAAGGGAAAATAAAGCCATAATTGACTCATCTTTCTCATGGAGGCCGAAATTAGCATGGGGGAAGCCATGGCTAGGGTTTTCAAGCTTTCCAAGCTCAATAGTAAGTCCGTTCTAACCCCGTTTTTCAAGTTCTTTACGTTTTTGAAATCTCGGTAATTTGATTAAGCTTATTCTAGCAATAATTTAAGCTAGGGTTCATATTTGGAAAAATACCCATAGGTGAAATGTGTTCATTTTTCTGTTTTATAATAGAATATGAGGTTTTAAATTATGTTAGACAACTTGTGCTACTCGATTTTGAGTGAAAATGAGTAAAAAGGCTTAATCGATAAAAATACCTAATAGTCATAAGTATATGTTAGAGTGAGAATTTGATGTTGCCATAGAAGGGAAAAGTGATCATAAAACATAAGGATAAGGGATTAATTTTAATTCCCGAGCCTAGGGGAAAAAGTGTAAATATGCAAAAGTTTAGGGGCAAAATTGTAATTTTTCCAAAGTTTGAGTTAAGGATTGTTTTGAATAGTACATTAATTAAATAAGTAAAATATGATGTTTTAGATCCCGAAAAACGAGATTTGAACCTAGAATGAGAGAAAAATTGAAAATTGGGAAAGTTAGTAAAATGGTCGTTTTAGTATCGAGGTAAGGTCATATGTATAATAAGCATTAATTTATGCATGTTTCAATGTAAAATTTATATATTCATTATGATTTCCGAGGTGTTGAAAGTATGTAAGGTATGATAATAATCTGACAATAATCTTGTAATTTATATTTGAAAGTTAAATTTAGTGAATTAATTGAATTATATTAAATTAAATGATTATGGTGCCAAGTTTATGAATTGATTTAAAAATATGTCTATGGTACATGAAGTGCATTGAATTATCATACATAAATGTTGATACGATCGCGACCTGGAGTGCATCAAGTTCGAGCAAGGACTCAATGGTGCTGCCTCAAGGACTAATTACGCAAGCTCGAGCTAAGCAATTCAAGGAGGCCATTTCGGCCTTAGTTAATCAAGTGTGGGGCGAGGCTTTGGTTGGAGAAATAGATCGAGTTGGGACCAGCTTAATAAAGTGTCCTTGCAACATTTTGCAAACTAATTTCAGCTCAATTTCCGCTCCTTGAACCCGTTCCAACTAAATTGAACTTTTATTTATTTCTTTTAGCTTTGCATTTAGTTTGCATTTTAATACTTGCATTTAAGCCTCTTAGTTTAATAAATGAGTTGCTGGTCATTAATACAACTCATCTTAGTTTAATTAAATGAGTTTATTTGATGAATTTAATTTAATGAGTTGCTTCTTTAATTAATCTAGTTACTAGGTTAATTTATTGTTGCATGAGTTAAAGTTCATTAAATACTTCTTTTAATTAACTAGTTGTTGGAATAAATGATACAGAAGTGTGTGTTCATTTATTTACGTAGTTGTTAATTTGTTTAAAGCTTAATAATTGAATAAATGTGACGGTTACATATGTTTTAATTGCAGGTGACTTTTCAATTCACAAAGGCTGTTACGCATTCAATAAAGGAGACTTTTCAAGTTATTTTGGTTACAAAAGAGGGGGCTATTATAAAGGAAGCATTAAGCATCATTAAAAGAGAGTTTAAAGGAGCATTTCATGTCCTTTAAAATCTGGTAGCAGCTTGTTCAAATACCCCAACATTTTTTTTGCTACTTAATGGACAATTTATGCATTGCAAATTTCATTAAAGTGGCTGGAGTCTATTTAACTAGCCAAAGGGAAAATCAAGAGTCATTTTTCAAGCCTTTAAGGACATTAATTCAGCTAGTTGAAGAGAGGAGTTATTGACTCTAGAATTTCAAAAGTCTTTAATTTATAATTAGCCCTTTAATAGCACTTTACTATGTGACCATTCGGCTAGCTCATTTTAGCCTTATAAATTCTTGTAACCAAGCCTTTTGGAAGACTACTTTTTGGACATTTTTGTTAATGATATTCTGCCAAATTTGTGAGGCAAACTTTTCTCTGTTTTCGTTCAAAGATTTGTTGGCTACCTAGTGTTCTAGTTGTGTCATCCATTTTCTTTGTTGAAAACCGAACTAATCACTACTCGTAGTGTGGCGTTCAAACATACCAAGTTGCTAAGTAGCGGGTCGAGGTTCTCATATTCTCCATCCGACCACCTTGAAAACTTATAAACATTTGGTTCAATATTTTCTAATATTGGTTCGTGTTTGTTTTTGAGATCATTTTCATTTCCATTCCATTCCATTCCATCTTTTCGTTTCATTATAACCAAACCTACAAAAACTTTATATCCATAAACCCATATACATAAACTTCATATCCATAAACCCATCTTTGAATCCTTTTACATAGCTTCCGCCATTATTTACGTTAAAACATCCTTTTGAACAAATCGAACCCTATTCCTTCGTAGACGATCGGGCAAACTCACATACGACTCGACTCACCCCGAGGCGGATCGTATCAAATGTGATTTCTATGATTATGGATATTCTGGGAAATTGTAAGTTCATATGATTTTTAACAAGGCAATGTGTAATTTAATGTTATTGCCTTGATATTAAATGAGATGTAAGTTTATATGTAAGTAATACATCAATATTACTTGTATTATGATATTTTATAATAATATTGGAAATATGTTTGTGGATAATTACTTGATTGGTGAAATTGTTGGAAAAGAGAGAGAAATCCCGGTTGAACCTCGGAAAGATTGGATGATACCGATAGTATGTAGCGAGGTCACATGTATGGTGCTGAGTGCACATCATGTGTACAAGAGAGCTACAAGACATTATGATGTAGCTAGGTCGCATGGGTGATACTATGTGTACACCATGTAGACAAGAGAGCTACGAGATAAATTGGCTAGGTCACATGGGTGGTACTGAGTGTTCACCATGTGTACAAGAGAGCCGAACTATATGATGGGTGGAGCTATGTGCTAAAACCACCAAGTATCGAGGATTGATCCGAAGTGTTCAACGAGAGACTCTCTATGTATTGCTTTGTGAGTTTTGTGATGAATAAGTGCAGGAACTTGATTATGTGAATGATGTGTTCATTAAGTGACCAGGATGTGGTGAGGTTATAAACAAGTAAGTTATACATGAGGATGATTTTATGGTGACCTTGCGATCATGGGCCTATACTTGTGATGTATGAAATGTGGTGAAAATGATTTGTGATATGTATGTTAAAATGAGGTTAATACAAAGAAAGTGTGAAAGAGTGAATTAGCAATAAAACTGTTTTGGACAGTAGCAGTGACTTGATTTTGAAAAATCACCAGAAATAATAGAAATTGAATCAGAGACTGAATGAGATATCAGATTAAATCTTAATGAGTATATTTTCATATAAAAGAAATAGAGAAAGAAAAGGAGTTCTATATTTTTAGATATTTATGTGTTTGTGAGACTAGTTTAGAATGATTATGTGATCCCCTGTTCTGACTTTGGAAAATCACAAAAATTTGGATAAAAATAATTAGAGGCTTAAAATTATATTTTTAAAATCCATAATGAGTCTATTTTCAAGATAAATCAACAATAACATTATCCGAGTTTTGTACTGTGAGATAATTAATTTTTAGTGAAGAGAGGTCAGAATTATCAGAAAGTGAAATAGGGGAAATTTTAATAAATAAACTGTACTAATTGGCTAAACCAAAAATTATGAAAATTTTATGGTGGAAAGATATGTGAGTCTAGTTTCAGGGGAAATTTACAGATCTTAATTTGGAGCTCTGTAGCTCGAATTATAAATAAGTAAGTGACTATGACTCATGTGGATAGTTTGATGTGAGCATTTATTAGTAAATTGTGAAATCGTACTTACAAGAATGCTATATACATTAAGGATGTGGAATGGAGAGGAGGAGGAGGAAAATAAATATATGTGGAATACATGGAAACTATGGTATATGAAATATTGATATAATGAAATAAATGATATGTGTTTATAAGAAAACAGAAAGAGAATGATATGTATCATGACATGTATATATATATATATGACTAGTCTCAATGTAATGCTTGTTGGGTATGGAGTTGAATTGAAATGTTTCAGGCAAACATGTTATTTGTGCATCTGAATTGTGGTATTTTATAAAGATATGATCTAGTTTTAAATATGAATGCTTGATGATTAAGCTGAAGATCTTTGGTAAGATGATAATCTTGGTATAAATGTATAAGTGGTACTATAATAAACAAGGTAAAATGAGTATGAGAGACACATGTATGATGACATACAAATGCTATGTTTGTGGTTTAATTGAGAATATTTAATCATTAATGCTTTTGATTTTGTATAAGTGTGTAAGAGATTAAGGTTGACCAAAGCTTGGAAAATAGCCTAGGTATATTCCACACAGGCAGAGACACGACCATTTGTCTCAGCCGTGTACGAAACACGACTTTGGGACACGGGCGTATAGAGCCTTAAAGGATGAAATTTCCAATATTTTCGTAAGTTCTCGGTTTAGTCCCGAATCCTTTCTAAAGTATGTTTTGGGCTTCGTAGACTCAAATAAGGGACTATGTGTAAGTGAATGAACGTTTTGAAATATGAATGAAATTTTATGGCCCGTATTTTAGTTTAATGTTTGTATGTTTGTCTGGTAACGCCTCGTACCTTATCCTGGCCTCGGGTACGGGTAAGGGGTGTCACATTTTTCCTTGGACTTGGCACTGGGTATGGAAGATGTTTTCTCTTTGTTGCTCGTCTTCCACACTTTGGAGACTAAGGCTTCGGTTTACAACAAGAAGCTCACCATCTACATCATGTTTTACTTCTTCCTTCTCGTTGGATGTTGGATCAGATTCATTTTCAGCTTCATCCTTCGACTCGATCTCGCCATTCGTACCCACCACCATAGTGCTTAGATTTGGACACTGACTTGCAATATGGCCCTTTCCAAGGCATTTTAAGCATTGATGTCCCTCGAACGGTTGAAGGAACTTTCGACTGCTTACCTTTGCTAGATTCGGCCAAAGGCTTGGTTGTTTTAGTTGGCAATGTTGTCTCTTTGGCTCATTTCGTTGGAGTGCTTTTGCCAATGCCTTGGCTCCATTTCGAAGTGTTCGCGGTAGAGTAGCCTCGAACAGTGCCTTTACGCTTCAATTGCTTTTCTACTTTGAGGGCCATGTGCACCATTTTCACCACCTCGACGTAGTGTTGTAACTCTACAATATTAGCAATGTCTTGATTGAGACCGGCTAGAAAACGTGCCATCATTACCTCGCAGTCTTCGTGCACATTCACGAGAATCATTGCGATTTCCATCTCTTTGAAATAATCTTAACACTCTTTGATCCTTGAGTGAGATTTTGGAGTTTTTGATGAAGCTCCTAGTGGTAGTAAGATGGAATAAATCGTCGTCGCATCACCGCCTTCATTTTGGCCCAAGTACAAATCAGGGGTTCTCCGTTCCTTCTATGGCTTGTAGTTAATTGGTCCCACCATATCATCATGTAGTTGGAGAATTCAATCGCTGCCAACTTGACCTTTTTGGTCTCGGAATAATTATGGCATTCGAACACTAACTCTATTTTTTTCTCCCACTCGAGATAAGCTTCCGGGTCCAATTTGCCTTGAAATGGTGGAATAGACATCTTGATATTCTTTAAGTCATCATCCACTCGTCCACGCTCCCTTTGGCCTCGGTGATTTGACCTCTCCTCCTATAACTTATATTAGAGCCTTGATCACTTTCGGGCTCACTTGGTTCAGAAATCTCATCGTCTTGTTCTCATCATCGGCCTCGATTCCGTGGTGGACTTGGAGGAGTCCTCTCTTGTCGGCCTCTACCTTCCATGAGATCAAGCTTTTCTTGAATTGGCTCTAACTTTCTATCAAACAAATGTTCGACCTTGCATAGTAAGGCTTGTTGATGTAAGCACGCCCGGGGCATCCTCGAATACAAATCAAGAACTAATCAAGCTTCCAAAAGGCCCCATGACTTGAGCTCGAACCAAGCAATTTCAAGACCCTATATCAGCCTTGGTGATGCTCATTTTAGAAGAGAACAAGGCCCTAGACGTTGGAGAAGCTACGGACACTCTTTTGAAGACCCAATGCACTCTTTTGCAAGCCGACTTTAGCTCCTCTCCAGCTCCCCCAGCTCAATTCAGCTCCAACCAGCTCACTTGAGCTCGTTTTAGCTCTTTTGAGCTCGATTTTAGCTTGTTTCAGCTCATTTCTTTTCCTTTACAATAAACTAATTTTAAATTTTTTTTAATTAAATTTTCTACAGCTCATGCCGATTTCCCTAGCTCAAATTAGTCCAATAAGTATTTTTGATTATTTGAGCTAGCCGAATTTAATATGCTAGTTGGATTTTAATTAATATGTCCGAATTTAGTTAAGTTGTCTAGTTGTTGTTTAAATTATGATTATATGAATAATTATATTTTATTTAATTATGTTTTTATTTCTTTGTAGGTTCAGCCGAATGTGGAGGTACATTAATGGCTAGGTGCATATACGGGTTTGTTTATTGAATGAGAAGGTTCATGTATGTTTCGGTTCAATGCTTGGAGGAATTATATTCATGTACATGCAGGATTAATCTCAGGCATTGGATTATGAAGAATACATCTCCTTTGGACGGCACACATGCATGGATGAAGAATAATTAATGCAAGTTCATGTATGGCCAAATTCAAGCTCCCTTCCAAGTTCCATGAATAGCCAAATGTATGTGGGAGGACCTTTGGAGTTTCTATGCACCTATTCGGCCAAGAGACACCTCTTGGAAGCTACATGCATCCCATGGATGAACCTAGACAATCTATTTAGCTTCCAAAGCTTCACATACATTCAAGTACTTTTGCTTATACATGAAGCTGTCCAATACACTCCCATCAGCCGAATCAAGACTTAGCTAATTAATGTTTTCATCCTAGAACATTCTAATTAGTTCATGGCCGAATTTGCTTAGTCTTTAAGCTAGCTAATTTGTCCATTTGGCTACTATATCTATAAATAGTTTGTTTATTTCATAGTAAAATGACTTTTGCCAATTTGTTAATGAACATTGTTCTTGTGAGGTTGCTTCCTCTCATATCTCGTACAAGTGTTGAAAGACTTATCTAGTTTGTGCTAGTGGTGTCAATCAACCTTGTTTGAACTTATCACCATTCTTGGTGTGGCGTTCACTTATCTTCTATCCATCTTTCCACCTTAACAATATAGGAACCGGGGTGACACTTTTTAGTGTTGAATCATTCCTGACGTTAAGTTTGATAATCCATCCCCACTTTCCCAAATTTCTTTCTTTCATCACCAAAACCGAACCACCTTTCCAACAACCATCTTTACTGCCCTTAACCGAACCTATCATTAATCTTACACCCATTTGAAACCTTCCGCTTGTTCAAACCTATTCTTTCAATTCTATTTCTGAGACCGAGGCACGAACGACTCTTCTCATCTACGATCGGGCAACTACGTGAATTCGAGTCAATCACCCGAGCCAGATCACATCACTTGTAAATTTAAGTCCGATACATTTCGAACTGGTTGTCTTTCCTCCACGTTGCATTCCATGCTTAAGAACTTTTTTTTTAAATCCTCACCACAAAATCTCACGATTCACTTGGAAAGAAAGAGATAGGGACACTCTCACTCGTGTTTGCACTCTTTTTGGCTTTTACCTCCTCTCAAATACGTTCACACACTCGTGCCTTTTTTCACTCGTTCTTCTCTCGTGATTTCGTAGAAAGACTTGCTGAGGCTTTATCAATGTCTTGGGGCCGGCTTCAAATGGTTTGCAATGGTAATGATGATTAGGAGTAAGGTGGGCTAAAAGAAAAATAGGGGTTTGAATGTGGCGTATAGGGTAGCTAATGTGAGTAAAAGAAGAACTTTGTTGATTGGGAATACAAGAGAGAAATAAAAACAACTTTCTATCACTTTCTTTTTTTTTTATACAATAATTTCGAAACTTTCTTCTTTTTTTTTTTCAATTACAAAGATGAGTACAGATTGAATACTTTGATAATTTTTTTCATGAACCTATTCTAGGTCTCTGAATGTCCGTACTTCTCATTTTAAGTATCTTTGATACCAAATAATATGATCTCGCCTCGTTTTAGTGAGTTGAGTCTTGTCAATGCTTGATCTTCTAACAAAGAAGTGTTGTTCGCCTTGAGAAGCTTGGATGGAATTAGGCTTAGTTTGGGATTGAGAATAAATATGGGTTCAAAATGGTTAAGTTTGGATAGTTGTAGGTTCGGCTAACAAGAAATAAAGTATAGATGATGGCTTGTTCAATTAGGTTGGTATTTGTGGATGGATGGAAAAAAATAGTCTCAAGACGCAAGGGTGAACCAACACTAAATAGAAGTGCTGACCCGACATTTATAATGTCTTAAGGTGAATAGAGATGATGAATGAAAGAACCTTGACCTGGTACCTAATTAGGCAAGAACCAAAGGTATAAAATTGGAGAACGCCACACTTGGTTAAAAGTGATAAGTTCGGGATAAGAAAGACATTGGTTGATGCCACTGACAACAGATAAGCCAACTAAGTCTTAAAATGAAATTTTGAGAGAAGCAAAAATCTCACAAAAATGATAGAATTTCATTCCAGATTCAAAAAGTTCTTAAACAAATAAAATGAGCTCATATTTATAGTGTCTACAAGGTTAGCTGACTAGGCAAAAACATGAGCTGAATGGTCACTTAATTTAGCCTTTAAATGAGCTGAAAATTCTAAAATTTTTTCAAGAAACTTCCAGGATGCTTCTCCACCTATTTGGAATGCCATTGGACAGCTTCTAGATGAAGTTGGTTCAGTTGGAATGTATTTGAAGCAATTGGAACTAGATGTTCTTGTCTAGGTTTGGCCTAGGTAATGCATGAGATGCCTTGGGTTGCCAAAAGGTTACTTGCTTAAATGGGCTGCCTAGATTACTCCAAAAGACTTGTAGTGTGAACGGAGCAAGTGAGCAGCCACTTTGAGTATGAACACTCAAAACCGATCAACCTTTAGGTGTGAAAAGGATTTCCAGCAATATGAACTCATTTAAGCAAGCTTAGGCAAGAGGAACTAGTAGCTTTGAAGAAGAATAGTCAGCTCACTCTTAGCTCTTGCATTCATTGAACATCTACTTGGGGGATAGCAATAATCAACACACCATTTTTATGGCCGGCCATGCATGTACATTCAACAATTAAATTCGGCCAAAGTCAATGTTAAGACAAATTAAATTCGGTAGCCATATACACATTTAACTCATGTAATAAACTAAGAAAAATTGAAAACATGCTGGAACTAAGACATATTAAATCTGACTACACTAAAAAATAAGAAATAAATTTGACCTAAATTACACAACTTAAATAGTTAATTAGACGCATTAATTTGCTGTAGCATGACACATTAAATTCATGTTCTGAAGTTAGACAAATTAAATACTTTAATATTTATTTGAGCTAAAAATAATAATATACAATTTATTTAATTAATTAAATGCAAAGTTGGAAAAATAAAAAATGAGCTCAATTGAGTTGGAACGAGCTGGCCTAAATTCATGGAGATGGAATTGAGCTAAAATCAGTTTGCAATATGTTGCAAGGACACTTTATTGAGCTGGTCCAAGCTCATTCTATTTCACCAGCCAAAGCCTCATCCCACACTTGGTTGACTAAGGCCTCATCCCACACTTGGTTGACTAAGGCCGAAATGGCCTCCTTGAATTGCTTGGCTCGAACCCATGTAATTGGTCCTTGGGGCAGCACCATTGGGTCCTTGCTCGAGCTTGATGCACTTCGGGGTGCGATCATATCAACCTTTGCAGAATATATGAAAATTGATATTTGGGAGATTTCCAAATCCCTTTGTTCTCTTGGGACTGACTTGACTTATCAAGCATAGCTTGTGGCGTCATTTCCTTTCCATTGTTAACTGAACTTATCACTTTCAAGTGTGGCTTTCATAAATCTTTGGTTCCTATCATTTTTTATAGCAGGTCAAGGTCCTTTGCTATTTTCTTAAATCGTAAATCATCTAAGAACCATTTTGAGACTTGGGTCAACAATCCAATATTGTTGGTTCATTCTCGATCTTAGCCAAATTATCCTTTATTTATTTACCCATTTTACCTACTACCATTGTTTGAAGCCATTTATTCTATTTTGTTTCAATTAACCTGAAACGAAACTATCCTTACTCAAAAATCACAATTGGGCAACAAATAGACATCACCAAAATGAGTTCATATCATTTGGTATCAAAGCTAGCAAATTTGGAGTAAGAATTGATGTCTCGGCATTACGGTATTGTAGTTCATTCAAAAAATTCAATTTTTTAAAAAAAAATTAGTCTCCATTCAAATTCAAGGAGTGGAGAATAAATTTTGTAAGTGAAAAAAATTTGTGAAAAAAAAAAGAGAAGTTAGTTTCTGTTGAAGGATTGTAATTCATTTGCAACCAGGATTCATTACTCTACCTTTACTACCATTCAGCCACACTTACTTCAATTTTATTTTGTTTCTAGCCTACCCTTTTGTCCCAAAATCTTTCCCTACCCTTACATAAAATTTTGAAGCCGAGTCCACAACGATTTTTGATTTGTCTCAGTAGTCCATTGAGAACTTGGAAAGGTGATTCGAGTGGTAAAAGCCAAGAGATTTGTGAGAGAAATCGAGTGAATAAAAAGCCTTATATCAAGTGCAAACACGAGTGTAAGTGCTAAATTATTTCCTTTCTTTGCGAGTGAATAGTGAGGTTTGAAGTGAGGTTCAAATAAAATGTCTCTAAGTTTCGAAAAAAAAGTTGTTGCTGTTGGTGGTTGGTTCAATCCAACATACCAAGAGTCCAATCAAAGCGAAAGGGACGCGTTCATAGAAACCGAGGCTTTAGAGAGCATGAACATATTGATGGAGATTTGAAGAATCACAAGTTAGCCATTCCACTGTTTCAAGTTTGATCCAACCCGGTATACCTTGAATGGGAAAAGAAGGTAGAATTGGTTTTTGAGTACCACAACTACTCGAAAAGTAAGAAAGTGAGGCTTATGGTGAACAGTTTCTCCGATTATGCCATGACTTGGTGGGATCAATTCTCCACGAGTCAAAGATGAAATAGAGAGTGCCCAATATGAACCTGGTTTGAAATGAAAGATGTGATGTGCAAGTGTTTCCTTCCATCTTCCTACCATCGGGAGCAAATTTCTTTAAGCAAAAGGATGAAAATGAAATCGTCAAAGAGTTTAATGTCCAACGACTATGTGAGAAAAGACTTCTATCGAGATTCCTATTCAACAAGGACTTCAAGATAAAATAACTCAAGCTTCGAGTTTGAAACCTATTATGGTGGCAAGTGAGAAGATTCAAGCAATTCGGCATACATCAAGGTATTCATCCATGAAGAGTCAATCTCGAAGAGATGATCTTCTTTTATATGAAGACCTTTTCTCTTATTCTCAACAAAAGGCTTCTCATTTTGATGATTTCTTCTTGTTATCTTCCTTTTGTGATACGAGCACGCCCCGCGAACTTCATCGAACAAGCCTGTCAAGCCGAGCATTGACATGTTGGCAAGCTAATCCAAGCTCGTTTCCAGCTCCACGAGCTCCATCCAGCTTATTCGAGCTCAATCCATCTTGCCTGAGCTAAACCGATGATACGAGCACGCCCCGCGAACTTCATCGAACAAGCCTATCAAGCCGAGCATTGACATGTTGGCAAGCTAATCCAAGCTCTTTTCCAGCTCCACGAGCTCCGTCTAGCTCAAATCCAGCTTATTCGAGCTCAATCCAACTTGCCTGAGCTAAACTGAGCTCACTCCTAGCTCATATTCAGCTCACGAGCTAAACCTTAGCTCAGCTTCAGCTTAGGAGTTTAATCCCAGCTCAACTTTAGCTCACGAGCTAAAGCTTAGCTCATTTTAATTTAACTCGATTTTTTCTTTAATGCATTAAATAAAATTTGCACATATTTATTTAAGCATTAAACTTGTCTTATATTAATATTTGTATTAATATGTCATAGATATCACATAACTTAAATGTGTTCACATTGTGCTGAATTTATATGTGTTCATGAGATGTCTTAATGACTTGTTTATTTCATGTAGGTACATCCCTTTGGACGACAATCAAGAGGCATATGCATGTTCATGATGGTCATTCATGTATTTGAAGATTTATGAATCAAATTAATGATGGAACATGCATTGGACGGTTCATGTATTGATCATGTGTTCACATTTGATGACTCTTCAGTGGATGGTGTTCACACCCAAAAAGGCTAATGAGCTCTCCACATTAATTCCAGCACTTTTGGCCAAGCATCACCAATTTATGGCTCAATTATTAGCCTTGGCCGAATCTAGCCTTTGCTCCAAAGGTCTTGTTCACACATTGTTCATTCACCTCCCATTCCTTAGCCATAAAGGTGACTATTTGGATGAAGGTGCAGCCGAACATGGACAAGCTTATTAAGTGTTAATTTTCTAGAATTTTCAAGAACATACAAGGCTTATCTTACTTTGTTCATAAGTTATGAATTTGCCTTTTAATTTGGATTTGTAAGGCCTATAAATTGACCATTTGCATTGTGTAAGGGACTTTTTGCCAAAATTTTTATTGAATTTAATCTTGTGAGAATTTTCTTCTCTAAACTTTGTTTGAGACTTTGTTGACTTATCTACCTAGTAGTGGCGTCAACCCTATTTTGTTCACCCATATACCGAGGTTCCTACTTTGTTAAGTAGTGGGTCGAGGTTCTATCATTTTCATTTTTGCCTTGAAAGCCTATAAGCATTTGGGTCGATATTTTCTAATATTGGTTCGTGCTTGCTTTTGAGTTCCTTCTTTGCATTCTTTCATTTACTTTAAATCGAACCTTAATATTCATATTTGAACCCCTTTATTTGAACCCCTTGAATAGCTTCTGCATAATTTATTTAGAAACATCTTTTTTGAACAAACCGAACGATACTTTCTCGTAGACGATCGGGCAAACTCGCATACGACACGACTCTCCCCGAGGCGGTTCGTATCATTTGGTATCAGAGCTACTAAAACGAGAAGATCGTTTGACGAAATAATTCTGGGCTAGTCCAAGTGAACGCAAGTAAGTAGGATCCAGAAAAAAAAAGAGTATAGAAAAAAAATTCGTATACCGAAGTTTTATTATTTTGATTAGTTAGCTACTGTTGCTATAAAAATAAAAATCTACGCAGCCGAAGAAAAAAAAATCTTGTACAAAAAGTGTTTTATTGTATTTAGTTTGTCAATATAGTACAAAAAAAAAGTTATACAAGTCAAAAAAAATTCAAAAAAAAATTCAAAAAAAAATTTGAAAAGAAAAAAACTGAAAAAAAAGTGTTTAATGCAATTCGATTGTTGTTCGAATGTCAAAGCCCTTGGTTTGATATTGTTCCTGATTCATCTTTTATTCTAATCTCATCCACGCCACACTTTTTTTTTTACCCAATTTCCTTTTCTTTTAGCCAACCTGTAACCCCTCATATGTTATCCTTTGTAAAACCATTTGAAACTGACCCACAATACTAGAGATCAAGTCATACTAAGTCTGTTACAAGGTTATAAGAGGAGAAAGGAGCGGAAAAGGCATGAGAGAGTGAGATCATTCGAGTGGAGGTAAAAGCCAAACGAGTGTAAACACGAGCGAGAGTGACACCTTTTTCTTCTTCTTCTTTCCGAGCGAAATTGTAAGGTTTGTGGTGAGGTACTTAATTTTTTTTATTTTGTTTTGTGATCTAACATTTTTTTTTGCAACAAAAATCATGTTACGCGAAGAGTTCACCGAATCGGAATACCAATACTTGGTGCAAGAAATGCGAAGAATGGCGACTAAACAAGACCAAAGTGATCGAGTTTCTTCAAGTCGTAAAACAGAACCAAGAACCCCACGGAGATATACCCCCGACTACTACCTGAAAAAAAGTTCCAATCGTGACTCCTTTTCGCCATCTACATCGAGACAAAGAGATTCATACTATGACTCATATTCATCAATGAATTCGAGAAGTGACTTCGATCAAAAGTCCTTTTCATCAAGAAATTCGAGAAGACGAGAAGCCGGTTACGATTTTGATTCGTTCCAAGATGGCGTTCGAAGAGAAAGACATACTCCTACTAGATCTTCAAAGAAATCTTACTCGGAGTATTCTTCACAAAGTTTTGATTGTGAATCATATGCAAATAGTTCTTTATCTTTCGAACAAGATTTGTATTCTCATCATTCTTTTGTACATTCTTGTAAAGAGAAAACAAAGAAAAGAAAAGAAAAAGCAAAAGAAGAAAAAGAAAATGAAATAAAAAGAAAAGAGAGGCAAGAGGCAAGTAAGAGAGAAAATGAGTGAATCTTGAGAGAACTTGAAAAAGCCTTTGAAAAGAAAAAAGAAAATGAGATTGAAAAAGAGAACGAAAAGAAATTTGAGAGTGAAAAAGAAGATGAAAAAGAAATTGAAACAAAAGAAACGAGTGATTCAGAAGAAAAAGAATCGAGTGAGAAAACAAGTGAGCAAGTGAGGATTATTTCTACTAACCCACCTATTCGATCTTCTTGTGAATTAACTTTTCAGGTTCCTAGAAGTTTGTGCGACCAATTCCATCTACATTACCTTCCAAACGAGAGGTGTTTTAGGTTGTTCGAAAAAGGTAAGTTCGCGAATGACTACCACCCACTTGCGATCAAAGGTAAGGAAGGTAAGGATTCTTTGTTTATCGAATCAAAGTCACTTGATTTGGATAATTTTTGTTCACTTACTATATTGTTAACGAATTTGTTTTAAAAGGTGCCATATACAGCTTTTCTTATGACGATTACTACATTGGCAAATTTGTTGACAACATTGGATTAGTTTTCTCTAAGCAAATTTTGAACATGTTTGATCAAAGTCTGTCACGTAAAAATTCTCATGTGTTTGACCCTGCAAAATTTTTAAACTCATGTGTTAAATCTTTATGTTTAAATATGCCTGCTCAATTGATTTGTGATAAATCTACCTATTTGAAAAGTTGCATGTTCGTTAAAAATTCTTTGTTTGGCATCCATGTTAAAAGATCTTCACATGATATGTGCAATTGTGTTCTTCATGAACAATCTTTGAGTTTTTGTGCAAAATTTCCATGTAGTGATTTGTATTTCCGATTAATACTCGTGAAGTATAAACCTTTGCATTTTGGTATGTTCGGTTTTGTCAAATCAACATGTGTGTTTAAACTAGTGAAATATAATTCGTGTAGTGAGTTGATTATATCTTTTTCTAATATGTTGCTTGTTGGAATTCCTAAACAAGTTCGTGTGTTCAAGCCTGGTATTTGCTACATGAATTCATTTTATGGAAACATTAAGCACTTTGCATCATTTGCAATCAAAATATGTTTGTTTGATGTTCAAACTTTTTGATAAGAAGGTGAAATTCAATGATTTGGGTTTCAATTTTGATTCATTTATTAATCACCTTGTTTGGCCACATCTGAAATTTTCGTTTCATTTCGAGAAGGTAAGACCAACCTATGTTTTTGGAATTGAATCAAATTTCCATGGTAACTTTCCTTTTCCATTTAAGTCCATAGTTTTCGATAATACTAACCAGCCTTATTTTTGTGAATTCCACCCCCTGAGGAGCAAGACATGTCATGGTGCGTCACCACCTATTCAAATTTATTGGAGTAATAGGTTTATCTTACGTTATCTATCCAAAGAGAGAAGATTCATTTTGACCGAGAAAGGTAAACCCAATCCTCAATTGTCTTCTCTTCATATGTCAAGGTAAGTCATCTGAAAATTTTCAAATATCTTTGCTCAATTCGATTGAAGTTGAAAATTCCATTGATTGGTTGTTTGGAAATTATTTATACTTTGATGTGATGGATTTTTCCTTTTGGCATTGTGATGATGTGATTATTATGTTGGAATTTGGAGACTCCCCTCATGTTGTTCAAAAACGAAAGGAAGAGTTAGCATACCTTTGGCCATGGCATACCTTGCATGAGCAAGACAAAGGACCAAATGAGTTGCTATATTCGATTAAAGAAATTAAAAGGTTTTGGATGAGGAATAATGTGTTTAAGTGCCTGCCATCATTTTCAACCAATTATCCCTTGATCCAACTTAGTTTTCATGTTTGCAACGATGGTCTAACAAAACTCTTCGATAAATTTACGTATGCTTGCTTTGACCAATTGAGATTTTTGGCATATGTTCGATTGAATGAATTTTTTATGAACTATCGAACAAATTTGAATCTGACTCCTTTGAGTTTCTTTTTACTGGCTGTGGTAAGAATTTTTCAAGTTTGTGTGACATCTTCCATTCCATTTGATCGAGGAAAGCCGTGCATGAGTCAAAGTTCTCCCATGGACAAACAGCTCGACTTGAGGACAAGTCGCCTAAAAGAGGGGGGGATGATACGAGCACGCCCCACGAACTTCATCGAACAAGCCTGTCAAGTCGAGCATTGACATGTTGGCAAGCTAATCCAAGCTCGTTTCCAGCTCCACGAGCTCCGTCCAGCTCAAATCCAGCTTATTCAAGCTCAATCCAACTTGCCTGAGCTAAACTGAGCTCACTCCTAGCTCATATTCAGCTCACGAGCTAAACCTTAGCTCAGCTTTAGCTTAGGAGTTTAATCCCAGCTCAACTTTAGCTCACAAGCTAAAGCTTAGCTCATTTTAGTTTAACTCGATTTTTTCTTTAATGCATTAAATAAAATTTGCACATATTTATTTAAGCATTAAACTTGTCTTATATTAATATTTGTATTAATATGTCATAGATATCACATAACTTAAATGTGTTCACATTGTGCTAAATTTATGTGTGTTTATGAGATGTCTTAATGACTTGTTTATTTCATGTAGGTACATCCCTTTGGACGGCAATCAAGAGGCATATGCATGTTCATGATGGTCATTCATGTATTTGAAGATTCATGAATCAAATTAATGATGGAACATGCATTGGACGGTTCATGTATTGATCATGTGTTCACATTTGATGACTCTTCAATGGATGGTGTTCACACCCAAAAAGGCTAATGAGCTCTCCACATTAATTCCAGCACTTTTGGCCAAGCATCACCAATTTATGGCTCACTTATTAGCCTTAGTCGAATCTAGCCTTTGCTCCAAAGGTCTTGTTCACACATTGTTCATTCACCTCCCATTCCTTAGCCATAAAGGTGACTATTTGGATGAAGGTGCAGCCGAACATGGACAAGCTTATTAGGTGTTAATTTTCTAGAATTTTCAAGAACATTCAAGGCTTATCTTACTTTGTTCATAAGTTATGAATTTGCCTTTTTGGCTGGATTTGTAAGGCCTATAAATTCGGCCATTTGCATTGTGTAAGGGACTTTTTGCCAAAATTTTTATTGAATTTAATCTTGTGAGAATTTTCTTCTCTAAACTTTGTTTGAGACTTTGTTGACTTATCTACCTAATAGTGGTGTCAACCCTATTTCGTTCACCCATATACCAAGGTTCCTACTTTGTTAAGTAGTGGGTCAAGGTTCTATCATTTTCATTTTCGCCTTGAAAGCCTATAAGCATTTGGGTCGATATTTTCTAATATTGGTTCGTGCTTGCTTTTGAGTTCCTTCTTTCCATTCTTTCATTTACTTTAAACTGAACCTTAATATTCATATTTTAACCCCTTCATTTGAACCCCTTGAATAGCTTCCGCATAATTTATTTAGAAACATCTTTTTTGAACAAACCGAACGATACTTTCTCGTAGACGATCGGGCAAACTTGCATACGACTCGACTCTCCCCGAGGCGGTTCTTATCATTTTGTAATGAAACCCAAAAAAACATGTGAAAAAGAAAAAAAGGATGAAAGAAAGCAAAAGGAAAAAGAGATCGAAAGAGAACAAAAAGAGATTGAGAGTGAAAAAGAAAGTGAAAAAGAAAAAGAGAGTGAGAGTGAGAGAATGCAAAAAGAGATCGAGAATGTGAAAAAAAATGAATGAAAAAGATGAAAGTGAGCAAGAACATGTGAGCAATGTTTTTACTAACCAATATGTGAATATTTCTCGTGTTTTTTCTTTTTAGGTTTTTGAAGATTCGATTAACAAGTTTCAGCTTCATTACCTTCCCGACGAGAGGTGATTTTGATTGATTGAGAAAGGTAAGATTGCAAATGACCTTAGTCCACTTAAAGGTAAGCCAAGTAAAGGTTCTACCGTATTTAAATCTTTCCAACCTCACTTGATTCTTGATGACCTTATTTTAATAGTGGTTTGAAGAGTCTTATTATTGATGAGTATTGCATTGACGAGTTTGTTGATGTAGTAAGAATGAATGAACACAAACAAAATTTGATTTCGTGTGGTAAAGAGCTGACATCTAAAATGCCTAAACTATTTGTTTGTGTTGATAATGTGAATTCTTTAATATGTTGTGCAAAAACCACATGTGATGTGATTCAGCTCGGTTGAATGAGTCGAGTCTATGTAAGTTGCCCAATCGCCAACGAGAAGGGTCATTCACAAAATTGTCGATTTGTTTGAATTAGTTTAGGAGGCTGAATGTTAATGAAATAGGGTTTAAAGTTGGCTAAGTATATGGTAGGTTCGGTTAGAGAGAAACAAAGGTAAAAGATATGTGGATGACTCTGTTTAGGATAATAGGTTAAATAAAGGAAGAAGATGGAAATGGAAAATGAACTTAAACTTCAGGAGAGATTCAACACTATGATGAGTGTCACCCCAATTCCTATATTGTTGAAGGTGGGATAAATGAGTGGTTACTGGATAGGAGAATGCCACACCAAGTGATGGTGATAAGTTCTGAAAACAAGTTCGGTTGATGCCACTAGCAAGCTTGATAAGTCGCTTGAGAAACCTCACAGAATCAAAGTTTCATTAACAAAATTTCAAAAGTTCCCTACAAGTTGAAATAGCAAACTATTTATAGGTATTACAAGGGATAGTCGAACAGGCTCTTAAGGTAGCTAAATGGTTAGCTGAAAATTCCAGAAATATTTAGGAAGATTCCTTGAAGTTTCTTGTGCATGGAGAACATCAAAGGCTACTTCTAGATGCCTCTAATCAACTAGACATTAATGGAGTTGAATGGTGATCTAGAGGGTCTTAGTTAGATTCGGCCAAGAGGGTGTGAATGCTTTAATGGAGCTGTCTTGATCAGCTGAGTAGTCTTAGAACTTAATTAGGAGCTTAGAGATTGTAAAAGGCATTGGAAGTGTGAACCAAATTCAAACAGCCCCTTGTGTGTGTGAAAGCACAAAACCAAATAGCCTTAAAGTGTGCATGGAATTTTCCAGCAAGTGTGAAAGCTTTCATAGCTTCTTTGGAAAGCTGATCGGTCAACTTGGGGAAATAAATCAGTAGCTTTGAAGAAAGGAAATATCAGTTCCCTTGGCCCTTGGCATACACGAAAAGTTGCTTGGAAAAGATGAACCATCAGCACACCATATTCATGTTGTCCATTGTACATGGCTGGACCTAATAAATCAGCAAAATTAATTAGCTTAAGACACATTAATTTCAGCAGCCCAAGACACATTAAAACAAGTAATAACTAGGACATATTAAACACAAATAATAAATTAAGACACAACATAAATTCAGCTGTAGTTTAGAGAAATTAAAAGCATGTAGAAATCTGGACACATTAAATTCTACTAGCTCAAATATGTAAAAACAATTTAATGAGCTGACTTGAGTTAGGGAATTCAGACATGAGCTGTGACAAATTGAATTAAAATAAAACTAATACTTATTTTATTAAAATAATAAAAGAAGTAAGATGGAGAGAAACTAAATCTAGCTCAACGAGCTGAATTGAGCTAGATAGAGCTCGGCAAGCTAGAGTTGAGTTGAAATTAGCTTGCACTATGGTGCATGGAGCTTGTATTAAGCTGGCCCGATCTATCCCTTTGGTTTGGAGCTCATTGTTGTTCTAGAATTGAGCAAACAAAGCTGAAACAGCATCTTGAAGGCATTTAGCCTGAGCTCGAGTTATGGGTCCTTTGGGTAACTTGATGGGATCAGGCTTAGAGCTTGTTTAGCCTAGGGGCATGGTCATGTCAACATGTTTGAGCAAGCCTTTACGAATGAAACGTGAAAGGTTTGATTGTTCAAATATTTGTATGCCTAACTCTTGTTTGTTTGGCATGTGTGATGTCTTGGTGAAAATGAATTTTTTGTTGCGTGGCAGAATGACTGATCAAAACTATGTTTTTAAACCTGGAGCATGTATTCCTAAGTTGTTGTCTAGTGACGGTGAGCATCATAATTTTATCTTGAATAAATCTATTGAGCCCTTCAATTTCCTCCAAGTTTTATCTTTATTCCCGAAAACAAAAGATGTGAATTTTGATGGTTTGCAAAGTCAAAATCAAATCTTTGATTCTGAAAGATGTTTTAAATTATGGTTTAAAGGATTTGAGCGTGTTTTGCATGGTTATGACTTTTTATTAATTCATGTTCCTACCATGTTGTCAGTAATGAAATGTTCAATTAAGATTGAAATGGTAAGGAAAAATTATGTTTTTGATCTCGGTGATTATAGTACTATATTATTGTTCAAGAGACTTGAGCCATGGAATTTAGTTTTCCAAGATTATATCTTTTGAATACTTTGTGGTTCTAGTTTGTTTCCATTGAAGAACATTTTGATTCATTATGAGAAGGTGAGATCAACCTCTATTTTTTATCCCGGTATTGGTTTAATCATTCCAAGTTTGGATAGGTTGTTGAAAAGTTATTTTTTGTTCAAAATTCAAAGTATCACTAATTTATTCCATTATTTTGTAGGTACTTGATGCGATCTCACCTCGATTTAGTGAGTTGAGTTGATATGATGCCCGATCATCTAATGAGGAAGTATCATTGGATTTGCGAAATTTAGTTGAAAATGGGCTAAGACTGGAATTGGTTATCAAATAAGGGTTCAAAATAGATAAGTATGGATAGTTATAGGTTCGACTCACAAAGGAAATAAAACGGACTCGTGATAGAAGGATGGAAATAGCAAAATAATATTAATCGCAATATCGAACCAACACTAAAGGAAAGTGTTGACCTGGGACTTATAGGGACTAAGGGGGTTCGATAAAAGAAGGAAAAGACCTTGACCCATTACCTATCAAAGGTAAGAACTGAAGGTATGGTTGGATCGAGCGCCACACACGTTTGGAGTGATAAATTAGGAAAAGAAAGTCTAGGTTAACGACACTGACAACAAATAAGCCAACAAGTCTATAAACGAAATTTGAGAGAAGAGAAATCTCACAAATTGATATATGTTCATTCAAATTGACAAAAGTTCTTTACAAGTGAAATGAGCTTCAAATTTATAGCCTTTTCATGGCTAGCCGAATAGGCAGCTTTAGATAGCTGAGCAGCCATTTGATTTTAGCTTAATTAAGCTAGAAAATTCCAGAATATGTTTAGGAATGTTCCTTGAAGCTTCTTAGCCATGGAGAACATCAATGGACAGCTTCTAGAGGCACTTGTTCAGCTGGAATTTAATTGGATATCTTGGGAGCTGAATTGCATCAATAAATTTAGCCTTAGTGTTTGGGAAGCTTAATTGAGCTGATGCTTAGAAGAGCTAAATGGACTTGAAGTTTAATGTACTCCTTGGGTAGCTAGCCGGCCATGAAATGTGAACACAAGGAGACAATCGGCCACAAGGTGTGAAAACAAAAATATGACCAGCCTTGTAATGTGAAAGCATGGGCTGCTGGTGTGAAAGCTTTCAATGGTGGCTTGGAAGAGCTATCCGGTCACTTTGGGAAGAACAATCAGCAGTTTGTGGTGGCTGTTGCAATGACCGAACCATCATGTCTCTTGAAGAAAATAAATCAGCAGCTAAACTTGCATTAATGTCGTCCAAACATTACACCTGCACTCAAATTAATTCAGCATGTTAACTCAACTTAGACACATTAATTCCAGCAGCTCAAAGACATATTAAAACCTTGTATTTAGCTAAGGCACATTAAAGATGTAAGGTTTAAGATATGTCTTAAATTCAGCTGAAGCTAGACAAATTAATTAGCTAAATCGGCTGGACAAATTAAATAAGCAGCAAGCTTTACATTGGTCCTAAACTTGACACATTAAAATAGCTAATAATTATGAACAAACTAAGACATAATTAAACTTAATTAAAATTTCCATAATTAGACAAATTGAAACTCAATTAATTATTTAAGCTGACTTAACTAATTTAACTAACTTATTCAATTTATTCCAGCAAACACAATTAAATAGAAAATTAAAAGATGAGCTCAATTGAGCTAGATTGAGCTGAGTGGAGCTCATGGAACCTGATGTGAGCATGCCCGGGGCATCCTCGAATGCAAATCATGAATCAATCGAGCTTCCAAAAGGCCCCATGACTCGAGTTCGAACCAAGCAAATTCAAGATGCTTTATCAGCCTTGATGTTGCGTATTTGGGATGACAACAAGTTCTATGACGTTGGAAAAGCTAAGGATAACTCCTTGAAGACTCCATGCACCATTTTGCAATCCGATCTCAGCTCCTCTCCAGATCCCCATGTGCCATTCAGCTCCCATCAGCTCACTTGAGCTCAATTTAGCTCACTTGAGCTCAATTCAGCTCGTTTGAGTTCGGATTTAGCTCATTTCAGCTCATTCCTTCTTCATCTCAATAAACTAAGTCTTATTTTTTAGTTTTTAATTAAGTTTGCTACAGCTCATGCCAAAACCCCTAGCTCAACTTAGCTCACTAAGTGTTTTGACTATTTGAGCTAGCCGAATTTATTAGTTGACTCTTATTTAATTTGTCCAAATTTAGTTATTGTCATTAAGTTGTTTAGTTCATATTTTAATTATAATTATATGAATAGTTGTGTGTTATTTAATTATGTTAATTGATTCATGTAGGTTAGCCGAATGTGGAAGGTTCATTCATGACAAGATGCATGAACGGGAAAGTACAATGAATGGGAAGATACATGCATGGATCGGTTCAATGTTTGGAAGCTATACATTCATGAACATGGAGGGTTAATGAATATTGAAGATGCATCTCCCATGGATGGCACACATGCATGTACGAGGGACATTTAATGCAAGTGCATGTACGGCTAGGTTCAAGCCTCCTACCAAGTTCCATGTACAGCCGATGCATGTGTGATACGAACTGTCTCGGGAAGAGTCGAGTCGTATGTAGATTGCCCGATCATCTACGAGAAGTTACGTTAGGTTTAGTTGAGTTAAAGGTATGGTCGAAGTAGAAAGAGGGGTACGAATGGAATGGTAGGAACGAAAGGGTAGGAACAAAAGGATATGAACAAATTGGTCGGTTTAGGTTCGACTAAGTAAAGAAGAGAACGGGTTTGGAACTACTAAAGGTACTTTCAAGAACCAATACCGAAATGGTATCGACCCGTTGATTAAGCTTTTTGAGTTCGGTTATAGGTTTGGTAAAGGAAACCTCGACCCATTATCTAACAAGATAGGAACCTCGGTATGTTGAGCGCCACACTATGAATAGTGATAAGTTAAGATACGACAAAGAACACGGTTGACACAACTAGAACACTAGGAACGCCAAACGAATCTTTGAACAAAATATAAGAAAAGTATGCCTCACAAGTTCGGCAGCATAACATTAACAAAAGTTTCAAAAGTCCTTTACATGGAAATTGAACAAGTATTTATAGGCCTAAGTCTAGGTAGCCGATTGGCCTTTCATGCTTACATATTAATTAAAGAAAATTCTAGAAAAATGACCCTTAATGTGCATGTCTAGATTCGGCTATGGTAATAGGAAATGAATGAATCTTCATGCTTAAGAAAACTCAAAGTGAATGCATGATGTCCAATGGTCACTTGTAGGTTCGCCAACCTTGTTCAATGAAGCAATGTTCGCCAAAAGTATGAATTAATTGTGGACACTCCAAGGGCCATCATGTGTGTGAAACCGAATGTTGAAGAGTCTTCTAGTGTGAACAAGGTGAACCGAATAGTCTTGCCATGTGAACATAGGTGTGAACAATTAAGGAGAGTCATGGGGAAGCTAATTGGCCAAGCTATCTTCATGCATGTGTGAGTGTCCTTTGGCGAATGGTCACCTTGGAGAATGAAGAGATAGCACACCATACATGAATGGAAACATTCATGAACCTTAAAGACATTGAATATGGTCATACATGCACTTGGCGAACATGCACCCAAGAGATTCAAGTCCCCAACCGTCCATGCACCTTCAAAATTCATGCTTGCTTTTAATCTCCATATGTCCATTGCGTTTTTACAAGAAATGTGAGCAGAATTAATTCAAACTAATGTGAACACAAATATCAACATTAAATTCAGTTATGACAAATTTAATTATCATCAATAAACACTTTTAAGACATACTTAATATAACTAATGTGAACTAAATTTAATATGTAGGATATTAATTAACTAATTATTGAACTTATTAATTAAAAAGTCAATAGTAGTCAAATGAATTCAAAGTGAACTCCACCAGCTGATGGTTAATTCATGAGCTAAACTCGAGCTGGGCATAAACTCGTGAGCTGATAATGAGCTGGTCCCGAGCTAATGAGCTGGTGTGGAGCTACATGGGAGCTAACTTGAACTGAAGGTGAGCTCGGTGAGCTGAACTGAACTTGTAGAAAAGTTCGTGATAAGAGCACGCCCCACGAACTTCATCGAACAAGCCTGTCAAGCCGAGCATTGGCATGTTGGCAAGCTGATCCCAGCTCATTTCCAGCTCCACGAGCTCCGTCCAGCTCAAATCCAACTTATTCAAGCTCGATCCAACTTGCCTGAGCTAAATCGAGCTCACTCCTAGCTCATATTCAGCTCACGAGCTAAACCTTAGCTCAACTTCAGCTTAGGAGTTTAGCCTCAGCTCAACTTTAGCTCACGAGCTAAAGCTTAGCTCATTTTAGTTTAAACTCGGTTTTGTCTTTAATGCATTAAATAAAAATTTGCACATATTTATTTAAGCATTAAACTTGTCTTATATTAATATTTGTTATTAATATGCCATAGTCATTACATAAATTGATTATGTTCACATAGCTGAATTAATGCATGACATTAATGTGTTCACATCATGTCGAATTTATGAGTGTCCATGAGATATCTTAATGACTTGTTTATTTCATGTAGGTACATTCCTTTGGACGGTACAATGTATGGATGAAGAAACATCTCTTTTGGGCATTCCACACTCATGAATGAAGAAGTATTAAATCTTTGGTGCATGTACGGCTAGATGCCATGTTTCTACAAATTCATGCATGTGCCGAATGCATGTATGGACATTAAAGGCTAGTCCATGAATGGATCAAATGCATGGGATGATAGAATGCATGAATGGCTTAAGTGCATGTATGGTGGCTGTCTCTTAACTTTCCAAGGCACTTATTCGGCCAAGAAGTAGCTGCTAACTAATTCTATGTTGATCATAGAGCTCCTTGAACATGTTCACACTTTGAATTGACCTATAGGCTACTACACATGCATGGATGGGTTCAAGAACATCCAAGGGAAGGAATTAACTCAATAATTCAACACATTGATTGAATTAAGTGCATGCACAAAGGGAGAACGAATTTACTAGGTTCATGCTGCCATTTATGAACTTACATGCCATTAAAGTGTTTAATTATGAAGATACATGTTCCATACAAGTGCATGAACGTCCCAAGGAGATGAATGCAACCTTTTGGTGCACATACAAGTCACTTGAAGCCTTTCTTTATGACTAAGCATTCATGCACAAACCAAGGGGGAAGAAAGTGTCCATTCAGCTAGTGCATGAATTTGCCGAATTTATGAACTATTTTAATACATTAGTGTCAAACGTTTTTATTATTGTGTGAACACCTAGATGCCGAATTTGAATGGTCATCTATGTGCCTATAAATATTTGTTTTCTTTCATTTGTAAAGGACTTTTTGCCAAATTTTTATTGAATTTAATCTTGTGAGAATTTTCTTCTCTAAACTTTGTTTGAGACTTTGTTGACTTATCTACCTAGTAGTGGCGTCAACCCTGTTTCGTTCACCCATATACCGAGGTTCCTACTTTGTTAAGTAGTGGGTCGAGGTTCTATCATTTTCATTTTTGCCTTAAAAGCCTATAAGCATTTGGGTCGATATTTTCTAATACTGGTTCGTGCTTGCTTTTGAGTTCCTTCTTTCCATTCTTTCATTTACTTTAAACCGAACCTTAATATTCATATTTTAACCCCTTCATTTGAACCCCTTGAATAGCTTCCGTATAATTTATTTAGAAACATCTTTTTTGAACAAACCGAACGATACTTTCTTGTAGATGATTGGGCAAACTCGCATATGACTCAACTCTCCCCGAGGCGGTTCGTATCATTTGGTATCAGAGCTACTAAAATGAGAAGATCGTGCAACAAAATTAATCCCGGGCTAGTCCAAGTGAACGCAAGTAAGTAGGATTTGGAAAAAAAAAAGAGTATAGAAAAAAATTTCGTATACCGAAGTTTTCTTATTTTGATTAGTTAGCTGCTGTTGCTATAAAAACAAAAATCTATGCAGCCGAAGAAAAAAAATCGTATACAAAAAGTGTTTTATTGTATTTATTTTGTCAATATAGTACAAAAAAAAAGTTATACAAGTCAAAAAAAATTCGAAAAAAAATTCAAAAAAATTTTCGAAAAGAAAAAAAATCTGAAAAAAAAGTGTTTAATGCAATTCGATTGTCATTCGAATGTCAAAGCCCTTGGTTTGATATCGTTCCTGATTCATCTTCTATTCTAATCTCATTCACGCCACACTTTTTTTTTTGTTACCCAATTTCCTTTTCTTTTAGCCAACCTGTAACCCCTCATATGTTATCCTTTGTAAAACCATTTGAAACTGACCCACAATACTAGAGATCAAGTCATACTAAGTTTGTTACAAGGTTATAAGAGGAGAAAGGAGCAGAAAAAGGCATGAGCGAGTGAGATCATTCGAGTGGAGGTAAAAGCCAAACGAGTGTAAACACGAGCGGGAGTGACACATTTTTTTTCTTCTTCTTTCCGAGCAAAATTGTGAGGTTTGTGGTGAGGTACTTAATTTTTTTTATTTTGTTTTGTGATCTAACATTTTCTTTTTAGCAACAAAAATCATGTCACTCGAAGAGTTCACCGAATCGGAATACCAATACTTGGTTCAAGAAATGCAAAGAATGGCGACTAAATGAGACCAAAGTGATCGAGTTTCTTCAAGTCGTAAAACGGAACCAAGAACCCCACGGAGATATACCCCCGACTACTACCTGAAAAAAAGTTCCAATCGTGACTCCTTTTCGTCATCTACTTCAAGACAAAGAGATTCATACTATGACTCATATTCATCAGCAAATTCGAGAAGTGACTTTGATCGAAAGTCCTTTTCATCAAGAAATTCGAGAAGACGGGAAGCCGATTACGATTTTGATTCATTCCAAGATGGCGTTCGAAGAGAAAGACATACTCCTACTAGATCTTCAAAGAAATCTTACTCGGAGTATTCTTCACGAAGTTTTGATTGTGAATCATATGCAAATAGTTCTTCATCTTTAGAACAAGATTTGTATTCTCATCGTTCTTTTGTACATTCTTGTAAAGAGAAAACAAAGAAAAGAAAAGAAAAAGCAAAAGAAGAAAAAGAAAACAAAATAAAAAGAAAAGAGAGGCAAGAGGCAAGTAAGAGAGAAAATGAGCGAATCTTGAGAGAACTTGAAAAAGCCTTTGAAAAGCAAAAAGAAAATGAAAAAGAAAATGAGATTGAAAAAGAGAACGAAAAGAAATCTGAGAGTGAAAAAGAAGATGAAAAAGAAATTGAAACAAAAGAATTGAGTGAGAAAACAAGTGAGCAAGTGAGGATTATTTCTACTAACCCACCTGTTCGATCTTCTTGTGAGTTAACTTTTCAGGTTCCTAGAAGTTTGTGCGACCAATTCCATCTACATTACCTTCCAAACGAGAGGTGTTTTAGGTTGTTCGAAAAAGGTAAGTTCGCGAATGACTACCACCCACTTGCGATCAAAGGTAAGGAAGATAAGGATTCTTTGTTTATCGAATCAAAGTCACTTGATTTGGATAATTCTTGTTCACTTACTGCCGTTAACGAATTTGTTTTAAAAGGTGCCATATACAGCTTTTCTTATGACAATTACCACATTGGCAAATTTGTTGACAACATTGGATTAGTTTACTCTAAGCGAATTTTGAACATGTTTGATCAAAGTCTGTCACGTAAAAATTCTGATGTGTTTGACCCTACAAACTTTTTGAACTCATGTGTTAAATCTTTATGTTTAAATATGCCTGCTCAATTGATTTGTGATAAATCTGCCTGTTTGAAAAGTTGCATGTTCGTTAAAAATTCTTTGTTTGGGATCCATGTTAAAAGATCTTCACATGATATGTGCAATTTTGTTCTTCATGAACAATCTTTGAGTTTTTGTGCTAAATTTCCATGTAGTGATTTGCATTCCCGATTAATACTCTTGAAGTATGAACCTTTGCATTTTGGTATGCTCGGTTTTGTCAAATCAACATGTGTGTTTAAACTAGTGAAATATAATTCGTGTGGTGAGTTGATTATATCTTTTTCTAATATGTTGCTTGTTGGAATTCCTAAACAAGTTCGTGTGTTCAAGCCTAGTATTTGCTACATGAATTCATTTTATGGAAACATTAAGCCCTTTGCATCATTTGCAATCAAAATATGTTTGCTTGATGTTCAAACTTTTGATAAGAAGGTGAAATTCAATGATTTGGTTTTCAATTTTGATTCGTTTACTAATCACCTTGTTTGGCCACATCTGAAATTTTCGTTCATTTTGAGAAGGTAAGATCAACTTATGCTTTGGGACTTGAATCAAATTTCAACGATGATTTATTTTTTTCTTTTCAGTCCATACCTCCTATTGAAACTAACCTTTTACATTTTTGTGAATGTAACCCTTTAAAAAGCACGAGCTGTCATGGTGCTTTGTCACCAACCCAAGTTGATCGAGGTAAAAGGTTTGTTTTACATTATCTGTCCGAAGAGAGAAGATTTATCTTGTTTGAAAAAGGTAAAACCGATCCTAAATTTTCTTCTCTTCAAGATCGACAAGGTAAAGTTTATGAAAATTTTCAAATACCTTTACTCTATTCGAATGTTGTTGAAAATCTTTTTGATGGTTTGATTTTGGAAATTGTTTGTACCTTGTTGTGATTGATTGTTGTCTTTGGCCTAGTAGTGATCCGTTTGTGTTGGAAAGTGATTACACAAATCATGTTGTTAATAAGCGAAAGAGTGATTTAGTTTCCAATTGGCCATGGTACACTTTGCGTGTACATTCCCATGAATTGTTATTTTTGAATAAACATATTGAAATGTTTTGGATGAGGAATAATGTGTTTACGTGCCTGCCACCGTTTACAACCATTTATCCCTTGATCCAACTTAGTTTTCATGTTTGTAACAATGGTCTAACGAAACTCTTTGATAAATTTATGTATGCTTGCTTTGTCCAATTGAGATTTTTGGCATATGTTCGATTGAATGAATATTTTACGAACTATCGAACACATTTGAATTTGACTCCTTTGAGTTTCTTTTTACCGGCTGTGGTAAGACTTTTTCAGGTTTGTGTGACATCTTCCATCCCATTTGATCGAGGAAAACCATGCACAAGTCAAAGTTCTCCCATGGATAAACAGCTCGACTTGAGGACAAGTCGCCTAAAAGAGGGGGGAATGATACGAGCACGCCTCGCGAACTTCATCGAACAAGTCTGTCAAGCCGAGCATTGACATGTTGGCAAGCTGATCCCAGCTCATTTCCAGCTCCACGAGCTCCGTCCAGCTCAAATCTAGCTTATTCAAGCTCGATCCAACTTGCCTGAGCTAAATCGAGCTCACTCCTAGCTCATATTCAGCTCACGAGCTAAACCTTAGCTCAACTTTAGCTTAGGAGTTTTGCCTCAGCTCAACTTTAGCTCACGAGCTAAAGCTTAGCTCATTTTAGTTTAAACTCGATTTTGTCTTTAATGCATTAAATAAAAATTTGCACATATTTATTTAAGCATTAAACTTGTCTTATATTAATATTTGTTATTAATATGCCATAGTCATTACATAAATTGATTATGTTCACATAGCTGAATTTATGCATGACATTAATGTGTTCACATCATGCCAAATTTATGAGTGTCCATGAGATATCTTAATGACTTGTTTATTTCATGTAGGTACATTCCTTTGGACGGTACAATGTATGGATGAAGAAACATCTCTTTTGGGCATTCCACACTCATGAATGAAGAAGTATTAAATGCTGGTGCATGTACGGCTAGATGCCATGTTTCTACAAATTCATGCATGTGTCGAATGCATGTATGGACATTAAAGGCTAGTCCATGAATGGATCAAATGCATGGGATGATAGAATGCATGAATGGCTTAAGTGCATGTATGGTGGCTGTCTCTTAACTTTCCAAGGTACTTTTTCGGCCAAGAAGTAGCTGCTAACTAATTCTATGTTGACCATAGAGCTCCTTGAACATGTTCACACTTTGAATTGACCTATAGGCTACTACACATGCATGGATGGGTTCAAGAACGTCCAAGGGAAGGAATTAACTCAATAATTCAACACATTGATTGAATTAAGTGCATGCACAAAGGGGAGAACGAATTTACTAGGTTCATGCTGCCATTTATGAACTTACATGCCATTAAAGTGTTTAATTATGAAGATACATGTTCCATACAAGTGCATGAACGTCCCAAGGAGATGAATGCAACCTTTTGGTGCACATACAAGTCACTTGAAGCCTTTCTTTATGACTAAGCATTCATGCACAAACCAAGGGGGAAGAAAGTGTCCATTCAGCTAGTGCATGAATCTGCCGAATTTATGAACTATTTTAATACATTAGTGTCAAACGTTTTTATTATTGTGTGAACACCTAGATGCCGAATTTGAATGGTCATCTATGTGCCTATAAATATTTGTTTTCTTTCATTTGTAAAGGACTTTTTGCCAAATTTTTTATTGAATTTAATCTTGTGAGAATTTTCTTCTCTAAACTTTGTTTGAGACTTTGTTGACTTATCTACCTAGTAGTGGCGTCAACCCTGTTTCGTTCACCCATATACCGAGGTTCCTACTTTGTTAAGTAGTGGGTCGAGGTTCTATCATTTTCATTTTCGCCTTGAAAGCCTATAAGCATTTGGGTCGATATTTTCTAATATTGGTTCGTGCTTGCTTTTGAGTTCCTTCTTTCCATTCTTTCATTTACTTTAAACCGAACCTTAATATTCATATTTTAACCCCTTCATTTGAACCCCTTGAATAGCTTCCGCATAATTTATTTAGAAACATCTTTTTTGAACAAACTGAACGATACTTTCTCGTAGGCGATCGGGCAAACTCGCATACGACTCGACTCTCCCCGAGGCGGTTGTATCAGTTCGGCATGGATTTCCAAAATGGCCACTAACTGGTTTGATAGGTCTAGCATTGACATCATCCCACACATGCTGAACTAAAGCTATAACGGCTTCTTTAAATTGTTTTGCACGAGCCCTTGTGATTGGCCCTTGAGGTAGCACCATCGGATCTCGGCTTGGACTTGACTTATGGGAAGCCGTGATCGTATCAATGTGGGAGGACTCTTGGTGTTTCCTAAGCACCTATTCGGCTAAGAGACACCTCTTGGAAGTATCATGAACACCTTGGCCGAACCTAAAAAAAAACTACTCACCAGGCGGTTACTTTTTTTTCATATCTATATTCTCTGCTGAAAAAGAAAATGAAGACTAAGACAGGAGTTTCGTAAAAAATAGAAAAGCCCTTTTTTTATCGGATTTGAACCGACGACTTACGCCTATTTCTTAGGGCGTTTAAAGAGCGCGACTCTACCACTTAGTTAAAGGGCCCATTTGATTCAATTCATGAATTAGCCCACTATGAGTTTATTGCATTTATATTTATAAAGATATATTTTACTCTTGTTGAGTAAAGTCCCTTAACCGTTCGTTTCAGAACTCATCCGTTATTCGTTCAACGATTCTTTCTTTAGTTGGCTAATCGTGAAGTCTATTCCGAGCGAAGACAGGCTTATCTCCCCCACGTTGAGAAGGAGATTCAGTTGAAAACTACTGAGATTGGTCACGGAAATGATATTCTTTCTTAAACGAGAAAAGTAGAGGAGCAAAAGTGAGTTGATTTTTGCTCGCCGCCTAAACCGTGAAAAAAGGGGTTGTGAGAGAGCATTCTCTTTATCGATTCTCTTATTGACGCAATTTGTTGATAAGGAATTCCTTATCCGTAAAGCCGTCAAGCAGGCAAAGTCGACTATTCGTCTTCACTTCCTCAAAAGTGCTCAAAAGAGCCCCTGAATGCAGACCAATCCCCCAAGGGACTAAGCGCATTCAGTTATCTTTCAAAGAGCTTATTCCAAAAAGGAAGCCAAGGAGAAGGTCCAATTAAAATGCTTAGGACTAGAAAGAAATATGATCCTATAAAAAACAGGAACTATTCATCATAGATCGGAGAGCTCATTTGATATATCACGAATGCTGTGATCAAGCATCAGACGGAATGTATTGCTACCTCTTCCTCCCTCCACCATTCTATAAGCAAATGCTTGCGGGTAGGATTTCTCTCCAGAACCATCTTTCTTATGCAATTTGAGGAGAAGCGAGTAAACTTACCCGTTAAGCTTCCAAAGGTGTACATCCATCAAGTGACTTAAAGCTCATGCATGAAGCTGTCCAAACACATTCCTATCAACCGAATCAAGATAAGACAATTAAAGTGTTCATTCTAGAATATCCTAGCTAGTTCATGACTGAACTTGCTTAGCCTTTAAGCTAGCTAGTTTGTCCATTCGGTTACTACATGTTTGCCTTTAAATAGTTTGTTAATTTCATTGTTAAGGGACTTTTGCCAAATTTGTTAATGAACATTTGTTCTTGTGAGGTTGCTTCCTCTCATATCTAGTGCAAGTTTCGAAAGACTTATCTGGCTTGTGCTAGTGGCGTCAATCGTCTTGTTTTGAACTTATCACCAATTTTGGTGTGGCGTTCACCTATCCATCTATCCATATTTTCACCTTAACAATATAGGAATCGGGGTGACACTTCTTAGTGTTGAATCATTCCTGACGTTGAGTTCATTTTCCATTCCCAACTTTTAACTTTCTTTCTTGTTAACCCAAACCGAACCATCTATCCTTCATCCATCTTTGCTACCCTTAACCGAACCTATTGCTAAACTTACCCTTCTTGAAACTTTTCGCTATCCCATCCCTTTTCATTCACTTCTAATTCTAAAACTCGAAGCACGAATGACTCTCTCGAATAATGATTGGGCAACTAAGTGAATTCGACTCATCAACCCGAGCCGGATCGCATCATTTGGTATCAGAGCTTGTAAATCGAGAGGCATCGACATTCGTATCAAGATTGAAATAGGTTCGTAGTTGTAAAAAAAATTGAATTAAAAAAAATTCAGTTGTAATTTTCATTCTCTCTATTGTAATAGTGATATTGTGAAGTATTAAAAAAAAGAAAAAAAATATACGAAATTAAAAAAATATATACGAAATTAAAAAAAAAGTGTGTGATCAAGATCTGTTCTTTTGGTTTTATATTTTGTTCCGATCTTCAATCTTTTTTTCCATCAATTCCCCCCCCCAAAACGCCACACTACACCAAAGACTATTTTTCTTTTAGCCTACCAGTACACCGTGACATTCTAACCTTTGTAACCATCTTGAAACTGACCCCAAAGCACCAAGACGAGTCAAAAGAAACAAACTACGAGGTTACGAGAGTAAGTGTGAGTGGTAGAAAGCTAGAGTGTGTGAGAGCATTCGAGTGTAGAAAAAGCCTAAAATGAGTGCAAACACGAGTGGAGTGCTCATCCATTATTTTTTTTCGAGTGAACTCGTGAGGTTTGTGTAATCAAGTGTCTTGTGAAGAATTTACCGAGTCGGAGTTCCAATACTTGGTTCAAGAAAAGCGAAGAATGGCTAATTCTGAGTTTGGCCAACTACAAGTGAGGCTAGATCGATTGGAAAAACGAGACCAAAGTGATCGACTTTCTTCAAGTCGAAAAATGGAACCAAAAACACCACGGAGATATACCGCCGAATACTACTTGAACAAAAGTTCCTATCGTGATTCTTTCTCGCCATTGACTTCGAGGCAAAGAGATTCATACTATGACTCCTATTCGAGAAGAGACTTCGAACGAGAGTATTTTTCATCAAGGAGTTTGAGACGACAAGAAGGCGACTATGATTTTGACTCCTTACAAGAAAATGTGCGAAGAAATAGATATACTTCTTCCCGAACTTCAAAGAAATCATTCAAGGAGTGTTCTACACGAAGTTTTGATTGTGAATCACATGCAAATAGTTCTTGGCCTTTCGAACATGATCTCTATTCTCATGATTCTTTTGTACATTCTTGTAACGAGAAAACAAAGAAAAGAAAAGAAAAGAAAAAGCAAAAGAAGAAAAAGAAAACGAAATAAAAAGAAAAGAGAGGCAAAAGGCAAGTAAGAGAGAAAATGAGCGAATCTTGAGAGAACTTGAAAAAGCCTTTGAAAAACAAAAAGAAAATGAAAAATAAAATGAGATTGAAAAAGAGAATGAAAAAGAGTTTGAGAGAGAAAAAGAATGTGAACAATAAAAAAGAGTGGAAAAAGAAATTGAGATAAAAAGAACGAGTAATTCAAAAGAAATAGAATCGAGTGAAAACGATGTTAGTGAGCAAGCGAGGATTCTTTCTACTAACACTTCTGCTTAATCTTTTTGTGATCTTTCTTTTCGGGTTTCTAAAAGCCCGAGCGACGAAACCAACTCCGATACCTTCAAAACGAGAGGCGTTTTCAGTTGTTTAAAAAAGGTAAGTCCATGGACGACCGCCACCCATTGGAAATCTAAGGTAAGGAAGGTAAGGAATCTTTGTTTATCGAATCAAGGCCGCCTGATTTAAAAATTACTCACAAAGGTTTTGATGGCATAAATTCTAAAAAACTTCCATCTTTTGATTTGGCTAGTTATTGTTCACATATTAATGTTAACGATGTTGATTCAAAAGATGCCATGAAGATTCCGTCTTATGACATGTTTTATAACGACAATTCTGTTGATTCTATTGGATTGGTTCATCCTGTGCAAATTGTGAATGTATGTGATAAAAGGTTTTCACATTTTGATAAGTATGGCTATGTAAATTCTTTGAATTCATCTTTCTATTTAAACGTGCCTATTCAAATGATTTGTGATGGATTTGAATTTCTGAAAGGTCGCATGAACACAACTTCTTTGCTCGATATATGCATTAAAAGATTTTTGCATGAAATATTTGATCTGTTTGATTTTGCTCTTCAAGAGAAATCTTTGAATTTCTATGCGAAATTTTCATGTTTCAGACTGTTTGTTCGATTAGGATTTGTGAAGCATGAATGCTTGTGTATTTGTCAATTTAAAGTCTCTTTGATTCACTTTTGCGACTTATCTGCGAAAATGAAATTTTTGTTACAATTTGAGGTAAGTGATCAAAACCGAGTCTTTAAGCCGGAAGTAAGCCATTTCGAGTTGTTTCCAAGAAAAGGTAAGCATTGTGATCTTATTGTAAGTAACTTTGTTTTACCTTCTCATCTTCTTCTCATCTTCTTTTATTTTTGGAAATTAAGCATGTGGCTGGATTACAAAATCAAAACCAAGTTTTTGATTCTGAAAATTTTATTTTTGATCCCAGCATTGGTTTATTTGCCCAAGTTTGGATTAAAAGGCTGGAGCGAGATTGTTTGTTCTTAATTCGGTGTTTCCCTAAACTTCTTCTTTATTTTGTTGTTGAAACTTTGAAATGGCCTATCCAAAAAGAGGAAGGACATATGACTAATATTTTGTCTTTTCGAGTCTTGTGTGACTTTCAGGTTATTGTGAGCCATTCTACCCCATTCGACAACCAAGGGTCTAGTGACGACAAATGCCTTTTAGCAAGCAAATGGCCCGACTTGAGGACAAGTCGCTTTGAGGGGGGAATGATGTGAGCACGCCCGGGGCATCTTCGAATGCAAATCATGAATCAATCAAGCTTCCAAAAGGCCCCATGACTCGAGCTTGAACCAAGCAAATTCAAGATGCTTTATCAGCCTTGATGTTGCATATTTGGGATGACAACAAGGTCTATGACGTTGGAGGAGCTAAGGATAACTCCTTGAAGACTCCATGCACCATTTTGAAATCCGATCTCAGCTCCTCTCCAGCTCCCCATGTGCCATTCAGCTCCCATCAGCTCACTTGAGTTCAATTCAGCTCGTTTGAGTTCGAATTTAGCTCGTTTCAGCTTATTCCTTCTTCATCTCAATAAACTAAGTGTTATTTTAGTTTTTAATTAAGTTTGCTACAGCTCATGCCGAAACCCCTAGCTCAACTTAGCTCACTAAGTGTTTTGACTATTTGAGCTAGCCGAATTTATTAGTTGACTCTTATTTAACTTGTCCAAATTTAGTTATTGTCATTAAGTTGTTTAGTTAATATTTTAATTATAATTATATGAATATTTGTGTGTTATTTAATTATGTTAATTGATTCATGTAGGTTAGCCGAAATGTGGAAAGGTTCATTCATGACAAGATGCATGAACGGGAAAGTACAATGAATGGGAAGATACATGCATGGATCGGTTCAATGTTTGGAAGCTATACATTCATGAACATGGAGGGTTAATGAATATTGAAGATGCATCTCCCATGGACGGCACACATGCATGTATGAGGGACATTTAATGCAAGTGCATGTATGGCTAGGTTCAAGCCTCCTACCAAGTTCCATGTACAGCCGATGCATGTGGGAGGACTCTTGGTGTTTCCTAAGCACCTACTATGCCAAGAGACACCTCTTGGAAGTATCATGCACACCTTGGTCGAACCTAGACAACCCGTTGAGCTTCCAAAGGTGTACATCCATCAAGTGACTTAAAGCTCATGCATGAAGCTGTCCAAACACATTCCTATCAACCGAATCAAGACAAGACAATTAAAGTGTTCATTCTAGAATATTCTAGCTAGTTCATGACTGAACTTGCTTAGCCTTTAAGCTAGCTAGTTTGTCCATTCGGTTACTACATGTTTGCCTTTAAATAGTTTGTTGATTTCATTGTTAAGGGACTTTTGCCAAATTTGTTAATGAACTTTTGTTCTTGTGAGGTTGCTTCCTCTCATATCTCGTACAAGTTTCAAAAGACTTATCTAGCTTGTGCTAGTGCCGTCAATCGTCTTGTTTTGAACTATCACCAATTTTGGTGTGGCGTTCACCTATCCATCTATCCATATTTTCACCTTAACAATATAGGAATCGGGGTGACACTTCTTAGTGTTGAATCATTCCTGACGTTGAGTTCGTTTTCCATTCCCAACTTTTAACTTTCTTTCTTGTTAACCCAAACTGAACCATCTATCCTTCATCCATCTTTGCTACCCTTAACCGAACCTATTGCTAAACTTACCCTTCTTGAAACCTTCCGCTATCCCATCCCTTTTCATTCACTTCTAATTCTAAAACTCGAAGCACGAATGGCTCCCTCGAACGACGATCGGGCAACTAAGTGAATTCGACTCATTAACCCGAGCCGGATCACATCAGAACTGAATGGGAGCTAAGGTTGACTTGCAAAAGAATGCAAGGAGTCCTTGTTGAGCTGATTTGAGCTCCTTCAATGCGTCCAGCCATGGATTCATTCCATATGTAAGCAGCTAAGGCCGAAACATGCTCTTTAAAGGATTTAGCTCGTGCTCACGTAATGGGGCCTTGGGGTAGCTCGGTCAGATCCTTGCTCAAGTTAGAGGAGCTCTGAGGCATGCTCACATCATCCCCCTCTCTTCAAAGTGACTTGTCCTCAAGTCGGATTCTGCATCAAATGGGATAAGTCAGACACATTGAAAGTTGCACTTATGTTATACTCACCCAGTAAATCAAGTTTATAGGAGTTCTCGTTGATTCTTTCGATGACTTGGAATGGTCCATCTCCTCGGGGTAATAACTTAGACCTCCGTTGGGCTGGGAATCATTCTTTGCACATATTAACCCAAACCTAATCACCAGGTTCAAAGACAACTCGTTTCCACCCTTTGTTTGCCTTTCGCACATAAGTCTCAGTCATAGCCTCAATGTTGGGTCGCATCTTTTGATTAGGTTCTTGACATAATCGGCCTTTTTCCTAGCATTTGCAAGGATAAGTTGATCATTAGGCAAAGGCACTAAGTCTAAGGGTGTTAAAGGATTAAAACCATAAACTATTTCAAAAGGTGAGTTTTTTGTCGCCAAATGGACAAATTGATTATAGGCAAACTCTATATGCGGCAAGCAATCCTCCCACATTTTTTAATTCTTTCAGATGATGGCTCAAAGTATGTAGATAGTACACGGTTGACCACTTCTATTTGGCCATCTGTTTGGGGGTGGCAGGTGGTTGAAAACAGCAACTTAGTTCCTAATTTCCCCCACAATGATCTCCAAAAATAACTTAATAACTTCGCATCTTGATCGGACATGATGGTTCACAAGATGCCGTGAAACCAAACAATGTCCCTAAAGAAAAGGTTAGCAACATGAACGGCGTCGTTAGTTTTTGTACATGCAATAAAATGAGACATTTTCAAAAATCGGTCAACAACGACAAATATAAAATCCTTCCCCATTTTTGTTCGCGGTAATCCAAGGACAAAGTCCATGGATGATGCGATCATAGCTCAAGAAATCACTATCGAATCCATTGAGCTGCCACGAGGACCTATAACTCGATCACGAGCTAAGAAATTTCAAGAAGCGTTAGCAAGCTATGTGGATCAAGGTTGGGGAGAGTAAGAAGCCGAATCCAATAGCCATGCATGGAACAGCTCAATTGGCGTCACTTGCAATTTATTGCAAGTTGAACTTGAATTTTAATAAACTCATCTAATTTTAATAAATGAGTTGCTGGACTTTATTCAACTCATCTTAGTTTATTTTAGTTTAATTAATAGAGTTTTTGTTGAACTTCATTTAATAAGTGTTGCTCATAATTAATCTAGTTACTAGGATTATTTATGGATGCATGGTTTAAGTTTAATTAATTATGCTTCTATTAATTTAACTAGTTGTTGGAATAATTATTGCATAGGTTTTAGCCATTTATCTAAGTTAAGTGTTTAATGAGTGCATGTTCAATAAGTGTTTAAATGTGTTTAATAAGTTCAATTTAATGTGTTTAAATGCAGAAAACTCTTTAGCTCATAACCGTTACAATTCAAGGCTGTTACACATTCAATAAAGTGGCTTTTCAAGTCATTTTCGGTTACAAACAAGGAGGCTATTGCAAATGAGGTTTTATACATCATTTAAGGAGCTTTAAGGAGCATTATATCATCCTTTTATTTCAGCAGCAACCTCTTTACCTACCAGCCATTTTTGCTACTTCAAAAATTAACTCAAAGCGTTCAAAATGCCTTTAAGGAGCTGGTGTCTATTCGGCTAGCCAAGGGAAAATTCAAGAGTCATTTTCAAGCATTTACGGTCATTTATTCAACTAAATTGAAGAGTGGAGTTACTTGATTCAAGAATGTCAAAAGACTTGAACTTTGTTTCAGTCTTTAATTAGCACATTAATATGAAATCTTGTGAAGGTTCATCTATGATACGAACCGTCTCGGGAAGAGTCGAGTCGTATGTAAATTGCCCGATCGTCTACGAGAAGTTACGTTAGGTTTAGTTGAGTTGAAGGTATGGTCAAAGTAGAAAGAGTGGTACGAATGGAATGGTAGGAATGAAAGGGTAGGAGCAAAAGGATATGAACAAATTGGTCAGTTTAGGTTCGATTAGGTAAAGAAGAGAACAGGTTTGGAACTACTAAAGGTACTTTCAAGAACCAATACCGAAATGGTATTGTAACACCCCGTACCCGAGACCGTTACCGGAGTCGAACACGAGGTGCTAACCGACTAATTCATTTACTCTCACAGTCCAATTAAAAATTTTCCAGGCAGTTGGCTAACTGCGTCCCTGTCACCTAAAAAATCATAGCTTGAGTTCCACAACTCGAAAATCAGATTCGAAATTTTTCCCCGAAACTAGACTCATATGTCCATCTACATATATTTTTCTAGAATTCTTGGTCGGGCCAATTAATACAGTTTATTAGTTAAAGTCTCCACTGTTACAGGGTGCGACTACACTGATCTTCATGCATTACGACCTGGATATCTCCCTGTACAGGGCTTCAATACTGATGTCGTTTGTTTCTATAGAAACTAGACTCAAATAGAAATCTATACATATATGGCATGACTCCCAATTATCTCTGGTTAATTTACAATGAATTTCCAAAGTCAGAACAGGGAATCCAGAAACAGTTCTGGACCTGTTTCACGAAAACCTAAATATCTCTTAACATACAACTCATATGACCGTTTCGTTTCTTCCATATGAAAGTAGATTCATCAAGGTTCATTTACATAATTTATTCACTATTTAATTCCATCTATACTATTTTTAGTGATTTTTCACATCCACATCACTGCTGCTGCCAGCATCTATTTTTAGGGTGGACTTTATCTAACACATAGTTTCTATGATTCAACTAACCCTCTTGCATATATAGTCCAAAATATAATCATGATGAACCATTCTAATAGCTGATCGTTGCCAAACATTTCCATGCCTCTTAATGAGCATATACATACTGAATGATTATAACATTATGCTCAAAACATTTATAAGCCATTTTCGCATGGCTACCCAAAATTATACAAATCCAAAGGGTCCATGACCCACAACAAAAGGGTAGTCCTATACATTAACCAAAATATCCTCTCACTACTAGTCTATTCTATACATGCCATAAGATATTCCAAAACATAGCAGTACCAAACGGTGGATAGTGATAGTGTGACTAGTTCTTGACATCCCCGAGCTCAGTAGCTTCAAGAATGAGACCTATAAGATAGAGGAAACAGAATAAACGGAGTAAGCATTACAATTCTTAGTAAGTTTTAAGCAGTGTCAACAGATAACAATCAAATTATAACATAGTTGTTCGTATTTTTATTTCACTCTTCCTTCGGGCATACCATCCCTTTACCGAATATGCACATCTCATCATATGCAATAGGCAGATAAACTCTCACACTAATCCGATGTCACATAATCATAGGAATAGTCCCATAGATTACTCTCGTATGCATCATATATAAACTTGGAGTACATACTGTTTAACCTTTCGCATTATGTATATTTATAAGCAATTCTTATTAGAAGTCTTACCGAACATAATCTCCACATGTAGTCATCGGGTCTTACCGGACATAATCTCCACACGTAGTCATCGGGTCTCACCGGAACATATTTCAAGTTTCATGTACATTTAATCACATATTACAACATTCACATTAGCCATTCGGCTTTACCACATATACATATCACACATATATTTCACATTAGCCATTCGGCTTTACCACATACACATATCTTATATATGTTTCACATTAGCCCTTGACTTTACCACATATACACATCACACATATATTTCACATTCATCACATCGGCCATTAGGCCTTATCACATATATATACACTTTCACATTCATCACATCGGCCATTAGGCCATATCACATATATACATACACTTTCACATTCATCACATCGGCCATTAGGCCATATCACATATATACATACACTTTCACATTCATCACATCGGCCATTAGGCCTTATCACATATATATATCTCATACATGTTTCATATTTTTCTTGTACATCCATTTCAGCAATAGCTTATAAGCAACTCAAATATTTTCATCAAAGTTTACAACAAAATCACTACAAACAGTTTTCCTGAGCAACAGTCACTAAATTGTTTATAACTGGAGCTACAAAACTCAAAATCAATTACCGTTAATTTCCCCCGAATGTAGATTCATGTATCTTTCATCCATAAAATTTTCAGAATTTTAGGTGTGGCCAATCAATACCAGATTTTTCTTAAAGTTTCCCCTGTTTCACTGTTTGACTAACCTGACCAGTCTTCACTACAAATCAAAATTCTCATTGTACAGAATTCAAAGTATGTTCTACTTGATTTCATTTGAAACTAGACTCATTAAGGAGTCTAAGCATATAAATTTTATCTTGTAACCATTTTTGTACAAATTATAGTGATTTTCTTAAAACCAAACAGGGATTTTGAGTCATTCCGACACCGTCCCGCACAACTTTAAATATCTCTTTATAGGAAATTTCTTTGCTTCCACGGTCTCCTTTATAAGAAACAAGACCAACCAAGCTTTGATTACATATTTTATTCAGCCTATAATTCCACACCAACAATTTATAGTGATTTTCTAAAATCACATTACTGCTGCTGTCCAAGCAATTTATTACAATTCGCTCTTAAATTTCCAAGTCCAAACACTTATGAACTTACCATTTGGGTCTAAGACATATCATGGCCACATCATATCTTATTAAATCAACTCATTATATCCTATTATAGTTGAATTTACTCAACATTTAATCACTTAAAACTTACCTCGGAAGTTGCTGAACGATTACGACGGCTATTCGATCACCTCTTTCTTTCCCTTATCCAACTTTGATCCTCTAGGCTCTTGAGCTAGATCAAACAATTTACTTCCCAAATTAAACATAGTCATACGACATCCATATACATTTTATACTAGCCGAAATGTACCATCAAGATATACTTTACTCAAATAATTTACATTAGCCGATCATGTATAATGTTTTGTAACTTAATAAACTTATCATACATTATGTATTCATAATATTTGTGCAGCCAATTATCCATGGTCATACACACACAATCAAAAATGAATACCAATTTTTCATATCCTCTAGGCCCTAAGCGAATACACTTGTCATGTTCACCTACATTTTTCAAGTACAACATTCTCATTTTCGGCATTAGTATCAAGCATAATAGCTAATTCTTCCCACCACTTCATCAATGCAATCATACCTTCACAAATCAACTTAAAATAACCATATCTAATAATCAAATACCTATAGCATTGCACATTTCTCACATAGCAAGTACAACTAAATTCATTATTAATATATATATATATATATATATATCTAAACACTTAACTACAAGATTTAATCACCATTATCAAATCATAAAATAGCTTATAACCATCATTATCTTTAAAACACTTAGCATTTTACCCATTTAATCAAGCCAACTCTCAAGACCATTCCATCACACAAATTATACCATAAATCATACTTACAATTTCAGTTAATGCATGACTGAAACTCACCATCATTAACATCATTATCAAACCAAAACCAAAACACATCTATGGGATGAGTAGAGTTTGAACTAATCATCTCAAACATGCATAGATTTTCAAGAATCATTCAATACATACCTCATTCTAGCCATCTTCTAAGCCAAAAATCAAAGCAACCAAACTTTCCTCTCCCTCCCTTTAGGCTACGGCAATGGAGGACAAAGATCAACCAATTTTTGATTCAATTTTCTCTATGACTCAATGCACATACCTTGGATTTTTAGCTTGCTATCTTGTTGAAATTCTCAAAGCATACGTCTTCTTTCTTTCTCCAACATTAGGCCAAGGATGTTCAAGAATGAACATTTTTTTCATTTTTTTGTTTCCTTTCCTCTCACTCACGGCAAAAAGGGGGGGGACAAACACACACATTGCCCATGCTCTTTATTTTATTATCCCTTACATAATGCATTGTCCCAACATGTTTATGACATGTTTTTAGCCATAACACTTTGTCTACCCATGCTCATGGCCGGCCACTACATTTTAGGGGGGGAAAATTGACATGCAAGTCCTCCCTTTTGACTACATACACTATTAGATCCTTGTAGATTAGCCTATCACATTTCAAAAGTGTCACACAAGTCCTTTTGACTAAATTCACATGCAATTTACTAAATCGAAGCTTAAAATTTTTGCACATTCATATTCACATATTTTAGACCATAAATATCACATCTAAATAATTTGGTGACTCGGTTTAGCGGTCCCGAAACCGCTTTCCGACTAGGGTCACTTTAGGGCTGTCACAGGTATCGATCCGTTGATTAGGCTTTTTGAGTTCGGTTATAAGTTTGGTAAAGGAAACCTCGACAGACTATCTAACAAGATAGGAACCTCGGTATGTTGAACGCCACATTATGAATAGTGATAAGTTCGGGTACGACAAAGAACACGGTTGACACAACTAGAACACTAGGAACGCCAAACGAATCTTTGAACGAAATATAAGAAAAGTATGCCTCACAATTTCAGCAGCATAACATTAACATCATCAGTTTCAAAAGTCCTTTACATGGAAATTGAACAAGTATTTATAGGCCTAAGTCTAGGTAGCTGATTGGCCTTTCATGCTTACACATTAATTAAAGAAAAAATTCTAGAAAAATGACCCTTAATGTGCATGTCTAGATTCGGCTATGGTAATAGGAAATGAATAGATCTTCATGCTTAAGAAAACTCAAAGTGAATGCATGATGTCCAATGGTCACTTGTAGGTTCGGCCAACCTTGTTAAATGAAGCAATGTTTGGCCAAAAAGTATGAATTAATTGTGGACACTCCAAGGGCCATCATGTGTGTGAAACCGAATGTTGAAGAGTCTTCTAGTGTGAACAAGGTGAACCGAACAGTCTTGCCATGTGAACATAGGTGTGAACAAATTAAGGAGAGTCATGGGGAAGCTAATTGGCCAAGCTATCTTCATGCATGTGTGAGTGTCCTCTGGCCGAATGGTCACCTTGGAGAATGAAGAGATAGCACACCATACATGAATGGAAACATTCATGAACCTTAAAGACATTGAATATGGTCATACATGCACTTGGCCGAACATGCACCTAAGAGATTCAAGTCCCCCAACCGTCCATGCACCTTCAAAATTCATGCTTGCTTTTAATCTCCATATGTCCATTGCGTTTCTACAAGAAATGTGAACAGAATTAATTCAAACTAATGTGAACACAAATATCAACGTTAAATTCGGTTATGACAAATTTAATTATCATCAATAAACACTTTTAAGACATACTTAATATAACTAATGTGAACTAAATTTAATATGTAGGATATTAATTAACTAATTATTGAACTTATTAATTAAAAAGTCAATAGTAGTCAAATGAATTCAAAGTGGACTCCACGAGTGATGGGTTAATTCATGAGCTAAACTCGAGTCGGGCTTAAACTCGTGAGTGATAATGAGCTGGTCCCGAGCTAATGAGCTGGTGTGGAGCTACATGGGAGCTAACTTGAATCGAATGTGAGCTCGGTGAGTGAATCGAACTTGTAGAAAAGTTCGGCATGGATTTCCAAAATGGCCACTAATCGGTTCGATAGGTCTAGCATTGACATCATCCCACACATCTTGAACTAAAGCTATAACGGCTTTTTAAATTATTTTGCACGAGCCCTTGTGATCGCCCTTGAGGTAGCACCATCGGATCTCGGCTTGGAATTGACTTATGGGAAGCCGTGATCGTATCATCCTCCCTGATGTGATCTGGCCCAGGTAGATAAGTCGAATTCACGTAGTTGCCCGTTCGTAGTTCGAGAGAGTCGTTCGTGTCTCGAATTTTAGTAATAAAAGTAAAATAATGGATTAGAATAAGTGGAAGGTTTCAAGAAGGGTAAGTTTAGTAATAGGTCCGGTTATGTGTAGCAAAGATGGGTGATGGATAAATGGGTCGGTTTGGTATAATAAGAAAAAAATTCGAAGGATGGGAATGGAAAACGAACTCAACGTCAGGAATGATTCAACACTAAGAAGTGTCACCCCGGTTCCTATATTGTTAAGGTGAAAGTATGGATAGATGGATAGGTGAACGCCACACCAAGATTGGTGATAAGTTCAAACAAGACGATTGACACCACTAGCGAAGCGGATAAGTCTTTCAAACTTGTACGAGATATGAGAGGAAGCAACCTCACAAGAACAAATGTTCATTAACAATTTCGCAAAAGTCCTTTACAAATGAAAGAAAACAAATATTTATAGGCACATAGATGACCATTCAAATTCGCATCTAGGTGTTCACACAATAATAAAACGTTCACACTAATGTATTAAAATAGTTCATAAATTCGCAGATTCATGCACTAGTGAATGGACACTTTCTTCCCCTTGGTTTGTGCATGAATGCTTAGTCATAAAGAAAGGCTTCAAGTGACTTGTATGTGCACCAAAAGGTTGCATTCATCTCCTTGGGACATTCATGCACTTGTATGGAACATGTATCTTCATAATTAAACACTTTAATGCGTAAGTTCATAAATGGCAGCATGAACCTAGTAAATTCGTTCTCCCCTTTGTGCATGCACTTAATTCAATCAATGTGTTGAATTATTGAGTTAATTCCTTCCCTTGGACGTTCTTGAACCCATCCATGCATGTGTAGTAGCCTATAGGTCAATTCAAAGTGTGAACATGTTCAAGGAGCTCTATGGTCAACATAGAATTAGTTAGCAGCTACTTCTTGGCCGAATAAGTGCCTTGGAAAGTTAGGAGACAGCCACCATACATGCACTTAAGCCATTCATGCATTCTATGATACGATCACGGCTTCCCATAAGCCAAGTCCAAGCCGAGATCCGATGGTGCTACCTCAAGGGCCGATCACAAGGGCTCGTGCAAAACAATTTAAAGAAGCTATTATAGCTTTAGTTTAGCATGTGTGGGATGATGTCAATGCTAGACCTATCGAACCAGTTAGTGGCCATTTTGGAAATCCATGCCGAACTTTTCTACAAGTTCATTTCAGCTCATCAAGCTCACCTTCAGTTCAAGTTAGCTGCCATGTAGCTCTACACCAGCTCATTAGCTCGGGACCAGCTCATTATCACTCACGAGTTTAGGCCCATTTCGGGTTTAACTCATGAATTAACCATCACTCATGGAGTCCACTTTGAATTCATTTGACTACTATTGACTTTTTAATTAATAAGTTCAATAATTAGTTAATTAATATCCTACATATTAAATTTAGTTCACACTAGTTATATTAAGTATGTCTTAAAAGTGTTTATTGATGATAATTAAATTTGTCATAACCGAATTTAATGTTGATATTTGTGTTCACATTAGTTTGAATTAATTATGTTCACATTTCTTGTAGGAACGCAATGGACATATGGAGATTAAAAGCAAACATGAATTTTGAAGGTGCATGGACGGTTGGGGGGCTTGAATCTCTTAGGTGCATGTTCGGCCAAGTGCATGTATGACCATATTCAATGTCTTTAAGGTTTATGAATGTTTCCATTCATGTATGATGTGCTATCTCTTCATTCTCCAAGGTGACCATTCGACCAAAGGGCACTCACACATGCATGAAGATAGCTTGGCCAATTAGCTTCCCCATGACTCTCCTTAATTCGTTCACACCTATGTTCACATGGCAAGACCATTCGGTTTCACACACATGATGGCCCTTGGAGTGTCCACAATTAATTCATACTTTTTGGCCAAACATTGCTTCATTTAACAAGGTTGGCCGAATCTACAAGTGACCATTGGATATCATGCATTCACTTTGAGTTTTCTTAAGCATGAAGATGCATTCATCCACCATTCCCAAAATCGAATCTGGTCATGCATATAAAGAGTTATTTTTCTAGAATTTTCTTTTAATTAATGTGTAAGTATGAAAGGCCATTTGGCTACCTAGACTTAGGCTTATAAATACTTGTTCAATTTCCATGTAAAGGACTTTTGAAACTTTTGTTAATGTTATGTTGCAAATTGTGAGGCATACTTTTCTTATATTTCGCTCAAAGATTCGTTTGGCGTTCCTAGCGTTCTAGTTGTGTCAACGTGTTCTTTGTCGCATCGAACTTATCACTATTCGTAGTGTGGCGCTCAACATACCGAGGTTCCTATCTTGTTAGATAGTGGGTCGAGGTTTCCCTTACCAAACCTATAACCGAACTCAAAAGGCTAAATCAATGGGTCGATACCATTTTGGTATTTGGTTCTTGAAAGTACCTTTAATAGTTCAAACCCGTTCTTTCTTCTTTACCTAATCGAACCTAAACCGACCAATTTTTTCATACCATTTCGTTCCTACCCTTTCGTTCCTACCATTCCATTTGTACCCCTCTTTCTACTCTGACTATACCTTCAACTCAACTAATCCTAATGTAACTTCTCATAGACGATCGGGCAATCTACATAAGACTCGACTCTTCTCGAGACGGTTCGAATCATTCTATCATCCCATGCATTTGATCCATTCATGGACTAGCCTTTAATGTCCATACATGCATTCGACACATGCATGTATTTGTAGAAACATTGCATCTAGCCGTACATGCACTAGCATTTAATACTTCTTCATTCATGAGTGTGGAATGCCCAAAAGAGATGTTTCTTCATCCATACATTGTACCGTCCAAAGGGATGTACCTACATGAGATAAACAAGTCATTAAGATATCTCATGGACACTCATAAATTCGGCATGATGTGAACACATTAATGTCATGCATTAATTCAGCTATGTGAAAATAATCAATTTATGTAATGACTATGGCATATTAATAACAAATATTAATATAAGACAAGTTTAATGCTTAAATAAATATGTGCAAATTTTTATTTAATGCATTAAAGACAAAACTGAGTTTAAACTAAAATGAGCTAAGCTTTAGCTCGTGAGCTAAAGTTGAGCTAAGGCTAAACTCCGAAGCTGAAGTTAAGCTAAGGTTTAGCTCGTGAGTTGAAAGTGAGCTAGGAGTGAGCTTAGTTTAGCTCAGGCAAGATGGATTGAGCTCGAATAAGCTAGATTTGAGCTAGACGAAGCTCGTGGAGCTGGAAACGAGCTTGGATCAGCTTGCCAACATGTCATTGCTTGGCTTGACAGACTTGCTCGATAAAGTTCGCGGGGCGTGCTCGTATCATTCCCCCCCTCTTTTAGGCGACTTGTCCTCAAGTCAAGCTATTTATCCATTGGAGAACTTTGACTCGTGCATGGTTTTCCTCGGTCAAATGGGATGGAAGATGTCACACAAACCTGAAAAATTCTTACCATAGCCGGTAAAAAGAAACTCAAAGGAGTCAAATTCAAATGTGTTCAATAGTTCATAAAATATTCATTCAATCGAACATATGCCAAAAATCTCAATTGGACAAAGCAAGCATACATAAATTTATCAAAGAGTTTCGTTAGACCATCGTTACAAACATGAAAACTAAGTTGGATCAAGGGATAATTGGTTGAAAATGATGGTAGGCACATAAACACATTATTCCTCATCCAAAACATTTTAATTTCTTTAATCGAATATAGTAACTCATTTGGTCCCTTGTCTTGCTCATGCAAGGTATGCCATGGCCAAAGGTATGCTAACTCTTCCTTTCATTTTTGAACAACATGAGGGGAGTCTCCAAATTCCAACATAATAATCACATCATCACAATGCCAAAAGGAAAAATCCATCACATCAAAGTACAAATAATTTCCAAACAACCAATCAATGGAATTTTCAACTTCAATCGAATTGAGCAAAGATATTTGAAAATTTTCAGATGACTTACCTTGACGAATATGAAGAGGAGACAATTGAGGATTGGATTTACCTTTCTCGGTCAAAATGAATCTTCTCTCTTTGGATAGATAACGTAAGACAAACCTATTACTCCGATAAATTTGAATAGGTGGTGACGCACCATGACATGTCTTGCTCCTCGATGGGTGGAATTCACAAAAATAAGACTGGTTAGTATTATCGAAAACTATGGACTTAAATGGAAAAGGAAAGTTACCATGGAAATTTGATTCAATTCCAAAAACATAGGTTGGCCTTACCTTCTCGAAATGAAACGAAAATTTCAGATGTGGCCAAACAAGGTGATTAATAAATGAATCAAAATTGAAACCCAAATTATTGAATTTCACCTTCTTATCAAAAGTTCGAACATCAAGAAAACATAATTTGAATGCAAATGATGCCAAGTGCTTAATGTTTCCATAAGATGAATTCATGTAGCAAATACCAGGCTTAAACACACGAACTTGATTAGGAATTCCAACAAGCAACATATTAGAAAAAGATATAATCAACTCACCACACGAATTATATTTCACTAGTTTAAACACACATGTTGATTTGACAAAACCGAGCATACCAAAATGCAAAGGTTCATACTTCAAGAGTATTAATCGGGAATGCAAATCACTACATGGAAATTTCACACAAAAACTCAAAGATTGTTCATGAAGAACACAATTGCACATATCATGTGAAGATCTTTTAACATGGATGACAAACAAAGAATTTTTAACGAACATGCAACTCTTCAAACAGGCAGATTTATCACAAATCAATTGAGCAGGCATATTTAAACATCAAGATTTAACACATGAGTTCAAAAAGTTTGCAGGGTCAAACACATCAAAATTTTTACGTGACAGACTTTGACCAAAAATGTTCAAAACTCGCTGAGAGAAAACTAATCCAATGTTGTCAACAAATTTGCCAATGTAGTAATCGTCATAAGAAAAGCTGTATATGGCACCTTTTAAAACAAATTCGTTAACAACAGTAAGTGAACAAAAATTATCCAAATCAAGTGACTTTGATTCGATAAACAAAGAATCCTTACCTTCCTTACCTTTGATCGCAAGTGGGTGGTAGTCATTCGCGAACTTACCTTTTTCGAACAACCTAAAACACCTCTCGTTTGGAAGGTAATGTAGATGGAATTGGTCGCACAAACTTCTAGGAACTTGAAAAGTTAATTCACAAGAAGATCGAACAGGTGGGTTAGTAGAAATAATCCTCACTTGCTCACTTGTTTTCTCACTCGATTCTTTTTCTTCTGAATCACTCGTTTCTTTTGTTTCAATTTCTTTCTCTTTAATCTCTTTTTCAATTTCTTTTTCAACTTCTTTTTCTCTCTCAAATTTCTTTTCATTCTCTTTTTCAATCTCATTTTCATTTTCATTTTCTTTTTGCTTTTCAAAGGCTTTTTCAAGTTCTCTCAAGATTCGCTCATTTTCTCTCTTACTTGCCTTTTGCCTCTCTTTTCTTTTTATTTCGTTTTCTTTTTCTTCTTTTGCTTTTTCTTTTCTTTTCTTTGTTTTTTCTTTACAAGAATGTACAAAAGAATCATGAGAATACAAATCTTGTTCGAAAGATGAAGAACTATTTGTATATGATTCACAATCAAAACTTCGTGAAGAATACTCCTTGAATGATTTCTTTGAAGATATACTAGGAGTATGTCTTTCTCTCCGAACGCCATCTTGGAACGAATCAAAATCGTAATCGGCTTCTTGTCTTTTCGAATTTCTTGATGAAAAGGACTTTCGATCGAAGTCACTTCTCGAATTCGCTGATGAATATGAGTCATAGTATGAATCTCTTTGTCTCGACGTAGATGGCGAAAAGGAGTCACGATTGGAACTTTTTTTCAGGTAGTAGTCGGGGGTATATCTCCGTGGGGTTCTTGGTTCCGTTTTACGACTTGAAGAAACTCGATCACTTTGGTCTCGTTTAGTCGCCATTCTTCGCATTTCTTGAACCAAGTATTGGTATTCCGATTCGGTGAACTCTTCGCGTGACATGATTTTTGTTGCTAAAAAGAAAATAGATCACAAAACAAAATAAAAAAAATTAAGTACCTCACCACAAACCTCACAATTTTGCTCGGAAAGAAGAAGAAAAAAAGGTGTCACTCCCGCTCGTGTTTACACTCGTTTGGCTTTTACCTCCACTCGAATGATCTCACTCGCTCTAGCCTTTTACCACTCAAGCTTACTCTCGTAACCTCGTATTTTGTTTCTTTCGACTTGTCTTGGTGCCTTGGGGTTGGTTTCAAGATGGTTACAAAGGTTAGAATGTCACGGTGTACGGGTAGGCTAAAAGAAAAATAGTCTTTGGTGTAGTGTGGCATTTTGGAAATGGGGTGCAAAGTTGATGAAAAGAACACTTTGTCGATCGGGTCAAAATATAAACAACAGAAGAACTTAATCACTTCACTTTTTTTTTAATTTTTTTTGTCTTTTTTTTAATACTTCACAATATCACTATTACAAGAGAGAGAACGAAAATTACAACTTGAATTTTTTTTTAATTCAAATTTTTTTTTCACAACGAACCTAGTTCGATCTTGATACGAACGTCAGCGCCTCTTGATTTACAAGTTTTGATACCAAATGATGTGATCCGGCCCAGGTAGATGAGTCAAATTCACGTAGTTGCCCGTTCGTAGTTCGAGAGAGTCGTTCGTGTCTCGAATTTTAGTAATAAAAGTAAAATAATCGATTAGAATAAGCGGAAGGTTTCAAGAAGGGTAAGTTTAGTAATAGGTTCGGTTATGTGTAACAAAGATGGGTGATGGATAGATAAATGGGTCGGTTTGGTATAACAATAAAATAATTCGAAGGATGGGAATGGAAAACGAACTCAACGTCAGGAATGATTCAACACTAAGAAGTGTCACCCCGGTTCCTATATTGTTAAGGTGAAAGTATGGATAGATGGACAGGTGAACGCCACACCAAGATTGGTGATAAGTTCAAACAAGACGATTGACACCACTAGCACAAGCCAAATAAGTCTTTTGAAACTTGTACGAGATATGAGAGGAAGTAACCTCACAAGAACAAATGTTCATTAACAATTTTGGCAAAAGTCCTTTACAAATGAAAGAAAACAAATATTTATAGGCACATAGATGACCATTCAAATTCGGCATCTAGGTGTTCACACAATAATAAAAACGTTCACACTAATGTATTAAAATATTTCATAAATTTGGCAGATTCATGCACTAGCTGAATGGACACTTTCTTCCCCCTTGGTTTGTGCACGAATGCTTAGTCATAAAGAAAGGCTTCAACTGACTTGTATGTGCACCAAAAGGTTGCATTCATCTCCTTGGGACGTTCATGCACTTGTATGGAACATGTATCTTCATAATTAAACACTTTAATGGCATGTAAGTTCATAAATGGCAGCATGAACCTAGTAAATTCGTTCTCCCTTTGTGCATGCACTTAATTCAATCAATGTGTTGAATTATTGAGTTAATTCCTTCCTTGGACGTTCTTGAACCCATCCATGCATGTGTAGTAGCCTATAGGTCAATTCAAAGTGTGAACATGTTCAAGGAGCTCTATGTTCAACATAGAATTAGTTAGCAGCTACTTCTTGGCGAATAAGTGCCTTGGAAAGTTAGGAGACAATGCCATACATGCACTTAAGCCATTCATGCATTCTATCATCCCATGCATTTGATCCATTCATGGACTAGCCTTTAATGTCCATACATGCATTCGACACATGCATGAATTTGTAGAAACATTGCATCTAGCCGTACATGCACCAAAGATTTAATACTTCTTCATTCATGAGTGTGGAATGCCCAAAAGAGATGTTTCTTCATCCATACATTGTACCGTCCAAAGGATGTACCTACATGAGATAAACAAGTCATTAAGATATCTCATGGACACTCATAAATTCGGCATGATGTGAACACATTAATGTCATGCATTAATTCACTATGTGAACATAATCAATTTATGTAATGACTATGGCATATTAATAACAAATATTAATATAAGACAAGTTTAATGCTTAAATAAATATGTGCAAATTTTTATTTAATGCATTAAAGACAAAACTGAGTTTAAACTAAAATGAGCTAAGCTTTAGCTCGTGAGCTAAAGTTGAGCTAAGGCTAAACTCCTAAGCTAAAGTTAAGCTAAGGTTTAGCTCGTGAGTTGAAAGTGAGCTAGGAGTGAGCTCAGTTTAGCTCAGGCAAGATGGATTGAGCTCGAATAAGCTAGATTTGAGCTGGACGGAGCTCGTGGAGCTGGAAACGAGCTTGGATCAGCTTGCCAACATGTCATTGCTCGGCTTGACAGACTTGCTCAATAAAGTTAGCGGGGCATGCTCGTATCACTCCCCCTCTTGAAAATGACTTGTCCTCAAGTCAGTATCTACATCGAAAAGAGTCAAGTCAGAGAAATTAAAACTAGCACTAACATTTTACTCACCTGGTAAGTCAAGCTTATACGAATTTTCATTGATTCGCTCGATGACTTGGAAGGGGCCATCTCCTCGCGGCAACAACTTAGATCTTCGTTGAGCTGGAAACCTTTCTTTTCTCATATGCACCCAGACCCAGTCTCCAGGTTCAAATACAACTCATTTTCGTCCTTTGTTGGCTCGTTGGACGCATTGCTCGGTTTGAGATTCAATATTCTCTCGAACTTTCCTATGTAATTCCTTGACAAATTCAGCCTTTTTCCTTGCATCTGTATGGACAAATTGATCAACAGGAAAAGGTAATAAATCAAGAGGAGTAAGAGGATTAAATCCATAGACAGTCTCAAAAGGAGAGAATTTGGTTGCCGAGTGAACAGAGCGATTATAAGCGAACTCGATGTGGGGTAAGCATTCTTCCCACGTCTTGAGGTTCTTTCGTACCAATGCTCGCAAAAAAGTTGACAAAACTCGGTTTACCACCTCGGTTTGGCCATCCGTTTGGGGATGACAAGTGGTTGAAAACAATAACTTCGTCCCAAGTTTTCCCCATAATGTCCGCCAAAAGTGACTCAAGAACTTTGTATCTCGATCGGAAACAATCGTTCTTGGCAATCCATGCAGTCGTACAATTTCCCTAAAAAACAAATTAGCAATATGCACAGCGTCATCAGTTTTAGCACCAGAAATAAAATGTGACATTTTAGAGAATCTATCGACTACAACAGAGATTGAGTCCTTCCCTGTCTTAGTTTTCGGTAATCCAAGAATAAAATCCGTAGAGACATCGGTCCACGGGGTGTCGGGAATGGGAAGTGGTGTGTAAAGTCCATGAGGTTGGATTTTCGACTTAGCCCATTTACAAATTAGGCAGCGTTCATAGATCCGCTCCACCTCTCTCCGTATTCGCAGCCAATAAAAATGTTCATGGAGGGTTGACAATGTCTTGCTTATTCCAAAGTGTCCCATCAGGCCACCACTATGCGCCTCCAACACAAGTAACTCTCGAATGGAGCCTTGTGGTATACACAACCTATTTTCTTTAAAAAGAAACCCTTCGTACCTGAAAAATTTCTCAAAACACCCATTTTCACAAGCAGTATATATATTTCCAAAATCCTCATCATTAGCATACAACTCTTTCATATGATAAAACCAAGTAACTTAGAATCAAGAGTGGTCAATAAGGTATATCTCCGTGACAAGGCATCACCACTACATTTTCTTTACCTTTCTTGTATTTGATGACGTAGGAAATGATTCTAAATACTCGACCCATTTTGCATGTCGTTTGTTGAGTTTATCTTGACCTTTAATAAACTTAAGTGCTTCGTGATCGGAATGAATCACAAACTCCTTGGTCTTAGATAGTCTTTGTCGGGTTTCAAGTGATCGAATCAAGGCATACATCTCTTTGTCGCACAATCGAATAATTGAGGGAAGCGCCACTTAATTCTCTCAAGCACGCCACGGTCTTCCGTCTTGGTTCAACACAGCCCAATCCCTACACAAGCGCCACACTCAATTTCAAATGTTTTAGTAAAATCTGGAAGGGACAATAGAGGAGCTTTCACAAGACATTCTTTAATCAAATTAAATGAACATTCTTGATCTTCGAGACCGGTGAAATGCGAGTTTTTCTTAATCACGCTTGTTAAGGGTGCTGCAATGGTACTAAAGTTGGGCACAAATCGACGGTAGAAGCTAGCCAATCCATGGAAGCTTGAACTTGGCTAATGTTCGCTTCGGACGCGCCATTCTTGAATCGCTTGAACTTTTCTTGATCCACCTCCAAACCATTGGCACTCACGACATAACCTAAAAACACAACTTTAGCAGTGCAAAAGGAACACTTTTGAGATTAGCATACAATACCTCTTTTCGTAAAGTTTCCAACACCGTCAGTAAATGTTGTACGTGCTCTCTAAAGTTTTTTGTAGACCAAGATATCGTCAAAGTATACAACACAAAATTTACCAATAAACGCACGTAATACATGGTTCATCAATCTCATAAAAGTGCTGGGAGCATTTGTAAGACCGAATGGCATTACCAACCATTCGTACAACCCCAATTTTGTTTTGAAGGCCATCTTCCATTCATCACCTTCTCGCATTCGTATTTGATGATAGCCACTTTTAAGATCGATTTTCGTGAAAATCTGGGCTCCACTTAATTCGTCAAGCATGTCGTCAAGACGGGGTATCGGGTGTCGATACTTGATAGTGATTTTGTTGGTGGCGCGACAATCCACGCACATCTGCCACAACCCATCTTTCTTGGGTACAAGCAGCACCGGCACCGCACAGGGACTTAAGCTCTCTCGGATGTATCCTTTGTCTAGGAGTTCAGTAATTTGCTTTTGCAATTCCTTCGTTTCTTCGGGATTACTCCGATAAGCAAGACGGTTGGGTAGTGCAGCTCCGGGTACTAAGTCTATTTGATGTTCGATGCCTCGGATAGGGGACAGCCCACTTGGTATTTCGTCCGGAAATATGTCTTCAAATTCCTGAATCAAAGACAATACAGAAGCAGGCAAGTTTTCAGGTAACTCGTTAGTATTCAACAATGCCTCCTTATACATAAATACATACATAGGCTGTCTCAAAAACATCGCTCGCCGGATATCACTAATCCTCGCAAACAAACTCATTTTTCCACTTTCTTTTTCCTCTCCACTTTTTACTTGTTTTTGTTTCTTTTCATTTTCTCTCGCATTTTGTCTTTTCTCTCTCTTTTTCCTTAATTTTCTCTTTTGCTATCTTTTCTTTTTCTCTCACTTGTTCCACTGAAAGTTTAAGTTTTTGTTGATCCTTGTACACTTGCTTCGGAGTGAGGGGTGCAAGTGTCACGTTCTTGCCAAGATGTTTGAAGGAGTATCTATTAGTGTAACCATCATGCATCACCCGTCGGTCGAATCGCCATGGTCGCCCTAGAAGTAAATGGCCGCGTGCATCAAGACTACATCGCATAATACTTCGTCGAGAATACTTCCCGATGCTAAAGGACACTAGGACTTGTTTTGTCACTTTGAGTTCACCGCCATCATTAAGCCACTGAAGCTTGTATGGATTCGGTGCTTGGTGGTTGACACCTAACTTTTCTACCATGAGGGTGCTTGCCACGTTTGTGCAACTCCTCCATCGATTATGATGCTACACACTTTCCCTTGCACTTGACATCTCGAATGAAAAATGTTCTCACGTTGTTGTTCGTCTTCCACACTTTGAAGACTTAGGCTTCGCTTGACGACGAGTAACTCACCTTCAACGGGTTGTTCTAAGTCCTCCTCAACTTTGGAATTCGATTCAGGATCGTTCTCTTCCTCGTCCTCCGTTTCAATCTCACCGTCGACCCTTATCACCATGGTACGTCTATTCGGGCACTGACTCGCTATATGTCCACGACCAAGACACTTGAAGCACTTTATGTCCCTTGAATGGGTGGTGGAACTTTCAGGAGCCTTACCTTTACTTGACTCGGCAATAGGCTTATTCGCCTTAGATATTGTTGAAGATTCATTCGTTTGATTTGTTGGAAAACCCTTGCTTGTGCTTTGGCCCCATTTAGAAGGATTGGTGTTAGGATAGGCTCGGGTGGTACCTTTTCGCTTCAACTACTTCTCCACTTTGATAGCCATGTGGACCATGTCCACAACCTCAATGTAATGTTGTAGTTCTACGACATTTGCAATCTCTCGATTAAGTCCCGCTAGAAAGCGAGCCATTGTGGCTTCTCGATCTTCTTGTATATCGGCAGGATCATAGCCACTTCCATTTCTTTATAATAATCTTCCACACTCTTCGTCCCTTGGATGAGATTTTGGAGTTTTTGATGCAACTCCCGATGATAGTAGGATGGAATGAATCGTCGTCGCATAACCGCCTTCATTTCGGTCCAAGTGGAAATGGGATGCTCCACGTTACGCCTCCGACTAGTGGTCAACTGATCCCACCATATCATTGCGTAATTTGATAAATCAATTGCGGCGAGTTTGACTTTCTTATTTTCAGAGTAGTTATGACATTCGAACACTAGTTCGATTTTCTTCTCCTACTCAAGGTACGCCTCGGGATCAAATTTACCTTGGAAAGGAGGAATGGAGAGTTTGATATTCTTCAAGTCATCATCTTCCCGCCTTCGATCTACTTGTCCACGGTTTCGGGGACGTCTCCTTTCTAGGCTTATGTTAGACCCGTGATCGCTTTCATCTTCACTATTTTCATTAACATCATCATCTTGAACCCTTGGTTGTCTTCGTCGTTGATTGGGCCCTTCACGTCTTTGCCTAGCAACTTCAGGATATTCATCGCGTTGTCTTTGGGCCTCGACTTGGTAGAGTCGATCTTCAAGAGGATTAAGCCTTCGATCAAGTAATCGTTCCATCTCACGCAAAAGGGCTTGCATTTGCAACTGGAACGTTTCGACGGGTTGTCGCCTTCTTTGTTCTTCCATGTTTTGTCCACTATTTTGGGACATCTATTCGCTTAAGATAGCCTCACAAACAAATCCTCTCAATCCGCTTTCGAAAGAAAGAAGCTTGATGACACTCACACTCGTGTTTACACTCTTAGTTCGGCTTTTACCTCCCCTCGAATGCGCTCATGCTCTCTTGCCTTTTACCTCTCTTGACTTTTCTCGTAATTTCGTAAGCAGATTCGTTAAGGCTCGGTCCTTGGTCTAGGTGGTCGGTTCAAAAGGGAAAACAAGTGATTGATGTATTCGATATAGGGTAGGCTGAAAGAATAGGGAATTGGGTAAAAAATGTGGTGAATTAGGGAGAGTAGAATAGAAGAAGGGTCGGGAACTATATCAGATCAAAGCTTGACGATCAAATAACAATTGAATTGCATAAATCACTTTTTTTTCGAAATTTTTTTGATTTTTTTTCGTTTTTTTTTGAATTTTTTTTAACTTGTATAACTTTTTTTTGTTGTACTATATCGACAAACTAAATACAACAAAAACACTTTTGTACACGATTTTTTTTTCGGCTGCGTAGATTTTTGTTTTTATAGAAACAATAACAAACTAATCGAAATGAGAAAAATTCAGTATACAATTTTTTTTTCTGAACCTACCTCGGGAATGCTCTGCTTCGAACGTCTAAGCTTCTCGTTTTAGGTAGCTCTGATACCAGATGATACGAACCGTATCGGGAAGAGTCGAGTCGTATGTAAATTACCCAATCGTCTACGAGAAGTTACGTTAGGTTTAGTTGAGTTGAAGGTATGGTCAAAGTAGAAAGAGGGGTACGAATGGAATGGTAGGAATGAAAGGGTAGGAACAAAAGGATATGAACAAATTGGTCGGTTTAGGTTCGATTAGGTAAAGAAGAGAACGGGTTTGGAACTACTAAATGTACTTTTAAGAACCAATACCGAAATGGTATCGATCCGTTGATTAGGCTTTTTGAGTTCGGTTATAAGTTTGGTAAAGGAAACCTCGACCCACTATCTAACAAGATAGGAACCTCGGTATGTTGAACGCCACACTATGAATAGTGATAAGTTCGGGTACGACAAAGAACACGGTTGACACAACTAGAACGCTAGAAACGCCAAACGATTCTTTGAACAAAATATAAGAAAAGTTTGCCTCACAATTTCGGCAGCATAACATTAACATAAGTTTCAAAAGTCCTTTACATAAAAATTGAACAAGTATTTATAGGCCTAAGTCTAGGTAGCGATTGGCCTTTCAGCTTACATATTAATTAAAGAAAATTCTAGAAAATGACCCTTAATTTGCATGTCTAGATTCGCTATGGTAATAGGAAATGAATGAATCTTCATGCTTAAGAAAACTCAAAGTGAATGCATGATGTCCAATGGTCACTTGTAGGTTCTACCAACCTTGTTAAATGAAGCAATGTTTGGCCAAAAGTATGAATTAATTGTGGACACTCCAAGGGCCATCATGTGTGTGAAACCGAATGTTGAAGAGTCTTCTAGTGTGAACAAGGTGAACCGAATAGTCTTTGCCATGTGAACATAGGTGTGAACGAATTAAGGAGAGTCATGGGGAAGCTAATTGGCCAAGCTATCTTCATGCATGTGTGAGTGTCCTTTGACTGAATGGTCACCTTGCAGAATGAAGAGATAGCACACCATACATGAATGGAAACATTCATGAACCTTAAAGACATTGAATATGGTCATACATGCACTTGGCCGAACATGCACCCAAGAGATTCAAGTCCCCCAACCGTCCATGCACCTTCAAAATTCATGCCGCTTTTAATCTCCATATGTCCATTATGTTTCTACAAGAAATGTGAATGTAATTAATTCAAACTAATGTGAACACAAATATCAACATTAAATTCGGTTATGACAAATTTAATTATCATCAATAAACACTTTTAAGACATACTTAATATAACTAATGTGAACTAAATTTAATATGTAAGATAGTAATTAACTAATTATTGAACTTATTAATTAAAAAGTCAATAGTAGTCAAATGAATTCAAAGTGAACTCCACGAGTGATGGTTAATTCATGAGCTAAACTCGAGTGGGCTTAAACTCGTGAGTGATAATGAGCTAGTCCCACCTAATGAGTGCTGTGGAGCTACATGGGAGCTAACTTGAATCAAGGTGAGCTCGGTGAGCTGAATCGAACTTGTAGAAAAGTTCGCATGGATTTCCAAAATGGCCACTAACTCGGTTCGATAGGTCTAGCATTGACATCATCCCACACATGCTGAACTAAAGCTATAACGGCTTCTTTAAATTGTTTTGCACGAGCTCTTGTGATCGGCCCTTGAGGTAGCACCATCGGATCTCAGCTTGGACTTGACTTATGGGAAGCCGTGATCATATCAAGCTAGGTCACATGTGTGATACGGGATGTATCTCATGCAGACAAGAGAGCTACGTGAGAGATAAATGTAGCTAGGTCGCATGAGTGATTCCAAGTGAAGGACACCATGTAGACAAGAGAGCTATGAGATAAATCGGCTAGGTCGCATGAGTGGTACTAAGTGTTCACCATGTGTACAAGAGAGCCAATTAAATGAGATATGATGGTAATGTGTCTTTGAAACTATCAAGTATCGAGGATTATTCCGAATTGTTCAACGAGATGGTTTTGTGGTGACATTGTAGTCATAGATCTACACTTGTGATGTATGAAATGTGATGAAAATGATTTGTAGTATATATATATGTAAGTTAAAATGAGGTTAGTATAAAGAATGTGTGAAAGAATGAAATTAGCATTAAAACTGTTTTGGACAGTAGTAGTGACGTGATTTTGAAAATTCACCAAAAATAGAAGGAATTTAATTAGAGGTTGAATGAGATGTGAAATTAAAGCTTAATGAGTATATTTTCATATAAAAGAAACAGAGCAAGCAAAGGAATTCTATATTTTGAGATATTTACAATTGTGTTAGACTTGCTTAGGATGACTATGTAATCCCCTATTTCAAATTTGAAAAATCATTAAAAATTTTACAAAACAAATTAAGAAATATAGTTTATATGCCTAAATTTATTATTGAGTCTAGTTTTAAATGAAATAGGTTTCATGGTTATTTGAATTGTGTACTGAGAGAAATTCAATTCGTAATGAACAGAGGTCAGATCAGTTGATCTGTAATGTGGGAAACTTTAACTAATAAACTGTACTAATTGGCTGAACCAAAATTCTAGAAAAAATTTAGTAAGAATTTTTATGAGTCTAGATTCAGGAAATTTTACGGATTTGAATTTCGAGTTTCAGAACTCGAGTTATGATTTATTTAGTGATCATGACGCAGGAGGGACAACTTGATCAAATTGGAGTAAACAATAAAATTAAAAATATGATATAATTGAGTTATGTTGTAAACATATTAGATTTCTTATTTGTTATTTATATACTTACTTACTAAGCTATAAGCTTACTTTCTTTTCTCTCCTTTGTCTTATAGTGTCGTCCACTAGCATGTGAGTCGAGATCGTAGAAGATCCGCCTCGCACTATCAATACTTTTGGTATCCGAACTCAACATTTTGAAATATGGCATGTATAGCAGACTTAGTTATTTTGTTACGTGTCATAATTGTCTAGGTTCAAATTACTACTTATAGTATCAAACTAATCATTTTGTACGAAGCCTTTGAAGTTGGTTTGTATTGTTAATGGCATATGTTATAATGATCAAATTGCACGCCATATTTTTGTTGGGTTTTGTTTAATAGTATATACTATAATTTGTTAATACCTCGTACCCTATTCCGGCGACGGATACGGGTAAGGGGTGTTACAAAACCCGTTCTCTTCTTTACCTAATCGAACCTAAACCGACCAATTTGTTCATATCCTTTTGTTCTTACCCTTTCGTTCCTACCATTCCGTTCGTATCCCTCTTTCTACTTTGACCATACCTTCAACTCAACTAAACCTAACGTAACTTCTCGTAGATGATCGGGCAATCTACATACGACTCGACTCTTCCCGAGACGGTTCGTATCAATTAGTAAGGCCGAATGACATCACTAGCCACTCATACAAACCGTATTTGGTTTTGAATGCAGTCTTCCACTCATCCTCTCCCTCATACGAATCTGATGATAGCCACTTTTCAAATTGATATTAGAAAACAATTTTCCTCCACTAAGTTCGTCAACATATCATCAAGTCTACGGATTGGATGATGGTATTTGACGGTAATTTTGTTAATAGCTCGACAATCTACGTACATTCTCCATGATCCATTTTTTTTAGGTACCAACAGAACTGGCACCCGCATGGACTTAAACTCTCCCGTATGTATCCTTTCTCCATTAAATCAGCAACTTGTTTTTGTAACTCTTTAGTTTCTTCAGGGTTACTTCGGTAAGCTGGTTGATTTGGAATTGTAGCTCCGGGAATGAAATCAATTTGATGTTCAATACCTCGAATTGGAGGCAGTCCACTAGGAACTTCTTCCGGGAAAATATCTTCAAATTCCTATAACAAAGAAACAACAGACAAAGGTAAAGAGTTATCAAGTTCGTTAGTATCGAATAAACACTCCTTGTACATAAGTACAAATAGGGGCTGGCGCATCAATAGGGACTTTCAAATTTCTTTTTCCCTCGCAAATACACTTATTTTTCCATTTTCATTTTCTTTTTGACTCTCTTCTTCCTCTCATATTTTTACCTCCTCTCTCTCACTTTTTTCCTTTTTTTTTCAATTTTTTTGTCTTTTTCTTTTTCACTTCTTTTTCTTTCAACTTCAATTGATCTTGATACACTTGTTTTGGGGACAACGGGGCTAAAGTAACATTTTTGCCTCGATGCTTGAACGTGTACCGATTTGTGTAACCATCATGAACCACATGCCTATCAAACTGCCATGGACGCCCCAAAAGTAGATGTCCCGCGTGCATGGGAACTACATTGCACACCATTTCATCTTGATACTTCTCGATGGTAAATGCTACCACAGCTTGCTTTGTGACTTTAAGCTCTCATCCATCATTTAACCAATCCAACTTGTATGGAGTTAAATGTTTGGTTGTGGCCAAACCGGGCTTTTCCACCAGCATGTTGCTAGATACATTAGTACAACTTCCACCGTCAATAATTAAACTACATACCTTGCCATAAATGTGTCATCGGGTGTGAAAAATGTTCTCCTTTTGTTGATTAGATTCAACACTTTGAACGCTAAGGCTTCGATTCACCACAAGGATTTCTCCTTCAAACGGTAGTTCTACTTCGTCTTCTTCATCATCAGATGGTATTTTGGACTCATTTTCATTTTCCTCCTCGGACTCGATTTCACTGTCAGCCCTTACCACCATGATATGTTGATTTGGACATTGGCTTGCTATGTGCCCTCGACCTTGACACTTGAAACATTTAATGTCTCTCGTGCAATTTAGAACTTGCTCATTTTTGTTTCGACTCGACTCACCGATGGGATGATTGGATTTAGTTGCTACAACCGGCTCCTTTATTCGAACAGGGCGTTTGCTCACTCCTTGGCTTTTTTTATTAGAAGGATTGGCATAGGTTTGACTAACTCCTTTTCATTTGAGTTGTTTCTCAACTTTAATCACCATATGGACCATGTCCATCACTTCAACATAGTGTTGTAATTCAACTATGTTGGCGATGTCACGGTTTCACACCACAAGGAACCTTGCCATGGTCACTTCTCGATCCTTCTCGATATCAGCTTGGATCATCGCTATCTCCATTTCTTTATAATAATCTTCAACGCTTCTATTACCTTGAGTAAGGTTTTGGAGTCGTTGATATAGATCTCGATGGTAGTACAAAGGGATGAATCTTTTCCGCATGACTAATTTCATTTCAGCCCCAGTAGAAATAGGTCTTTCACCATTTCTCCTTTTACTTGTTATAAGCTAGTCCCACCACACAATTGCATAGTTAGAAAACTCTTTAGCTGCGAGCTTTACCTTTTTACTTTTTAAATAGTTGTGGTAGTAAAAAACAAGCTCGATCTTCTTTTCCCACTCCAAATAAGCTTCAGGATCATTCTTACCTTGAAATGGTGGAATTGTCATCTTGATATTTTTAAGATTGTCATCTGGACAGTCACGATCTCTAGGACCCCGATGTCATTGATGACGTCATTGTCATACACTTCAAACAGATGAATTATCACTTTCTTGCTCACTCTTTTCATTACGCCCTCGTCTTGCACCTTCCGGAGTTGCCTCGCATTGTTCACGTGTATAAACTCAAAATAATCGATCTTTGATTGGTTTGAGTTTACGATTGAATAACCTCTCCATCTCTCGCATAAGTGCTTTAGTGTCAAATCAGGAACCCCTCCACCCACAACATTGCGAATGAGTCGTAATCATTCTCTGGCCATTTGATTTCTTTTAGAACTTCTAGACATGGAAATTTTTTTTATCACACAACAAACCTCACATTTCTCTCACAAAGAAAAATTTTCACAATTTTGGCTTTTGTTCTCTCGGATGGTCTCACCACGCTCTATCTTTTTTCCACTCAAGTTTGCCTCTCGAAGTTCTCCATGGACTACTTAGACGAATCAGCTCTCGTTTGTGAGTCGGTTGGCAAAAATAATGTTCGGTTATGGGTAGGTAATGATGTTAGGTCAAAAGGTAGGCTAAAAACAAAAAGAAAAAAAGGTGACAGTATGGTGATTTGGTTTTAGAAAGAAATAATGAATTTGTTGGGCAGAAAGTACTTTTGAAACACAACTTTTCACTTTTTGCTTTTTTTTTAAAGAAAATGTATATTTCAACTTTTGCACTTTTGGGAAAGTATACTTCTCTTTTTTTTTTTCAATTTTTTTCTAAAATGCAATCCTGGGAATACTAAAAATGATGATTCTCACCTCAATTTAACCAGCTCTGATACCAAATGATACGAACTCGGATATGAATGTCATGAGTCGTGTTGTTGCCTGATCATTTATATTGGGTAAGATGAACAATTTGTAAAAATAAGCTTACAAATGGTTGAAGAATAAGCTAAAAGAAAAGGTCTCAAAAGGTTAGGGAAACAATGATTGGTGGTAGGCTAAAGCTTAAGAGTGAACCAACACAATAGATTCGTGCTGACCCAAAACTTAGAAAGCAATTAGGCTGAAAGGGTGATGGAAAAATGGTAAGTATCATTTAATAGTAAACCTTAACCCGCTATCTACAAATATAGGAACCTCGATATGGTGAACGCCACACTTGGATACAAGTGATAAGTTCTAAAAAAAAAAAATAGAATTGACACCACAAGGGTTGCTTGATAAGCTAACCTAGTCTTTAGAGAACAATGGGAGTTGAACACTCACAAAGTAAGAAGATATCATCAAATTCATCAAAGGTTCCTTTACAAAGACTGATTTCTCCTATTTATAGTACTAGAATATGCTAGATTGATACGATCACGGCTTCCCATAAGTCAAGTCCAAGCCGAGATCCGATGGTGCTACCTCAAGGGCCGATCACAAGGGCTCGTGCAAAACAATTTAAAGAAGCCGTTATAGCTTTAGTTCAGCATGTGTGGGATGATGTCAATGCTAGACCTATCGAACCAGTTAGTGGCCATTTTGGAAATCCATGCGAACTTTTCTACAAGTTCATTCACTCACCGAGCTCACCTTGATTCAAGTTAGCTCCCATGTAGCTCCACAGAGCTCATTAGCTCGGAACCAGCTCATTATCACTCACGAGTTTAAGCCCAACTCGAGTTTAGCTCATGAATTAACCATCACTCGTGGAGTTCACTTTGAATTCATTTGACTACTATTGACTTTTAATTAATAAGTTCAATAATTAGTTAATTAATATCCTACATATTAAATTTAGTTCACATTAGTTATATTAAGTATGTCTTAAAAGTGTTTATTGATGATAATTAAATTTGTCATAACCGAATTTAATGTTGATATTTGTGTTCACATTAGTTTGAATTAATTTCTTCACATTTCTTGTAGAAACGCAATGGACATATGGAGATTAAAAGAAAGCATGAATTTTGAAGGTGCATGGACGGTTGGGGGACTTGAATCTCTTGGGTGCATGTTCGGCCAAGTGCATGTATGACCATATTCAATGTCTTTAAGGTTCATGAATGTTTCCATTCATGTATGGTGTGCTATCTCTTCATTCTCCAAGGTGACCATTCGGTCAAAGGACACTCACACATGCATGAAGATAGCTTGGCCAATTAGCTTCCCCATGACTCTCCTTAATTCGTTCACACCTATGTTCACATGGCAAAGACTATTCGGTTCACCTTGTTCACACTAGAAGACTCTTCAACATTCGGTTTCACACACATGATGGCCCTTGGAGTGTCCACAATTAATTCATACTTTTTGGCCAAACATTGCTTCATTTAACAAGGTTGGCCGAACCTACAAGTGACCATTAGACATCATGCATTCACTTTGAGTTTTCTTAAACATGAAGATTCATTCATTTCCTATTACCATAGCCGAATCTAGACATGCACATTAAGGGTCATTTTTCTAGAATTTTCTTTAATTAATATGTAAGCCTGAAAGGCCAATCGGCTACCTAGACTTAGGCCTATAAATAATTGTTCAATTTTCATGTAAAGGACTTTTGAAACTTATGTTAATGTTATGCTGCCGAAATTGTGAGGCAAACTTTTCTTATATTTCGTTCAAAGATTCGTTTGGCGTTTCTAGCGTTCTAGTTGTGTCAACCGTGTTCTTTGTCGTACCTGAACTTATCACTATTCATAGTGTGGCGTTCAACATACCAAGGTTCCTATCTTGTTAGATAGTGGGTCGAGGTTTCCTTTACCAAACTTATAACCGAACTCAAAAAGCCTAATCAACGGATCGATACCATTTCGGTATTGGTTCTTGAAAGTACATTTAGTAGTTCCAAACCCATTCTCTTCTTTACCTAATCGAACCTAAACCGACCAATTTGTTCATATCCTTTTGTTCCTACCCTTTCATTCCTACCATTCCATTCGTACCCCTCTTTCTACTTTGACCATACCTTCAACTCAACTAAACCTAACGTAACTTCTCGTAGACGATCGGACAATTTACATACGACTCGACTCTTCCCGAGACGGTTCGTATCATAGCTACTATATAGTATCTCGTAGCCTTCTTGTACACATGATTTGCACTCGGCACCATACATGTGACCTAGCTACGCTCCCTCTATTTTATTCGATTTTTTTTTTCCAAATGTTCAACTGGATCTCTCTCTCTATTATTTATTTCCATTCTTTCAATAGTCGATTTATACTTCAACATCAGCTAATATATATATATAATAGGCTGAAATATAAAAATGTAAATGAAATTAACGTATTATTTACATACAAACTTACCTAAGTACAAAATATGGGAGTTTTGCAATTTAGTCCAAAACTTTCTCCTTTTCCCGTTCGAGGTCGATTCCACGCCTTTCTTGATCTATAACAACATATTTAGCTCATTTAACACTCAAACTATTTATTTTAATCCAAAAATCACATTATACAAAAATTACATTTTTGCCCCCTAAATTTTTAACAAAATTACGATTTTGCCCCAAGGCTCAGAAATTTAATTTCAGCCCTTATTCTTATGTTTAATGACCTTCTGATCATTTTTCTCTTCTATGGCTGATACGATCCGCCTCAGGGTGAGTCGAGTCGTATGTGAGTTTGCCCGATCGTCTACGAAGAAGTAGCGTTAGATTTGTTCAAAAGGATATTTTAACAAAGTTTTTGTAGGTTTGGTTATAATGAAATGAAAAGATGGATTGGAATGGAAATGAAAATGATCTCGAAAATAGACACGAACCAATATTAGAAAATATTGACCCAAATGTTTATAAGTTTTCAAGGTGGTCGAATGGAGAATATGAGAAGCTCGACCCGCTACTTAGCAAAGTAGGAACCTTGGTATGTTTGAACGCCACACTACGAGTAGTGATAAGTTTAGTTTTCAACAAAGAAAATGGATGACACAACTAGAACACTAGGTAGCCAACAAATCTTTGAACAAAAACAGAGAAAAGTTTGCCTCACAAATTTGGCAAAATATCATTCAAAAATGTCCAAAAAGTAGTCCCCAAAAGGCTTGGTTACAAGAATTTATAAGGCTAAAATGAGGTAGCCGAATGGTCACATAGTAAAGTGCTATTAAAGGGCTAATTATAAATCAAAGACTTTTGAAATTCTAGAGTCAATAACTCCTCTCTTTAACTAGCTGAATTAATGTCCTTAAAGGCTTGAAAAATGACTCTTGATTTTCCCTTTGGCTAGTTGAATAGACTCCAGCCACTTTAATGAAATTTGCAATGCATAAATTGTCCATTAAGTAGCAAAAAAAACGTTGGGGTATTTGAACAAGCTACTACCAGATTTTAAAGGACACGAAATGCTCCTTTAAACTCTCTTTTAATGATGCTTAATTCTTCCTTTATAACAGCCCCCTCTTTTGTAACCAAAATAACTTGAAAAGTCTCCTTTATTGAATGCGTAACAGCCTTTGTGAATTGAAAAGTCACCTGCAATTAAAACATATGTAACTGTCACATTTATTCAATTATTAAACTTTAAACAAATTAACAACTACGTAAATAAATGAACACACACTTATGCATCATTTATTCCAACAACTAGTTAATTAAAAGAAGTATTTAATGAACTTTAACTCATGCACCAATAAATTAACCTAGTTACTAGATTAATTAAAGAAGCAACTCATTAAATTAAATTCATTAAATAAACTCATTTAATTAAACTAAGATGAGTTGTATTAATGACCAGCAACTCATTTAATTAAACTAAGATGAGTTGTATTAAGGACCAGCAACTCATTTATTAAACTAAGAGGCTTAAATGCAAGTATTAAAATGCAAACCAAATGCAAAGCTAAAAGAAATAAATAAAAGTTCAATTTAGTTGGAACGGGTTCAAGGAGCGGAAATTGAGCTGAAATTAGTTTGCAAAATGTTGCAAGGACACTTTATTAAGCTGGTCCCAACTCGATCTATTTCTCCAACCAAAGCCTCGCCCCACACTTGATTAACTAAGGCCGAAATGGCCTCCTTGAATTGCTTAGCTCGAGCTCGCGTAATTAGTCCTTGAGGCAGCACCATTGAGTCCTTGCTCGAACTTGATGCACTCCAGGTCACGATCGTATCAATGGCAACATCAAATTCTCACTCTAACACATAGTTATGAACAATAGGTATTTTTATCGATTATGTCGTTTTGCTCGTTTTCGTTAAAAATCGCTTAGAAAAGATCGTTCCCCTAACTTCAAACATTCATATTCTACCATCAAACAACAAAATACATGCCTATCATTCATGAGTAAATTTTTAAACATAAACCCTAATTCGAACTAATGGTAGAAATAAGCAAACCAAGCTACGAGGATTTCAAAAATGTGAAGAACATTAAAAACGGAGCTTGAATTCACTTACTATGAAGCTTGAAAGTTGAAGAAACCCTAGCTATGGAGGAGAGCAATTTTCGACAGCAACTAATGAAGATGATAACCAATTTTGTGTTATTTTTCCCATTTTATTTCATTTAATATACAAATAACCAAAATGCCCTTATTACTAAACTTTCAAAAAAATTCCCTCCATGTCCAACTTTTGTCCATAACTTAAGAATGGGTCAAATTGCTATTTAAGACCTCCTAATTAATATCCCAAAGCAATTTCATACTAAAAAATTCTAAAACACGAGTTTTACAATTTATTCGATTTAGTCCCTATTCTCAACTTAAGCGAAATGCATGTAATTTCATCACGAAATTTTCATGAAATCATGAAATCATATCATAAACCCCAAAATAATTATAAAACGATTATTTCTATCTCGAATTTGTGGTCATGAAACCACTATTCCGATTAGGCCCTAATTCGGGTTGTCACAATTCTCCCCCCTTTAGAGATTTTCGTCCTCGAAAATCTTACTAGTAAAGAGGTTCGGGTACTGTTTCCTCATAGCTTCCTCAAGTTCCCATGTAGCCTCTTCTATCCCATGTCTGTGCCACAATACTTTCACTAAGGATATACTTTTATTTCTTAACTGTTTAATTTCTCGAGCCAAAATCTTTATTGGCTCCTCCTCATAGGTTATATCCGGTCGAATCTCAATTTCTGTTGGAGAAATCACATGTGAAGGATCAGAACGATAACGTCGCAACATTGATACATGAAACACGTTATGAATTCTTTCTAACTCGCTGGTAAGGCCAACCGATATGCCATTGGTCCAATCCTCTCAAGAATCTCAGACGCCCAATAAAACGCGGACTCAACTTGCCTTTTCGCTAAATCTTAATCTTTTTCCATGGTAACACCTTCAAGAACACTTTATCACCCACCGAAATTCAATCTCTTTTCTTTTTAAATCAGATATGACTTTTGTCGATCTGAAGCGACTTTTAAGCAATCCCGAATTACTTTTATTTTCTCTTGGTTTCTTTAACTAGATCAACTCGTGAATCTGTTTCTCACTAAGTTCGGTCCAATATAAAGGAGTCCGACACTTACGACCATACAAGGCTTCAGACGGTGCCATTTGTATACTTGATCGATAATCGTTATTGTAGGCAAATTCAATCAAAGATAGATATTTCTCCCAACTACCTCCAAATTCTAAGACACAAGATCTAAGCATATCCTCGAGTACCGGATTACTCTTTCCGACCGACCATCTGTTTGTGGATGAAACGCAGTACTAAAGTTCAATTTTGTACCCAAATCTTCTTGTAACTTTTTCCAAAATCTCGAGGTAAATCTCGGATCTCTATCGATATTATAGACATAGGTACTTCGTGTAACCTTACAATTTCAAAGAATATATAATTCGCTAATTTATCAAGTGAGTAATCAAGACGCATTAGTATAAAGTGGGCTGACTTTGTTAATCTATCAACCACTACCCAGATAAAGATCCTTCTTTTTAGGAGTTAAAGGCAACCGGTTACAAAATCCATGGTAATCTTGTCCCATTTCCACTCGTGCACCATTACCGGTTGAAGTAATCCTCAAGACACTTGATGTTCACTTTTACTTGTTGATGATCAAACACTTGGTTACAAATTCGAAATGTCCTTTTCATACCGCCACCAATACAACTTCTTTAAATCATTATACATTTTTGTGCTACCAGGTGAATCGATAAAACACCACTATGCGCCTCATGTAATATTTTCTCAATCAATTCATCGCTTTTCAGACACATATCCTATCTCAAACATCAAATAGTCATCCGTCCAACTCAAAAATCGAGTCAGAACTCGATTCGCATTGAGTTCTCTTGGTTCACAACTCACTATCATTCTTTTGAGCATCACAAATCAATCGGAGAAATAACGGTTTAACCTCATCTCGCTAAGATTGACCTATCATCGACAATGCTAACCCGTATTCATGGCTCTCAAAGTAAAAAGAAATTTTCGCTCAAGGCGCCAAGAACCACATTTGCTTTTCCTGATGATAATCAATCACTAGATCATAATCCTTTAATAATTCAAGCCATCTCCTCTCACAGATTCAAATCCTTTTGATTCATCAAATACTTCAAACTTTTGTGATCGGTAGAAAATTCGCATTTTCACCATACAAATAATGTCGCCAAATCTTCAAGGCAAAGACAATAGCGCCAATTCCAAATTATGTGTAGGATAGTTCTTCTCATGCGGTTTTAACTGCCTCAAGCATAAACTACCACTTTACCCTCTTGCATCAACACATATCCAAGGCCATCAATGATGCATCACTATAAATTACTTAACTCCTTTCCTTGCTCTGGTGTACTAAAATTGGTGCTTCACCAATTGTGCTTTCAACTTTTAAAACTCTACTGACATTTATCAGTCCATTCAAACTTAACATTCTTTTGCAACAACTTAGTCATAGGAGAGGCAATCATCGAAAATCCCTCAACAAAACGTCTATAATACCCGGCTAAGCCTAAAAAGCTTCTAACCTCGATACATTCTTGGGCAGTTTCCAATCAACGATCGCAGAAATCTTGCTTGGATCCACCTGAATACCATCACCTGAGACTATATGTCCTAAAAATTTGACTTCACGGCCGTAACTCACTTTTCTTGAACTTAGCAAATAGTTTCTTTTCTCTCAAGATCGCAATATGGTTCTCAAGTGTTCAAAGATGTTCGACTCATCCCGAGAATAAATTAGAATGTCATCTATAAACACTACTACAAACTTATCCAAATATGGCCGAAAGATCTGATTCATTAAGTCCATAAATATAGCTGGAGCATTTGTTAAGCCGAAAGGCATCACAAGAAACTCATAATGTCCATACCTTGTCCTAAAGGCAGTTTTCGGTACATCCTGATACAACCACACCTCCCGAGTTGTCGGCTGCAAATGAAGATCCTCTTGAATTGCCCGTAGGACCGATCACCCGAGCTCGAGCAAAGAGATTCAAAGACGCAACAACAACCTTAGTTGATAGAGTTTGGGGTGAAACCGTTGCTGGACTTCTTGAAAGCTCTTGGACCAGCAAGCCAAGTAAACCATGCATACTCCTTCAAGCTTAAATCAGCTCAAATCAGCTCAACTTCAACTTAACTTAGCTCAACGAGCTCATTTCAGCTCATTTCATTATTGCGTTTATTATGCTGGAATAAATCATTTAAGTTGCTGTTAGTTTTATTAGTTATTTGTTTTAATAATTAATTTGTCATAATCTGGACATGTTTTAATTATATTCTAAATTAAGTACTTAATTAATTAGGACCAATTAAATATGTCTTAACTATTACAAAGATTAATTATGTCCAGCCTAATTTATGGTGCAAGATTTATTTGTCTATGTTGCCAAATTTAATGTGTCTAAAAGGGATTTAATTTGCTGAATTAAATGTTGTAGGTACATTACCCTTGGACGGCATAGGTGCATGGATGATTTAAAATTGGTGTACTGATCTTTGGTGTTCCCTAGTGACCATTCAGCCAAACCTTACAACTCTTCAAGAAGGCCGATTGGTGCCCAAGACAAATTAAGGCTGTTCACACCCACCGATTATTCCTTTCACACCAAGGGCTGTTCGGTTTTGTTTGTTCACACATGTGTGGCTATTCAAATCGGTTTGTTCACATTCTAAGACTATTGAAGTGCTCTAGACAGCTCCTTAATCACATGAACATTCGGCTGAATCAAGCAAAGAAAGATTAATTCCAAATTTAAGCATTTGGTCGAACCTATTGATGGCATTTCAGCTCCCAAACAATTCATTCAATTTTTCTATTGAATCAAGGCATCTAGAAGCTGCCCTTACCATTCTCCATGCACAAGAAACTTCAAGGAAGCTTCATCAAAATTCTGGAATTTTCGTAAACCATTTAGCTACCTCAAGAGCCTATTCGCTATCCCTTGCATTCACTATAAATTGTGGCTTGTGTTACTTTAAAAAGAACTTTTTGGACTTTTGTTATGCTACCAAATTTGTTAGGCAAAAACTTTTCTCAAATTTCGTTCAAAGATTCGATTGGCTTCCTAGCGATCTAGTGTGTCAGCAGATGCTCTTTGTCGAAACCGAACTTATCACTACTCGTAGTGTGGCGTTCAAACATACCGAGGTTCCTATCTTGTTAGATAGTGGGTCGAGGTTTTTTTTCCTTTACCAATTCCAAACCGAACTAAAAGAGCTTATAAACAACGGGTCGATACCAAATCGGTATTGGTTCTTGTTTGCACTTTTTGTTCAACCCCATTTCTCCATTTACCTAATTGAACCAATTCCTTCATCCATACCTATTCGGACTCCAAACCCGAATTTTCAAACTCTTCTTACCTATTCTAATCCGAACCCAAAACCAATACCCTTCTTTCCTTCATCTGACCTTTTCAGTTAAACTTAACGTAACTTCTTGTTGACGATCGGGCACACTAATACGACTCGACTCTTCCGAGGCGGATCGTATCACATCCGACTCCTTAACTCTCAACTGGTAGTAACCAGACCTCAAATCGATCTTTAAAAACACCATGGCCCCTTTAACCGATCGAATAAATCATCAATCCTCAAGAATGGGTACTTGTTCTTTATAGTCACCTTATTGTCGACGGTAATCAATGCAAAGTCTCATTGAACCATCCTTCTTCTTTACAATACAGAGCACCCTGTGGAGAGAAACTCGGTCTCACAAATCCTTGTCCGTTAACTCCCGAATCGAGCTGCTCAATTCTTTTAATTCAGTCGGAGCCATTCTATATGGAGCAATCAAGATCGGTGTAGTACCCGGCAACAAATCAATGGCAAACTCTATGATACGATCGCGACCTGGAGTGCATCAAGTTCGAGCAAGGACTCAATGGTGCTGCCTCAAGGACCAATTACGCGAGCTCGAGCTAAACAATTCAAGGAGGCCATTTCGGCCTTAGTTAATCAAGTGTGGGGCGAGGCTTTGGTTGGAGAAATAGATCGAGTTGGGACCAGCTTAATAAAGTGTCCTTGCAACATTTTGCAAACTAATTTCAGCTCAATTTCCGCCCCTTGAACCCGTTCCAACTAAATTGAACTTTTATTTATTTCTTTTAGCTTTGCATTTAGTTTTCATTTTAATACTTGCATTTAAGCCTCTTAGTTTAATAAATGAGTTGCTGGTCATTAATACAACTCATCTTAGTTTAATTAAATGAGTTTATTTGATGAATTTAATTTAATAAGTTGCTTCTTTAATTAATCTAGTTAATTTCTTTCTTGTAAGCCTACCCAGTTGTAAATCACATCATCCCTTGTTACCCATTTGAAACCGACCACCTAGACTAAGGTTAAGCCTTGGCGAATCTGCTACTTAAATCACGAGAAAGGTAAAGAGAGGTAAAAGGCACGAGTGTTGACAGAGCATTAGAGTGTTGAAAAGCCGATCTTGAGTGCAAACACGAGTGTGAGTGCCATTCAAATTTTATTGTGAGTGACTAGTGAGGTTTGTGGTAAGGTATTCATTTTCTGTTTTGTTTTATTCATTTTTCTTTTCATCTATTAATCATGTCCCGAGAAGAGTTTTCAGCCTTTGAATTTCAATATTTGTTGAAAGAGATGGAGTGCATGCTCGATCGAAAATCAAGCCTCGCCCAAGAAAAGCTAGACCATCGAGCAAGAGTTCAACGAAAGCAAATTGTTCCAAGTCAAAAAAAGGAGTCAAGAACATCACGGAGACACACATCTGATGACTACTCGAGAAGAGATTTCTATCGTGATACCTATTCGACAAGAAATTCGAGTAGAAAGAAAGAAAGCTTCGAGTCTAAGGTATTTCGAGATAACGAACGAGGAGCCCAAGTAACTCTTCGTATGCATCCACGAAGACTCATTCTCAAGAATTGATCGTGAACTCTATCTAAATGATTTCACATCTTTCAACAAAATACTTATCATGCTGATTCACTTGTATTATCTTCAAGTTGTAAAGAAAAATGAGAGAAAAGAAATGAAAGAGAGGCAAGAGGCGAGTAAGAGAGAAAATGAGAGATTCTTGAAAGAGATTGAGAAAGTCATTGAAAAGCCGTTGAAAAGAAAAAGAACAAAAGAGATCAAAAGAAAAGAGAGGCAAGAAAAGATTATGAGAGAAAATGAGAGAATCTTGAATGAAATTGAGAAAAGAAACAAAGAAATGAAAGAAAAGAAAAGAGATTGAGAGTGAAAAGAAAATGAGATTGAAAAGAGAATGAAAAGAGTTTGAGAGAGAGAAAGAATGTGAACAAGAAAAAGAGTGGAAAAAGAAATTGAGATAAAAGAAACGATGATTCAGAAGAAATAGAATCAAGTGAAAACGATGTTAGTGAGCAAGCGAGGATTCTTTCTACTAACACTTCTGCTTGATCTTTTTGTGATCTTTTTTTCAGGTTCCTAAAAGTCCGTGCGACCAAATCCAACTCCAATACCTTCAAAATGAGAGGCGTTTTCAGTTGTTTGAAAAAGGTAAGTTCGTGGACGACCGCCACCCATTGGAAATCGAAGGTAAGGAAGGTAAGGAATCTTTGTTTATCGAGTCAAGGCCGCCTAATTTAAAAATTACTCATAAAGGTTTTGATGGCATAACTTTTGAAAAATTTCCATCTTTTGATTTGGCTAATTGTTGTTCATATATTAATGTTAACAATGTTGATTCAAAAGATGCCATGAAGATTCCGTCTTATGACATATTTTATAACGACAATTCTGTTGATTCTGTTGGATTGGTTCATCCTGTGCAAATTGTGAATGTGTGTGATAGTAGTTTTTCACGTTTTGATCTGTTTGATTATAAAAATTCTTTGAATTCATCTTTCTGTTTAAACGTGCCTATTCAAATGATTTGTGATGGATTTGAATTTTTGAAAGGTCGCATGATCACAACTTCTTTGCTCGATATATGCTAAAAGTTTTTGCATGAAATAATTGATCTGTTTGACTTTGTTCTTCAAGATAAATCTCGAAATTTTGTGCGAGATTTCCATGCTTTGATCTATCTGTTCGAGTAGAAATTACGATGCAAGATTGTTCGAGTATTTGCATGTTTAAGTTTCCTTTGATTTACTTCCATGATAACATGTTGCATCGTTTCTTTGGTGATAAAATGAATATGCTTGGTTGTGCCAATTTTTCAAGTCTAATTGAACGAGTGAAATTTGAATCATGCGATGAGTTGATTATATTTTCCTTATTTAACATGTTGCTCGCTAAATCAAATGACCAAGTTCGTGTGTTCAAGCCTGGTATTTGCTACATGAATTCATTTTATGGAAACATTAAGCACTTTGCATCATTTGCATTCAAATTATGTTTGCTTGATGTTCGAACTTTTGATAAGAAGGTGAAATTCAATGATTTGGGTTTCAATTTTGATTCGCTTACTAATTACCTTGTTTGGCCACATCTTAAATTTTCGCTCTATTTTGAGAAGGTAAGATCGACTTATGCTTTGGGACTTGAATCAAATTTCAATGATGATTTATTTTTTCTTTTCAGTCCATACCTCCTATTGAAACTAACCTTTTACATTTTTGTGAATGTAACCCTTTAAAAGCACGAGTGTCATGGTGCTTCGTCACCCACCCAAGTTGATCGAGATAAAAGGTTTGTTTTACATTATCGTCTCAAGAGAGAAGATTCATCTTGTTTGAAAAAGGTAAACCGAACATAAATTTTCTTCTCTTCAAGATCGACAAGGTAAAGTTTACTAAAATTTTCAAATACCTTTACTCTATTCAATGTTGTTGAAAATCTTTTGATGGTTTGATGTTTGGAAATTGTTTGTACCTTGTTGTGATTGATTTTTGTCTTTGGCCTAGTAGTGATCCGTTTGTGTTGGAAAGTGATTACACAAATCATGTTGTTAATAAGCTTAAAGAGTGATTTAGTTTCCAATTGGCCATGGTACACTTTATGTGTACATTCCCATGAATTGTTATTTTGAATAAGCATATTGAAATGTTTTGGATGAGGAATAATATGTTTAAGTGCCTGCCATCGTTTACAACCAATTATACCTTGATCCAACTTAGTCTTCATGTTTGCAACGTTGGTCTAACGAAACTCTTTGATAAATTTACGTATGCTTGCTTTGACCAATTGAGATTTTTGGTATATGTTCGATTGAATGAATTTTTTATGAACTATCGAACACATTTGAATCGTCATCCTTTGAGTTTCTTTTTATTGGCTGTGGTAAGAATTTTTTAGGTTTGTGTGACATCTTCCATCCCATTTGACCGAGGAAAACCATGCATGAGTCAAAGTTCTCCCATGGACAAACGGCTCGACTTGAGGACAAGTCACCTAAAAGAGGGGGGGAATGATACGATCACGACCTGGAGTGCATCAAGTTCGAGCAAGGACTCAATGGTGCTGCCTCAAGGACCAATTACGCGAGCTCGAGCTAAGCAATTCAAGGAGGCCATTTCGGCCTTAGTTAATCAAGTGTGGGCGAGGCTTTGGTTGGAGAAATAGATCGAGTTGGGACCAGCTTAATAAAGTGTCCTTGCAACATTTTGCAAACTAATTTCAGCTCAATTTCCGCTCCTTGAACCCGTTCCAACTAAATTGAACTTTTATTTATTTCTTTTAGCTTTGCATTTAGTTTGCATTTTAATACTTGCATTTAAGCCTCTTAGTTTAATAAATGAGTTGTTGGTCATTAATACAACTCATCTTAGTTTAATTAAATGAGTTTATTTGATGAATTTAATTTAATGAGTTGCTTCTTTAATTAATCTAGTTACTAGGTTAATTTATTGGTGCATGAGTTAAAGTTCATTAAATACTTCTTTTAATTAACTAGTTGTTGGAATAAATGATGCATAAGTGTGTGTTCATTTATTTACGTAGTTGTTAATTTGTTTAAAGCTTAATAATTGAATAAATGTGACGGTTACATATGTTTTAATTGCAGGTGACTTTTCAATTCACAAAGGCTGTTACGCATTCAATAAAGGAGACGTTTCAAGTTATTTTGGTTACAAAAGAGGGGGCTGTTATAAAGGAAGCATTAAGCATCATTAAAAGAGAGTTTAAAGGAGCATTTCATGTCCTTTAAAATCTGGTAGCAGCTTGTTCAAATACCCCAACGTTTTTTTTGCTACTTAATGGACAATTTATGCATTGCAAATTTCATTAAAGTGGCTGGAGTCTATTCAACTAGCCAAAGGGAAAATCAAGAGTCATTTTTCAAGCCTTTAAGGACATTAATTCAGCTAGTTGAAGAGAGGAGTTATTGACTCTAGAATTTCAAAAGTCTTTAATTTATAATTAGCCCTTTAATAGCACTTTACTATGTGACCATTCGGCTAGCTCATTTTAGCCTTATAAATTCTTGCAACCAAGCCTTTTGGGAGACTACTTTTTGGGAATATTTTTGTTAATGATATTCTGCCAAATTTGTGAGGCAAACTTTTCTCTATTTTCGTTCAAAGATTTGTTGGCTACCTAGTGTTCTAGTTGTGTCATCCATTTTCTTTGTTGAAAACCGAACTTATCACTACTCGTAGTGTGTATGCTCAAACATGCCAAGGTTCCTACTTTGCTAAGTAGTGGGTCGAGGTTCTCATATTCTCCATCCCACCACCTTGAAAACTTATAAACATTTGGGTCAATATTTTCTAATATTGGTTCGTGTTTGTTTTGAGATCATTTTCATTTCCATTCCATTCCATCTTTTCGCTTCATTATAACCAAACCTACAAAAACTTTATATCCATAAACCCAACTACATAAACTTCATATCCATAAACCCATCTTTGAATCCTTTTACATAGCTTCTGCCATTATTTACGTTAAAACATCCTTTTGAACAAATTGAACTCTATTCCTTCATAGACGATCAGGCAAACTCACATACGACTCGACTCACCCCGAGGTGGATCGTATCACTCTATCTCTCTGTTCGGAGGCAACCCAGGCAATTCCTCCGAAATACATCCGAAACTCACAGACTATCCAGATCGATTCAAACTTCAGCTTGAGGCAACTCAAGATTCATTACATAAGCTAGATAAGCTTCACACCCTTTCCTCATGTATTTCATGCAGACATGTGCGAAATCACCATAGGCAATTTATTTGATTCATTTGTTTCAACCCACAAAATTTCTCCATTTTCACATTTCAACTCTAGTGTTTTTTGTTTACAATCTACCTTGGCACCATACAATGTCAACCAGTCCATTCCCAAGATAAGGTCAAACTCATCAAATGGTAACAACATCAAATTAGCCGGAAAACAGTGACCTTGAATCATTAATGGGCAATTCTTGCAAACCTTGTCAACTAGCACATATTGGCCTAAGGGGTTCGACACTTTAATCGTAAACTTAGTAAACTCAACAGGCAACTTTTTATTAGATACTAAATTCATGCAAATATAGGAATGAGTGGACCCGGGATCAATCAATGCAATAGCAATAGTATCATAAAGAGAAAATGTACCAAGAATGACAACGGAGATGATGCATCTTCTGCACGTATAGCATAAGCTCTAGCAGTGCTCTAGCTTCCGATCTTGTTGTTGAATCTTTCATCGCAGCTTTTACTACTAGTCCCACCTCCAGATTTCTCGGTGGTCTACCTCTACTAGCGATGGTATTCTATCTAGAACTCAAATCTTTCTTCTTTAACTTTCTCCGGACAATCTCTAATAAAATGCTCATGAGAACCAAGACTGAAACAAGCTCGCTTTCGGTTCCCCAACACTCACCATAATGTTGCTCGCCACACTATTGACACTGCTTTCTAGGTCGCACATTACCCACACTTGCCATCAAGTAGCTTGAGCTTTAGACCCGAATATGCTCTACCACGATCTCGTGTGAATCCCAGCTTGAAACTGTCATTCGAGGGTTTGTCTCTTTGGACCTCTTTGATTGAGATTGAAATGGCTTGCTTATCGGCCTTTTTCTGGCATTTCAAGCCTCAATAGCAGCTTTTCTTCTTTCTTTGTTCAATTCTTCGGCTTTAAGAGCTCGATCAACCAATACTACAAATTCTTTCAACTCCAAAATTCCTACAAGCACTTTAATGTCCTCATTGAGCCTATCTTCAAAATTTCTGCACATAATGGCCTCAGTGGACACACATTCCTGGGCATACTTGCTGAGTCTCACAAATTCGCGTTCATACTCTGCCACAGACATCTTGCCCTGTTTCAATTCAAGGAACTCCTTCCGTTTTTGATCAATAAATCACTGACTTATGTATTTCTTTCTAAATTCTTCGTGGAAGAAATCCCAAGTAACTCTTTCTTTTGGCACCACTGCTACCAAAGTCTTCCACCAGTGGTAGGCCGAATCTCTCAAAAGTGATACAGCACACTTTAAGCACTCCTCGGGTGTACATGAGAGCTCATCAAATACACGGGTAGAATTTTCAAGCCAGAATTCCGCTTTCTCAGGATCATCATCGACCTTTGCTCTAAACTCTTCAGCCCTTTGTTTTCGAATCTTGTCAACCGGAGGCTTGTTCATTCTTACCAAATCTATGCCTTGAGCAACTACAGGAATCGCCTGAGGTATAGGAGGGGGTGGAGGAGGTTGAGCATTTGGATTTGCTCGAATAAATTCAGTATACCAATTGTTCATCATTTGGAGAAAGGCATCCCGAGCCTCATCTCCCTGTCTCAATGTCTCAGTCTATTTTCCACAGTAGCGGTCCCTTGTGCGGAGCCGGCGCATTACTAGCAGCATCATCAGCCGCAGTTCCTTCAGGATCCATTACTATATTAAAACAAAACACAATTTAGAATAATCAGGAGTCACCACACTATCACAATATTTTTATGGCATGTATAACTAGACTTTTACACACACTTTATTAGTCCAAGAACTGATTAAACCATAGCTCTGATACCACTAAATGTAACACCCCTTACCCGTATCCGTCGTCGGAACAGGGTATGAGGTATTAACAAATTATAGTATATACTATTAAACAAAACCCAACAAAAATATGGCGTGCAATTTGATCATTATAACATATGCCATTAACAAACAAACCAACTTCAAAGGCTTTGTACAAAATGATTAGTTTGATACTATAAGTAGTAATTTGAACCTAGACAATTATGACACGTAACAAAATAACTAAGTCTGCTATACATGCCATATTTCAAAATGATGAGTTCAGATACCAAGAGTATTGATAGTGCGGGCGGATCTTCTACGATCTCTGACTCCTGTGCTAGCTGGACGACACTATAAGACAAAGGAGAGAAAAGAAAGTAAGCTTATAGCTTAGTAAGTAAGTATATAAATAAAAAATAAGAAATCTAATATGTTTACAACATAACTCAATTATATCATATTTTTAATTTTATTGTTTACTCCAATTTGATCAAGCTGTCCCTCCTGCATCATGATCACTAAATAAATCATAAATCGAGTTACGAAACTTGAAATTCAAATCCGTAAAATTTCCCTGAATCTAGACTCATAAAAATTCTTACTAAATTTTTTCTAGAATTTTTTGTTCAGCCAATTAGTACAGTTTATTAGTTAAAGTTTCCCCTGTTACATAGCTCAACTGATCTGACCTCTGTTCATTACGAATTGAATTTCTCTTAGTACACAATTCAAATAACCATGAAACCTGTTTCATTTAAAATTAGACTCAATAAGGAATTTAGGAATATAAACTATATTTCTTAATTTGTTTTGTAAAATTTTTAATGATTTTTCAAAGTTGAAACAAGGGATTACATAGTCATCCTGAGCAAGTCTCACACAATTGTAAATATCTCAAAATATAGAATTCCTTTGCTTGCTTTGTTTCTTTTATATGAAAATAGACTCATTAAGCTTTAATTTCACATATCATTAAACCTCTAATTAAATTCCTTCTATTTTTGGTGAATTTTCAAAATCACATCAATGCTACTTTCCAAAACAATTTTAATGCTAATTTCATTCTTTCATACATTCTTTATACTAACCTCATTTTAACTTACATATATATATACTACAAATCATTTTCATCACATTTCATACATCACAAGTGTAGGTCTATGACTACAATGTCACCACAAAACCATCCCGTTGAACAATTCGGAATAATCCTCGATACTTGATAGTTTCAGCACACAGCCCCACCATCATATCTCATTTAATTTGGCTCTCTTGTACACATGGTGAACACTTAGTACCACTCATGTGACCTAGCCGATTTATCTCGTAGCTCTCTTGTCTACATGGTGTCCTTCACTTGGAATCACTCATGCGACCTAGCTACATTTATCTCTCACGTAGCTCTCTTGTCTACATGGGATACATCCCGTATCACACATGTGACCTAGCTACTATATAGTATCTCGTAGCCTTCTTGTACACATGATGTACACTCGGCACCATACATGTGACCTAGCTACGCTCCCTCTATTTTATTCGATTTTTTTTCTGAATGTTCAACCGGGATCTCTCTATCTATTATTTATTTCCATTCTTTCAATAGTCGATTTATACTTCAACATCAGCTAATATATATATAATAGGCTGAAATATAAAAATGTAAATGAAATTAACGTATTATTTACATACAAACTTACCTCGGAGCAAAATATGGGAATTTTGCAATTTAGTCCAAAACTTTCTCCTTTCCCCGTTCGAGGTCGATTTCATGCCTTTCTTGATCTATAACAACATATTTAGCTCATTTAACACTCAAACTATTTATTTTAATCCAAAAATCACATTATACAAATTACATTTTTACCCCCTAACTTTTACAAAATTACGATTTTGCCCCAAGGCTCAGAAATTTAATTTCAGCCCTTATTCTTATGTTTAATGACATACTGATCATTTTTCTCTTCTATGGCAACATCAAATTCTCACTCTAACACATAGTTATGAACAATAGGTATTTTTATCGATTATGCTGCTTTTGCTCGTTGCTTAAAATTGCTTAGAAAAGATCGTTCCCCTAACTTCAAACATTCATATTCTACCATCAAACAACAAAATACATGCCTATCATTCATGGGTAAATTTTTAAACATAAACCCTAATTCGAACTAATGGTAGGAATAAGCAAACCGAGCTACGAGGATTTCAAAAATGTGAAGAACATTAAAAACGGGGCTTGAATTCACTTACTATGAAGCTTGAAAGTTGAAGAAACCGTAGCTATGGAGGAGAGCAATTTTTGGCAGCAACTAATGAAGATGATAACCAATTTTATGTTATTTTTCCCATTTTATTTCATTTAATATACAAATGACCAAAATGCCCTTACTACTAAACTTTCAAAAAAATTCCCTCCATGTCCAACTTTTGTCCATAACTTAAGAATGGGTCAAATTGCTATTTAAGACCTCCTAATTAATATCCCAAAGCAATTTCATACTAAAAACTTCTAAAACACGAGTTTTACAATTTATTCGATTTAGTCCCTATTCTCAACTTAAGCGCGAAATGCACAGAATTTCATCACGAAATTTTCATGAAATCATGAAATCATATCATAAACCCCAAAATAATTATAAAACGATTATTTCTATCTCGGATTTGTGGTCACGAAATCACTATTCTGATTAGGCCCTAATTCGGGTTGTCACAGGTTTGAACTACTAAAGGTACTTTCAAGAACCAATGCCGAAATGGTATCGACCCGTTGATTAAGCCTTTTGAGTTCGGTTATAGGTTTGGTAAGGGAAACCTCGACCCACTATCTAACAAGATAGGAACCTCGGTATGTTGAACGCCACACTACTTAATAGTGATAAGTTCTGCACGACAAAGAACACGGTTGACACAACTAGAACGCTAGGAACGCCAAACGAATCTTTGAACGAAATATAAGAAAAAGTTTGCCTCACAATTTCGGCAGCATAACATTAACAAAAGTTTCAAAAGTCCCTTTATATGGAAATTGAACAATTATTTATAGGCCTAAGTCTAGGTAGCCGATTGGCCTTTCATGCTTACACATTAATTAAAGAAAATTCTAGAAAAATGACCCTTAATGTGCATGTCTAGATTCAGCTATGGTAATAGGAAATGAATGAATCTTCATGCTTAAGAAAACACTAAGTGAATGCATGATGTCCAATGGTCACTTGTGAGGTTCGACCAACCTTGTTAGATGAAGCAATGTTTGGCCAAAACGTATGAATTAATTTTGGACACTCCAAGGGCCATCATGTGTGTGAAAACCGAATGTTGAGAGTCTTCTAGTGTGAACAAGGTGAACCGAATAGTCTTGCCATGTGAACATAGGTGTGAACGAATTAAGGAGAGTCATGGGGAAGCTAATTGGCCAAGCTATCTTCATGCATGTGTGAGTGTCCTTTGGCCGAATGGTCACCTTGGAGAATGAAGACATAGCACACAATACATGAATGGAAACATTCATGAACCTTAAAGACATTGAATATGGTCATACATGCACTTGGCCGAACATGCACCTAAGAGATTCAAGTCCCCCAACCGTCCATGCACCTTCAAAATTCATGCTTGCTTTTAATCTCCATATGTCCATTGCATTTCTACAAGAAATGTGAATAGAATTAATTCAAACTAATTGAACACAAATATCAACATTAAATTCGGTTATGACAAATTTAATTATCATCAATAAACAGTTTTAAGACATACTTAATATAACTAATGTGAACTAAATTTAATATGTAGGATATTAACTAACTAATTATTGAACTTATTAATTAAAAAGTCAATAGTAGTCAAATGAATTCAAAGTGCACTCCATGAGCTGATGTTTAATTCATGAGCTAAACTCGAGTTGGGCTTAAACTCATGAGCGATAATGAGCTGGTCCCGAGCTAATAAGTGGTGTGGAGTTACATGGGAGCTAACTTGAATCAAGGTGAACTCGGTGGTGAATCGAACTTGTAGAAAAGTTCGCATGGATTTCCAAAATGGCCACTAACGGTTCGATAGGTCTAGCATTGACATCATCCCACACATGCTAAACTAAAGCTATAACAGCTTCTTTAAATTGTTTTGCACGAGCCCTTGTGATCGGCCCTTGAGGTAGCACCATCGGATCTCGGCTTGGACTTGACTTATGGGAAGCTGTGATCGTATCACTAATGCTCTGAGTACTTTCATGAGGTTGATGAACCACGTTTTGAGGTCTTTCATTGGTCATTTTTGTGTAGTTTATTTTGATGATATTTTGATTTATAGTAAATCTTTATCTGATCATATTGAACATCTACGATCTATTTTGGAAGTTTTAAGAAAAGAAGTGTTATATGCAAACCTAAAGAAATGTAACTTTTGTACTAACAAAGTTGTTTTTCTAGGTTTTGTTGTAAGTGAAGGTGGTCTTGAAGTGGATCAAGAGAAGATCAAGGCAATACGAGAATGGCCACGTCCGACCAATATCAGCCAAGTTCAAAGCTTTCATGGCCTTGCAAGTTTCTATAGGAGATTTGTGCCAAACTTTAGCACACTTGCTGCCCCATTGACTGGTATTATTAAAAAGAATACACATTTTCTTTGGTCTGACGAACAAGAATCTTCTTTTGTTAAAATCAAAGAGTGTTTAACTAACTCTCCGCTTTTATGTTTGCCAGATTTTAACAAAATTTTTGAGATGGGCGACCAGTGGCTTATTTTAGCAAGAAACTGAACGGAGCTACGCTCAACTATCCTACCTATGACAAGGAAATGTAAGCGTTGATACGTGCATTAGAAACATGGAAGCATTATCTTTGGCCTAAAGAATTTGTTATTCATACAGATCATGAGGCTTTGAAGCATTTGAGAGGACAAACCAAGTTAAACAAACGACATGCAAAATGGGTCGAGTTCTTAGAATCCTTCCCATATGTCATCAAATACAAACAAGGCAAGGAAAATATCATTGCGGATGCTCTTTCGCAAAGGTATGCTCTTTTAAATTGTTTAGATGTTAAATTACTTCGTTTTCTTTATTTAAAAGAATTATATGCTAATGATTCTGATTTTGGAGAGATTTACAAGCTGTGTGTGCAAGGTGCATACGATAGGTATTATCGACAAGATGGATTCTTATTTCGAGAAAATAAATTGTGCATACCCAAGGATCATAAGAAATGTGTTGGTTCATGAAGAGCATAGTGGAGGTTTAATGGGACACTTTGACATAACTAAAACTTTATCCGTTCTTCAAGAACATTTCTATTGGCCAAAAATGAAACGAGATGTGGCTAAAGTATGTAGTCGCTTATTGCTTGCAAGAAGGCGAAATCAAGAATTCAGCTGCATGGGTTTTATAAACCATTACCAATTCCGAAAGAACCATGGATGAATATTTCGATGGATTTTGTTTTAGGCCTTCCTAGAATGAATAATGGAAAAGATTCTATTTTGGTTTTAGTTGATAGATTCTCTAAAATGGCACATTTTATTGCATGTAACAAAACTGACGATACTCTCAATGTTGCTAATTTGTTTTTAGGGAGATCATGCGTTTACATGGAGTTCTAAGGAAAATCATTTCAGATCAATACACTAAGTTTTTAAGTCATTTTTGGAGGACCTTATGGGGAAAACTTGGAACTAAGTTTCTATTTTCAACAACTAGTCATCTAAAAACCAACGGCCAAACGGAGGTTGTTAATCAAGTTTTATCAACACTACTTTGAGCAATTATACGAAAGAATTTGAAGACTTGGGAAGAATGTCTATCCCACATTGAATTTGCATACAATTGATCGGTACATTCGGCTACTAAGCATTCGCCATTTGAGGTAGTGTATGGATTTAATCCCTTAACTTTATTGGATTTGTTACCTTTACCTTCTGATAAATTGGTGCATGTAGATGGAAAGAAAAAGGTAGATTTTGTTAAACAATTACATCAGTGAGTTAGAGATAATATCGAGTGAGGAACGGAGCAATATGCTCATCAATTTAACAAGGTAATAAATGAGTGATATTTGAACCTGGTGATTGGGATTGGATTCACAGCGTAAAGAAAGATTTCCTGTTCAACGACGATCCAAGCTTTTGCCACGCGGAGATGGACCTTTTCAAGTCTTGCAAAGAATTAATGATAACACATATAAATTGGATCTTCCTAGTGAGTATGGGGTTAGTGCGACTTTTAATGTTGCTAATTTATCCCTTTTTGATATAGTGGTGATTTGGGGACAAATCGCCTCGAAGAGGGGGGAATGATGCGATCATAGCTAGGGAAATCACTACCAAATCCATTGAACACCACGAGGACCTATAACTCAATCACGAGCTAAGAAATTTCAAGAAGTGTTAGCAAGCTATGTGGATCGAGGTTGGGGAGAGCAAGAAGCCAAATCCAATAGCCATGCATGGAACAGCTCAATTGGCGTCACTTGCAATTTATTGCAAGTTGAACTTGAATTTTAATAAACTCATCTAATTTTAATCAATGAATTGCTGGAATTTATTCAACTCATCTTAGCTTATTTTAGTTTAATTAATAGATTTTTTGTCGAACTTTAATAAGTGTTACTCATAATTAATCTAGTTACTAGGATTATTTATGGATGCATGGTTTAAGTTTAATTAATTATGCTTCTATTAATTTAACTAGTTACTAGAATAATTGTTGCATAGGTTTTAGCCATTTATCTAAGTTAAGTGTTTAATAAGTGCATGTTCAATAAGTGTTTATAAATGTGTTTAATAAGTTCAATTTAATTTGTTTAAATGCAGGTAACTCTTCAGCTCATAGCCGTTACAATTCAAGGATGTTACATATTCAATAAAGTGGCTTTTGAAGTCATTTTCGGTTAGAAACAAGGAGGCTGTTACAAATGAGGTTTTATACATCATTTAAGGAGCTTTAAGGAGCTTTATGTCATCCTTTTATTTCAACAGCAACCTCTTCATCTACCAGTCATTTTTGCTACTTCAAAAATTAACTCAAAGCATTCAAAATGCCTTTAAGGAGCTGGTGTCTATTCGGCTAGCCAAGGGACAATTCAAGAGTCATTTTCAAGCATTTACGATCATTCATTCAGCTGAATTGAAGAGAATTCAAGAGTGGAGTTACTTGATTCAAGAATGTCAAAAGACTTGAACTTTATTTCAGTCTTTAATTAGCACATTAATATGAATTCTTGTGACTATTCATCTAGCATATTCTAGTACTATAAATAGGAGAAATCAGTCTTTGTAAAGGAACCTTTGATGAATTTGATGATATCTTCTTACTTTGTGAGTGTTCAACTCCCATTGTTCTCCAAAGACTGAGTTGGCTTATCAAGTAACCCTTGTGGCGTCGATTTTGTTTTTTTTTTAGAACTTATCACTTGTATCCAAGTGTGGCGTTCACCATATCGAGGTTCCTATATTTGTAGATAGCGGGTTGAGGTTTACTATTAAACGATACTTACCATTTTTCCATCACCCTTTCAACCTAATTGCTTTCTAAGTTTCGGGTCAGTACGAATCTATTGTGTTGGTTCACTCTTAAGCTTTAGCCTACCACCAATCATTGTTTCCCTAACCTTTTGAAACCTTTTCTTTTAGCTTGTTCTTCAACTATTTGGGGGTTTATTTTTACAAACTGTTCATCTTACCCAATTTAAACGATCGGGCAACAACACGACTCGTGATATCCATATCCGAGTTCGTATCAATGGAGATGTCCATCCAAGGAGCTTCGAGAATGGTTAAAAGGGGTTGATACGAGCGCGCCCAGCGAACCTCTTCGAACAAGTCTCCCTACTCGAGCCATGACATGTTGGCAAGCTGATCCTAGCTCGTTTCTAGCTCCACGAGCTCAGCTCAAATCCAGCTCATTCGAGCTCAATCTAGTTGCCTGAGCTAAACCGAGCTTACTCCTAGCTCATTTTCAACTCAAGAGCTAAACCTTAGCTCAACTTCAGCTTAGGAGTTTAACCTCAGCTCAACTTTAGCTCAAGGGCTAAAGCTTAGCTCATTTTAGCTTAAACCCGATTTTTGACTTTAATGGATTAAACAAAATTCGAATATATTTATTTAAGCATTAAATTTGTTTTATATTAATATTTGTTATTAATATATGTCATAGATATCACATATCTTAAATGTGTTCACATTGTGCTGAATTTATGTGTGTTCACATGATGTCTTATGAATTGTTTTATTTCTTGTAGGTGCAATGCTCATGGATCGTAATGAATGCTTGAAGAAACATCTCTTTGGACATCCCACATGCATGAATGAACAACATTTAATTAGGTGCATGCATGACCAGATTCAAGGTGTTTACAAGTTCATGTATTTGTCAAATACATGAATGCAAAAAATACATGAATGTTTGGGTCCAAATGCACATTCGATTACATGAATGATGAAGATTCATGCATGAATGTATCTAGAAGATCCAATCCCTTTGGACTGCACACATTCATGCATGGAAGGAAATTAATGCAAGTTCATGTAGGGCTTGGTGCAATGTATGAAGAGGTGCATGTAGAATTGAGGTTCAATGGACGACATTTAAGGGAGTACATGTATTGGAGACGTTCATGAAAGTAAGGGCTATTTAATGTTCATGTTTTTTGATACGAACCGTCTCGGGAAGAGTCAAGTTGTATGTAGATTGGCCGATCGTCTACGAGAAGTTACGTTAGGTTTAGTTGAGTTAAAGGTATGGTCAAAGTAGAAAGAGGGGTACGAATGGAATGGTAGGAACAAAAGGGTAGGAACAAAAGGATATGAACAGATTGGTCGGTTTAAGTTAGACTAAGTAAAGAAGAGAACGGGTTTGGAACTACTAAAGGTACTTTCAAGAACCAATGCCGAAATGGTATCGACCCGTTGATTAAGCTTTTGGAGTTCGGTTATAGGTTTGGTAAAGGAAACCTCGACCCACTATCTAACAAGATAGGAACCTCGGTATGTTGAATGCCACACTAAGAATAGTGATAAGTTCGGGTACGACAAAGAACACGGTTGACACAACTAGAACACTAGGAACGCCAAACGAATCTTTGAACGAAATATAAGAAAAGTATGCCTTACAATTTCGGCAGCATAACATTAACAATAGTTTCAAAAGTCCTTTACATGGAAATTGAACAAGTATTTATAGGCTTAAGTCTAGGTAGCCGGTTGGCCTTTCATGCTTACATATTAATTAAAGAAAATTCTAGAAATATGACCCTTAATGTGCATGTCTAGATTCGGCTATGGTAATAGGAAATGAATGAATCTTCATGCTTAAGAAAACTCAAAGTGAATGCATGATGTCCAATGGTCACTTGTAGGTTCGGCCAACCTTGTTAAATGAAGCAATGTTTGGCCAAAAAGTATGAATTAATTGTGGACACTCCAAGGGCCATCATATGTGTGAAACCAAATGTTGAAGAGTCTTCTAGTGTGAACAAGGTGAGCCAAATAGTCTTGCCATGTGAACATAGGTGTGAACGAATTAAGGAGAGTCATGGGGAAGCTAATTGGCCAAGCTATCTTCATGCATGTGTGAGTGTCCTTTGGCCGAATGGTCACCTTGGAGAATGAAGACATAGCACACCATACATGAATGGAAACATTCATGAACCTTAAAGACATTGAATATGGTCATACATGCACTTGGCCAAACATGCACCCAAGAGATTCAAGTCCCCCAGTCGTCCATGCACCTTCAAAATTCATGCTTGCTTTTAATCTCCATATGTCCATTGCGTTTCTACAAGAAATGTGAATAGAATTAATTCAAACTGATGTGAACACAAATATCAACATTAAATTCGGTTATGACAAATTTAATTATCATCAATAAACACTTTTAAGACATACTTAATATAACTAATGTGAACTAAATTTAATATGTAGGATATTAATTAACTAATTATTGAACTTATTAATTAAAAAGTCAATAGTAGTCAAATGAATTCAAAGTGAACTCCACGAGTGATGGTTAATTCATGAGCTAAACTCGAGTTGGGCTTAAACTCGTGAGTGATAATGAGCTGGTCCCGAGCTAATGAGCTGGTGTGGAGCTACATGGAAGCTAACTTGAATCAAGGTGAGCTCGGTGAGTGAATCGAACTTGTAGAAAAGTTCGCATGGATTTCCAAAATGGCCACTAATCGGTTCGATAGGTCTAGCATTGACATCATCCCACACATCTTGAACTAAAGCTATAACGGCTTCTTTAAATTGTTTTGCACGAGCCATTGTGATCGGCCCTTGAGGTAGCACCATCGGATCTCGGCTTGGACTTGACTTATGGGAAGCCATGATCGTATCATCCTCCCCTCTTGAAAATGACTTGTCCTCAAGTCAAGATTCACATCGAAAGGAGTCAAGTCGAGACATTAAAACTAGCACTAACATTGTACTCACCGTAAGTCAAGCTTATACGAATTTTCATTGATTCGCCGATGACTTGGAAGGGCCGTCTCTCGCAAGCAACAACTTAGATCTTTGTTGAGCCGAAAACCTTTCTTTTCTCATGTACACCCAGACCCAGTCTCTGGGTTCAAATACAACTCGTTTTCTTCCTTTGTTGGCTCATTGGACGTATTGCTCAGTTCGAGATTCAATATTCTCTCGAACTTTCCTATGTAATTCCTTGACAAATTCAGCCTTTTTCCTTGCATCTGTATGGACAAATTGATCAATAGGAAAAGGTAATAAATCAAGAGGAGTAAGAGGATTAAATCCATAGACAGTCTCAAAAGGAGAGAATTTGGTTGCCGAGTGAACAGAGCGATTATAAGCGAACTCAATGTGGGGTAAGGATTCTTCCCACGTCTTGAGGTTCTTTCGTACCAATGCTCGCAACAAAGTTGACAAAACTAGGTTTACCACCTCGGTTTGGTCATCCGTTTGGGGATGACAAGTGGTTGAAAACAATAACTTCGTCCCAAGTTTTCCCCATAATGTCCGCCAAAAGTGACTCAAGAACTTTGTATCTCGATCAGAAACAATCGTTCTTGGTAATCCATGCAGTCGTACAATTTCCCTAAAAAACAAATTAGCAATATGCACAGCGTCATCAGTTTTAGCACAAGAAATAAAATATGACATTTTAGAGAATCTATCGACTACAACAAAGATTGAGTCTTCCCTGTCTTAGTTTTCGGTAATCCAAGAATAAAATCCATAGAGACATTGGTCCACGGGGTGTCGGGAATGGGAAGTGGTGTGTAAAGTCCATGAGGTTGGACCTTCGACTTAGCCCGCTTACAAATTAGACAATGCTCACAGATCTGCTCCACGTCTCTCGCATTCGCGGCCAAGAAAATGTTCATGGAGGGTCGACAATGTCTTGCTTATTCCAAAGTGTCCCATCAGGCCACCACTATGCGCCTCCAACACAAGTAACTCTCGAATGGAGCCTTGTGGTATACACAACCTATTTTCTTTAAAAGAAACCCTTCGACTGAAAAATTTCTCAAAAGACCCATTTTCACAAGCAGCATATATATTTCCAAAATCCTCATCATTAGCATACAACTCTTTCATATGATTAAAACCAAGTAACTTAGAATCAAGAGTGGTCAATAAGGTATATCTCCGTGACAAGGCATCACCACTACATTTTCTTTACCTTTCTTGTATTTGATGACGAGGGAAATGATTCTAAATACTCACCCATTTTGCATGTCGTTTGTTGAGTTTATCTTGACCTTTAATAAAACTTAAGTGCTTCGTGATCGGAATGAATCACGAACTCCTTCGGTCTTAGATAGTGCTACCAAGTTTCAAGTGATCGAATCAAGGCATAATCTCTTTGTTGTACACCGGATAATTGAGGGAAGCGCCACTTAATTTCTCACTGAAGTACGCCACCGGTCTTCCGTCTTGGTTCAACACAGCCCCGATCCCTACACCTGAAGCGTCACACTCAATTTCAAATGTTTTAGTAAAATTTGGAAGGGACAATAGAGGAGCTTTCACAAGACATTCTTTAATTAAATTAAATGAACGTTCTTGATCTTCAGACCAGTGAAATTGATGTGATTCGGCCCGGGTAGATAAGTCGAATTCACGTAGTTGCCCGATCGTAGTTCGAGAGAGTCGTTCGTGTCTCGGATTTTAGTAATAAAAGTAAAATAATGGATTAGAATAAGCAGAAGGTTTCAAGAAGGGTAAGTTTAGTAATAGGTTCGGTTATGTGTAGCAAAGATGGGTGATGGATAAATGGGTCAGTTTGGTATAACAAGAAAATAATTCGAAGGATGGGAATGGAAAACGAACTCAACGTCAGGAATGATTCAACACTAAGAAGTGTCACCCCGGTTCCTATATTGTTAAGGTGAAGTATGGATAGATGGATAGGTGAATGCCACACCAAGATTGGTGATAAGTTCAAACAAGATGATTGACGCCACTAGCACAAGCCAGATAAGTCTTTCGAAACTTGTATGAGATATGAGAGGAAGCAACCTCACAAGAGCAAATGTTCATTAACAAATTTGGCAAAAGTCCCTTACAATTGAAAGAAAACAAATACTTATAGGCACATAGATGACCATTCAAATTCGGCATCTAGGTGTTCACACAATAATAAAAACGTTCACACTAATGTATTAAAATAGTTCATAAATTCGGCAGATTCATGAACTAGTTGAATGGACACTTTCTTCCCCCTAAGTGTGTGGATGAATGCTTAATCATAAAGAAAGGCTTCAAGTGACTTGTATGTGCACCAAAGGTTGCATTCATCTCCTTGGGACGTTCATGCACTTGTATGGAACATGTATCCTCATAATTAAATTCTTTAATAGCATGTAGGTTCATAAATGGCAGCATGAACCTAGTAAATTCGTTCTCCCCTTTGTGCATACACTTAATTCAATCAATGTGTTGAATTATTGAGTTAATTCCTTCCTTTGGACGTTCTTGAACCCATCCATGCATGTGTAGTAGCTTATAGGTCAATTCAAAGTGTGAACAGCTACTTCTTGGCCAAATAAGTGCCTTGGAAAGTTAGGAGACAGCCACTATACATGCACTTAAGCCATTCATGCCTTCTATCATCCCATACATACATGCATTCGACACATGCATGAATTTGTAGAAACCTTGCATCTAGCCGTACATGCACCAGCATTTAATACTTCTTCATTCATGAGTGTGGAATGCCCAAAAGAGATGTTTCTTCATCCATACATTGTACCGTCCAAAGGGATGTACCTACATGAAATAAACAAGTCATTAAGATATCTCATGGACACTCATAAATTCGGCATGATGTGAACACATTAATGTCATGCATTAATTCAGCTATGTGAACATAATCAATTTATGTAATGACTATGGCATATTAATAACAAATATTAATATAAGACAAGTTTAATGCTTAAATAAATATGTGCAAATTTTTATTTAATGCATTAAAGACAAAACCGAGTTTAAACTAAAATGAGCTATTTAGCTCGTGAGCTAAAGTTGAGCTGAGGCTAAACTCCTAAGCTGAAGTTGAGCTAAGGTTTAGCTCGTGAGTTGAAAGTGAGCTAGGAGTGAGCTCGGTTTAGCTCAGGCAAGATGGATTGAGCTCGAATAAGCTGGATTTGAGCTGGACGGAGCTCGTGGAGCTGGAAACGAGCTTGGATCAGCTTCCCAACATGTCATTGATCGGCTTGACAGACTTGCTCGATAAAGTTCGCGGGGCGTGCTCGTATCAGAAATCCGGAGTTTTTCTTAATCACGCTTGTTAAGGGTGCTGCAATGGTACTAAAGTTGGGCACAAATCGACGGTAGAAGCTATCCAATCCATGGAAGCTTCGAACTTGGCTAATGTTCGTCGGACGCGGCCATTCTTGAATCGCTTGAACTTTTTCTTGATCCACCTCCAAACTGTTGGCACTCACGACATAACCTAAAAACACAACTTTATCAGTGCAAAATGAACACTTTTTGAGATTAGCATACAATACCTCTTTTCGTAAAGTTTCCAACACCGCCAGTAAATGTGGTACGTGCTCCTCTAAAGTTTTCTTTGAGACCAAGATATCATCAAAGTATACAACACAAAATTTACCAATAAACGCACGTAATACATGGTTCATCAATCTCATAAAAGTGCTGGGAGCATTTGTAAGGCCGAATGGCATTACCAACCATTCGTACAAACCCAATTTCGTTTTGAAGGCTTTCTTCCATTCATCGCCTTCTCGCATTCATATTTGATGATAGCCACTTTTAAGATGGATTTTTGTGAAAATCTGGGCTCCACTTAATTCGTCAAGCATGTCGTCAAGATGGGGTATCGGGTGTCGATACTTGATAATGATTTTGTTGATGGCACGACAATCCACACACATCCTCCACGACCCATCTTTCTTGGGTACAAGCAGCACCAGCACCGCACAGGGACTTAAGCTCTCTCGGATGTATCCTTTGTCTAGGAGTTCAGTAATTTACTTTTGCAATTCCTTCGTTTCTTCGGGATTACTTCGATAAGCAGGACGGTTGGGTAGTGCAGCTCCGGGTACTAAGTCTATTTGATGTTCGATGCCTCGGATAGGGGGCAGCCCACTTGGTATTTTGTCCGGAAATATGTCTTCAAATTCCTGCATCAAAGACAATACAGAAGCAGGCAAGTTTTCAGGTAACTCGTTAGTATTCAACAATGCCTCCTTGTACACAAATACATACATAGGCTGTCTCAAAAACATCACTCGCCGGATATCACTAACCCTCGCAAAGACACTCATTTTTCCACTTTCTTTTCCTCTTCGCTTTTTACTTGTTTTTGTTTCTTTTCATTTTCTCTCGCATTTTAGTCTTTTCTCTCTCTTTTCCTTAATTTTCTTTTGCACTCTTTTCTTTTCTCTCGCTTGTTCCATCGAAAGTTTAAGTTTTGTTGATCCTCAAACACTTGCTTGAGTGAGGGTGCAAGTGTCATGTTCTTGCCAAGATGTTTGAAGGAGTATCTATTAGTGTAACCATCATGCATCACCCGTCGATCGAATCGCCATGGTCGTCCTAGAAGTAAATGGCCCGCGTGCATCGGCACTACATCGCATAATACTTCATCAGAATACTTCCCGATGCTAAAAAGGACACTAGGACTTGTTTTGTCACTTTGAGTTCACCGCCATCGTTAAGCCACTGAAGCTTGTATAGATTCAGGTGCTTGGTGGTTAACAGCCCCAACTTTTCTACCATGAGGGTGCTTGCCACGTTTGTGCAACTCCCTCCATCGATTATGATGCTACACACTTTCCCTTGCACTTGACATCTCGAATGAAAAATGTTCTCACGTTGTTGCTCGTCTTCCACACTTTGAAGACTTAGGCTTCGCTTGACAACGAGTAACTCACCTTCAATGGGTTGTTCTAAGTCCTCCTTAACTTCAGAATTCGATTCAGGATTGTTCTCTTCCTCGTCCTCCGTTTCAATCTCACCGTCGGCCCTTATCACCATGGTACGTCTATTCGGGCACTGACTCACTATATGTCCACGACCAAGACACTTGAAGCACTTTATGTCCCTTGAACGGGCGGTGGAACTTTCAGGAGCCTTACCTTTACTTGACTCAGCAATAGGCTTATTCGCCTTAGATATTGTTGATGAATCCTTCGTTTGATTTGTTGGAAAACCCTTGCTTGTGCTTTGGCCCCATTTAGAAGGATTGGTGTTAGGATAGGCTCGGGTGGTACCTTTTCGCTTCAACTGCTTCTCCACTTTGATAGCCATGTGGACCATGTCCACAACCTCAATGTAATGTTGCAGTTCTACGACATTTGCAATCTCTCGATTAAGTCCCGCTAGAAAGCGAGCCATTGTGACTTCTCGATCTTCTTGTATATCAGCACGGATCATAGCCACTTCCATTTCTTTATAATAATCTTCCACACTCTTCATCCCTTGGATGAGATTTTGGAGTTTTTGATGCAACTCTGGATGATAGTAGGATGGAATGAATCGTCGTCGCATAACCGCTTCATTTCGGTCCAATTGGAAATGGGATGCTCCCCGTTACGCCTCTGACTAGTGGTCAACTGATCCCACCATATCATTGCGTAATCTAAAAACTCAATTGCGGCGAGTTTGACTTTCTTATTTTCAGAGTAGTTATGACATTCGAACACTACTTCGATTTTCTTCTCCCACTCAAGGTACGCCTCAGTATCAGATTTACCTTGGAAAGGAGGAATGGAGAGTTTGATATTCTTCAAGTCATCATCTTCCTGCCTTCGATCTACTTGTCCACATTTTCAGGGACGTCTCCTTTCTGGGCCCTTTAGTCTTTGCCTAGCAACTTCAGGATATTCATCGCGTTGTCTTTGGGCCTCGACTTGGTAGAGTCGATCTTCAAGAGGATTAAGCCTTCGATCAAGTAATCGTTCCATCTCACGCAAAAGGGCTTGTATTTGCAAATCTAGAACGTTTCTGACGGGTTGTCGCCCTTGTTGTTCTTCCATGTTTTGTCCACTATCTTGGGACATCTATTCGTTTAAGATAGCCTCACAAACAAATCCTCTCAATCCGCTCAGAAAGAAAGAAGTTTGATGACACTCACACTCGTGTTTACACTCTTAGTTCGGCTTTTACCTCCCCTCGAATGCCCTCACGCTCTCTTGCCTTTTACCTCTCTTAACTTTTCTCATAATTTCGTAAGCAGATTCGTTAAGGCTCGGTCCTTGGTCTAGGTGGTCAGTTCAAAAGGGATAACAAGTGATTGATGTATTCGATTTAGGGTAGGCTGAAAGAATAAGGAATTGGGTAAAAAATGTGGCAAATTAGGGAGTAGAATAGAAGAAGGGTTGAGAACTATATCAGATCAAAGCTTGACGATCAAATAACAATTGAATTGCATAAATCACTTTTTTTTTTAATTTTTTTTGATTTTTTTCGATTTTTTTTAACTTGTATAACTTTTTTTGTCGTACTATATCGACAAACTAAATACAATAAAAACACTTTTGTACACGATTTTTTTTCTTCGACTACGTAGATTTTTGTTTTTATAGTAACAATAACAAACTAATCGAAATGAGAAAACTTCGGTGTACGAAATTTTTTTTCTATACTTTTTTTTCTGAACCTACCTCGGGAATGCTCCGCTTAGAATGTCTAAGCTTCTCGTTTTAGGTAGCTCTAATACCAGATGATACGAACCATTTCGGGAAGAGTCGAGTCGAATGTAGATTGCCCGATTGTCTACGAGAAGTTACGTTAGGTTTAGTTGAGTTAAAGGTATGGTCGAAGTAGAAAGAGGGGTACGAATGGAATGGTAGGAACGAAAGGGTAGGAATAAAAGGATATGAACAAATTGGTCGGTTTAGGTTCGACTAAGTAAAGAAGAGAACGAGTTTGGAACTACTAAAGGTACTTTCAAGAACCAATACCGAAATGGTATCGACCCGTTGATTAAGCTTTTTGAGTTCGGTTATAGGTTTGGTAAAGGAAACCTCGACCCATTATCTAACAAGATAGGAACCTCGGTATGTTGAACGCTACACTATGAATAGTGATAAGTTCGGGTACGACAAAGAACACGGTTGACACAACTAGAACACTAGGAACGCCAAACGAATCTTTGAACGAAATATAAGAAAAGTATGCCTCACAAGTTCGGCAGCATAACATTAACAAAAGTTTCAAAAGTCCTTTACATCGAAATTGAACAAGTATTTATAGGCCTAAGTCTAGGTAGCCGATTGGCCTTTCATGCTTACATATTAATTAAAGAAAATTCTAGAAAAATGACCCTTAATGTGCATGTCTAGATTCGACTATGGTAATAGGAAATGAATGAATCTTCATGCTTAAGAAAACTCAAAGTGAATGCATGATGTCCAATGGTCACTTGTAGGTTCGGCCAACCTTGTTAAATGAAGCAATGTTTGGCCAAAAAGTATGAATTAATTGTGGACACTCCAAGGGCCATCATGTGTGTGAAACCAAATGTTGAAGAGTCTTCTAGTGTGAACAAGGTGAACCGAATAGTCTTGCCATGTGAACATAGGTGTGAACGAATTAAGGAGAGTCATTGATACGAACCGTCTCGGGAAGAGTCGAGTCGTATGTAGATTGCCCGATCGTCTACGAGAAGTTACGTTAGGATTAGTTGAGTTGAAGGTATAGTCAGAGTAGAAAGAGGGGTACGAATGGAATGGTAGGAACGAAAGGGTAGGAACAAAATGGTATGAACAAATTGGTCGGTTTAGGTTCGATTAGGTAAAGAAAAAAGAACGGGTTTGAACTACTAAAGGTACTTTCAAGAACCAAATACCGAAATGGTATCGACCCGTTGATTTAGCCTTTTGAGTTCGGTTATAGGTTTGGTAAGGGAACCCTCGACCCACTATCTAACAAGATAGGAACCTCGGTATGTTGAACGCCACACTACGAATAGTGATAAGTTTGGGTACGACAAAGAACACGGTTGACACAACAAGAACTCTAGGAACACCAAACGAATCTTTGAACGAAATATAAGAAAAGTTTGCCTCACGATTTTGGCAGCATAACATTAACAAAAGTTTCAAAAGTCCTTTACAAGGAAATTGAACAAGTATTTATAAGCCTAAGTCTAGGTAGCCGAATGGCCTTTCATACTTACACATTAATTAAAAGAAAATTCTAGAAAAATAACTCTTAATATGCATGATACGATCCGCCTCAGGGTGAGTCGAGTCGTATGTGAGTTTGCCTGATCGTCTACAAAGAAGTAGCGTTCGATTTGTTCAAAAGGATGTTTTAACGTAAATAATGGCAGAAGTTATGTAAAAGGATTCAAAGATGGGTTTATGGATATGAAGTTTATGTAGATGGGTTTATGGATATAAAGTTTTTGTAGGTTTGGTTATAATGAAACAAAAAGATGGAATGGAATGGAAATGAAAATGATCTAAAAAACAAACACGAACCAATATTAGAAAATACTGACCCAAATGTTTATAAGTTTTCAAGGTGGTCGGATGGAGAATATGAGAACCTCGACCCGCTACTTAGCAAAGTAGGAACCTTGGTATGTTTGAACGCCACACTACGAGTAGTGATAAGTTCAGTTTTCAACAAAGAAAATGGATGACACAACTAGAACACTAGGTAGCCAACAAATCTTTGAACGAAAACAGAGAAAAGTTTGCCTCACAAATTTGGCAGAATATCATTCAAAAATGTCCAAAAAGTAGTCTTCCAAAGGCTTGGTTACAAGAATTTATAAGGCTAAAATGAGCTAGCCGAATGGTCACATAGTAAAGTGCTATTAAAGGGCTAATTATAAATTGAAGACTTTTGAAATTCTAGAGTCAATAACTCCTCTCTTCAACTAGCTGAATTAATGTCCTTAAAGGCTTGAAAAATGACTCTTGATTTTCCCTTTGGCTAATTGAATAGACTCCAGCCACTTTAATGAAATTTGCAATGCATAAATTGTCCATTAAGTAGCAAAAAAATGTTGGGGTATTTGAACAAGCTGCTACCAGATTTTAAAGGACATGAAATGCTCCTTTAAACTCTCATTTAATGATGCTTAATGCTTGATACGAGCACGCCCCGCGAACTTCATCGAACAAGCCTGTCAAGACGAGCATTGACATGTTGGCAAGCTGATCCAAGCTCGTTTCCAGCTCCACGAGCTCCGTCCATCTCAAATCCAGCTTATTCGAGCTCAATCCAACTTGCCTGAGCTAAACCGAGCTCACTCCTAGCTCATATTCAGCTCACGAGCTAAACCTTAGCTCGGCTTCACTTAGGAGTTTAATCTCACTCAACTTTAGCTCATGAGCTAAAGGTTAGCTCATTTTAGTTTAACTTCGGTTTTGTCTTTAATGCATTAAATAAAATTTGCACATATTTATTTAAGCATTAAACTTGTCTTATATTAATATTTGTTATTAATATGTCATAGATATCACATAACTTAAATGTGTTCACATTGTGCTGAATTTATGTGTGTTCACATGATGTCTTATGAATTGTTTTATTTCTGTAGGTACAATGCTCATGGACGGTGCAATGAATGCTTGAAGAAACATCTCTTTGGACATCCCACATGCATGAATGAACAACATTTATTTAGGTGCATGTATGACCAGATTCAAGGTGTTTACAAGTTCATGTATTTGCCAAATACATGAATGCACAAAATACATGAATGCTTGGGTTCAAATGCACATTCGGTTACATGAATGATGAAGATTCATGCATGAATGTATCTAGAAGATCCAATCCCTTTGGACGGTACACATGCATGCATGGAAGGAAATTAATGCAAGTTCATGTAGGGCTTGGTGCAATGTATGAAGAGGTGCATGTAGAATTGAGGTTCAATGGACGGCATTTAAGGGAGTACATGTACTGGAGACGTTCATGCAAGTAGGGCTATTTAATGTTCATGTTTTGAAGGTTCATGGACCGAATTTATGGAGGAACATACATTGGGACGTTTCATGCATGATCCATGCATTTTCAAGCTAACCATTCAAGTATTCAAGGTGCATTAAAGCTTCATTCGCCAAGGGAATGATGGAACATTAAAGGGCTGCACATTCATTGATATTCATGATTTTCTTCTAGAATTATCTAGGCGTTTATGTCCGAATTTCTTAGCTTCTAAGCTTGTCCATTCACCTACTTTTATTTAGGCTATAAATATATGTTATTTCATTTGTAAGAGGTTAGACTTTTCACTTAAAGAAACTTTGTTAAACTTTTATGGAATTTGTGAGATTTCTTTCTCTCATATTTCATTGAGGACTTCGTTGGCTTATCTAGGAAGCCTAGTGGCGTCAACCCTGTTCTTCACTATCCCGAACTTATCACTATCAAATAGTGTGGCGTTCACCCATATACCGAGGTTCCTACTTTACTAAGTAGCGGGTCGAGGTTTATCATTTTCATCCTCCACCTTGAAAGCCTATAAGCATTTGGGTCGATATTTTCTACTATTGGTTCGTGCTTGCTTTTAAGAACCCTTTTCTTCCATATCCATCATCTATTTACTTCTTTCACTTTCCCATCCAATTTAGCCGAATATTCATATTATTCTTATCCATAAACCATCATAGAACCATTATACATAGTTTCCGTCCTATTTTTTTTTCATCAACTTCATTTCAAAAGTGAATTGAACGATACTTTCTCGTAGACGATCGGGCAACTCAGCATACGACTCGACTCTCCCCGAGGCGGTTCGTATCAATGCTTCCTTTATAACAGCCCCCTCTTTTGTAACCAAAATAACTTGAAAAGTCTCCTTTATTGAATGCGTAACAGCCTTTGTGAATTGAAAAGTCACCTGCAATTAAAACATATGTAACCGTCACATTTATTCAATTATTAAGCTTTAAACAAATTAACAACTACGTAAATAAATGAACACACAATTATGCATCATTTATTCCAACAACTAGTTAATTAAAAGAAGTATTTAATGAACTTTAACTCATGCACCAATAAATTAACCTAGTAACTAGAATAATTAAAGAAGCAACTCATTAAATTAAATTCATCAAATAAACTCATTTAATTAAACTAAGATGAGTTGTATTAATGACCAGCAACTCATTTATTAAACTAAGAGGCTTAAATGCAAGTATTAAAATGCCAACTAAATGCAAAGCTAAAAGAAATAAATAAAAGTTCAATTTAGTTGGAACGGGTTTAAGGAGCAGAAATTGAGCTGAAATTAGTTTGCAAAATGTTGCAAGGACACTTTATTAAGCTGGTCCCAACTCGATCTATTTCTCCAACCAAAACCTCGCCCCACACTTGATTAACTAAGGCCGAAATGGCCTCCTTGAATTGCTTAGCTCGAGCTCGCGTAATTGGTCCTTGAGGCAGCACCATTGAGTCCTTGCTCGAACTTGATGCACTCCAGGTCGCAATTTTGGCAGCATAACATTAACAGAAGTTTCAAAAGTCCTTTACATGGAAATTGAACAAGTATTTATAAGCCTAAGTCTAGGTAGCCGAATGGCCTATCATACTTACACATTAATTAAAAGAAAATTCTAGAAAAATAACTCTTAATATGCGTGACCAGATTCGGTTTTGGGAATGGTGGATGAATGCATCTTCATGCTTAAGAAAACTCAAAGTGAATGCATGATATCCAATGGTCACTTGTAGATTCGGCCAACCTTGTTAAATGAAGCAATGTTTGGCCAAAAAGTATGAATTAATTGTGGACACTCCAAGGGCCATCTTGTGTGTGAAACCGAATGTTGAAGAGTCTTCTAGTGTGAACAAGGTGAACCGAATGGTCTTGCCATGTGAACATAGGTGTGAACAAATTAAGGAGAGTCATGGGGAAGCTAATTGGCCAAGCTATCTTCATGCATGTGTGAGTGCCCTTTGGCCGAATGGTCACCTTGGAGAATGAAGAGATAGCACACCATACATGAATGGAAACATTCATGAACCTTAAAGACATTGAATATGGTCATACATGCACTTGGCCGAACATGCACCTAAGAGATTCAAGCCCCCCAACCGTCCATGCACCTTCAAAATTCATGCTTGCTTTTAATCTCCATATGTCCATTGCGTTTCTACAAGAAATGTGAACATAATTAATTCAAACTAATGTGAACACAAATATCAACATTAAATTCGGTTATGACAAATTTAATTATCATCAATAAACACTTTTAAGACATACTTAATATAACTAATGTGAACTAAATTTAATATGTAGGATATTATTAATTAACTAATTATTGAACTTATTAATTAAAAAGTCAATAGTAGTCAAATGAATTCAAAGTGAACTCCATGAGCTGATGGTTAATTCATGAGTTAAACCCGAGCTGGGCCTAAACTCGTGAGCTGATAATGAGCTGGTCCCGAGCTAATGAGCTGGTGTGGAGCTACATGGGAGCTAACTTGAACTGAAGGTGAGCTTGGTGAGTGAAATGAACTTGTAGAAAAGTTCGGCATGGATTTCAAAATGGCCACTAATCGGTTCAATAGGTCTAGCATTGACATCATCCCACACATGCTGAACTAAAGCTATAACAGCTTCTTTAAATTGTTTTGCACGAGCCCTTGTGATCGACACTTGAGGTAGCACCATCGGATCTCGGCTTGGACTTGGCTTATGGGAAGCCGTGATCGTATCAGTCATAGGGAAGCTAATTGGCCAAGCTATCTTCATGCATGTGTGAGTGTCCTTTGGCCGAATGGTCACCTTGGAGACTGAAGAGATAGCACACCATACATGAATGGAAACATTCATGAACCTTAAAGACATTGAATATGGTCATACATGCACTTGGCCGAACATGCACCCAAGAGATTCAAGTCCCCCAACCGTCCATGCACCTTCAAAATTCATGCTTTCTTTTAATCTCCATATGTCCATTGCGTTCCTACAAGAAATGTGAACAGAATTAATTTAAACTAATGTGAACACAAATATCAACATTAAATTCGGTTATGACAAATTTAATTATCATCAATTAACACTTTTAAGACATACTTAATATAACTAATGTGAACTAAATTTAATATGTAGGATATTAATTAACTAATTATTGAACTTATTAATTAAAAAGTCAATAGTAGTCAAATGAATTCAAAGTGAACTCCATGAGTTGATGGTTAATTCATGAGCTAAACTCGAGCCGGGCTTAAAATCGTGAGCTGATAATGAGCTGGTCCCGAGCTAATGAGCTGGTGTGGAGCTACATGGGAGCTAACTTGAACTGAAGGTGAGCTCGGTGAGCTGAACTAAACTTGTAGAAAAGTTCGGCATGGATTTCCAAAATGGCCACTAACTGGTTCGATAGGTCTAGCATTGACATCATCCCACACATGTTGAACTAAAGCTATAACGGCTTCTTTAAATTATTTTGCACGAGCCCTTGTGATTGGCCCTTGAGGTAGCACCATCGGATCTCGACTTGGACTTGACTTATGGGAAGCCGTGATCGTATCATTTTTGAAGGTTCATGGACCGAATTTATGAAGGAACATACATTGGGACGTTTCATGCATGATCCATGCATTTTCAAGCTAACCATTCAAGTATTCAAGGTGCATTAAAGCTTCATTCGGCCAAGGGGGATGATGGAACATTAAAGGGCTGCACATTCATGGATATTCATGATCTTTCTTCTAGAATTATCTAGGTGTTTATGGCCGAATTTCTTAGCTTCTAATCTTGTCCATTCGGCTACTTTTATTTAGGCTATAAATATATGTTATTTCATTTGTAAGAGGTTAGACTTTTCACTTAATGAAACTTTGTTAAACTTTCATGGAATTTGTGAGATTTCTTTCTCTCATATTTCGTTGAGGACTTCATTGGCTTATCTAGGAAGCCTAGTGGTGTCAACCATGTTCTTCACTATCTCGAACTTATCACTATCAAATAGTGTGGCGTTCACCCATATACCGAGGTTCCTACTTTGTTAAGTAGTGGGTCGAGGTTCTATCATTTTCATTTTCACCTTGAAAGCGTATAAGTACTTGGGCCAATATTTCCTAATATTGGTTCTTACTTGCTTTTAAGTTCACCATCTTCCATAACCATCATTTATTAAACTACCTTCAATCTATTTTCATTCTTTTGTTTCTTTTAAAACCGAACCTTTAATATTCATATTTCAAACCTATCCTCAAACCCTTTTTAAAAAGCTTCCGCATTATTTAACCTAAAGACATCTTTTTTAAAAGAGCCGAATGATACTTTCTCGTAGACGATCGGGCAAACTCGCATACGACTCGACTCACCCCAAGGCGGATCGTATCAAGGGTGAATAATCTGTGAGGGTGAACCTTGGACTTAGCCTTTTTACACGTTATGCATTGTTCACAAATTTGCTCGACATCTTTTCTCATTTTGGGCCAATAAAAGTGTTCTTGGAGCGTTGCCAAAGTCTTGCTTACTCCAAAATGTCCCATGAGGCCTCAGTTGTGCGCCTCGTGTGCGAGTAAGTCTCGAATAGAGCCTTGAGGAATACATAGCTTTCCTTCCTTGAAAAGATACCCTTAGTACCTATAAAAATTCTCAAAAGCACCATTCTCACAAGCAGTAAAGATATCACTAAGATCAGCATCGTTAAAATACGCATCTTTCAACCAAGCAATTTTGAATCAAGGTATGATAGCAAAGTGTACTTTCTCAAAAGAGAATCGGCTACGATATTATCTTTACCTTTTTTTACTTTATTACGTAAAGGAATGACTTGAGGTACTCAACCCACTTGGCATGACATTTATTTAACTTGTGCTGGCCCTTGATGTGTTTCAAGGCTTCATGATCGGAGTGAATCACAAACTCTTTTGGCCGTAAATAATGTTGCCACGTCTCTAGGGTCGAATTAGCGCATACATCTCTTTTTTTTAGATATGGTAATTAAGTGCGGCTCCATTGATTTTCTCGCTAAAGTATGCCAAAGGCCTTTCGTCTTGCGTTAGAACGGCCCCGATTCCAACACCTAAAGCATCACATTCAATTTCAAAAGTTTTAGTGAAATCGAGTAATGCAAGTAAAGGGGCGTTAGTAAGGCAATTTTTAATTTTATTAAAGGACTTCTCTTGCTTGTCGGTCCATTGAAAAGCCGAGTTCTTTTTTATGACACTCGTTAATGGTGTGAAAATTGTGTTGAAATTTGGCACAAATCGTTAATAGAAACTCGCCAAGCCATGGAAGCTCCATACTTGGCTGACACTCGTAGGCCTTGGCCAATCTTGTATGGCCTTGATCTTTTCTTGGTCCACTTTTAGACCTTCCGAGTTGACTACGAAGCCTAAAAAGACAACTTCATCAGAACAAAAGGAACATTTCTTAAGGTTTGCATAAAGGGTTTCCTTTCATAAAACTTCCAAGATAGACTTAAGATGCATCACATGTTCTTCCAAAGTTTTGCTATATGTAAGAATATCATCAAAGTTAACGACACAATACTTACTGATAAAAGACCTTAAGACATAATTCATTAACCTCATGAATGTGCTAGGTGCGTTAGTTGGGCCAAACGGCATGACCAACCACTCATACAAACCATGTTTAGTTTTGAATGTCGTCTTCCACTCATCGCTTTCTCGCATTCGGATTTGATGGTAACCACCCTTCAAGTCAATCTTTGAAAAAATTTTGGCACCACTTAGTTCGTCTAGCATATCATCCAAATGAGGTATGGGATGCTGGTACTTAATAGTGATCTTATTCACAATTCGATAGTCCACACACATTTGCCATGTCTCGTTTTTCTTACGTACCAACAAAGCGGGTACTACGTAAGGACTAAGGCTCACTCGAATATAGCCTTTCTCCATTAACTCGTTAACTTGCCATTGCAATTCTTTAGTGTCTTCGAGATTGGTCCTATAGGAGGGTCAGTTCGAAATAACAGCTCTAGGCATGAAATTGATTTGGTGCTCGATTCTGCGAAGAGGTGGTAACCCGCTCGGAGTTTCATCCGGGAACATATATCCTGCAAAAGAGACAAAATAGAGGAGGGTAGGTCCTTAGCCAACTCGTTAGTGTTAAACAAAGTTTCCTTGCACGTGAGTATAAGAACCGAACGTTTCATCACTAAGGCCTTCCGAACTTCTCTTGCTTTTGAAAATACACTCATTTTCTCACTTTCATTTTCTTTTTCATCTTTTTCTTTTCTCATTTTCTTTTCAGTCTCTTTTACTATTTTTTCTTTCTTTTTCTCTTTTTTTTTGTCTTTCACTTTTACATTGTTTTCTTTTTCACTCATTTGTTCTACAGAGGTTTTCAGCTTCATTTGATTTTCGTAAACTTACTTGGGCATCAATGGGGCTAGTGTGACGTTCTTTCGTAAACCTATTGGTATACCCGTCGTGGATAACACTCCGGTCAAACTGCCACGGTCTTCCTAGCAAAAGTGCCTTGTGTGCATAGGCACAACATCACAAAGCACCTCATCCGCATATTTTCCAATGGAAAAAGAAACAAGCACTTGCTTTATTACCTTTAGTTCACCCCTGATATGATCTGCCTCGGGGTGAGTCGAGTCGTATCTGAGTTTGCCCGATCGTCTACGAAGAAGTAGCGTTCGATTTGTTCAAAAGGATATTTTAACGTAAATAATGGCGGAAGCTATGTAAAAGGATTCAAAGGTGGGTTTATGGATATGAAGTTTATGTAGATGGATTTATGGATATAAAGTTTTTGTAGGTTTGGTTATAATGAAACGAAAAGATGGAATGGAATGGAAATGAAAATGATCTAAAAAACAAACACGAACCAATATTAGAAAATATTGACCCAAATGTTTATAAGTTTTCAAGGTGGTCAGATGGAGAATATGAGAACCTCGACCCGCTACTTAGAAAAGTAGGAACCTTGGTATGTTTGAACGCCACACTACGAGTAGTGATAAGTTCGGTTTTCAACAAAGAAAATGGATGACACAACTAGAACACTAGGTAGCCAACAAATCTTTGAACGAAAACAGAGAAAAGTTTACCTCACAAATTTGGCAGAATATCATTCAAAAATGTCCAAAAAGTAGTGTCCCAAAAGGCTTGGTTACAAGAATTTATAAGGCTAAAATGAGCTAGCCGAATGGTCACATAGTAAAGTGCTATTAAAAGGCTAATTATAAATCAAAGACTTTTGAAATTCTAGAGTCAATAACTCCTCTCTTTAACTAGCTGAATTAATGTCCTTAAAGGCTTGAAAAATGACTCTTGATTTTCCCTTTGGCTAGTTGAAATAGACTCCAGCCACTTTAATGAAATTTGCAATGCATAAATTGTCCATTAAGTAGCAAAAAAAAATGTTGGGGTATTTGAACAAGCTGCTACCAGATTTTAAAGGACATGAAATGCTCCTTTAAACTCTCTTTTAATGATGCTTAATGCTTCCTTTATAACAGCCTCTTTTGTAACCAAAATAACTTGAAAAGTCTCCTTTATTGAATGCGTAACAGCCTTTGTGAATTGAAAAGTCACCTGCAATTAAAACATATGTAACCGTCACATTTATTCAATTATTAAACTTTAAACAAATTAACAACTACGTAAATAAATGAACACACACTTATGCATCATTTATTCCAACAACTAGTTAATTAAAAGAAGTATTTAATGAACTTTAACTCATGCACCAATAAATTAACCTAGTAACTAGATTAATTAAAGAAGCAACTCATTAAATTAAATTCATTAAATAAACTCATTTAATTAAACTAAGATGAGTTGTATTAATGACCAGCAACTCATTTATTAAACTAAGAGGCTTAAATGCAAGTATAAAAATGCAAACTAAATGCAAAGCTAAAAGAAATTAATAAAAGTTCAATTTAGTTGGAACGGGTTCAAGGAGCAGAAATTGAGCTGAAATTAGTTTGCAAAATGTTGCAAGGACACTTTATTAAGCTGGTCCCAACTCGATCTATTTCTCCAACCAAAGCCTCGCCTCACACTTGATTAACTAAGGTCAAACGGCCTCCTTGAATTGCTTAGCTCGAGCTCAGAATTGGTCCTTGAGGCAGCACCATTGAGTCCTTGCTCGAACTTGATGCACTCAGTCACGATCGTATCATTCCCCCTCTTTGAAATGACTTGTCCTCAAGTCAAAATCTGTATCAAAAGGGGTTAAATCTGACACATTAAATGTTGCACTAAAGTTAAATTCACCAGGCAAATCGAGTTTGTAAGAGTTTTCATTTATGCGCTTAAGAATTTGGAAAGGACCGTCTCCTCTAGGTAATAATTTTGATTTTCGTTGAGCTGGAAAACGCTCCTTGCGCATGTGAACCCAAACCCACTCTCCGGGTTCAAAGACCACTTGCTTTTGTCCCTTGTTAGCATTACGCACGTAAGACTCGGTTCTTGCCTCAATATTAGCTCGTACCTTTTGATGTAATTCCTTGACAAAATCAACCTTTTTCTTTGCATCTGCATGAACCAGTAGATCAGTAGGCAAAGGTAATAAATCTAAAGGTGTCAATGGATTGAAACCATATACAATTTCAAAAGGCGAATATTTTGTAGCAGAATGGACGGAGCGGTTGTAAGCAAACTTGATATGTGGTAAGCAATCTTCCCAAGACTTCAAATTTTTACGGATGATGGCCCGTAGTAATGTAGACAATACTCTATTGATCACTTCCGTTTGACCATCGGTCTGGGGGTGGCTGGTGGTAGAGAATAATAATTTGGTTCCTAATTTTCCCCACAAAGACCTCCAAAAGTGGCTCAAAATTTTGCATCACGATCCGACACTATAGTACGAGGAATACCATGAAGTCGTACAATGTCTCTGAAAAACAAATTTGCAACATGAACAGCGTCATCAGTTTTAGTGCAAGCAATAAAATGAGACATTTTTGAAAAACGATCAACAACCACAAAGATAGAATCCTTCCCCGTTTTTGTGCGTGGTAGTCCAAGAACAAAGTCCATGGAGATATCAACCCATGGGGCTTCAGGAATAGGTAATGGCGTATATAAACCATGGGGTTGAACCTTTGATTTAGCCTGTTTACAAGCTATACACCTCTTGCAAACTTGTTCCACATATTTGCGCATTCGCGGCCAATAGAAGTGTTCTTGAAGTGTTGCAAGCGTCTTGTTGACTCCAAAGTGTCCCATAAGTCCGCCACTATGGGCTTCGTGCACTAATAAATCTCGAACAGAGCCACAAGGAACACAGAGTTTACTTTCTTTGAAAAGAAAGCCTTCATACCTATAAAAGTTTTCAAACACACCATTCTTGCACGCTACAAAGATCTCACCAAAATCAGAATCGTTAGCATAAGAGTCTTTTATCAAAGTAAAACCAAGAATTTTGGAGTCCAAATATGTCAAAAGAGTATACCTTCTCGAAAGTGTATCAGCCACTATGTTATCTTTACCTTTTTTGTATTTTATAACATAAGGAAATGATTCAAGAAACTCCACCCATTTTGCATGACGTCGATTTAATTTGTGTTGGCCTTTGATGTGCTTTAAAGCTTCATGATCGGAGTGTATAACAAACTCCTTTGGCCATAAATAATGTTGCCATGTCTCAAGAGCTCGTATGAGCGCGTACATCTCTTTATCATATACAGGATATTTGAGTACAGCTCTACTAATCTTTTCGCTAAAATAAGCCACAAGTCGTCCTTCTTGTGTTAAAATAGCACCTATTCCAACGCCTGAGGCATCACACTCAATCTCAAAAATCTTCGAAAAATCTGGAAGAGCAAGTAAAGGAGCGTTAGTAAGAAAATTCTTAATTTTGACAAAAGACTTTTCTTGCTCATCATTCCAAAAGAAAGTAGAGTTCTTCTTAATGACGTTCGTAAGAGGAGCAGCAATGGTGCTGAAATTAGGAACAAATCGTCGGTAGAAACTTGCTAGGCCATGAAAACTCCGGACTTGCGTAATACTAGTTGGCCTTGGCCAATCTTGAATGGCCTTGATCTTTTCTTGGTCTACTTCGAGACCTTCCGCGCTAACCACAAAGCCTAAAAAGACAACTTTATCAGAACAGAAAGAACACTTTTTAAGGTTAGCATATAATGTTTCTTTACGTAAAACTTCTAAAACAGATTTAAGATGCCTTACATGATCTTCGATGGATTTGCTATATATCAATATGTCGTCAAAATACACAACACAAAACTTACCGATAAAAGACCTTAACACATAATTCATTAGCCTCATAAATGTGCTAGGGGCATTGGTTAGTCCAAAAGGCATGACCAACCATTCGTACAGCCCATGCTTGGTCTTAAATGCCATTTTCCACTCATCACCTTCTCGCATCCGAATCTGGTGGTAGCCACTTTTTAGGTCAATTTTCAAAATACCTTAGCTCCATCGAGTTCATCAAGCATATCATCAAGGCGAGGAATTGGATGACGGTATTTGATGGTGATCTTATTTACTACCGACAATCTACGCACATTTGCCATGTTCCATCTTTTTTCGGTACTAGTAAAACAGTACAAAGACAAGGACTAAGACTCTCTCTAACGTAACCTTTTGCAATGATCATTGACTTGCCGTTGTAATTCTTTAGTCTCTTCTGGATTGGCTCGATAAGCGGGACGGTTTGGGATAGCAGCTCCCGGTATAAAATCTGTTTGATGTTCAATTCCACGAAGCGGTGGTAAACCATTTGGGACTTCCTCCGGGAAAACATCTTTAAAATCCTGCAACAAAGACAAAACAGAAGAAGGTAGAGTGTCGGGTAATTTGTTAGTAGAAAACAAGGTTTCTTTGTACATGAGTACAAGAACGGGATGATTCATTACTAACGCTTTTCGAATATCACTAACTTTTGCAAAGACACTCATTTTTTCAATTTCCTTCTCTTTTTTTTCTTTTTCTTTACTGATTTTCTTTTCACTCTCTTTTGTTTTCTTTTTCTGATTTTTTTCCTCTTTTATTTTTTTACAATCTTCTTTTTCTTTCTCTCTCATTTGTTCGATGGATGCTTTCAACTTCAATTGATCATCGTAAACTTGTTTGGGAGTTAACGGTGCCTGATACGATCCGCCTCGAAAGAGTCGAGTCGTATTAGTGTGCCCGATCGTCAACAAGAAGTTACGTTAGGTTTAATTGAAAAGGTCAGATGAAGGAAAGAAGGTATTGGTTTTGGGCTCAGATTAGAATAGGTAAGAAGAGTTTGAAAATTCGAGTTTGGAGTCTGAATAGGTATGGATGAAGGAATTGGTTCAATTAGGTAAATGGAGAAATGGGGTTGAACAAAAGTGCAAACAAGAACCAATACCGATTTGGTATCGAATTCGTTGTTTATAAGCTCTTTTAGTTCGGTTTGGAATTGGTAAAGGAAAAACCTCGACCCACTATCTAACAAGATAGGAACCTCGGTATGTTTGAACGCCACACTACGAGTAGTGATAAGTTCGGTTTCGACAAAGAGCAACGGTGACACACTAGAACGCTAGGAAGCCAATGGAATCTTTGAACGAAATTTGAGAAAAGTTTTGCCTAACAAATTTGGCAGCATAACATTATCAAAAGTCCAAAAGTTCTTTTAAAGTAACACAAGCCACAATTTATAGTGAATGCAAGGGATAGCCGAATAGGCTCTTGAGGTAGCTAAATGGTTTCGAAAATTCCAGAATTTTGATGAAGCTTCCTTGAAGTTTCTTGTGCATGGAGAACGGTAAGGGCAGCTTCTAGATGCCTTGATTCAATAGAAAAATTGAATGAATTGTTTGGGAGCTGAAATGCCATCAATAGGTTCGACCAAATGCTTGAATTTGGAATTAATGTCTTTGCTTGATTCAGCCGAATGTTCATGTGATTAAGGAGTTGTCTAGAGCACTTCAATAGTCTTAGAATGTGAACAAACCGATTTGAACAGCCACACATGTGTGAACAAACAAAACCGAACAGCCCTTGGTGTGAAAGGAATAATCGGGTGGGTGTGAACAGCCTTAATTTGTCTTGGGCAGCCAATCGGTCTTCTTGAAGAGTTGTAAGGTTTGGCTGAATGGTCACTTAGGGAACACCAAAGATCAGCACACCAATTTTAAATCATCCATGCACCTATGCTGTCCAAGGGGTAATGTACCTAAAACATTTAATTCAGCAAATTAAATCCCTTTTAGACACATTAAATTCGGCAACATAGACAAATAAATCTTGCACCATAAATTAGGCTGGACATAATTAATCTTTGTAATAGTTAAGACATATTTAATTGGTCCTAATTAATTAAGTACTTAATTTAGAACATAATTAAAACATGTCCAGATTATGCCAAATTAATTATTAAAACAAATAACTAATAAAACTAACAGCAACTTAAATGATTTATTCCAGCATAATAAACGCAATAATGAAATGAGCTGAAACGAGCTCGTTGAGCTAAGTTAAGTTGAAGTTGAGCTGATTTGAGCTTGAAGGAGTATGCATGGTTTGCTTGGCTTACTGGTCCAAGAGCTTTCAAGAAGTCCAGCAACGGTTTCACCCCAAACTCTATCAACTAAGGTTGTTGTTGCGTCTTTGAATCTCTTTGCTCGAGCTCGGGTGATCGGTCCTACGGGCAATTCGAGAGGATCTTCATTGGCAGCCGACAACTCGGGAGGTGTGGTTGTATCAGTGCCAATGTAACATTCTTTCCCATAAACTTGAAAATATACCGATTGGTATACCCGTCGTGTAGCACTCGCCGATCAAACTGCCACGGACGTCCAAGGAGTAGATGGCCCGCATGCATTGGAACAACGTCACATAACACTTCGTCCGAGTACTTTCCAATGGTGAAAGAAACTAGTACTTGCTTGGTCACTTTAAGTTCTCCACCGTCATTGAGCCTTTGAAGTTTGTAGGGCTCGGATGCTTAGTAGTTGGCAACCGAGTTTTTCAACCATCATCGTACTTGCTACGTTTGTACAACTACCACCGTCGATGATGACACAACAAACTTTTCCTCTAACCAAGCATCGGGTATGAAATATGTTCTCCCGTTGTAGCTCATTATCCATGCCTTGGAGACTAAGACTCCTTTTGACAACGAGTAATTCACCTTCCACAGGTTGTTCTAAGTCCTCCTCAGTTTCAGAAACCGATTCAGACTCCTTTTCTTCTTCATCCTCCGTCTCGATTTCACCATCGGCACGAATCACCATAGTTCTTTGATTTGGGCACTGACTGGCTATGTGTCCCCTTCCTAGACATTTGAAACATTTAACGTCACGATTACGATTGATAGAAACCTCGGGTGCCTTACCTTTGTTTGTTTCGATATTAGGCTTGTTTGGTTTCGAAAGTGCCATAGAATCCTTTCCTTGAGATGTTGAAAACCTCTACTTGAACTTTGGCCCCACTTGGATGTGTTAGAAGTGGAAAAACCTCGATTTGAGCCTTTACGCTTAAGTTACTTTTCTACCTTGATAGCCATATGAACCATGTCCACCATTTCAAGATAGTGTTGAAGCTTGACGACATTCGCAATGTCTCAGTTTAATCTGGCCAAAAATCGTGCCATCGTTGCTTCAGAATCCTCTTGAACATCTACCCAAATCATTGCAATTTCCATCTCCTTGTAGTAGTCTTCGACGCTTTTGGTCCCTTGTGTAAGATTTTAAAGTTTTTGGTGCAACTCCCGGTGGTAGTAAGAAGGGATAAATCGTCGCCTCAGGACTGCCTTCATCTCGGTCCATGTAGAGACCGGTTGTTCTCCATTACGTCTCCGGCTAGTAGTTAGTTGATCCCACCAAATCATGGCATAATCCGAAAATGCAATTGCTGCTAACTTCACCTTTTTGTTTTCAAAATAGTTATGACAATCAAACACCAACTCGATCTTCTTTTCCCACTCAAGATAAGCCTCCGGATCTGATCTACCTTGGAACGGTGGTATAGAAAGTTTGATGTTCTTAAGATCATCATCTTCACGTCTTCGATCTCGGTGTCGTGGTTCCCTCCGGTGATTACTTGCATTCGAATCTTGACCACTTTCAAGATCACTATGATCATTTACAGCATCATCTTGATCTCTTCGTCTTTCTCGTTGTTGATTTGGCCTCTCCCATCTAGGTCAACAACTTCAGGATTCTTTCGCGTTGCTCTCTTGCTTCGACTTGGAATAGACGATCTTCAAGGGGATTTAATCTTCTATCTAAAAGTTTTTCCATCTCTCGTAATAATGCTTGCATGTTCAAATCTGGGACGTTATAAACAGGTTGTAAACAGATGATCTTCCATGTTAGGATCAGATTCTTGTGACATTGAGTTTAGTAAAGAACCTCACAACAAAAACCTCACTAGTCACTCACACTCGTGTTTTACGCTCGAGAATAGGCTTTTATCTCCACTCTATTGCGCTCACAACTCTCGTGCCTTTTACCTTTCTTTACCTTTCTCGTGATTTCGTAAGCAGATTCGCCAAGGCTTAACCTTAGTCTAGGTGGTCAGTTTCAAATGGGTAACAAAGGATGATGTGATTTAAAACTGGGTAGGCTTACAAGAAAGAAATTAATTCGGGTATAGTGTGGCGAAAAGGTCAAGGATGGAAGTGGATGAGAGGATAAAAGTTTCAGGATTGAAAAATGGAGAAGGAGTAAAACTATGTTCAAATTTTCAGATTTTGTTTTTTTTTTGAATTTTTTTTTTGATTTTTTTTTGAAACTTACTTGATGAGTCACAGACTATTCCTGGAGTAATTTTGAATCCTCGTACTCCTTGTTTTTGTAGCTTTGATACGAAATGATACGATCCGCCTCGGGGTGAGTCGAGTCGTATGTGAGTTTGCCCGATCGTCTACGAAGAAGTAGCGTTCGATTTGTTCAAAAGGATGTTTTAACGTAAATAATGGCGGAAGCTATGTAAAAAGGATTCAAAGGTGGGTTCATGGATATGAAGTTTATGTAGATGGATTTATGGATATAAAGTTTTTGTAGGTTTGGTTATAATGAAACGAAAAGATGGAATGGAATGGAAATGAAAATGATCTAAAAAACAAACACGAACCAATATTAGAAAATATTGACCCAAATGTTTATAAGTTTTCAAGGTGGTCAAATGGAGAATATGAGAACCTCGACCCGCTACTTAGAAAAGTAGGAACCTTGGTATGTTTGAACGCCACACTACGAGTAGTGATAAGTTCGGTTTTCAACAAAGAAAATGGATGACACAACTAGAACACTAGGTAGCCAACAAATCTTTGAACGAAAACAGAGAAAAGTTTGCCTCACAAATTTGGCAGAATATCATTCAAAAATGTCCAAAAAGTAGTGTCCCAAAAGGCTTGGTTACAAGAATTTATAAGGCTAAAATGAGCTAGCCGAATGGTCACATAGTAAAGTGCTATTAAAAGGCTAATTATAAATCAAAGACTTTTGAAATTCTAGAGTCAATAACTCCTCTCTTTAACTAGCTGAATTAATGTCCTTAAAGGCTTGAAAAATGACTCTTGATTTTCCCTTTGGCTAGTTGAATAGACTCCAGCCACTTTAATGAAATTTGCAATGCATAAATTGTCCATTAAGTAGCAAAAAAAAAACGTTGGGGTATTTGAAAAAGCTGCTACCAGATTTTAAAGGACATGAAATGCTCCTTTAAACTCTCTTTTAATGATACTTAATGCTTCCTTTATAACAGCCCCCTCTTTTGTAACCAAAATAACTTGAAAAGTCTCCTTTATTGAATGCGTAACAGCCTTTGTGAATTGAAAAGTCACCTGCAATTAAAACATATGTAACCATCACATTTATTCAATTATTAAACTTTAAACAAATTAACAACTACGTAAATAAATGAACACACACTTATGCATCATTTATTCCAACAACTAGTTAATTAAAAGAAGTATTTAATGAACTTTAACTCATGCACCAATTAATTAACCTAGTAACTAGATTAATTAAAGAAGCAACTCATTAAATTAAATTCATTAAATAAACTCATTTAATTAAACTAAGATGAGTTGTATTAATGACCAGCAACTCATTTATTAAACTAAGATGAGTTGTATTAATGACCAGCAACTCATTTCTTAAACTAAGAGGCTTAAATGCAAGTATTAAAATGCAAACTAAATGCAAAGCTAAAAGAAATAAATAAAAGTTCAATTTAGTTGGAACGGGTTCAAGGAGCGGAAATTGAGCTGAAATTAGTTTGCAAAATATTGCAAGGACACTTTATTAAGCTGGTCCCAACTCGATCTATTTCTCCAACCAAAGCCTCGCCTGATACAACCACACCTCCCGAGTTGTCGGCTGCCAATGAAGATCCTCTCGAATTGCCCGTAGGACCGATCACCCGAGCTCGAGCAAAGAGATTCAAAGACGCAACAACAACCTTAGTTGATAGAGTTTGGGGTGAAACCGTTGCTGGACTTCTTGAAAGCTCTTGGACCAGCAAGCCAAGCAAACCATGCATACTCCTTCAAGCTCAAATCAGCTCAACTTCAACTTAACTTAGCTCAACGAGCTCGTTTCAGCTCATTTCATTATTGCGTTTATTATGCTGGAATAAATCATTTAAGGTGCTGTTAGTTTTATTAGTTATTTGTTTTAATAATTAATTTGTCATAATCTGGACATGTTTTAATTATGTTCTAAATTAAGTACTTAATTAATTAGGACCAATTAAATATGTCTTAACTATTACAAAGATTAATTATGTCCAGCCTAATTTATGGTGCAAGATTTATTTATGTTGCCGAATTTAATATGTCTAAAAGGGATTTAATTTGCTGAATTAAATGTTGTAGGTACATTACCCCTTGGACGGCATAGGTGCATGGATGATTTAAAATTGGTGTGCAAATCTTTGGTGTTCCCTAAGTGACCATTCAGCCAAACCTTACAACTCTTCAAGAAGACCGATTAGCTACCCAAGACAAATTAAGGCTGTTCACACCCACCCGATTATTCCTTTCACACCAAGGGCTGTTCGGTTTTGTTTGTTCACACATGTGTGGCTGTTCAAATCGGTTTGTTCACATTCTAAGACTATTGAAGTGCTCTAGACAGCTCCTTAATCACATGAACATTCGGCTGAATCAAGCAGCAGTATTAATTCCAAATTCAAGCATTTGGCCGAACCTATTGATGGCATTTCAGCTCCCAAACAATTCATTCAATTTTTCTATTGAATCAAGGCATCTAGAAGCTGCCCCTTACCGTTCTCCATGCACAAGAAACTTCAAGGAAGCTTCATCAAAAATTCTGGAATTTTCAGAAACCATTTAGCTACCTCAAGAGCCTATTCGGCTATCCCTTGCATTCACTATAAATTGTGGCTTGTGTTACTTTGTAAAGAACTTTTTGGACTTTTGTTAATGTTATGCTGCCAAATTTGTTAGGCAAAAACTTTTCTCAAATTTTGTTCAAAGATTCGATTGGCTTCCTAGCGTTCTAGTGTGTCAGCCGTTGCTCTTTGTCGAAACCGAACTTATCACTACTCGTAGTGTGGCGTTCAAACATACCGAGGTTCCTATCTTGTTAGATAGTGGGTCGAGGTTTTTCCTTTACCAATTCCAAATCGAACTAAAAGAGCTTATAAACAACGGGTCGATACCAAATCGGTATTGGTTCTTGTTTGCACTTTTTGTTCAACCCCATTTCTCCATTTACCTAATTGAACCAATTCCTTCATCCATACCTATTCGGACTCCAAACCTGAATTTTCAAACTCTTCTTACCTATTCTAATCCGAACCCAAAACCAATACCCTTCTTTCCTTCATCTGACCTTTTCAATTAAATCTAACGTAACTTCTTGTTGACGATCGGGCACACTAATACGACTCGACTCATCCGAGGCGGATCGTATCATCGCCCCACACTTGATTAACTAAGGCCGAAACGGCCTCCTTGAATTGCTTAGCTCGAGCTCGCGTAATTGGTCCTTGAGGCAGCACCATTGAGTCCTTGCTCGAACTTGATGCACTCCAGGTCGCAATCGTATCAACCCCCGTCGTTGAGCTATTGAAGCTTATAGGGGCTCGGGTGCTTTGTAGTGGGTAAGCTGAGGTTCTCCACCATAAGTGTGCTGGCCATCGTGTATGGAAGATGTTTTCACATTGTTGCTCATTCTCCACACCTTGAAGACTTAAACTCCGTTTGACAACAAGCAACTAACCATCAACAGAGTGCTCCAAGTCCTCCTCTTCGTCGGATGTCTCTTTAGGCACATTTTCCACTTCAAATTCTGATTCAATCTCACCATCCACACGCAACACCATAGTGCTTCGGTTGGGACACTGACTTGCGATGTGTCCTCTTCCGAGACATTTGAAGCACTTAATATCCCTTGTGTGGTTGGAATTACTCTTGATGGTCTTGCCTTTTGATACGAACCGCCTCGGGGAGAGTCGAGTCATATGCTGAGTTGCCCGATCGTCTACAAGAAAGTATCGTTCAATTCACTTTTGAAATGAAGTTGATGGAAAAATAGGACGGAAGCTATGTATAATGGTTCTATAATGGTTTATGGATAAGAATAATATGTATAGGTTCGGCTAAATTGGAAGGGAAAGTGAAAGAAGTAAATAGAGGATGGATATGGAAGAAAAGGGTTCTTAAAAGCAAGCACGAACCAATATTAGAAAATATCGACCCAAATGCTTATAGGCTTTCAAGGTGGAGGATGAAAGTGATAAACCTCGACCCGCTACTTAGCAAAGTAGGAACCTCGGTATATGGGTGAACGCCACACTATTTGATAGTGATAAGTTAGGGATAGTGAAGAACAGGGTTGACGCCACTAGGCTTCCTAGATAAGCCAACAAAGTCCTCAACGAAATATGAGAGAAAGAAATCTCACAAATTCCATAAAAGTTTAACAAAGTTTCATTAAGTGAAAAGTCTAACCTCTTACAAATGAAATAGCATATATTTATAGCCTAAATAAAAGTAGTTGAATGGACAAGCTTAGAAGCTAAGAAATTCAGCCATAAACACCTAGATAATTCTAGAAGAAAATTCATGAGTATCCATGAATGTGCAGCCCTTTAATGTTCCATCATCCCCCTTGGCCGAATGAAACTTTAATGCACCTTGAATACTTGAATGGTTAGCTTGAAAATGCATGGATCATGCATGAAATGTCCCAATGTATGTTCCTCCATAAATTCAGTCCATGAACCTTCAAAAACATGAACATTAAATAGCCCCTACTTGCATGAACATCTCCAGTACATGTACTCCCTTAAATGCCATCCATTGAACCTTAATTCTACATGCACCTCTTCATACATTGCACCAAGCCCTACATGAACTTGCATTAATTTCCTTCCATGCATGCATGTGTGCCGTCCAAAGGGATTGGATCTTCTAGATACATTCATGCATGAATCTTCATCATTCATGTAACCGAATGTGCATTTGAACCCAAACATTCATGTATTTTGTGCATTCATGTATTTGACAAATACATGAACTTGTAAACACCTTGAATCTGGTCATACATGCACCTAATTAAATGTTGTTCATTCATGCATGTGGGATGTCTGAAAGAGATGTTTCTTCAAGCATTCATTGCGCCGTCCATGAGCATTGTACCTACAGGAAATAAAACAATTCATAAGACATCATGTGTTCACACATAAATTCAGCACAATGTGAACGCATTTAAGTTATGTGATATCTATGACATATTAATAACAAATATTAATATAAGACAAGTTTAATGCTTAAATAAATATGTGCAAATTTTATTTAATGCATTAAAGACAAAATCGAGGTAAACTAAAATGAGCTAAGCTTTAGCTCGTGAGCAAGTTGAGCTGAGATTAGACTCCTAAGCTAAAGTTGAGCTAAGGTTTAGCTCGTGAGCTAAATATGAGCTAGGAGTGAGCTCAGTTTAGCTCAGGCAAGTTGGATTGAGCTCGAATAAGCTGGATTTGAGCTGGACAGAGCTCGTGGAGCTGGAAATGAGCTTGGATCAGCTTGCCAACATGTCAATGCTCGGCTTGACAGGCTTGTTTGATGAAGTTCGCGGGGCGTGCTCGTATCATATTTACTTGATTTGACTATAGGTTTACTTGCCTTGGCTGGCATCATCGATTCCTTGGCATGGTTGGTTGGAGTGTTCTTGCCAACGCCTTGGCCCCACTTTGAGGTGTTTGCAGTGGAATAGCCTCGGGCAGCTCCTTTTCATTTTAATTGTTTCTCCACCTTGATGACCATGTGTACCATGTCCACCACCTCGGTGTAGTGGTGCAATTCTACAACATTAGCTATGTCTCGATTGAGACCAGCTAGGAAACAGGTCATCATCGCTTCACGGTCTTCCTCCACATCCACACAAATCATTACGATTTCCATTTCCTTATAATAATCTTCAACACTCCTCGTCCCTTGAGTGAGATTTTGAAGTTTTTGATGAAGCTCTCGGTGGTAGTAAGAAGGGATAAATCGCCTTCGCATGGCCACTTTCATCTCAGCCCAAGTAGTGATGGGTCACTCTTCGTTGCATCTACGGCTAGTGGTTAATTGATCCCACCAAATCATTGCATAGTCCAAAAACTCGATTGCGGCCAACTTAACTTTCTTGTGCTCCCACTCTAGATAGGCTTCAGGATCAGACTTGCCTTGAAAGGGAGGAATTGAAAGTTTGATATTCTTTAAGTCATCATCTCCTCGGCCTCAGTCTCTTTGGCCTCAATTCTATTGCCCCCTCCGCTGAACACTCAAGTTGGACCCTTGGTCACTCTTAGCTTTGCTAGGGTCAAATAGATCATCTTCATTAAGTCTTTGTCAGCCTTGGTTTCTTGGTGGACTTTGGGGTGATCTCCCCCATTGGGATATCTCCTCGACTTATCAAGCCTTTCTTGGATAGGCTCGAGCTTTTGGTTGAATAAACGCTTCACTTCATGCAACAGGGCTTGGAGATTTAAATCTAGAATATTTCGGACAGGTTCCCTTTCAACTCTTTCCTCCATATTTCAATTAGGACTTCTGTAACACCCCTAACCCATTTTCGTCACCGGTATGGGGTTACAAGGCTACTAAGCATAACACAATTCTGAATGTACAAATTAACTAATGAAATTATATAGCCCTTCACATATGCATATCAACTACAATAAAAACACATACACATACACATACACATACATATAAAATATATAAGAGCACAATTAACAATGTCATTATAAGTCTAGGATTTATTTTCTATATAAACTCGACCAAGACTACACGTACATATATATAATCATTAATATTATAATCACCCATAGTTCATATAAATATAAATATATCACTGAATTAATAATCACATATATTGAGTATTTCATATTCAAATGTACATATCAACTTATTTTAAATCATTACCATCACTTATAAAATAAACTTAATCATCTTAAACAAGGTAACATAATAACTATAACTCATTCGGTTATATAAATATAAAGACACCCAAACGCACTCAAATAAAGCTTTATAACAAGTCACATTTTCAATTTAATAAACAATCTAACATATATGGAATGCAAATTTATTCCACCTTATTAACTAATCCAATACACCAATAATCGTGACTTATACATGTATATATATAGTCATACATTGCTATTATAACTGAATTTAAACGGCTAATGCTTATTCACATTTATATACTTTTCGTAATCATTTCAATGTTAATGAAATTTGTATACCATTCTCCAAAAACAAGTATATTAAATAATACACATATATCAAAATAAGTCCTAGTCATATGAAAGTATAGTCGATTACATTTTAATACCAAGATATGATATAAAATATATTTTCTAAAAGATAATTCAATCATTGATTATATATACATATGTATATATTCAAGGCACAAATTCCATGAACCATATTTAAAAGAAACATACAATATATATCCCATCATTTTCAGTCATTATAATATATCCTCTATTACCAACTCATTTATAGCACGTTAACCTAACATAATAACCTAAATTTCACATATAACTTTTCCTATTATAAACCGTGTTCAAATTGAGCCAACATATTTATGCATGTATTATGGCCATTTCATTTATCAACCTATCTCATTATACACACACAACACAAATTCTAATCATCCAAGGTATAAGGCATAATAACTAAAATAGGCTCAAACCATTATTTAACCAAAACATACTCAAGCATAGAGATTAAGCCATTTTCGCATGGCCTTTATACATAAACCAAAATATAGCATCCTAAAACACATTCCAGCCTATACATGCCATCGTTCAAAAATGCAACTTATAAAAATACCGAAGACGGTCGATAGTGTGATTGACTTTGCTCACGATTCCCAAGCTTGTAACTTGAATCCATAATCTATAAGATAGAAACACACATAAAAAACATAGAGTAAGCTTTTGAAGCTTAGTAAGTCATAAGCAAATAAACAACTCAATAACATTATCAACCAAAATAAACCAAGACAACTTATAATTATAATTGATATGAACCGCCTCGGGGAGAGTCGAGTCGTATGCAGAGTTGCCTGATCGTCTACGAGAAAGTATCGTTCAATTCACTTTTGAAATGAAGTTGATGGAAAAATAGGACGGAAGCTATGTATAATGGTTCTATGATAGTTTATGGATGAGAATAATATGTATAGGTTCAGCTAAATTGGTAGGGAAAGTGAAAAAAGTAAATAGATGATGGTTATGGAAGAAAAGGGTTCTTAAAAGCAAGCACGAACCAATATTAGAAAATATCAACCCAAAAGCTTATAGGCTTTCAAGGTGGAGGATGAAAGTGATAAACCTCGACCCGCTACTTAGCAAAGTAGGAACCTCAATATGTGGGTGAACGTCACACTATTTGATAGTGATAAGTTCGGGATAGTGAAGAATAGGGTTGACGCCACTAGGCTTCCTAGATAAGCCAACGAAGTCCTCAACGAAATATGAGAGAAAGAAATCTCACAAATTCCATGAAAGTTTAACAGAGTTTCATTAAGTGAAAAGTCTAACCTCTTACAAATGAAATAACATATATTTATAGCCTAAATAAAAGTAGCTGAATGGACAAGCTTAGAAGCTAAGAAATTCGGCCATAAACACCTAGATAATTCTAGAAGAAAAATCATGAATATCCATGAATGTGCAGTCCTTTAATGTTCCATCATCCCCCTTGGCCGAATGAAGCTTTAATGCACCTTGAATACTTGAATGGTTAGCTTGAAAATGCATGGATCATGCATGAAACGTCCCAATGTATGTTCCTCCATAAATTCGGTCCATGAACCTTCAAAAACATGAACATTAAATAGCCCCTACTTGCATGAACGTCTCCAGTACATGTACTCCCTTAAATGCCGTCCATTGAACCTCAATTCTACATGCACCTCTTCATACATTGCACCAATCCCTACATGAACTTGCATTAATTTCCTTCCATGCATGCATGTGTGCCGTCCAAAGGGATTGGATCTTCTAGATACATTCATGCATGAATCTTCATCATTCATGTAACCGAATGTGCATTTGAACCCAAACATTCATGTATTTTGTGCATTCATGTATTTGACAAATACATGAACTTGTAAACACCTTGAATCTGGTCATGCATGCACCTAATTAAATGTTGTTCATTCATGCATGTGGGATGTCCAAAAGAGATGTTTCTTCAAGCATTCATTGTGCCGTCCATGAGCATTGTACCTACAGGAAATAAAACAATTCATAAGACATCATGTGAACACACATAAATTCAGCACAATGTGAACACATTTAAGTTATGTGATATCTATGACATATTAATAACAAATATTAATATAAGACAAGTTTAATGCTTAAATAAATATGTGCAAATTTTATTTAATGCATTAAAGACAAAATTGAGTTAAACTAAAATGAGCTAAGCTTTAACTCGTGAGCTAAAGTTGAGCTGAGATTAAACTCCTAAGCTGAAGTTGAGCTAAGGTTTAGCTCGTGAGCTGAATATGAGCTAGGAGTGAGCTCAGTTTAGCTCAGGCAAGTTGGATTGAGCTCGAATAAGCTGGATTTGAGTTGGACGGAGTTTGTGGAGCTGGAAACAAGCTTGGATCAGCTTGCCAACATGTCAATGCTTGGCTTGACAGGCTTGTTCGATGAAGTTCGCAGGGCGTGCTCGTATCAATAACACATTTAAATTGAAACATATAAAGTTCGTATTATATGTACATTCATTCTTAAATATCACTTTGGCCGAATGCCCATGTAACCTAATTATCATTTTACCATTTAACTTTCACAACCAAATAATCATCACAAACCTAGTTCACACACCATATAAACATAAGCTCATGTGTCACAATATAATTTCATATACACATACTAATCATATAACCAAATATATCCCACCATATATACACACATATAATGACTATTCATAATATACTTACTACTCATTCGCAAAGCCAAATACACATATGACATACACATATTTTCTTTATTTGCATTTTACAAGATTTGTAACAAATAGCCAAGGTGTTTACTTACCTTACCTTAAGTAGGTAACAAGTTAATTCATACCTGGCTTATAGCTCGTTTTACACATTCGAACTCAATTTACCTTTGCCGATGAACCATTCGGAATTGGGTAGGACACTTGGATAAATCACACACATATCGTACAATGCCAACGTCCTAGACATGGTCTTACATGTAATCACATATTGATGCCACTGTCCCTGTGACCCGCACACATATATCGGAATCACATATCGATGCCATGGTCTTACTCACACACATAAATCGAAATTCTATGTCATGGCATATGTAATCTAGCTATTCCTAAGGTTCATATGGGGCTTTTGGACTCGTAACTTAGTCGAAATGAATTCCAAAATGTAGTAGTCAAGCCTTTTCATATTCGGCCATAATAAATATAAATTTATACACTTCATAGTAGCATATATATCTAGCATTTAACTACAATTAAACGCGTCTATTTGCTTACCTCGGATGATGTAAACGGAACGGAGCGGCTAGTCGACAACTTTCGTTTTTCCCCAATCCAAATCCAATTTCTTTGGTTCTTGATCTAACCATATTCAAATTAAGCTCATTCGAACATATTTTCATTCAATTTAGTCCAAAAACACATAAATGGGTAAATTACCATTTTACCCCTGACATTTACAATTTTTACAATTTAGTCCCTATTGCACAAAACATAAAATACACGCCGAATATTACCCATAACCATACAAACCCACATAATTCATTTATTTTACATTTTAGTCCCTTAAATTATTATTTTTGCAATTTAGTCTAGTTACTCAAAATCATCAAAAACTCTAATACAAAACATGTTAATCTAAAACATATCTTTCATATTTCATCATCAAACAACAAAAATCACAAGCTCTCAACAATGGCACAACTCAAAATATTCATCAAAATAAAAAATTCAAGCATGGGTTTTGTAGTACTCGAAGCAACGATCTCAAAAACTTAGAAATTATCAAAAACTGAACAAAAAATGAACCTTGATTGAGCTTGAAAGGATGGTCGAACCTAGTTTCTTTTCTTTTCTTTCTTGTTTGTAATATTTGATCACTTTAGAATAGAATGAATGAATGATATATTTTTTTAACATATGTTTTAATATAATAACTTATATTTCTAATTTACTAAGTTAACCTTAATAATAAAATTATAAAGCCATTATAAGCTAGGGCACTACCGGCCATATCACTTAAATTTGGTTTATTTACAACATAAATACTTCAACTTAAGAAGCCACTAACAATTATGCAATTTACCACCTAATTTTCATTTTATACGATTAAGTCCTTTTATTTAATCGAATACCTAAACAACAAAATTAAATCATAAAAATTTCACAGATATAAATTCACACAAAATAAACACAAAAAATAATTTTTAAATACTTTTCTGACTCGGATTCATGGTTTGAAACCACTGTTTCGATTAGGGTCTAAATCGGGCTGTTACAACTCTCCCCTTTAGGGATTTTCGTCCCCGAAAATCTTACTGGTGAATAGGTTCGGATAACATTCTCTCATTGCATCCTCTGGCTCCCAACATTGCTTTCTCAACTCCGTGTTTATGCCACAGTACTTTAACTGACGAAATTTTCTTATTTCGCAACTCTTAAATCTCATGAGCCAGAATACGAATCGTTTCTTCCTCGTATGTCATACCGGCCTTAATCTCAACCTCAGCCGGACTAATCACATGTGAAGGATCAAATCGATATCTGCGAAGCATCATAACATGGAATACATTGTGAATCTTTTCTAGATCAAATGGCAACAACAGTCTATAAGTAACTGGTCCGATGCGTTCTATTACCTCATACAACCCAATAAACCTCATACTCAATTTGCCTTTACGACCAAATCTAAGTATCTTCTTCCACGGTGAGACTATCAAAAAGACTTTATCTCTGATCTAAAATGATGTGATCCAGCTTGGATGATGGAGTCGAATTCACGATGTGCTCGATCGTCTACGAGAAGAATCGTTCGCAAGATGGCATTGGTTGTAGATATTGGTTTGATAAGCTTCATGATAGCAAATGATGTTCAAAAAGGGTAAGTGTGTTGTGATAGGTTCGGCTAAAGGAAGCAAAGATGGGTGTTGAGTAGTTGATTGGGTTTTGGAAATAACAAGAAAGTATTAATGAAAGGTGGGGATGGATTATAAAACTTAACGTCAGGAGTGATTCAACACTAAAAAGTGTCACCCCGGTTCCTATATTGTTAGGGTGAAAGATAAAGTCGTAGGATAGGTGAACGCCACACCAAAGATGGTGATAAGTTCAAACAAGATCGGTAGACACCACTAGCACAACTGGATAAGTCTTCAAAACTTATACGAGATATGAGAGGAAGAAACTTCCCAGAAATAGAGTTTCATTAATAAATTGGCAAAAGTCCTTTTACAATGAAAAAAACAAACTATTTATAGTCTAACATGTGATAGCTGAACAGACAAATTAACTAGCTTAAAGGCTAAGTATTTTCGCTAAGAATGGACTAGAATATTCTAGAATAAATCATTAAAAAGTCAAGTCCACATTCGACTGAATATAACTCCAATGGGCAGCTTCATGATTAAGGAAAAATCATTTGAAGGATGATGAATGAATGGTAGCTTGATGGCTTATCTAAATTTAGCCATGGATTGAATAGAGCATTAAAGAAGTGTCTTTTGGCCGAATAGACACCTAGGGTTTGGGCAGCAAAAGATTCATATATCAAGAACTAGATGCATTATCCATTCGTTGTAACTTACTGTCCATGCATCTTCTCTTAATCTTTATTCATGAATTGAATTTGGAAATTGATTATGCAGCTACCCCTTGGCCGAATAAGTACTTGGAAACCCAATAGATCACCCACATACATTCGGTCATGCATGGAACTAAAAGGAGTCTTGAATCTAGCCATTCATGAACATTCAATAAATGCTCTCCATACATTCATGTGTGCCATCCAAAGGAAATGTATGACATTAATCCATATGCATGTATCCAAGCCATGCCTGTACATGTACATGATTCTTTCCAAGCATTGAACCAAGCCGTGCATGAATCTTCTCATTCATTGAATAAAGCCGTGCATGTACCTAGCCTTAAATGCACTTTCATATTCAGCTGAACCTATAAAGGAAATGAACACATTTAATTATAATATTTAGACATAATTGAACAGCAACTAAACAACTTAAATAACAACTAACCAATTTGGACACAATAAATTAAAACTAACTAGCATATTAAATTCGGCTACTCAAATAAACAAAAATAATTAATGAACTGACTTGAGCTAGGGAATTCGACATGAGTTGTAGAAAATTGAATTAAAATAAAGTTTAAACTTATTTTATTGAAATGGAAAAGGAAATAAGCTGGAAAGAAGGTAAATTGAGCTCAAATGAGCTGAAACAAGCTCAAATGAGCTTATTGGAGCTGAGTTGAGCTCGGTAGCTGGAGAGGAGCTAAAGTCAGTTTGCACAAGGGTGCAATGAGTCTTGAAAGAGTTGTCCACAACTTCTCCAATGACAAGGAGCTTTGATTCATCCCAAATTCGAGTCAATAAAGCTGTTAAAGCTTCTTGGAGTCGCTTAGTGCGTGCTCGAGTCATGGGACCTTTTGGAAGCTCGAAAGGATCTTGGTTCATAATTGTGGAAGCCCCGAGCATGCTTACATCATTCCCCCTATCTTCAAAGTGACTTGTCCTCAAGTCAAGTCGCTTGTTTATTTTGAAACAGGGATGCCTACTTGTACATTCTTACTTCAAATATGTCACAAAACCTGTAATCAAGTGAGAATCAATATACGACATGAACTTATCCAAATAGTCATGAAATCTAACTATCTTATATTTAAAACATGCATGACGCCTACAACAAGACAAAACCAATATCCCATTCTCACAATTAAATGAACATGACCCTTTGCAAATTAACACCTTAGCAAATAATTGTGCCAAGAACATAATGTTCCTAAAACGTTTGGCCACCTCAAATTGTATCCGTAAGTCGTTATGCTTACAAAAGGACTTTGTGCAACAATTCAAAGATTGCGGACAACCATCATAATCAAATAATCGAAATGATAAATATTGTTTAAGATTTTGTGTATCTAAGCATGGCGGTCATCTTTTGGTTATCATATAATCATTAAACTCACCAACATCACATGTACGAAGAGTCATCCTATCATCAACCAAAACAATTAGATCATCATCGACAATGCTTTCGTCATTATTCGAACAAAGTAGAGAAGTATTAAAATTTTCAAAATCCATACCTTACTTATCTTTATGAGCAGAAAAGCAAAGATTAGTTTTACCTTTTCCAACCATCACAAACCTTCTCTCTTCAGGGTTATAACGTAGTCGAAACGCAGGATTTGAGTCAACCTGAAAAAAGGTAGAAACAAGGAAGCATCGATTAATCAAAACACTTTTCTTTCCCTCACTCACTTTTCTTTGATTTTCCTTTTCTCTCACTTTGCTCTTATTTTTATCACAATTCTCTTTTTTTTCTCTCGTATTTTTTTCTTTTTCATTTTCACTTTCTTTTTTCTCTCTCATACACCCCAAGGATTGTTTTAATCATTGTTGATCCTCCAAGACTTGCTTTGGTGTGAGGGGTGCCAAAGTAAAGTTTCAGCCTTGATACTTGAAGGAATATTGATTCACAAACCCATCATGCTTAACTCTTCGATCAAACTACGATGGTCTTCCAAGCAATATATGGCCCGCATGCATTGGCACTACATCACAAAGAACTTCGTCTTGATATTTTCCAATTGAAAATGGAACAAGGACTTGCTTGGTTACATTTAACTCAACTCTGTCATTAAGCCATTGCAACTTGTAAGGGCTTGGATGCACACTTGTTAGCAATTCAAGTGATACGAACCGCCTCGGGGAGAGTCGACTCGTATGCTGAGTTGCCCGATCGTCTACGAGAAAATATCGTTCAATTCACTTTTGAAATGAAGTTGATGGAAAAATAGGACTGAAGCTATGTATAATGGTTCATGATAGTTTATGGATAAGAATAATATGTATAGGTTCGGCTAAATTGGAAGGGAAAGTGAAAGAAGTAAATAGATGATGGATATGGAAGAAAAGGGTTCTTAAAAGCAAGCACGAACCAATATTAGAAAATATCGACCCAAATGCTTATAGGCTTTCAAGGTGGAGGATGAAAGTGATAAACCTCGACGCGCTACTTAGCAAAGTAGGAACCTCGGTATATGGGTGAACGCCATACTATTTGATAGTGATAAGTTCGGGATAGTGAAGAACAGGGTTGACACCACTAAGCTTCCTAGATAAGCCAACGAAGTCCTCAACGAAATATGAGAGAAAGAAATCTCACAAATTCCATGAAAGTTTAACAAAGTTTCATTAAGAGAAAAGTCTAACCTTTTACAAATGAAATAACATAAATTTATAGCCTAAATAAAAGTAGCTGAATGGACAAGCTTAGAAGCTAAGAAATTCGGCCATAAACACCTAGATAATTCTAGAAGAAAAATCATGAATATCCATGAATGTGCAGCCCTTTAATGTTCCATCATCCCCCTTGGCCGAATGAAGCTTTAATGCACCTTGAATACTTGAATAGTTAGCTTGAAAATGCATGGATCATGCATGAAACATCCCAATGTATGTTCCTCCATAAATTTGGTCCATGAACCTTCAAAAACATGAACATTAAATAGCCCCTACTTGCATGAACGTCTCCAATACATGTACTCCCTTAAATGCCATCCATTGAACCTCAATTCTACATGCACCTCTTCATACATTGCACCAAGCCCTACATGAACTTGCATTAATTTCCTTCCATGCATGCATGTGTGCTGTCCAAAGGGATTGGATCTTTTAGATACATTCATGCATGAATCTTCATCATTCATGTAACTGAATGTGCAGTTGAACCCAAACATTCATGTATTTTGTGCATTCATGTATTTGACAAATACATGAACTTGTAAACACCTTGAATCTGGTCATGCATGCACCTAATTAAATGTTGTTCATTCATGCATGTGGGATGTCCAAAAGAGATGTTTCTTCAAGCATTCATTGCGCCGTCCATGAGCATTGTACCTACAAGAAAAAAAACCAATTCATAAGACATCATGTGAACACACATAAATTCAGCACAATGTGAACACACATAAACCTCGACACGCTACTTAGCAAAGTAGGAACCTCGGTATATGGGTGAACGCCACACTATTTGATAGTGATAAGTTCAGGATAGTGAAGAACAGGGTTGACGCCACTAGGCTTCCTAGATAAGCCAACGAAGTCCTCAACGAAATATGAGAGAAAGAAATCTCACAAATTCCATGAAAGTTTAACAAAGTTTCATTAAGAGAAAAGTCTAACCTTTTACAAATGAAATAACATATATTTATGGCCTAAATAAAAGTAGCTGAATGGACAAGCTTAGAAGCTAAGAAATTCGGCCATAAACACCTAGATAATTTTCTAGAAGAAAAATCATGAATATCTATGAATGTGCAGCCTTGGCCGAATGAAGCTTTAATGCACCTTGAATACTTGAATGGTTAGCTTGAAAATGCATGGATCATGCATGAAACATCCCAATGTATGTTCCTCCATAAATTTGGTCCATGAACCTTCAAAAACATGAACATTAAATAGCCCCTACTTGCATGAACGTCTCCAATACATGTACTCCCTTAAATGCCATCCATTGAACCTCAATTCTACATGCACCTCTTCATACATTGCACCAAGCCCTACATGAACTTGCATTAATTTCCTTCCATGCATGCATGTGTGCCGTCCAAAGGGATTGGATCTTTTAGATACATTCATGCATGAATCTTCATCATTCATGTAACTGAATGTGCATTTGAACCCAAACATTCATGTATTTTGTGCATTCATGTATTTGACAAATACATGAACTTGTAAACACCTTGAATTTGGTCATGCATGCACCTAATTAAATGTTGTTCATTCATGCATGTGGGATGTCCAAAAGAGATGTTTCTTCAAGCATTCATTGCACCGTCCATGAGCATTGTACCTACAAGAAAAAAAACAATTCATAAGACATCATGTGAACACACATAAATTCAGCACAATGTGAACACATTTAAGTTATGTGATATCTATGACATATTAATAACAAATATTAATTTAAGGCAAGTTTAATGCTTAAATAAATATGTGCAAATTTTATTTAATGCATTAAAGACAAAATCGAGTTAAACTAAAATGAGCTAAGCTTTAGCTCGTGAGCTAAAGTTGAGCTGAGATTAAACTCCTAAGCTGAAGCTGAGCTAAGGTTTAGCTCGTGAGCTGAATATGACCTAGGAATGAGCTCGGTTTAGCTCAGGCAAGTTGGATTGAGCTCGAATAAGCTGGACAGAGCTCGTGGAGCTGGAAACGAGCTGGGATCAGCTTGCCAACATGTCAATGCTCGGCTTGACAGACTTGTTCGATGAAGTTCACGGGGAGTGCTCGTATCATCAAGCTTTTCAACTAGGAGGGTGCTCGCAACATTCGCACAACTTCCTCCATCAATCACTAAACTACATACCTTTTCTCGGACGAGACAACAGGTATGAAAAAGATTCTCTCATTGCAGATCAGTTTTGGCACTTTGTGCACTTAAGCTTCTCTTAGCAATGAGCATTGCACCTTCGACCGCGTACTCCAACTCTTCCTCGCCATCAGCAGAGCTTTCGGCATCTTTTCGTTTCTTTCTTCTTCCTCCTCTGATTCGATATCGCCATTGGGTCGAATCACCATTGCGCTCCAATTCAGACATTGGCTTGCAATGTGACCTCAACCGAGACACTTAAAACATTTCATGTCTCTTAATCGATTTTGGGAACCTTCAACAGCCTTACCTTTGCTATTGTCTACCATGGGCTTGTGGTCTTTGCGTGTACCATGGGTTCCTTTGTTTGGCTCACCGAAGCACCTTTGCTTGTGCCTTGGCTCCACTTAGACACATTGGTAGTTGAATAACCTCGAGCAGTACCTTTCTTCTTGAGTTGCTTCTCGACCTTGATGGCCACGTGGACCATGTCAACTATCTCCACATAGTGTTGCAACTCCACGATGTTGGCTATCTCGCGGTTAAGTCTAAACAAAAATCTAGCCATGGTTGCCTCTCAATCCTCCTCTACATCTGTATGGATCATGGCAACTTCCATCTCTTTATAGTAATCCTCGACACTCCTTGTACCTTGGGTAAGGTTTTGGAGTTTTTGGTAAAGCTCTTGATGGTATTGTGTTGGAATGAACCTCTGGCGCATGACAGCTTTCATTTTGGCCCAACTGCCAATGGCTCACTCACTGATGTGATCCGGCTCGGGATGATGAGTCGAATTTACATAGTTGCCCGATCGTAGTTTGAGAGAGTCGTTCGTGCCTCGAATTTTAGTAATAAAAGTAAAATAATGGATTAGAATAAGCGGAAGGTTTCAAGAAGGGTAAGTTTAGTAATAGGTTCGGTTATGTGTAGCAAAGATGGGTGATGGATAAATGGGTCGGTTTGGTTACAAGAAGGAAAAGTTGAAAGATGGGGAATGGAAAAACGAACTCAACGTCAGGAATGATTCAACACTAAGAAGTGTCACCCCGGTTCCTATATTGTTAAGGTGAAAAGATGGATAGATGGATAGGTGAACGCCACACCAAGATTGGTGATAAGTTCAAACAAGACAATTGATGCCACTAGCACAAGCCAGATAAGTCTTTCGAAACTTGTATGAGATATGAGAGGAAGCAACCTCACAAGAACAAATGTTCATTAACAATTTTGGCAAAAGTCCTTTACAAATGAAAGAAAACAAATATTTATAGGCACATAGATGACCGTTCAAATTCGGCATCTAGGTGTTCACACAATAATAAAAACGTTCACACTAATGTATTAAAATAGTTCATAAATTCGGCAGATTCATGCACTAGCTGAATGGACACTTTCTTCCCCCTTGGTTTGTGCATGAATGCTTAGTCATAAAGAAAGGCTTCAAGTGACTTGTATGTGCACCAAAAGGTTGCATTCATCTCCTTGGGACGTGCATGCACTTCTATGGAACATGTATCTTCATAATTAAACACTTCAATGGCATGTAAGTTCATAAATGGCAGCATGAACCTAGTAAATTCGTTCTCCCCTTTGTGCATGCACTTAATTCAATCAATGTGTTGAATTATTGAGTTAATTCCTTCCCTTGGACGTTCTTGAACCCATCCATGCATGTGTAGTAGCCTATAGGTCAATTCAAAGTGTGAACATGTTCAAGGAGCTCTATGGTCAACATAGAATTAGTTAGCAGCTACTTCTTGGCGAATAAGTGCCTTGGAAAGTTAAGAGACAGCCACCATACATGCACTTAAGCCATTCATGCATTCTATCATCCCATGCATTTGATCCATTCATGGACTAGCCTTTAATGTCCATACATGCATTCGACACATGCATGAATTTGTAGAAACATTGCATCTAGCCGTACATGCACCAGCATTTAATACTTCTTCTTTCATGAGTGTGGAATGCCCAAAAGAGATGTTTCTTCATCCATACATTGTACCGTCCAAAGGAATGTACCTACATGAAATAAACAAGTCATTAAGATATCTCACGGACACTCATAAATTCGGCATGATGTGAACACATTAATGTTATGCATTAATTCAACTATGTGAACATAATCAATTTATGTAATGACTATGGCATATTAATAACAAATATTAATATAAGACAAGTTTAATGCTTAAATAAATATGTGCAAATTTTTATTTAATGCATTAAAGACAAAACTGAGTTTAAACTAAAATGAGCTAAGCTTTAGCTCGTGAGCTAAAGTTGAGCTGAGGTTTAGCTTGTAAGTTGAAAGTGAGCTAGGAGTGAGCTCGGTTTAGCTCAGGCAAGATGGATTGAGCTTGAATAAGATGGATTTGAGCTGGACGGAGCTCGTGGAGCTGAAAACGAGCTTGGATCAGCTTGCCAACATGTCATTGCTCGGCTTGACAGACTTGCTCGATAAAGTTCGCGGGGCGTGCTCGTATCACTCGCTGTTTTGCCTTCGGCCCGAGATAAGTTGGTCCCACCAAATCATGGCGTAGTAGGTGAATTCTATGGCTGCCAACTTAACTTTCTTAGCCTCTAAATAATTATGACATTCGAAGATGAGTTCGATCTTTTTCTCCCACTCTAAATATGCTTCGGGATCCGAACGGCCTTGGAATGGGGGAATTGATAGCTTAATGCTTTTCAAGTCATCATCGAACCTTTCTTATTCTCATTGTCCAGGGCGACGTTGGCCTCTCCGCCGGTCACTAATATTCGAGCCAGCATCACTTTTGACTTCGCTTGGTTCAAAAACCTCGTTATCTTGAACTTGCCTTCGACCACGGTCTCTAGGTGGACTTATTGCGGTCCTTGCACTTCGGCCTCTTCCCTCCATTTGGTTGAGTCTTTCTTGTATTGGCTCCAACTTGCGATCGAACAATCGCTTGACTTCACGAAGCAAGGCTTGTAAGTTCAAGTCCGGTACATTCTGAACTAGTTTCCTTTCTTGTACATTTTGTTCCATGTTGATTTTCAAGAATATTTTAAATCCTCACCACAAACCTCACTAGTTTACTCAAAAACAAATAATTAATGAACACTCCACTCGTGTTTTCTCTCATTTAGGCTTTTTCAACACTCAAATGCACTCGTACTCTCTTGCCTTTTACCACTCGCACTTGCTCTTGTAACCTCGTATTTTGTTTCTTTGACTCATCTTGGTGCTTTGGGGTCAGCTTCAAAATGGTTACAAGGGTAGAACGTCACGGTATAAGGTAGGCTAAAAGAAAGATTGTCGGTGTAGTGTGGCATTTTTGGAAGGGGATACAAAGTTGATGAAATGAACACCTTGACGATCAGAACAATTGTATAACAGAAGAGAAGAGAACTTGAACACTTCACTTCTTTTTTTTCTTTTTCTTTTATAATTTCGAATTTCTTCTCTCTTTTTTTATTTATAACTTCAAAGTAATGCTATTACAACAGAAAAACGAAAATACAACTTGATAAAATATTTTTTTAATTTCATTTTTTTCACAATGATTCTATTTCAATCTTGGTACGAATGTCAGTGCTTTTCATTTTACAAGTTCTGGTACCAAAGGATGTGATCCGGCTCAGATGATGGAGTCAAATTCACGATGTGCCCGATCATCTACGAGAAGAATTGTTAGCAAGATGGCCTTGGTTGTAGATATTGGTTTGATAAGCTTCATGATAGCAAATGATGTTCAAAAAGGGGTAAGTGTGTTGTGATAGGTTCGGCTAAGGGAAGCAAAGATGGGAGTTGAGTAGTTGATTGGGTTTTGGAAATAACAAGAAAGTATTAATGAAAGCTGGGGATGGATTATAGAACTTAACGTCAAGAGTGATTCAACACTAAAAAGTGTCACCTCAGTTCCTATATTGTTAAGGTGAAAGATAAAGTCGTAGGATAGGTGAACGCCACACCAAAGATGGTGATAAGTTCAAATAAGATCGGTAGATGCCACTAGCACAACTAGATAAGTCTTCGAAACTTGTACGAGATATGAGAGGAAGCAACCTCACAGAAACAGAGTTTCATTAATAATTTGGCAAAAGTCCTTTTATAATGAAATAAACAAATTGTTAATAGTCTAACATGTGATAGCTGAACGGACAAATTAACTAGCTTAAAGGCTAAGTAATTCGGCTAAGAATGGACTAGAATATTCTAGAATAAATTATTAAAAAGTCAAGTCCACATTCGACTGAATATAACTCCAATGGGCAGCTTCATGATTAAGGAAAAATCATTTGAAGGATGATGAATGAATGGCAGCTTGATGGCTTATCTAAATTTAGCCATGGATTGAATAGAGCATTAAAGAAGTGTCTTTTGGCCGAATAGACACCTAGGGTTTGGGCAGCAAAAGATTCATGTATCAAGAACTAGATGCATTATCCATTTGTTGTAACTTACTGTCCATGCATCTTCTCTTAATCTTTATTCATGAATTGAATTTGGAAATTGATTATGCAGCTACCCCTTGGCCGAATAAGTACTTGGAAACCCAATAGATCACCCACATACATTCGGTCATGCATGGAACTAAAAGGGGTCTTGAATCTAGCCATTCATGAACATTCAATAAATGCTCTCCATACATTCATGTGTGCCATCCAAAGGAAATGTATGACATTAATCCATATGCATGTATCCAAGCCATCCCCGTACATGTACATGATTCTTTCCAAGCATTGAACCAAGCCGTGCATGAATCTTCTCATTCATTGAATAAAGTCGTGCATGCACCTAGCCTTAAATGCACTTTCATATTCGGCTAAACCTACAAAGGAAATGAACACATTTAATTATAATATTTAGACATAATTAAATAGCAACTAAACAACTTAAATAACAACTAACCAATTTGGACACAATAAATTAAAACTAACTAGCATATTAAATTCGGCTAGCTCAAATAAACAAAAATAATTAATGAACTGACTTGACCTAGGGAATTCGACATGAGTTGTAGAAAATTGAATTAAAATAAAGTTTAAACTTATTTTATTGAAATGGAAAAAGAAATAAGCTGGAAAGAAGGTAAATTGAGCTCAAATGAGCTGAAACAAGCTCAAATGAGCTTATTGGAGCTGAGTTGAGCTCGGTAGCTGGAGAGGAGCTAAAGTAGGTTTGCACAAGGGTGCAATGAGTCTTGAAAGAGTTGTCCACAACTTCTCCAACGACAAGTAGCTTTGAGTCATCCCAAATTCGAGTCAATAAAGCTGTTAAAGCTTCTGGAGTCGCTTAGTGCGTGCTCGAGTCATGGGACCTTTTGGAAGCTCGAAAGGATCATGGTTCGTAGTTATGGAAGCCCCAGGCATGCTTACATCATGAAACTCTATATGTTTACATTTTAAGTCTGCATATGATTTTTGACAGTCTGATGCTACTTTTAGACTTTCACAAATCACTTTCAATTTCTGTTCAATTACTCTGATCAAGTCAACACCGTGTATCTTATTTTCACTGAGCTTAGTCTTGGTGTACAAATATTTACGACCGTACAAAGCCTCTTTAGGTGCCATTTTGATGCTTGATTGAAAGCTATTATTGTATGCAAATTCAATCAGTGGCAGGTATCGTTCCCACGTACCTTCGAACTTGAGAATGCAACATCTCAACATATCTTCAAGTATCTGAATGATTCACTCAGACTGAACATCTGTTTGCGGATGGAAAGCAGTATCGAAATGTAATTTCGTACCTAAAGCTTCTTGCAGTTTCTTCCAAAACCGCAATGTAAACCTCAGATCTCTATCTGAAATAATAGATATAGGTACCCCGTGTAATCTCACAATCTGAGAAATGTACAATTCAACCAGCTTATCAAGCGAATAGTCTGTATGTATCGAAACAAAATGAGCTGACTTAGTCAATCTATCCACAATAACCCAGATTGTATCTTTCTTGATCAGTTTTAACGGTAAACCAAATACAAAATCTATAGTAACTCTATCCCATTTCCACTCTGGTATCATGATCGACTGAAGTAATCCAGAAGGTACCTGATGTTTGGCTTTTACTTGTTGACAAATTAAGCATTTCGAAACGAAGTTAGAGATGTCTCATTTCATACCAGGCCACCAATAAAGCTGTTTCAGATCATTATACATCTTCGTACTACCTGGGTGAATAGATAACTAACTGCTGTGAGCTTCATTCAAAATCATCTAAATCAATTATGAATTCCTCGAAACGCATATTTGATTTCTGAATCTCAAACAGTCATCAGCATCAACTCGAAACTCTGAATCAGCATTTGAATCACATTGAGCTCGTTTCGCTATCAACTCATTATCAGCCTTCTGAGCATCATAAATTTGTTGAATAAATAACGGTCTTACTTTCAATTCAACTATTATCAAACCATCATCAGACATAGCCATATGTGCATTCATTGCATGCAAAGTAAACAGTTATTTTTGGCTTAAAGCATCAGCAACAATATTAGCCTTTCCCGGGTGATAGTCAATCACAAGCTCATAGTCTTTTAGAATTCTAACCATCGATGTTGTCTTAAATTCAGATCTTTCTAAGTCATCAAGTATTTCAGGCTTTTGTGATCAAAATAAACATGACATTTCTCACCGAACAGATAGTGGCGCCATATTTTCAATGCAAACACAATAGCTGCCAATTCTAAGTCGTGTGTCAGATAGTTCCTTCCATGTGGCTTTAACTGTCTCGAGGCACAAGCTATAACTCTGCCTTCCTGCATCAAAACACAACCCAAACTATTTAAAGATGTATCACTATAAATAACAAATTCTTTACCCAATTCTGGCTGAACTTGATACGCACTCGCCTCGGTATGATTGGAGACGTATTTAAGATGCCCGATCATTTAACGATGAAGTTTTGTTCGCTTTGGCGAAGTAGGATAAGTGTTTGTATGTGAATGGTGATTTGGGTTGATTAGGCTCAAAAGGTTTTAGTTTGGTATTTTAGGTAACGATTAACAAAGGAATTGCTGAAGGATAACTGATACGATCACGGCTTCCCATAAGCCAAGTCCAAGCCGAGATCCGATGGTGCTACCTCAAGGGCCGATCACAAGGGCTCGTGCAAAACAATTTAAAGAAGCTGTTATAGCTTTAGTTCAGCATGTGTGGGATGATGTCAATGCTAGACCTATCGAACCAGTTAGTGGCCATTTTGGAAATCCATGCCGAACTTTTCTACAAGTTCATTTCAGCTCACCAAGCTCACCTTCGTTCAAGTTAGCTCCCATGTAGCTCCACACCAGCTCATTAGCTCGGAACCAGCTCATTATCACTCACGAGTTTAGGCCCAGCTGGGTTTAGCTCATGAATTAACCATCACTCATGGAGTTTGCTTTGAATTCATTTGACTACTATTGACTTTTTAATTAATAAGTTCAATAATTAGTTAATTAATATCCTACATATTAAATTTAGTTCACATTAGTTATATTAAGTATGTCTTAAAAGTGTTTATTGATGATAATTAAATTTGTCATAACTGAATTTAATGTTGATATTTGTGTTCACATTAGTTTGAGTTAATTATGTTCACATTTCTTGTAGGAACTCAATGGACATAAGGAGATTAAAAGCAAGCATGAATCTTGAAGGTGCATGGACGGTTGGGGGGGCTTGAATCTCTTAGGTGCATGTTCGGCCAAGTGCATGTATGACCATATTCAATGTCTTTAAGGTTCATGAATGTTTCCATTCATGTATGGTGTGCTATCTCTTCATTCTCCAAGGTGACCATTCGCCAAAGGGCACTCACACATGCATGAAGATAGCTTGGCCAATTAGCTTCCCCATGACTCTCCTTAATTGTTCACACCTATGTTCACATGGCAAGACCATTCGGTTCACCTTGTTCACACTAGAAGACTCTTCAACATTCGGTTTCACACATGATGGCCTTTGGAGTGTCCACAATTAATTCATACTTTTGGCCAAACATTGCTTCATTTAACAAGGTTGGCCGAATCTACAAGTGACCATTGGATATCATGCATTCACTTTGAGTTTTCTTAAGCATGAAGATGCATTCATCCACCATTCCCAAAACCGAATCTGGTCATGCATATTAAGAGTTATTTTCTAGAATTTTCTTTTAATTAATGTGTAAGTATGAAAGGCCATTCGGCTACCTAGACTTAGGCTTATAAATACTTGTTCAATTTCCTTGTAAAGGACTTTTGAAACTTTTGTTAATGTTATGCTGCCAAAATCGTGAGGCAAACTTTTCTTATATTTCGTTCAAAGATTCGTTTGGCGTTCCTAGCGTTCTAGTTGTGTCAACCGTGTTCTTTGTCGAACCCGAACTTATCACTATACGTAGTGTGGCGTTCAACATACCGAGGTTCCTATCTTGTTAGATAGTGGGTCGAGGTTTCCCTTACCAAACCTATAACCGAACTCAAAAGGCTAAATCAACGGGTCGATAACATTTCGGAATTTGGTTCTTGAAAGTACCTTTAGTAGTTCAAACCAATTCTTTCTTCTTACCTAATCGAACCTAAACCGACCAATTTGTTCATACCATTTTGTTCCTACCATTCCATTCGTACCCCTCTTTCTACTCTGACTATACCTTCAACTCAACTAATCCTAACGTAACTTCTCGTAGACAATCGGGCAATCTACATACGACTCGACTCTTCTCGAGACGGTTCTTATGTTATACAAGTTAAAAAAAATCAAAAAAAAATTCGAAAAAAAATTCGAAAAAAAATCGAAAAAAAGAAAAAGAGTGATTTATGCAAATCAATTGATACTTGATCGTCAAGCTTTGATCTGATATAGTTCCCGACCCTTCTTCTATTCTACTCTCCTTAATTTGCCACATTTTTTTTACCCAATTCCCTATTCTTTCAGCCTACCCTATATCGAATACATCAATCACTTGCTATCCCTTTTGAACCGACCACCTAGACCAAGGATCGAGCCTTAACGAATCTGCTTATGAAATTACGAGAAAAGTCAAGAGAGGTAAAAGGCAAGAGAGCGTGAGCGCATTCGAGGGAGGTAAAAGCCGAACTAAGAGTGTAAACACGAAAGTGCGAGTGTCATCAAGCTTCTTTCTTCTCGAGCGGATTGAGAGGATTTGTTTGTGAGGCTATCTTAAACGAATAGATGTCCCAAAATAGTGGACAAAACATGGAAGAACAACAAGGGCGACAACCCGTCAGAAACGTACCAGATTTGCAAATGCAAGCCCTTTTGCGTGAGATGGAATGATTACTTGATCGAAGGCTTAATCCTCTTGAAGATCGACTCTACCAAGTCGAGGCCCAAAGACAACGCGATGAATATCCTGAAGTTGCTAGGCAAAGACGTGAAGGGCCCGATCACCGATGAAGACAACCAAGGGTTCAAGATGATGTTGTTAATGAAAATAGTGAAGATGAAAGCGATCACGGGTCTAACATAAGCCTAGAAAGGAGACGTCCCAGAAACCGTGGACAAGTAGATCGAAGGCGGGAAGATAATGACTTGAAGAATATCAAACTCTCCATTCCTCCTTTCCAAGGTAAATCTGATCCCGAGGCGTACCTTGAGTGGGAGAAGAAAATCGAACTAGTGTTCGAATGTCATAACTACTCTGAAAATAAGAAAGTCAAACTCGCCGCAATTGAGTTTTCAGATTACACAATGATATGGTGGGATCAGTTGACCACTAGTCGGAGGCGTAACGGGGAGCATCCCATTTCCACTTGGACCGAAATGAAGCCGGTTATGCGACGACGATTCATTCCATCCTACTATCATTGGGAGTTGCATCAAAAACTCCAAAATCTCATCCAAGGGACGAAGAGTGTGGAAGATTATTATAAAGAAATGGAAGTGGCTATGATCCGTGCCGATATACAAGAAGATCGAGAAGCTACAAGGGCTCGCTTTCTAGCGGGGCTTAATCGAGAGATTGCAAATGTCGTAGAACTACAACATTACATTGAGGTTGTGGACATGGTCCACATGGCTATCAAAGTGGAGAAGCAGTTGAAGCGAAAAGGTACCACCCGAGCCTATCCTAACACCAATCCTTCTAAATGGGGCCAAAGCACAAGCAAGGGTTTTCCAACAAATCGAACGAAGGATTCTTCAACAATATCTAAGGCGAATAAGCCTATTGTCGAGTCAAGTAAAGGTAAGGCTCCTGAAAGTTCCACCGCCCGTTCAAGGGACATAAAGTGCTTCAAGTGTCTTGGTCATGGACATATAGCGAGTCAGTGCCCGAATAGACGTACCATGGTGATAAGGGCCGACGGTGAGATTGAAACGGAGGACGAGGAAGAGAATGATGCTGAATTGAATTCCGAAGTTGAGGAGGACTTAGAACAACCCGTTGAAGGTGAGTTACTCGTCGTCAAGCGAAGCCTAAGTCTTCAAAGTGTGGAAAACGAACAACAACGTGAGAACATTTTTCATTCGAGATGTCAAGTGCAAGGGAAAGTGTGTAGCATCATAATCGATGGAGGAGTTGCACAAACGTGGCAAGCACCCTCATGGTGGAAAAGTTAAATGTCAACCACCAAGCACCCAAATCCATACAAGCTCCAATGGCTTAACGATGGTGGTGAACTCAAAGTGACAAAACAAGTCCTAGTGTCCTTTAGCATCGGGAAGTATTCTGATGAAGTATTATGTGATGTAGTGCCGATGCACGCGGGCCATTTGCTTCTAGGACGACCATGGTAGTTCGACCGACGGGTGATGCATGATGGTTACACTAATAGATACTCCTTCAAACATCTTGGAAAGAACGTGACACTTGCACCCCTCACTCCGAAGCAAGTGTACGAGGATCAACAAAAACTTAAACTTTCAGTGGAACAAGCGAGAGAAAAAGAAAAGAGTGCAAAAGAGAAAATTAAGGAAAAAGAGAGAGAAAAGACTAAAAATGTGAGAGAAAATGAAAAGAAACAAAAACAAGTAAAAAGGGGAGAGGAAAAAGAAAGTGGAAAAATGAGTGTGTTTGCGAGGATTAGTGATATCCCATGACGATGTTTTGAGACAGACCTATGTATGTATTTGTGTACAAGGAGGATTGTTGAATACTAACGAGTTACCTGAAAACTTGCCTGCTTCTGTATTGTCTTTGATTCAGGAATTTGAAGACATATTTCCGGACGAAATACCAAGTGGGCTGCCCCCTATCCGAGGCATCGAACATCAAATAGACTTAGTACCCGAGTGCACTACCCAACCGTCCCCGCTTATCGGAGTAATCCCAAGAAACGAAGGAATTGCAAAAGCAAATTACTGAACTCCTAGATAAAGGATACATCCGAGAGAGCTTAAGTCCCTGTGCGGTGCCGGTGCTGCTTGTACCCAAGAAAGATGGGTCGTGGCGAATGTGCGTGGACTGTCGCGCCATCAACAAAATCACTATCAAGTATCAACACCCGATACCCCGTCTTGACGACATGCTTGACGAATTAAGTGGAGCCCAGATTTTCACAAAAATCGATCTTAAAAGTGGCTATCATCAAATACGAATGCGAGAAGGCGATGAATGGAAGACGGCTTTCAAAACGAAATTGGGTTTGTACGAATGGTTGGTAATGCCATTCGGCCTTACAAATGCTCCCAGCACTTTTATGAGATTGATGAACCATGTATTACGTGCGTTTATTGGTAAATTTTGTGTTGTATACTTTGACGATATCTTGTTCTACAGCAAAACTTTAGAGGAGCACGTACCACATTTACGAGCGGTGTTGGAAACTTTACGAAAAGAGGTATTGTATGCTAACCTCAAAAAGTGTTCATTTTGCACTGATAAAGTTGTGTTTTTAGGTTATGTCGTGAGTGCCAACGGTTTGGAGGTGGATCAAGAAAAAGTTCAAGCGATTCAAGAATGGCCGCGTCCGACGAACATTAGCCAAGTTCGAAGCTTCCATGGATTGGCTAGCTTCTACCGTCGATTTGTGCCCAACTTTAGTACCATTGCAGCACCCTTAACAAGCGTGATTAAGAAAAACTCCGCATTTCACTGGTCTGAAGATCAAGAATGTTCATTTAATTTGCTTAAAGAATGTCTTGTGAAAGCTCCTCTATTGTCCCTTCCAAATTTTACTAAAACATTTGAAATTGAGTGTGACGCTTGGTGTAGGGATCGGAAATGTGTTGACCCAAGATGGAAGACCAGATGATTTGCTTGGTGAGAAATTAAGTGGCGCTTCCCTCAATTATCCGGTGTACGACAAAGAGATGTATGCCTTGATTCGATCACTTGAAACTTGGCAGCACTATCTAAGACCGAAGGAGTTCGTGATTCATTCCGATCACGAAGCACTTAAGTTTATTAAAGGTCAGCATAAACTCAACAAACGACATGCAAAATGGGTCGAGTATTTAGAGTCATTTCCCTATGTCATCAAATACAAGAAAGGTAAAGAAAATGTAGTGGCTGATGCCTTGTCACGGAGATATACCTTATTGACCACTCTTGATTCTAAGTTACTTGGTTTTTATCATATGAAAGAGTTGTATGCTAATGATGAGGATTTTGGAAATATATATGCTACTTGTGAAAATGGGTCTTTTGAGAAATTTTTCAGGTACGAAGGGTTTCTTTTTAAAGAAAATAGGTTGTGTATACCACAAGGCTCCATTCGAGAGTTACTTGTGTTGGAGGCGCATAGTGGTGGCCTAATGGGACACTTTGGAATAAGCAAGACATTGTCGACCCTCCATGAACATTTTTACTGGCCGCAAATGCGGAGAGACGTGGAGCGGATCTGTGATCACGCCTAATTTGTAAGCGGCTAAGTCGAAGGTCCAACCTCATGGACTTTACACACCACTTCCCATTCCCGACACCCCGTGGACCGATGTCTCTATGGATTTTATTCTTGGATTACCAAAACTAAGACAGGAAGGACTCAATCTTTGTTGTAGTCGATAGATTCTCTAAAATGTCACATTTTATTTCTTGTGCTAAACCGATGACGCTGTGCATATTGCTAATTTGTTTTTTAAGGAAATTGTACGACTGCATGGATTACCAAGAACGATTGTTTCGATCGAGATACAAAGTTCTTGAGTCACTTTTGGCGGACATTATGGGGAAAACTTGGGACGAAGTTATTGTTTTCAACCACTTGTCATCCCCAAACGGATGGCCAAACTGAGGTGGTAAACCGAGTTTTGTCAACTTTGTTACGAGCGTTGGTACGAAAGAACCTCAAGACGTGGGAAGAATGCTTACCCCACATCGAGTTTGCTTATAATCGCCTGTTCACTCAAAGAACCAAATTCTCTCCTTTTGAGACTATCTATGGATTTAATCCTCTTACTCCTCTTGATTTATTACCTTTTCCTGTTGATCAATTTGTCCATACAGATGCAAGGAAAAAGGCTGAATTTGTCAAGGATTTACATAGGAAAGTTCGAGAGAATATTGAATCTCGAACCGAGCAATACGTCCAACGAGCCAACAAAGGACTAAAACGAGTTGTATTTGAACCCGAGACGGGCCTGGTGCACATGAGAAAAGAAAGGTTTCACTCAACGAAGATCTAAGTTGTTGCTGCGAGAGACGGCCCTTCCAAGTCATCGAGCGAATCAATGAAAATTGTATAAGCTTGACTTACTGTGAGTACAATGTTAGTGCTAGTTTTAATGTCTCGTCTTGACTCCTTTCGATGTAGATCTTGACTTGAGGACAAGTCATTTTCAAGAGGGGAGGATGATACGATCACGGCTTCCCATAAGCCAAGTCCAAGCCGAGATCCGATGGTGCTACCTCAAGGGCCGATCACAAGGGCTCGTGCAAAACAATTTAAAGAAGTCTGTTATAGCTTTAGTTCAAGCATGTGTGGGATGATGTCAATGCTAGACCTATCGAACCAGTTAGTGGCCATTTTGGAAATCCATGCGAACTTTTCTACAAGTTCATTTCACTCACCAAGCTCACCTTCGTTCAAGTTAGCTCCCATGTAGCTCCACACCAGCTCATTAGCTTGGAACCACTCATTATCACTCACAAGTTTAGGCCCACTGGGTTTAGCTCATGAATTAACCATCACTCATGGAGTTCGCTTTGAATTCATTTGACTACTATTGACTTTTTAATTAATAAGTTCAATAATTAGTTAATTAATATCCTACATATTAAATTTATTTCACATTAGTTATATTAAGTATGTCTTAAAAGTGTTTATTGATGATAATTAAATTTGTCATAACCGAATTTAATGTTGATATTTGTGTTCACATTAGTTTGAGTTAATTATGTTCACATTTCTTGTAGGAATGCAATGGACATAAGGAGATTAAAAGCAAGCATGAATCTTGAAGGTGCATGGACGGTTGGGGGGCTTGAATCTCTTAGGTGCATGTTTGGCCAAGTGCATGTATGACCATATTCAATGTCTTTAAGGTTCATGAATGTTTCCATTCATGTATGGTGTGCTATCTCTTCATTCTCCAAGGTGACCATTCGGCCAAAGGGCACTCACACATGCATGAAGATAGCTTGGCCAATTAGCTTCCCATGACTCTCCTTAATTGTTCACACCTATGTTCACATGGCAAGACCATTCGGTTCACCTTGTTCACACTAGAAGACTCTTCAACATTCGGTTTCACACACATGATGGCCTTTGGAGTGTCCACAATTAATTCATACTTTTTGGCCAAACATTGCTTCATTTAACAAGGTTGGCCGAATCTACAAGTGACCATTGGATATCATGCATTCACTTTGAGTTTTCTTAAGCATGAAGATGCATTCATCCACCATTCCCAAAACCGAATCTGGTCATGCATATTAAGAGTTATTTTTCTAGAATTTTCTTTTAATTAATGTGTAAGTATGAAAGGCCATTCGGCTACCTACACTTAGGCTTAAAAATACATGTTCAATTTCCATGTAAAGGACTTTTTGAAACTTTTGTTAATGTTATGCTGCCAAAATCATGAGGCAAACTTTTCTTATATTTCGTTCAAAGATTCGTTTGGTGTTCCTAGCGTTCTAGTTGTGTCAACCGTGTTCTTTGTCGAACCCGAACTTATCACTATACATAGTGTGGCGTTCAACATACCGAGGTTCCTATCTTGTTAGATAGTGGGTCGAGGTTTCCCTTACCAAACCTATAATCGAACTCAAAAGGCTAAATCAACGGGTCGATACCATTTCGGTATTTGGTTCTTGAAAGTACCTTTAGTAGTTCAAACCCATTCTTTCTTCTTACCTAATCGAACCTAAACCGACCAATTTGTTCATACCATTTTGTTCCTACCCTTTCGTTCCTACCATTCCATTCGTACCCCTCTTTCTACTCTGACTATACCTTCAACTCAACTAATCCTAACGTAACTTCTTGTAGACGATCGGGCAATCTACATACGACTCGACTCTTCTCGAGACGGTTCGTATCAATAACAAATAATTTCGGAAATGGTGGTAAATGGATTAACGTCTTAAGAACAAAAGTGAACCACCACTAGGTGAAGTGCTGACCCGAAACTTATACATTCTCAAGTTGGTTGATGAAAAAAAGGTAGAGACCTCAACCCACTATCTAGGCAGATAGGAACCTCGGTATTGGGTTTTTGTTGAACGCCACACTAAAATTAGTGATAAGTTGGTTGTTGGTAGATAAGCCAACGAAATCTTAAACGAGATTTAGAAAAGAAAAATTTTCACAAGAACAAAGGTTCGGCTATAATTTTGGCAAAAAGTCCTACAAAGAAATAAACAAACTATTTATAGTTGTTGCAAAGACTAGCCGAATAGCCATTTTAGGTAACTGATCAACCTTTTGTTTGCTTCCTAATTAAGCTATAAAATTCCAGATTTATTTTGGAAGTTTCCTTGAAGCTTCTTGGCATTAGAGAACTCATTGGACGACATTTTAGAAGCATTTGTTCAGTTGGAAATTAATGGCACATTTTGGGAACTGAAATGCATAATTAAATTCGGCATTGGAGCTTGAAAAAAAATTAAGGAATTGATGCTTAGAAAAGCTGAATGGTCTTGAGCCTTGAGTGAGTTCCTTGGGTAGCTAGCTAGCCGTGAGGTGTGAAAACAAAGACTTGAATAGCCTTGTAATGTGAACGGCTTGGCTGCTAGTGTGAATATCTTCAAGAGCGGCTTGAGAGAGCTAAGTGGTCACGTTGGAGAGAGCAACCAGCAGCTGATGGTGGTTGTTGCAATGACCGAACCATCATGGCTGTTGGGGAACATTAATCAGTAGCTATTTAACTAGCTTAAATGCCATCCATGCAATGTACCTGCACTCAAATAAATTTGGCACATTAATCCTATTAAGACATATTTAAATCTTGTAGTAGCTAGGAAAAATTAATTATGCAAGGTTAAGACATGTATTAAATCGGCTGGAACATGGACAAATTTAATAGCAAAAATTGGCAGGGCAAATTTAATGAGCAACAAATTTAAAATCGGTCTTAAACTTAACAAATTAATTAGCTAATAAATTGAGCTAACTTAAGACACCATTATACCTATTTAAAAGGTCCATATTTATACCAATTAAAACACAATTAATTTATTTAAGCTGACTTAAACTAAATTAACTAACTTATTTAATTTATTCTAGCATTATGCAATTAGATAAAATTAAAGTTGAGCTCAATTGAGCTAGATGGAGCTGAGTTGAGCTCTTGGAACCGAAGGGGAGCTAAGGTCAGCTTGTAAAAAAATGCGTGGAGTCTTCGTTGAGCTGACTTGCACTTCTTTAATGTGCCCGGCCATGGATTCATCCCATATGAGTTTGATTAAGGCTGAAACGTGATCTTTAAATGCTTTAGCTCGTGCTGGCGTAATGGGACCTTGGGGCAATACATTCGGGTCCATGCTTGAGCTAGGAGAATTTTGGGGTGTGCCCGCATCAGAACTAGTACTGGAGCTTCGGTTAAAAGGGCTTTCAACTGATCAAAGCTTTTCTGGCACTTTTCTGATCACTCAAACTTAACATCTTTCTGCAATAGCTTTGTCATCGGGGCTGCAATCATAGAGAAGCCTTTCACGAACCGTCTATAATAACCAGTAAGTCCCAGAAAACCTCGGACTTCAGAAACATTCTTAAGAGGTTTCCAATCAAATATAGCTAGTATTTTGCTCGGATCAACCTGAATACCTAATACTGATACCACATGACCCAGAAAACTGACTTCACTTAACCAGAACTCACATTTACTGAATTTCACATACAATTGCTTATCTCGCAAAGTCTGCAACACAAGTCTCAGATGTTCGGCATGTTCGGTTTCATCACTAGAGTAGATCAAAATGTCATTTATGAACATAACCACAAACCAATCCAGATACGGTCTGAAGATCTGATTCATCAAATCCATGAAAATAGCAAGTGCATCAGTAAGCCCAAAAGGCATAACCGAAAACTCGTAATGTCCGTACCTCGTTCAAAAAGCAGTCTTTGGCACGTCGAAGTCTTTAACTCGCAACTGATAGTAGCCTAATCTCAAATCTATCTTTGAAAACACTGTAGCCCATTTTAGTTGATCTAACAGATCATCAATCCGTGGCAACAGATACTTATTCTTTATAGTCACCTTATTGAGCTGTCTATAACCAATGCACATTCTCATAGTTCCATCTTTCTTTTTCACAAACAGTACTGGTGCACCCCAAGGAGAGAAACTCGATCGCACAAAACCTCTATTTATTAACTCTTGTAACTGAGCTTTCAATTCTTTTAATTCTATAGGTGCCATTCTGTATGAAGCTATGGATATCGGAGTCATCCCAGGCATTAACTCAATACCAAACTCTACCTCCCGTATACGTGGCAAACCCAGTAATTCTTCAAGAAACACATCTGGATACTCACATACAACCAGTACTGATTAAATGTTTTTTTCAGCCACTTTACTATCAAGCATGTAGGCAAAATAAGCTTCACCCCCTTTTCTCACATATTTCTAAGCTAGCATCAAAGAAATCACTGCTGGTAACCCATTCAGATCATTAGATTCAATTCGAATAATCTCATCATTCTGGCACCGTAAATCAATAGTCTTTCTTTTGTAGTTTACAATAGCATCATGCAAAGTCAACCAGTCCATACCCAAAATTATGTCGAGCTCATCAAATGGCAACAGCATCAAATTAGCCAAAAAGTACGAATCTCAAACCATCAAGGGGAAATCCTTACACACTTTGTCAACATAACACACCGGCCCAAGGGGTTTGACACTATAATCACAAACTCAGTACACTCAACAGGCAAAGTCTTAATGAATACTAAAGTCTTACACACATAAGAAAGAGTCAAACCAGGATCAATCAATGCAATTACATTAGTATCATAGAGAGTGAATGTACCAGTAATGACGTCTGGGGATGAAGCCTCCTCTCGTGCGTGAATAGCATAGGCTCTGGTAGGTGCACGAGCCTCAGATCTGACTGTTGTATCTTTAATTTCTCTCTGACTACCACTCGCATTACCCGCATTTCTAGGTGGTCTACCTCAAGCTGTAGTATTACCCAACCTCGTATTCTGCACTGGATTTTCTTTAGCTAACACTGGGCAATCACGAATATAATGATCCATCGATCCACATTTAAAATAAGCCTGATAATGCAACCTGCAACTGCCGGGATGTCATTTGCCACAATGTTTACACTCGGGTTGATTTGATCGACATTACCCACACTAGCTACTGAGGTAGCTCTCGAGCTCACAGGTGGTCTACTCTGATCCCGTCTAGAATAACTCGAAGTGGCTTTAGAATAGCTGAAATCATCTTGAAACTTTTTTGGTGCCGACTGGAATGACTTACCAGATGTTTTTTTACATGCATCTCTAGCTTCAAATTCTGCTTTTCTTTTCTCTTTCCCAAGCTCTTCAGCTTTGCAGGCTCGCTCAACCAGTACTACGAACTCTTTTATCTCAAGTATGCCAACTAACAGTTTAATGTCTTCATTCAGCCCATCTTCGAATCTTTTGCACATTATGGCTTTGGTAGAAACACACTCTCGGGCATACTGACTAAGTCTCACAAATTTTCGCTCATACTCTGTCACGGTCATCCGACCTTGTTTCAGCTCTAGAAATTCTTTTCGCTTCTGATCAATAAATCTCTAGCTGATACATTTCTTACGGAACTCAGTCTGGAAGAATTCCCAAGTCACTCGCTCTCTCGGAACTACCAATACTAGGGTATTCCACCAGTGATATGCTGTGTTAAGAAGCAATGATATGGCACATTTCAAACATTCATCTGGGGAACAGGACAGCTCATCAAACACACGGATAGTATTATTAAGTCAAAACTCAGCGCGCTCAGCATTATCATCATCAGTAGCTTTAAACTCTTCATCCCCATGTTTTCTAATTTTATCAATAGTTGGCTTATACAATCTCAACGGATCACTTACTTGAGGTACAGCAGGCATCGAAGATGGATCAGTCAGGGGTAGAGTTGTTGTGTAGCCGGATTAGTCCGGATATACTGAGTAAACCAGTCATTCATCATTTGATAGAAGGCTTGTCTAGCCTCTCCCTCCTGGTTACTCGAAATTGGTCGAGAATCAACCGACGCTGTCCTTTGCACGGGAGCAGGAGTTACACTCTCGACATCATCAGCTACAGCTCTGTCGAGATCCATTTACTATATGAAAACACATTTTCAAATGTCAAAAGTCATCACACTATCACAGTATATAATATGACATGTATAGCTAGACTCACACACGCTACGTCAGTCCTAGAACTGACTAAATCGTAGCTCTGATACCAATTAAATGTAACACCTCTAACCCATTTTTGTCACCGGTATGGGGTTACGAGGCATTACTAAGCATAACAAAATTCTGAATTTACAAATAACTAATGAAATTATATAGCCCTTCACATATGCATATCAACTACAATAAAAACACATACACATACATATAAAATATATAACAGCACAATTAACATGTCATTATAAGTCTAGGATTTATTTTCGATATAAACTCAGACCAAAAATAAACTTACTGTAACACGCCTATCCAGTAACCGTCACCGGAATAGGTAAGGGGCATTACCGGACTTATAACTCATGTCAGAACAGTAAAATTTTAAACTTTTTCTTGAAATAAAGATCATTCATTTAAATAAGTACTAAGCACAGCCAGGGATAAAATTTATTCTTCGCTAAGTAAACATTCAAAAGATGCCATTTTCGCATGGCTTATACACATTAACCAAAAATATTCTTCCGCCACTAGTCTATTCTATACATGCCATAAAATAATTCTAAACATAACAATAACTAGCGGTGGATAGTGATAGTGTGACTAGTTGTCGACGATCCTCGAGCCTCAGAGCTTCAAGAATGAGATCTATAAAACAGAGAAAACAAAGTAAACGGAGTAACCATTACAATGCTTAGTAAGTTTTAAGCAGTGTCAATAGATAACAATCAAATTATAACATAGTTGTTCGTATTTTTTTTTGTTTTCACTCTTCCTTCTGCATACCATCCCTTTACCGAATATGCACATCTCATCATATATAATAGGCAGATAAACTTTCACATAAAAGTGAGCTCATGTGACATAGATATATTGTATGATTTCACATAACCTCTCACACTGATCCGATGTCACATAATCATAGGAATCGTCTCATAGATTGCTCTCGTATGCACCACATAACTACCTTATGATTTAGTTCAAATCAAGCTCACATATAAACTTGGAGTACATACCTGTTTAATCATTCGCATTGAATATATTTATACGCAATTCTTATTACGAAGTCTTATAGCTTTAACCTCTACTCGGATTATCGGTGAGACCTTTAGCTCAAACGAAATCTCCACACGAAGTTATCGGGTCTTACCCGGACAAAATCTCCACACGTAGTCATCGGATCTTACCCGGACATAATCTCCACACGTAGTCACCGGGCCTTACCCGGACATAATCTCCACACGTAGTCATCGGGCCTTACCCGGAATATATTTCCAAGTTTCATGTACATTTATTCACATGTTACAACATTCACATCGACTGTCATATTTGTAATTCATTTGCCTCATCAAATATCTAATAATACACACCTTTCACATTTGGTCGTTCGGCCACAATATACGCACATCGCCTACATATTTCACACTAGCCATTCGGCTTTACCACATATACATATCTCATATATATATTTCACATTAGCCATTCGGCTTTACCACATATACATATCTCATATATATATTTCACATTAGCCATTCGGCTTTACCACATATATGCATGTTCACAATCATCACATTGGCCATTCGGCCTTATCTCATATATACACGCTCACATTCATCACATAAAATCCTAAATCAAAATATAAATTTCATGTATTCACTTTGTCTTGGCGAATCTACATCAATCATTTTCCAATGAATAATACTATCATTTCATATTCGAATACTCATAAACTTACAATTTCACAAATTTTAATATCAAAGATCCATCTAACACTCATATATCGTTTTACAATATCACAATTTAGAATTCACGTATGGGTTTAATCAATAGCTTATGAGCAACTAAAACAAGTTTTATCCATGTTTACAACAAAATCACATTTTCAATACGAGCTGTTTTTCCTGAGCAATAGTCACTAAATTATTTATAACTGGAGCTACAAAACTCCAAATCACTTGCCGTTAATTTTCCCTGAATAAAGACACGTATGTCTTCCATCCATAAAATTTCCAAAATTTTAAGTTTGGCCAATCAATGCCAGATTTTTCTTAAAGTTTCCCCTGTTTCACTGCTTGACTAATCTGACCTTCATGCATTACGACTTATATATCTCTCTGTACAGGGCTTCAATACTTATGCCGTTTATTTCTAATAAAACTAGACTCAAAAATGAATCTGTACATATAAAGCATGACTTATAATTATCTCTGGTTAATTTATGGTGAATTTCCAAAGTCAGAACAGGGGATCCAGAAATCGCTCTGGCCCTGTTTCACGAAAACTTAAACATCTCATAAAATACGGCTCATATAGTTGTTTTGTTTCTTTCATATGAAAATAGACTCACCAAGATTCGATTACACAATTTATTCATTATTTAATTCCATTTCTACTATTTTTAGTGATTTTTCAAATTCACATCACTGCTGCTGTCAGCATCTATTATAAGGTAAATTTTACCTATTTCATAGTTTTCCATTAATCAAAACTCAAAATAGGTTAATTACTTAGAGACTTACCTCGAATGTCGTCGAACGACTACGGGTCGGCTATTTGGTTAGTTTAGCTTTTCCTCTATCTGAATTAGGCTCCTTAAGCTCTTGAGCTTAATCTAAAACAAATTTAACTTATTAAGAACCCATTGTGCTTGCTTATGGCCGAATACCACAAGAAATTTAATAGGCCATATAACTACTTTTAGCTCAATATAAAATAATCGTACACATCTTTAATCACCTTAAACAATTTACTAAGTATTATAGAAAATCAAAGCATACTCATCGTTAGACTTATTCGGCCATCTCAATACGTTTTAAGTGACCATATATGTGTATACGTCTAATTTAAAGTGCTTTACATTAATAACACCATATCAACAATGTATAATGCCGACCCCTTTAAACCAATTATCCATACAAATATTATTTGTACACATTTCCTTACCTAAATTTCACATTCGCAACCACTTAATCAACTTAACAAATTTTCTATACTTCAAAACCACAAGTAAATATCATAATTTGTATCATTACATCGATTAAACTAAATCATGCATTAGCTTTTTAGCACATTCGCCATTAAAGAGACAACCCAATTAACATTCAAACCTTTTAAGCTTAGATTTCCCAAGGCCGAATATCACATAAAGACCTTTAATACACATGCAAAATTTACACTTTAACTAATTATACATATACTAATAACCGAATATTATTTAAACAACCATTTTAATAATTCTTTATCACATGTTCACAATCGACATAACCATGTTACAAATTCAATACATAAAATCTTCTTATCCAAGGCTATATTTGACCTATATGTATTTTCTTTACAACCAATCATCAACAATTAAGCACATGTTTAATGGCCGAATGCACATACCTCTTACTCATCCTTAATGATTTTTTTTCAAGCTTCCATTTCCACTTAACTACGAACCATTTAAAACAATCAATATTTTACACATTGCGAATGCATATATATATATATATATTCATCCAAACTCATAATTTCACAAGCTTAGCCTCATTTAATGACTACTTGTTCATCAAGACATTAAACACATCATGCATAACATACAAAGCATCCTTAGTCAAAATAATAAAATATACTATCACAAAACTTCCTTGGCGAATGTCATCTTTTTCCATTAACTAGATTTTGCCATAGGCTTGCTTCCATACTTGAGACCATTCAAATAAATATTCAAACTTAATCCTTCATTTCATTTCTCATTTTAGCACATATTCGCTAATATATAAATATATGCACATGTGACTAAAACAAATTGAACCATTTTGAACACAAATATTAACTAAAATACAACCATTTCGCATGTTCATTATTATGCTTATAATTACATATTTTCAATATAAGCTAAATCATGACCGAATTATCACTATAATTGACATCATTAACAAACTATTTCCAAAACATATAACACCTTCAAAGATACTCATACAACCCATAGCCAATTGCATCATTTCAAATCAATAACAAAAATTAAGTCATAGGCCATGAAAGGAGCTTAGCAATTAACTCAATTTCACATAAATTATCAAGAAATAAAGTCATCATACCTCCAAATTAGAATGCCAAGACCGAATACCCAAGAGCCCCTTTGTTTTACTTCTTCTTTCAATTTCGGCAAAGATGAAAGAAGAATGGATGAGAACTTTGTTTTTCTCACCTATTTTCTTTTATTAATTCATGTTTTTAAATTATAAACTATTAAATATTATTTACTAAATATAATATACACATAATGCCAAAACAATAACATCATTACCATCCACTAATGTTAAAAGTGGGCCATTTGACATGCAAGTCCTCAACTTTAGTAATTTAACATTTTACTCACTTGGACATTTGCCTATCATATTTTAAAGTTTCTCAAATATGTCCTTTTAGCTAATTTCACATCCAAATGACAAAATTAAAACATGAAATTTTTACACATACTTATTTACAAATAATAAGCATAGAATATAACAATTAATTATTTTTGTGACTCGATTTTGTGGTCCCGAAATCACTTTCCGACTAGGGTCAAATTAGGGTGTCACACTTACATATATATAATCATTAATATTATAATCACCCATAGTTCATATAATTATAAATATATCACCGAATTAATAATCAAATATATTGAGCATTTCATATTCAAATGTACATATCAACTTATTTTAATTCATTGCCATCACTTATAAAATAAACTTAATCATCTTAAATAAGGTAACATAATAACTATAATTCATTCGGTTATATAAATATAAAGACACCCAAACGCACTCAAATAAAGCTTTATAACAAGTCACATTTTCAATTTAATAAACAATCCAACATATATGGAATGCAAATTTATTCCACCTTATTAACTAATCCAATACACCAATAACCGTGACTTATACATGTATATATATAGTCATACATTGCTATTATAATTGAATTTAAATGGCTAATGCTTATTCACATTTATATACTTTTCATAATCATTTCAATGCTAACCAAAATTTGTATACCATTCTCCAAAAACAAGCATATTAAATAATACACATATATCAAAATAAGTCCTAGTCATATGAAAGTATAGCCGATTACATTTTAATACCAAGACATGATATAAAATATATTTTTCTAAAAGATAATTCAATCATCGATTATAGATACATATGTATATTCAAGGCATAAATTCCATGAACCATATTTACAAGAAACATACAATATATCTCCCATCATATTCGGTCATTACAATATATCCTCTATTACCAACTCATTTATAGCACGTTAACCTAACATAATAACCTAAATTTCACATATAACTTTTCCTATTATAAATCGTGTTCAAATTGAGCCAACATATTTATGCATGTATTATGGTCATTTCATTTATCAACCAATCTCATTATGCACACACACAACACAAATTCTAATCATCCAAAGTATAAGGCATATAAAATAAGCTCAAACCATTATTTAACCAAAACATACTCAAGCATAGAGATTAAGCCATTTTCGCATGGCCTTTATACATAAACCAAAATACAGCATCCCAAAACACATTCCATCCTATACATGCCATAGTTCCAAAATGCAACTTATAAAAATACCGAAGATGGTCGATAGTGTGATTGACTTTGCTCACGATCCCCGAGCTTGTAACTTGAATCCAAAATCTATAAGATAGAAACACACATAAAAAAACACAGAGTAAGCTTTTGAAGCTTAGTAAGTCATAAGCAAATAAACAACTCAATAACATTATCAACCAAAATAAACCAAGACAACTTATAATACTATAACACATTTAAATCGAAACATATAAAGTTCATATTATATGTACATTCATTCTTAAATATCACTTTGGCCGAATGCCCATGTAACTAAATTATCATTTTACCATTTAACTTTCACAACTAAATAATCATCACAAACCTAGTTCACACACCATAAAAACATAAGCTGATACGATCGCCTCGGGGTGAGTCGAGTAGTATGTGAGTTTGCCCGATCGTCTACGAAGGAATAGCGTTCGATTTGTTCAAAAGGATATTTTAACGTAAATAATGGCGGAAGCTATGTAAAAGGATTCAAAGATGGGTTTATGGATATGAAGTTTTTGTAGGTTTGGTTATAATGAAACGAAAAGATGGAATGGAATGGAAATGAAAATGATCTCAAAAACAAACACGAACCAATATTAGAAAATATTGACCCAAATGTTTATAAGTTTTCAAGGTGGTCGGATGGAGAATATGAGAACCTCGACCCGCTACTTAGCAAAGTAGGAACCTTGGTATGTTTGAACGCCACACTACGAGTAGAGATAAGTTCGATTTTCAACAAAGAAAATGGATGACACAACTAGAACACTAGGTAGCCAACAAATTTTTGAACGAAAACAGAGAAAAGTTTGCCTCACAAATTTGGCAGAATATCATTAACAAAAATATTCCAAAAAGTAGTGTTCCAAAAGGCTTGGTTACAAGAATTTATAAGGCTAAAATGAGCTAGCCGAATGGTCACATAGTAAAGTGCTATTAAAGGGCTAATTATAAATTAAAGACTTTTGAAATTCTAGAGTCAATAACTCCTCTCTTCAACTAGCTGAATTAATGTCCTTAAAGGCTTGAAAATGACTCTTGATTTTCCCTTTGGCTAGTTGAATAGACTCCAGCCACTTTAATGAAATTTGCAATGCATAAATTGTCCATTAAGTAGCAAAAAAAACGTTGGGGTATTTGAACAAGCTGCTACCAGATTTTAAAGGACATGAAATGCTCTTTTAAACTCTCTTTTAATGATGCTTAATGCTTCCTTTATAACAGCCCCCTCTTTTGTAACCAAAATAACTTGAAAAGTCTCCTTTATTGAATGCGTAACAGCCTTTGTGAATTGAAAAGTCACCTGCAATTAAAACATATGTAACCGTCACATTTATTCAATTATTAAGCTTTAAACAAATTAACAACTACGTAAATAAATGAACACACATGATACGATCTGCCTCGGAAGAGTCGAGTCGTATTAGTGTGCCCGATCGTCAACAAGAAGTTACGTTAGGTTTAATTGAAAAGGTCAGATAAAGGAAAGAAGGGTATTGGTACTGGTTTTGGGTTCGGATTAGAATAGGTAAGAAGAGTTTGAAAATTCGGGTTTGGAGTCCGAATAGGTATGGATGAAGGAATTGGTTCAATTAGGTAAATGGAGAAATGGGGTTGAACAAAAAGTGCAAACAAGAACGAATACCGATTTGGTATCGACCCGTTGTTTATAAGCTCTTTTAGTTCGGTTTGGAATTGGTAAAGGAAAAACCTCGACCCACTATCTAACAAGATAGGAACCTCGGTATGTTTGAACGCCACACTACGAGTAGTGATAAGTTCGGTTTCGACAAAGAGCAACAGTTGACACACTAGATCGCTAGGAAGCCAATCGAATCTTTGAACGAAATTTGAGAAAAGTTTTTGCCTAACAAATTTGGCAGCATAACATTAACAAAAGTCCAAAAAGTTCTTTTTAAAGTAACGCAAGCCACAATTTATAGTGAATGCAAGGGATAGCCGAATAGGCTCTTGAGGTAGCTAAATGGTTTCTGAAAATTCCAGAATTTTTGATGAAGCTTCCTTGAAGTTTCTTGTGCATGGAGAATGGTAAGGGGCAGCTTCTAGATGCCTTGATTCAATAGAAAAATTGAATGAATTGTTTGGGAGCTGAAATGCCATCAATAGGTTCGCCAAATGCTTGAATTTGGAATTAATGTCTTGCTTGATTCAGCCGAATGTTCATGTGATTAAGGAGCTGTCTAGAGCACTTCAATAGTCTTAGAATGTGAACAAACCGATTTGAACAGCCACACATGTGTGAACAAACAAAACCGAACAGCCCTTGGTGTGAAAGGAATAATCGAGTGGGTGTGAACAGCCTTAATTTGTCTTGGGCAGCCAATCGGTCTTCTTGAAGAGTTATAAGGTTTGGCTGAATGGTCACTTAGGGAACACCAAAGATCAGCACACCAATTTTAAATCATCCATGCACCTATGCCGTCCAAGGGGTAATGTACCTACAACATTTAATTCAGCAAATTAAATCCCTTTTAGACACATTAAATTCGGCAACATAGACAAATAAATCTTGCACCATAAATTAGGCTGGACATAATTAATCTTTGTAATAGTTAAGACATATTTAATTGGTCCTAATTAATTAAGTACTTAATTTAGAACATAATTAAAACATGTCCAGATTATGACAAATTAATTATTAAAACAAATAACTAATAAAACTAACAGCAACTTAAATGATTTATTCCAGATAATAAACGCAATAATGAAATGAGTGAAACGAGCTCGTTGAGCTAAGTTAAGTTGAAGTTGAGCTGATTTGAGCTTGAAGGAGTATGCATGGTTTGCTTGGCTTGCTGGTCCAAGAGCTTTCAAGAAGTCCAGCAACGGTTTCACCCCAAACTCTATCAACTAAGGTTGTTGTTGCGTCTTTGAATCTCTTTGCTCGAGCTCGGGTGATCGGTCCTACGGGCAATTTGAGAGGATCTTCATTGGCAGCCGACAACTCAGGAGTTGTGGTTGTATCAACACACTTATGCATCATTTATTCCAACAACTAGTTAATTAAAAGAAGTATTTAATGAACTTTAACTCATGCACCAATAAATTAACCTAGTAACTAGATTAATTAAAGAAGCAATTCATTAAATTAAATTCATCAAATAAACTCATTTAATTAAACTAAGATGAGTTGTATTAATGACCAGAAACTCATTTATTAAACTAAGAGGCTTAAATGCAAGTATTAAAATGCAAACTAAATGCAAAGCTAAAAGAAATAAATAAAAGTTCAATTTAGTTGGAACGGGTTCAAGGTGCGGAAATTGAGCTGAAATTAGTTTGCAAAATGTTGCAAGGACACTTTATTAAGCTGGTCCCAACTCGATCTATTTCTCCAACCAAAGCCTCGCCCCACACTTGATTAACTAAGGCCGAAATGGCCTCCTTGAATTGCTTAGCTTGAGCTCGCGTAATTGGTCCTTGAGGCAGCACCATTGAGTCCTTGCTCGAACTTGATGCACTCCAGGTCGCGATCATATCATTCCCCCCCTCTTTTAGGCGACTTGTCCTCAAGTTGAGCCATTTGTCCATGGGAGAACTTTGACTCATGCATGGTTTTCCTCGGTCAAATGGGATGGAAGATGTCACACAAACCTGAAAAATTCTTACCACAGCCAATAAAAAGAAACTCAAAGGAGTCAGATTCAAATGTGTTCGATAGTTCATAAAAGATTCATTCAATCGAACATATGCCAAAAATCTCAATTGGTCAAAGCAAGCATACGTAAATTTATCAAAGAGTTTCGTTAGACCAACGTTGCAAACATGAAGACTAAGTTGGATCAAGGTATAATTGGTTGTAAACGATGGCAGGCACTTAAACACATTATTCCTCATCCAAAACATTTCAATATGTTTATTCAAAATAACAATTCATGGGAATGTACACATAAAGTGTACCATGGCCAATTGGAAACTAAATCACTCTTTCGCTTATTAACAACATGATTTGTGTAATCACTTTCCAACACAAACGGATCACTACTAGGCCAAAGACAACAATCAATCACAACAAGGTACAAACAATTTCCAAACATCAAACCATCAAAAAGATTTTCAACAACATTCGAATAGAGTAAAGGTATTTGAAAATTTTCGTAAACTTTACCTTGTCGATCTTGAAGAGAAGAAAATTTATGTTCAGTTTTACCTTTTTCAAACAAGATGAATCTTCTCTCTTCAGACAGATAATGTAAAACAAACCTTTTATCTCGATCAACTTGGGTGGGTGACGAAGCACCATGACAGCTCGTGCTTTTTAAAGGGTTACATTCACAAAAATGTAAAAGGTTAGTTTCAATAGGAGGTATGGACTGAAAAGAAAAAAATAAATCATCATTGAAATTTGATTCAAGTCCCAAAGCATAAGTCGATCTTAACTTCTCAAAATGGAACGAAAATTTTAGATGTTGCCAAACAAGGTAATTAGTAAACAAATCAAAATTGAAACCCAAATCATTGAATTTCACCTTCTTATCAAAAGTTCGAACATCAAGGAAAAATAATTTGAATGCAAATGATGCAAAGTGCTTAATGTTTCCATAAAATGAATTCATGTAGCAAATACCAGGCTTGAACAAACGAACTTGGTCATTTGATTTAGCAGGCAACATGTTAAATAAGGAAAATATAATCAACTCATCGCATGATTCAAATTTCACTTGTTCAATTAGACTTGAAAAATTGGCACAACCAAGCATATTCATTTTATCACCAAAGAAACGATGCAACATGTTATCATGGAAGTAAATCAAAGGAAACTTAAACATGCAAATACTCGAACAATCTTGCATCGTAATTTCTACTCGAACAGATAGATCAAAGCATGGAAATCTCGCACAAAATTTCAGAGATTTATCTTGAAGAACAAAGTCAAACAGATCAATTATTTCATGCAAAAAAATTTTAACGCATATATCGAGCAAAGAAGTTGTGATCATGCGACCTTTCAAAAATTCAAATCCATCACAAATCATTTGAATAGGCACGTTTAAACAGAAAGATGAATTCAAAGAATTTTTATAATCAAACAAATCAAAACGTGAAAAACTACTATCACACACATTCACAATTTGCACAGATGAACCAATCCAATGAATCAACAGAATTGTCGTTATAAAACATGTCATAAGACGGAATCTTCATGGCATCTTTTGAATCAACATCGTTAACATTAATATATGAACAACAATTAGCCAAATCAAAAGATGGAAATTTTTCAAAAGTTATGCCATCAAACCTTTATGAGTAATTTTTAAATCAGGCGGCCTTGACTCGATAAACAAAGATTCCTTACCTTCCTTACCTTCAATTTCCAATGGGTGGCGGTCGTCCACGAACTTACCTTTTTCAAACAACTGAAAACGCCTCTCATTTTGAAGGTATCGGAGTTGGATTTGGTCGCACGGACTTTTAGGAACCTGAAAAAAAAGATCACAAAAAGATCGAGCAGAAGTGTTAGTAGAAAGAATACTCGCTTGCTCACTAACATCATTTTCACTCGATTCTATTTCTTCTGAATCACTCGTTTCTTTTATCTCAATTTCTTTTTCCACTCTTTTTTCTTGTTCACATTCTTTCTCTTTTTCGCTTCTCTCGATTTCTTTTAGAATCCACTCGTTTTCTCTCATGATCATCTTTTGCCTCTCTTTTCTTTCACTCTCTTTTTGTTCTTTTTCTTTTTCAACGGCTTTTTCAATGACTTTCTCAATCTCTTTCAAGAATCTCTCATTTTCTCTCTTACTCGCCTCTTGCCTCTCTTTCATTTCTTTTTCTCTCATTTTTTCTTTACAACTTGAAGATAATACAAGTGAATCAGTATGATAAGTATTTTGTTCGAAAGATGTGAAATCATTTAGATAGAGTTCACGATTAATTCTTCGAGAATGAGTCTTCGTGGATGCATACGAAGAGTTACTTGGGCTCCCTCGTTCGTTATCTTAAAAGACCTTAGACTCGAAGCTTTCTTTCTTTCTACTCGAATTTCTTGTCAAATAGGTATCACGATAGAAATCTCTTCTCGAGTAGTCATCAGATGTGTGTCTCCGTGATGTTCTTGACTCCTTTTTTTCTGACTTGGAACAATTTGCTTTCGTTGAACTCTTGCTCGATGGTCTAGCTTTTCTTGGACAGGCTTAATTTTTCGATCGAGCATGCACTCCATCTCTTTCAACAAATATTGAAATTCAAAGGCTGAAAACTCTTCTCGAGACATGATTAATAGATGAAAAGAAAAATGAATAAAACAAAACAGAAAATGAATACCTTACCACAAACCTCACTAGTCACTCACAATAAAATTTGAATGGCACTCACACTCGTGTTTGCACTCAAGGTCGGCTTTTTCAACACTCTAATGCTCTCACAACACTCGTGCCTTTTACCTCTCTTTACCTTTCTCGTGATTTCGTAAGCAGATTCGCCAAGGCTTAACATTAGTCTAGGTGGTCGGTTTCAAATGGGTAACAAGGGATGATGTGATTTACAAATTGGGTAGGCTTACAAGAAAGAGAATAATTCGGGTATAGTGTGGCGAAAAGGTCAATGATGGAAGTGGATGAGAGGGTAAAGGTTTCAGGATTGAAAAATGGAGAAGAAGTAAAACTATGTTCAAATTTTCAGATTTTGTTTTTTTTTCAGAATTTTTGTTTGAATTTTTTTCGTTTTTTTCGGTTTTTTTGTTTTTTTTTATTTTTTTTTGAAACTTACTTGATGAGTCACAGACTATTCCTGGAGTAATTTTGAATGCTCGTACTCCTTGTTTTTGTAGCTCTGATACCAAATGATACGATCTGCCTCGGGGTGAGTCGAGTCGTATGTGAGTTTGCCTGATTGTCTACAAAGGAATAGCGTTCAATTTGTTCAAAAGGATGTTTTAACGTAAATAATGGCGGAAGCTATGTAAAAGGATTCAAAGATGGGTTTATGGATATGAAGTTTTTGTAGGTTTGGTTATAATGAAACGAAAAGATGGAATGGAATGGAAATGAAAATGATCTCAAAAACAAACACGAACCAATATTAGAAAATATTGACCCAAATGTTTATAAGTTTTCAAGGTGGTCGGATGGAGAATATGAGAACCTCGACCCGCTACTTAGCAAAGTAGGAACCTTGGTATGTTTGAACGCCACACTACGAGTAGTGATAAGTTCGATTTTCAACAAAGAAAATGGATGACACAACTAGAACACTAGGTAGCCAACAAATCTTTGAACGAAAACAGAGAAAAGTTTGCCTCACAAATTTGGCAGAATATCATTAACAAAAATATTCCAAAAAGTAGTGTTCCAAAAGGCTTGGTTACAAGAATTTATAAGGCTAAAATGAGCTAGCCGAATGGTCACATAGTAAAGTGCTATTAAAGGGCTAATTATAAATTAAAGACTTTTGAAATTCTAGAGTCAATAACTCCTCTCTTCAACTAGCTGAATTAATGTCCTTAAAGGCTTGAAAAATGACTCTTGATTTTCCCTTTGGCTAGTTGAATAGACTCCACCACTTTAATGAAATTTGCAATGCATAAATTGTCCATTAAGTAGCAAAAAAAAACGTTGGGGTATTTGAACAAGTTGCTACCAGATTTTAAAGGACATGAAATGCTCCTTTAAACTCTCTTTAATGATGCTTAATGCTTCCTTTATAACAGCCCCCTTTGTAACCAAAATAACTTGAAAAGTCTCCTTTATTGAATGCGTAACACCTTTGTGAATTGAAAAGGCACCTGCAATTAAAACATATGTAACCGTCACATTTATTCAATTATTAAGCTTTAAACAAATTAACAACTACGTAAATAAATGAACACACACTTATGCATCATTTATTCCAACAACTAGTTAATTAAAAGAAGTATTTAATGAACTTTAACTCATGCACCAATAAATTAACCTAGTAACTAGATTAATTAAAGAAGCAACTCATTAAATTAAATTCATCGAATAAACTCATTTAATTAAACTAAGATGAGTTGTATTAATGACCAGCAACTCATTTATTAAACTAAGAGGCTTAAATGCAAGTATTAAAATGCAAACTAAATGCAAAGCTAAAAGAAATAAATAAAAGTTCAATTTAGTTGGAACAGGTTCAAGGAGCAGAAATTGAGCTGAAATTAGTTTGCAAAATGTTGCAAGGACACTTTATTAAGCTGGTCCCAACTCGATCTATTTCTCCAACCAAAGCCTCGCCCCACACTTGATTAACTAAGGCCGAAATGGCCTCCTTGAATTGCTTAGCTCGAGCTCGCGTAATTGGTCCTTGAGGCAGCACCATTGAGTCCTTGCTCGAACTTGATGCACTCCAGGTCGCGATCGTATCATAAGCTCATGTGTCACAATATAATTTCATATACACATACTAATCATATAACCAAATATATCCCACCATTTATACACACATATGATGACTATTCATAATATACTTACTACTCATTCACAAAGCCAAATACACATATCACATACACATACTCATTTTACACATTCGAACTCAATTTACCTTTGCCCGATGAACCATTCATAATTGGGTAGGACACTCGGATAATCACAAACATATCGTACAATGCCAACGTACTAGACATGGTCTTACTTGTAATCACATATCATGCCACTGTCCCTGACAGGGTCTTACTCGCACAAATATATCGAAATCACATATCGATGCCATGGTCTTACTCGCGCACATAAATCAGAATCCTATTTCCTAACATATGTATCCTAACTATTCCTAAGGTTCATACGGGGCTTTCAGATGTCGAAATTCGGTCGAAACGAATTCAAAAATGTAGTAGTCAAGCCTTTTCATATTCGGTCATAATAAATATAAATTTATACATTTCATAATAGCATATATATCTAGCATTTAACTACAATTAAACATGTCTATTTGCTTATAAACTTACCTCGGACAATGTAAAATGGAACGGAGCGGCTAGTCGACAACTTTCATTTTTTCCCGATCCAAATCTGATTTCTTTGGTTCTTGATCTAAACATATTCAAATTAAGCTCATTCAAACATATTTTCATTCAATTTAGTCCAAAAACACATAAATGGGAAAATTACCATTTTACCCCTGACATTTACAATTTTTACAATTTAGTCCCTATTGCACAAAACACAAATACACAAAATTTCTCAATACCCAAGCTAGGCTGAATATTACCCATAACCATACAAACCCACATAATTCATTTATTTCACATTTTAGTCCCTCAAATTATTATTTTTGCAATTTAGTCCTAATTACTCAAAATCATCAAAAACTCCAATACAAAAACATGTTAATATAAAACATATCTTTCACATTTAATCATCAAACAACAAAAATCACAAGCTCTCAACAATGACAGAACTCAAAATATTCATCAAAATCAAAAATTTAAGCATGGGTTTTGTAGTACTCGAAGCAACGATCTCAAAAACGTAGAAATTATCAAAAACTAAACAAAAAATGAACCTTGATTGAGCTTGAAAGGATGGCCGAACCTAGTTTCTTTTCTTTTCTTTCTTGTTTGTTATATTCGGTCACTTTAGAATTGAATGAATGAATGGTATATTTTTTAACATATGTTCTAATATAATAACTTATATTTCTAATTTACTAAGTTAACCTTAAGAATAAAATTATAAAGCCATTATAAGCTTGGGCACTACCATCCATATCACTTAAATTTGGTTTATTTACAACATAAATGCTTCAACTTAAGAAGCCACTAACAATTCGGCCCTTATGCAAGTTACCACCTAATTTTAATTTTATGCGATTAAGTCCTTTTATTTAATCGGATACCTAAACGACAAAATTAAATCACAAAAATTTCACAGATATAAATTCACACAAAATAAATGTAGAAAATAATTTTTAACTATTTTTCTGACTCTAATTCGTGTCCTAAAACCACTGTTTCGATTAGGGTCTAAATCGGGCTGTTATAACTTCTAGACATAGAAAAATTTAAGTCCTCACAACAAAGCCTTACGATCACTCAGAAAGAAAGAAATAGATGACACTTCACTCTTGTTTGCACACTTTTTCAGCTTTTACCTCCTCTCTAATGTGCTCACACACTCGTGCCTTTTTCCTCTCGTTTCTTCTCACGTGATTTCGTAAAGAGACTTGTCAAGGTTTTATCGAAGTCTTAGGGTTGGTTTCAAATGGTTTGCAAGGGATTGATGATTAGGTGTAAGGGAGGCTGAAAAGAAATGTAGTTAGGTAGAAGTGTGCCGTTTGGGTAGTAAGGTGAGTAGGAAAGGAATTGTAGATAGGAAATACAAACAATGAAGAACAAACTTTCAATCTCTTTCTTTTTTTGTAATAATAATTTTCAATTTTTTTTTAATTTGTATAACTACAATAGACTTGTATTACACAACATAATGCTAAAATAAAAAATTTTCAAATTTTTTTACAAACCTATTCCGGGGAGTTTTTGAACGTCCGTACTTCTCATTTTAAGCAACTCTGATACCAAATGATGTGATCTCACCTTGATTTAGTGAGTTGAGTCGATATGATGCCCGATTGTCTAACAAGAAAGTATCATTTGATTTGTGGAGTTTAGTTGAAAATGGGCTAAGGATGGAATTGGTTATCAAATAAGGGTTCAAAATAGATAAGTATGGATAGTTATAGGTTTGACTCAGAAAGGAAATATAACGAACTCGTGATAGAAGGATGGAAAGGGCAAAATGATCTTAAGCTCAAGATCGAACCAACACTAAAGGAAAGTGTTGACTTGGGGCTTATAGGGCCTAAGGGGGTTCGGTGAAAGAAGGAAAAGGCCTTGACCTGTTACCTATCAAAGGTAAGAACCGAAGGTATGGTTGGATCAAACACCACACTCGTTTGGAGTGATAAGTTCAAGAAAAAAAGACTAGGTTGGCACCACTGACAACAGATAAGCCAACAAGTCTATAACTGAAATTTGAGAGAAGAGAAATCTCACAAATTGATATATGTTCAATCAAATTGACAAAAGTTCTTTACAAGTGAAATGAGCTTCAAATTTATAGCCTTTCATGGCTAGCCGAATAGGCAGCTTTAGATAGCTGAACAGCCATTTGACTTCAGCCTAATTAAGCTAGAAAATTCCAGAATATGTTTAGGAAAGTTCCTTGAAGCTTCTTAGCCATGGAGAACATCAATAGACAGCTTCTAGAGGCACTTGTTCAGCTGGAATTTATTTGGATATCTTGGGAGCTGAATTACATCAATAAATTCCGCCTTGGTGTTTGGGAAGCTTAATTGAGCTAATGCTTAGAAGAGCTAAATGGACTTGAAGTTTAATGTACTCCTTGGGTAGCTAGCCAGCTATGAAATGTGAACACCAGGAGACAATCGGCCACAAGGTGTGAAAACAAAAATATGATCAGCCTTGTAATGTTAACGCATGGGTTGCTGCTGTGAAAGCTTTCAATGGCATCTTGGAAGAGCTGATCGGTCACTTTGGGAAGAACAATCAGCAGCTTGTGGTGGCTGTTGCAATGACAAACCATCATGTCTCTTGGAGAAAATAAATCAGCAGCTAAACTTGCATTAATGCCATCCAAACATTGCACCTACACTCAAATTAATTCAGCATGTTAACTCAACTTAGACACATTAATTCCAGCAGCTCAAAGACATATTAAAAACCTTTTTATTTAGCTAAGACACATTAAACATGTAAGGTTTAAGACATGTCTTAAATTTGGCTAAAGCTAGACAAATTAATTAGCTAAATTAGCTGGACAAATTAAATGGGCAGCAAGCTTTAAATTGGTCCTAAACTTGACACATTAAAATAGCTAATAATTATGAAAAAACTAAGACATAATGATGTGATCCAGCTAGGGTGATTGAGTCGAATGCACGGTGTGCCTGATCGTCTTCGAGAAGAGTCATTCACAAGAGGGCCTTAAGTGTAGAGATAGGCTTAATAGGCTTGATAGAAGCAAATGGGGTTCAAAAAGGGGTAAGTGTATGGTGATAGGTTTGGCTAATGAGAAACAAGGTTGGGTGATGGACAGAGGGTTTGGTTTGGAATTAACAAGAAAGTAAAAAGAATATGGAGATGGAATATTGAACTTAAATGTCAAGAATGATTCAACACTAAAAAGTGTCACCCCGGTTCCTATATTGTTTAAGGTGAAGGATGAAGTAGCTGGATAGGTGAACATCACGCCAATATGGTGATAAGTTCAGAACAAGCTCGGTAGATGGCACTAGCACAACTAGATAAGTCTTTGAAACTTGTAAGAGATATGAGAGGAAGCAACCTCACAGAAAGAGTTTCATTTTAATCAAATTGTCAAAAGTCCTTTTACAAAGAAATAAACAAACTATTTATAGTCTAGCATGTGATAGCCGAATGTATAAAATTAACTAGCTTAAAGGCTAAGTAATTCAGCTAAGAATGCACTAGAATATTCTAGAATAAATCATTAAAAAGGCCAAGTCTACATTCGGCTGAATATAACTGCAATAGGCAGCTTCATGCTTAAGGAAAAATCATTTGAAGGATGATGAATGAATGGCAGCTTAATGACTTGTCTAAATTCGGCCATGGAATGAATGGAGCATTAAAGAAGTGTCTCTTGGCCGAATAGACACCTAGGGAAGTCATTTGGGCAGCAAATGATTCATGTATCAAGAACTAGATGCATTCCAAGAACTAGATGCATTCTCCCATTCGTTGTAACTTGCTGTCCATGCATCTTCTCTTATTCTTCATACATGAATTGAATTTGGAAATTGATTATGCAGCTACCCCTTGGCCAAATAAGTACTTAGGAAACCCAATAGATCACCCACATACATTCAGTCATGCATGGTGATACAACCACGCCTCCTGAGTTGCCAGCCGCCAATGTAGATCCTCTCGAGTTGCCCATAGGACCAATTACTTGAGCCCGAGCCAAGAGGTTCAAAGACGCGATCTCAGCTCTTGTTGATCAAGCTTGGGCCGAATCTATCACCAGCTTACTCTAAAGTTCGTGGACTACCTCACTGAGTCATCCTTGTAACTTAATCCTAGCTCGTCCAGCTCACAACCAGCTCAGCAAGCTCAGTTCCAGCTCAACAAGTTCACATCCAGCTCAATTTCAGCTCATGAGCTTGTTTTCAGCTCAACTTCAGCTCCTGATGATGTGATCCGGCCCGGGTAGATGAGTCGAATTCACGTAGTTGCCCGATCGTAGTTCGAGAGAGTCGTTCGTGTCTCAAATTTTAGTAATAAAAGTAAAATAATGGATTAGAATAAGCGGAAGGTTTCAAGAAGGGTAAGTTTAGTAATAGGTTCAGTTATGTGTAGCAAATATGGGTGATGGATAAATGGGTCGGTTTGGTATAATAAAAAAATAATTCGAAGGATGGGAATGGAAAACGAACTCAATGTCAGGAATGATTCAACACTAAGAAGTGTCACCCTGGTTCCTATATTGTTAAGGTGAAAAGATGGATAGATGGATAGGTGAACGCCACACCAAGATTGGTGATAAGTTCAAACAAGACGATTGACGCCACTAGCACAAGCCAGATAAGTCTTTCGAAACTTGTACGAGATATGAAAGGAAGCAACCTCACAAGAACAAATGTTCATTAACAATTTTGGCAAAAAAAAGTCCCTTTACAATGAAATCAACAAACTATTTATACTAGTTTCTTATGCTAACCGAATAGTCCATTCATGAACTTAACGATTAAGTAATGGACCTAATTAAGACATGAACCTTCTAGAAAAATGACCAATGGTGTCCTTGTCCATGTTCAACCGAATGGGAGATGAATGGGCAGCTTCATGTATGAGCAAGCTTTGGAAGCCAATGGGATTGTCTAGGTTCGGCCATGGGATGCATGAAACTCCCAAAGGGTGTCTCTTGGCCGAATAGGTGCTTAGGAAACTCCAAGGGTCCTCCCACATGCATCGGTTGTACATAGAACTTGGAAGGGGCCTTGAACCTAGCCGTACATGCACTTGCATTGATTACCCCCATTCATGCATGTGTGCCGTCCAAGGGAGATGCACCTTTCAATATGCATTAACCTTCCATGTACATGAATGTATGTCCTCCAAACATTGAACCGGTCCATGCATGTATCCTCCCATTCAATGAACTTTCCCGTTCATGCACCTTGCATTAAATGCCATGAATGTATCTTCCAAATTCGGCTAACCTACAAAATTAAATAACATAATTAAATAACACACAACTATTCATATAATTATAATTTAAAATAATAACTAAATAACTTAATATCACTAACTAAATTTGAACACAATAATTATAAGTCAACTTATAATAAATTCAGCTAGCTCAAATAGTCAAAAACACTTAGTGAGATAAATTGAGCTAGGGAATTCGGCATGAGCTGTAACAAACTTAGTTATAAGCTAGATTAATACTTAATTTATTGAAATGAAAAAGGAATAAGCTGAAACGAGCTAAATTCGAGCTCAAACAAGCTAAAACGAGCTCAAGTGAGCTGATGGGAACTGAATGGCGCATGGGGGAGCTGAAGAGGAGCTGAGGTCTGATTGCAAAATGGTACATGGAGACTTCAAGGAGTTATTCTTAGCTCCTCCAATGTTATAGAGCTGGTTATCATCCCAAATGCGCATCACAATGGCTGATATAGCATCTTGAAGTTGCTTGGTTCGAGCTCGGGTCATGGGACCTTTTGGCAGCTCAATAGATCCTTGGTGTGCATTCAAGGATGCCCGGGGTGTGCTCACATCATTCCCCTCGTCTTCAAAGCGACTTGTCCTCAAGTCGAGCCATTTGTCCGCTGGAAAATACTTTCTCTCACGTGGCTTTCCTCGGTCAAATGGGACAAAGGCTATCACGCAAACTTTTCTGCATTTACTCACCAAATTTGACAATAAAAGTGCAACGAACTCAAATTCAAATAACACACATAAAATCCAGTCCAAAGATCATATGGTAAAAATTTTATTCGTTCAAAACATGGATGCTTCATATTATCGCACAATTTTAATATGCCATCAATATGAACAATTGAACAGAATGAAAACAGGGAATAATTAATCATGCAATTTAGCAAACAAGAATGCATTCCTCGTCTCAACCACAACATTCCAAATGGATCAAAACAAAGGACATATTCACTTGGCTTTTTGATTTGAACAATCTCACCTTGCCGTATTCGATTAAATGGACATACAGTAGTAGGATGAACAATATGACCACCTTCCACAAAGTCATCATCAAAAACACCGTTTTCTCGTTTGCGTAAAACAAACGTTTGCTCCTTAGCAAGGTAATGTAATCGATACTTTGAACTCGAATAAACCTGAAAAGGTGAAAAATCAAATAAGTAACTCGCGCTCTTCAAAATGAAATTACCACAAAGATGGAAGATGTCAACGTCACCATGGATAATGTACTTAAAAGGACAAATTGATATGCTATTCACAAGTTGATTGCATGAATCAATTCTGGGTTTAAAAATAAAATTTCCAGAATCAAAAGCTTGATTTTGACTTTGTAAACTAACCACAAGATTTATTTTCAGAAATGAAGATAAAATTCGAAATGGATGAAAAGGTACAACAAATTTATCTACATGGAAATTATGATGCTTACCTTCTCTTGGTAACAACTTAAAGTGGCTAGCTCCAGGCTTAAACACTCGATTTTGATCACTTATCCCAAAATACAGCAAGAATTTCAATTTCTCAAATAAATCACAAAAGTAGATCAAAGAAGGTTTAGGCAGACAAACATGCAAACGTTCATACTTCACAAAACTCAATCGAATAGGCAGATCAATACATGGAAACTTCATACAAAGATTTAAAGATTTCTCTTGAATGAAAAAATCAAACGGATTATTCATTGTATGCGAAAACCTTTGAACACATATGTTGAACAAAGAAGTTGTGTACATGTCTCCTTTCAAAAGTTCAAAATCATCACAGACTAATTGAATAGGCATGTTTAAGAAAAAAGGTTTAGCACATATATTCAAAGAGTTTAAGAATTCAAACACATCAAAATTTTTATGTACAAAACTTTTATCACACACCGCCACGATTTGCATAGGCAAAACCAACTCAACAGAAAGGTTAAACATTCCATAAGACAAATTTTTCATGGTTCTTCTTGTGACAAGGTCATTAACATCAAAATTTGAACAGTAACTAACCAAATCAAAATTTTGAGACCTTTCAGAAATTGAACCATCAAAACCTTTATTAGCAGTTTTTAAGTCAAATGGTCGTGACTCAATAATCATAGAGTCCTTACCTCTCTTACCTTCGGACAAAAGTGGGTGGTTGTCTTTCTCATTCTTACCTTTCTTATAGAACAAAAATCGCCCCTCATTGGGAAGGTATTGAAGCTAGAAGTGGTCACACTAATTTTCAAAAACCTGGGAAGAGAAATCGCAAGAAAAACTAATAAGTGGTTTAGTGGAAACAATCCTCGCTTGCTCACTAACATCTTTTCCACTCGAATCTTTTTCTTTGGAAACTTTCGTTTCTTTTGTTTCAATTTCTTTCTCTTTAATCTCTTTTTCAATTTCTTTTTCACTCTCAAATTTCTTTTCGTTCTCTTTTTCAATCTCAATCTCATTTTCTTTTCTTTGTTTCTTCTCTCGATTTCATTCAAAATCCTCTCATTTTCTCTCATAATCTTTTCTTGCCTCTCTTTTCTTTTGATCTCTTTTGCTTTTCGTCTTCTTCTTTTCTCGCTTGCTTTTTACAAGAGGTTACAAAAGATTTAGGAGAAAAATCATTTTGTTCAAAAGAAGAAAAATCATTTACATATGATTCACGAACAATCCTTCGTGAAGATCTCTCTGTTGCTATTTTCTTTGGAGCTCTTGAAGAGGTGTATCTTTCATCTCGCACGTCTTCTCGGATTCAAAATCAAAATTAGCTTCTCTTCGTCTTGAATTCCTTGATGAAAAAGAATCTCGATCATAATCTCTTCTTGAGTAGTCGTTAGATGTGTATCTCCATGATGCTCTCGAATCCACTTTTTGACTTGATGACATTCGTGCCCGTTGGTCTCTTTTCTCCACATGATCTAATCTCTCGTGCAATTTGTCAAACTTAGTTGTCACCATTCTTAGCATTTCTTGCACCAAATATTGATATTCTAATTCGGTAAATTCTTCGCGAGACATGATGTTATCACTGAAAGGAAAATTGTTAAGTAAAATAGACACAAAGTCCTCACTACAACATCCTCACGAGTTCACTCAGAAAGAAAGAATGATGGCACTCACACTCGTGTTTTCGCTCGTTTTTGGCTTTTCAACTCTCGAATGTTCTCACACACTCTAGCCTTTTACCACTTAAGCTTACTCTCGTAACCTCGTATTTTGTTTCTTTCGACTTGTCTTGGTGCCTTGGGGTCGGTTTCAAGATGGTTACAAAGGTTAGAATGTCACAGTGTACAGGTAGGCTAAAAGAAAAATAGTCTTTGGTGTAGTGTGGCGTTTTGGGGGGGTAAAAGTTGCTGGAAAGAAAGATTGAAGGTCAGAACAAAAATGTAAACAAAAGAATAGATCTTGATCACACACTTTCCTTCTTCTTTTTTTAATTTCGTATTTTTTTGTCTCTTTTTTTTAATATTTCACAATATCACTATTACAAGTGAGAGAACGAAAATTACAACTTGAATTTTTTTTTAATTCGAATTTTTTTTAACTACGAACCTATTTCGATCTTGTTACGAATGTCGGCTCCTCTCGATTTACAAGCTTTGATACCAAATGATGTGATCTAGCCCGGGTAGATGAGTCGAATTCACGTAGTTGCCCGATCGTAGTTCGAGAGAGTCGTTCGTGTCTCGGATTTTAGTAATAAAAGTAAAATAATGGATTAGAATAAGCGGAAGGTTTCAAGAAGGGTAAGTTTAGTAATAGGTTCGGTTATGTGTAGCAAAGATGCGTTATGGATAAATGGGTCGGTTTGGTATAACAAGAAAATAATTCGAAGGATGGGAATGGAAAATGAACTCAACGTCAGGAATGATTCAACACTAAGAAGTGTCACCCCGGTTCCTATATTGTTAAGGTGAAAAGATGGATAGATGGATAGGTGAACGCCACACCAAGATTGGTGATAAGTTCAAACAAGACGATTGACGCCACTAGCACAAGCTAGATAAGTCTTTCAAAACTTGTACGAGATATGAGAGGAAGCAACCTCACAAGAACAAATGTTCATTAACAATTTTGGCAAAAAAAAGTCCCTTTACAATGAAATCAACAAACTATTTATACTAGTTTCTTATGCTAACCGAATAGTCCATTCATGAACTTAACGATTAAGTAATGAACCTAATTAAGACATGAACCTTCTAAAAAAATGACCAATGGTGTCCTTGTCCATGTTCGGCCGAATGGGAGATGAATGGGCAGCTTCATGTATGAGCAAGCTTTGGAAGCCAATGGGATTGTCTAGGTTCAGCCATGGGATGCATGAAACTCCCAAAAGGTGTCTCTTGGCCGAATAGGTGCTTAGGAAACTCCAAGGGTCCTCCCACATGCATCGGTTGTACATAGAACTTGGAAGGGGCCTTGAACCTAGCCGTACATGCACTTGTATTGATTACCCCCCATTCATGCATGTGTGCCGTCCAAGGGAGATGCACCTTTCAATATGTATTAATGATACGATCACGGCTTCCCATAAGCCAAGTCCAAGCCGAGATCCGATGGTGCTACCTCAAGGGCCGATCACAAGGGCTCGTGCAAAACAATTTAAAGAAGCTGTTATAGCTTTAGTTCAGCATGTGTGGGATGATGTCAATGCTAGACCTATCGAACCAGTTAGTGGCCATTTTGGAAATCCATGCTGAACTTTTCTACAAGTTCATTTCAGCTCACCAAGCTCACCTTCAGTTCAAGTTAGCTCCCATGTAGCTCCACACTAGCTCATTAGCTCGGGACCAGCTCATTACCAGCTTACGAGTTTAGGCCCAGCTCGGGTTTAACTCATGAATTAACTATCAGCTCATGGAGTTCACTTTGAATTCATTTGACTACTATTGACTTTTTAATTAATAAGTTCAATAATTAGTTAATTAATATCCTACATATTAAATTTAGTTCACATTAGTTATATTAAGTATGTCTTAAAAGTGTTTATTGATGATAATTAAATTTGTCATAACCGAATTTAATGTTGATATTTGTGTTCACATTAGTTTGAATTAATTATGTTCACATTTCTTGTAGGAACATAATGGACATATGGAGATTAAAAGCAAGCATGAATTTTGAAGGTGCATGGACGGTTGGGGGCTTGAATCTCTTAGGTGCATGTTCGCCAAGTGCATGTATGACCATATTCAATGTCTTTAAGGTTCATGAATGTTTCCATTCATGTATGGTGTGCTATCTCTTCATTCTCCAAGGTGACCATTCGGTCAAAGGGCACTCACACATGCATGAAGATAGCTTGGCCAATTAGCTTCCCATGACTCTCCTTAATTCGTTCACACCTATGTTCACATGGCAAGACCATTCGGTTCACCTTGTTCACACTAGAAGACTCGCAACATTCGGTTTCACATACATGATGGCCCTTGGAGTGTCCACAATTAATTCATACTTTTGGCCAAACATTGCTTCATTTAACAAGGTTGGCGAATCTACAAGTGACCATTGGATATCATGCATTCACTTTGAGTTTTCTTAAGCATGAAGATGCATTCATCCACCATTCCCAAAACCGAATCTGGACATGCATATTAAGAGTTATTTTTTCTAGAATTTTCTTTTAATTAATGTGTAAGTATGAAAGGCCATTCGGCTACCTAGACTTAGGCTTATAAATACTTGTTCAATTTCCATGTAAAGGACTTTTGAAACTTATGTTAATGTTATCTTTCACGAAATTGTGAGGCATACTTTTCTTATATTTCGTTCAAAGATTCGTTTGGCGTTCCTAGCGTTCTAGTTGTGTCAACCGTGTTCTTTGTCGTACCCGAACTTATCACTATTCATAGTGTGGCGTTCAACATACCGAGGTTCCTATCTTGTTAGATAGTGGGTCGAGGTTTCCTTTACCAAAACTATAACCGAACTCAAAAAGCTTAATCAACGGGTTGATACCATTTCGGTATTGGTTCTTGAAAGTACCTTTAGTAGTTCAAACCCGTTCTCTTCTTTACCTAATCGAACCTAAACTGACCTATTTGTTCATACCATTTTGTTCCTACCCTTTCGTTCCTACCATTCCATTCGTACCCCTCTTTCTACTCTGACTATACCTTCAACTCAACTAATCCTAACGTAACTTCTCGTAGACGATCGGGCAATCTACATACGACTCGACTCTTCTCGAGATGGTTCGTATCATCTGGTATCAGAGCTATCTAAAACGAGAAGCTTAGACATTCGAAGCGGAGCATTCCCGAGGTAGGTTCAGAAAAAAAAATTTGTATACCGAAGTTTTCTCATTTCGATTAGTTTGTTATTGTTGCTATTAAAACAAAAATCTACGCAACCGAAGAAAAAAAAATCGTGTACAAAAGTGTTTTTATTGTATTTAGTTTGTCGATATAGTACAACAAAAAAAAGTTATACAAGTTAAAAAAAATAAAAAAAAATCGAAAAAAAATAAAAAAAATCGAAAAAAAAGTGATTTATGCAATTCAATTGTTATTTGATTGTCAAGCTTTGATCTTATATAGTTCCCGACCTTCTTCTATTCTACTCTCCCTAATTCGCCACATTTTTTACCCAATTCCCTATTCTTTCAGCCTACCCTATATCGAATACATCAATCACTTGTTATCCCTTTTGAACCGACCACCTAGACCAAGGACCGAGCCTTAACGAATCTACTTACGAAATTACAAGAAAAGTCAAGAGAGGTAAAAGGCAAGAGAGCGTGAGCGCATTCGAGGGGAGGTAAAAGCCGAACTAAGAGTGTAAACACGAGTGTGAGTGTCATCAAGCTTCTTTCTTTCTGAGCAGATTGAGAGGATTTGTTTGTGAGGCTATCTTAAACGAATAGATGTCCCAAAATAGTGGACAAAACATGGAAGAACAACAAGGGCGACAACCCGTCAGAAACGTTCCAGATTTGCAAATGCAAGCCCTTTTGCGTGAGATGGAACGATTACTTGATCGAAGGCTTAATCCTCTTGAAGATCGACTCTACCAAGTCGAGGCCCAAAGACAACGCGATGAATATCCTGAAGTTGCTAGGCAAAGACGTGAAGGGCCCGATCAACGACGAAGACAACCAAGGGTTCAAGATGATGTTGTTAATGAAAATAGTGAAGATGAAAGCGATCACGGGTCTAACATAAGCCTAGAAAGGAGACGTCCTCGAAATCGTGGACAAGTAGATCGAAGGCGGGAAGATGATGACTTGAAGAATATCAAACTCTCCATCCCTCCTTTCCAAGGTAAATCTAATCCCGAGGTGTACCTTGAGTGGGAGAAGAAAATCGAACTAGTGTTCCAATGTCATAACTACTTTGAAAATAAGAAAGTAAAACTTGCCGCAATTGAGTTTTCAGATTACGCAATGATATGGTGGGATCAGTTGACCACTAGTCGGAGGCGTAACGGGGAGCATCCCATTTCCACTTGGACCGAAATGAAGGCGGTTATGCGACGACGATTCATTCCATCCTACTATCATCGAGAGTTGCATCAAAAACTCCAAAATCTCATCCAAGGGACGAAGAGTGTGGAAGATTATTATAAAGAAATGGAAGTGGCTATGATCCGTGCCGATGTACAAGAAGATCGAGAAGCCACAATGGCTCGCTTTCTAATAGCCTTAATCGAGAGATTGCAAATGTCGAGAAGCGCAACATTACATTGAGGTTGTGGACATGGTCCACATGGCTATCAAAGTGGAGAAGCAGTTGAAGCGAAAAGGTACCACCCGAGCCTATCCTAACACCAATCCTTCTAAATGGGGCCAAAGCACAAGCAAGGGTTTTCCAATAAATCGAACGAAGGATTCTTCAACAATATCTAAAGCGAATAAGCCTATTGCTGAGTCAAGTAAAGGTAAGGCTCCTGAAAGTTCCACCGCCCGTTCAAGGGACATAAAGTGCTTCAAGTGTCTTGGTCGTGAACATATGCGAGTCAGTGCCCGAATAGACGTACCATGGTGATAAGGGCCAACGGTGAGATTGAAACGGAGGACGAGGAAGAGAACGATGCTGAATTGAATTCCGAAGTTGAGGAGGACTTAGAACAACCTATTGAAGGTGAGTTACTCGTCGTCAATCGAAGCCTAAGTCTTCAAAGTGTGGAAGATGAACAACAACGTGAGAACATTTTTCATTCGAGATGTCAAGTGCAAGGGAAAGTGTGTAGCATCATAATCGATGGAGTTGCACAAACGTGGCAAGCACCCTCATGGTGGAAAAGTTGGGGCTGTCAACCACCAAGCACCCGAATCCATACAAGCTCCAGTGGCTTAACGATGGTGGTGAACTCAGAGTGACAAAACAAGTCCTATTGTCCTTTAGCATCGGGAAGTATTCTGATGAAGTATTATGTGATGTAGTGCCGATACACGCGGACCATTTGCTTCTAGGACTACCATGGCAGTTCGACCGACAGGTGATGCATGATGGTTACACTAATAGATACTCCTTCAAACATCTTGGCAAGAACGTGACACTTGCACCCTCACTTCAAGCAAGTGTACGAGGATCAACAAAAACTTAAACTTTCAAATTGGAACGAGCGAGAGAAAAAGAAAAGAGTGCAAAGAGAAAATTAAGGAAAAAGAGAGAAAAGACTAAAATGCGAGAGAAAATGAAAAGAAACAAAAACAAGTAAAAAGGGAGAGGAAAAAGAAAGTGGAAAATGAGTGTGTTTGCGAGGGTTAGTGATATCCGGAAGCGATGTTTTGAGACACCTATGTATGTATTTATGTACAAGGAGGCATTGTTGAATACTAACGAGTTACACGAAAACTTGCTCGCTACAGATTGTCTTTGATTCAGAATTTGAAGACATATTTCGGATGAAATACCAAGTGGGCGCCCCGTCCGAGGCATCGAACATCAAATAGACTTAGTACCGAGTGCACTACCCAACCGTCCCCGCTTATCGGAGTAATCCCAAAGAAACGAAGGAATTGCAAAAGCAAATTACTGAACTCCTAGACAAAGGATACATCCGAGAGAGCTTAAGTCCCTGTGCGGTGCCGGTGCTGCTTGTACCCAAGAAAGATGGGTCATGGCGGATGTGCGTGGACTGTCGCGCCATCAACAAAATCACTATCAAGTATCAACACCTGATACCCCGTCTTGACGACATGCTTGACGAATTAAGTGGAGCCCAGATTTTCATGAAAATCGATCTTAAAAGTGGCTATCATCAAATACGAATGCGAGAAGGTGATGAATGGAAGACGGCCTTCAAAACGAAATTGGGTTTGTATGAATGGTTGGTAATGCCATTCGGCCTTACAAATGCCCCCAGCACTTTTATGAGATTGATGAACCATGTATTACATGCGTTTATTGGTAAATTTTGTGTTGTATACTTTGACGATATCTTGGTCTACAGCAAAACTTTAGAGGAGCACGTACCACATTTACGAGCGGTGTTGGAAACTTTACGAAAAGAGGTATTGTATGCTAATCTCAAAAAGTGTTCATTTTGCACTGATAAAGTTATGTTTTTAGGTTATGTCGTGAGTGCCAATGGTTTGGAGGTGGATCAAGAAAAAGTTCAAGCGATTCAAGAATGGCCGCTTCCGACGAACATTAGCCAAGTTCGAAGCTTCCACGGATTGGCTAGCTTCTACCGTCGATTTGTGCCCAACTTTAGTACCATTGCAGCACCCTTAACAAGCCTGATTAAGAAAAACTCTGCATTTCACTGGTCTGAAGATCAAGAACGTTCATTTAATTTGATTAAAGAATATCTTGTGAAAGCTCCTCTATTGTGATACGAGCACGCCCCGCGAACTTCATCGAACAAGCCTATCAAGCCGAGCATTGACATGTTGGCAAGCTGATCCAAGCTCGTTTCCAGCTCCACGAGCTCCGTCCAGCTCAAATCCAGCTTATTTGAGCTCAATCCAACTTGCCTGAGCTAAACCGAGCTCACTCCTAGCTCATATTCAGCTCACGAGCTAAACCTTTGCTCAGCTTCAGCTTAGGAGTTTAATCTCAGCTCAACTTTAGCTCACGAGCTAAAGCTTAGCTCATTTTAGTTTAACTCGGTTTTGTCTTTAATGCATTAAATAAAATTTGCACATATTTATTTAAGCATTAAACTTGTCTTATATTAATATTTGTTATTAATATGTCATAGATATCACATAACTTAAATGTGTTCACATTGTGCTGAATTTATGTGTGTTCACATGATGTCTTATGAATTGTTTTATTTCCTGTAGGTACAATGCTCATGGACGGCGCAATGAATGCTTGAAGAAACATCTCTTTTGGACATCCCACATGCATGAATGAACAACATTTATTTAGGTGCATGTATGACCAGATTCAAGGTGTTTACAAGTTCATGTATTTGCCAAATACATGAATGCACAAAATACATGAATGCTTGGGTTCAAATGCACATTCGGTTACATGAATGATGAAGATTCATGCATGAATGTATCTAGAAGATCCAATCCCTTTGGACGGTACACATGCATGCATGGAAGGAAATTAATGCAAGTTCATGTAGGGCTTGGTGCAATGTATGAAAAGGTGTATGTAGAATTGAGGTTCAATGGACGGCATTTAAGGGAGTACATGTACTGGAGACGTTCATGCAAGTAGGGGCTATTTAATGTTCATGTTTTGAAGGATCATGGACCGAATTTATGGAGGAACATACATTGGGACGTTTCATGCATGATCCATGCATTTTCAAGCTAACCATTCAAGTATTCAAGGTGCATTAAAGCTTCATTCGGCCAAGGGGGATGATGGAACATTAAAGGGCTGCACATTCATTGATATTCATGATTTTTCTTCTAGAATTATCTAGGTGTTTATGTCCGAATTTCTTAGCTTCTAAGCTTGTCCATTCACCTACTTTTATTTAGGCTATAAATATATGTTATTTCATTTGTAAGAGGTTAGACTTTTCACTTAATGAAACTTTGTTAAACTTTTATGGAATTTGTGAGATTTCTTTCTCTCATAATTCGTTGAGGACTTCGTTGGATTATCTAGGAAGCCTAGTGGCGTCAACCCTGTTCTTCACTATCCCGAACTTATCACTATCAAATAGTGTGGCGTTCACCCTTATACCGAGGTTCCTACTTTGCTAAGTAGCGGGTCGAGGTTTTATCACTTTCATTCTCCACCTTGAAGGCCTATAAGCAATTGGGTCAATACTCTCTAGTATTGGTTCGTGCTTGATTTTGAGTTTCTTCTTTCCATTCTTTCATTTACTTTAAACCGAACCTTAATATTCATATTTTAAACCCTTTCTTTGAACCCCTTGAATAGCTTCCGCATAATTTATTTAGAAACATCCTTTTTGAACAAACCGAACGATACTTTCTCGTAGACGATCGGGCAACTCAGCATACGACTTGACTCTTCTCGAGACGGTTCGTATCATCTGGTATCAGAGCTAGTTAAAACGAGAAGCTTAGACGTTCGAAGCGGAGCATTCCCGAGGTAGGGTTAGAAAAAAAAATAAAAAAAAATCGAAAAAAAAGAGTGATTTATGCAAATCAATTGATACTTGACCGTCAAGCTTTGATCTGATATAGTTCCCGACCCTTCTTCTATTCTACTCTCCTTAATTCGCCACATTTTTTTTTCTTGCCCAATTCCCTGTTCTTTCAGCCAACCTTAAACCTATACGCGTCTCCCTTGTTACCCTATTGAAACCGACCCCTAAGCCTACGATAAAGCCTTGGCAAGTCCGACTACTACCTGAAAAAAAGTTCCAATCATGATTCCTTTTCGCCATCTATGTCGAGACAAAGAGATTCATACTATGACTCATATTCATCAGCGAATTCAAGAAGTGACTTCGATCGAAAGTCCTTTTCATCAAGAAATTCGAGAAGACGAGAAGCCGATTACGATTTTGATTCATTCCAAGATGTCGTTCGGAGAGAAAGACATACTTCTAGTATATCTTCAAAGAAATCATTCAAGGAGTATTCTTCACGAAGTTTTGATTGTGAATCATACGCAAATAGTTCTTTATCTTTTGAACAAGATTTGTATTGTCATCGTTCTTTTGTACATTATTGTAAAGAGAAAACAAAGAAAAGAAAAGAAAAAGCAAAAGAAGAAAAAGAAAATGAAATAAAAAGAAAAGAGAGGCAAGAGGCAAGTAAGAGAGAAAATGAGCGAATCTTGAGAGAACTTGAAAAAGCCTTTGAAAAGCAAAAAGAAAATGAAAAAGAAAATGAGATTGAAAAAGAGAACGAAAAGAAATTTGAGAGTGAAAAAGAAGATGAAAAAGAAATTGAAACAAAAGAATCGAGTGAGGAAACAAGTGAGCAAGTGAGTATTATTTCTACTAACCCACCTGTTCGATCTTCTTGATAGTTAACTTTTCAGGTTCCTAGAATTTTATACGACCAATTCCATCTACATTACCTTCCAAACGAGAGGTGTTTTAGGTTGTTCGAAAAAGGTAAGTTCACGATTGACAGCCACCCACTTCCAATTGAAGGTAAGAAAGGTAAGGATTCCTTATTTATTGATTCGAGGCCGTTTGAATACAAAGTTGCTCATATAGATTTTTATGGCCTTATTTTTGAAAATCTTCCATCTTTTGATTTGGTTAATTGCTGTTCACATACTAATGTTAACGATGTTGTTTCAAAAGATGTCATGAAGATTCCATCTTATGACATGTTTTATAACGACAATTTTGTTGATTCTGTTGGATTGGTTCATCCTGTGCAAATTGTGAATGTGTGTGATAGCAGTTTTTCACGTTTTGATTTGTTTGATTATAAAAATTCTTTGAATTCATCTTTCTGTTTAAACGTGCCTATTCAAATGATTTGTGATGGATTTGAATTTCGAAAGGTTGCATGAACACAACTTCTTTGCTCGATATATGCGTTAAAAGATTTTTGCATGAAGTAATTGATCTGTTTGACTTTGTTCTTCAAGATAAATCTCTGAAATTTTGTGCAAGATTTCCATGCTTTGATCTATCTATTCGAGTAGAAATTACGATGCAAAATTGTTTGAGTATTTGCATGTTTAAGTTTCCTTTGATTTACTTGCATGATAACATGTTGCATCGTTTCTTTGGTGATAAAATGAATATGCTTGGTTGTGCCAATTTTTCAAGTCTAATTGAACGAGTGAAATTTGAATCATGCGATGAGTTGATTATATTTTCCTTATTTAACATGTTGCCTGCTAAATCAAATGATCAAGTTCGTGCATTCAAGCCTGGTATTTGCTACATGAATTCATTTTATGGAAACATTAAGCACTTTGCATCATTTGCAATCAAAATATGCTTGCTTGATGTTCGAACTTTTGATAAGAAGGTGAAATTCAATGATTTGGGTTTTAATTTTGATTCATTTATTAAACACCTTGTTTGGCCACATCTGAAATTTTCATTTCATTTCGAGAAGGTAAGGCCAACCTATGTTTTTGGAATTGAATCAAATTTCCATGGTAACTTTCCTTTTCCATTTAAGTCCATAGTTTTCGATAATACTAACCATTCTCATTTTTGTGAATTCCACCCCTCGAGGAGCAAGACATGTCATGGTGCGTCACCACCTATTCAAATTTATCGGAGTAATAGGTTTGTCTTACGTTATCTATCCAAAGAGAGAAGATTCATTTTGACCGAGAAAGGTAAACCCAATCCTCAATTGTCTTCTCTTCATATTCGTCAAGGTAAGTCATCTGAAAATTTTCAAATATCTTTGCTCAATTCGATTGAAGTTGAAAATTCCATTGATTTGTTGTTTGGAAATTATTTATATTGTGATGTGATGGATTTTTCCTTTGGCAATTTGTAATGATTTGATTATTATGTTGGAATTTGGAGACAACCCTTATGTTGTTCAAAAACGAAAGAAAGAGTTAGCATACCTTTGGCCATGGCATACCTTGCATGAGCAAGACAAAGGACCAAATGAGTTGCTATATTCGATTAAAGAAATTAAAAGGTTTTGGATGAGGAATAATGTGTTTAAGTGCTCGCCATCATTTTCAACCAATTATCCCTTGATCCAACTTAGTTTTCATGTTTGCAACGATGGTCTAACGAAACTCTTCGATAAATTTACGTATGCTTGCTTTGACCAATTGAGATTTTTGGCATATGTTCGATTGAATGAATTTTTTATGAACTGTCGAACACATTTGAATCTGACTCCTTTGAGTTTCTTTTTACTGGCTGTGGTAAGAATTTTTCATGTTTGTGTGACATCTTCCATCCCATTTGATCGAGGAAAGCCATGCACGAGTCAAAGTTCTCCCATGGACAAACAGCTCGACTTGAGGACAAGTCGCCTAAAAGAGGGGGAGGATGATACGAGCACGCCCCGCGAACTTCATCAAACAAGCCTGTCAAGCCGAGCATTGACATGTTGGCAAGCTTATCCAAGCTCGTTTCCAGCTCCACGAGCTCAGTCCAGCTCAAATCCAAATTTTATTCGAGCTCAATCCAACTTGCTCGAGCTAAACCGAGCTCACTCCTAGCTCATATTCAGCTCACGAGCTAAACCTTAGCTCACTTCACTTAGGAATTTAATCTCAGCTCAACTTTAGCTCACGAGCTAAAGCTTAGCTCATTTTAGTTTAACTTCGGTTTTGTCTTTAATGCATTAAATAAAATTTGCACATATTTATTTAAGCATTAAACTTGTCTTATATTAATATTTGTTATTAATATGTCATAGATATCACATAACTTAAATGTGTTCACATTGTGCTGAATTTATGTGTGTTCACATGATGTCTTATGAATTGTTTTATTTCCTGTAGGTACAATGCTCATGGATGGCGCAATGAATGCTTGAATAAACATCTCTTTTGGACATCCCACATGCATGAATGAACAACATTTATTTAGGTGCATGTATGACCAGATTCAAGGTGTTTACAAGTTCATGTATTTGCCAAATACATGAATGCACAAAATACATGAATGCTTGGGTTCAAATACACATTCAGTTACATGAATGATGAAGATTCATGCATGAATGTATCTAGAAGATCCAATCCCTTTGGACGGTACACATGCATGCATGGAAGGAAATTAATGCAAGTTCATGTAGGGCTTGGTGCAATGTATGAAGAGGTGCATGTAGAATTGAGGTTCAATGGACGGTATTTAAGGGAGTACATGTACTGGAGACGTTCATGCAAGTAGGGGCTATTTAATGTTCATGTTTTGAAGGTTCATGGACCGAATTTATGGAGGAACATACATTGGGACGTTTCATGCATGATCCATGCATTTTCAAGCTAACCATTCAAGTATTCAAGGTGCATTAAAGCTTCATTCGCCAAGGGAATGATGGAACATTAAAGGGCTGCACATTCATTGATATTCATGATTTTTCTTCTAGAATTATCTAGGTGTTTATGTCCGAATTTCTTAGCTTCTAAGCTTGTCCATTCACTTACTTTTATTTAGGCTATAAATATATGTTATTTCATTTGTAAGAGGTTAGACTTTTCACTTAATGAAACTTTGTTAAACTTTTATGGAATTTGTGAGATTTCTTTCTCTCATAATTCGTTGAGGACTTCGTTGGCTTATCTAGGAAGCCTAGTGGCGTCAACCCTATTCTTCACTATCCCGAACTTATCACTATCAAATAGTGTGGCGTTCACCCTTATACCGAGGTTCCTACTTTGCTAAGTAGCGGGTCGAGGTTTTATCACTTTCATTCTCCACCTTGAAGGCCTATAAACAATTGGGTCAATACTCTCTAGTATTGGTTCGTGCTTGATTTTGAGTTTCTTCTTTCCATTATTTCATTTACTTTAAACCGAACCTTAATATTCATATTTTAAATCCTTTCTTTGAACCCCTTGAATAGCTTCCGCATCATTTATTTAGAAACATCCTTTTTGAACAAACCGAACGATACTTTCTCGTAGACGATCGGGCAACTCAGCATACGACTCGACTCTTCTCGAGACGGTTCGTATCATATTGTCCCTTCCAGATTTTACTAAAACATTTGAAATTGAGTGTGACGCTTCTTCAGGTGTAGGGATCGGGGCTATGTTGACCCAAGACGGAAGACCGGTGGCGTACTTCAGTGAGAAATTAAGTGGCGCTTCCCTCAATTATCCGGTGTATGACAAAGAGATGTATGCCTTAATTCGATCACTTGAAACTTGGCAGCACTATCTAAGATCAAGGAGTTCGTGATTCATTAGATCACGAAGCACTTAAGTTTATTAAAGGTCAGCATAAACTCAACAAACGACATGCAAAATGGGTCGAGTATTTAGAGTCATTTCCCTACGTCATCAAATACAAGAAAGGTAAAGAAAATGTAGTGGCTGATGCCTTGTCACGGAGATATACCTTATTGACCACTCTTGATTCTAAGTTACTTGGTTTTTATCATATGAAAGAGTTGTATGCTAATGATGAGGATTTTGGAAATATATATGCTGCTTGTGAAAATGGGTCTTTTGAGAAATTTTTCAGGTACGAAGGGTTTCTTTTTAAAGAAAATAGGTTGTGTATACCACAAGGCTCCATTCGAGAGTTACTTGTGTTGGAGGTGCATAGTGGTGGCCTAATGGGACACTTTGGAATAAGCAAAACATTGTCGACCCTCCATGAACATTTTTACTGGCCGCGAATGCGGAGAGACGTGTAGCGGATCTATGAACGCTGCCTAATTTGTAAGCGGGCTAAGTCGAAGGTCCAACCACATGGACTTTACACACCACTTCCCATTCCCGACACCCCGTGGATCGATGTCTCTATGGATTTTATTCTTGGATTACCAAAAACTAAGACAGGGAAGGACTCAATCTTTGTTGTAGTCGATAGATTCTCTAAAATGTCACATTTTATTTCTTGTGCTAAAATTGATGACGCTGTGCATATTGCTAATTTGTTTTTTAGGGAAATTGTACGACTGCATGGATTACCAAGAACGATTGTTTCCGATCGAGATACAAATTTCTTGAGTCACTTTTGGTGGACATTCTGGGGAAAACTTGGGACGAAGTTATTGTTTTCAACCACTTGTCATCCCCAAACGGATGGCCAAACTGAGGTGGTAAACCGAGTTTTGTCAACTTTATTGCGAGCGTTGGTATGAAAGAACCTCAAGACGTGGGAAGAATGCTTACCCCACATCGAGTTCACTTATAATCGCTCTGTTCACTCAGCAACCAAATTCTCTCCTTTTGAGACTGTCTATGGATTTAATCCTCTTACTCCTCTTGATTTATTACCTTTTCCTGTTGATCAATTTGTCCATACAGATGCAAGGAAAAAGGCTGAATTTGTCAAGGAATTACATAGGAAAGTTCGAGAGAATATTGAATCTCGAACCGAGCAATACGTCCAACGAGCCAACAAAGGACGAAAACGAGTTGTATTTGAACCCGAGACTGGGTCAGGTGCACATGAGAAAAAAAGGTTTCACTCAACGAAGATCTAAGTTGTTGCGAGAGACGGCCCTTCCAAGTCATCGAGCGAATCAATGAAAATTCGTATAAGCTTGACTTACGGTGAGTACAATGTTAGTGCTAGTTTTAATGTCTCGACTTGACTCCCTTTCGATGTGAATCTTGACTTGTGGACAAGTCATTTTCAAGAGGGGAGGATGATACGATCACGGCTTCCCATAAGCCAAGTCCAAGCCAAGATCCGATGGTGCTACCTCAAGGGCCGATCACAAGGGCTCGTGCAAAACAATTTAAAGAAGTGTTATAGCTTTAGTTCAAGCATGTGGGATGATGTCAATGCTAGACCTATCGAACCAGTTAGTGGCCATTTTGGAAATCCATGCGAACTTTTCTACAAGTTCATTTCAACTCACCAAGCTCACCTTCAGTTCAAGTTAGCTCCCATGTAGCTCCACACCAGCTCATTAGCTCGGGACCACTCATTATCACTCATGAGTTTAGGCCCGACTTGGGTTTAACTCATGAATTAACCATCGACTCATGGAGTTCACTTTAAATTCATTTGACTACTATTGACTTTTTAATTAATAAGTTCAATAATTAGTTAATTAATATCCTACATATTAAATTTAGTTCACATTAGTTATATTAAGTATGTCTTAAAAGTGTTTATTGATGATAATTAAATTTGTCATAACCGAATTTAATGTTGATATTTGTGTTCACATTAGTTTGGATTAATTATGTTCACATTTCTTGTAGGAACGCAATGGACATATGGAGATTAAAAGCAAGCATGAATTTTGAAGGTGCATGGACGGTTGGGGGCTTGAATCTCTTAGGTGCATGTTCGCCAAGTGCATGTATGACCATATTCAATGTCTTTAAGGTTCATGAATGTTTCCATTCATGTATGGTGTGCTATCTCTTCATTCTCCAAGGTGACCATTCGGTCAAAGGGCACTCACACATGCATGAAGATAGCTTGGCCAATTAGCTTCCCATGACTCTCCTTAATTGTTCACACCTATGTTCACATGGCAAGACCATTCGGTTCACCTTGTTCACACTAGAAGACTCTTCAACATTCGGTTTCACACATGATGGCCCTTGGAGTGTCCACAATTAATTCATACTTTTGGCCAAACATTGCTTCATTTAACAAGGTTGGCCGAATCTACAAGTGACCATTGGATATCATGCATTCACTTTGAGTTTTCTTAAGCATGAAGATGCATTCATCCACCATTCCCAAAACCGAATTTGGACATGCATATTAAGAGTTATTTTTTCTAGAATTTTCTTTTAATTAATGTGTAAGTATGAAAGGCCATTCGGCTACCTAGACTTAGGCTTATAAATACTTGTTCAATTTCCATGTAAAGGACTTTTGAAACTTATGTTAATGTTATGCTGCCGAAATTGTGAGGCATACTTTTCTTATATTTCGTTCAAAGATTCGTTTGGCGTTCCTAGCGTTCTAGTTGTGTCAACCGTGTTCTTTGTCGTACCCAAACTTATCACTATTCATAGTGTGGCATTCAACATACCGAGGTTCCTATCTTGTTAGATAGTGGGTCGAGGTTTCCTTTACCAAACCTATAACCGAACTCAAAAAGCTTAATCAACGGGTCGATACCATTTTGGTATTGGTTCTTGAAAGTACCTTTAGTAGTTCAAACCCGTTCTCTTCTTTACCTAATCGAACCTAAACCGGCCTATTTGTTCATACCATTTTGTTCCTACCCTTTCGTTCCTACCATTCCATTCGTACCCCTCTTTCTACTCTGACTATACCTTCAACTCAACTAATCCTAACGTAACTTCTCGTAGACGATCGGGCAATCTACATACGACTCGACTCTTCCCGAGACGGTTCGTATCAATTAACCTTCCATGTACATGAATGTATGTCCTCCAAACATTGAACCGGTCCATGCATGTATCCTCCCGTTCAATGAACTTTCCCGTTCATGCACCTTGCATTATTAAATGCCATGAATGTATCTTCCAAATTCGGCTAACCTACAAAATTAAATAACATAATTAAATAACACACAACTATTCATATAATTATAATTTAAAATAATAACTAAATAACTTAATATCACTAACTAAATTTGAACACAATAATTATAAGTCAACTTATAATAAATTCAGCTAGCTCAAATAGTCAAAAACACTTAGTGAGCTAAATTGAGCTAGGGAATTCGGCATGAGCTGTAACAAACTTAGTTATAAGCTAGATTAATACTTAATTCATTGAAATGAAAAAGGAATGAGCTAAAACGAGCTAAATTCGAGCTCAAATGAGCTAAAACGAGCTTAAGTGAGCTGATGGAAACTGAATGGCGCATGGGGGAGCTGAAGAGGAGCTGAGGTCGGATTGCAAAATGGTGCATGGAGTCTTCAAGGAGTTATCTTAGCTCCTCCAACGTTATAGAGCTGGTTATCATCCCAAATGCGCATCACAAAGGCTGATATAGCATCTTGAAGTTGCTTGGTTCGAGCTCGGGTCATGGGACCTTTTGGCAGCTCAATAGATCCTTGGTGTGCATTCGAGGATGCCCGGGGTGTGCTCACATCACCTGAGCTCGGACTTAGCTCGAATTTAGCTCACGAGTTTAATCGTAGCTTATGAATTTATTTATAGCTTATTATATTAGTGTTGACTCTTTACTTGAATAAGTTCATTTATTAGCTATTATATATTAACTATGTTTTTAATTAAGTTCACATTAGTAATTAAGTTATGTTTTATATTACATGTTTTAATTATGTAATAAACGAATTAATGTTTGGAATGTTTTGGAATGTTTGGGATTTAATGAATTGATTTTAATTCATGTAGGTGCATGCACAGCTTGGTTCAATGGATGGGAGGATACATGCACGACCAGATTCAAGGCCTTAGAGGATTCATGCATGTCTTGTTACATGCATGGTGGATGATTGTTAAGTTTCTCTAAGAAACTATTCGGCCAAGGAAGAGTTGCTTCTTTAATTCCCCAACTTGGCCGAATATCTTCTCAAGGCATCCATCAAGGCGTTCACACTAGCCAAGCTTCCTTTCACACTTCTTATCCATTCGGTTTGATGCATTCACATTCAAGAGACCTTTCAACCATGATGTTCACACCTTTAAAGGCTTTCAAACTGCTCCATTAATACTCACACCTATTCGGCCAAGCATTGAAAATTGAATAACTCCATTAAGCTCATGGCTGAACCTAGACATGTCCAATCAACTCCTCATGCATCCCAAATACATTCAGTTGAATTCCTTTATTAAGAAGCTGACTTGTGGCGTTCCAAAGGCTGCACATGGACATGGAAGACTTATGGTTTTTGTTCTAGATCATTCTAGTCTCTTCATAGCCTAATTTGCTTAATTCTTAAGCTAGTCTTTTGTCCATTCGGCTAGTACAAGTTAGGCTATAAATAGTTTGTTTATTTCTTTGTAAAAGAACTTTTGGCCAAATTTATAATCAAACCTTTGATCTTGTGAGAATTTTCTTCTCTAAGTCTCGTTTAAGATTTTTGTTGGCTTACCTACCTAGTAGTGGCGTCAACCTATTTCTTTTATGAAACCGAACTTATCACTAGTTTTTAGTGTGGTGTTCAAAACACTTTATACCGAGGTTCCTATCTGCCTAGATAGTGGGTCGAGGTCCATTTGTTTCAACCATCCCTTCTTAAGAACTAATAAGTCTCAGGTCGATATTTGCTAATATCGGTTTAACTTGTTCTTAGGACCAACCTTACCACACTTATGTCCATTTCCCAAATATTCCAATCAACCATATTTCGTTCCTTTTCTGAACCAAAACCAAATTACCAATATCCTAACTCCTTTTCTTTCTTAAACCTAAGATTAATTAACCAACTTTGAACCCAAATGATACGATCCACCTCAGAAGAGTCGAGTCATATTAGTGTGCCCGATCGTCAACAAGAAGTTACGTTAGGTTTAATTGAAAAGGTCAGATGAAGGAAAGAAGGTATTGGTTTTGGGCTCGGATTAGAATAGGTAAGAAGAGTTTGAAAATTTGGGTTTGGAGTCCGAATAGGTATGGATGAAGGAATTGGTTCAATTAGGTAAATGGAGAAATGGGGTTGAACAAAAAGTGCAAACAAGAACCAATACCGATTTGGTATCGACCCGTTGTTTATAAGCTCTTTTAGTTCGGTTTGGAATTGGTAAAGGAAAAACCTCGACCCACTATCTAACAAGATAGGAACCTCGGTATGTTTGAACGCCACACTACGAGTAGTGATAAGTTCGGTTTCGACAAAAACAGCGGTGACACACTAGAACGCTAGGAAGCCAATCGAATCTTTGAACAAAATTTGAGAAAAGTTTTTGCCTAACAAATTTGGCAGCATAACATTAACAAAAGTCCAAAAAGTTCTTTACAAAGTAACACAAGCCACAATTTATAGTGAATGCAAGGGATAGCCGAATAGGCTCTTGAGGTAGCTAAATGGTTTCTGAAAATTCCAGAATTTTTGATGAAGCTTCCTTGAAGTTTCTTGTGCATGGAGAACGGTAAGGGGCAGCTTCTAGATGCCTTGATTCAATAGAAAAATTGAATGAATTGTTTGGGAGCTGAAATGCCATCAATAGGTTCGGCCAAATGCTTGAATTTGGAATTAATACTGCTGCTTGATTCAGTCGAATGTTCATGTGATTAAGGAGCTGTCTAGAGCACTTCAATAGTCTTAGAATGTGAACGAACCGATTTGAACAGCCACACATGTGTGAACAAACAAAACCGAACAGCCCTTGGTGTGAAAGGAATAATCGGGTGGGTGTGAACAGCCTTAATTTGTCTTGAGCAGCCAATCGGTCTTCTTGAAGAGTTGTAAGGTGATACGAACCGCCTCGGGGAGAGTCGAGTCGTATACTGAGTTGCCCGATCGTCTACGAGAAACTATCGTTCAATTCACTTTTGAAATGAAGTTGATGGAAAAATAGGACGGAAGCTATGTATAATGGTTCTATGATGGTTTATGGATAAATCTGAGTTCGGCTAAATTGGAAGGAAAGTGAAAGAAGTGAATAGAGGATGGATATGGAAGAAAAGGGTTCTTAAAGCAAGCACGAACCAATATTAGAAAAATATCGCCCAAAATGCTTATAGGCTTTCAAGGTGGAGGATGAAAGTGATAAACCTCGACCCGCTACTTAGCAAAGTAGGAACCTCGGTATATGGGTGAACGCCACACTATTTGATAGTGATAAGTTCGGGATAGTGAAGAACAGGGTTGACGCCACTAGGCTTCCTAGATAAGCCAACGAAGTCCTCAACGAAATATGAGAGAAAGAAATCTCACAAATTCCATAAAAGTTTAACAAAGTTTCATTAAGTGAAAAGTCTAACCTCTTACAAATGAAATAACATATATTTATAGCCTAAATAAAAGTAGGTGAATGGACAAGCTTAGAAGCTAAGAAATTCGGACATAGACACCTAGATAATTCTAGAAGAAAAATCATGAATATCAATGAATGTGCAGCCCTTTAATGTTCCATCATCCCCCTTGGCCGAATGAAGCTTTAATGCACCTTGAATACTTGAATGGTTAGCTTGAAAATGCATGGATCATGCATGAAACGTCCCAATGTATGTTCCTTCATAAATTCGGTCCATGAACCTTCAAAACATGAACATTAAATAGCCCCTACTTGCATGAAAGTCTCCAGTACATGTACTCCCTTAAATGCCGTCCATTGAACCTCAATTCTACATGCACCTCTTCATACATTGCACCAAGCCCTACATGAACTTGCATTAATTTCCTTCCATGCATGCATGTGTACAGTCCAAAGGGATTGGATCTTCTAGATACATTCATGCATGAATCTTCATCATTCATGTAACCGAATGTGCATTTGAACCCAAGCATTCATGTATTTTGTGCATTCATGTATTTGGCAAATACATGAACTTGTAAACACCTTGAATCTGGTCATACATGCACCTAATTAAATGTTGTTCATTCATGCATGTGGGATGTCCAAAAGAGATGTTTCTTCAAGCATTCATTACTACGTCCATGAGCATTGTACCTACAAGAAATAAAACAATTCATAAGACATCAAGTGAACACACATAAATTCAGCACAATGTGAACACATTTAAGTTATGTGATATCTATGACATATTAATAACAAATATTAATATAAGACAAGTTTAATGCTTAAATAAATATGTGCAAATTTTATTTAATGCTTTAAAGACAAAACCGAGTTAAACTAAAATGAGCTAAGCTTTAGCTCGTGAGCTAAAGTTGAGCTGAGATTAAACTCCTAAGTGAAGTGAGCTAAGGTTTAGCTCGTGAGCTGAATATGAGCTAGGAGTGAGCTCGGTTTAGCTCAGCAAGTTGGATTGAGCTCGAATAAGTGGATCTCGAGCTGGATGGAGCTAGTGGAGCTGGAAACGAGCTTGGATCAGCTTGCCAACATGTCAATGCTCGGCTTGACAGGCTTGTTCGATGAAGTTCGCGGGGCGTGCTCGTATCATCCTCCCCCTCTTTTAGGCGACTTGTCCTCAAGTCGAGCTGTTTGTCCATGGGAGAACTTTGACTCGTGCATGGCTTTCCTCGATCAAATGGGATGGAAGATGTCACACAAACATGAAAAATTCTTACCACAGCCAGTAAAAAGAAACTCAAAGGAGTCAGATTCAAATGTGTTCGACAGTTCATAAAAAATTCATTCAATCGAACATATGCCAAAAATCTCAATTGGTCAAAGCAAGCATACGTAAATTTATCGAAGAGTTTCATTAGACCATCGTTGCAAACATGAAAACTAAGTTGGATTAAGGGATAATTGGTTGAAAATGATGGCAGGCACTTAAACACATTATTCCTCATCCAAAACCTTTTAATTTCTTTAATCGAATATAGCAACTCATTTGGTCCTTTGTCTTGCTCATGCAAGGTATGCCATGGCCAAAGGTATGCTAACTCTTTCTTTCGTTTTTGAACAACATAAGGGTTGTCTCCAAATTCCAACATAATAATCACATCATTACAATGCCAAAAGGAAAAATCCATCACATCACAAAGATAAATAATTTCCAAACAACAAATCAATGGAATTTTCAACTTCAATCGAATTGAGCAAAGATATTTGAAAATTTTCAGATGACTTACCTTGACGAATATGAAGAGAAGACAATTGAGGATTGGGTTTACCTTTCTCGGTTAAAATGAATCTTCTCTCTTTGGATAGATAACGTAAGACAAACCTATTACTCCGATAAATTTGAATAGGTGGTGATGCACCATGACATGTCTTGCTCCTCGAGGGATGGAATTCACAAAAATAAGACCGGTTAGTATTATCGAAAACTATGGACTTAAATGGAAAAGGAAAGTTACCATAGAAATTTGATTCAATTCCAAAAACATAGGTTGGCCTTACCTTCTCGAAATGAAACGAAAATTTCAGATGTGGCCAAACAAGGTGATTAATAAATGAATCAAAATTGAAACCCAAATCATTGAATTTCACCTTCTTATCAAAAGTTCGAACATCAAGCAAACATATTTTGATTGCAAATGATGCAAAGTGCTTAATGTTTCCATAAAATGAATTCATGTAGCAAATACCAGGCTTGAACACACGAACTTGATCATTTGATTTAGCAGGCAACATGTTAAATAAGGAAAATATAATCAACTCATCACATGATTCAAATTTCACTCGTTCAATTAGACTTGAAAAATTGGCACAACCAAGCATATTCATTTTATCACCAAAGAAACGATGCAACATGTTATCATGCAAGTAAATCAAAGGAAACTTAAACATGCAAATACTCGAACAATTTTGCATCATAATTTCTACTCGAACAGATAGATCAAAGCATTGAAATCTTGCACAAAATTTCAGAGATTTATCTTGAAGAACAAAGTCAAACAGATCAATTACTTCATGCAAAAATCTTTTAACGCATATATCGAGCAAAGAAGTTGTGTTCATGCAACCTTTCGAAATTCAAATCCATCACAAATCATTTGAATAGGCACGTTTAAAGCAGAAAGATGAATTCAAAGAATTTTATAATCAAACAAATCAAAACGTGAAAAGCGCTATCACACACATTCACAATTTGCACAGGATGAACCAATCCAATGAATCAACAAAATTGTCTTTATAAAACATGTCATAAGACGGAATCTTCATGACATCTTTTGAAACAACATCGTTAACATTAGTATGTGAATAGTAATTAACCAAATCAAAAGATGGAAGATTTTCAAAAATAAGGCCATAAAAATCTATATGAGCAACTTTGTATTCAAACGGCCTCGAATCAATAAATAAGGAATCCTTACCTTTCTTACCTTCAATTGCAAGTGGGCGGCTGTCATTCGTGAACTTACCTTTTTCGAACAACCTAAAACACCTCTCATTTGGAAGGTAATGTAGATGGAATTGGTCGCACAAACTTCTAGGAACCTGAAAAGTTAACTCACAAGAAGATCGAACAGGTGGGTTAGTAGAAATAATCCTCACTTGCTCACTTGTTTTCTCACTCGATTCTTTTGTTTCAATTTCTTTTTCATCTTCTTTTTCACTCTCAAATTTCTTTTCGTTCTCTTTTTCAATCTCATTTTCTTTTTCATTTTCTTTTTGCTTTTCAAAGACTTTTTCAAAGGCTTTTTCAAGTTCTCTTAAGATTCGCTCATTTTCTCTCTTACTTGCCTTTTGCCTCTTTTCTTTTTATTTCATTTTCTTTTCTTCTTTTGCTTTTCTTTTCTTTTCTTTGTTTCTCTTTACAAGAATGTACAAAAGAACGATGAGAATACAAATCTTGTTCGAAAGATAAAGAACTATTTGCGTATGATTCACAATCAAAACTTCGTGAAGAATACTTCGAGTAAGATTTCTTTGAAGATCTAGTAGGAGTATGTCTTTCTCTTCGAACGCCATCTTGGAACGAATCAAAATCGTAATCGGCTTCTCGTCTTCTCAAATTTCTTGATGAAAAGGACTTTCGATCGAAGTCACTTCTTGAATTCGCTGATGAATATGAGTCATAGTATGAATCTCTTTGTCTCGAAGTAGATGGCAAAAAGGAATCACGATAGGAACTTTTTCTTAAGTAGTAGTCGGGGGTATATCTCCGTGGGGTTCTTGGTTCCGTTTTACGACTTGAAGAAACTCGATCACTTTGGTCTCGTTTAGTCGCCATTCTTTGCATTTCTTGAACCAAGTATTGGTATTCCGATTCGGTGAACTCTTCGCGTGACATGATTTTTGTTGCTAAAAAGAAAATATTAGATCACAAAACAAAAAAAAATAAAAAAAATTAAGTACCTCACCACAAACCTCACAATTTCACTCGCAAAGAAATATTGATGAAACACTCCACTCGTGTTTGCACTCATTTTTAGCCTTTTACCTCCACTCGAATGATCTCACTCGCTCTAGCCTTTTACCACTCAAGCTTACTCTCGTAACCTCGTATTTTGTTTCTTTCGACTTGTCTTGGTGCCTTGGGGTCGGCTTCAAAATCGGTTACAAGGGATAAGATGTATAGGTTATGGGTAAGCTAAAAGAAAATTTTTCTTTGGTGTAGTGTGGCGTTTTGGAAATGGGGTGCAAAGTTGATGAAAAGAACACTTTGTCGATCGGGTCAAAATATAAACAAAAGAAGAACTTGATCACTTCACTTTTTTTTTCCTTTTTTTTAAAATAATTTTTGTACCTTTTTTTTTTACAACTTCAACATATCACTTTTACAAAGATAAAACGAAAATATAACTTAATAATTTTTTTTGAATTTTTTTTTACTACGAACCTAGTTCGATCTTGATAAGAACGTCGGCGCCTCTCGATTTACAAGCTCTGATACCAAATGATGCAAACCGCCTCGGGGAGAGTCGAGTCGTATGCTGAGTTGCCCGATCGTCTACGAGAAACTATCGTTCAATTCACTTTTGAAATGAAGTTGATGGAAAAATAGGACGGAAGCTATGTATAATGGTTCTATGATGGTTTATGGATAAATACAGGTTCGGCTAAATTGGAAGGGAAAGTGAAAGAAGTGAATAGAGGATGGATATGGAAGAAAAAGGGTTCTTAAAAGCAAGCACGAACCAATATTAGAAAAATATCGTCCCAAAATGCTTATAGGCTTTCAAGGTGGAGGATGAAAGTGATAAACCTCGACCCGCTACTTAGCAAAGGAGGAACCTCGGTATATGGGTGAACGCCACACTATTTGATAGTGATAAGTTCGGGATAGTGAAGAACAGGGTTGACGCCACTAGGCTTCCTAGATAAGCCAACGAAGTCCTCAACGAAATATGAGAGAAAGAAATCTCACAAATTCCATAAAAGTTTAACAAAGTTTCATTAAGTGAAAAGTCTAACCTCTTACAAATGAAATAACATATATTTATAGCCTAAATAAAAGTAGGTGAATGGACAAGCTTAGAAGCTAAGAAATTCGGACATAAACACCTAGATAATTCTAGAAGAAAATCATGAATATCAATGAATGTGCAGCCCTTTAATGTTCCATCATCCCCTTGGCGAACGAAGCTTTAATGCACCTTGAATACTTGAATGGTTAGCTTGAAAATGCATGGATCATGCATGAAACGTCCCAATGTATGTTCCTCCATAAATTTGGTCCATGAACCTTCAAAACATGAACATTAAATAGCCCCTACTTGCATGAACGTCTCCAGTACATGTACTCCCTTAAATGCCGTCCATTGAACCTCAATTCTACATGCACCTCTTCATACATTGCACCAAGCCCTACATGAACTTGCATTAATTTCCTTCCATGCATGCATGTGTACCGTCAAAGGGATTGGATCTTCTAGATACATTCATGCATGAATCTTCATCATTCATGTAACCGAATGTGCATTTGAACCCAAGCATTCATGTATTTTGTGCATTCCTGTATTTGGCAAATACATGAACTTGTAAACACCTTGAATCTGGTCATACATGCACCTAATTAAATGTTGTTCATTCATGCATGTGGGATGTCCAAAAGAGATGTTTCTTCAAGCATTCATTTCATGATCCATGAGCATTGTACCTACAAGAAATAAAACAATTCATAAGACATCAAGTGAACACACATAAATTCAGCACAATGTGAACACATTTAAGTTATGTGATATCTATGACATATTAATAACAAATATTAATATAAGACAAGTTTAATGCTTAAATAAATATGTGCAAATTTTATTTAATGCTTTAAAGACAAAACCGAAGTTAAACTAAAATGAGCTAAGCTTTAGCTCGTGAGCTAAAGTTGAGCTGAGATTAAACTCCTAAGTGAAGTGAGCTAAGGTTTAGCTCGTGAGCTAAATATGAGCTAGGAGTGAGCTCGGTTTAGCTCGAGCAAGTTGGATTGAGCTCGAATAAGTTGGATTTGAGCTGGGCGGAGCTAGTGGAGCTGGAAACGAGCTTGGATCAGCTTGCCAACATGTCAATGCTCGGCTTAACAGGCTTGTTCGATGAAGTTCGCGGGGCGTGCTCGTATCATAAGGTTTGGCTGAATGGTCACTTAGGGAACACCAAAGATCAGCACACCAATTTTAAATCATCCATGCACCTATGCCGTCCAAGGGGTAATGTACCTACAACATTTAATTCAGCAAATTAAATCCCTTTTAGACACATTAAATTGACAACATAAATAAATCTTGCACCATAAATTAGGCTGGACATAATTAATCTTTGTAATAGTTAAGACATTTAATTGGTCCTAATTAATTAAGTACTTAATTTAGAACATAATTAAAACATGTCCAGATTATGACAAATTAATTATTAAAACAAATAACTAATAAAACTAACAGCAACTTAAATGATTTATTCCAGCATAATAAACGCAATAATGAAATGAGCTGAAACGAGCTCGTTGAGCTAAGTTAAGTTGAAGTTGAGCTGATTTGAGCTGATCTGAGCTTGAAGGAGTATGCATGGTTTGCTTGGCTTGCTGGTCCAAGAGCTTTCAAATAGTCCAGCAACGGTTTCACCCCAAACTCTATCAACTAAGGTTGTTGTTGCGTCTTTGAATCTCTTTGCTCGAGCTCAGGTGATCGGTCCTACGGGCAATTCGAGAGGATCTTCATTGGCAGCTGACAACTCGGGAGGTGTGGTTGTATCACCAAACTTAAACAACCAAATTATCTTCAATCCGAATTATCTATTCCCTTCTATTTCTGACGACACTTTCTCGTAAACGATCAGGCATCTATCATACGACTCAATTCAAGCCGAGGCGAGCTCGTATCACATGGAACTAAAAAGGGTTCTTGAATCTAGCCGTTCATGAACATTCAATAAATGCTCCCCATACATGATGCACTGTGCCGTCCAAAGGAAATGTATGACATTAATCCATATGCATGTATCCAAGCCGTCCAAAGGAAATGTATGACATTAATCCATATGCATGTATCCAAGCCTTCCAAGTGCATGTGCATATTTCTTTCCAAGCATTGAACCAAGCCGTGCATGAATCTTCTCATTCATTAAATTAAACTCTTGCATGCACCTAGCCTTAAATGCACTTCCATATTCGGCTGAACCTACAAGGAAATGAACACATTTAAGTATAATATTTAGACATAATTAAACAGCAACTAAAAAACTTAAATAACAACTAACCAATTTGGACACAATAAATTAAAACTAACTAGCATATTAAATTTGGCTAGCTCAAATAAACATAAACTATCAATGAACTGATTTGAGCTAGGGAATTCGGCTTGAGCTGTAGCAAATTGAGTTAAAATAAATTTAAAACTTATTTTATTAAAATGGAAAAAGAAATGAGCTGGAAAGAAGCTAAATTGAGCTCAAACGAGCTGAAACAAGCTCAAGTGAGCTGATTGGAGCTGAGGTAAGCTCGGGTAGCTAGGGAGGAGCTAAAGCCGATTTGCACAAGGGTGCAATGAGCCTTGAAAGATTTGTCCCCAGCTTCTTCAATGACAAAGGGCTTTGTTTCATCCCAAATTCGAGTCAATAAAGTTGTTAAAACTTCTTGAAGTCGCCTAGTGCGCGCTCGAGTCATGAGACCTTTTGGAATCTCGAATGGGTCTTGGTTCGTAGTTGAGGAACCCCTGGGCGTGCTTACATCACATAATTAAACTTAATTAAAATGTCCAGAATTAGACAAATTAAAACTCAATTAATTATTTAAGCTGACTTAACTAAATTAACTAACTTATTTAATTTATTCCAGCAAACACAATTAAACAGAAAATTAAAGAATGAGTTCAGTTGAGCTAGATGGAGCTGAGTGGAACTCATGGAACTGAATGGGAGCTAAGGTCGACTTGCAAAAGAATGCAAAAAGTCCTTGTTGAGCTGATTTGAGCTCCTTCAATGCGTCTAGCCATGGATTCATTCCATACATGAGCAGCTAAGGCTGAAACATGCTTTTTAAAGGATTTAGCTCGTGCTCGAGTAATGGGGCCTTGGGGTAGCTCGACTAGATCCTTGTTCGAGCTAGAGGAGCTTTGGGACATGCTCACATCAATGCCAATTTGGAATGGTTTCCTCCTAAAGAGGGAAGGCATGAAAATCACATGTTTCTTTTTCGAACCATTTGTGGTTATCAAGTTTTTGGAAATGAATCTGTCAGGTTCATGAAAAAAGGTGTTCATGATGATGAAAAATTCTTTTTTGCGAGCAAGTGGCCTTATTTGAGGACAAATCGTCTTCAAGAGGGAGGGTATGATGCGAACTTGGTTGCATCATGTTACAACCCAACTCCACAACACCAAGATTGGCCCAAACTCGAGGGGCCCAAGTGTAAAATGAAGCTTATAATTTTAGTTTAATAATTGAGTTGTTGGACTTTATTAAACTCATCTTAATTAATTATTCATTTGCTGGACTATATTTTACTCATCTTAGTTAATTATCTATTTGCTGGACTTTATTTTTATTAAACTTATTTTAGTTAATTGATTGCTGGAATAAATGTTTATCTTAGTTTATTTAATTGCTAGAATAACTTATTGTTAAATATGTTTATTTACAGTGTATTAAATCAAGTTAAGAGTTAAAAGTGTTTATTACAGTTTATTAACTAAGCTTATTAAGTATAGTGTGTTTAATGTGTTTTTAATGTGTTTGTTAATTCTTGTAGGTGACTATTTAGTTGAAATAAGTCATGTCCAAGGGAGTTGTTATAAAGTGTTAATACGGCTGTTACATTACTTAAAGAAGAGCATTATTCATCATTTAAAGGAGAGCATTATATATCCTTTAAATTCAACCGCCTTTTCTTCTTCTTCTTCAAGTGTTCAAATATATCAATAAATTGCTTGTGTCTATTCGGCTACTCAAGAATGAAACCTAAGCACTCAAATTCATTTAATCAGCTAAATGGGAGTAATAACTCATATTGATGGTTGGAGTTGCTTAAGCTTAGGGGAGTTCAAGAGTTGTGTCTAGTGAGTTGCCAAGAGTTATGCTTATTGATTAAGCTTTATTTCAGCCATTAACAGCTCATTTAAGCTGATACTTGTGACTATTCAGCTAGCCTTTATCTAGCCCTATAAATATTTGTAATCAGCTCATTTGAAGGGACTTTTGCAGAATATATGAAAATTGATATTTTTGAGATTTCCAAATCCCTTTGTTCTCTTAGGACTAACTTGACTTATCAAGCATAGCTTGTGGCGTCATTTCCTTTCCATTGTTAACTGAACTTATCACTTTTGATTGTGGTGTTCATATACCTTTGGTTCCTATCATTTTTTATAGTGGCTCATGGTCCTTTGCTGTTTTCTTAAATCGTAAATCATCTAAGAACCATTTTGAGACTCAGGTCAACAATCCAATATTGTTGGTTCATTCTCGGTCTTAGCCAAATTATCCTTTATTTATTTACCCATTTTACCTACAACCATTGTTTGAAGTCATTTATTCTACTTTGTTTCAATTAACCCGAAACGAACTTATCCTTACTCAAATTCACAATTGGGCAACAAATACGACTCAAGACATCACCAAAATGAGTTCGTATCACAAAGTTGGGAAAATAAAGCTGAAACAGCTTCTTGAAATTTCTTAGCTCGGGCTCGAGTCAATGGGCCTTTAGGAAGCTCGATGTGATCTTGACTCGTGCTTGGTGAGCTCCCGAGCGTGCTTACATCATTCCCTCCTTCTTCAAAGTGACTTGTCCTCAAGTCAGAATCTGCTTCAAAAGGGGACAAATCTGACACGTTAAAACTAGCACTTATGTTGTATTCACCCGGTAAATCAAGTTTATAGGAATTCTAGTTAATGAGTTCTAGAACTTGGAAGGGTCTGTCTCGTCGAGGTAATAATTTGGACCTCCGTTGGGCTAGGAAATGCTCCTTGCGCATATGGACCCAAACCCAATCACCGAATTCGAACACAACTCTCTTTCGTCCCTTGTTTGCTCGTTGCACATAGGACTCAGTCCTTGCCTCTATATTAGCTCGCACCTTTTGATATAAATTCTTCAAATAATGATACGAACTTGTTTCGGTGATGATTCAAGTCGTTTAGATTGCCCAATCGTGAATTTGAGTAAGACTTGGTTTGTTTCAAAAAGGAATGGAAAAGATAGACAATGGCTACAAACAAAGGCTGAAAAGAAAGATAATTAAGCAATGGATAGAGAATTCAGCTAACAAAAGAATTAAAAGGATAATTGATAGATTGGGTGGAATGAAAAATAGAACTCAAGCTTCAAGAACGATTCAATACTATAAAAAGTATTGCCCCGGGACTTATATTGCTTAAGGTGAAAAATGATGAAGGTAGATGGACCTTGACCCGTTACCTAAAGAGGTAGGAACCATAGATATAATGAACACCACACCAAAAGGTGATAAGTTCGGTTTACAAAGGAAAGATTGACACCACAAGCTATGCTTGATAAGTCAAGTTAGACACAAAAAGAACTATGAGAATTGGAAATCTCACAAAAGAACACTTGGTCATATAATTTGGCAAAAGTCCTTTAAAATAATTACAAAACAAACTATTTATAGGCTGAACATGTTCCAGCCTAATGGACACAAACTAATCAGCTTAAATGAGTTATTGATGGACTTAATTAAGCTAATTAAAACTAAAAGACCTTTGATAAACTCTAACTTATGTAACAGCAGTGGACAGCTTATTTAATCTTCCAAATCAGCTAATAATGATCTCTAATGAGCTGAACAACCCATTAATTCTCCTTTGAGCAGCTGAATGGACAGCAGCAACAATTGGCTTAAATTTGGCACACGAACAACCTCTTTGTATGAATGCTTGAAGAAAAATGATGCAATGTGATACAACCACACATCTCAAGTTGTCGGCTGCCAATGAAGATCCTCTCGAATTGGCCGTAGGACCGATCACCCAAGCTCGAGCAAAGAGATTCAAAGACGCAACAACAGCCTTAGTTGATAGAGTTTGAGGTGAAACCATTGCTGGACTTCTTGAAAGCTCTTGGACCAGCAAGCCAAGCAAACCATGCATACTCCTTCGAGCTCAAATCAGCTCAACTTAACTTAGCTCAACGAGCTCGTTTCAGCTCATTTCATTATTGCGTTTATTATGCTAGAATAAATCATTTAAGTTGCTGTTAGTTTTATTAGTTATTTGTTTTAATAATTAATTTGTCATAATCTGGACATGTTTTAATTATGTTCTAAATTAAGTACATAATTAATTAGGACCAATTAAATATGTCTTAACTATTACAAAGATTAATTATGTCCAGCCTAATTTATGGTGCAAGATTTATTTGTCTATGTTGCCGAACTTAATGTGTCTAAAAAGGATTTAATTTGCTGAATTAAATGTTGTAGGTACATTACCCCTTGGACGGCATAGGTGCATCGATGATTTAAAATTGGTGTGCTGATCTTTGGTGTCCCCTAAGTGACCATTCAGCCAAACCTTACAACTCTTCAAGAAGACCGATTGGCTGCCCAAGACAAAATTAAGGCTGTTCACACCCACCCGATTATTCCTTTCACACCAAGGGCTGTTCGGTTTTGTTTGTTCACACATGTGTGGCTGTTCAAATCGGTTTGTTCACATTCTAAGACTATTGAAGTGCTCTAGGCAGCTCCTTAATCACATGAACATTCGGCTGAATCAAGTAGCAGCATTAATTCCAAATTCAAGCATTTGGCCGAACCTATTGATGGCATTTCAGCTCCCAAACAATTCATTCAATTTTTCTATTGAATCAAGGCATCTAGAAGCTGCCCCTTACGATTCTCCATGCACAAGAAACTTCAAGGAAGCTTCATCAAAAATTCTGGAATTTTCAGCAACCATTTAGCTACCTCAAGAGCCTATTCGGCTATCCCTTGCATTCACTATAAATTGTGGCTTGTGTTACTTTGAAAGAACTTTTGAGACTTTGTTAATGTTATGCTGCCGAATTTGTTAGGCAAAACTTTTTTTCTCAAATTTCGTTCAAAGATTTGATTGGCTTCCTAGCATCTAGTGTGTCAACCGTTGTTCTTTGTCGAAACCGAACTTATCACTACTCGTAGTGTGGCGTTCAAACATACCAAGGTTCCTATCTTGTTAGATAGTGGGTCGAGGTTTTCATTTACCAATTCCAAACCGAACTAAAAGAGCTTATAAACAAAGGGTCGATACCAAATCGGTATTGGTTCTTGTTTGCACTTTTTGTTCAATCCCATTTCTCCATTTACCAATTGTACCTAAACCCACTATTCCATTCGAACCATTTCTTAATACCATTTTGTTCTTACCCTTCATTCCATTACGTCTTTTTCTTCAATTCCCCCTTACCTAATTGAACCAATTCATTCACCCATACCTATTCGGACTCCAAACCCGAACTTTCAAATTCTTCTTACTTATTCTAATTCGAACCCAAAACCAATATCCTTCCTTCCTTCATCTGACCTTTTCAATTAAACCTAACGTAACTTCTTGTTGACGATCAGGCACACTAATACGACTCGACTCTTCCGAGGCGGATCGTATCACAATATGTAAATGAATGAAATTGAACAGCCAGCATCACATTAAAAAGGTTTGGAAGCTGAATTGTAACATCTCGAAATAGGGCCTAAATGGAATAGTGGTTGCAAAACCACAAATCTGAGATAGAAAAGTGTTTATTTCGATTAATTTTTATGATTTAACAAGTGATTAGATGCATGTGTTAGAGTATTGATAAGAAGTTTTATAGATTGCATGTTTAATTTACCTATTAGGGCTTATTTGCAGAAGTTGCTGTAACAGCCCGATTTAGGGCCTAAACGGAACGATGGTTTTAGAACCACAAATTTGAAGTAAAAAAATTTATTCCGATTAAGTTTTAAGGTTTATTTATTGATTAAAATATTGTGTAAAAATATCGTTAAGTAATTTTACTGATAAAGTGCTTAATTGGACTTTTAGGACTAAATTGTAAAAGTTGCAAAATATGTGTTCTAATTCATAAGTACTTGATTGAAATGGGGGTTTAAAGAGGAGGTCCTTAAATGGTAATTAGACCATTATATTTTGTTTGGACAAAAATGGGCATGAATAGGACAAAATTTTAAAGAAAGGCCTTAGGGGCATTTTAGTCATTTGGTAATTAAAAGAAATAAAAAGGGAAAATAAATCCAAAATTGACTCATCTTTTTCATGGAGGCCGAAATTAGCATGGGGGAAGCCGTGGCTAGGGTTTTCAAGCTTTCCAAGCTCAATAGTAAGTCCGTTCTAGCCCTGTTTTTCAAGTTCTTTACGATTTTGGAATCCCGGTAACTTGATTAAGCTTATTCTAGCAATAATTTACGCTAGGGTTCATATTTGGAAAAATACCCATAGGTGAAATGTGTTTATTTTGATGTTTTATGGTAGAATATGAAGGCTGAAATTATGTTAAACAACTTTTGCTAAGCGGTTTTAAGCAAAAATGAGTAAAACGGCTTAATCGGTAAAAGTTGTTATTGTTCATAACTATGTGTTAGAGTGAGAATTTGATGTTGCAATAGAAGGGAAAAATGATCAGCATGTCATAAAACATAAGAATAAGGGATGAAGTTTAATTCCCGAGCCTAGGGGCAAAAGTGTAAATATGCAAAAGTTTAGGGGTAAAATTATAATATTACCAAAGTTTGAGTTAAGGACTGTTTTGAATAGTACATTAATTAAATAAGTAAAATATGATGTTTTAGATCCCAGAAAACGAGATTTGAATCTAGAATGGGAGAAAAATCGAAAATCAGGAAAGTTGGTAAAATGGCCGTTTTAGTATCGAGGTAAGTTCATATGTATAATAAGCATTAATTTATATATGTTTCAATGTAAAATTGATAAATTTACTATGATTTCTGAGGTGTTGAAAGTAAGTATAATTATAATGATTTAAATGTTCAATATTAATTCAACATGGAAATGAGAAAGTATGTAAGTTTGTATGTAAATAATACATTATCTTTATTATTTTTTTGTATTTCAACATATTTTATGTATTGTAGCAGATTTTTGAATCATAATTGACTATTGGAAGTATGGAATCAAGTATTAGAAAGAGAGAGAAATCCCAGTTGAACCTTCAGAAAGATTGGATGATATAGATGGTATGTAGCTAGGTCACATGTATGATGCTGAGTGCACATCATGTGTACAAGAGAGCTACGGGATATATGTAGCTAGGTCGCATTCGTGGTTCCAGGTGAAGGACACCATGTAGACAAGAGATCTACGAGATAAACTGGCTAGGTCACATGGGTGGTACTAAGTGTTCACCACGTGTACAAGAGAGCCAAAATTATGTGTACAGTTGAGCTAGGTCACATGAGTGGTGCTAAATGAAGGCCACTATGTGTACAAGAGAGCTTCGATTTTAAAGGTGGGCTGTGTGCGATACCATCGCGTATCTGTTATTATTCCAAAGCGTTCAACTGGGAAATTGATTAAATGAAATTGTGTATGACTTTGTGATGATAAGTGTAAGTATATACATGTGTAACTTATGAGCAATATGCTCGATATGTGATTGGAAATTGGAAAGATTGTTATGGGAAAGTGATGAATACAATTGAAGTGTGAAAGATCAAAATTGACAATAAAACTATTCTGAATAGTTGCAGTGATGTGAATCTAAAAATTTATCAAAAATAGTATAAATTGAATCAGAGACTGAATGAGATTCAAATTAGAGCTTAATGGGTCTATTTTCATGTAACAAAAACAGAGGAAGTAAAGGAATTCTATATTATGAGATATTTAAGTTTTGAGAGACTAGTTCAGAATGACTACGTGATCCCCTATTCTGACTTGGAAAAATCATTAAAAATTGTACCAAAAAAATTAGGGGATATAATTTATATTCTTGAAATCCTTAATGAGTCTTGTTTCAAATGAAATAAACGATAATATCCTTTGAATTCTATACAAGGATAAAATTGATTTGTAGTGAAGAGTGGTCAGAACAGTTGAGCAGTGAAATAGGGGTAGTTTCAATGAATAAACTGTACTAATTGGCTAGACCAAAAATTTTGAAAATTTTATGGTAAGAATATATGTGAATCTAGTTTCAAGGAAAATTAACGATTTGTAATTTGGAGTTCTGTAGATCTAGAAATAAATAATTTAGTTACTAGTACTCTGCTAGACAGCTTATTTTGAACCTGTTTATGATTGTAATAGTGAAAGTATGTGTGTTTGTGATGGTAATATTCCGGGAACATATTGTGACTTTGTTTAAAGTATGATAATGTATTTTTTATTAATATTTACATACTTACTTACTAAGCTATAATGCTTACTCCCTTCCTTTCCTTTTTCCTATAGTGTCGAAGATGTTAGTTCGAGTTGGAGGTCGACGGAGGTTAAATCACACTATTAAACTATTGATTGATATATAAAGGTTTTAAAGTATTTTAAGTCTTTGGCATGTATGGAGACTCGTTTAATTGTTATTAAGTTGCTAGGAATTGGCTTAAAATAATGATCTATGTTATTTGAAGGTCTCTATTGTATAAAGTCATTTAATGTAGATAGTCTTGATTATGTTATTAATTAAATGATGCAATTTATGAATGTGCATGCTTGCCTATGTGTGTGATTGAATTAAAGCATGATATGGGCCTTGTAAGCTCTTTTTAAGGGACAGCTTGAATGTGTTTGAAAAAGTTTTAAATTAGAGTGAAATTATGAATCGGTTTTTATACGATGATTAGTGATTAAGTCCGGTAATTCCTCGTACCCTGTTCTGGCGTCGAACACGAGTAAGGGGTGTTACATGAATGGCTTGTGTAATCAACTCCTTTTCCATTAAAATATCACGGTTACTCAAATAAGCTCATAACAGCTGCTGGCCTTTAATTCATCTTCATAACAGCTGAATTCATTTCTTCCTTTAATGCATTGATGTAACAGTTGATTCAATGATTAATTCACCTATAAGCACAATTAAACAAGTTAAATGTGATGTGATCTGACCCGGGTAGATGAGTTGAATTCACGTAGTTGGCCGATCGTAGTTCGAGAGAGTCGTTCGTTCTTCGGGTTTTAGAACTAGAAGTGAATGAAAAGATACGGGTAAGCGGAAGGTTTCAAAGTAGGGTGAATTTAGTAATAGGTTCGATTTAGTAGCAAAGATGGATGATGGTTAAATGGCTCGATTTGGAATAACAAGAAAATAATTCGAAGGATGGGAATGGAAAACGAACTTAACGTCAGGAATGATTCAACACTAAGAAGTGTCACCCCGGCTCCTATATTGTTAAGGTGAAAAGATGGATAGATGGATAGATGAACGCCACACCAAGATTGGTGATAAGTTCAAACAAGACGATTGACGCCACTAGCACAAGCCAGATAAGTCTTTCGAAACTTGTACGAGATGTGAGAGGAAGCAACCTCACAAGAACAAATGTTCATTAAGAATTTTGGCAAAAGTCCTTTACAAATGAAAGAAAAAAAATATTTATAGGCACATAGATGACCATTCAAATTTGGCATCTAGGTGTTCACACAATAATAAAAACGTTCACACTAATGTATTAAAATAGTTCATAAATTCGGCAGATTCATGCACTAGCTGAATGGACACTTTCTTCCCCCTTGGTTTGTGCATGAATGCTTAGTCATAAAGAAAGGCTTCAAGTGACTTGTATGTGCACCAAAAGGTTGCATTCATCTCCTTGGGACGTTCATGCACTTGTATGGAACATGTATCTTCATAATTAAACACTTTAATGGCATGTAAGTTCATAAATGGCAGCATGAACCTAGTGAATTCGTTCTCCCCTTTGTGCATGCACTTAATTCAATCAATGTGTTGAATTATTGAGTTAATTCCTTCCCTTGGACGTTCTTGAACCCATCCATGCATGTGTAGTAGCCTATAGGTCAATTCAAAGTGTGAACATGTTCAAGGAGCTCTATGGTCAACATAGAATTAGTTAGCAGCTACTTCTTGGCTGAATAAGTGCCTTGGAAAGTTAGGAGACAGCCACCATACATGCACTTAAGCCATTCATGCATTCTATCATCCCATGCATTTGATCCATTCATGGACTAGCCTTTAATGTCCATACATGCATTCGACACATGCATGAATTTGTAGAAACATTGCATCTAGCCGTACATGCACCAGCATAAATTACTTCTTCATTCATGAGTGTGGAATGCCCAAAAGAGATGTTTCTTCATCCATACATTGTACCGTCCAAAGGAATGTACCTACATGAAATAAACAAGTCATTAAGACATCTCATGAACACTCATAAATTCGGCATGATGTGAACACATTAATGTCATACATTAATTCGGCTATGTGAACATAATCAATTTATATAATGACAATGACATATTAATAACAAATATTAATATAAGACAAGTTTAATGCTTAAATGAATATGTGCAAATTTTTATTTAATGTATTAAAGAAAAAATCGAGTTTAAACTAAAATGAGCTAAGCTTTAGCTCGTGAGCTAAAGTTGAGCTGAGGCTAAACTCCTAAGCTGAAGTTGAGCTAAGGTTTAGCTCGTGAGTTGAAAGTGAGCTAGGAGTGAGCTCGGTTTAACTCAGGCAAGATGGATTGAGCTCGAATAAGCTAGATTTGAGTTGGACGGAGCTCGTGGAGCTGGAAACGAGCTTGGATCAGCTTGCCAACATGTCATTACTCGACTTGACAGACTTGCTCGATAAAGTTCACTGGGCGTGCTCGTATCAAAATGGCTGTAGCAAATTAATTAAGCTGGAACATATTAAATGTTCGAAATTATTTAAGCAACTAAAGAACATTCAAAATAACTTAATTAATTAAACTAAGTATTTAAGCAATTAAAATAACTAAATTAATTAAACTAAACATATTAAAAGTTCAATCCAGCAATTATTTATCTCAAAACACATAAACTAAATAAAACTAAAATTGAGCTGAAATCAAATTAAATATTCCAGCAAATTGATGCACAACCTAAAAGCAAATAATGTTGGCTCAATAAGCTTGAATGAACTATGAACAAGCTAAATGAGCTTGTAGCAAATTGCATGGAACACTTGAATCGAACTTCTTTGACTATTTGATTATTCCAGCAATGGTTTCCACCCCAAATTCAGTCAATTAAAACCTGCACACAAATTAACAAACTAAAATTAGATTTCATTTTGCACTTGAGCCCCTTGCGTTTAGGCCAATCTCAGTGTTGTGGAGTTGGGTTGTAACATGATGCAACCGGGATCACATCATACCGTCCCTCTTAAAGACGATTTTTCCTTAAATTGGGCCACTTGCTCGCGAAAAATCTTTCTATGTAACAAACCTTTGGGTTAGTGAACTTAACAACATTGCTCCCAAGAATCTGAAAATCACGAAGAAAGGCTAGGTGCATGCCCTCCCTCTTTAAGAGGAAACCATTTCAAAATGTCACCTACACAAAAATGAAATAGTTTAGTGACACAAGAAATTATAATCTCACGAGAAATTTTCAGAATCTTATTCAAAAATTGAGCAAATAGACCAATACTAGGATCAAAAATGGAAATTGGTCTTAACCTTCCACAATGAATCAAAAGGTTCTTAGGGGACAACAAACCAGAATCACAAGGCATTCGAGAGTTAACAACATTCAAATTTTCAAATCCTTTGAACAAAGATATAGAACATTGATCTCCGAGGTCAAAAATGAAATGTGCTTTTACCGCTTCAATCTGACTTGAAAATTTTATGATCGGCATCATAGAAAGAACATGGGGTATCTTGGAATCATTACCAAACAAAGCATACTTGAATCGCTTAAACCACAAGTGAAACAATTTCCAAAATCAAAAACTTGATTTTGACTTTGTAAGCCAACACAATTCGCAAGCTTTGTTTTCAAAAATAAAGCTAAATCATCACACATGATCAAGCTTGGTACTTGCCAATTTAATCAAACATTTTCCACAAAATTGCCAATAACAAACTTGTCATAGAAGTAACATTTCATGGCACTAGTCGAAACAAAATCATTAACAATCAAAAAATGACAGTTAATCAAATCTAGATGAGGAGTTCTTTCACAAAATAAGTTTTTAGCAATCTTGTCAATAATAATAAAGTGAGATTGTGATGTGATCCTGCTCGGTCGATTGACTCGAGTCCACGTATGATTGCCCGATCATCTTTGAGAAGTGTCGTTCACAAGATTAACGAATTGTTTGAATTGGCTTAATAGGTTTAATGTTAATAAAATGAGGTTTCAAAATTGGCTAAGTCTTAGATAGTTGATTCGGCTAGAAAGAAATAAGGATAGGAAGGATTTGGATAAGCTCGGTTTAGGATAACAAATGAAGTAAAGATAGTTGGTTGGAATGGTGAACGAACTTAAACTTCAAGAAAGATTCGATACTATAGAGTATTGCCCCAAATCTTATATTGTTTAAGGTGGTCGGATGGAAAGTAGAATGATAGGAGAATGCCACACCAAAGTTAGGTGATAAGTTCAGAAAAGGAGTTCAGTTGACGCCACTAGCTCACTAGATAAGTCTCTCGAAACTCGTATGAAATTTGAGAGGAAATTAACCTCACAAGAATAAATGTTCATTCAATAATTTGGCAAAAATCCTTCACATCAGAAACTTATAAACTATTTATAGCCTATATGGGATAGCCAAATGGACAAAATGACTAGCTTAAGAACTATGTAATTTTGGCTATGAATGTGCTAGAATAATCTAGAAAATATTAATTGATAAACTAAGTCTATATTCAGCTGAATGTAACTCCAATGTGCAGCTTCATGAACTAGCAAAAGTGCTTGGAAGATGATGAATGAATGGCCGAACCATCATGTTGTTTCCCTGATGCATTCATGCATGCTTAGTAATGAAGGAAAGCCATAGTTCATGAATGTACAGCCCTTTTATGCTCTTACATCTCCCTTGGACGAATGAAGCTCAAATGTACCTTGAATACTTGAATGGACATCTTGGATATGCATGAAACATGCATAAAACGTCCCAATGTATGTTCTTCCTTAATTACGGTCCATGAATCTTTAAATACATGTACATGAAATAGCCCCACTTGCATGAACATGCCATCCATTGAACATTAGTTGTGCATGCATCCTTCCATACGATGTATTAAGCCATGCATGTACTTGCAATAATGGCTCCTTCATGCATTCGGTCACCTTGAGAACTTAACTCTTGGCCAAAAGGTTGCTTAGGGATCACCAATAGCTAGCCCATCATGCATAAATTCGTTCATGGATGAACTCTTATAATCCATGTACCTAGCCGTGCATGAATCTCATTAAATGCACTCAATACATTCGGCTGAACCTACAAGAAACATGAACACATTAAATCCCAATGTATATTCGGCTGAACATGTTAAGAGCATGAACTAGACAATATAAATATCATGCCAAGCTAAACTAAACACATTAATTAAAGACTAGCTAGTAGCATTAAGTTCGGCTAGCTCAAACTAAGTGAAAACATTTAATGAACTTATTTGAGCTAGGATTTTCATTAATGAGCTGTAGCAAACTAATTAATATAAAAACTAAAACTTAGTTTAATTTATTGAAATAAAGAACGAGCTGAAACAAACTCAAACGAGCTAAAACGAGCTCAAATGAGATAAATTGAGCTGGATGGAGCTCGATAAGCTGGAAATAAGCTAGGATCAGCTTGCCAACAGTCCAATGCTCGGCTTGGTAAGCCTGACCAAAGTAGTTCGCGGGGCGAGTTCATATCATTCCCCCCTCTTGGGGCGACTTGTCCTCAAGTCGAGTCGTTTGTCCACTGGAAAATATTTTCTCTCACGTGGCTTTCCTTGATCAAATGGGATAAATGATATCGCACAAACCATATTCGACAATTACAAATGCAAAGTATTCAAATAGTATATATAAAATTTATTCCAAAGGTCAGATGGCAAAATTCTTATTCGGTCATAACATGGATACTTTACATTGTCACATAAGTTTGATATGCCATCAATATGAACAATTGAAGAGAAGGGGACCAAAGATTGATTAGTCACACAATCTTGCAAATGAATATTCACTCCTCGTTTCAACCACAACACTCCAATAGGTCCAAAACAAAGAACACAATCACTTGGCTTTTCAATTTGAACATCCTCACCTTGCCGTATTTGGTTGAATGGACGTATAGTACCACGATAAATAATATGGCCACTGGCCAAGTCATTTTTAACAACACCGAGTTCTTCACTTTTCAAACAAAATAAAGACATGTAAGTTACATGAAGAAAGTTCGAATTTACCTTGTTCTTGCAGAACAAACCTTTGCTCCTTAGCAAGGTAATGTAATCGATATTTCGAACTCGAATAAACCTAAAAAGGTAAAAAATTAAAAAGACAATTTGTGTTTTTCAAAATGTGATACGAACCGTCTCGAGAATAGTCGAGTCGTATGTAGATTGCCCGATCGTCTACGAGAAGTTACGTTAGGATTAGTTGAGTTGAAGGTATAGTCAGAGTAGAAAGAGGGGTACGAATGGAATGGTAGGAACGAAAGGGTAGGAACAAAATGGTATGAACAAATTGGTCGGTTTAGGTTCGATTAGGTAAAGAAGAAAGAACGGGTTTGAACTACTAAAGGTACTTTCAAGAACCAAATACCGAAATGGTATTGACCCGTTAATTTAGCCTTTTGAGTTCGGTTATAGGTTTGGTAAGGGAAACCTCGACCCACTATCTAATAAGATAGGAACCTCGGTATGTTGAATGCCACATTACGAATAGTGATAAGTTTGGGTACGACAAAGAACACGATTGACACAACTAGAACGCTAGGAACGCTAAACAAATCTTTGAACGAAATATAAGAAAAGTATGCCTCACAATTTCGGCAGCATAACATTAACAAAAGTTTCAAAAGTCCTTTACATGGAAATTGAACAAGTATTTATAAGCCTAAGTCTAGGTAGCCGAATGGCCTTTCATACTTACACATTAATTAAAAGAAAATTCTAGAAAAATAACTCTTAATATGCATGACCAGATTCGGTTTTGGGAATGGTGGATGAATGCATCTTCATGCTTAAGAAAACTCAAAGTGAATGCATGATATCCAATGGTCACTTGTAGATTCGGCCAACCTTGTTAAATGAAACAATGTTTGGCCAAAAAGTATGAATTAATTGTGGACACTCCAAGGGCCATCATGTGTGTGAAACCGAATGTTGAAGAGTCTTCTAGTGTGAACAAGGTGAACCGAATGGTCTTGCCATGTGAACATAGGTGTGAACGAATTAAGGAGAGTCATGGGGAAGCTAATTGGCCAAGCTATCTTCATGCATGTGTGAGTGCCCTTTGGCCGAATGGTCACCTTGGAGAATAAAGAGATAGCACACCATACATGAATGGAAACATTCATGAACCTTAAAGGCATTGAATATGGTCATACATGCACTTGGCCGAACATGCACCTAAGAGATTCAAGCCCCCCAACCGTCCATGCACCTTCAAAATTCATGTTTGCTTTTAATCTCCATATGTCCATTGCGTTCCTACAAGAAATGTGAACATAATTAATTCAAACTAATGTGAACACAAATATCAACATTAAATTTGGTTATGACAAATTTAATTATCATCAATAAACACTTTTAAGACATACTTAATATAACTAATGTGAACTAAATTTAATATGTAGGATATTAATTAACTAATTATTGAACTTATTAATTAAAAAGTCAATAGTAGTCAAATGAATTCAAAGTGAACTCTATGAGCTGATGGTTAATTCATGAGTTAAACCCGAGCTGGGCCTAAACTCATGAGCTGATAATGAGCTGGTCCCGAGCTAATGAGCTGGTGTGGAGCTACATGGGAGCTAACTTGAACTGAAGGTGAGCTTGGTGAGCTGAAATGAACTTGTAGAAAAGTTCGGCATGGATTTCCAAAATGGCCACTAACTGGTTTGATAGGTCTAGCATTGACATCATCCCACACATGCTGAACTAAAGCTATAACAACTTCTTTAAATTGTTTTGCACGAGCCCTTATGATCGGCCCTTGAGGTAGCACCATCGGATCTCGGCTTGGACTTGGCTTATGGGAAGCCGTGATCGTATCATCCTCCCCCTCTTGAAAATGACTTGTCCTCAAGTCAGTATCTACATCGAAAGGAGTCAAGTCAGAGATATTAAAACTAGCACTAACATTGTACTCACCTGGTAAGTCAAGCTTATACAAATTTTCATTGATTCGCTCGATGACTTGGAAGGGGCCGTCTCCTCGCGGCAACAACTTAGATCTTCGTTGAGCTGGAAACCTTTCTTTTCTCATGTGCACCCAAGCCCAGTCTCCGGGTTCAAATACAACTCGTTTTCGTCCTTTGTTGGCTCGTTGGACGTATTGCTCGGTTCGAGATTCAATATTCTCTCGAACTTTCCTATGTAAATCCTTGACAAATTCAGCCTTTTTCCTTGCATCTGTATGGACAAATTGATCAACAGGAAAAGGTAATAAATCAAGAGGAGTAAGAGGATTATCCATAGACAGTCTCAAAAGGAGAGAATTTGGTTGCTGAGTGAACAGAGCGATTATAAGCAAACTCGATGTGGGGTAAGCATTCTTCCCACGTCTTGAGGTTCTTTCGTACCAACGCTCGCAACAAAGTTGACAAAACTCGGTTTACCACCTTAGTTTGGCCATCCGTTTGGGGATGACAAGTGGTTGAAAACAATAACTTCGTCCCAAGTTTTCCCTATAATGTCCGCCAAAAGTGACTCAAGAACTTTGTATCTCGATCGGAAACAATCGTTCTTGGTAATCCATGCAGTCGTACAATTTCCCTAAAAAACAAATTAGCAATATATGCACAGCGTCATCAGTTTTAGCACAAGAAATAAAATATGACATTTTAGAGAATCTATTGACTACAACAAAGATTGAGTCCTTCCCTGTCTTAGTTTTTGGTAATCCAAGAATAAAATCCATAGAGACATCGGTCCACGGGGTGTTGGGAATGGGAAGTGGTGTGATACAACCACACCTCCCGAGTTGTCAGCTGCCAATGAAGATCCTCTCGAATTGCCCGTAGGACCGATCACCCGAGCTCGAGCAAAGAGATTCAAAGACACAACAACAACCTTAGTTGATAGAGTTTGGGGTGAAACCGTTGCTGGACTTCTTGAAAGCTCTTGGACCAGCAAGCCAAGCAAACCATGCATACTCCTTCAAGCTCAAATCAGCTCAAATCAGCTCAACTTCAACTTAACTTAGCTCAACGAGCTCGTTTCAGCTCATTTCATTATTGCATTTATTATGCTGGAATAAATCATTTAAGTTGCTGTTAGTTTTATTAGTTATTTTTTTTAATAATTAATTTGTCATAATCTGGACATGTTTTAATTATGTTCTAAATTAAGTACTTAATTAATTAGGACCAATTAAATATGTCTTAACTATTACAAAGATTAATTATGTCCAGCCTAATTTATGGTGCAAGATTTATTTGTCTATGTTGCCGAATTTAATGTGTCTAAAAGGGACTTAATTTGCTGAATTAAATGTTGTAGGTACATTACCCCTTGGACGGCATAGGTGCATGGATGATTTAAAATTGGTGTGCTGATCTTTGGTGTTCCCTAAGTGACCATTCAGCCAAACCTTACAACTCTTCAAGAAGACCGATTGGCTGCCCAAGACAAATTAAGGCTGTTCACACCCACCTGATTATTCCTTTCACCCCAAGGGCTGTTCGGTTTTGTTTGTTCACACATGTGTGGCTGTTCAAATCGGTTTGTTCACATTCTAAGACTATTGAAGTGCTCTAGACAACTCCTTAATCACATGAACATTCGGCTGAATTTAAGAAGACATTAATTCCAAATTCAAGCATTTGGCGAACCTATTGATGGCATTTCAGCTCCCAAACAATTCATTCAATTTTTCTATTGAATCAAGGCATCTAGAAGCTGCCCCTTACCGTTCTCCATGCACAAGAAACTTCAAGGAAGCTTCATCAAAAATTCTGGAATTTTCAGAAACCATTTAGCTACCTCAAGAGCCTATTCGGCTATCCCTTGCATTCACTATAAATTGTGGCTTGTGTTACTTTAAAAAGAACTTTTTTGGACTTTTGTTAATGTTATGCTGCCAAATTTGTTAGGCAAAAACTTTTCTTAAATTTCGTTCAAAGATTCGATTGGCTTCCTAGCGATCTAGTGTGTCAGCCGTTGCTCTTTGTCGAAACCGAACTTATCACTACTCGTAGTGTGGCGTTCAAACATACCGAGGTTCCTATCTTGTTAGATAGTGGGCGAGGTTTTCCTTTATCAATTCCAAACCGAACTAAAAGAGCTTATAAACAACGGTCGATACCAAATCGGTATTGGTTCTTGTTTGCACTTTTGTTCAACCCCATTCTCCATTTACCTAATTGAACCAATTCCTTCATCCATACCTATTCGGACTCCAAACCCGAATTTTCAAACTCTTCTTACCTATTCTAATCCGAACCCAAAACCAATACCCTTCTTTCCTGCATCTGACCTTTTCAATTAAACCTAACGTAACTTCTTGTTGACGATCGGGCACACTAATACGACTCGACTCTTCCGAGGTGGATCGTATCATCTGGTATCAGAGCTACTTAAAACGAGAAGCTTAGACGTTCAAAGCGGAGCATTTCCGAGGTAGGGTCAGAAAAAAAAATAAAAAATAAAAAAAAAATCGTATACCGAAGTTTTCTCATTTTGATTGGTTTGTTGCTGTTATTATAAAAACAAAAATTCACGCAGCTGGAGAAAAAAAATCGTGTACAAAAGTGCTTCTATTGTATTTAGTTTGCCGATATAGTACAAAAAAAAAGTTATACAAGTTTGAAAAAAAAATTCCGAAAAAAATAGTGATTTATGCAATTCAATTGTTAGTTGATCGTCAAGCTTTGATTTGATATAGTTTTCGATCCATCTTCTATCCTACTCTTCCTAATACGCCACACTTTTAACCCAATTCCTATTCTTTCAACCTACCAAACCGAATACATCAATCACTTGTTACCCTTTTGAACCGACCACCTAGACCAAGGACTAAGCCTTAACGAATCTGCTTACGAAATCACGAGAAAAGGTTAAGAGAGGTAAAAGGCAGGAGAGTTGTAAGTGCAATAGAGTGGAGGTAAAAGCCTAATTTCGAGTGTAAACACGAGAGTGAGAGAAACAACTTCTTTTCCTTTTCGAGAGATTGTGAGCTTTTGTGGTGAGGTTTACTTTAACAACGTTTTAATGTCACAAGAGTCGATCATAGCGTGGAAGATCGTCCGGCAAGACAACCCATTCGCAATGTCCCCGACTTAAACATGCAAGCCTTATTACGAGAAATGGAGCGACTCCTAGATCGAAGGCTCAATCCCATCGAAGACCGTTTGTTCCAAGTTGAAGTGAATGGCCAACGTGAAAGAGCACCCAAGGGGGTTAGACCAAGACGGGAGAGACCAAATCAGAACCGGGGAAGACGAAGGGCCCAAGACGATGAAGCAAATGACCTTAGTGATCTTGAAAGTGAACAAGAGTCTAATGCTAGTGATCGACGTAGGCAACACCGACAACGAGATTGAAGACGCGAAGATGATGATCTCAAGAACATTAAACTGACTATTCCACCGTTTCAAGGTAGATCGGATCTGGAGGCCTATCTTGAGTGGGAAAAAAAGATAGAGTTGGTGTTCGATTGTCACAATTACTCCGAGAATAAAAAGGTGAAACTAGCAGCAATAGAGTTTTCGGACTACGCCATGATTTGGTGGGAACAACTAACCACTAGTCGGAGGCGTAACGGTGAACGTCCTATCTCTACATGGACCGAAATGAAGGCGGTGATGAGGCGACGATTTATCCCTGCGTACTACCACCGGGAGTTGCACCAAAAACTCCAAAATCTCACACAAGGGTCCAAAAGTGTCGAGGATTACTACAAAGAGATAGAAATCGCGATGATTCGAGCGGATGTCCAAGAAGATCCCGAAGCAACGATGGCGCAATTCCTGGCTGGTCTAAATCGAGATATAGCAAACGTAGTGGAATTACAACACTACATTGAAGTGGTTGATATGGTCTATATGGCCATCAAGGTGGAAAGACAACTCAAGAGAAAAGGCCCAAGTCGAGGGTTTCCCACTTCCAACCCTTCAAGGTGGAGCCAAGGATCAAGTAAAGGACCCGCCAATCCATGCGGGAAGGAGACCACGGTACCTCCAAAACCAACAAGCCCATCGCCGAAATGAACAAAGGCAAGGCACCCGAATCGTCATACAATCGAACTCGGGATATTAAGTGTTTTAAGTGTCTCGGAAGAGGCCACATAGCAAGCCAATGCCCAAATCGAAGGACCATGGTATTGCGAGCCGATGGCGAGATCGAAACGGAGGATGAGGAGGAGAAAGAATCTGAATCAGCTTCTGAAGTCGAGGAGGACATGGAACAACCCATGGAAGGAGAACTACTTGTTGTAAAACGAAGTCTAAGTCTCCAAGGAGTGGAGAATGATCTCCAACGAGAGAATATATTCCACACTCGGTGCCAAGTCGGAGGCAAAGTCTGTAGAGTCATTATCGACGGAGGCAGCTGTACCAATGTAGCAAGTACCATGATGGTTGAAAGACTTGGTTTACCTACTACCAAGCATCCGAGCCCCTACAAACTACAATGGCTTAACGACAGAGGAGAGCTTAAGGTAACGAAGCAAGTACTTGTCTCTTTCAACATCGGCAAGTATTCGGATGAAGTTCTTTGTGACGTCATACCGATGCATGCGGGGCATTTGCTACTTGGCCGACCGTGGCAGTTTGATAGACGAGTTCAACACGACGGGTATACCAACCGGTATACATTCAAATTCATGGGAAAGAATGTGACGTTGGCTCCATTGACTCCCAAACAAGTGTATAAAGACCAAATCAAGCTAAAAGCTTCTATTGAGCAAATGAGAGAAAAAGAAAAAGAAAGTTGTAAAAAAATAAAAGAAGAGAAAAATAAGAAAAAGAAAACAAAAGAGAGTGACAAGAAAAATATCCAAGCAAAAGAAGAAAAAGAAAAGAAAATCGAGAAAATGAGTGTTTTTGCAAGAGTTAGTGATGTGAGGAAGGCTTTGGTGATGAATCAAACTGTTCTTGTACTTTTGTACAAGGAAGCATTAATTTCTACTAACGATTTACCCGATACCCTACCCCCTCCTATTTTGTCTTTGTTGCAGGATTTCCAAGATGTTTTTTGGAAGAAACCCTGAGTGGTCTTCCACCACTTCGTGGAATCGAGCATCAAATTGATTTCATCTTCGGGAGCGATTATTCCAAATCGACACCTTCGAGCCAATCTGGAGGAGACCAAGGAGTTGCAAAGACAAGTCAATGAGCTGATGGAAAAAGGCTACATTCGCGAGAGCCTAAGTCCTTATCTTTGTTCCGTATTATTGGTACGAAAAAGGATTTTAACATGGCGCATGTCGTGGATTGCCGAGCCGTTAACAAGATAACAATCAAATACCGTCATCCCATTCCTCACTTAGATGACATGTTAGATGAGCTTAGCGGGGCCAAAGTTTTCTCAAAAATTGATTTGAAGAGTGGTTACCACCAAATTCGGATGCGAGAAGGAGACGAATGGAAAACAGCATTCAAGACTAAGCACGAACTATACGAATGGCTGGTTATGCCTTTTGGCCTTACCAACGCTCCAAATGCGTTCATGAGACTAATGAACCATGTCTTAAGGCCTTTCATCGGTAAGTTTTGTGTGGTATATTTCGACGATATATTGATTTACTGACAAATCTATGGAAGAACATGTAAGTCATCTCAAATCTGTTTTAGAAGTTTTGCGGAAAGAGACCTTATATGCTAATTTAAAGAAATGTTCTTTTTGTTCTAACAAAACTATTTTTCTAGGATTTGTAGTTAGTGCGGATGGTCTTGAGGTAGACCAAGAGAAGATTAAGGCCATACGAGATTGGCCAAGGCCTACGAGTGTTACGCAAGTTCGAAGTTTCCATGGCCTAGCAAGTTTCTACCGACGATTCGTTTCGAATTTTAGCACAATTGCTGCTCCACTTACGAGTGTTATTAAGAAAAATTCTTCTTTTATTTGGAACGATGAACAAGAGAAATCATTTATAAAAATCAAAGATTGTCTCACTAACGCTCCTTTGCTTGCCCTTCCAGATTTCTCGAAGACTTTTGAGATCGAGTGCAATGCTTCGGGCATTGGAATCGGGGCCGTGTTGACACAAGACGGACGTCCTGTGGCTTACTTTAGTGAAAAACTCAATGGAGCCGTACTCAACTATCCGGTGTATGATAAAGAGATGTACGCGCTCATACGAGCCCTTGAGACATGGCAACATTACTTGTGGCCTAAGGAATTCGTTATTCATTCCGATCATGAAGCCTTGAAGCACGTCAAAGGCCAACATAAGTTGAACCGACGCCACTCGAAGTGGGTTGAATACCTTGAGTCATTTCCGTATGCCATCAAATATAAGAAAGGTAAAGATAATATTGTGGCTGATGCGCTTTCAAGAAGGTATACTCTATTATCATATTTGGATTCTAAGATCCTTGGTTTTACATTATTAAAAGATTCCTACGTAAACGATTCCGATTTTGGAGAGATATTTGTTTCTTGCGAGAAAGGTCCTTTTGAAAATTTTTATAGGTACGAGGGCTATCTTTTCCGAGAAGGTAAACTATGCATTCCTTGTGGATCTGTTCGAGACCTATTAGTGCATGAGGCGCATAGTGGCGGGCTTATGGGACACTTCGGAGTCAATAAGACACTAGCCACTCTCCATGAACATTTTTATTGGCCGCGGATGCAAAAAGATGTGGAGTGAGTTTGCGAAAGGTGTATAGCCTGCAAAAAGGCTAAATCAAAGGTTCAACCCCATGGCTTGTACACACCATTGCCCATTCACAAGCACCGTGGATTGACATCTCCATGGATTTTGTTCTCGGACTTCGCGCACAAAAGCGGGAAGGATTCTATTTTGTTGTTGTTGATAGATTTTCAAAATGTCTCATTTTATTGCTGTACTAAGACCGACGATGCCGTTCATGTTGCGAACTTGTTTTTTAGGGATATCGTTAGACTACATGGCATTCCTCGTACGATCGTGTCGGACCGAGATGCAAAATTTTTAAGTCACTTTTGGAGGTCTTTGTGGGGTAAATTAGGGACCAAACTTACATTTTCGACCACCGCCACCCCCAAACCGATGGCCAAACGGAAGTTGTCAATAGAGTTCTATCTACTTTACTTCGGGCCATCGTTCGGAAGAATTTGAATACGTGGGAGGACTGTCTACCCCATATTGAGTTTGCGTATAATTGTTCTGTCCATTCTGCGACTAAATTCTCCCCATTTGAAATTGTTTACGGTTTTAATCCCTTGACTCCTTTAGATCTATTGCCTTTACCTACTGATCAGTTTGTCCATGTAGATGCAAAGAAAAAGGCAGATTTTGTCAAGGATTTACATAGCAAGGTGAGGGCCAATATCGAGGCTAGGACTAAGTCCTATGTGCGTAATGCAAACAAAGGCCGAAAACGAGTAGTTTTTGAACCCGGAGATTGGGTGTGGGTTCATATGCGAAAAGAAAGGTTTTCGGCTCAACGAAAGTCGAAGTTATTGCTAAGAGGAGATGGGCCGTTTCAAGTTTTGGAACGAATAAACGATAATTCTTATAAACTTGATCTCCCAGGTGAGTACAATGTAAGTGCTACCTTTAATGTAGCTGATCTCTCTTTCTATGATATAGGTGACGATTTGGGGGCAAATCGCTTCGAAGAGAGGGGGAATGATACAACCACACCTCCCGAGTTGTCGGCTGCCAATGAAGATCCTCTCGAATTGCCCGTAGGACCGATCACCCGAGCTCGAGCAAAGAGATTCAAAGACGCAACAACAACCTTAGTTGATAGAGTTTGGGGTGAAACCGTTGCTGGACTTCTTGAAAGCTCTTGGACCAGCAAGCCAAGCAAACCATGCATACTCCTTCAAGCTCAAATCAGCTCAAATCAGCTCAACTTCAACTTAACTTAGCTCAACGAGCTCGTTTCAGCTCATTTCATTATTGCGTTTATTATGCTAGAATAAATCATTTAAGTTGCTGTTAGTTTTATTAGTTATTTGTTTTAATAATTAATTTGTCATAATCTGGACATGTTTTAATTATGTTCTAAATTAAGTACTTAATTAATTAGGACCAATTAAATATGTCTTAACTATTACAAAGATTAATTATGTCCAGCCTAATTTATGGTGCAAGATTTATTTGTCTATGTTGCCGAATTTAATGTGTCTAAAAGGGATTTAATTTGCTGAATTAAATGTTGTAGGTACATTACCCCTTGGACGGCATAGGTGCATGGATGATTTAAAATTGGTGTGCTGATCTTTGGTGTTCCCTAAGTGACCATTCAGCCAAACCTTACAACTCTTCAAGAAGACCGATTGGCTGCCTAAGACAAATTAAGGCTGTTCACACCCACCCGATTATTCCTTTCACACCAAGGGCTGTTTGGTTTTGTTTGTTCACACATGTGTGGCTGTTCAAATCGGTTTGTTCACATTCTAAGACTATTGAAGTGCTCTAGACAGCTCCTTAATCACATGAACATTAATTTGAATCAAGCAAAGAGATTAATTCCAAATTCAAGCATTTGGCGAACCTATTGATGGCATTTCAGCTCCCAAACAATTCATTCAATTTTTCTATTGAATCAAGGCATCTAGAAGCTGCCCCTTACCGTTCTCCATGCACAAGAAACTTCAAGGAAGCTTCATCAAAAATTCTGGAATTTTCAAAAACCATTTAGCTACCTCAAGAGCCTATTCGGCTATCCCTTGCATTCACTATAAATTGTGGCTTGTGTTACTTTGAAAAGAACTTTTTTGGACTTTTGTTAATGTTATGCTGCCAAATTTGTTAGGCAAAAACTTTTCTTAAATTTCGTTCAAAGATTCGATTGGCTTCCTAGCGATCTAGTGTGTCAGCCGTTGCTTTTTGTCGAAACCGAACTTATCACTACTCGTAGTGTAGCGTTCAAACATACCGAGGTTCCTATCTTGTTAGATAGTGGGCCGAGGTTTTTCCTTTACCAATTCCAAACCGAACTAAAAGAGCTTATAAACAACGGGTCGATACCAAATCAGTATTGGTTCTTGTTTGTACTTTTTGTTCAACCCCATTTCTCCATTTACCTAATTGAACCAATTCCTTCATCCATACCTATTCGGACTCCAAACCCGAATTTTCAAACTCTTCTTACCTATTCTAATCCGAACCCAAAACCAATACCCTTCTTTCCTTCATCTGACCTTTTCAATTAAACCTAATGTAACTTCTTGTTGACGATCGGGCACACTAATACGACTCGACTCTTCCGAGGCGGATCGTATCATGGTGTGTAAAGTCCATGAGGTTGGACCTTCGACTTAGCCCGTTTACAAATTAGGCAGCGTTCACAGATCCGCTCCACGTCTCTCCGCATTCGCGGCCAGTAAAAATGTTCATGGAGGGTCGACAATGTCTTGCTTATTCCAAAGTGTCCCATTAGGCCACCACTATGCGCCTCCAACACAAGTAACTCTCGAATGGAGCCTTGTGGTATACACAACCTATTTTCTTTAAAAGAAACCCTTCAGTACTGAAAAATTTCTCAAAAGACCCATTTTCACAAGCAGCATATATATTGCCAAAATCCTCATCATTAGCATACAACTCTTTCATATGATAAAACCAAGTAACTTAGAATCAAGAGTGGTCAATAAGGTATATCTCCGTGACAAGGCATCACCACTACATTTTCTTTACCTTTCTTGTATTTGATGACGAGGGAAATGATTCTAAATACTCGACCCATTTTACATGTCGTTTGTTGAGTTTATGCTGACCTTTAATAAACTTAAGTGCTTCGTGATCGGAATGAATCACGAACTCCTTGATCTTAGATAGTGCTGCCAAGTTTCAAGTGATCGAATCAAGGCATACATCTCTTTGTCGTACATCGGATAATTGAGGAAGCGCCAATTAATTTCTCATCAAGCACGCCACGGTCTTCCGTCTTGGGTCAAGACAGCCCCGATCCCTACACCTGAAGCGTCACACTCAATTTCAAATGTTTTAGTAAAATTTGGAAGGGACAATAGAGGAGCTTTCACAAGACATTCTTTAATCAAATTAAATGAACGTTCTTGATCTTCAGACCAGTGAAATGCGGAGTTTTTCTTAATCACGCTTGTTAAGGGTGCTGCAATGGTACTAAAGTTGGGCACAAATCGACAGTAGAAGCTAGCCAATCCATGGAAGCTTCGAACTTGGCTAATGTTTGTCAGACGCGGCCATTCTTGAATCGCTTGAACTTTTTCTTGATCCACCTCCAAACCGTTGGCATTCACGACATAACCTAAAAACACAACTTTATCAGTGCAAAATGAACACTTTTTGAGATTAGCATACAATACCTCTTTTCGTAAAGTTTCCAACACCGCTCGTAAATGTGGTACGTGCTCCTCTAAAGTTTTGCTGTAGACCAAGATATCGTCAAAGTATACAACACAAAATTTACCAATAAACGCACGTAATACATGGTTCATCAATCTCATAAAAGTGCTGGGAGCATTTGTAAGGCTGAATGGCATTACCAACCATTCGTACAAACCCAATTTCGTTTTGAAGGCCGTCTTCCATTCATCGCCTTCTCACATTCGTATTTGATGATAGCCACTTTTAAGATCGATTTTCATGAAAATCTGGGCTCACTTAATTCGTCAAGCATGTCGTCAAGACGGGGTATCGGGTGTCGATACTTGATAGTGATTTTGTTAATGGCACGACAATCTACATACATCCTCCACGACCCATCTTTCTTGGGTACAAGCCGCACCGGCACCGCACAGGGACTTAAGCTCTCTCAAATGTATCCTTTGTCTAGGAGTTCAGTAATTTGCTTTTGCAATTCCTTCGTTTCTTCAGGATTACTCCGATAAGCAGGACGGTTGGGTAGTACAGCTCCGGGTACTAAGTCTATTTGATGTTCGATGCCTCGGATAGGGGGCAGCCCACTTGGTATTTCGTCCGGAAATATGTCTTCAAATTCCTTAATCAAAGACAATATAGAAGCAGGCAAGTTTTCAGGTAACTCGTTAGTATTCAACAATGCCTCCTTATACACAAATACATACATAGGCTGTCTCAAAAACATCGCTCGCCAGATATCACTAACCCTCGCAAACACACTCATTTTTCCACTTTCTTTTTCCTCTCCACTTTTTACTTGTTTTTGTTTCTTTTCATTTTCTCTCGCATTTTTAGTCTTTTCTCTCTCTTTTTCCTTAATTTTCTCTTTTGCACTCTTTTCTTTTTCTCTCGCTTGTTCCTTTGAAAGTTTAAGTTTTGTTGATCCTCGTACACTTGCTTTGAGTGAGGGTGCAAGCGTCACGTTCTTGCCAAGATGTTTGAAGGAGTATCTATTAGTGTAACCATCATGCATCACCCGTCGGTCGAACTGCCATGGTCGTCCTAGAAGTAAATGGCCCGCGTGCATCGGCACTACATCGCATAATACTTCATCAGAATACTTCCCGATGCTAAAGGACACTAGGACTTGTTTTGTCACTTTGAGTTCACCGCCATCGTTAAGCCACTGAAGCTTGTATGGATTTGGGTGCTTGGTGGTTGACAACCCCAACTTTTCTACCATGAGGGTGCTTGCCACGTTTGTGCAACTCCCTCCATCGATTATGATGCTACACACTTTCCCTTGCACTGGACATCTCGAATGAAAAATGTTCTCACGTTGTTGTTCGTCTTCCACACTTTGAAGACTTAGGCTTCGCTTGACAACGAGTAACTCACCTTCAACGGGTTGTTCTAAGTCCTCCTCAACTTCGAAATTCGATTCAGGATCGTTCTCTTCCTCGTCCTCCGTTTCAATCTCACCGTCGGCCCTTATCACCATGGTACGTCTATTCGGGCACTGACTCGCTATATGTCCACGACCAAGACACTTGAAGCACTTTATGTCCCTTGAACGGGCGGTGGAACTTTCAGGAGCCTTACCTTTACTTGACTCGGCAATAGGCTTATTCGCCTTAGATATTGTTGAAGAATCCTTCGTTCGATTTGTTGGAAAACCCTTGCTTGTGCTTTGGCCCCATTTAGAAGGATTGGTGTTAGGATAGGCTCGGGTGGTACCTTTTCGCTTCAACTGCTTCTCCACTTTGATAGCCATGTGGACCATGTCCACAACCTCAATGTAATGCTGCAGTTCTACGACATTTGCAATCTCTTGATTAAGTCCCGCTAGAAAGCAAGCCATTGTGGCTTCTCGATCTTCTTGTATATCGGCACGGATCATAGCCACTTTCATTTCTTTATAATAATCTTCCACACTCTTCGTCCCTTGGATGAGATTTTGGAGTTTTTGATGCAACTCCCGATGATAGTAGGATGGAATGAATCGTCGTCGCATAACCGCCTTCATTTCGGTACAAGTGGAAATGGGATGCTCCCCTTTACGCCTCCGACTAGTGGTCAACTGATCCCACCATATCATTCCGTAATCTGAAAACTCAATTGCGGCGAGTTTGACTTTCTTATTTTCAGAGTAGTTATGACATTCGAACACTAGTTCGATTTTCTTCTCCCACTCAAGGTACGCCTCGGGATCAGATTTACCTTGGAAAGGAGGACTGGAGAGTTTGATATTCTTCAAGTCATCATCTTCCTGGGGACGTCTCCTTTCTAGGCTTATGTTAGACCCGTGATCGCTTTCATCTTCACTATTTTCATTAACATCATCATCTTGAACCCTTGGTTGTCTTCGTCGTTGATTGGGCCCTTCACGTCTTTGCCAAGCAACTTTAGGATATTCATCGCGTTGTCTTTGGGCCTCGACTTGGTAGAGTCGATCTTCAAGAGGATTAAGCCTTCGATCAAGTAATCGTTCCATCTCACGCAAAAGGGCTTGCATTTGCAAACCTGGAACGTTTCTAATAAGTTGTCGCCCTTATTGTTCTTCCATGTTTTGTCCACTATTTTGGGACATCTATTCGTTTAAGATAGCCTCACAAACAAATCCTCTCAATCTGCTCAGAAAGAAAGAAGCTTGATGACACTCACACTCATGTTTACACTCTTAGTTCGGCTTTTACCTCCCCTCGAATGCGCTCACGCTCTCTTTCCTTTTACCTCTCTTGCCTTTTCTCGTAATTTCGTAAGCAGATTCGTTAAGGCTCGGTCCTTGGTCTAGGTGGTCGGTTCAAAAGGGATAGCAAGTGATTGATGTATTCGATATAGGGTAGGCTGAAAGAATAGGGAATTGGGTAAAAAATGTGGCGAATTAGGGAGATTAGAATAGAAGAAGGGTCGGGAACTATATCAGATCAAAGCTTGACGATCAAATAACAATTGATTTGCATAAATCACTCTTTTTTTCGATTTTTTTTATTTTTTTCGAATTTTTTTATTTTTTTTAACTTGTATAACTTTTTTTTGTTGTACTATATCGACAAGCTAAATACAATAAAAACACATTTGTACACGATTTTTTTTCTTCAGCTGCATAGATTTTTGTTTTTATAGCAACAATAACAAACTAATCGAAATGAGAAAACTTCGGTATACAAAATTTTTTTTTTTCTATACTCTTTTTTTTTCTGAACCTACCTCAGGAATGCTCCGCTTCGAACGTCTAAGCTTCTCGTTTTAGGTAGCTCTGATACCAGATGATACGAACCATCTCGAGAAGAGTCGAGTCATATGTAGATTGCCCGATCGTCTACGAGAAGTTACGTTAGGATTAGTTGAGTTGAAGGTCTAGTCAGAGTAGAATGAGGGGTACGAATGGAATGGTAGGAACGAAAGGGTAGGAACAAAATGGTATGAACAAATTGGTCGGTTTAGGTTCGATTAGGTAAAGAAGAAAGAACGAGTTTGAACTACTAAAGGTACTTTCAAGAACCAAATACCGAAATGGTATCGACCCGTTGATTTAGCCTTTTGAGTTCGGTTATAGGTTTGGTAAGGGAAACCTCGACCCACTATCTAACAAGATAGGAACCTCGGTATGTTGAACGCCACACTACGAATAGTGATAAGTTCGGGTATGACAAAGAACACGGTTGACACAACTAGAACGCTAGGAACGCCAAACGAATCTTTGAACAAAATATAAGAAAAGTATGCCTCACAATTTCGGCAGCATAACATTAACAAAAGTTTCAAAAGTCCTTTACATGGAAATTGAACAAGTATTTATAAGCCTAAGTCTAGGTAGCCGAATGGCCTTTCATACTTACACATTAATTAAAAGAAAATTCTAGAAAAATAACTCTTAATATGCATGACCAGATTCGGTTTTGGGAATGGTGGATGAATGCATCTTCATGCTTAAGAAAACTCTAAGTGAATGCATGATATCCAATGGTCACTTGTAGATTCGGCCAACCTTGTTAAATGAAGCAATGTTTGGCCAAAAAGTATGAATTAATTGTGGACACTCCAAGGGCCATCATGTGTGTGAAACCGAATGTTGAAGAGTCTTCTAGTGTGAACAAGGTGAACCGAATGGTCTTGCCATGTGAACATAGGTGTGAACAATTAAGGAGAGTCATGGGAAGCTAATTGGCCAAGTTATCTTCATGCATGTGTGAGTGCCCTTTGGCCGAATGGTCACCTTGGAGAATGAAGAGATAGCACACCATACATGAATGGAAACATTCATGAACCTTAAAGACATTGAATATGGTCATACATGCACTTGGCCGAACATGCACCTAAGAGATTCAAGCCCCCCAACCGTCCATGCACCTTCAAAATTCATGTTTGCTTTTAATCTCCATATGTCCATTGCGTTCCTACAAGAAATGTGAACATAATTAATTCAAACTAATGTGAACACAAATATCAACATTAAATTCGGTTATGACAAATTTAATTATCATCAATAAACACTTTTAAGACATACTTTAATATAACTAATGTGAACTAAATTTAATATGTAGGATATTAATTAACTAATTATTGAACTTATTAATTAAAAAGTCAATAGCAGTCAAATGAATTCAAAGTGAACTCCATGAGCTGATGGTTAATTCATGAGTTAAACCCGAGCTGGGCCTAAACTCGTGAGCTGATAATGAGCTGATCCCGAGCTAATGAGCTGGTGTGGAGCTACATGGGAGCTAACTTGAACTGAAGGTGAGCTTGGTGAGCTGAAATGAACTTGTAGAAAAGTTTGGCATGGATTTCCAAAATGGCCACTAACTGGTTTGATAGGTCTAGCATTGACATCATCCCACACATGCTGAACTAAAGCTATAACAACTTCTTTAAATTGTTTTGCACGAGCCCTTGTGATCGGCCCTTGTAGTAGCACCATCGGATCTCGGCTTGGACTTGGCTTATGGAAGCCGTGATCGTATCAAAATGTAATCTCCACAAAAATGGAAAATGTCAATACCATTAGGAAGGATATACTTAAAAGGACATGCTAAGATGTTACTCACAGGTGGATAGCATAAACCGATTCCGAGATTAAAAAAAATTTCCAGAGTCAAAAACTTGATTTTGATTTTGTAAGCTCACTACAAGATTTATTTTCAAAAATGAAGATAAAATTCGTAACAGATGAAAAGGTACAACAAATTTATTTACAATGAGATTATGGTACTTACCTTTTCTTGATAACAACTCAAAGTGGTTTACTCCCGGCTTACAGACTCGATTTTGATAACTTATCCCAAAATACAGCTAGAATTTTGTTTTCTCAAATAAATCAAAAACGTAGATGGCAAACAAATATGCAAACATTCATACTTCATAAAATTCAATCGAATAGGTAGATCAAAACATGGAAACTTTGCACAAAAATTTAAAGTTTTCTTTTGATGGACACAATCCAACAAAGTAAGCATTTTGGGTGAAAACCTTTTAACATGTAGGTCAAACAAAGGAGTTGTGAGCATACGACAATTCAAATGTGCAAATCCATCACAGTCCAACACATCAAAATTTTTATGTGAAAAAATTTTATCACATACATTCAAGATTTTCATAGGCTGAACCAATCCAACAGAAGGATAAGATATGTCATAAGACAAACTTTTCATGGATCTTTTTGAAACAAGGTCATTAACATCAATAGGTGGACAACGACTAACCAAATCAAAATATGGAGACCTTTTAGAAATTAAGTCATCAAAACCTTTATTAGCTATTTTTAAATCAAATGATCGTGACTTGATAATAATGGAGTCGTTACCTTGCTTTCCTTTGGACACAAGTGGGCAGTTGTCATTCTCGTTCTTACCTTTCTTGTACAATCGAAATCGCCGCTCGTTGGGAAGGTATCGAAGCTAGAATTGGTCACATAGATTTTTAAAAACCTGGAAAGAGGTATCACAAGAAAAACTAACAGGTGGGTTAGTGGAAACAATCCTCGCTTGCTCACTAACATCTTTTCCACTCAAATCTTTTTCTTTGGAAACACTCTTTTCTTTTACCTCAATTTCTTTTTCCACTCTTTTCTTTTGATCAAACTCTTTTGCTTTTTCTTTCATTTCTTTGTTGCTTTTCTCGATTTCATTCAAGATCCTCTCATTTTCTCTAATAATCTTTTCTTGCCTCTCTTGTCTTTTGATATCTTTTTGCTTTTCATCTTTTTCTTTTCTCATTTTCTTTTTACAAGAGATTACAAAAGATTCAGGAGAATAATCATTTTGCTTAAAAGAGGAAAAATCATTTACGTATGATTCACGAACAATCCTTCATGAAGATCTCTCCGTGGATGTTTTCTTTGGAGTTCTTGAAGAGGTGTATCTTTCATCTCGCACATCTTCTCAGAAGGGTTTAAAATCAAAACTGACTTCTCTTCGTCTAGAACTCCTTGATGAAAAGAAATCTTGATCGAAATCTCTTCTAGAGTAGTCGTCAAATGTGTATCTCCGTAATGTTCTTAGTTTCACTTTCTGACTTGATGACTCTTTTCTCCACACGATCTAATCTTTCGTGTAGTTTTTCAAATTAGTATTCACCAATCTTTGCATTTCTTGCACCAAATATTGATATTCCTATTTGGTAAATTCTTCACGAGACATGATTGTTATCGTTGAAAATGAAATTTGTTAAGTAAAATAGAAATAAAATCCTCACTACAAACTTTACTATTCACTCAAAAAGAAAAATTTAATAATTTTGCACTCGCGCTTGTGTTTACACTTGTTTTAAGGCTTTTTCAACACTCAAATGTACTCACACACTCACACCTTTTACCACTCAAACTCCCTCTTGAGGTTTCGTATTTCGTCTCTTGGACTTACTTGCTGCCTTGGGGTTGGTTTCAATTTGGCTACAAGGGATGTATTAGGTGTGTAGGTGATACGAGCACGCCCCACGAACTTTATCGAGCAAGTCTATCAAGCCGAGCAATGACATGTTGGCAAGCTGATCCCAGCTCGTTTCCAACTCCACGAGCTCCGTCCAGCTCAAATCTAGCTTATTCGAGCTCAATCCAACTTGCCTGAGCTAAACCGAGCTCACTCCTAGCTCATATTCAGCTCACGAGCTAAACCTTAGCTTAGTTTCAGCTTAGGAGTTTAATCTCAGCTCAACTTTAGCTCACGAGCTAAAGCTTAGCTCATTTTAGTTTAACTCGATTTTGTCTTTAATGCATTAAATAAAATTTGCACATATTTATTTAAGCATTAAACTTGTCTTATATTAATATTTGTTATTAATATGTCATAGATATCACATAACTTAAATGTGTTCACATTGTGCTGAATTTATGTGTGTTCACATGATGTCTTATGAATTGTTTTATTTCTTGTAGGTACAATGCTCATGGACCGCGCAATGAATGCTTGAAGAAACATCTCTTTTGGACATCCCACATGCATGAATGAACAACATTTAATTAGGTGCATGTATGACCAGATTCAAGGTGTTTACAAGTTCATGTATTTGTCAAATACATGAATGCACAAAATACATGAATGTTTGGGTTCAAATGCACATTCAGTTACATGAATGATGAAGATTCATGCATGAATGTATCTAGAAGATCCAATCCCTTTGGACGGCACACATGCATGCATGGAAGGAAATTAATGCAAGTTCATGTAGGGCTTGGTGCAATGTATGAAGAGGTGCATGTAGAATTGAGGTTCAATGGACGGCATTTGATACGAGCACGCCCCGCAAACTTTATCGAGCAAGTCTGTCAAGTCTAGCAATGACATGTTGGCAAGCTAATCCCAGCTCGTTTCCAGCTCCACGAGCTCCGTCCAGCTCAAATCCAGCTTATTCAAGCTCAATCCATCTTGCTTGAGCTAAACTGAGCTCACTCCTAGCTCACTTTCAACTCACGAGCTAAACCTTAGCTCAACTTCAGCTTAGGAGTTTAGCCTCAGCTCAACTTTAGCTCACGAGCTAAAGCTTAGCTCATTTTAGTTTAAACTCGATTTTGTCTTTAATGCATTAAATAAAAATTTGCACATATTTATTTAAGCATTAAACTTGTCTTATATTAATATTTGTTATTAATATGTCATAGTCATTATATAAATTGATTATGTTCACATAGCTGAATTAATGCATGACATTAATGTGTTCACATCATGCCGAATTTATGAGTGTTCATGAGATATCTTAATGACTTGTTTATTTCATGTAGGTACATCCCTTTGGACGGTACAATGTATGGATGAAGAAACATCTCTTTTGGGCATTCCACACTCATGAATGAAGAAGTATTAAATGCTAGTGCATGTACGGCTAGATGCAAGGTTTCTACAAATTCATGCATGTGTCGAATGCATGAATGGACATTAAAGGCTAGTCCATGAATGGATCAAATGCATGGGATGATAGAATGCATGAATGGCTTAAGTGCATGTATGGTGGCTGTCTCCTAACTTTCCAAGGCACTTATCGGCCAAGAAGTAGCTGTTCACACTTTGAATTGACCTATAAGCTACTACACATGCATGGATGGGTTCAAGAACGTCCAAAGGAAGGAATTAACTCAATAATTCAACACATTGATTGAATTAAGTGTATGCACAAAGGGGAGAACGAATTTACTAGGTTCATGGTGCCATTTATGAACCTACATGCTATTAAAGAGTTTAATTATGAGGATACATGTTCCATACAAGTGCATGAACGTCCCAAGGAGATATGCAACCTTTGGTGCACATACAAGTCACTTGAAGCCTTTCTATATGATTAAGCATTCATGCACACACTTAGGGGGAAGAAAGTGTCCATTCAACTAGTTCATGAATCTGCCGAATTTATGAACTATTTTAATACATTAGTGTGAACGTTTTTATTACTGCGTGAACACCTAGATGCCGAATTTGAATGGTCATCTATGTGCCTATAAGTATTTGTTTTCTTTCAATTGTAAGGGACTTTTTGCCAAAATTTTTATTGAATTTAATCTTGTGAGAATTTTCTTCTCTAAACTTTGTTTGAGACTTTGTTGACTTATCTACCTAGTAGTGGCGTCAACCCTGTTTCTTTCGCCCTTATACCGAGGTTCCTACTTTGCTAAGTAGCGTGTCGAGGTTTATCATTTTCATCCTCCACCTTGAAAGTCTATAAGCGATTGGGTCAATACTCTCTAGTATTGGTTCGTGCTTGCTTTTGAGTTCCTTCTTTCCATTCTTTCATTTACGTAAACCGAACCTTAATATTCATATTTTAAACCCTTCCTTTGAACCCCTTGAATATCTTCCGCATACGACTCGACTCACCCTGAGGCGGTTCGTATTAGCATTTAAGGGAGTACATATATTGGAGACGTTCATGCAAGTAGGGGCTATTTAATGTTCATGTTTTTGAAGGTTCATGGACCGAATTTATGGAGGAACATACATTGGGACGTTTCATGCATGATCCATGCATTTTCAAGCTAACCATTCAAGTATTCAAGGTGCATTAAAGCTTCATTCGGCCAAGGGGGATGATGGAACATTAAAGGGCTGCACATTCATTGATATTCATGATTTTTCTTCTAGAATTATCTAGGTGTTTATGTCCGAATTTCTTAGCTTCTAAGCTTGTCCATTAACCTACTTTTATTTAGGCTGTAAATATATGTTATTTCATTTGTAAGAGGTTAGACTTTTCACTTAATGAAACTTTGTTAAACTTTTATGGAATTTGTGAGATTTCTTTCTCTCATATTTCGTTGAGGACTTCATTGGCTTATCTAGGAAGCCTAGTGGTGTCAACCCTGTTCTTCACTATCCCGAACTTATCACTATCAAATAGTGTAGCGTTCACCCATATACCGAGGTTCCTACTTTGCTAAGTAGCGGGTCGAGGTTTATCACTTTCATACTCCACCTTGAAAGCCTATAAGCATTTTGGGCCGATATTTTCTAATATTGGTTTGTGCTTGCTTTTAAGAACCCTTTTCTTCTATATCCATCATCTATTTACTTCTTTCACTTTCCCTTCCAGTTTAGCTAAATATTCATATTATTCTTATCCATAAACCATCATAGAACCATTATACATAGCTCCCGTCCTATTTTTTCCATCAACTTCATTTCAAAAGTGAATTGAACGATACTTTCTCGTAGACGATCGGGCAACTCAGCATACGACTCGACTCTCCCCGAGGCGGTTCGTATCATAGCACCATAGAATCCTCGCTCGAACTAGCTGAACCATGGGGCGCGATCACATCAACTGGTCTGAAGATCAAGAACGTTCATTTAATTTGATTAAAGAATGTCTTGTGAAAGCTCCTCTATTGTCCCTTCCAGATTTTACTAAAACATTTGAAATTGAGTGTGACGCTTCATCAGGTGTAGGGATCGGGTGTGTTGACCCAAGATGAGAAGACCGGTGGCGTGCTTGGTGAGAAATTAAGTGGCGCTTCCCTCAATTATCCGGTAATGCGACAAAGAGATGTATGCCTTGATTCGATCACTTGAAACTTGGAAGCACTATCTAAGACCAAGGAGTTCGTGATTCATTCCGATCACGAAGCACTTAAGTTTATTAAAGGTCACATAAACTCAACAAACGACATGCAAAATGGGTGAGTATTTAGAATCATTTCCCTCGTCATCAAATACAAGAAAGGTAAAGAAAATGTAGTGGCTGATGCCTTGTCACGGAGATATACCTTATTGACCACTCTTGATTCTAAGTTACTTGGTTTTTATCATATGAAAGAGTTGTATGCTAATGATAAGGATTTTCGAAATATATATGCTGCTTGTGAAAATGGGTCTTTTGAGAAATTTTTCAGGTACGAAAGGTTTCTTTTTAAAGAAAATAGGTTGTGTATACCACAAGGCTCCATTCGAGAGTTACTTGTGTTGGAGGCGCATAGTGGTGGCCTGATGGGACACTTTGGAATAAGCAAGACATTGTCGACCCTCCATGAACATTTTCTTGGCCGCAAATGCGGAGGCGTGGAGCGGATCTGTGAAGGCTGCCTAATTTGTAAGCGGGCTAAGTCGAAGGTCCAACCTCATGGACTTTACACACCACTTCCCATTCCGACACCCGTGGACCGATGTCTCTATGGATTTTATTCTTGGATTATCGAAAACTAAGACAGGGAAGGACTCAATCTTTGTTGTAGTCGATAGATTCTCTAAAATGTCACATTTTATTTCTTGTGCTAAACCGATGTTTGTGCATATTGCTAATTTGTTTTTAGGAAATTGTATGATTGCATGGATTACCAAGAACGATTGTTTCGATCGAGATACAAAGTTCTTGAGTCACTTTTGGCGGACATTATGGGGAAAACTTGGGACGAAGTTATTGTTTTCAACCACTTGTCATCCTCAAGCGGATGGCCAAACCGAGGTGGTAAACCGAGTTTTGTCAACTTTGTTGCGGCGTTGGTACGAAAGAACCTCAAGGCGTGGGAAGAATGCTTACCCCACATCGAGTTCGCTTATAATCGCTCTGTTCACTCGGCAACCAAATTCTCTCCTTTTGAGGCTGTCTATGGATTTAATCCTCTTACTCCTCTTGATTTATTACCTTTTCTGTTGATCAATTTGTCCATACATATGCAAGGAAAAAGGCTGAATTTGTCAAGGAATTACATAGGAAAGTTCGAGAGAATATTGAATCTCGAACCGAGTAATCGTCCAACGAGCCAACAAAGGACGAAAACGAGTTGTATTTGAACCGGAGGCGGGTGCAGGTGCACATGAGAAAAGAAAGGTTTTCAGCTCAACGAAGATCTAAGTTGTTGCCGCGAGGAGACGGCCCCTTCCAAGTCATTGAGCGAATTAATGAAATTCGTATAAGCTTGACTTACCAGGTGAGTACAATGTTAGTGCTAGTTTTAATGTCTCTGACTTGACTCCTTTCGATGTGGATACTGACTTGAGGACAGGTCATTTTCAAGAGGGGGAGGATGATACGATCACGGCTTCCCATAAGTCAAGTCCAAGCCGAGATCCGATGGTGCTACCTCAAGAGCTGTTCACGAGGGCTCGTGCAAAACAATTTAAAGAAGCCGTTATAGCTTTAGTTCAGCATGTGTGGGATGATGTCAATGCTAGACCTATCGAACCAGTTAGTGGCCATTTTGGAAATCCATGCCGAACTTTTCTACAAGTTCAGTTCAGCTCACCGAGCTCACCTTCAGTTTAAGTTAGCTCCCATGTAGCTCCACACAATCTCATTAGCTCGGGACCAGCACATTATCAGCTCACGAGTTTAAGCCCAGCTCGAGTTTAGCTCATGAATTAACCATCAGCTCGTGGAGTTCACTTTGAATTCATTTGACTACTATTGACTTTTTAATTAATAAGTTCAATAATTAGTTAATTAATATCCTACATATTAAATTTAGTTCACATTAGTTATATTAAGTATGTCTTAAAAGTGTTTATTGATGATAATTAAATTTGTCATAACCGAATTTAATGTTGATATTTGTGTTCACATTAGTTTGAATTAATTCTGTTCACATTTCTTGTAGAAACGCAATGGACATATGGAGATTAAAAGCAAGCATGAATTTTGAAGGTGCATGGACGGTTGGGGGACTTGAATCTCTTGGGTGCATGTTCGGCCAAGTGCATGTATGACCATATTTAATGTCTTTAAGGTTCATGAATGTTTCCATTCATGTATGGTGTGCTATCTCTTCATTCTCCAAGGTGACCATTCGGCCAAAGGACACTCACACATGCATGAAGATAGCTTGGCCAATTAGCTTCCCCATGACTCTCCTTAATTCGTTCACACCTATGTTCACATGGCAAGACTATTCTGTTCACCTTGTTCACACTAGAAGACTCTTCAACATTCGGTTTCACACACATGATGGCCCTTGTAGTGTCCACAATTAATTCATACTTTTTGGCCAAACATTGCTTCATTTAACAAGGTTGGCCGAACCTACAAGTGACCATTGGACATCATGCATTCACTTTGAATTTTTTTCAATTTTTTTACAAACCTATTTCGAGATTGCCACTAATGTCTCCATGTTTTACAAGCTCTGATACCAAATGACGTGATCTGGCTCGGTCGATTGAGTCGAGTCCACATATGATTGCCCGATCGTCTTTTAGAAGTGTCACTCACAAGATTGGCAAATTGTTTGAATTGGCTTAATAGGTTTAATGTTAATAAAATGAGGTTTCAAAATTGGCTAAGTCTTAGATAGTAGATTCGGCTAGAAAGAAATAAGGATAGGAAGGATTTGGATAGGCTCGGTTTAGGATAATAAGTGAAGTAAAGATAGTTGGTTGGAATGGTGAACGAACTTAAACTTCAAGAAAGATTCAATACTATCGAGTATCACCCCAAATCTTATATTGTTTAAGGTGGTCGGATGGAAAGTAGAATGATAGGAGAACGCCACACCAAAGTTAGGTGATAAGTTTAGAAAAGGAGTTCGGTTGACGCCACTAGCTCACTAGATAAGTCTCTCGAAACTCGTACAAAACTTGAGAGGAAATTAACCTCACAAAAACAAATGTTCATTCTAAAATTTGGCAAAATTCCTTTACATCAGAAATTTGTAAACTATTTGTAGCCTAATATGGGATAGCTGAATGGACAAAATGACTAGCTTAAGAACTAAGTAATTTTGGCTATGAATGTGCTAGAATAATCTAGAAAATATTAATTGATAAGCTAAGTCTATATTCGGCTGAATGTAACACCAATGGGCAGCTTCATGAACAAGAAAAAGTGCTTGGAAGATGATGAATGAATGGCCGAACCATCATGTTGTTTCCTTGATGCATTCATGCATGCTTAGTAATGAAGGAAAGCCATAGATCATGAATGTGCAGCCTTTTGATGTTCTTACATCTCCCTTGGACGAATGAAGCTTGAATGTACCTTGAATACTTGAATGGACATCTTGGATATGCATGAAACATGCATAAAACGTCCCAATGTATGTTTTTCCTTAATTACGGTCCATGAATCTTCAAATAAATGTACATAAAATGGCCCCCACTTGCATGAACGTCCCCAATACATGAATTCCTTCAAATACCATCCATTGAACATTAGTTGTGCATGCATCCTTCCATACGATGTATTAAGCCATGCATATGTACTTGCATTAATGGCTCCTTCATGCATTCGGTCACCTTGAGGAACTTAACTCTTGGCCAAAAGGTTGCTTAGGGATCACCAATAGCCAGCCCACCATGCATAAATTCATTCATGGATGAACTCTTATAATCCATGTACCTAGCCGTGCATGAATCTCATCAAATGCACTCAAATCATTTGGCTGAACCTACAAGAAACATGAACACATTAAATCCCAATATATATTCGGCTGAACATGTTAAGAGCATGAACTAGACATCATAAATATCATGCTAACTAGACATCATAAATATCATGCTAAGCTAAACTAAACACATTAATTAAAGACTAGCTAGTAGCATTAAGTTCAGCTAGCTCAAACTAAGTGAAAACATTTAATGAACTTATTTGAGTTAGGATTTTCATTAATGAGCTGTAGCAAACTAATTAATATAAAACTAAACTTAGTTTAATTTATTGAAATAAAGAACAAGCTGAAAATAGGCTTGGTTTGTAACACCCCTTACTCGTATCCAAGGCCGGAACAGAGTACGAGGCATTACCAGACTTAACAATACACATAGACAAAGACCGGGCCATAAAATTTCATTTAATTCAAAACTTTTCGAACACATGCATAACAAAGCTAACTATATCATCACATCAAAACATAGGACATGGCACGATTAATTAAACTTATAAACCATAATGGATAGGGACCACATGTCATGATTTTATACGATAACTCAATGTAGACTGATACGTATGGTCAAAATCATAATAAAAATACATATCACAAACCAACTTCCTATACATGCCACTCACTTGATATTTCTAATATTTGAATTAATTTTCCCAAAAATGATAGTTTGATAGTGTGATTTTGCCTCGACGATCTCCAACCCCGAGCCGACCTGCCAATACTAAAGAAATGGAGAGGAAGGGTAAGCTTTACGCTTAGTAAGTTCATATGAAAATAATAAGCAATTACTACCATGCTTTTCAAGATAAAACACTATAATTGTACAATTACACATATTCAGATGAAATTTTTTTTACGGTCCCGGTGTAAAAAAAATCATATCTCAAGTTACAAAACTTGAAATCAAATTCCATAAATTTTATATGAAACAAGACTCATATTTCTACTTACTAATTTTTTTCTAGAATTTTTGGTTGGGTCATTTAGTACAGTTTATTAGTTAAAAGTCTCCCTTGTTTTAGGGTATGACTACTCTAACCCCTGTGCACTACGAACCAAATTTCTCCCTGTACAGAATTCCAACGACCATGCTGTTTGTTTCCCTTAAAATTAGATTCAATAAGGAATCCATGCATGTAAGGTATGACTCTCAATAATTTTTGTAAAATTTATTGTGAATTTCTAAAGTCAAAACAGGGGATCTCGAATTCATTCAGACCCTGTTTCACAAGAATTCAAATATCACACAATATAGAATTCTTTTTCTTCTCCTGTTTCTTTCATGTGAAAATAGACTCATTAATCTTTATTTCCATAATTTTTTTTAAATTTAATTCAACTTACACAATTTTTGGTAAATTTTCAAAGTCATGCACTGCTGCTGTCTAATACTGTTTTACTACTAAAGTTCACTTTTACACAATTTCACTTAATCCATTCCATTTTACCGAGGTTCGCTCAAATATTGAGCATATTGCTCATAAATTCAAATAAACATATACTTGCACTTGTTCATCACATAATCACTTTCACATGTATTTTCATTTAATTGATTTCCCGTTGAACTCATCGGAATAATAACAGATACACAATTTCCTGCACATTTTCCCATTTCCACACTTGTAGCCGAAGCTATCTGGTATGCATAGTAGCCTACACTTAGTACTACACATGCGACCAACAGTCTGGTACACGTAATAGCTGCACTTAGTACTACACACGTGACCTCACCATCTAATACACGTAGTAGCCTGCACTTAGTACTACACACGTGATCACAGTTTTTGGGTACGCATAGTAGCCTACACTTAGTACTACAATGCGACCACACAATAGATCATCGTATCATTTTTATTCCGAAGGTTCAATCGGGAAATTCCTCACTTTTCAACATTTTACTAAATTGTCTGTAATCAATTTAAATTCATAATTTACATCAAATAACCATTTGATAGGCAGCCACATTTCATATGATATCAAAGTATAATAACATAAAAAGAATCGATAGATTATTTATGTACGAATTTACTCGAAGTGTTGATCTCACTATCCATAGTACCAATTGTCCATTCATAGTATAATAAGGCACAACTCATATATTAAATCAGCTTTTAAGAATTTACATAACATATATCACATATTTCATATATCACTTGTCATGTATCTTCATTTTCTTGCATTTCATGTAACATTCTTTCATGTCATATTTCCACATCATAAACACCATTCCATCAACTTTTCCAATATATTAAATCATAAAATATATGCAATAATAGTAAGAAATATAATTCAAACATAACATTGCATTATTATAATACGAACTTACCTCGATCCAGAAACAACAATTTACCATTTTAGTCCATAACCTTGTATTTTCCCTATTTAAGCCCGAATCTCGATTTCCTTCATCTATAATAACACATTTAGCCTAATAATTAGTCACACTATTCATACGGGTCCAAAAATCATATTTTTAAAAATTTTCATTTTGACCCCTAAACTTTTTGCATATTTGCACTTTTGCCCCAAGGTTCAGAAATTTAACTTCATCCTATTTTCTTATGTTTTATGACATGCTGATCATTTTTCCCTTCTATGGCAACATCAAATTCTCACTCTAACATGTACTTATGACTATTAGGTATTTTTACCGATTAAGCCCTTTTGCTCGTTTTCACTTAAAACTGAATAGCACAAGTTGTCTAACATAATTTAAAACCTCATATTCTATCATAAAACACCAAAATACACAAATTTCACCTATGGGTATTTTTCCAAATATGAACCCTAGGTTGAATTATTGCTAGCATAAGCTAAATCAAGTTACCGGGACTCCAAAAACGTAAAAATCATTAAAAACAAGGCTAGAACGGACTTACAATCAAGCTTAGAAGCTTGGAAACCCTAGCCATGGAGTCTCCCTTGGTATACACATCCATGGTGAAGAAGATGAGCAAAATTGGCCTTTAATTTTGTATTTTAATTCATTTTACCCCTAAATGACCAAAATGCCCTTACTACTAAACTTTCCAAAAATTCCATTCATGTCCAATATTTGTCCATAAACTTTTAAATTGGTCAAATTGCTATTTAAGACCTCCTAATTAATATTTCAAAGCAATTTCATACTAGAAACTTCTAGAATGCAAGTTTTGCAACTTATTCAATTTAGTCCCTAACTTCAAATTAAGCACTTTATGCATAGAATTTCTTCACGAAATTTTCACACAATCATGCAATCATATCATAGACCTCAAAATAATCATAAAATAATTATTTCTATCTCAAATTTGTGGTCACGAAACCACTATTCCGATTAGGCCCTAATTCGGGATATTACAATTCTCCCCCCCTTTAGGGATTTTTGTCCCTGAAAATCTTATCAGAAAAATGGTCTTCACTTAGATTCCTCAATTTCATATTGTTGAAGAACTTTCACTCAGGCGGTGCCTCCAATATATCTCTTTAATTTATCATATATTCTGAAATTCATTATCAGAAGTCAATCCTCATTGTACTCTTTTAGTTTGCTACTCACTATCACATTTTCCTCTTTTTGCTACGAAAATAATTTTGATATAACCTCAAAAATAATCCTTTCTTCTAGTTACAAAACAATTCATCATGTCATCCTTTACTATTCATTCATTACATTAATCAAAATCGTCTTAATTGCATTAGCTCAAGTACCAAAATATCTCAATTGAAGACATTAACTATAATTGACTTAGTTGAGAGAAGTAATCCACCATACCGATTGTAACTCGCATTTTTGTCACTTATATCTTTACTGTTGTTAAACCTTACATGAAAATTGGAAAAATCCCAATACTGAAATCACCACATCACCCAAATCAAATCAGAAGTATAGCCATACTTGACATGATTATCACGAGCTGAAGAATGCACTCCGAACATGAGTCATAGTTGACAAATTACGGAATAAAGATAACAAGAAAACCGAATAAAGAAATCCAAGATAGAAAAACCCGAATAAAGAAATCCGAATAAAGAAACCCAAGATACGATACTATCTTTGGAAAATTGAAAACCAAACTCATAGGAAAATATAGAAGATCCCAATAATTTCTCGAGAAAAGAAATCCGAGAGAAAACATCATTTAGTCTCTTTGGAATCAAATGCAATAAGAACAATGTATCTTCCCATATATATACATATCAAATGGAGCATCAAGTAGAAGAAACAGATTCATAGTATCATACATATTCTCTCATCAATTTTTTTTTTATCAGGCAGAATATAATAGAATGCCCGAAAGAATAGAGCAATATAAATTATAAACTAGTCAGGCTACCAATGCTTTCATTTAACATCAAGATTAGAAAACATCCCCATATAACAAGAATTTCTTCAAAAGATCAATAACCATAGAAATATTTCTGGGAACGGATAAACACATAGAACATCTTAGAAGAAACTGCTAAAATCTGTCCAACCGTAACTGTCACACTCAGATATTACACATTTCAGATATCATTTCCCCAACTATTTCTGCCATCACAAATTTCATATTACTTTTCACTAAAGAAGACTAGTTCTGAATAAGTTTTTTTATTTCACTTTTCTCGACCTTGTACCTTAGTAATTCGATTTATCAAAATAAATTTCTTCTCTAACTGGAACAGTACATAACTCCAATAATCCTTATGCCAATCTGATACTTTTCTAGCTTTGACTTTACTTATCAATTCATTCTTCAATCTCTAATCATATTTATAATTATTCTAGCATTGAACTCTTTGGTTTCTCAACCGGAAACTTATTCCATTATAAAACACCACTTTGGTAAGGGGAAAGGGGTCGTAGGGCCTCTGATTCAACTCTCATATACATATACATGTAACATAGTTTTCTTCATAGCAATCATATCTCAATCATGTTATTCATTTCGAGTAACTAACATTCATATTGATTTAATGCTCACTTTCCAGTTATCTCATTTAGTCAAGTATAATTATGCATGCATCCTGTGTTTTATGGATAGCTTGACTTATCCATTCATCTACTCGAACAAATCATACTTATGACATCATATAAGGGTTAAACAAACATAGATATTTATATCACAATCACAACTTTCGTTTCGTACATCATCATATACATATAATTACAATCACATAATTCAGTCCAAATAATTTAACATAGATAAATTCATTTTATTATAATCATTTATCTCATAAAAAATATCATTGACATTCATCAACATTCAACGTTCAATCAAGGCAATGACAATATCATTCATATCATGATATTAGGAACTTTTACTCATACTTCTACGAATTTCTATTTATCCCGTTCATCATATCAAGTAAGCCAAGTGCATTACATCATATGAGCATCAAGCAAGTATGGATATTTATCACAACATGACCTTTCATCTCACGTGTTATCACTTATATATATATATATATATCATAAACTTTTATTCATACTTTTCTAAATTGAGACTCATCATAATCGTAATTTTATTCAAACACCTTCGCATCACATTGAACATGGTTAGTGCAGCTCGGTTGGAGAGTACTTCTGTCTAAGCAAGATGGTGCTCATACGTGTCGGGAGACATCACACTATCACGGATCAGTGGCATGTTGATGTGAGCACGCCCGGGGCATCTTCAAGTGCAAACCAAGATCTAAACGAGCTGCCTAAAGGACCTATAACTCAAGCTCATGCTAAACATTTCCTAGAAGCTATTTTAGCTTCTAATGCAAAACCTTGGTTCTAAACAAGGGCTAATGCTCACAAAATTAGCTTGAAGCAACTATCCAAAGGACCCGTGCATTGTTGGCAAGCTGATCCTAGCTCATTTCCAGCTCCTCGAGCTCCGTCCAGCTCAACTCAGCTCATTTGAGCTCGTTTCAACTCGTTTGAGCTCAACCGAGCTTACTTTCAGCTCCTTCTTTCTTCCTTTCAATAAACTAAGTCTTAATTTAGTTTATAATTAAGTTTGCTACAACTCATGCCGAAACCCCTAGCTCAATTTCAACTCATTCAGTGTTTTGACTATTTTTGAGCTAGCCGAATTTACTTCATAAGTTGACTTATAATTATTATGTTTGAATTTAGTTAATTTCATTAAATTTTTTAATTATTAATTATGATTTTTATGAATAGTTATATTTTAATTAATTGTGTGTTAATTCATGTAAGTTAGCGAATGTGGAAGGTACATTCATGAAGAAATGCATGAACAGGAAAGTTCAATGAATGGGAAGATTCATGCGGCACTGGTTCAATGCCCGGAGGAATTAAGTTCATATACATGGGAGGTTAATTACATGCATGTGGATTAAGAAGATCCATTCACTTTGGACGGCACACATGCATGAATGAAGGCATTTATTGCATGTTCATGTACAGCCAGATTCAAGCTCCCTTCTAGTTCATGCATGGCCGAATGTATGTGGGTGAAATACATGAATTGTTTGCTGTCCAATTGACTTCCCTAGGTGTCTATTCAGCCAAGAGACACTTTTTGAATGATTCATTCATCCTAGGGTCAAATTTAGGCAAGCTATTGAGTTCCCAAGACATCACATTCATCCAAAATGCTTTGCTTACACATGAAGCTGTCCAATGGAGTTCCCATCAGCCGAATTTAGTCCTAGATAATTAAAGACTTGTTCTAGATTATTCTAGTGCATTCATAGCTTAATTTATTTAGTCTTTAAAGCTATTAGTTTGTCCATTCAACTACTACTTGTTAGCCTATAAATAGTTTGCACATTTCATTGTAAAGGGACTTTTGCCAAAATTGTTAATGAACATTTGTTCTTGTGAGGTTGCTTCCTCTCATATCTCGTACAAGTTTCGAAAGACTTATCTGGCTTGTGCTAGTGGCGTCAATCGTCTTGTTTGAACTTATCACCAATCTTGGTGTGGCGTTCATCTATCCATCTATCCATCTTTTCACCTTAACAATATAGGAACCGGGGTGACACTTCTTAGTGTTGAATCATTCCTGACGTTAAGTTCGTTTTCCATTCCCATCCTTCGAATTATTTTCTTGTAACCAAACCGACCCATTTATCCATCACCCATCTTTGCTACACATAACTGAACCTATTACTAAACTTACCCTTCTTGAAACCTTCCGCTTATTCTAATCCATTATTTTACTTTTATTACTTAAATCTGAGGCACGAACGACTCTCTCAAACTACGATCAGGCAACTACGTGAATTTGACTCATCTACCCGGGCTGGATCACATCATTTGGTATCAGAGTTTGTAAAACGAGAGGCACCAACGTTCGTATCAAGATCGAACTAGGTTCATTGTGAAAAAAAAAATTCAAGTTGTAATTTTCGTTCTCTCTCTTGTAATAGTGATATTGTGAAGTATTAAAAAAAACAAAATTATAAAAAAAAAGTGAAGTGATCAAGTTCTTCTTTTGTTTATATTTTGACCCGATCGACAAAGTGTTCTTTTCATCAACTTTGCACCCCATTCCCAAAACGCTACACTACACCGAAGACTATTTTTCTTTTAGCCTACCCGTACACCGTGACATTCTAACCTTTGTAACCATCTTGAAACCGACCCCAAGGCACCAAGACAAGTCGAAAGAAACAAAATACGAGGTTACAAGAGTAAACTTGAGTGGTAAAAGGCTAGAGTGTGTGAGAAAATTCGAGAGTTGAAAAGCCAAAAATGAGCGAAAACACGAGTGTGAGTGCCATCATTCTTTCTTTCTGAGTGAACTCGTGAGGATGTTGTAGTGAGGACTTTGTGTCTATTTTACTTAACAATTTTCCTTTCAGCGATAACATCATGTCTCGCGAAGAATTTGCTGAATCAGAATATCAATATTTGGTGCAAGAAATGTGAAGAATGGTGACAACTAGGTTTGACAAATTGCACGAGAGATTAGATCGTGTGGAGAAAAGAGACCAACGGGCACGAATGTCATCAAGTCAAAAAGTGGATTCGAGAGCATCACGGAGATACACATCCAATGACTACTCAAGAAGAGATACAATCGAGATTCTTTTTCATCAAGGAATTCAAGACGAAGAGAAGCCGATTTTGATTTTTAATCCTTCCGAGAAGATGTGCGAGATGAAAGATACACCTCTTCAAGAGCTCCAAAGAAAATAGCCACGGAGAGATCTTCACGAAGGATTGTTCGTGAATCATATGTAAATAATTTTTCTTCTTTTGAACAAAATGATTTTTCTCCTAAATCTTTTGTAACCTCTTGTAAAAAGCAAGCGAGAAAAGAAGAAGACGAAAGTAAAAAGAGATCAAAAGAAAAGAGAGGCAAGAAAAGATTATGAGAGAAAATGAGAGGATTTTGAATGAAATCGAGAAAAGAAACAAAGAAATGAAAGAAAAAGAAAAAGAGATTGAGAGTGAAAAAGAAAATGAGATTGAACAAGAGAATGAAAAAGAGTTTGAGAGAGAAAAAGAATGTGAACAAGAAAAAAGAGTGGAAAAAGAAATTGAGATAAAGAAACGAGTGGTTTAGAAGAAATAGAATCGAGTGAAAACGATGTTAGTGAGCAAGCGAGAATTCTTTCTACTAACACTTATGCTCGATCTTTTAGTGATCTTTCTTTTCAGGTTCCTAAAAGTCCGTGCGACCAAATCCAACTCTGATACCTTCAAAACGAGAGGCTTTTTCAGTTGTTTGAAAAAGGTAAGTCCATGGACGACCGCCACCCATTGGAAATCGAAGGTAAGGAAGGTAAGGAATCTTTGTTTATCGAATCAAGGCCGCCTGATTTAAAAATTATTCATAAAGATTTTGATGGCATAACTTCTGAAAAACTTCCATCTTTTGATCTGGCTAATTATTGTTCACATATTAATGTTAACGATGTTGATTCAATAGATGCCACGAAGATTTCGTTTTATGACATGTTTTATAACGACAATTCTGTTGATTCTGTTGGACTGGTTCATCCTGCGCAAATTGTGAATGTATGTGATAAAAGGTTTTCACATTTTGATAAGCATGGCTATGTAAATTCTTTGAATTCATCATTCTGTTTAGACATGCCTATTAAAATGATTTGTGATGGATTTGAATTTCTGAAAGGTCGCATGAACACAACTTCTTTGCTCGATATATGTGGTAAAAGATTTTTGCATGAAATATTTAATCTGTTTGATTATGCTCTTCAAGAGAAATCTTTGAATTTCTATGCAAAATATCCATGTTTCGGACTGTTTGTTCGACTAGGATTTGTTAAACATGAATGCTTGTGTATTTGTCAGTTTAAAGTCTCTTTGATTCACTTTTGCGACCTATTTGCCAAAATGAAATTTTTGTTGCAATTTGGGATAAGTGATCAAAAACGAGTCGTTAAGCTGGGAGTAAGCCAATTCGAGTTGTTTCCAAGAAAAGGTAAGCATTGTGATCTTATTGTAAGTAACTTTGTTTTACCTTCTCATCTTCTTCAAGTCTGATCTTTATTTTTGGAAATCAAGCATGTGGCTGGATTACAAAATCAAAACCTAGTTTTTGATTCTGAAAATTTTAATTTTGATCCCGGCATTAGTTTATTTGCCCAACTTTGGATTAAGAAGCTGGAGCGAGATTGTATGTTCTTCTTTCGGTGTTTCCTTAAACTTCTTCATTATTTTGTTGTTGAAACTTTGAAATGGCCTATCCAAAAAGAGGAAGGACATATGACTAATATTTTGTCTTTTCGAGTCTTGTGTGACTTTCAGGTTATTGTGAGCCATTCTACCCCGTTCGACGATCAAGGGTCTAGTGACGACGAAAGCTTTTTCGCAAGCAAATGGCCCGACTTGAGGACAAGTAGCTTTGAAGACGGGGGGAATGATGTGAGCACGCTCGGGGCATCTTCGAGTGCAAACCAAGATCTAAACGAGCTGCCTAAAGGACCTATAACTCAAGCTCATGCTAAACATTTCCTAGAAGCTATTTTAGCTTCTAATGCAAAACCTTGGTTCGAAACAAGGGCCAATGCTCACAAAATCAGCTTGAAGCAACTATCCAAAGGACCCGTGCATTATTGGCAAGCTGATCCTAGCTCATTTCCAGCTCCTCGAGCTCCGTCCAGCTCAACTCAGCTCATTTGAGCTCGTTTGAGCTCAACCGAGCTTACTTTCAGCTGCTTCTTTCTTCCTTTCAGTAAACTAAGTCTTAATTTAGTTTATAATTAAGTTTGCTACAGCTCATGCCGAAAGCCCTAGCTCAATTTCAACTCATTAAGTGTTTTGACTATTTTTGAGCTAGCCAAATTTACTTCATAAGTTGACTTATAATTATTATGTTTGAATTTAGTTAATTTCATTAAATTGTTTAATTATTAATTATGATTTTTATGAATAGTCATATTTTAATTAATTATGTGTTAATTCATGTAGGTTAGCCGAATGTGGAAGGTACATTCATGAAGAGATGCATGAACGGGAAAGTTCAATGAATGGGAAGATTCATGCACGGCCTGGTTCAATGCTTGGAGGGAATTAAGTTCATATACATGGGAGGTTAATTACATGCATGTGGATTAAGAAGATACATTCACTTTGGACGGCACACATGCATGAATGAAGGTATTTATTGCATGTTCATGTACGGCCAGATTCAAGCTCCTTCTAGTTCATGCATGGCCGAATGTATGTGGGTGAAATACATGAATTGTTTGCAGTCAATTGACTTCCCTAGGTGTCTATTCGGCCAAGAGACACTTTTGAATGATTCATTCATCCTATGGCCGAATTTAGGCAAGCTATTGAGTTCCCAAGACATCACATTCATCCAAGATGCTTTGCTTACACATGAAGCTGTCCAATGGAGTTCCCATCAGCCGAATTTAGTCCTAGCTAATTAAAGACTTGTTATAGATTATTCTAGTGCATTCATAGCTGAATTTATTTAGTCTTTAAAGCTATTAGTTTGCCCATTCAGCTACTACTTGTTAGCCTATAAATAGTTTGCACATTTCATTGTAAAGGGACTTTTGCCAAAATTGTTAATGAACATTTGTTCTTGTGAGGTTGCTTCCTCTCATATCTCGTACAAGTTTTGAAAGACTTATCTAGCTTGTGCTGGTGGCGTCAATCGTCTTGTTTGAACTTATCACCAATCTTGGTGTGGCGTTCATCTATCCATCTATCCATCTTTTCACCTTAACAATATAGGAACCGGGGTGACACTTCTTAGTGTTGAATCATTCCTGACGTTAAATTCGTTTTCCATTCCCATCCTTCGAATTATTTTCTTGTAACCAAACCGACCCATTTATCCATCACCTATCTTTGTTACACATAACCGAACCTATTACTAAACTTACCCTTCTTGAAACCTTCCGCTTATTCTAATCCATTATTTTACTTTTATTACTAAAATTCGAGGCACGAACGACTCTCTTGAACTACGATCGGGCAACTACGTGAATTCGACTCATCTACCCGGGCCGGATCACATCAGGATCACATCACTATAACCTTCGAATACTTTGTGAATCCAATTTGTTTCCATCGAAGAAAAAGGTAAGACCAATTTCTATTTGTGATCCCGACATCGATTCATATGTTCAATTTGTGAATAACATTTTAGCATGTTGTTTTGATTTCATCATCCATGGTGCCATTATCCTCTTTCATTTTTGTAAAGGAAGGCAAGCAACTAATCTGCTTCCTTTTTGAGTCTTGTGTATTTTCATGTTTGTGATGATGAAATTTTTTTCGAGCAAATGGCCCAATTTGAGGACAAATCATCTTTAAGAGAGAGGGTATGATGCGAACCCAGTCACATCATGTTACGACCCAACTTGTCAACACTGAGATTGGGCTAAACTCGAGGGGCCCAAGTGCTAAATGAAGTTTTTAATTTAATTTTGTTAATTTGGCTACTGGAAAATAAGGACTTTGATTCATTTATTTTAGTTACTTTAGTTATTTTAGTTTGTGTCTTTAATTATGTTATAGTTTGAACATCATTAGTATGAATCTTTAATTATGTCGTAGTTTGAACATCATTAATATGTGTTCTGCATTTAATAAAGTCATGCATTATGTAACTCTCATGTAAGTTAAGTTTGCATCATAAATTGTGACATGCATTATGTAACTCCCATGTTAGTTAAAGTTTGTATCATTAAATTAAGTCATGCATTAAGTAACTCATTTGTTCATTTAGTTTTCATCTTAAACCATGCATTTAAGCATCTTCGTTGTTAAATATGTTTGAGTTTGTTTATATAAGTATGTTATTTAATTTGGCTATTACTTTTTACTACATAAATTAAAGTGTGTTTATTTTCATTTAAAATAAGGTGATTTGAGCTGCATGTTCATTAATAAATTTGAGTATGAGTGTTTATAGTGTGCTGATTCTTATGAGTGCTTTGAATGCTTAATTTTCTACCTTGTGGGTGACTATTCATATGGCTAGTTGGCTCTTCAAGTTTTGGACATTTTTCAAGCCTTCAAAGCTCATTATGGTGGCTATTCAAATGGAACAAGAGTGACTCTTCAAGTCTGATCAGTTTCATGCACTTAAAGCTAGTTATGGTGCCAATTAAAGAGATGAATGCACAAGTCTTTTGACATCCAGTTTAAGGGAGATGAAGGGACACCAAACAACACATTAAGAGTTCATTAAGTCAATTAGTAAAGTGAAGAGACATGCCTTTTCATCTATACCAGAATCAAGTGAGGAGACATGACTATTGGCTTCCCTACATGACTTAAAAACAAAATTAAAGCTTGTAAAAACCTTAGTTAATTGCTAGTGGTGTCTACCTTATTTCTTTCAAACTTATCACTCATTTCGAGTGTGGCGTTCTACCAAATTTATACCTTTGGTTCCTACCTTTTTAGGTAATGGGTCAAGGTCCACTTTAAGCGACTTATAAGTCTCGGGTCAATACTCTACACGGTATTGGTTCATTCTTGTCCTTAAGTTCATCTATCCATCCTATCCAGCAGCTTAACTATTTTGTTTCTTTGTTAACCACTTTCACCATCATTCCCTTAGCCCTTTGAACCCTTTTTGTTTCCTAAAAACACTTACTTAGCCAAATCCATCCATTGCTTAAACTAAAGAACAATACTTCCCCATTTTACGATCGGACAACATAAACGACTTGAATCATCACTGAGGCGAGTTCGTATCATGGGTCAAGGTCCTCTATTCCATAACCGAATCCCCCTTAACCCATATAAGTCTTGGGTCAGCATTTCCTTAATGTTGGTTTGTTTTTAAAGCTTGAGTCCTATCATCCATTCCATCCAAATTTTCAACTACATTTTTATTTCTTTCTTGTTTCACGGAGCTTATCTATCTGAACTCCCAACTATCCTTATTTTTCTTTGTTAATCGAACCTATAATATCTATCTTTAATCTATCTTTGAACCCTTTGTCTGCTTCTGCCCAAATTTATCCAAAACACCCCTTTGTTAGAATCAAACGATACTTCTTTGTCGACGATCAGGCAATGCAAATAAGACTCAAAATTAATTATGAGGTCAGGATCGCATCATTTGGTATCAAAGCTACCGAAATGAGAAGTACAAATGTTCGAGACTATCCCGGAAGTAGGTTCGTAAAGTGAAAAAAATTCAAAAAAAATTCATGTATTGAGATTTTTGTTGTAATTCATCTTTTGTATTTAAAAAAATATATATAGTACAAAAAAAGAAGAAGAATGAGGTAAAAAAGGTGCATTGAGAGTTTATGTTCTTTTATGTTGATATTTTTATTGTCATTCTGATCAAATACATTCATTTCCTACCTTTCAATTTCTACCTTCATGCCACACTTAAACCAATTTCATTTTAGCCTATCGTACACCCTTTAAAATCATTACCCTTGTAGCCATTTGAAACTGACCCCTAGACTACGATAACCCTAGTCTTTTCAATAATCACAAGAGAAGAAAGATCGTTAAAAGACATGAGTGTGTGAGATCATTATTTGAAGAAAAAAGCCTTTAAAATGAGTGAAACACGAGCGTGAGTGATAAAACATTCAATTTTCTGTCTGAGTGAGTCTCAAGATTTTGTGGTGAGGTGTTTATTTCTGTTTTATTTTAACAATCTTCTTTTCAGCTACTAATCATGTCTCGAGAAGAGATTTTAGAATTTGAACTTCAAGACTTCGTGAAAGAAATGGATCGCTTGTTCGATAGGAAACTAAAACTCCTCCAAGAACGATTGGTTTGTGTTGAAGAGTGAGGCCATCAAGTAAGAAATTTGAGTAGAAAGAAAGATTCATATCGTGATCCATATTTGTCAAGAAATTTGAGTAGAAAGAAAGTGATAAGATCCGCCTCGGAAGAGTCAAGTCGTATTAGTGTACCCGATCATCGACAAGAAGTTACGTTACGTTTAATTGAAAGGTCGGGTAAGAGAAAGAAGGATATTGGTTTTGGTTCGAATTGGAATAGGTAAGAAGAATTGAAAGTTCGGATTTAGGGTCCGAATAGGTATAGATGAATGAATTGGTTCAATTAGGTAAGGGGGAATTGAAGAAAGGAACGTAATGGTATGAAGGGTAAGAACAAAATGGTATTATGAAATGGTACGAATGGAATGGCCGGTTTAGGTACAATTTGGTAAATGGAGAAATGGGGTTGAACAAAAAGTACAAATAAGAACCAATACCGATTTGGTATCGACCCGTTGTTTATAGGCTCTTTTAGTTCAGTTTGGGTTTTGGTAAAGGAAAACCTCGACCCACTATTTAACAAGATAGGAACCTCGGTATGTTTGAAATAGGAACCTCGGTATGTTTGAACCCTACACTACGAGTAGTGATAAGTTCGATTTCGACAAAGAACAACGGTTGACACAACTAGAACGCTAGGAAGCCAATCGAATCTTTGAACGAAATTTGAGAAAAGTTTTGCCTCACAATTTTGGCAGCATAACATTAACAAAAGTCCAAAAGTTTTTTTACAAAGAAAATTAACAAGTATTTATAGCCTAAAGACTAGCTAACCGAATGGACACTTTACATACTTAATAATTAAGTAAAAGTCTCATGAATGCATCTTGAAAATTCTAGAAAGAAGTCCTTTGATGTTCATGACCAGGTTCGACTATGGTGGAGATGTCTTGAAGGTTCTTCATGCTTAAGGAAATGAATCATGAATGAGAGACTCCCTTGGACATTAGTTAGGTTCGGCCAACTTAAGTAATTGAGGCAATCAATTCATGTTATTTGGTGAAAAGTTGGGAATTAATTGAGGAGACTTCATGAGCCAAATTAAGTGTGAATGCCGATTCTTGAAGAGTCCATAGGTGTGAACATCTTGAATTGAAAGGCCATGCCATGTGAATGTAATGTGAACGGAATTTTAGGGTTCATGGAGGGAGATGTTCGGCCACATGTAGGAAGTAATGGGAAGCCTCATTTTAGCCGAATAGTCACTTGAAAAATGAAGAAGTAGCACACCATACATGAATGGAAACATTCATGAACCTTGAACACATTGAATGTGGCCATAAATGCACTTAGCCAAACATGCACCTAGGAGATTCAAAGCTCTTAACTGTCCATGCACCTCCAAAAAGACATGTTGCTTCATGCTCCATATGTCCATTGAGTTTCTACAAGAAAATGTGAACAGAATTAATTCAAGCTAATGTGAACACAAATGTAAACATTAAATTCGGTTATGAAAAATTAATTAACATCAATAAACACTTTTCAGACATATTTACTAAAACTAATGTGAACTAAATTTAATATGTGGTTTATTAATTAACTAATTAATGAACTTATTAAATAAAAATTTAATAGCAGTCAAATGAAGTCAAAGTAGTCTTTATGAGCTAGAGTTAACTAAATTTAATATGTGGTTTATTAATTAACTAATTAATGAACTTATTAAATAAAAATTTAATGGCAGTCAAATGAAGTCATAGTAGTCTTTATGAGCTAGAGTTCAACTCATGAACTAAAAACCGAGCTGGGCTTGGACTCATGAGCTGGCAGTGAGCTGGACCGGAGCTGGGGAACTGGAAATGAGCTGATTCCAAGCTAGTGAGCTGGTTTTGAGTTGAATGGGAACTTGCTTGACCTGGTGGTGAGCTCGATGAGCTGAGCTGGACTTGCTTGAAGGAGCTGGAATCAGCTTTCTCAGAGTGTCCTAATAGCGTTTCATTCCAATGTTGAGCTACAAAAGCTGTGATAGACTCCTTAAACTTCTTGGCTTGAGCTCGAGTGACAAGACCTTGTGGTAGCACCATAGAATCCTTGCTCGAATTAGCTGAACCATGGGGCGCGATTGCATCAGAAAGAAAGCTTTGAGTTTGAGGTCTTTCGAGATAACAAATGAGGAAGCTCAAGTAACTCTTTGCATGTATCAAAGAACTCATCCTCGAAGACTCATTCACAAAGAATTGATTGTGAACCCTATCTAGATGATTTCTCATTTTTTTGAACAAGACATTTATCATGCTGATTCATTTGTATTATCTTCAAGTTGTAAAAAAATAAAAAGAAAAGAAAAGAAAAGAAAGAAAAAGAAAATGAAAGTGAAAAAGAAAGTGAAAAAGAAATAGAGAATGAAAAAGAAAATGAGATTGAGCCTGAAAAAACAATTGAAGAAAGAAAAGATAGTGTGCAAGAAACGTCAATTGAAAAAGAGCTTGAGATAGAAGAACAAAAAGAGAGAATAAAAGAAACAAGTGTTCTTGAAGAAAAAGAAATGAGAGAAAAAGATGCAAGAGAGCAAGAACAAGTAAGGAGTGTTTCTACTAACCAAATCGTGAGTTCTCCTCTTGTTTCATCTTTTCAGGGTTCTGAAGTTCCATTAAACAAACTCTGGCTTCAATACCTTTCAGATGAGAGAAGATTCCAAATGATCGAGAAAGGTAAGATCGGAAGCGAAATTAGTCTACATGAGCCTAAAGGTAAGTTAGGTAAGTTAGGTAAGGATAATTGTCATTCTTTGATTGACGATAATATGATAGTTTAGAATGGTGGCAAAAAGATTTTTACTTTCAGAAATCCTGAAGTTGATGAGTTTGGTTGGTAAGTCAACATCCAAATGGCCATTGCAAAATTTGGTTGTGTGCACTAGTGGATGTCCAAGTACTGACTTGACCACGCCCCTAGGCTCAACAAGCTCTAAGCTTGATCCCATCGAGTTACCCAAGGGACCTATCATTCAAGCTCAGGCTAAGCGCCTTCAAGAAGCTGTTTCAACTTTGATTGTTTAGCTTTAGAATGACAATTAGCTCCAAGATGAAGGAATAGATTGGGCCACCTTATTACAAGCTCCATGCACAGTAGTGCAAACTAATTTCAGCTCAACTCAAGCTTACCGAGCTTTATCTAGCTTAAATCAACTCACTTGAGCTTAATTCAGCTTGTTTGAGCTAAACTTAGTTTCTTTCCAGCTTGTTTTCTTTACCATTTAAATAAATTAAGTGTTTTCTTTAGTTATAACTATTTTCTATAGCTCAAATTTGAATTTCCTAACTCATTTCAGCTCATTAAGTATCTTCATATAATTTTGAGCTAGCCAAAATTATTATGTTAGCTAGATAATATTTAATTTTGTTAATTTGTGATTTGTCTTGATGTTATTTCTCTATGTTCAGCCGAATCTATGAAGAATTAATTGTGTTCAAAATCCCTTGTAGGTTCAGCTAACTATAGGAGAGCATTTAAGGTTAGGTGCATTCACGATTTTATTCAATGAATGGGAAGATTCATGCACGAACAGGTTCAAGGCCAAAGAGGTTTCATGAATGGTTTGCTACATGCATTTCTAGCTGATGGTTGGCTTCCCTAAGTACCTATTCGGTCAAGGAGTAGTTATCTAATTAATGGCCTAAGTTTAATTCATGAATGAAGTTAAAAGAAGATGCATGGACAACAAGTTATAGTGAATGGGAGAATGCATCTAGTTCTTGTTACATGAATTGTTTGCTATTCATTTGGCTTCTCTAGGTGACTATTCAACCAATAAGATCTATTGGATGTCACATACATGCCATAGCCGAATTTGGATCACTCATTAAACTCTCATGCATTCATCTTCTTCAAGCCATTACCTTGGTTCATGAAGCTGCCCTTTGAATCTCCAATCAGCCGAACATGGACCTATTTTATTTATGAACATTTTTCTAGAATATTCCAGCATATTCATAACCGATTTACTTAGTTCTTAAGCATGGACATTTGACCATTCGACTATCCTTTTCAGGGCTATAAATAGTTTGTTCAAATCTGTTGTAAAGGACTTTTGGCCAAATTATTAATGAAACTTTGTTTCTGTTACTCCCTCTCAAATTTCATATGAGTTTCGAGAGACTTATCTAGCGAGTTAGTGGCATCAACCGAACTCCTTTTCTGAACTTATCACCTAACTTTGGTGTGGCATTCTGCTATCATTCTACTTTCCATTCGACCACCTTAAACAATATAAGATTTGGGGCGATACTCTTTAGTATTGAATCTTTCTCGAAGTTTAAGTTTGTTAACCATTCCAACCAACTATATTTACTTCAGTTGTTATCCTAAACCGAGCCTATCCAAATCCTTCCTATCCTTATTTCTTTCTATCCAAATCTACTATTTAAGACTTAGCAAATTTTGAAACCTCATTTTATTAACATTAAACCTATTAAGCCAATTTAAACAATTTGCCAATCTTATGAACAACACTTCTCAAAGACGATCGGGCAATCATACGTGGACTCGACTCAATCGACCAAGCTGAATCACGTCATTTGATATCAGAGCTTGTAAAACGAGGAGTGCTAACGTTCGTGGCAATCTCAAAATAGGTTTGTAAAAAAAATTGATTTTTTTTCAAGTTCTCCTATTATAATCAGCAAGTATTAGTGAAGTGAAAAAAAATATACGAAATTAATAAAAAAATTTGATGTATTGAAAGTTCTTTATTATTCTTTGTAATTTCGATCATCAAGTGTTTTTTCTACTCTCAATACCCCCCCAACGCCACACTTAAACTGAAACTTTCTTTGTTTCAGCCTACCCTACACCGCTTACAATATATCTCTTGAAACCACTTTGAAACTAACCTCAAAGCTGCAAGTAAGTCTAAAGAAACAAAATACAAAATCACGAGCGGCAGTCGAGTGGTAAAAGGCTAAGCGTGTGTAAGTGCATTAAAGTGTCAAAAAAAGCCAATTAAATGAGTGCAAACATGAGTGAGAGTGAAAATTATTAAATTTTCTTTCCAAGTGATTAGTGAAGTTTTGCGGTGAGGATCTAAACTTTATCGAAGACATGGAACGAGGCATGAATGGGAATGATGCCAAAACAACCTATCATGAAAAGGAGGACCCGATGCCCGTGTGTGCAAGAAAGCTTCTTGTTGTCAAAAGAAGCCTATGTATTCAAAGTCTTGAAAATGAGCAACAATGGGAGAACATCTTCTATTCCCGGTATCAAGTACAAGGAAAGGTTTGTAGCTTGATTATACATGGTGGTAGCTGTACCAGTGTGGCAAGTACCCTTATGGTGGAAAGATTAGGCTTAACAACCACCAAACATTTGAGCCCCTATAAACTTCAATGGCTCAATGACAGTGGTGAAATCAAGGTAACCAATCAAGTGCTCGTTACTTTTTTAATTGGAAAATATGAGGACAAAATACTTTGTGACGTAGTTCCCATGCACGCGGGACACTTGTTACTTGGAAGGCCGTGGCAATATGATCGAAGGGCCGCCCATGACTGGTATACCAACCGATATACGTTTGACTATCAAGGAAAGAATATCAATTTGGCTCCGTTGACACCAAAGTAAGTTTTCGAGGATCAAATGAGAATGAAATCTTATGTAAATCAATTGAAAGAAAAAGAAAAGAATGAATTTAAAAAATAAAAAAAATGAAAAAGAAATGAGAAATGAGAAAAAGAACACAAAAATAGAAAAAGAGAGAGAAAAGAAAATGAGAAAAGAAAAAGAAGAACAAGAAAAAGAAAATGGAAAAAAAAGATTGATTGCAAAAAAAAAAAGAGAAGTCTGAAAACCATTTTTATCAAGACAAACCATTCTTGTATTCTTGTACAAGGAAAACTTCTTAATGCTAGCGAATCTTCTGAGGATTTGCCTTCTAATATTTTGAACCTTTTGCAAGGTTTCCAAAACATTTTTCTAGGAGACTCCGAGTGGGTTACCACCCCTTCGCGGGATCGAGCACCAAATCGATTTCGTGCTTGGAGCTGTTATCCCAAATTGTCCTACCTATAGAACGAATCCTAAAGAAACCAAAGAGTTACAAAGGCAAGTCAATGAACTGATGGAAAAGGGCTATATTCGAGAAAGCCTTAGCCCCTGTGCTGTTCTAGTTCTATTGGTGCCAAAAAAAGATGGTACATGGCTAATGTGTGTCAATTGTTGTGCCGTAAATAAAATCACCATCAAATACCTACATCCGATCCCTCAGCTAGACGATATGTTAGATGAACTAAGTGGAGCCAAACTGTTCTCGAAAATTGACTTAAAAAAAGAAAATACCACCATATTTGTATGTGAGAAGGCGACGAGGGGAAAACTACCTTCAAAGCAAAACACGATTTGTATGAGTGGTTGGTCATGCTGTTTGGCTTAACCAACACTCCTAGAACTTTTATGAGACTAATGAACCATGTTTTAAGACCTTTCATTGGTAAGTTCTGTGTTGTTTATTTTGATGATATTCTCATCTATAGCAAGACGTTGGAAGATCATGTGTTACATCTCAAGTCTATCCTTGAAACTTTACGTAAGGAAACTCTATTTGCTAATCTTAAGAAATGTACTTTCTGTTCTGATAAAGTTATTTTCCTTGGTTTTGTGGTTAGCTCGCAAGAATTGGTAGTTGACCAAGAGAAATAAAATCTATTCAAGAGTGGCCGAGACCTAAAACCATTAGCCAAGTTTGAAGCTTCCATGGGTTGGAAAGCTTTTATCGGCATTTTGTGCCCAATTTCAGCACTTTGGTATCGCCATTATCAAGCGTGATAAAAAAAACTCTGCATTTCATTAGGGAGATGAGCAAGAGAGATCTTTTATTGAGACTAAAATTACTAACGTACCTTTACTTGCTTTGCCTGATTTTTCAAAAACCTTTGAACTCAAGTGTGATGTATCAGGTGTTGGAATAGGTGTTGTTTTAACCCAAGACGGACAACCCATTGCCTAGTTTAGTGAGAAGCTTAACGTAGCCTCACTCAACTATTCGGTCTATGATAAGGAGATGTACGCACTAGTTCAGGCTCTCGAAACATGGCAACACTATTTGTGGCCAAAAGAATTAGTGATTCATTTCGATCACGAAGCATTGAAGCATATCAAAGGCCAGCATAAATTGAATAAGCAGCATACTAAATGGGTCGAGTATCTTGAGTCGTTTCTGATACGAACCGCCTCGGGGTGAGTCGAGTCATATACTGAGTTGCCCGATTGTCTATGAGAAAGCATCATTCAATTCGCTTTTGGAATGGAGTTGATAGGAAAATAGGACGGAAGCTATGTATAATGGTTTAATGATGGATATGGAAGAAAAGGTTCTTAAAAGCAAGCACGAACCAATATTAGAAAATATCGACCCAAATGCTTATAGGCTTTCAAGGTGGAGGATGAAAGTGATAAACCTTGACCCGCTACTTAGCAAAGTAGGAACCTCGGTATAAGGGTGAACGCCACACTCGGTTGAGTGATAAGTTCAAAAGAAGAACAAGGTTGACACCAACTAAGAACTAGATAGGCCAACAAGTCTTCAACGAAATATGGGAGAAAGATCCTCTCCAAATAGTTTCATTAACAAAGAAACAATAAAACAAAGCTAAAAAAAAAACCTCCATACAAATGAAAGAAAACAAATATTTATAGGCACATAGATGACCATTCAAATTCAGCATCTAGGTGTTTACACAATAATAAAAATGTTCACACTAATGTATTAAAATAGTTCATAAATCTGGCAGATTCATGCACTAGTTGAATGGACACTTTCTTCCCCCTAAGTGTGTGCATGAATGCTTAGTCATAAAGAAAGGCTTCAAGTGACTTGTATGTGCACCAAAGGTTGCATTCATCTCCTTGGGACGTTCATGCACTTGTATGGAACATGTATCTTCATAATTAAACACTTTAATGGCATGTAGGTTCATAAATGGCAGCATGAACCTAGTAAATTCGTTCTCCCCTTTGTGCATGGACTTAATTCAGTCAATGTGTTGAATTTTTGAGTTAATTTCTTCCTTTGGACGTTCTTGAACCCATCCATGCATGTGTAGTAGCTTATAGGTCAATTCAAAGTGTGAACATGTTCAAGGAGCTCTATGGTCAACATAGAATTAGTTAGCAGTTACTTCTTGGCCGAATAAGTGCCTTGGAAAGTTAAGAGACAGCCACCATACATGCACTTAAGCCATTCATGCATTCTATCATCCCATGCATTTGATCCATTCATGGACGCTTTAATGTCCATACATGTATTCGACACGTGCATGAATTTGTATAAACCTTGCATCTAGCCGTACATGCACCAGCATCTACTTCTTCATTCATGAGTGTGGAATGCCCAAAAGAGATGTTTCTTCATCCATACATTGTGCCGTCCTTGATCATTGTATCTAAAAAAAATCAAATTATGAGACATCATGTGAACACATTAATGTCATGCATTAAATAGGCTAAAATGTGAACATAATTAAAATATGTAATAACTATGACATATTAAAACAAATATTAATATAAGTCAAATTTGATGCTTAAATAATTATGTTCAGATTTTATTTAATGCATTAAAGTCTAAAACTGGGTTTGAGCTAAAATGAGCTAAGCTTTAGCCCTTAAGCTAAAGTTGAGCTGAGATTATACTCCTAAGCTGAAGTTGAGCTAAGGTTTAGCTCGTGAGCTGAATATAAGCTAGTAGTGAGCTCGGAGTTGGATGGAGCTCTAATAAGCTGGATTTGAGCTGGACAGACTTGTGGAGCTGGAAACGAGCTGGGATCAGCTTGCCAACATGTCAATGCTCAGCTTGACAGACTTGTTCGATAAAGTTCGCGGGGCTTGCTCGTATCATCCCCCTTCTTTTAGGCGACTTGTCCTCAAGTCGAGCTGTTTGTCCATGGGAGAACTTTGACTCGTGCATGGTTTTCCTCGATCAAATGGGATGGAATATGTCACACAAACCTGAAAAAGTCTCACCACTTTTGGACAAGAGAAACTCAAAGAAGTTAGAGACACATGATAATCAAAATTCAAGGAAAACGCATTCAACTGATCATATGCCCAGAATCTTAATTGTGCAAAATAGGCATACGTAAATTTATCAAAAAGTCTTGTTAAGCCATCTTTACAAACATGTGAACTTAGCTGAATCAAGGGGTAATTAGTCATGAACATTTGTAAAGATTCAAATATGTTAATCCACAACCAAAACTTTTCAATATGTTTATTCAAAAATAACAATTCATGGGAATGTACACGCAAAGTGTACCATGGCCAATTGGAAACTAACTCACTCTTTTGCTTATTAACAACATGATTTGTGTAATCACTTTCCAACACAAACGGATCACTACTAGGCCAAAGACAACAATCAATCACAACAAGGTACAAATAATTTCCAAACATCAAACCATCAAAAAGATTTTCAACAACATTTGAATAGAGTAAAGGATTTGAAAATTTTCGTAAACTTTACCTTGTCGATCTTGAAGAGAAGAAAATTTATGATCGGTTTTACCTTTTTCAAACAAGATGAATCTTCTCTCTTCGGACAGAAAATGTAAAACAAACCTTTTATCTCGATCAACTTGGGTGGGTGACGAAGCACCATGACAGCTCGTGCTTTTTAAAGGGTTACATTCACAAAAATGTAAAAGGTTAGTTTCAATAGGAGGTATGGACTAAAAAGAAAAAAATAAATCATTGTTGAAATTTGATTCAAGTCCCAAAGCATAAGTCGATCTTACCTTCTCAAAATGGAACGAAAATTTCAAATGTGGCCAAACAAGGTGATTAGTACACGAATCAAAATTGAAACCCAAATCATTGAATTTAACCTTCTTATCAAAAGTTCGAACATCAAGCAAACATAATTTGAATGCAAATGATGCAAAGTGCTTAATGTTTCCATAAAATGAATTCATGTAGCAAATACCAGGCTTGAACACACGAACTTGGTCATTTGATTTAGCAGGCAACATGTTAAATAAGGAAAGTATAATCAACTCATCGCTTGATTCAAATTTCACTCGTTCAATTAGACTTGAAAAATTGGCACAACCAAGCATATTCATTTTATCACCAAAGAAACGATGCAACATGTTATCATGCAAGTAAATCAAAGGAAACTTAAACATGCAAATACTCGAACAATCTTGCATCATAATTTCTACTCGAATAGATAGATCAAAGCATGGAAATCTCGCACAAAATTTTAGAGATTTATGTTGAAGAACAAAGTCAAACAGATCAATTATTTCATGCAAAAATCTTTTAACGCATATATCGAGCAAAGAATTTGTGATCATGTGACCTTTTAGAAATTCAAATCCATCACAAATCATTTGAATAGGCACGTTTAAACAGAAAGATGAATTCAAAGAATTTTTATAATCAAACAAATCAAAACGTGAAAAACTGCTATCACACACATTCACAATTTGCACAGGATGAACCAATCCAACAGAATCAACAGAATTGTCGTTATAAAACATGTCATAAGACGGAATCTTCATGACATCTTTTGAAATAATATCGTTAACATTAATATGTGAACAGTAATTAACCAAATCAAAAGATGGAAGATTTTCAAAAATAAGGCCATAAAAATCTATATGAGCAACTTTATATTCAAATGGCCTGGAATCAATAAGTAAGGAATCCTTACCTTTCTTACCTTCAATTGCAAGTGGGTGGCTGTCATTCATGAACTTACCTTTTTCGAACAACCTAAAACACCTCTTGTTCGGAAGGTAATGTAGATGGAATTGGTCGCACAGACTTCTAGGAACCTGAAAAGTTAACTCACAAGAAGTTCGAACAGGTGGGTTAGTAGAAATAATCCTCACTTGCTCTCTTGTTTTCTCACTCGATTCTTTTTCTTCTGAATTACTCGTTTCTTTTGTTTCAATTTCTTTCTCTTTAATCTCTTTTTCAATTTCTTTTTCAACTTCTTTTTCACTCTCAAATTTCTTTTCGTTCTCTTTTTCAATCTCATTTTATTTTTCATTTTCTTTTTGCTTTTCAAAGGCTTTTTCAAGTTCTCTCAAGATTTACTCATTTTCTCTCTTACTTGCCTCTTGCCTCTCTTTTCTTTTTATTTTGTTTTCTTTTTCTTCTTTTGCTTTTTCTTTTCTTTTCTTTGTTTTCTCTTTACAAGAATGTACAAAAGAGTCATGAGAATAGAGATCATGTTCGAAAGGCCAAGAACTATTTGCATGTGAAAAACTTCGTGTAGAACACTCCTTGAATGATTTCTTTGAAGTTTGGGAAGAGGTATATCTATCTCTTCGAATTTCATTTTGGACGTCTTCTTGAACGGAGTAAAAATCATAGTCGGCTTCTTGACTTCTCGAATTCCTTGACAAAAAAGAATCTCGATAGTAATCTCTTGGTCTTGAAGTCGATGTCGAATAGGATTCACAATGGGACTCTTTTCTCAAGTAATAATTGGGTGTATATCGTCGTGGGGTTCTCGACTCTATGTTTCGACTTGATGAAACTCGTTCTCGTGGATCTCTTTGTTCCAATCGATCTAATCTCTCATGCAATTTATCGAATTTGGACTTCACCATTCTTTGCATTTTTTGTACCAAGTATTGGTATTCCGATTCGGTGAACTCTTCGCGTGACATGATTTTTGTTGCTGAAAAGAAATTGTTAGATCACAAAACAAAATAAAAAATTAAGTACCTCACCACAAACCTCACAATTTCGGTCGAAAAGAAGAAGGAAAAGGTGTCACTCCCGCTCGTGTTTACACTCGTTTGGCTTTTACCTCCACTCGAATGATCTCACTCGCTCGTGCCTTTTACCTCTCACTTGCCAAGGCCTTATCGTAGGCTTAGGGGTCAGTTTCAATAGGGTAACAAGGGAGATGCGTATAGGTTTAGGGTTGGCTGAAAGAATAGGGAATTGGGTAAAAAAAGTGTAGCGTGTATGAGGTTAGAACAGAAGATGGATCAGAACGATATCAAATCAAGGGCTTTAACATTCGAACAACAATCGAATTGCATAAAACACCTTTTTTTCAATTTTTTTTTACTTTTTTTTATAACTACTTAAAATGATAATTACAACACAATACTCGAATCTCATGAAGTAGTTTTTTTATATATATTTTTTTTTAAATCTACATCTAAGCTTCTCATTTTAGGTAGCTCTGATACCAAATGATATGAACCGCCTCGGGGAGAGTCTTGTCGTATGCTGAGTTGCCCGATCGTCTACGAGAAAGTATCGTTCAATTCGCTTTTGGAATGGAGTTGATAAGAAAATAGGACGAAAGCTATGTATAATGGTTTAATGATGGATATGAAAGAAAGGGTTCTTAAAAGCAAGCACGAACCAATATTAGAAAATATTGACCCAAATGCTTATAGGCTTTCAAGGTGGAGGATGAAAGTGATTAGCTCGACCCGCTACTTAGCAAAGTAGGAACCTCGGTATAAGGGTGAATGCCACACTCAGTTGAGTAATAAGTTCAAAAGAAGAACAAGGTTGACACCAACTAAGAACTAGATAGGCCAACAAGTCTTCAATGAAATATGGGAGAAAGATCCTCTCCAAATAGTTTCATTAACAAAGAAACAATAAAACAAAGTTCAAAAAACAACCTCCATACAAATGAAAGAAAACAAATATTTATAGGCACATAGATGACCATTCAAATTCGGCATCTAGGAGTTCACACAATAATAAAAACGTTCACACTAATGTATTAAAATAGTTCATAAATTCGGCAGATTCATGCACTAGTTGAATGGACACTTTCTTCCCTCTAAGTGTGTGCATGAATGCTTAGTCATAAAGAAAGGCTTCAAGTGACTTGTATGTTGATACGAATCCCGACAAATCATGGTTCGACACAATTCGACAATATCAAGCATGGCCTAAGTTCGAGGGGCCCAAGTTCAAAATGAAGCCTGATCTTAAATTTCAACGAGCTCAATTCAGCCCGATTTTAGCTCAATGAGCTCGTTTGCTCATTTTTCTAGTTTATTTTAATTTAAGCATTTTATTAGTTGCTGGAATAAATTAATTGAGTCTAGTTAAACTTAATTAAATCAGCTCAATAATTTGGTTGTGTTATTTTAATAAATTAAAATCTGGACATTTTTAATTATGTTTAAATGTGTTAGTTAAATTAGTTAATTTGCTTAGCTCATAATTATGTTTAGCTTAATAATTGGGTTTTAATATGTTCCAGCCGAAATTAATATGTCTGAATTGGAACATGTTTTAATTTGTTCTAGTACAGCCATTTAACTTGTCTTAGTTTAGGACACATTTATTTCTTGTCCAGCCGAATGTGGTTTAAATTTGCTGTGAATTTAATATGTTCAAAGTTGATTAATTTTGGTTTAAATGTGCAGCTATTTTCAACATTAAAGGAGCAAGCATGCCGAATTCAATGTGCTTATTGCTACAGCCAAATTAATTAGTGAACAAGGCATGGACGGCACATTAAAGAGCTGCTGTGCATAGGGGCATGAAACGTGATTAATGCATTAAAAATCTGCTGGTGCATGAATAGCCTAGGAGCATGAAACGTGATTAATGCTTGAAGGCTGCTGGTTGGTGTTCCCAAATGGCCATTCAGTCAAAAAATGGCTGAATATTCAATGTTCCAAGCTGAATTAAAAGGGCAGCTGCTGTTTAAGTTTCTCTAGGTGCTTTTTCGGGAATAACAAGGGCCATGGCTGATTATAATTAATCCCATTCAGCTGCTCACATTTAGCTTCTATATCTATTGTCCATTAGCGTCCTCAAGGAGCATTTAAGCTGCCCAAGCCTATCCAGCTGGTCAAAGCAATATATTTAATATCATGCACTCTCTTTGGCCGAATATTACAAGATTTTTCAGCTCATTTAATTCTCCAGCTGATGAGGAAACTTCTAAGAAAATACTCAACTCTTCTAGTTGAATTACAAAGTGACCATTCGGCTTTCTAGGTGGCTGATTAGCTCACCTTTATTTTAAATGAAACCAACTGCATGAAGACACCTTGGAAGCTGTCCAAATACGTTCTTAAGGCTGGAGGAAGCATCCTAGAATTTCCTAAATTTTTCTGGAAATTTCAGCTCATTTAAAGGTTTAATTAAGTGACCATTCAGCTACTTTTTGAGGCCATTCGGTTGACCATGTTTTAGGCTATAAATAATTGTTAAATTTCATTTGTAAAAGGTTAGACATTTTTTTTGTTAGACTTTTCACTTAATGAAACTCTGTTAAACTTTCATGGAATTTGTGAGATTTCTTTCTCTCATATTTCGTTGAGGACTTCGTTGGCTTATCTAGGAAACCTAGTGGCGTCAACCATGTTTTCACTATCCCGAACTTATCACTATCAAATAGTGTGGCGTTCACCCATATAGCGAGGTTCCTACTTTGCTAAGTAGCGGGTCGAGGTTTATCACTTTCATCCTCCACCTTGAAAGCCTATAAGCATTTGGGTCGATATTTTCTAATATTGGTTCGTGCTTGCTTTTAAGAACCCTTTTCTTCCATATCAATCCTCTATTTACTTCTTTCATTTTCCCTTCCAATTTAGCCGAACCTATACATATTATCATTATACATAGCTTCCGTCCTATTTTTCCATCAACTTCATTTCAAAAGTGAATTGAACGGTACTTTCTCGTAGACAATCGGGCAACTCAGCGTACAACTCGACTCTCCCTGAGGCGGTTCGTATCATTTGGTATCAGAGCTACTAAAACGAGAAGATCGTGCGACGAAATTAATCCCGAGTTAGTCCAAGTGTACGAAGTAGGATCCAGGAAAAAAAGTATAGAAAAGAAAAAAAATTCGTATACCGAAGTTTTCTCATTTTGATTGGTCTGTTGTTGTTATTATAAAAGCAAAAATCTACGCAGCCGAAGAAAAAAAAATCGTGTACAAAAGTGCTTCTATTGTATTTAGTTTGTTGTTATAGTACAAAAAAAAAAGTTATACAAGTTTGAAAAAAAAAACTGAAAAAAAATTCGAAAAAAAAATTCGAAAAAAATTGAAAAAAAAAGTGATTTATGCAATTCAATTGTTATTTGATCGTCAAGCTTTGATCGATATAATTTCCGATCCATCTTCATTCTAAACCCCTAATCATATACGCATACACTTTCTTACCCAATTCCTCGTTCTTTCAGCCAACCTTAAACCTATACGCATTTCCCTTGTTACCCTATTGAAACCGACCCCTAAGCCTACGATAAAGCCTTGGCACGTTCGACTACGAAGTTGCGAGAGAAAAGATTGAGAGGTAAAAGGCACGAGAAAGTGAGATCATTCGAGTGGAGGTAAAAGCCAAACGAGTGTAAACACAAGCGGGAGTGACACCTTTTTTCTTCTTCTTTCCGAGCGAAATTGTGAGGTTTGTGGTGAGGTACTTAATTTTTTTTATTTTGTTTTGTGATCTAACGTTTTCTTTTTAGCAACAAAAATAATGTCACGTGAAGAGTTCACCGAATCGGAATACCAATACTTGGTTCAAGAAATGCGAAGAATGGTGACTAAACGAGACCAAAGTGATCGAGTTTCTTCAAGTCGTAAAATGGAACCAAGAACCCCACGGAGATATACCCCCGACTACTACCTAAAAAAAAGTTCCAATCGTGACTCCTTTTCGCCATCTACGTCGAGACAAAGAGATTCATACTATGACTCATATTCATCAATGAATTCGAGAAGTGACTTCGATCGAAAGTCCTTTTCATCAAGAAATTCAAGAAGACGATGATACGATCGCGACCTAGAGTGCATCAAGTTCGAGTAAGGACTCAATGGTGCTGCCTCAAGGACCAATTATGTGAGCTCGAGCTAAGCAATTCAAGGAGGCCATTTCGGCCTTAGTTAATCAAGTGTGGGGCGAGGCTTTGGTTGGAGAAATAGATCGAGTTGGGACCAGCTTAATAAAGTGTCCTTGCAACATTTTGCAAACTAATTTCAGCTCAATTTTCGCTCCTTGAACCCGTTCCAACTAAATTGAACTTTTATTTATTTCTTTTAGCTTTGCATTTAGTTTGCATTTTAATACTTGCATTTAAGCCTCTTAGTTTAATAAATGAGTTGCTGGTCATTAATACAATTCATCTTAGTTTAATTAAATGAGTTTATTTGATGAATTTAATATAATGAGTTGCTTCTTTAATTAATCTAGTTACTAGGTTAATTTATTGGTGCATGAGTTAAAGTTCATTAAATACTTCTTTTAATTAACTAGTTGTTGGAATAAATGATGCATAAGTGTGTGTTCATTTATTTACGTAGTTGTTAATTTGTTTAAAGCTTAATAATTGAATAAATGTGACGGTTATATATGTTTTAATTGCAGGTGACTTTTCAATTCACAAAGGCTGTTACGCATTCAATAAATGAGACTTTTCAAGTTATTTTGGTTACAAAAGAGGGGGCTGTTATAAAGGAAGCATTAAGCATCATTAAAAGAGAGTTTAAAGGAGCATTTCATGTCCTTTAAAATCTGGTAGCAGCTTGTTCAAATACCCCAACGTTTTTTTTTGCTACTTAATGGACAATTTATGCATTGCAAATTTCATTAAAGTGGCTGGAGTCTATTCAACTAGCCAAAGGGAAAATCAAGAGTCATTTTTCAAGCCTTTAAGGACATTAATTCAGCTAGTTGAAGAGAGGAGTTATTGACTCTAGAATTTCAAAAGTCTTTAATTTATAATTAGCCCTTTAATAGCACTTTACTATGTGACCATTCGGCTAGCTCATTTTAGCCTTATAAATTCTTGTAACCAAGCCTTTTGGAAGGCTACTTTTTGGACATTTTTGAATGATATTCTGCCAAATTTGTGAGGCAAACTTTTCTCTATTTTCGTTCAAAGATTTGTTGGCTACCTAGTGTTCTAGTTGTGTCATCCATTTTCTTTGTTGAAAACTGAACTTATCACTACTCGTAGTGTGGCGTTCAAATATACCAAGGTTCCTACTTTGCTAAGTAGCGGGTCGAGGTTCTCATATTCTCCATTCGACCACCTTGAAAACTTATAAACATTTGGGTCAATATTTTCTAATATTGGTTCGTGTCTGTTTTCGAGATCATTTTCATTTCCATTCCATCCTATCTTTTCGTTTCATTATAACCAAACCTACAAAAACTTTATATCCATAAAACCATCTACATAAACTTCATATCCATAAACCCATCTTTGAATCCTTTTACATAGCTTCCGCCATTATTTACGTTAAAACATCCTTTTGAACAAATCGAACGCTACTTCTTCGTAGACGATTGGGCAAACTCACATACGACTCGACTCACCCCGAGGCGGATCGTATCATTTGGTATCAAAGCTACAAAAACAAGGAGTACGAGCATTCAAAATTACTCCAGGAATAGTCGGTGACTCATCAAGTAAGTTTCAAAAAAAATCGAAAAAAATTCAAAAAAAATTTGAAAAAAAAAACAAAATCTGAAAATTTGAACATAGTTTTACTCCTTCTCCATTTTTCAATCCTGAAACTTTTACCCTCTCATCCACTTCCATCCTTGACCTTTTTCGCCACACTATACCCGAATTATTCTCTTTCTTGTAAGCCTACCCAGTTGTAAATCACATCATCCCTTGTTACCCATTTGAAAACCACCTAGACGTTAAGCCTTGGCGAATCTGCTTACGAAATCAGGAGAAAGGTAAAGAGAGGTAAAAGGCACGAGTGTTGTGAGAGCATTAGAGTGTTGAAAAAGCCGATCTTGAGTGCAAACACGAGTGTGAGTGCCATTCAAATTTTATTGCGAGTGACTAGTGAGGTTTGTGGTAAGGTATTCATTTTCTGTTTTGTTTTATTCATTTTTCTTTTCATCTATTAATCATGTCTCGAGAAGAGTTTTCAGCCTTTGAATTTCAATATTTGTTGAAAGAGATGGAGTGCATGCTCGATCGAAAAATCAAGCTTCGTCCAAGAAAAGCTAGACCATCGAGCAAGATTTCAACGAAAGCAAATTGTTCCAAGTCGAAAAAGGAGTCAAGAACATCACGGAGACACACATCGATGACTCTGGAGAAGAGATTTCTATCGTGATACCTATTCAACAAGAAATTTGAGTAGAAAGAAAGAAAGCTTGAGTCTAAGGTCTTTAGAGATAACGAACGAGGAGCCCAAGTAACTCTTTGTATGCATCCACAAAGACTCATTCTCAAGAATTGATCGTGAACTCTATCTAAATGATTTCACATCTTTCGAACAAAATACTTATCATGCTGATTCACTTGTATTATCTTCAAGTTGTAAAGAAAAATGAGAGAAAAAGAAATGAAAGAGAGGCAAGAGGCGAGTAAGAGAGAAAATGAGAGATTCTTGAAAGAGATTGAGAAAGTCATTGAAAAAGCCGTTGAAAAAGAAAAAGAACAAAAAGAGATCAAAAGAAAAGAGAGGCAAGAAAAGATTATGAGAGAAAATGAGAGAATCTTGAATGAAATCGAGAAAAGAAACAAAGAAATGAAAGAAAAAGAAAAAGAGATTGAGAGTGAAAAAGAAAATGAGATTGAAAAAGAGAATGAAAAAGAGTTTGAGAGAGAGAAAGAATGTGAACAAGAAAAAAGAGTGGAAAAAGAAATTGAGATAAAAGAAACGAGTGATTCAGAAGAAATAGAATCGAGTGAAAACGATGTTAGTGAGCAAGCGAGGATTCTTTCTACTAACACTTCTGCTCGATCTTTTTGTGATCTTTCTTTTCAGGTTCCTAAAAGTCCGTGCGACCAAATCCAACTCCGATACCTTCAAAATGAGAGGCATTTTCAATTGTTTGAAAAAGGTAAGTTCGTGGACGACTGCCACCCATTGAAAATCGAAGGTAAGGAAGGTAAGGAATCTTTGTTTATCGAGTCAAGGCCGCCTAATTTAAAAATTACTCATAAAGGTTTTGATGGCATAACTTTTGAAAAATTTCCATCTTTTGATTTGGCTAATTGTTGTTCATATATTAATGTTAACGATGTTGATTCAAAAGATGCCATGAAGATTCCGTCTTATGACATATTTTATAACGACAATTCTGTTGATTCATTGGATTGGTTCATCTGTGCAAATTGTGAATGTGTGTGATAGTAGTTTTTCATGTTTTGATTTGTTTGATTATAAAATTCTTTGAATTCATCTTTCATTTAAACGTGCCTATTCAAATGATTTGTGATGGATTTGAATTTTGAAAGGTCGCATGATCACAACTTCTTTGCTCGATATATGCGTTAAAAGTTTTTTGCATGAAATAATTGATCTGTTTGACTTTGTTCTTCAAGATAAATCTCTGAAATTTTGTGCGAGATTTCCATGCTTTGATCTATCTGTTCGAGTAGAAATTATGATGCAAGATTGTTTGAGTATTTGCATGTTTAAGTTTCCTTTGATTTACTTCCATGATAACATGTTGCATCGTTTCTTTGGTGATAAAATGAATATGCTTGGTTGTGCCAATTTTTCAAGTCTAATTGAACGAATGAAATTTGAATCATGCGATGAGTTGATTATATTTTCCTTATTTAACATGTTGCCTGCTAAATCAAATGACCAAGTTCGTGTGTTCAAGCCTGGTATTTGCTACATGAATTCATTTTATGGAAACATTAAGCACTTTGCATCATTTGCATTCAAATTATGTTTGCTTGATGTTCGAACTTTTGATAAGAAGGTGAAATTCAATGATTTGGGTTTCAATTTTGATTCGTTTTGATACGAACCGCCTCGGGAAGAGTCGAGTCGTATGCTGAGTTGCCCGATTGTCTATGAGAAAGTATCATTCAATTCACTTTTGAAATGAAGTTGATGGAAAAAATAGGACGGAAGCTATGTATAATGGTTCTATGATGGTTTATGGATAAGAATAATATGAATATTCGGCTAAATTGGAAGGGAAAGTGAAAGAAGTAAATAGATGATGGATATGGAAGAAAAGGGTTCTTAAAAGCAAGCACGAACCAATATTAGAAAATATCGGCCCAAAATGCTTATAGGCTTTCAAGGTGCAGGATGAAATTGATAAACCTCGACCCGCTACTTAGCAAAGTAGGAACCTCGGTATATGGGTGAACGCCACACTATTTGATAGTGATAAGTTCAGGATAGTGAAGAACAGGGTTGACGCCACTAGGCTTCCTAGATAAGCCAACGAAGTCCTCAACGAAATATGAGACAAAGAAATCTCACAAATTCCATAAAAGTTTAACAAAGTTTCATTAAGTGGAAAGTCTAACCTCTTACAAATGAAATAACATATATTTATAGCCTAAATAAAAGTAGCTGAATGGACAAGCTTAGAAGCTAAGAAATTGACCATAAACACCTAGATAATTCTAGAAGAAAATCATGAATATCCATGAATGTGCAGCCCTTTAATGTTCCATCATCCCCTTGGCGAATGAAGCTTTAATGCACCTTGAATACTTGAATGGTTAGCTTGAAAATGCATGGATCATGCATGAAACGTCCCAATGTATGTTCCTCCATAAATTTGGTCCATGAACCTTCAAAACATTAACATTAAATAGCCCCTACTTGCATGAACGTCTCCAATACATGTACTCCCTTAAATGCCGTCCATTGAACCTCAATTCTACATGCACCTCTTCATACATTGCACCAAGCCCTACATGAACTTGCATTAATTTCCTTCCATGCATACATGTGTACCGTCCAAAGGGATTGGATCTTCTAGATACATTCATGCATGAATCTTCATCATTCATGCAACTGAATGTGCATTTGAACCCAAGCATTCATGTATTTTGTGCATTCATGTATTTGGCAAATACATGAACTTATAAACACCTTGAATTTGGTCATACATGCACCTGATTAAATGTTGTTCATTCATGCATGTTGGATGTCCAAAAGAGATGTTTCTTCAAGCATTCATTGCGCCGTCCATGAGCATTGTACCTACAAGAAATAAAACAATTCATAAGACATCATGTGAACACACATAAATTCAGCACAATGTGAACACATTTAAGTTATGTGATATCTATGACATATTAAAAACAAATATTAATATAAGACAAGTTTAATGCTTAAATAAATATCTGCAAATTTTATTTAATGCATTAAACAAAAAATCGAGTTAAACTAAAATGAGCTAAGCTTTAGCTCGTGAGCTAAAGTTGAGCTGAGATTAAACTCCTAAGCTGAAGCTGAGCTAAGGTTTAGCTCGTGAGCTGAATATGAGCTAGGAGTGAGCTCGGTTTAGCTTAGGCAATTTGGATTGAGCTCGAATAAGCTGGATTTTAGCTGGACGGAGCTAGTGGAGCTGGAAACGAGCTTGGATCAGCTTGCCAACATGTCAATGCTCGGCTTGACAGGCTTGTTCGATGAAGTTCGTGGGGCGTGCTCGTATCATCCTCCCCCTCTTTTAGGCAACTTGTCCTCAAGTCGAGCTGTTTGTCCATGGGAGAACTTTGACTCGTGCATGGCTTTCCTCGATCAAATGGGATGGAAGATGTCACACAAACATGAAAAATTCTTACCACAGTCAGTAAAAAGAAACTCAAAGGAGTCAGATTCAAATGTGTTCGATAGTTCATAAAAAATTCATTCAATCGAACATATGCCAAAAATCTCAATTGGTCAAAGCAAGCATACGTAAATTTATCGAAGAGTTTCGTTAGACCATCGTTGCAAACATGAAAACTAAGTTGGATCAAGGGATAATTGGTTGAAAATGATGGCAGGCACTTAAACACATTATTCCTCATCCAAAACCTTTTAATTTCTTTAATTGAATATAGCAACTCATTTGGTCCTTTGTCTTGCTCATGCAAGGTATGCCATGGCCAAAGGTATGCTAACTCTTTCTTTCGTTTTTGAACAACATAAGGGTTGTCTCCAAATTCCAACATAATAATCACATCATTACAATGCCAAAAGGAAAAATCCATCACATCACAGTATAAATAATTTCCAAACAACAAATCAATGGAATTTTCAACTTCAATCGAATTGAGCAAAGATATTTGAAAATTTTCAGATGACTTACCTTGAAGAATATGAAGAGAAGACAATTGAGGATTGGGTTTACCTTTCTCGGTCAAAATGAATCTTCTCTCTTTGGATAGATAACGTAAGACAAACCTATTACTCCGATAAATTTGAATAGGTGGTGACGCACCATGACATGTCTTGCTCCTCGAGGGGTGGAATTCACAAAAATGAGAATGGTTAGTATTATCGAAAACTATGGACTTAAATGGAAAAGGAAAGTTACCATGGAAATTTAATTCAATTCCAAAAACATAGGTTGGCCTTACCTTCTCGAAATGAAACGAAAATTTCAGATGTGGCCAAACAAGGTGATTAATATATGAATCAAAATTGAAACCCAAATCATTGAATTTCACCTTCTTATCAAAATTTTGAACATCAAGCAAACATATTTTGATTGCAAATGATGCAAAGTGATTAATGTTTCCATAAAATGAATTCATGTAGCAAATACCAGGCTTGAACACATGAACTTGATCATTTGATTTAGCAGGCAACATGTTAAATAAGGAAAATATAATCAACTCATCGCATGATTCAAATTTCACTCGTTCAATTAGACTTGAAAAATTGGCACAACCAAGCATATTCATTTTATCACCAAAGAAATGATGCAACATGTTATCATGCAAGTAAATCAAAGGAAACTTAAACATGCAAATACTCAAACAATTTTGCATTGTAATTTCTACTCGAATAGGTAGATCAAAGCATGGAAATCTTGCACAAAATTTCAGAGATTTATCTTGAAGAACAAAGTCAAACAGATCAATTACTTCATGCAAAAATCTTTTAACGCATATATCGAGCAAAGAAGTTGTGTTCATGCAACCTTTCAGAAATTCAAATCCATCACAAATCATTTGAATAGGTACGTTTAAACAGAAAGATGAATTCAAAGAATTTTATAATCAAACAAATCAAAACGTGAAAACTGCTATCACACACATTCACAATTTGCACAGGATGAACCAATCCAACAGAATCAACAAAATTGTCGTTATAAAACATGTCATAAGACGGAATCTTCATGACATCTTTTGAAACAACATCGTTAACATTAGTATGTGAACAGTAATTAACCAAATCAAAAGATGGAAGATTTTCAAAAATAAGGCCATAAAATCTATATGAGCAACTTTGTATTCAAACGGCCTCGAATCAATAAATAAGGAATCCTTACCTTTCTTACCTTCAATTGGAAGTGGGTGCTTGTCAATCGTGAACTTACCTTTTTCGAACAACCTAAAACACCTCTCGTTTGGAAGGTAATGTAGATGGAATTGGTCGCATAAACTTCTAGGAACCTGAAAAGTTAACTCACAAGAAGATCGAACAGGTGGGTTAGTAGAAATAATCCTCACTTGCTCACTTGTTTTCTCACTCGATTCTTTTGTTTCAATTTCTTTTCATCTTCTTTTCACTCTCAAATTTCTTTTCATTCTCTTTTCAATCTCATTTTCTTTTCATTTTCTTTTTGCTTTTCAAAGACTTTTCAAAGGCTTTTCAAGTTCTCTCAAGATTCGCTCATTTTCTCTCTTACTTGCCTCTTGCCTCTCTTTTCTTTTTATTTCGTTTTCTTTTTCTTCTTTTGCTTTTTCTTTTCTTTTCTTTGTTTTCTCTTTACAAGAATGTACAAAAGAACGATGAGAATACAAATCTTGTTCAAAAGATAAAGAACTATTTGCGTATGATTCACAATCAAAACTTCGTGAAGAATACTCCTTGAATGATTTCTTTGAAGATATACTAGGAGTATGTCTTTCTCTCCGAACGACATCTTGGAATGAATCAAAATCGTAATCGGCTTCTCGTCTTCTCGAATTTCTTGATGAAAAGGACTTTCGATCAAAGTCACTTCTCGAATTCGCTGATGAATATGAGTTATAGTATGAATCTCTTTGTCTCGACGTAGATGGCAAAAAGGAATCACGATTGAAACTTTTTTTAGGTAGTAGTCGGGGGTATATCTCCGTGGGGTTCTTGGTTCTGTTTTACGACTTGAAGAAACTCGATCACTTTGGTCTTGTTTAGTCACCATTCTTCGCATTTCTTGCACGAAGTATTGGTATTCCGATTCGGTGAACTCTTCGCGTGACATGATTTTTGTTGCTAAAAAGAAAATGTTAGATCACAAAACAAAATAAAAAAAAATTAAGTACCTCACCACAAACCTCATAATTTTGCTCGGAAAGAAGAAGAAAAAAAATGTGTCACTCCCGCTCGTGTTTACACTCGTTTGGCTTTTACCTCCACTCGAATGATCTCACTCGCTCATGCCTTTTTCCGCTCCTTTCTCCTCTTATAATAACCTTATAACAGACTTAGTATGACTTGATCTCTAGTATTGTGGGTCGTTTCAAATGGTTTTACAAAGGATAACATATGAGGGGTTACGGGTTGGCTAAAAGAAAAGGAAATTGGGTAACAAAAAAAAGTGTGGCGTGGATGAGATTAGAATAGAAGATGAATCAGGAACGATATCAAACCAAGGGTTTTGACATTCGAACAACAATCGAATTGCATTAAACACATTTTTTTCATATTTTTTTCGAATTTTTTTGAATTTTTTTTCGAATTTTTTTTTACTTGTATAACTTTTTTTTTGTACTATATTGACAAACTAAATACAATAAAACACTTTTTGTACACGATTTTTTTTTCTTCGGCTACGTAGATTTTTGTTTTTATAGCAACAATAACAAACTAATCGAAATAAGAAAACTTCGGTATACAAAATTTTTTTTTCTATACTTTTTTTTCTGAACCTACCTCGGGAATGCTTCTCTTCGAACGTCTAAGCTTCTCGTTTTAGGTAGCTCTGATACCAAATGATACGAACCGCCTCGGGAGAGTCGAGTCGTATCTTTGAGTTGCCGATCGCTCACGAGAAAGTATCGTTCAATTCACTTTTGAAATGAAGTTGATGGAAAAAATAGGACGGAAGCTATGTATAATGGTTCTATGATGATTTATGGATAAGAATAATATGAATATTCGGCTAAATTGGAAGGGAAAGTGAAAGAAGTAAATAGATGATGGATATGGAAGAAAAGGTTCTTAAAGCAAGCACGAACCAATATTAGAAAATATCGGCCCAAAATGCTTATAGGCTTTCAAGGTGGAGGATGAAAGTGATAAACCTCGACCCGCTACTTAGCAAAGTAGGAACCTCGGTATATGGGTGAACGCCACACTATTTGATAGTGATAAGTTCAGGATAGTGAAGAACAGGGTTGACGCCACTAGGCTTCCTAGATAAGCCAACGAAGTCCTCAACGAAATATGAGAGAAAGAAATCTCACAAATTCCATAAAAGTTTAACAAAGTTTCATTAAGTGAAAAGTCTAACCTCTTACAAATGAAATAACATATATTTATAGCCTAAATAAAAGTACCTGAATGGACAAGCTCCCAATGTATGTTCCTCCATAAATTCGGTCCATGAACCTTCAAAACATGAGCATTAAATAGCCCCTACTTGCATGAACGTCTCCAGTACATGTACTCCCTTAAATGCCGTCCATTGAACCTCAATTCTACATGCACCTCTTCATACATTGCACCAAGCCCTACATGAACTTGCATTAATTTCCTTCCATGCATGCATGTGTACCGTCCAAAGGGATTGGATCTTCTAGATACATTCATGCATGAATCTTCATCATTCATGTAACCGAATGTGCATTTGAACCCAAGCATTCATGTATTTTGTGCATTCATGTATTTGGCAAATACATGAACTTGTAAACACCTTGAATCTGGTCATACATGCACCTAATTAAATGTTGTTCATCCATGCATGTGGGATGTCCAAAAGAGATGTTTCTTCAAGCATTCATTATGCCATCCATGAGCATTGTACCTACAAGAAATAAAACAATTCATAAGACATCATGTGAACACACATAAATTCAGCACAATGTGAACACATTTAAGTTATGTGATATCTATGACATATTAATAACAAATATTAATATAAGACAAGTTTAATGCTTAAATAAATATGTGCAAATTTTATTTAATGCATTAAAGAAAAAACTGAGTTAAACTAAAATGAGCTAAGCTTTAGCTCGTGAGCTAAAGTTGAGCTGAGATTAAACTCCTAAGCTGAAGTTGAGCTAAGGTTTAGCTCGTGAGCTGAATATGAGCTAGGAGTGAGCTCGGTTTAGCTCAGGCAAGTTGGATTGAGCTCGAATAAGCTGGATTTGAGCTGGACGGAGCTAGTGGAGCTGGAAACGAGCTTGGATCAGCTTGCCAACATGTCAATGCTCGGCTTGACAGGCTTGTTCGATGAAGTTCGCGGGGCGTGCTCGTATCACGTTTACTAATTACTTTGTTTGGCCACATCTAAAATTTTCGTTCCATTTTGAGAAGGTAAGATTGACTTATGCTTTGGGACTTGAATCAAATTTCAATGATGATTTATTTTTTTCTTTTCAGTCCATACCTCCTATTGAAACTAACCTTTTACATTTTTGTGAATGTAACCCTTTAAAAAGCACGAGCTGTCATGGTGCTTCGTCACCCACCCAAGTTGATCGAGATAAAAGGTTTGTTTTACATTATCTATCTGAAGAGAGAAGATTCATCTTGTTTGAAAAAGGTAAAACTGAACATAAATTTTCTTCTCTTCAAGATCGACAAGGTAAAGTTTACGAAAATTTTCAAATACCTTTACTCTATTCGAATGTTGTTGAAAATCTTTTTGATGGTTTGATGTTTGGAAATTGTTTGTACCTTGTTGTGATTGATTGTTGTCTTTGGCCTAGTAGTGATCCGTTTGTGTTGGAAAGTGATTACACAAATCATGTTGTTAATAAGTGAAAGAGTGATTTAGTTTCCAATTGGCCATGGTACACTTTGCGTGTACATTCCCATGAATTGTTATTTTTGAATAAACATATTGAAATGTTTTGGATGAGGAATAATGTGTTTAAGTGCCTGCCATTGTTTACAACCAATTATACCTTGATCCAACTTAGTCTTCATGTTTGCAACGTTGGTCTAACGAAACTCTTTGATAAATTTACTTATGCTTGCTTTGACCAATTGAGATTTTTGGCATATGTTCGATTGAATGAATTTTTTATGAACTATCGAACACATTTGAATCTGACTCTTTTGAGTTTCTTTTTATTGGCTGTGGTAAGAATTTTTCAGGTTTGTGTGACATCTTCCATCCCATTTGACCGAGGAAAACCATGCATGAGTCAAAGTTCTCCCATGGACAAACAGCTCGACTTGAGGACAAGTCACCTAAAAGAGGGGGGGAATGATACGATCGCGACCTGGAGTGCATCAAGTTCGAGCTAGGACTCAATGGTGCTGCCTCAAGGACCAATTACGCGAGCTCGAGCTAAGCAATTCAAGGAGGCCATTTCGCCTTATTTAATCAAGTGTGGGCGAGGCTTTGGTTGGAGAAATAGATCGAGTTGGGACCAGCTTAATAAAGTGTCCTTGCAACATTTTGCAAACTAATTTCAGCTCAATTTCCGCTCCTTGAACTCGTTCCAACTAAATTGAACTTTTATTTATTTCTTTTAGCTTTGCATTTAGTTTGCATTTTAATACTTGCATTTAAGCCTCTTAGTTTAATAAATGAGTTGCTGGTCATTAATACAACTCATCTTAGTTTAATTAAATGAGTTTATTTGATGAATTTAATATAATGAGTTGCTTCTTTAATTAATCTAGTTACTAGGTTAATTTATTGGTGCATGAGTTAAAGTTCATTAAATACTTCTTTTAATTAACTAGTTGTTGGAATAAATTATTCATAAGTGTGTGTTCATTTATTTACGTAGTTGTTAATTTGTTTAAAGCTTAATAATTGAATAAATGTGACGGTTACATATGTTTTAATTGCAGGTGACTTTTCAATTCACAAAGGCTGTTACGCATTCAATAAATGAGACTTTTCAAGTTATTTTGGTTACAAAAGAGGGGGCTGTTATAAAGGAAGCATTAAGCATCATTAAAAGAGAGTTTAAAGGAGCATTTCATCCCCTTTAAAATCTGGTAGCAGCTTGTTCAAATACCCCAACGTTTTTTTTTTGCTACTTAATGGACAATTTATGCATTGCAAATTTCATTAAAGTGGCTGGAGTCTATTCAACTAGCCAAAGGGAAAATCAAGAGTCATTTTTCAAGCCTTTAAGGACATTAATTCAGCTAGTTGAAGAGAGGAGTTATTGACTCTAGAATTTCAAAAGTCTTTAATTTATAATTAGCCCTTTAATAGCACTTTACTATGTGACCATTCGGCTAGCTCATTTTAGCCTTATAAATTCTTGTAACCAAGCCTTTTGGAAGGCTACTTTTTGGACATTTTTGAATGATATTCTGCCAAATTTGTGAGGCAAACTTTTCTCTGTTTTCGTTCAAAGATTTGTTGGCTACCTAGTGTTCTAGTTGTGTCATCCATTTTCTTTTTTGAAAACTGAACTTATCACTACTCGTAGTGTGGCGTTCAAACATACCAAGGTTCCTACTTTGCTAAGTAGCGGATCGAGGTTCTCAATTCTCCATTCGACCACCTTGAAAACTTATAAACATTTGGGTCAATATTTTCTAATATTGGTTCGTGTCTGTTTTCGAGATCATTTTCATTTCCATTCCATTCCATCTTTTCGTTTCATTATAACCAAACCTACAAAAACTTTATATCCATAAACCCATCTACATAAACTTCATATCCATAAACCCATCTTTGAATCCTTTTACATAGCTTCCGCCATTATTTACGTTAAAACATCCTTTTGAACAAATCGAACGCTACTTCTTCGTAGACGATCGGGCAAACTCAAATACGACTCGACTCACCCCGAGGCAGATCGTATCAGACGAGAAGCCGATTACGATTTTGATTCATTCCAAGATGGCGTTCGAAGAGAAAGGCATACTCCTACTAGATCTTCAAAGAAATCTTACTCGGAGTATTCTTCACGAAGTTTTGATTGTGAATCATATGCAAATAGTTCTTCATCTTTCAAACAAGATTTGTATTCTCATCATTCTTTTGTACATTCTTGTAAAGAGAAAACAAAGAAAAGAAAAGAAAAAGCAAAAGAAGAAAAATAAAATGAAATAAAAAGAAACGAGAGGCAAGAGGCAAGTAAGAGAGAAAATGAGCGAATCTTGAGAGAACTTGAAAAAGCCTTTGAAAAAGCCTTTGAAAAGCAAAAAGAAAAAGAACTTGAACGAGAAAATAAAATTGAAAAAGAGATTGAGAGTAAGTCTTTGAAAGAAACAATTGAAAAAGAGAAAGAGCTTGAACATGAGATTGCAAAAGAATTGAGAGGAGAAGACAAGAGAGAACAAGAAAAAGCAAGGAGTGTTTTAACTAATCGTTCTATGAGTTCTCCTTGTATTGTTTCTTTTCAGGTTCTTGAAGATTCCAATGACAAGCTACAACTTCAATATATTTTCGAAGAGAGACGATTTCAAATGATCGAGAAAGGTAATATCGAAAATGAAATTCTCCCTCAAGATCTTAAAGGCAAGCAAGGTAAGGAGTCTTTAACAATTACATCACGGCAAACTGATTTGAACATTGTTGAAAAAGGTATCGATGACTTAATCTTCGAAAGATCGCTGCTCACTTTGTCGATTAATTGCCATTCTCTGATTATTGATGATTTTATTTTCAAAAGTGGTATGAAAAGTTTTTCTTGTAATGAGTACAGTGTTGGGAAGCTTGTTGATGAAGTACGACTAAGTAGGTACAAACAAAATTTGATCTTATGTGATAAAGAATTGTCACGTAAAATGCCTAATTCGTTTGTTTATGATGGTAATGTGAATTCTCTATATCGTTGTGCATGTTTGTGTAAGTCTGATCAAATGGGAATTACGATGTATGAGTGTTTGAAAATATGCATGCTCAAATTTTCTTTGTCTCACTTGTGTGAGTTGTTGATGAAAGAAAGGCCATTGTCTCTTGTAACAATGAATGACCAAAATCGTGTGTTTAAGCCCGGAGCAAGTCATCTTAAGTTGTTGCCAAGCAAAGGTGAGCATTATAATTTCTGTTTGGATAAATGTGTGAACAACTTTTGCTTACTTGATGAAGTGTTTCTAAATCTAAAAACAAATTCGTTGTACCGTGATAATATGCGAATGCAAAATCAAACCTTTGATTCTAGAAATTGCACTATAGTAGGATTTGAAGGATTCAAGCATGTCTTGCATGAGTTTAACTTTCCTTTGTTTCATATTTCCCCTGTGTTGTACTCAATGAAACCTTCAAGTCGAAATGAAACAATAAGAGAAAACTTTGCTTCCAACACCGGAGATTATTGTCTTACATCGTTTGGTATTGAGTTGTCCAAAGGACTTGAATCAAGTACTTTTGTTGTCCAAAACCATAATTTTCGAGTGCTTAATGGTTCTGTTCTGACAATTATGCTTGACCATTTTATCCATTATGAAACAGTGAGGTCGTTTTCCATCTTTGACCTTGGTATTAGTTTTTACAATAAATTCGTGAATGAGAATGAGAAAAGTTCTTTAGAGATTTTTATTCCTAGTGTTACTAATTTGTTTTACTCTTTTGTAGGTGACACTTGGAGATGGCGTCCCCCTAAAGAGGGAGGGCGTGGAAATAACCCATTTCCTTTTGAACCATTTGTGGTTCCTTGGCTTTTGAAATAATTCGTATCGATCATGAACAAGATGGTTTGTGATCTTGGAAAAAAATTTTCGAGCAAGTGGCCCGATTTGAGGACAAATCATCTTCAAGTGGGAGGGAATGATACGAATCCCAACGTATCATGGTTCGACACAATTCGACAATATCAAGCATGGCCTAAGTTTGAGGGGCCCAAGTTCAAAATGAAGCCTGATATTAAATTTCAACGAGCTCAATTCAGCCCGATTTTAGCTCAATGAGCTCGTTTGCTCATTTTTCTAGTTTATTTTAATTTAAGCATTTTATTAGTTGCTGGAATAAATTAATTGAGTCTAGTTAAACTTAATTAAATCAGCTCAATAATTTGGTTGTGTTATTTTAATAAATTAAAATCTGGACATTTTTAATTATGTTTAAATGTGTTAGTTAAATTAGTTAATTTGCTTAGCTCATAATTATGTTTAGCTTAATAATTGGGTTTTAATATGTTCCAGCCGAAATTAATATGTCTGAATTGGAACATGTTTTAATTTGTTCTAGTACAGCCATTTAACTTGTCTTAGTTTAGGACACATTTATTTCTTGTCCATTAATGTGGTTTAAATTTGCTGTCAATTTAATATGTTCAAAGCTGATTAATTTTGGTTTAAATGTGCAGCTATTTTCAACATTAAAGGAGCAAGCATGCCGAATTCAATGTGCTTATTGCTACAGCCGAATTAATTAGTGAACAAGGCATGGACGGCACATTAAAGAGCTGCTGGTGCATGAATAGCCTAGGAGCATGAAACGTGATTAATGCTTGAAGGCTGCTGGTTGGTGTTCCCAAATGGCCATTCAGTCAAAAGATGGCTGAATATTCAATGTTCCAAGCTAAATTAAAAGGCCAGCTGCTGTTTAAGTTTCTCTAGGTGCTTTTTCGGGAATAAGAAGGGCCATGGCTGATTATAATTAATCCCATTCAGCTTCTATATCTATTGTCCATTGGCGTCCTCAAGGAGCATTTAAGCTGCCCAAGCCTATCCAGCTGGTCAAAGCAATATATTTAATATCATGCACTCTCTTTGGCCGAATATTACAATATTTTTCAGCTCATTTAATTCTCCAGCTGATGAGGAAACTTCTAAGAAAATTCTCAACTCTTCTAGTTGAATTACAAAGTGACCATTCGGCTTTCTAGGTGGCTGATTAGCTCACCTTTATTTTAAATAAAACCAGCTGCATGAAGACACCTTGGAAGCTGTCCAAATACGTTCTTAAGGCTGGAGGAAGCATCCTAGAATTTCCTAATTTTTTCTGGAAATTTCAGCTCATTTAAAGGTTTAATTAAGTGACCATTCAGCTACTTTTTGAGGCCATTCGGTTGACCATGTTTTAGGCTATAAATAATTGTTAAATTTCATTTGTAAAAGGTTAGACATTTTTTTTGTTAGACTTTTCACTTAATGAAACTCTGTTAAACTTTCATGGAATTTGTGAGATTTCTTTCTCTCATATTTCGTTGAGGACTTCGTTGGCTTATCTAGGAAACCTAGTGGCGTCAACCCTGTTCTTCACTATCCCGAACTTATCACTATCAAATAGTGTGGCGTTCACCCATATACCGAGGTTCCTACTTTGCTAAGTAGCGAGTCGAGGTTTATCACTTTCATCCTCCACCTTGAAAGCCTATAAGCATTTGGGTCGATATTTTCTAATATTGGTTCGTGCTTGCTTTTAAGAACCCTTTTCTTCCATATCCATCCTCTATTTACTTCTTTCACTTTCCCTTCCAATTTAGCCGAACCTATACATATTATCATTATACATAGCTTCCGTCCTATTTTTCCATCAACTTCATTTCAAAAGTGAATTGAACGGTACTTTCTCGTAGACGATCGGGCAACTCAGCATACGACTCGACTCTCCCTGAGGCGGTTCGTATCATATGTGCAGCAAAGGTTGCATTCATCTCCTTGGGACGTTCATGCACTTGTATGGAACATGTATCTTCATAATTAAACACTTTAATGGCATGTAGGTTCATAAATGGTAGCATGAACCTAGTAAATTCGTTCTCCCCTTTTTGCATGCACTTAATTCAATCAATGTGTTGAATTATTGAGTTAATTCCTTCCTTTGGACGTTCTTGAACCCATCCATGCATGTGTAGTAGCTTATAGGTCAATTCAAAGTGGGAACATGTTCAAGGAGCTCTATGGTCAACATAGAATTAGTTAACAGTTACTTCTTGGCCGAATAAGTGCCTTGGAAAGTTAAGAGACAGCCACCATACATGCACTTAAGCCATTCATGCATTCTATCATCCCATGCATTTGATCCATTCATGGACTAGCCTTTAATGTCCATACATACATTCGACACATGCATGAATTTGTAGAAACCTTGCATCTAGCCGTACATGCACCAGCATCTACTTCTTCATTCATGAGTGTGGAATGCCCAAAAGAGATGTTTCTTCATCCATACATTGTGCCGTCCTTGATCATTGTATCTAAAAAAAATCAAATTATGAGACATCATGTGAACACATTAATGTCATGCATTAAATAGGCTAAAATGTGAACATAATTAAAATATGTAATAACTATGACATATTAAAACAAATATTAATATAAGTCAATTTTGATGCTTAAATAATTATGTTCAGATCTTATTTAATGCATTAAAGTCTAAAACTGGGTTTGAGCTAAAATGAGCTAAGCTTTAGCCCTTAAGCTAAAGTTGAGCTGAGATTATACTCCTAAGCTGAAGTTGAGCTAAGGTTTAGCTCGTGAGCTGAATATAAGCTAGGAGTGAGCTCGGTTTAGCTCAGACAAGTTGGATTGAGCTCGAATAAGCTGGATTTGAGCTAGACGGAGCTCGTGGAGCTGGAAACGAGCTAGGATCATCTTGCCAACATGTCAATGCTGGGCTTGATAGAATTGTTTGATAAAGTTCGTGGGGCGTGCTCGTATCAGTTTCCCTATGTAATTAAGTATAAGAAAGGAAGGATAATGAGGTAGCTGATGCCCTATCGAGGAGGTATATATTATTATCTTCACTTGAATCAAAATTGCTTGGTTTTCCTTTCTTTAAGGATTCGTATGCTACTAATGTTGATTTTTGTGATATCTATTCTGCTTGTGAGAATTTCGCTTTTGAGAATTTGATGCGAACCCGGTCGCATCATGTTTCAATACACTTTGACGACATCGAGATTGGCCTAAACTGAGGGTGATGTGAGCACACCCGGGGCATCTTCGAATGCAAATCAAGATTTAATCGAGCTTCCAAAAGGCCCTATGACTCAAGCTTGAACCAAGCGAATTCAAGATGCCTTATCAGCTTTGGTGTTGCGTATTTGGGATGACAACAAGGTCTATGATGTTGAAGGAGCTAAGGATAACTCCTTGAAGACTCCATGCACCATTTTGCAATCCGATCTCAGCTACTCTTCAGCTCCCCATGCGCCATTCAGCTCCTATCAGCTCACTTGAGCTCGATTCAGCTCGTTTGAGCTAGAATTTAGCTCGATTTAGCTCATTTCTTTTTCATTCCAATAAATTAAGTTTTAATCTAGTTTATAATTGAGTTTGCTACAGCTCATGCCGAAACCCCTGGCTCAATTTAGCTCATTAAGTGTTTGACTATTTTTGTGCTAGTCGAATTTACTTGATAGTTGACTATATAATTATTATGTTTGAATTTAGTTAATTTCATTAAGTTGTTTAATTATTATGATTTTATGAATAGTTATATTTTATTTAATTGTGTGTTTAATTCATGTAGGTTAGCCGAATGTGGAATGTTCATTCATGAAGAGATGTATGAACGGGAAAGTTCAATGAATGAGAAGATTCATGCACGACTTGGTTCAATGCTTGGGGGAAATTAAGTTCATGTACATGGGAGGTTAATTACATGCATGTGGGTTGAGAAGATACATTCACTTTGGATGGCACACATGCATGAATGAAGAGCATTTAATGAATGTTCATGTACGGCCAGATTCAAGCTCCCTTCTAGTTCAATGCATGTATGGGGTGAAATACATGAATTGTTTGCTGCCCAAATGACTTCCCTAGGTGTCTATTAGGCCAAGAGACACTTCTTGAATGTTTCATTCATCCCATGGCCGAATTTAGACAAGCTATTGAGTTCCCAAGACTTCACATTCATCCAAGATGCTTTGCTTACACATGAAGCTGTCCAATGGAGTTCCCATCAGCCGAATCTAGTCCTAGCAAATTAAAGACTTGTTCTAGATTATTCTAGTGCATTCATAGCTGAATTTATTTAGTCTTTAAGCTATTAGTTTGTCCATTCGGCTACTATTTGTTAGCCTATAAATAGTTTGCACATTTCATTGTAAAGGGACTTTTGCCAAACTTGTTAATGAACATTTGTTCTTGTGAGGTTGCTTCCTCTCATATCTCGTACAAGTTTTGAAAGACTTATCTGGCTTGTGCTAGTGGCGTCAATTGTCTTTTTTTGAACTTATCACCAATTTTGGTGTGGCGTTCACCTATCCATCTATCCATAATTTTCACCTTAACAATATAGGAATCGGGGTGACACTTCTTAGTGTTGAATCATTCCTGACGTTGATTTCGTTTTCCATTCCAAACTTTTAAATTTCTTTCTTGTTAACCCAAACCCGAACCATCTATCCTTCATCCATCTTTGCTACCCTTAACCGAACCTATTGCTAAACTTACCCTTCTTGAAACCTTCCGCTAACCCATCCCTTTTCATTCACTCCTAATTCTAAAACTCGAAGCACAAATGACTCTCTCGAATGACGATCGGGCAACTAAGTGAATTCAACTCAACAACCCGAGCTGGTAAGGAATCTTTTTTTATCGAATCAAGGCCGTCTGATTTAAAAATTACACATAAAGGTTTTGATGGCATAAATTCTGAAAAACTTCCATCTTTTGATTTGGCTAATTATTGTTCACATATTAATGTTAAAGATGTTGATTCAAAAGATGCCATGAAGATTCCATTTTATGACATGTTTTATAACGGCAATTCTGTTGGATTGGTTCATCCTGTGCAAATTGTGAATGTATGTGATAAAAGGTTTTCACATTTTGATAAGTATGGCTATGTAAATTCTTTGAATTCATCTTTCTATTTAAATGTGCCTATTCAAATGATTTGTGATGGATTTGAATTTCTAAAAGGTTGCATGAACACAACTTCTTTGCTCGATATATGCGTTAAAAGATTTTTGCATGAAATATTTGATCTGTTTGATTTTGCTCTTCAAGAGAAATCTTTGAATTTCTATGCGAAATTTCCATGTTTTGGACTGTTTGTTCGATTAGGATTTGTGAAGCATGAATGCTTGTGTATTTGTCAGTTTAAAGTCTCTTTGATTCACTTTTGCGACTTATCTGCGAAAATGAAATTTTTGTTGCAATTTGAGATAAGTGATCAAAACCGAGTCTTTAAGCCGGGAGTAAGCCATTTCAAGTTGTTTCCAAGAAAAGGTAAGCATTGTGATCTTATTGTAAGTAACTTTGTTTTACCTTCTCATCTTCTTTGAGTCTTACCTTTATTTTTGGAAATTAAGTATGTGGCTGGATTACAAAATCAAAACCAAGTTTTTGATTCTGAAAATTTTATTTTTGATCCCGGCATTGGTTTATTAGCCCAAGTTTGGATTAAAAGGCTGGAGCGAGATTGTTTGTTCTTAATTCGGTGTTTCCCTAAACTTCTTCTTTATTTTGTTGTTGAAACTTTGAAATGGCCTATCCAAAAAGAGGAAGGACATATGACTAATATTTTGTCTTTTCGAGTATTGTGTAACTTTCAGGTTATTGTGAGCCATTCTACCCCATTCGACAACCAAGGGTCTAGTGACGACGAATGCCTTTTTGCAAGCAAATGGCCCGACTTGAGGAAAAGTCGCTTTGAAGATGGGGGGAATGATGTGAGCACACCTGGGGTATCTTCGAATCCAAATCAAGATCTAATCGAGCTTCCAAAAGGCCATATGACTCGAGCTCGAACCAAGCGAATTCAAGACGCCTTATCAGCTTTGGTGTTGCGTATTTGGGATGACAACAAGGTCTATGACGTTTGAGGAGATAAGGATAACTATTTTGCAATCCAATCTCAGCTACTCTTCAGCTCTCCATGCGCCATTCAGCTCCCATCAGCTCACTTGAGCTCGATTCAGCTCGTTTGAGCTAGAATTCAGCTCGATTTAGCTCATTTCTTTTTCATTCCAATAAATTAAGTTTTAATCTAGTTTATAATTAAGTTTTCTACAGCTCATGCCGAAACCCCTAGCTCAATTTAGCTCATTAAGTGTTTGACTATTTTTGAGCTAGTCGAATTTACTTGATAGTTGACTTATAATTATTATGTTTGAATTTAGTTAATTTCATTAAGTTGTTTAATTATTATGATTTTATGAATAGTTATATTTAATTTAATTGTGTGTTTAATTCATGTAGGTTAGCCGAATGTGGAAGGTTCATTCATGAAGAGATGCATGAACGGGAAAGTTCAATGAATAAGAAGATTCATGCACGGCCTGATTCAATGCTTGGGGGAAATTAAGTTCATGTACATGAGAGGTTAATTACATGCATGTGGGTTGAGAAGATACATTCACTTTGGATGGCACACATGCATGAATGAAGAGCATTTAATGAATGTTCATGTACAGCCAGATTCAAGCTCCCTTCTAGTTCAATGCATGGCCGAATGTATGGGGTGAAATACATGAATTGTTTGCTGCCCAAATGACTTCCCTAGGTGTCTATTCGGCCAAGACACACTTCTTGAATGTTTCATTCATCCCATGGCCGAATTTAGACAAGCTATTGAGTTCCCAAGACTTCACATTCATCCAAGATGCTTTGCTTACACATGAAGCTGTCCAATGGAGTTCCCATCAGCCGAATCTAGTCCTAGCAAATTAAAGACTTGTTCTAGATTATTCTAGTGCATTCATAAGCTGAATTTATTTAGTCTTTAATCTATTAGTTTGTCCATTCGGCTACTATTTGTTAGCCTATAAATAGTTTGCACATTTCATTGTAAAGGGACTTTTGCCAAACTTGTTAATGAACATTTGTTCTTGTGAGGTTGCTTCCTCTCATATCTCGTACAAGTTTTGAAAGACTTATCTGGCTTGTGCTAGTGGCGTCAATCGTCTTGTTTTGAACTTATCACCAATTTTGGTGTGGCGTTCACCTATCCATCTATCCATAATTTTTACCTTAACAATATAGGAATCGGGGTGACACTTCTTAGTGTTGAATCATTCCTGACGTTGAGTTCGTTTTCCATTCCCAACTTTTAACTTTCTTTCTTGTTAACCCAAACCCGAACCATCTATCCTTCATCCATCTTTTCTACCCTTAACCGAACCTATTGCTAAACTTACCCTTCTTGAAAACTTCCGCTAACCCATCCCTTTTCATTCACTCCTAATTCTAAAACTTGAAGCACGAATGACTCACTCGAAGATCGGGCAACTAAGTGAATTCGACTCAACAACCCGAGCCGGATCACATCAGAGGGGGTCCAAGTGCAAAATGAGACTTTTAATTTCATTTATGCTATTGGAATAATGACTTGATTTATTTTAGTTACTTTAGTCTTTAATTATGTCTTGTTTATTAAATACATATTTTAATTATGACATGCATTATTTGTTTTGTATTTAATAAAGTCATGCATTATGTAACTCCCATGTTAGTTTAAGTCAGCTTCATTAAATTAAGTCTTGCATTAAGTAACTCATTTGTTCATTTAGTTTGCATTTTAAACCATGCATTTAAGCATCTTAGTTTAATAAATGAGTTGTTGGACTTTATTCAACTCATCTTAGTTCTTTTAATAAGTGTTGCTCTTAATTAATCTAGTTCCTAGGATTATTTATTGATTCATGAGATAAGTTTATTTAATTTTTCTTCTTTAATTAAATTAGTTGCTGCATTAATCGATGACTTTGTTTTTAGTTTATTTATTGAAGTCAAGTGTTTACTGTGTTTAAGTTTAATAAGTGTTACTTGTGTTTAATAAGCTCATTTTTTAATGTGTTTATGCAGGAGTCTTTTCAAGTCATAACAGTTACATTACAAGGGCTGTTACACATTAAATAAAATGACTTTTTAAGTCATTTTCGGTTACAAATGAAGTGGCTATTACAAGGGATGTTTTATACATCAATTAAGGAGTTTTAAGGGGCATTTTAACTCCTCTTAAATTTGGCAGCAATCCCTTTCATCTACCAGCAGTTTTTGCTCATTCAAAGATGAAAACAAGCATTCAAAACACCATTTACTTGCTGGTGTCTTTTTGGCTAGCCAAGGGACAACTCAAGAGACATTTTTCAAGCATTCATGGATATTCATTTAGCTAAATTTAAATGAATTCAAGCAAAGAGTTATTAGTTACAAGAATTTCAAAAGTCTTGAGTTTAATTTCAGATTTAATTAGCACATTAAGTTGTGACTTTTTACCTAGCGTTTCCATACCTATAAATAAGTGTAACCCAACCATTTCAAAGGGGAATTTTTAGGACTTTTGAGAACACTTTAATGAAAATTTACATCATTTTGTGAGAAATCTTTCTCTCATATTTCGTTGAATACTTGTTGGCTTATCTAGGAAGCCTAGTGGCATCAACCTATTTTCTTCTCTATCTGAACTTATCACTACTTCATAGTGTGGCGTTCACCTTTTCTATTGAGGTTCCTACTTCTCCAAGTAGTGGGTCGAGGTTTTATCACTTTCATCCTTCCACCTTGAAAGCCTAGAAGTATTTGGGTCAATACTCTTTATTATTAGTTCTTACTTGCTTTTGAGTTCGTTTCACTCCATTCCATCACTATCCTTTATTTTATTGTTAGCCAAATTTTCCATTCCTTTCTTGAACCTAAAATCCAATTTATTCCTATTCCATATATACCTTTCCACCTTATTTTCTTTAATCGAATATATATAAAATTCATATCCATAAACCTATCTTAGAAACCCTTTTTAATAGCTTCCGCATTCATCAACTTAAAAGTATCATCTCTAAACAAGCTAAACGAAACCTTCTCGTAGACGATCAAGCAAACTAGCATATGACTCGACTCTCCCCAAAGCGGATCGTATCAGAATTACTACAGGTATGACGGGTATTTATTCAAAGAAGGCAAGTTATGTGTTTCACAAGGCTCTGTCTTAGAACTACTTGTCCATGAAGCGCATAATGGAGGCCTCATGGGACACTTTGGTGTTCACAAAACCTTAGCAACACTTAACGAACATTTCTATTGGCCTAGGATGAAGCGAGACGTGGAGCGAATATGTGAGAGGTGTTTGACATGTAAAAGGGCCAAATCAAAGGTTCAGCCGCATGGTTTGTATACTCCCCTGCCTGTGCCGACGCACCTTGGACGGATATATCCATGGATTTTGTCCTTGGATTACCTAAGATGAAAACGGGGAAGGATTCTATTTTTGTTGTAGTTGATCATTTTTTCTAAAATGTCCCATTTTATATGATGTGAGCACGCCCGGGGCATCCTCAAATGCATATCAAGATTCAATTGAGCTTCCAAAAACACCCATAACTCGAGCTTGTGCTAAGCATTTCCTAGAAGCTACTTTAGCTTCTAATGCAAAACCTTGGTTTGAAACAAGGGCCAATGCTCACAAAATCAGCTCAAAGCAACTATCCAAAGAACCTGTGCATTGTTGGAAAGCTGATCCTAGCTCATTTCCATCTCCTCGAGCTCCGTCCAGCTCAACTCAGCTCATTTGAGCTCGTTTGAGCTCAACCGAGCTTACTTTCAACTCATTCTTTATTTCAATAAATTAAACTAAGTTTTAGTTTTATACTAATTAGTTTGCTACAGCTCATTAACAAAAATCCTAGCTCAAATAAGTTCATTAAATGTTTTCACTTAGTTTGAGCTAGTCGAACTTAATGCTACTAGCTAGTCTTTAATTAATGTGTTTAGTTTAGCTTAGCATGATGTTTATGATGCTTAGTTCATGCTCTTAACATGTTCAGCTGAATATACATTGGGATTTAATGTGTTCATGTTTCTTGTAGGTTCAGCCAAATGTATGGAGTACATTTAATGAGATTCATGCACGGCTAGGTACATTGAATATAAGAGTTCATGCATGAACGAATTTATGCATGGTGGGCTGGCTATTGGTGATCCCTAAGCAACCTTTTGGCCAAGATTTAAGTTCCACAAAGTGACCGAATACATGAAGGAGCCATTAATGCAAGTACATGCATGGCTTAATACATCGTATGGAAGGATGCATGCACAACTAGTGTTCAATGGATGACATTTGAAGGAATTCATGTATTGGGGACGTTCATGCAAGTGGGGGCTATTTTATGTACATGTATTTGAAGATTCATGGACCGTAATTAAGGAAGAACATGCATTGGGACGTTTCATGCATGCATCATGCATATCCAAGATGTCCATTCAAGTATTCAAGGTACATTAAAGCCTCATTCGGCCAAGGGAGATGTAGGAGTATTAAAGGGCTGTACATTCATGAACTATGGCTTTTCTTCTAGGCTAAGTATGCATGAATGCATCAAGTGAAGCAACATGATGGTTCAGCCAATTCATGCACTATATCTAAGCATGAACCGAATTTTAATGCTTTTGTGTGAACATGTTAAATACAAATGTGAATAGAATTTAAGTTAGTGTGAACATCATAGATGCCTAATATCAATAGGCATCTTGGGCTTATAAATAGTTTGTTCATTTTCATGTAAGAGGGACTTTTTGCCAAATTTGTTAATGAATATTGTTCTTGTAAGGTTGCTTCCTCTCATATCTCGTACAAGTTTTGAAGACTTATCTAGTTTGTGCTAGTGGCGTCTACCGATCTTGTTTGAACTTGTTTGGTGTGGCGTTCACCTATCCACTTATCCATATTTTTCACCTTAACCATATAGGAATCAGGGTGACACTTTTTAGTGTTGAATCATTCCTGACGTTGAGTTCATTTTCCATTCCCATTTCAAATTTCTTTCTTGTTAACCAAACCGAGCTGTCTATCCTTCATCCATCTTTGCTACCCTTAGCCGAGCCTATTGCTAATTCTACACTTCTTGAAACCTTCCGCTTATCCTATTCTATTTTTTTTACTTCTATTACTAAAAATTCGAGGCACGAACAACTCTCTCGACTACGATCGGGCAACTAAGTGAATTCGACTCAACTACCCGGGCCAGATCACATCATTATAGCTTGTACAAAGACTAATGATGCCGTTCATATTTCAAATCTCTTCTTTAGGGATATTGTTCGCCTGCACGAAATTTTGCAAACAATCATTTTCGATCGAGATGCAAAATTTCTTAGTCACTTTTGGAGGTCTTTATGGAGTAAACTCGGGACCAAACTACTGTTTTCAACTACCTGCCACCCTCAAATGGATGGACAAACAGAGGTGATCAACCGAGTCCTATCCACCTTACTACGAGCTGTCATTTGAAAGAATTTAACATCATGGGAAGACTATTTGCCTCATGTCGAATTTGCCTACAATTGCTTTGTTCATACGTTGACCAAACATACTCCTTTTGAAGTAGTTTACGATTTTAACCCATTAACATCCCTAGATCTAATTCCTTTACCTAACAATCAATTAATTCATGTTGATGCTAGGAAGAAGGCTGATTTTGTGAAAAGTCTACATCAAAAGGTACGAGCCAATATAGAGGCGAAAACTGAGTCATATGCACAACAAGCCAATAAGGGGCATAAAAGGATAATTTTCAAACTCAGAGATTGGGTTTGGGTTCATATGCGTAAGGAACGCTTCCCAGCCCAATGACGATCCAAGTTGCTTCCTCGAGGAGATGGATCCTTTCAAGTTCTAGAACACAAAAAAGATAATTCATATCGGCTTGATTTATCAGGTGATTACAACATAAGTGCAAGTTTTAACATGGCTAATCTTTTCCCTTTGATGCAGATTTTGACTTGGGGGAAAGTCACTTTGAAGACGGGGGGAATGACGTGACCACGCCCCAAGGCTCAACAAGCTCTAAGCTTGATCCTATCAAGTTACCCAAAGGACCTATCACTTGAGCTCGGGCTAATCGACTTCAAGAAGCTATTTCAGCTTTGATCATTCAGCTTTAGAATGACAATCAGCTCGAAGATGAAGGAATAGATCGGGCCAGCTTATTACAAGCTCCATGCACCTTAGTACAAATTGATTTCAGCTCAACTCAAGCTTACCGAGCTTTATCTAGCTCAAATCAACTCACTTGAGCTTAATTTAGCTCGTTTGAGCTAAATTTAGCTTCTTTCCAGCTTGTTTTCTTTACCATTTAAATAAATTAAGTGTTGTTTAATTATAATTGTTTGAGCTAAACTTAGTTTTTTCCAGCTTGTTTTCTTTACCATTTGAATAAATTAAGTGTTGTTTAATTATAATTATTTGCTATAGTTCAAATCAGAATTTCCTAGCTCATTTCAACTCATTAAGTATTTTCATATAATTTTGAGCTAGCCAAAATTATTATGTTAGCTAGATAATATTTAATTTTGTTAATTTGTGATTTGTCTTGATATTATTTCTGTAAGTTCAGTAAAATCTATGAAGAATTAATTGTGTTCATTTCCCTTGTAAGTTCAGCCGAATATAGGAGAGCATTTAAGGCTAGGTGCATGCATAGTTTTATTCAATGAATGGGAAGATTCATGCACGACCAGGTTCAAAGGCCAAGGAGGGTTCATGAATGGTTTGCTACATGCATTTCTAGCAGATGGTTGGCTTCCCTAATGATACGAGCACGCCCCGCAAACTTTTTCAAGCAAGTCTGTCAAGCTGAGCAATGACATGTTGGCAAGCTGATCCAAGCTCGTTTCCAGCTCCACGAGCTCCGTCCAGCTCAAATCCAACTTATTCGAGCTCAATCCATCTTGCCTGAGCTAAACCGAGCTCACTCCTAGCTCACTTTCAACTCACGAGCTAAACCTTAGCTCAACTTCAGCTTAGGAGTTTTAGCCTCAGCTCAACTTTAGCTCACGAGCTAAAGCTTAGCTCATTTTAGTTTAAACTCGATTTTGTCTTTAATGCATTAAATAAAAATTTGCACATATTTATTTAAGCATTAAACTTGTCTTATATTAATATTTGTTATTAATATGCCATAGTCATTACATAAATTGATTATGTTCACATAGCTGAATTAATGCATGGCATTAATGTGTTCACATCATGCCAAATTTATGAGTGTCCATGAGATATCTTAATGACTTGTTTATCTCATGTAGGTACATCCCTTTGGACGGTACAATGTATGGATGAAGAAACATCTCTTTTGGACATTCCACACTCATGAATGAAGAAGTATTAAATGCTGGTGCATGTACAGCTAGATGCAAGGTTTCTACAAATTCATGCATGTGTCGAATGCATGTATGGACATTAAAGGCTGGTCCATGAATGGATCAAATGCATGGGATGATAGAATGCATGAATGGCTTAAGTGCATGTATGGTGGCTGTCTCCTAACTTTCCAAGGCACTTATTCGGCCAAGAAGTAGCTGTTCACACTTTGAATTGACCTATAAGCTACTACACATGCATGGATGGGTTCAAGAACGTCCAAAGGAAGGAATTAACTCAATAATTCAACACATTGATTGAATTAAATGTATGCACAAAGGGGAGAACGAATTTACTAGGTTCATGCTGCCATTTATGAACCTACATGCTATTAAAGAGTTTAATTATGAGGATACATGTTCCATACAAGTGCATGAACGTCCCAAGGAGATGAATGCAACCTTTGGTGCACATACAAGTCACTTGAAGCCTTTCTTTATGATTAAGCATTCATGCACACACTTAGGGGTAAGAAAGTGTTCATGAACTAGTGTCCATTCAACTAGTTCATGAATCTGCCGAATTTATGAACTATTTTAATACATTAGTGTGAACGTTTTTATTATTGTGTGAACACCTAGATGCCGAATTTGAATGGTCATCTATGTGCCTATAAGTATTTGTTTTCTTTCAATTGTAAGGGACTTTTGCCAAAATTGTTAATGAACATTTGTTCTTGTGAGGTTGCTTCCTCTCATATCTCGTACAAGTTTCGAAAGACTTATCTGGCTTGTGCTAGTGGCGTTAATCGTCTTGTTTCAACTTATCACCAATCTTGGTGTGGCGTTCATCTATCCATCTATCCATCTTTTCACCTTAACAATATAGGAACCGGGGTGACACTTCTTAGTGTTGAATCATTCCTGACGTTAAGTTCGTTTTCCATTCCCATCCTTCGAATTATTTTCTTGTTATTCCAAATCGAGCCATTTAACCATCATCCATCTTTGCTACTAAATTCACCCTACTTTGAAACCTTTCGCTTACCCGTATCTTTTCATTCACTTCTAGTTCTAAAACCCGAAGCACGAACGACTCTCTCAAACGATGATCGGGCAACTAAGTGAATTCGACTCATCATCCCGAGCCGGATCACATCATTTGGTATCAAAGCTACTAAAATGAGAAGATCGTGCGACGAAATTAATCCCGGGCTAGTCCAAGTGAACGCAAGTAAGTAGGATCCGAAAAAAAAAGAGTATAGAAAAAAATTCGTATACCGAAGTTTTCTTATTTTGATTAGTTAGCTGCTATTGCTATAAAAACAAAAATCTACGCAGTTGAAGAAAAAAAATCGTGTACAAAAAGTGTTTTATTGTATTTAGTTTGTCAATATAGTACAAAAAAAAGTTATACAAGTAAAAAAAAATTCGAAAACAAATTCAAAAAAAAAATTCGAAAAGAAAAAAAATCTGAAAAAAAAAGTGTTTAATGCAATTCCATTGTTGTTCGAATGTCAAAGCCCTTGGTTTGATATCGTTCCTGATTCATCTTCTATTCTAATCTCATCCACGCCACACTTTTTTTTTACCCAATTTCCTTTTCTTTTAGCCAACCCGTAACCCCTCATATGTTATCCTTTGTAAAACCATTTGAAACCGACCCACAATACTAGAGATCAAGTCATACGAAGTCTGTTACAAGGTTATAAGAGGAGAAAGGAGTAGAAAAAGGCATGAGCGAGTGAGATCATTCGAGTGGAGGTAAAAGCCAAACGAGTGTAAACACGAGCGAGAGTGACACCTTTTTTTTCTTCTTCTTTCCGAGCGAAATTGTGAGGTTTGTGGTGAGGTACTTAATTTTTTTTATTTTGTTTTGTGATCTAACATTTTCTTTTTAGCAAAAAAATCATGTCACGCGAAGAGTTCACCGAATCGGAATACCAATACTTGGTGCAAGAAATGCGAAGAATGGCGACTAAACAAGACCAAAGTGATCGTGTTTCTTCAAGTCGTAAAACGGAACCAAGAACCCCACGGAGATATACCCTCGACTACTACCTAAAAAAAAGTTCCAATCGTGACTCCTTTTCGCCATCTACGTCGAGACAAAGAGATTCATACTATGACTCATATTCATCAACGAATTCGAGAAGTGACTTCGATCGAAAGTCCTTTTCATCAAGAAATTCAAGAAGACGAGAAGCCGATTACGATTTTGATTCGTTCCAAGATGGCGTTCGAAGAGAAAGACATACTCCTACTAGATCTTCAAAGAAATCTTACTCGGAGTATTCTTCACGAAGTTTTGATTGTGAATCATAGGCAAATAGTTCTTCATATTTCAAACAAGATTTGTATTCTCATCGTTCTTTTGTACATTCTTGTAAAGAGAAAACAAAGAAAAGAAAAGAAAAAGAAAAAGAAGAAAAAGAAAATGAAATAAAAAGAAAAGAGAGGCAAAAGGCAAGTAAGAGAGAAAATGAGCGAATCTTGAGAGAACTTGAAAAAGCCTTTGAAAAGCAAAAAGAAAACGAAAAAGAAAATGAAATTGAAAAAGAGAATGAAAAGAAATTTGAGAGAGAAAAAGAAGATGAAAAAGAAATTGAAACAAAAGAAACGAGTGATTCAAAAGAAAAAGAATCGAGTGAGAAAACAAGTGAGCAAGTGAGGATTATTTCTACTAACCCACCTATTCGATCTTCTTGTGAGTTAACTTTTCAGGTTCCTAGAAGTTTGTGCGACCAATTCCATCTACATTACCTTCCAAACGAGAGGTGTTTTAGGTTGTTTGAAAAAGGTAAGTTCGCGAATGACTACCACCCACTTGCGATCGAAGGTAAGGAAGGTAAGGATTCTTTGTTTATCGAATCAAAGTCACTTGATTTGGATAATTTTTGTTCACTTACTGTTGTTAACGAATTTGTTTTAAAAGGTGCCATATCTGACTTTTCTTATGACAATTACTACATTGGCAAATTTGTTGACAACATTGGATTAGTTTGCTCTAAGCAAATTTTGAACATGTTTGATCAAAGTCTATCACGTAAAAATTTTGATGTGTTTGACCCTGCAAACTTTTTGAACTCATGTGTTAAATCTTTATATTCAAATATGCCTGCTCAATTGATTTGTGATAAATCACTGTTTGAAAAGTTGCATGTTCGTTAAAAATTCTTTGTTTGGCATCCATGTTAAAAGATCTTCACATGATATGTGCAATTGTGTTCTTCATGAACAATCTTTGAGTTTTGTGCTAAATTTCCATGTAGTGATTTGCATTCCGATTAATACTCTTGAAGTATGAACCTTTGCATTTTGGTATGCTCGGTTTTGTCAAATCAACATGTGTGTTTAAACTAGTGAAATATAATTTGTGTGGTGAGTTGATTATATCTTTTTCTAATATGTTGCTTGTTGGAATTCCTAAACAAGTTCGTGTGTTCAAGCACGGTATTTGCTACATGAATTCATTTTATGGAAACATTAAGCACTTTGCATCATTTGCAATCAAAATATGTTTGCTTGATGTTCAAACTTTTGATAAGAAGGTGAAATTCAATTTGGGTTTCAATTTTGATTCATTTATTAATCACCTTGTTTGGCCACATCTGAAATTTTCGTTTCATTTCGAGAAGGTAAGGCCAACCTATGTTTTTGGAATTGAATCAAATTTCCATGGTAACTTTCCTTTTCCATTTAAGTCCATAGTTTTCGATAATACTAACCAGTCTTATTTTGTGAATTCCACCCTCGAGGAGCAAGACATGTCATGGTGCGTCACCACCTATTCAAATTTATCGAGTAATAGGTTTGTCTTACGTTATCTATCCAAAGAGAGAAGATTCATTTCGACCGAGAAAGGTAAACCCAATCCTCAATTGTCTTCTCTTCATATTCGTCAAGGTAAGTCATCTAAAAATTTTCAAATATCTTTGCTCAATTCGATTGAAGTTGAAAATTCCCTTGATTTGTTGTTTGGAAATTATTTATCTTTGTGATGAGACGGATTTTTCCTTTTGGCATTGTAATGATGTGATTATTATGTTGGAATTTGGAGACACTCCTCATGTTGTTCAAAAACGAAAGGAAGAGTTAGCATACCTTTGGCCATGGCATACCTTGCATGAGCAAGACAAGGGACCGAATGAGTTACTATATTCGATTAAAGAAATTAAAATGTTTTGGATGAGGAATAATGTGTTTAAGTGCCTACCATCATTTTCAACTAATTATCCCTTGATCCAACTTAGTTTTCATGTTTGTAACGATGGTCTAACGAAACTCTTTGATAAATTTATGTATGCGTACTTTGTCCAATTGAGATTTTTGGCATATGTTCGATTGAATGAATATTTTATGAACTATCAAACACATTTGAATTTGACTCCTTTGAGTATCTTTTTACCGGCTGTGGTAAGAATTTTTCAGGTTTGTGTGACATCTTTCATCCCATTTGATCGAGGAAAACCATGCACTAGTCAAAGTTCTCCCATGGATAAACAGCTCGACTTGAGGACAAGTCGCCTAAAAGAGGGGGGAATGATACGAGCACGCCCTGCGAACTTTTTCAAGCAAGTCTGTCAAGTTGAGCAATGACATGTTGGCAAGCTGATCCAAGCTCGTTTCCAGCTCCACGAGCTCCGTCCAGCTCAAATCCAGCTTATTCGAGCTCAATCCATCTTGCCTGAGCTAAACCGAGCTCACTCCTAGCTCACTTTCAACTCACGAGCTAAACCTTAACTCAACTTCAGCTTAGGAATTTAGCCTCAGCTCAACTTTAGCTCACGAGCTAAAGCTTAGCTCATTTTAGTTTAAACTCGATTTTGTCTTTAATGCATTAAATAAAAATTTGCACATATTTATTTAAGCATTAAACTTGTCTTATATTAATATTTGTTATTAATATGCCATAGTCATTACATAAATTGATTATGTTCACATAGCTGAATTAATGCATGACATTAATGTGTTCACATCATGCCGAATTTATGAGTGTCCATGAGATATCTTAATGACTTGTTTATCTCATGTAGGTACATCCCTTTGGACGGTACAATGTATGGATGAAGAAACATCTCTTTTGGACATTCCACACTCATGAATGAAGAAGTATTAAATCTTTGGTGCATGTACGACTAGATGCAAGGTTTCTACAAATTCATGCATGTGTCGAATGCATGTATGGACATTAAAGGCTGGTCCATGAATGGATCAAATGCATGGGATGATAGAATGCATGAATGGCTTAAGTGCATGTATGGTGGCTGTCTCCTAACTTTCCAAGGCACTTATTCGGCCAAGAAGTAGCTGTTCACACTTTGAATTGACCTATAAGCTACTACACATGCATGGATGGGTTCAAGAATGTCCAAAGGAAGGAATTAACTCAATAATTCAACACATTGATTGAATTAAGTGTATGCACAAAGGGGAGAACGAATTTACTAGGTTCATGCTGCCATTTATGAACCTACATGCTATTAAAGAGTTTAATTATGAGGATACATGTTCCATACAAGTGCATGAACATCCCAAGGAGATGAATGCAACCTTTGGTGCACATACAAGTTACTTGAAGCCTTTCTTTATGATTAAGCATTCATGCACACACTTAGGGGTAAGAAAGTGCCCATTCAACTAGTTCATGAATCTGCCGAATTTATGAACTATTTTAATACATTAGTGTGAACGTTTTTATTATTGTGTGAACACCTAGATGCCGAATTTGAATGGTCATCTATGTGCCTATAAGTATTTGTTTTCTTTCAATTGTAAGGGACTTTTGCCAAAATTGTTAATGAACATTTGTTCTTGTGAGGTTGCTTCCTCTCATATCTCGTACAAGTTTCGAAAGACTTATCTGGCTTGTGCTAGTGGCGTTAATCGTCTTGTTTCAACTTATCACCAATCTTGGTGTGGCGTTCATCTATCCATCTATCCATCTTTTCACCTTAACAATATAGGAACCGGGGTGACACTTCTTAGTGTTGAATCATTCCTGACGTTAAGTTCGTTTTCCATTCCCATCCTTCGAATTATTTTCTTGTTATTCCAAATCGAGCCATTTAACCATCATCCATCTTTGCTACTAAATTCACCCTACTTTGAAACCTTCCGCTTACCCGTATCTTTTCATTCACTTCTAGTTCTAAAACCCGAAGCACGAACGACTCTCTCGAACGATGATCGGGCAACTAAGTGAATTCGACTCATCATCCCGAGCCGGATCACATCACCTAAGTACCTACTCGGCCAAGGAGTAGTTATCTAATTAATGGCCTAAGTTTAATTCATGAATGAAGTTAAAAGAAGATGCATGGACAGCAAGTTACAATGAATGGGAAGAATGCATCTAGTTCTAGTTACATGAATTGTTTGCTGTTCATTTGGCTTCTCTAGGTGACTATTCAACCAAGAAGCATCTATTGGATGTCACATACATGCCATAGCCGAATTTGGATCACCCATTAAACTCCCATGCATTCATCTTTTTCAAGCCATTAGCTTGGTTCATGAAGCTGCCCTTTGAAGCTCCAATCAGCTGAACATGGACCTATTTTATTTATGAACATTTTTCTAGAACATTCTAGCATATTCATAGCCGATTTACTTTGTTCTTAAGCTTGGACATTTGACCATTCGGCTACCCTTTTCAGGGATTGTAAAGGACTTTTGGCCAAATTATTAATGAAACTTTGTTTCTGTGAGGTTTACTCCCTCTCAAATTTTGTACGAGATTCGAGAGACTTATCTATCGAGCTAGTGGCATCAACCGAACTCCTTTTCTAAACTTGTCACCTAACTTTGGTGTGGCATTCTCCTATCATTCTACTTTCCATCTGACCACCTTAAACAATATAAGATTTGGGGCGATACTCGATAGTATCGAATCTTTCTTGAAGTTTAAGTTTGTTCACCATTCCAACCAACTATCTTTACTTCACTTGTTATCCTAAATTGAGCCTATCCAAATCCTTCCTATCCTTATTTCTTTCTAGTCGAATCTACTATCTAAGACTTAGCTAATTTTGAAACCTCATTTTATTAACATGAAACCTATTAAGCCAATTCAAACAATTCGCCAATCTTGTGAACGGCACTTCTCAAAGACGATTAGGCAATCATACGTGGACTCGACTCAATCGACCGAGCTGGATCACGTCATTTGGTATCAGAGCTTGTAAAAAGAGGAGTGCCGATGTTCGTGGAAATCTCGAAGTAGGTTCATGATGTGATCTGGCTCAGGTGATGGAGTCAAATTCACGATGTGCCCGATCATCTACAAGAAGAATCATTCACAAGATGGCCTTGGTTGTAGATATTGGCTTGATAAGCTTGATGATAGCAAATGATGTTCAAAAAGGGGTAAATGTGTTGTGATAGGTTCGGCTAAGGGAAGCAAAGATAGGTGTTGAGTAGTTGATTGGGTTTTGGAAGTAACAAGAAAGTATTAACGAAAGGTGGGGATGGAGTATTGAACTTAACGTC